>NC_080080.1:58092711-59356755 GCF_949987535.1 Balaenoptera acutorostrata | reverse complement strand
CTTTGACAGTGACCTGTGGAGAAAATACCCTTCATCACCAGTCACACTGGGCTGTAGCTCAGCCTGGGGTTCTCAGTGCCATTGCAAGCATTTTAGTGAAACGCCTTTTTAATTTTCAGGACCCTCTTTATTGCAGGTCCTGGCACAGGTCCTTGGGGACTGACCTGGAAGAAAATCTAGATGACAGACCCCACGCTGTGATCAAAGCAAACCCCATCCCCCCACTGCCGTGTTCCAAGACCGGTTGTCCTTGTTTTTGTCAGTTCCATCTTCCCTTGAGTTCTTCCCAGAAGTCACGTGAGTCCTTCCTGTAACTACGTTTCCCCAGATAAGCACAGACCTGACTGCATTTTGGGGCACAGCCAGTCGGGGGACCCAGACTGAGGCCTGTCCCCCCATCCCAGCCCTGCCGCAGAAGTGAAGAGCAATGCTTCAAGCCTTGAATTATTTGGCCAAAGCATCATTAAATACCACATGATAAAATACCAGAGAGCTAGCCCAGATCCCTGCACAGACTGTGGAGGGTTTCAGCAAGTGCGGGGGTCCTGAAGTCCCACCATCCACCTCTGATTTTTCCTCTGGTCCTCACTGGCAAGTGCCTGCATGTGTTACATGCCTGTGGCAACCCCAGTGTAAAGAAACAGAAACGCGGGGCCATTCAGGTGACTGTCCTAAAGCTGCAGACAGCCCTGTAAGGAGCTGCAGAAATGTACCCCTACACTTCATCAACTCTGATGGCGACATGGGACGCTGACCACAAACACACCAAAAGGTAACATTTTTTTGTGCCGTTTTAACTTGATTTGGCCCAATGCTCCTCATTGTTTGGTAGCCTGGGTCTTTTCTTTCTGTTTGTTAGTTTTGAATTTTGTTTCTTTGCTGTTAAATATGCTGCGAAACAATCTTTTTTATCTTATTGCCCTGAGCATCCCTGGAGGTCACGGCGCCACCCCAGAGGGGAGGAGTGGAGTATTGTTTTGTTTTGTTTTGTTCCTAAACTCTACAAATAATAGAAGAAATGATATTGTTTGTATTGGGTGCACCTGCTTCCCTAAACCAGGGTGAGGTGTTTTGTTTTTTTTTCCTCTCCACCCCCTCTCTCCTTTTATCTTGACTGTGCGTCCTTTGTTGTTTGGTGGGAATTTGAGTGGCTCTTGCTTTCTTAGGGAACTTCCTATCCCAGGGAATTCAGAGATTCTCCCCAGGGGCCCCCAGAGACTGTATTGTTTTACTCCCCCACCCCATACCCTCCCATTTCACATAAACATGCACCCAAACACACAAGATATTTTTATAAAGGAGCAAAAGAAACACAATCCTGAAAAGGTTTCCTGCATGTGTGCTGTGTGTTTGTGTGAATGTGGTTTTACACAAGTATGTGCATGTTACAAAAAAGGAGAATGGAAATATGTATGGTTTCCTATGTGCATTCTCTTTAAACTTGACTACAACAGAAGTTAAATACAGGAATTTCTTCTCTTGCTTCCTTTGCTTTTCTCCAAGTTACAAGACAGCCCCAGCTGATCAGCAACTCGACACCCCCTCCTCTTTGTCCCATGACCTTCTTTCCCCAGGACCAGTCTCAGCCCCTAGTTGCAGGGGCGGGGGTCACTGGACAGCACCTACCAAAAAACCCACAGTGCAGGGAGAAAGGCACTCAGCCCAGCTGGTTCCATTTTGTAAGTCTCTGGATAACGAGAATCATGCCCTTTTTCATCTTTGGCCCTCCAGCTCCTGGCAAAGAGCCTCACGCACAGAGCATGCTCAGTAAATATTTGTAGAATGAATGTGGCATGACATGACTCTGGGCAAGCCACTTCGCAGCTCTAGCTCTGATTTTCTCTTCAATAAACAGGAGTCAATTTCTCGAATTTTTTCTAACGCTATTATGATTCTCTTTGTCTAAAATGGATTTGGAGTTAGCTCTTTACAATAGTTAGGATTAGATGCATGTAACAGAAAAAAAAAGTTAAGTAGTATCTTAGATAAGTTGAAATTCTCCTCTCATGTAAAAGAATTCCAAAGGTGGGCAGTTCAGGGCTCCAAGATGTCCTCGGGGACCCAGGCTGTCATCTTCTGCCTTGCCATCCTCAGTCCAGGAGAGATGCCACCATGTCCTCCTTCCAGATGAGTGGGAGGAGAAAGTGTGGGAAGACAAAGGGCCTCTTTCACAGCTGAGCCCAAATGAAGTACTGTCCTCGAAATCCCACTCACCATTTTGCTTATATCTCATTGGCCAGAATTTAGTCACATGCCCAACCCGACCTGCAAGGAGGTATATACATTCGCTTAGCTGGACACAATATTGCCCCAAATAAACACCAGGGTTGTATTACTAAGGAAGAAAAGGAGAATGGATATTGGTGTCAAGTAGCAATCTTGCTACCTTATTCAACATTGTTTGGCCTGATTTCATCCTGAAGTAGCTGTTCCCCTTTTTAACTACCTACCCCTTCTTTGAGATCTTAAAGGTTTCCCAAATCCTGATGACATTTTCACTAGCCCTTGAAAAATGAGCAAGAGAATTGGTATTTTTCAAATGCTAAATTTATAATTAAATGCATTTGGCTTAAAGGACTGTCCTTTATTTGTGATTAGTTTCATTCTTTCCCTCACACGAACATTTGCTTTTTTCATGAAATGTTGTTCATGGAAGATGATAATTTGTTTTTATTAATGCCTTTACTTTGAAAAATACAACTTTTGAACTCTATGTCACTCATCTGATTTTTTTGTAAACTGTTTTTTTTATATTGAAGTATAGTTGATTTAGAATGTTGTGTTAATTTCTGCTATATAGCAAAGTGATTCAGTTATACATATATATACATTTTTATATTCTCTTCCATTATGGTTTATCTCAGGATATTGAATATAGTTCCCTGGGATATACAATAGGACCTTGTTGTTTATCCATTCTCTATGTAATAGTTTGCATCTGATAACCCTAAACTCCCAGTCCCTCCCTCCCTCACCCCCTCTCCCCCTTGGCAACCACAAGTGTGTTCTCTATGTCCGTGAGTCTGTTTCTGTTTCATAGATAGGTTCATTTGTGCCATATCTTAGGTTCCACGTGTAAGTGATGTCATATGGTATTTGTCTTTCTCTTTCCGACTTACTTCACTTAGTATGATAATCTCTAGGTCCATCCATGTTGCTGCAAATGGCATTATTTCGCTCTTATTTATGGCTGAGTATATAAACTGGTTTTGTAAATTCAAAAGTCTAGGAGCATTGCCTTAGATCATTTCCTTAGTTCTCTCCCCAACCTCCATCTTCTGAGAACAGAGGGTTGAGTATATTAGACTAGAAAAACTTCAGGCAGGTGTGTCTGTACCCCATCAATAATAGTAGAGAAGTAGAGAACAGAGGTGTAGTTCATTCAAGAGGAACATAAACCTTCTCAATTCTTTTTCTTTTCTTTTTTTTTAATTGAACTATAGTTGATTTACAATGTTGAGTTAGTGTCAGGTGTACAGTACAGTGATTCAGTTATACATACATATATATATATATATATATATATATATTCTTTTTCAGATTAACATTTTCACACTACTGTATATAAAATAGATAACCAATAAGGACCTACTGAATAGCCCGGGGAACTCTATTTTGTAATAACCTATAAGGGAAAATAATCTGAAGAAGAATCTAAACCTTTTCAGCTCTTGATATCAAGGGAACCTCGGAAGAGTGATGTCCTCGGTATACACAAGCGAGGTCCTGACTCCTGGACTCTGCCCGCTGGAGTTCAAATACCGCCCCCAGAAAGTACCAGCCGAGTAATATTAAACTTAACCTCTTTATGACTAATTTTTAAAATCTATAAAATGAGGATAATAATAGAATCACTTGAGTGATCTTTCTGAGGATTAAATTAGAAAATATATGGGAAGAGTTTAGCACGGTGCCTGATACCTAGGATATAGTCCATAAATGTCACTTATTTTCATAGGATTTGATTGAGCTATGAATATCTTAAAAGTCAAAATTATTAATGGCTTAAACACAGAAATGTTTGGTTTTCTCTCATGCAATAAAAGTCCAGAGGTAGTCAATCCAGAGCATGACTGGAGTAGCAGTTCCTCAAACATCAAAGACCAGATCTTTCTCTCTTTTTGCTTCACCACCCCTAGCTCGTCGTCGCCTGAAGATCCAGGATGGTGCTGGAGCTCCAGCCATCACATCCACAAGCAAAAAGCAGAAAAGGCATAGAAGACTGCACCTCTACCTTGACTTTCAAAAATCCTGCACAGCACTTCTGGTTCCAGCACCTTGAACAGAGTTTAGTCCCATGATGACACCTAGCTAAAGTGGAAGCTTAAGACGGGGTGCATTGCTGTCCTGCATAAAAATTGAGATCCTGTTAATAAGGAAGGAGAGAATGAATGGTGTGGTTGGCGTGCAGTCACCTTTGCCTCAGATATAATTGTCTTTGATGTTGTTGTTGTTATTACAGAAGACAGGACTCTGGGAAAGGGGAGTGGGTGGGAGCCAGAGATCCTGGGAGTTACCACCATCACAGGAGATGAGTGAGATTACAGGAGCAAGAAGAATCCTGAAGGAGTGACAGGGACAGACGTCCCAGAATCCTCTAGGACTAGTTACCTCCATGGACCTCCAGGTTTTCAACAAGCCCTCTCCCCCCACCCAAATCTAATTCAGTAGATTGGGATCAGCCCAGATAATCTCTGTTTTTACCAAGCACCGCAGGTGACTGATGCAGCCGGCCCCTGTACCAGTCTGTTTCATGGATGGGTTATGTCTCCGTTGGACATACTTGTAGGATTTCTGCTTCTATAGAGGTACAGTGTTATGGCTGACCCTGGGCCATGGGAAGGGGAAGGGGAGTGGTTATAGAAGATTCTGACATTTCTACCCCCCTCAACATTCACTTAGAGATCCAATGTTTTAACTGAATTAGAATATACATATGCACTATGTTAATTTCAAAATAGCTTGATCTAATTAAATTGCTCAGTGTCCAATACAAAACAGCAAGAACATATAAATACCTTAATTAATGTAAAGATGTGTTTCCTTCACAGCCATTGACTGTGTCATGTCTAGAAACCACGTGGTTAGAGATGGGGAAGAGGGGCAGTTTCACAGCGGCAGCTCAGCAGCCAGAGTTCATTGTCTTTGGAAGAGAGCCAAGGTCCATATCGACAGAAAAATGAAAGTTAGTTCAACCCACAGGAAATATCATTGAAAATCAGTGTTGGCAATGAGGACCAGAGTTTATCTCCCACCCATTCTCTTTGATTGCTGGACCGCAGTCTGCTGCTCTTTTTTTTTTTTTTTTTTTTAATTGAGGTATAGTTCTTTTACAATGTTGTGTTAGTTTCTACTGTACAGAGAAGTGGAGTTCCCCGTGCTATACAGCAGGTTCTTATTCGTTATCTATTTTATACATATTAGTGTATATATGTCAATCCCAATCTCCAAGTTCATCCCACCACTACCCCAGTCTGCTGCTCTTAAACAAGCTTCCTGGGTAAAGGCGTAAAGGCCCAAAGGCTGCCACCTGCTTGGATGTACTCTGACCTGCTTCACAAGCAACCTCCCTTTCAGTGACTGGCCTGTCCCTCCTTACCTGAGTACTTTGCCCCAAGCCCCATATCACTCTCCTCTCATCTTCCTAAAGCAGCAATTAACAACCTTGGCTGCATTTTTTTTTGAATCACCTGGAGGATTTTTTTTAAATACTAATGCCACCTCGAGAGCTTCTGATTTAACTGCTCTGGGTGTGGATTGGCCATTGGGAGTTTCTCAGTCTCCCCAGGTGACTCTTGCAAAGTCGAGATCCATTGTCCTAGCATCGTTAACAGGAAGTTACTATGTATTCAGATTTTTACTGAAGTTTCCGGGGTTAGGAAGGCATAATTATGGCAGAAGGTGAAAACCAACTTCAAAATCAATTTTAAATACATTGTGTGCTTTAAAAAAAAATTAAAAAACAACAACAGCAAAAAAAAAAAAAAAAAAAAAAAACTTATTCTGTCCTCTCCCTTAGGAAATTCTTCCTGGCTAGAGAGAGATTAACACCAGCTACAAATGAACTTCATCTCCGCAGGTCCCTCTCCCCACTCTCAAGTCTTTTTCCTCCCCACCCTAGCACCCTGCATCCAGTTCTGGCATTTCTGTATACAAATTTCTGCCACAGTATAAGTGGTGCCCCCAAAACCATATGAACGAGTTAGTGTGAGGTTAATAAAATGTCCCAGATGAGCCTCCGCAGCCGGCCAGCTGGGGATCTAGGAACCAGGCTATGCCAGCCAACACATTCCACCAGGTAGTGATTTAATGCTCCAGCTAAAATACAGAGAGGGATCATTCTGGAAGTTCTGGCCAACTAGGACTTTCAGGACTACAGCTGGAATTACAGGCTCTCCAGGTGGTTGGCCACCCTTCTTCCACCAGATCTGGAGAGATTGGACAGGATCACCCAGGAAACCCTCTGACTCCCAACATTCCAAGATGAGGTGCCCGCCATTCCCTGATCGGTCGGCCCAGCTCCAGTGTCCACCCCCCCCCACAACCCCACTGCAGCAGCTAAGAACTTCAGGTGGCCCAGGTGAAAATGAGAGATGAGCAGAACGAAGAGGGGAATTGGATGCTGTGCTTTGTTAGGAAGAGTTCGTCTAAACCAGCGTTCCTCACCTTTCATGGCCAAACAAACCCACTACTGTGTTCCATACACCAAAAGAAAATCTCTCCTACGTGGAATTTGCTGTTCCTTGAAGGCCATCCAGATCAGACTGCAAATAACTTGTTAGATAAGTATTATTTTTTCTTCCTGACACCCCTATGATATGCCAGACACTGCACTAGGTGCTTTACACATGTTAAAAGATATATGCTTCGGTTGAGGCATAATTCAAGTTTTTAAGTGTTTATCTGAGCAAAATTTGATTCAAATGGAGCAGCACCAAACCAGGAGTGGCTAGGGACACTCCACCCACAGGAGCTCAGGAGAGACTTGTATAGAGAAAGTAAGGAAAGTAAGGAAATTATTGATTGGCTATAGTTTAAAGCCTTATTGGTATTTGTGATGGTCCTTAAGTTTCAATTTCTTTACCTTGAGGCAGTTACAGGCTTAGGCTTTGGTTTGCTTTGGTTTGCTTGTAGGCCACCAAAGCATAAGAGCTACTTCAGTCTAATGGCTTCCTTGTTTAATTAATTTAATATACAGTATCCCTATTTATAGGGATACTACTGTAGTATATCCTCCAGTATCCCTATTTATCCTCCCATTTCTCAGGTAAAGACTGAGGTTCAAAAAGCCTAAGTAACTTGCCCAGTGTTGCAGCTGATAATCTGGAATTGAACCAGATTTAATTCCAGATACTTCTCTATATAATAAAAGGATTTCAGGCTTAAGGTCGTCTAGATATTAAAGCTTTTGGGGCTGTGTGATATTGTGATTTATAATAAGAGATATATATTTGGTCTTCATCCCTGTTTCTGGCACAGAGTTCCTGAAACTCTTGGAATTTCCTAAGTGGTAAGTATGATAAAGGTCTCTTTTGAAAGCCCCTTTCAACCACACCCAAATTTATGTGAATAAGAAGAATTTGGAAAGCCCCTAAGGATAAGTGCTTGTTGCCAGGGGGACCAACCAAGCGATTTGAGAGTTGGAACTTTCAATCCCATCCCCAGACCTCCAAGAAGGGTAAAAAGGCCTGGAAATTAAGTTCTGTCAATGGCCAATGATTTAATCAATCACACCTCTGTCATGAACCCATAAAACCCCAAAAGGATAGGGTTCAGAGAGTTCCTTGTTGGTGAACACATCCACATGCTGGCGGGTGGCACACCCCAGTTCCAAGGGGACAGAAGATCCTTCATTTGAGACCCTCCTGGACCTCACCCTTTGCGCCTCCGTACCTTTTCATCTGGCCGTTCATCTGTATCTTATATAATAGGCTTTATAATAAACTGGTAAATGTAAGTAAATATTTCTCTGAGTTCCGTGAGCTGCTCTAGCAAATTAATTGAACCTAAGGAGAAGGTTTTGGGAACAGAACCTCCAATCTGTAGCCAGTTGTTCAGAAGCACAGGTGACAACACAGAGCACAGGAGTCTGAAGTGGGGGGAGGCGGCACTGAGCAGTTTTGTGGGACTGAGCCCCTAACTTGTGGAATCTGACACTCTCTCCAGGCAAATTCTGTCAGAATTGAGTTAAATTGTAGGACACCCAGTGAGTATCCACTGAGAATTGGAAAATTGCTTGGTGGTGTGGAAAAAACCCACATCAGAGATTGCACGCTCCATAGAACAATTTTGAATAACTCTCTCTACCACATTTTAAAATTGATATCTAAAATTTTTCCTAAGTTTAAGTAGTGGCATAAAAATTGCAATTTTCACGGTATAATGTTGATGTCTAATAAAATGTTAAAGGCAGCCAATGAAAGCTAAATCCCATAATGACTTATATGACATAATGACTATATCAGCCATCATCCTTTATGGAAATACTAGAACAATTTCCTCTTGGACAGTGGGAAATTTTACTTCGTTCCTTTTTCTCTTTGAATTCCTATTGTCATTTCACGTCCCCACAGAATATTATCCTAGTAACATTTTTATGTTTGAAAATATTTTCTTGCTCTTATCATAGTTATTTCTAATAGAGATATGTACATCAATTTAATTTTTTTTTTTTTTAGTTTTTTATTTCTTGTGACCATTAGGCTCTAAGTGATAGAAAGAAGGGAGGAAGGAAGAAAGGAAAGAAGTGTGAGAGGGAAGAAAGGAAGAAAGGAAACAAGGAAAGAAAATTCTGGCTTGAGTTATTACAATTATTAGTACTATACAATTAATCAAATAATATTTTGATAAATTTATTATTAAAAGTAAAATGTTATTGAATGTGCATCTCTTCTTAATAAAATAAATAGGACTTTTTTCCCCCAAGTAGTTCATGTATAAATGAATGAATATTGCCAGAAATCACATTCTGATGACCCATCATCAAAATCATTAGTCATGTTCCAGGAGCTAACGATTTAGGTCAGTCTTCATTTTGATGAAAGCAAAGAGTTGTGAAGTACCCACCTTTCAAAAATATTTGTTACATAGTCATTAGTTCTCTTCCCAATTCTGGGAAATATACTAAAAAAGATTTACCAAGCCTTATTGAGGAGCTATTAATTATACCAATGTCTCTTCTATTAGAGGGACCTAAGGGATGAGCATTGGGAATAACTGAAAAGAACTATTTGAGTTTCACTACGTGAAAGGGGAAAGAAAGTCACTTTAGCATCCACATGTCTTGCCGATGTTTTGCACTTACCCTACTCTTTGGAGAGGGATTCAGTCTTGGACAGTATTTTGAGAATGGAAGAGGCAAGGTCATTATATGATCATTGGAATCATTCCCACCACCCCCTCAATATTTCTAAATTCAGGTCATGTTAACATCAACCAAAACACCCTATTTTAGAGGCCATGTTTCACCCACAACCAAGAATATGTGTAAGACAGGTAGAAACAGAAAGCCAATGGTGAGTTCATAGCTCCTCAATTATCACTAAGGGACAATTCCTGAAACCAAGTGTCAAAACTGTCCCTTTGGGTGGTGTCTTGTAAGTTTCTGTGTGCACAGATTTGGGATGGGTGAGGGTATGGCTTTCTTCTGTAATATAGGGGAAAGCCCACGGTGGGCATGGAAGGGAGAAGATTAAACTTGTAAGTCAAGAATCGCATACGTGTGATGGTTTAGCATTCAGACATTGCTGCTTATAAAACAGCTGTGTCCATGTAACTGTCACCCTTGGAAAGTCTTAGAAAACCTAGTCTATTTCCTACCTGAAGCTCTTTTACAACATCCAGGCAACCAGCTTCTGCTTCATTGCCCTCTGTGCCAGGCAGCTCATCTTCTCTCAGAGAAGTCTGTTCCATTTTCAGGCTTCTGAAGTCAATAGAAAGTATCAGAGGAGACCGCCTACCAAACTGAAATCAATCAATTGATAAATTGAGTTTGTGTATTTAAAAAATAAAGGACTTTTATTTATTTGTTTGTTTGTTTGTTTCTTTCTTTCTTTCTTTCTTTTCAGCTGCGTTGGGTCTTCGTTGCTGCGCACGGGCTTTCTCTAGTTGCGGCGAGCGGGGGCTGATCTTCATTGTGGTGTACGGGCTTCTCACTGCAGTGTCTTCTCTTGTTGCAGAGCATGGGCTCTAGGTGCACGGGCTTCAGTAGTTGTGGCATGCGGGCTCAGTAGTTGTGGCTTGCAGGCTCAGCAGTTGTGGCGCACGGGCTTAGTTACTCCGCGGCATGTGAGATCTTCCCGGACCAGGGCTCGAACCCGTGTCCCCTGCATTGGCGGGCGGATTCTTAACCACTGCGCCACCACGGAAGCCCAAAAAATAATGAACTTCTGATATACCATTGAATCCTAGCTTTGCCTCTTAACAATTGGATGATTTTGGACAAGTGTCTTCATCTTGCAAAATCTCGCTTTCCTCATCTGCATACAGAGAAAATAATGCTGACATTTCAGAGTAACCAGTCTAAAAATATCAATGTATGAAAAACCCCTAGCCCAGTGCCTGGCATATTGTAAACACTGAGTAAAGAATTGTTCTCATTCAACCAGTTCCTGAGCCTTCTAACCGTCCCATCATCCAGCTCACATTTCTCTTGCTGTTCTGGGAGATAGGGGAACACGGTCAGGTAACCTGCTGCAGGACAGAGGCATGATTCTGCAGTGTCCCTCCACCTCCCATGGCCCAGCAGCATAAGCCTTTTCAGAAAGAATGGGGGTGCAGAAGGCAGGGTTTATTCTTTGTGAAATCTTATTCACAAAGAGTGAATAAGAACAGGTGCTTTTCCTTTTTGTAAGTGCTCCAAACGACCATGTTAATCATCTGTCTTAAAATTTTGCCCTGTATTAACATTAAACTCACTGGTTCATAGTACAGAAAATCTATCTTCTCTTTAAAAAGATCCAGTCTCCTAGAATCTCTTCCTGAAATGGAAACATTTCACTGTTCCCCCAAATCACCAGCACTGGTATGGCAATCCCGTGCATAAGCTCCTTTCATTGGCTGGGGTCTCATTCCTTTGACTATATGTGCACTTCTCCGCTGACTGAGGCACAACGAATAAACAATTTTTTAAATAATAACTGTCATCAACCATATCCTGACAAATCTCTTTCTGCTTTCGCTTAATGACATCTTGAATAGACCAAAGAAATCCTCTTAGGTAAGCTGGGATGGGGTCAGCTATAGGGCTATTGTTGAACATGTCAGGGATAGTTTGACTTCCTATTAAAAACCCTGAAGGAGGTATTGGGCCACAAGTGGGTTTTGGTTCTTTAGAATATAAGGTACTTACTGCTTCTGTGCCCTCAGCAGGAAAAACTACACCCAAGATCCTGCTACAAACCATTGCTATTTGATGGTCAGAATCAAGGTCAAGAATGAAGGTCCCCTTCCCATCACAACCCTACATTGTCTCTGCCCGTGTGAGGATGTGGGTCTCCACCTGAGAACCACTGGCCTCCACTTCCATAAGACTCACTCTTTACATACTCAAAATATGAGTAAAAATAGTTTACCTATTATTCCTCCAGCCCCCAACTTATCCCAGACTCTGATAGTTTAGTTCATTTAACCTTGTCACATTTCGTCTAAACATTTTATCTGTGGTGCTCTTCTGTGGAGCCTAGGTGGATGCAGTCTGTTCACATAACAGAATTTCTTTTTTCTCCATTTCTATAAATGCAGATGCGGTACTTCCCCACCCCAAAAGGTTGGGCTAAAATGTGGCAAGATCAAAAATACTGAGACCCCTTAACTGGAGAGAAGGTGGAGGTGAAGGTGAATTAAGAACTAAATGCTTTTGGGGGGAAGAGTAGGGGTTTTTTTAAAATATATATATATATATGAATGTTTATTGAGTGCTTACTATGTGCCCAGCATTTTTTTACGTACTTTATGTATACATTAAATACCACATGTGAAACTCACAAGACAGCAGTAAGTTACAATTATACTCCCATTTTACAGATGAGGGAGCTGAGTCACAGAGTGTTTACACAAGCGTCAGAACAGGGATCTGGCTCCCGAGTTGGTTCTTGACTGCCACATTGAATCATCATGGGATAGAGAGTGACAGGAGTTGGGAAAGGAGACCGTTGCCAATGTGATCCAGGAAGGCCTCTCTGAGCAGTGACATGGGGCTGCGATCTGAGCAAGAAGGAGCCACCCGCCAAGACCCAAGAGAAGCATTCCAGGGAGAAGGAACACAAGGGCCCAAGGCCCCAGGGAGGAGAAAAAGTTATTTTGCTCCAGGTAACAGGCAGGGGCAGAGAGCAGAGAGCGGCATGGCAACAAACGGAGGGGTGGGCTGCCCAGATAAGAGTAGGGTCTTTTGTGGGGAATATCAAAAAGGTGACCAATGTCCCCCCTATCCCCACTAAGCACACACCAAAAAGGAAATAGACTTGAAGAATGATATTTGAGTTAGATTTTTAAGCAGAATCTTATAATAGTGAAGAGAAAATACTGACGTGAAACATGAAATTCCCTTCCCTGGTAGTTTTTAAAATAAATGGTTGGGGTGGGGAATAGGGGGGATAGAGACAGATCTGTTTGGATCTGTTTTGTTCCTCTTCTTAGTGATAACAAAAAGGGGGGTTAGATTCACTCATTCATTCAACAAATATTTGAGTCCCTCCTACATGCCAGGCACTGTTTAAGTGACAGTCTGTAGAAGTGAACGAACCAGGCAAAACAAACAGTAAACAGACAATCAATGAAATATATATTCTGTCAGATAATGCTAAGTACTGTGGAGAAAAACAAAGAGGAAAGGGAGGCAAGAAGTGGCAGGAGCGGGCGATGATGGGGTAAAAGAGGGGATGTTTTAAATAGGGTCCTAAGGGAAGACTGCAAGGGGAAGGCGACCTTTGAGCAGAGCCCCAAGTAGATGACAGGTTACAGGCAGATAAGCAGATAGCTGGGGGAAGAACATTCCAGGCAGAGGGAAAAGCCAGTGCAAAGGCCTGGAGGTGAGCGCGTGCTTGGCATGTTCTAGCAACAGCACAGTGCAATGTGGCTGGGGCAGAGTGACGGAGGGGCTGGTGGTAGGAAATGAGGTCAAAGAGGATGATTAAGGGTTCAAATATGTCCTCCTTTAATTTATGATTCAATTCTGCATGCATGAAACATTCCTCCACACCAGAAACAAAACCATGCCCTCAGGGGAGAGATTAACAGCAACAATGGAACATAAATAAATAAAAGTAGCTACAGAAAATTTTCAGTCATCAACTCTCTCTCGGGTATCAGCCAGTCTCTCTCTGCCTAACATGGTGTTTTCAAGTCTCTTCTGCTAAATCAAGCCATAGACCACCTAGCAACTGCCTATGAATGATTAAGAGTTTTCGAATTCAGGCAGTCTTTTCACTTGAATATATGTCAAACCCAACACAAAGCACTTAATGAAAAATACGAACGGCATAGTAAATAGGATGGAAAATGTTACAACATAACTCTAAAGCAGCATGATATCACATAGCCTATTAGCACAAAATCCAGAAACCTCCCGTGTTCCCCAGACCCATCTCTCCACAACTGTTTACCTCCGGTTTCTCTGGGACTTGTGGGCCTGGGGAAACAGTTCTGACACAAATGCATGTCAATACCTGCAGACAATTCAGAAAGGCCTGGGTTTCTCCTTCCTTACTTCTTTCTCCCCTCTCTCTGCCCCACCCCAGAGCAGAACACTAAAGCATCCGAGTGAAAAGCCCTGCAGCTCATCAAGATGAAGGCAGGCATTATATTTCAAGTTGAGGTTCAAAACAGCTTGCACTTTGCCAGGACTTCTTTCTCCCTGAAATCAGATTGCGCCTCTGAGCACTTCAGTGTCCTGAGTCACAAGCAAGGTACACACCCGCTCTTTCACTGAAGGCCACCAGGCTGAGACCCCATCTTCCTCCTCGGTCAAGTGAACACAAGGACCAAGTCGAGAGCACCTTCAGAAGAGGTTCCTGGGAAGGGTCCAGGCTTGGAATAAAAAGAATGATTTCAGTTTCTCTCTTCTTGTGGAAATATGACAACCCAGAAATAATTTTTAAAATCTCTGCCCATTATCTTTACATAAGACCACCTACATCTGCCTAATTACTGCACTGTTTATTTTATGTCAGCTGACTATTTATCCATTAAGCATATCCATAGGCCATGCATGACAAAGACACTGTATTAGAAAATTTTAGCCCTCAGAGAGCCTTTCAGATTAGAGCCCTAGAAGATGAGAGTAGGCTGCTACCCACTGACCCCGTCTTGCTGGCAGACAGGTTTCCGTGAATTAGTTACCAACCTACATAAATTAGGCAATTCACATAAAAATCTAAAATTGGAGACGCTCTTGAAAACTTGAAAGATCTGGCAATGCTGGACCAAAATTCCTATGTAGAAACAACTGGTGTGACCCTTCAGACAGAAAGTGCGGGGAGCACATGCCCCCTGGGTCAGCACCCACTGGCTCATACCCTTGCATCCTTCTCCATTAGTGCCCTTCCCTGGGAGTATGCACCTGGGACCGCCCCCCCCCCCCATCTAGTCCAACCACTTTATGGGACAGATGAGGAAAGCAGGGTCCAGAGAATTTTAAATGACTTACCTAAGGTCACTCAATCAGATAAAAGCAGAGCAGGAACCAGAATTCGGGTCTCCTTCCCAAGACACCCCCATTCCCTGGAGCTCCAGTTGTGAAAGAAATTGTGCCACATTTGAAGCAGTTTCTCAAATGATATTAGCTCTGAAGTTATTTTAATTATAAATCACCGGTACAATCTAATGAAGACATCAAAGCTGTGATACTGGTATAGACCAGAAGGGCTGGGGAAAAGTATAACTAGCAGATATAACACTTTCTGAGGGATTTAAAATGTAAGTAATCTATATTTAAAATATCATGATTTTTGTGAGTAACAGAGTACAACAAAGAAAAGCTGAATAAAAGTCACATCCTAATTGAACTATACTGAATAAATTAGCAATGATACATCTTGGATTTTTTTCTCTCTACATCTAAAAAAGATTTAGACTGAGAGGTTTTTCTAATGCATGAATTCTGCCCACCTATCTTTCATGTCATTAATTCATGGTAATATATATATAATGAAGATAATGGGTAATTATTGAGGACTTTCAAGATTCTTTATAAGTGATATTATTTTCTCCATAAGGTAAATTTACGGGCCAACCTAAAAACATTTTGTTTACATGGGTAGAAGTATTATAAATGTATATATAATATAAAAGTATGGTAGCACTAATGACCCTGATGTTAATATTTTCATCCTACATCAACTCAGAATAGAAATGAGAGTTTTTCTACATTCATTTTTCTACATACCACTGGCTTATCATCATAACTCCATTCTCTTTCCCAGGAAGCTCAGACTCCATCTCCACAATTTCCAGAAACCTGTCACCTTGAAGAGGTTTAAAAAGAAACCCAAATATTTCTTCCTTTACGGGGTCTTAGTTCCCAGACCAAGGATGGAACCCAGGCCGCCATCAGTGAAAGGGCCGAGTCCTAACCACAGGACCACCAGGGAATTCCCACCCAAAATATTTCTTTGGAAAACTATGTAATCTTGAAAATGACCCCCCCATCCCCCTTCCAAAAAAAGAAAAAATTACTAAACAGATGGTGACATAGGGGTCACTGATATGACAAGTGGAACGTGCCACACATTTACGGTTGCACAGTGCTTCCAGCAGGGCCGGTAAAATGAGAGGCTTTATTGCTTTCCTACCACATCAGCAGCCATCTAAACCTGGGTGCCAGAGAGAGCATCTAAGACAGTCTAAGCACAATGCTGTTCAGTAATGCTGTCATGCCACGTGAAACCCCGGCTGCTAAAATTACACTGACACTTGGCAGAAATTATCATCACACTTCCCATCACAGCATTATGACAGGCAGAAAGAGTGTCTGCGTGGTATGGGCAGTGCTCAGAGCAGAACTGTGCATCCCAGGAGGCACCAACGTCTGAGGCCACGCAGAGAAGGGTTGAGTGGGAGCTGCCCTTTGAAACCCACAATCAGAAAAATGCCGCAGTCTCCATCCATCCCCTTCCTAGGGACCCAGAAGTCACTGCTCAAGTTCAAAGTCCAAACTTCGCTTTGCCTTCATTTCTTAATCAGAGGAGGGAGGAGGAGTTCAGTGGTCAGGCAAAGAAAAGGACGGCTCTATTTCATCTGCCAGAGTGGCTTTTCTCCTTCTCCTCCCCACCCACCCTCAGGATCAAGGCAAACTCCTTCGGAGCTAGGAGACCCTTTAATTGGCAGAAGGACGACTTTTAAAGCAATGGGAAGGCACTCCTCTCCCCGGGGGCCAAGATTACTGCCTCTGTTCTGGCAGGGTTTTGTTCTAACCTCAAGTACGTGTCTGCTTCCTCACTACACAGCGAAGGAATCAAATGCAACTAAAGGGTTAAACAAATGCCTTGGAAACCAGACAAGGAAAGACTCCTGGAGCCATGCAGGTGCGGAATTACAGCCTGCAATCGCTCACCAGGCCTCAGATTCCCGGGCTCAGAATTAACAAGGTTTGGCTTTTCTTGTTTTGCCATTAAAAAAAAGAAAAGAAAAAAGAAAGAAATTTAATATTCTGCTCTCCCTGCGTAGAACTCAGCACACAGTAGATGTTCTCAGTAAATATTTGTTGAACGGTCAACACAGTTTTATGATTTCATCAGAGTTCTCTCCCACCCTGCAACTACCAGTCTGATTTGAGGTTTCTGGTCCATAGACGGCCAGTTTAGGGCCAGATCATCTGACATAACAGCTAGAGGACTATGTCCCCTTATGGGAGTCACACCAAAGCTCTGCACCATAATGAAGTCACCTTATTCAGAATCACAAATACCAAGAACAATGAAATTATTAAACATAAGAAAACTGATGAGCAGGCAAAATGAAAATGAGAGACAATTTATCTTATCTTAGCCAATAGAGGGAAAGGCTAAAGTATGTAAGACATATACAGAAGAATTTGTTCTTTTTTATTTAGTCACAACACATCAGTACAACAGAGGTCAAACCCAGTTCAGTGGAGGCTGTTTAAACTACACCTGCTAAAGGAATAAACCTGTAAAATGATGCTTTAATAGCCCAAATCAAATTAAACCAAATAGAAGGCAGCAAAGCCCTTTTAAGTATCTCAATAACCACATTTCCATGCACCAAAAAGGAAAACACAACATAAAAATTTCCAGTGAAAAGAAAACATGGCAGCTCCAGGAAGAATTAGGTTATACATTTAACAGGTTCCACTGGACTATTCCATTGACCACTTGCACACCATGATCACTTATCCATGTTAACATTTGTGAACTTGAGATCTGTGAAATTAAAAATTCATTGCATTGCTTGGGGCTGGTAAATGCAGACATATTCTACGCAATCATCTTCTGTCTCTTCCCTGCCAACTCCAAACAGGGACCTCTCCTAACCAAGCCAGAACTGTGAGTCCTGGTAGACGACAGCAATTGGTCATTCAGATTCAGGGGCCCTGATGGTTTGTACGTTCACCCTACTGCTGCAGGAAGCAGAGAATTAGCTAGTCTTCTTTCTTGGATAAAGCTGATCATCTGATTTGTCAACGCTTTATTCAGAAATATAAAATTCAATATAGCCCCCCCAAAAAAGAATATCATTTATACAACACCTTAATTGTCAAAATATCAACAAATAGCATCATGTTAACATTGAGCATAGTGGTTTGGAAAATTAATTCTAAAAAGAGACTGTATACAAGGAGAAAAACAGACCCAAAATACTAAATGTTAAAATTCCCAAAACTTTGAGGCAAAATGGAATCATTCTTAGACAGATAGGTTTACAAAGTAAATTAGGCACAGTCCAAATCTATCACCAATTTGTCGGTTTATATTCACTATTTCAATTTAATGTCTGGAACAAAATTTAACAACTAGTTTTTAAAAACTGCTAATACATGACATGATTAAAAAAAACATTAAAAAAGAAAAAGTGAACCAACAAACCTTTCGTCTTTCAACAAAATTTATCTGAAAGTGTACCTTCTTCCTTTTTATTTTACTGATGACTTTAAGGTGATGTTGGCAACAGCCCAGCTCAGCTGGGATTTTAAGCTTTCCCTTCCCTCATTCTACAGCATCAGTTCTTTAAAAAGCTCCAATCTCCGTCCCCCAAGGTCTATAGGGTTTGCCAAGGTTTGCTGCCTGCGTGGGTGCCGAAGGGCTCAGTGCATTGGGAGACAGTAAGTGGAAGGAGCCAAAAGAGAAGGGGAAGGCCGACAGGGAGGCCACCGAGGAGAGCAGAGGCGGCGAGAGTTTGGAGGCGGAGGTGACCACGGGGAGCACCGGTCCAAGGCTGCCGCTAGGGGGCGCCCGCAAAGCCGACGCCTCCGGATGTGCCGTGGCCAACCTGCCCTGGTGGTGGGGTTCCGTGGGCGAGGCCGTGGTGCCAGTGTTCCCGTGGCCATTCTGGGGCAGCAACAGGGGGTGCGCGACGTGCGGGTGATGTCCGAAAGCACTCCCCCAGGGAATGTGTCCAAGGCCTGCGTGAGCGCCGCTTGCCGCTTCCCGCTGGGAGGCATAGTTGTTCAGATGCGAGACCAGTCGAACTCGAAGCGGGTCCGTGGCATCTAGTCCTTCAATGATGCTCAGGTAACGGGCGACTTCTGCCAGGCATTCCCGAAACCCCAAACTCCGATAGTCCATAGCAAGGGCGTGCGCGTCAAAATAGCCTGGGGAAACGAACAAAAGAAAAACCTCAGAGCTTCGCTCATTTCCCGCATTTCTTCAATCCCAAAGGCAGCCCTTCCTGGCAAATATCTACATCCTTTTTTTAAAAAAAAACGGCATTCACGGGCTCTTCTGAAAGTCCAAATATTTGGGAGTCGACCAAAATCTTTGCATTAATCAACATGAGAAGTATGTCTTTGCTAATGCAAGTTCAAAGCCCAGTTAGAGACTGCCAAGCAGAAATTGGAATTATACCCTACCGGCAGATGAAACTATGTTCATTCCTTTCATGTTTTCCCTCAACAACAACAAAAAATACATCAAGGACAGAAAAACCACAGAGTAGTGAAATTCATTAGACACACAGATGTAAGTTATCATCATGGAGCTTTTAGGCACTTGGTCCAGAGTAAAGCATTTTTCCGGCTGGAGACAGACAAACAGACCTCCTCCGTCTCCCACCTTCCTTTGGGTTTTCTTTACTTAACCACAACAGGTTTCTTTCCTCAACAGTCATGTGGCAGCTTATTCTTTAAGAATCTTGTATATGAAATTAAGACCATATACTTAAAAAAAAAAAAAGCTTTTTCTCAAAAAGGTTAACAAACAAATGTGGTTTGAGCTACCTGATCAGAGCTGTCACAACTTTAGGGCATCTCACCCATAATAGGTATTTTCCAAAAGAAGGTGCATAAGCTTAATTTGCAGAGGGCTGGGGTGATGAATTCACTGGAGAAAAAAAAACCTATGCGCACGTGAAAATGCACTGACAGGCAACCCCACACACCACAAACCGTTCTCTCCCCACCCCCAAAGCACACAGTAAAAATAAGACAGCGACTGCACCAATCCTGGCCATCGGCGGCTGTTCACTCTTCCCCCACCGGACTAGAGATGTACCTTTCCCTCCTGCAGTGTGCAGCATTTTCAGGTGATCCACCGTCATCTGCAGGATCTCGGCTTTTTCTAGCTTGGCAGATCCCTAGAGAAGAGAACAACAACAAAAACAAAAACTGATTTGGCACCAAGTACCTTTGGGGGAACAACTTAAAATATATATGCACATATATGCTCTGTAAATCATAAAAGTACAGACAACAGCAAAATAAATTATCTTCCAAAATATGTTGGACTCTGGATGAATTCATTTCCTCCGCACAAACAACGCGGTTATTTTCCACGGCACGGGTAAGGTTCAGATTAATGAGGGGAAGAATTCTGAAGGCGTAGATAGCTACAGGGACAGCTCTACCTACTTTCTCCATTACCTGCTTCTCAAAAGCACTGGGTACCAGCCTCCTCAGCTCAGACAAACTGTTATTGATCCGATCTCGTCGGCGCTTCTCAATGATCTGTAGAAAGCAGGCAAAACAAAGGGGAACATTTCCATTACGACTGTAAATTCCAAAGTGAAGAAAGGTGGTTCTTCCCGTTAATTAACAAAACAACCCCCGCCCCCCCAAAAAAGAGGGTGCACTGTAAAGAGACTCACGCCTCTCCGTCTTTTCCTGGCCAAGATCTGTGAAGATGTAGTTGGGGACATGGAACCTAGCGCCGAACTCAAGTTCCTAAATGGGGGGGGACAGGAATCACCGTTAAGCGAGAGGAGGTGATCTGAGGGGTCGCCCCCATGCCCTCCCCGTACTCAGATTTTTTTTGGCAACTTGGTCTTGAAGAGCCTCCGGGGTCTTCACCCGGGGCGGAGGCCTGCCGGAGATGCGCAGAGGTCAGTGCAGGGCGCCGGCGTGCCCCGGGCCCTTGGGCGCTGTCACCGAGGCCAGCCGGCGCTCGCCTCCCGCTCCCGCTCCCGCTCCGCCGCCGCCAACTCACCCATTCTCATCCGCACTCTCCTTTTCCACCTCGATGGTCTCGTCCAGCTCGCTATCGGAGGAGCTGTACTCGGGGTGGGCTCGCTTCATGCTGGCTACGCGGGGGATCCGGGGGAGGGTCGGCGCGGCGGGCAGGGAGGAGTTAACTGCAGCGGCCCCTCTCCGCGCTCGGCTGCTCGCGCTCCGCACACACTGGTCCGGCTCACTCTCTGCCTCCGGTTAAAACTCAACCATCCCTTTCCCACGCTGCGCCCCTTCCCAGGGCCCTGGGGAGGGCGGGGGAGTAGAGGGGGCGGGCAAGGAGGCGGAGGGGCGGGGCGTCGGCTCCCGGGCAACAGCCTTCCCTTGGCCAATCCGCTTTCTCGCCCCACTGATTGGCAGCCTCTCAGGGGCGGGGCGGGGGCGAGGCCAAGGGCGAGGGCGAACCCCGCGCCCGCCCTCGGCGCCCGCCCCTGCCCGGCGGCGGTGTGTCGGCTCCGCAGGGGCTCTGTCGGGCCTCCGCTGGGGGGGAAGGAGGAGGCGCGGGCGGCGGTGGGCCGGCGGCGAGCAGGCTGGGGAGGCCGGGCCGGGACACAAGCCGGTCGGCGGCCGCGGCCCCGCCCCGCCCCGCCCCGCGCGCCCCGATTGGGCTGGCCGCACGCCAGGGCCGCGCCTGCAGCGCCGCCGGTGAGCCGCACGCGCCGCGGGCCGTGGGAAAGTGCCGGCGCCGCGGCCGCCAGCCAATCCGGGCGGCCGGCGGCGGCGGCGACGGCGGCCGCGCTGGCGGCGGCGGAGGTGGTGGTGGCGGCGCTGGGTGTCCGCATGAATAGAGAAGAATGCGCAGGCGGGGGAGCGGGGCCGCGTGAGGGCGCGCCAGCTGGGCTGGGCGGCCGCGGGCCCGGCCCCCCGTGTGAACCTGTAATCGGAGCCTGGGCGCCGGGCGGCCCCGGAAGCCGCCGCCCTGCGCCGAGGTAAATCTCCGCTGCGGGCCCGCCGTATCCGGCGGCGGGAGCCGCGCGCCTCCGGCAAAGCCAGGCCCGATGCATCTGGCCGGGCGGCGCGCCGGGCGTTCCGCGGAAGGTGCAGGGCGCCGGGAGAGCGGCCGCCGGGACGCCATTCACTGTGGCCACCAGCCCAGGGCTCCGGGCGCATGCAGGGGAAGATGTGGTTTCAGAGAATGTTCTTTTTCGGTTTCTGGAGCTATGTCCTCACTAGCAGACGGTCTCGCTTCCGCAGGGGCTTCCCAGTCTCCAGGATGCAATGAATTCCCCTGTGCATCTAATGTCCGGGGAAATGGAGCGCTTGTTTTCTCGGCTGACTTGGAGGTGGGGGTAGGGAGGAGGCCCCTGGGGATTTTTTTTTTTTTTTCCCAGGCGTTGGCGGCCAGATCTTGTCAGCGGGCGACAGGGTGGCGGGACTGAGCATTTGCGTCTGAGGCTGCCCTTGCTGCGGGGATGCAAGTCTCTAACCCCTAGACGCACACGCGCAACCCACACACATCCGGCCTAGGTGGTGGCGTGGCGTGTACTGAGTGCTACGTGCAAGTCCTCAAGAAGATAGATGTTTAAAATATATATATTGTGTATCTCGGGCTGGTTCTTGATTTGTAGAAACAGCTGGGTGGTTGCTTTGAATTTAGAAATCCAGGCTTCTCTATCCCTGGCAAAGCCCCAGAGCTGTTCGTATTCCTGTCAAGTCCACCCTTGTGACTGCCGTCCTGTCAGTGAGGGAACGCTTGATATTGTTGAGGATAATAGAAATATGCTCACTTTGAAGATTGCTTGTCCGTTTCTATCCCTCCTTAATTATTGATCTCAATGCCCTCTTAATACATTTTGGACGCCGCACAATGAGCGGCCTGAGCCGAATATGGACGCTGGTTTCTCAGCCTCTCACCCACACACACGTTATGCCACTTCCTGACTCTCATTAAACCTCTTATTCCACTAAACCTTCAGCCCCTCAGTCCTTCCCAAAGGCCTCCTCTGCTTCCCTGTCTAGGCTGGGTCTCTCCATCAGCCAACTGGGATTTGTTGTTTCTGGTGCCCCAGGCGTCCTTGCTCCCTGGTATTCCATCGGAGGCCACTTGTCAGTTGTCCCCCTGAGGATAATCCCACTATCTGCTTTCTCTGCCCTTGGCACAGGTAACAGCTCTCTGGGGTCTGCTATAATCACAAAACCAGAAGTTCAGCCTCCTATGCTCCTTTCCATCCTCCCCAATCTTCCATCAAGGACATCATTGCCACCTGCCTCTTCCCTCCCAGAACCTGGTGGTCCAGGCATAGGAAACCATCCACCCACTCCCCTCTGCCTTCCAGAAGTTTCTCTGACTTGCAATTTCTTCCCCCAAAGTGACAGGCCACCCTGCCCCAGAAGTCAGTGTGTCCACTACCCCGCTGTGGTTCTGTAAATTTTCCCAGCCTCTAGAATCTACAGTGAGTCACCCTTTCCTGCCTTGGCCCTTTTCTGCTGCCTTGTCGAGGTGCGGACAAGCTGCAGATAGGTGCGGGAGAGGAAAAGACAAAGTGAGGTTAAGGATTCCTCACCCACATTGGTACCTAAACAAAATATTTCTCCCATACTCAGTATTACTTTTTGGTCAAAATCGAGGTCTACGTTAAAGTCATCTATTTCCCGTGCTTCTGAACGTTGACTCTCCTTCGTTCATACATCCAACAAACACTGTCTTCTGTGTGCCTGGCACTGTGCTAGGACCTGAGAATGTGACCGTGATCCAAAGGTTATATGGTCTCTGCCTCCAGGAGTTCACATTCTAGTGGGGAGATAGTACACAAGTCAAATAGTTAATAGACGTGTCAGTGCTTCAAAGCACCTTTTGATAAGGAAGAACGAGGGGGAGAGGATACGTTCTGAGGTCTGAGAAGGCCTTTTCTGAGCTTGGGAAGGGACTTGGATGAAGATGAAGTGAACGAGGTGGTTCAGTTAGAGCCAGGAAAGAAGGGGTCGAGGCCTCCCACCTTGGGTGGTGGATTCACGGGAGAGAGTTGGACTGAAAGCACGAGGCCCAGCGTTGTACCGCCTACTCCGTAGAGGGGATTTATCCCTGGAAGCTTGGAGCAAAGAACTGCTGCTTTAAACTTAGCAACCCCCTGTATGCAAGGCAAACCTGCAAAAGTGACCCCCTCTCCAGCCTGAGAGCAGCTGCCCAGCCTAGCACCTCAGGAGAGGGCCTTTTCCAACGGAGTGGGCATGGAGTAGAGGGGAGTGTTATTCTTTTATAATTCATCGCTCCTAAGGTACCATCCTTTTCCAGTTTGCATGCAGACCCATTTCCTTGCCTGGTTTGTGGAGTTTCAGTTTAGTTATTTATATCCAGCCCGTTGCCTTTCTCTGCATTCTCTTGCAGAAGAGATGCTCCAGGTGCCCCAGAATAGATAGATACTCCAGATTTGGAAATTCATCCACAGGGCCACTCCTGGGCTGGGCTTCCTCGGAGATTAACTGGTGAGCCCTCCAGAGGAAAAGAGCTCATCCTCACACCACAACTTCAGCATTTCCATATGAAAGAGGCTTAAGTTGGGATGAACATACACACACTACTATATATAAGATAGATAACCAACCGGGACCTACTACTGTATAGCACAGGGAACTCTACTCAATATTCTGGGATAACCTATATGAGAAAAAAAGTTTTAAAAGAATGGGTATATGTATATATATAACTGAATCACTTTGCTGTACACCTGAAAGTAACACAACATTGTAGATCAATAATACTCCAATTTAAAAAAATACATATATATATATATATATATATATATATATATATATATATATATATATATATATATATATATACCACCACTGTGGGAATCAGTAGCTCAGTCCCCTGGCGAACTCTGGAGACTGCTTGGAAAAAAAAAAGAAAAAGAAACAGGCTTAAGGATGGCCAACTGGCCAGAAGGGACACAGCAGCAGTCAGGTCGGGGACTGCCCTGGAAGAAGCCATGAACCATCAGTTATCCTTTCATCCGGGCTTTAGCCGCTGTGGAGGTCCTTACTTTGGTGTCCTCAATGAGGCCCTTTTTCCGTCAGTTTGCTAGTGAGTGCAGGTGATCGTGAATAAACGGGTGTTGGGAATGGTGTGCATGAGGGCCAGAGATTCCACCTGCAGCCCAGAGAAAAGAGAGAGGCTGCCTCACTCTGGGCTTTTAGACAAGTTGCTGTATCCATTCCGAGGCAAAATGCCTTTGTTAAAATAACTTTTACGGGAAACCAGCCAGTGTTTGAAACATCCGGGTCTTGCTTTTTTATGTATTCATTCAACAAACTCATATAAAGCCCCTACTATGTACTGGGCACTGAGTCAGGCCTGGAACATTGAGCTGGAAAGCCACAATCCCTATCAAGCTACTCACAAGTGTGTTCTAAAGACGTATTCAGATCAACGTCTTAGCTGCATGACAGCGGGCAAGTTAACATATTTAAGCCTCAGTTCTCCTCTCTGTAAAATGGGAATATTAACAATTATTATTTTCCATTGTCACAGATTAAAGAAGATCAATTATGTAAAGCATTTTACATGGTGCTGAGCCATTAGTAAGCACTCAAACAGCAACTGTTATTATTTACTAGTAATATACCTGATTTACCAATGAGTAAATAAACTTAACACTAGGTTACCCCTCAGTTTTCTTCAGATACTCTGTTACACATCTAATGAGGAATAAATAAGCATCTAGTAATTGGCTATATTAAAAAACAGTGTCACTGTAAATCAACTAGACTCCAATATAAAATAAAAATTAAATTAAAAAAATTAAATTTAAAAAAGTGTTTCTAGAAAGTAATATCCTTTTAAGATGAGAAAGAACCAGTGCTTCTTGTGAAAAATACTAGATTATTTTGAGTAGAGTGAAAAAATAAGCATCTGCTATTCATTATCAGTGAAAGTTGTGTTTTTTGAGTCTCTTTCTAAAGAGTATCCCTTGAGTGTGCAGTGCTATGAATATGAGGACAAATAAGTTGCGTACTTATGGAGCTCAGCGATGGCTCCTTTGTGAGAACCCACCAAATCAGAAACCACACGATAGAGTCGCCCAAAACTGTCAGACCAGAATTCTGACTAAATGCCAGTTTTCCTCTGTTCCCCATGCGTCCCGCTTTCTCTAGAGGCCATGTCTCAAATGCCACATTGCTTTGTGGCATGTCATGCTTCGCAAAAATGCACTTCCACTACCGTCTCTCCTAATTGAGGTCAGATGTAAGACCCTCTGTGTTCGCCCTGAAGGAATTGTTTAATTGGAATCCCATCAGGCAGCAGTGTGGTACGGCGGGAGGCAGAAAGGATTCCAAGTTGCCTGCTTGGGATTTAGTGCCCCTTTCCTGGCTGTGTGACCTTGAGCCCATGACCATACTTCTCTCCTCCAAGCCTCGGTTTCCTCATCTGTAAATTAAGAATTATCCCTCAGCGTTGGTTTTGTTGTTTTGAAAGGTAAAATGAGACAAAGCATTTTGTAAAATACTATACAAATGGTACGCCTCCTGCTTATGTGTTATGATGGTAATAACATGGGCTGCTTCATCTGGAGTTTGGCTTGGCCCCTGAAGAAGGAGCTTCTGTAGGTTTTCTTGCTCCTGCCAGTAAATTGCTTCAGGATGGACCCCTCCATCTTTAAAAAAGAAAAAAGAAAAAACAAAAAAGGATATTTAAAATGCCAAAGTGCATTTCACAGAACATTAACCTTTCAAGACTCTCTGTAAATAAAAGAATCTGTTTTCAAATACATTTGGGCAACTCTTGGCAATCTCCGGGCACATGAGAGCATGAACGGCTCTGAGAAGTCCTTAGTAAAGAAGCCTCATTATCCTGTGCCTAACTCAACACTTCCCAGATTCATCACCTTTTTTCATATAACATCTGCTAATAGTCTACTAAAACAGCATCCCTAAGGAATAGACTTTGGGAAATTCTTCACTAGCATAGAAAGGGTGCATTTTACTTTTGATTAAAGACTACTGACCCACAAAAAGTTAAATTAAGCATAAGTGAAAAGTGACTTAGTAAGAAGTATTACTGAGTTCTGGATATAACTTTTGCTTTGAAAGTTCTTTGCTGACTAATCTGAGAGACCAATTCCTTGAAAAAAATTGAAATGCTTTTAACAGCAAACACTCTTATGGCACTTACCATATGCCAGGCACAGTTTTAAAAACTTCACCTATCATTAATTGAATCCTCACAATAACCCAGGAAGGAGAAATTATTATTTTTTCCCAGTTTTAGAGGAAGAAGCCTGGGCAGAGAGAAGTAGGAGATTTGCCCAAAGTAATATCTGAATCCCTGTTATTTGTTTGACTCCATGACACCTTCTTTCCCTCGAAGAGCAGTTTACAGCGTTTTTTTTCTCAATTAAAATGATGCAAGTAGTAATTTACAACATATTTTCTCAATTAAAATAATTCAAATGCTAATTTGCAATACAGTGTATTCTTTTCAAAATTTAAGTAACTCAACTTTTTATTTCCACACTTCCAAGGTAGCTCTGGATATAAATGAGATAAATCTTAGGGTGTCACGAAAGCAAGTTTGTGAATCATTCCTCCTCAGAACCTGTATCCAGTTTCATTCAGTGGAAGTGGAGGCCTATTTTCCTAGGTTGCCTGGACATTCATGCAATGCTGCAATAGCTGCGTCCTACGGTGTCATTAGATCCTGTGTCTAAGTGTTTCATAATTTAGAACTTTTGTGTTCATAGATAGTTATTATAAAGAAGTCTAAAATGATTTAAAATTATTAAAATTCAGAGTGTAGTGGGAGGGTCCAGGTGAGCCCCAAACTGGAATTTTGTATGTTTTTGAAACTAGTGGGCTGCTAACCCCCTCAGTTGTCTGTCTGCCTGAATTGATGTACACTGGAGTTTTGAGTTTAGGTTGAAAGGAATGTTGTTGTTTTTTTGTTTTGTTACTTTTTGATTCAGGGGTCCAGGGCAGAGATGAGGAAGAAAAGAAAAAGAGAGGGGAAGATTTTGAGACTCGGTAGAGAGATTAGGCCCAGAGGCTGAAGGAGCTGTTTGTATGATAGATTACTCTGGTTAAAAAACAAAACAAGGGGGCTTCCCTGGTGGCGCAGTGGTTGAGAATCTGCCTGCTAATGCAGGAGACACGGGTTCAAGCCCTGGTCTGGGAAGATCCCACATGCCACGGAGCAGCTGGGCCGCTGAGCCTGCGCGTCTGGAGCCTGTGCCCCGCAACAGGAGGGGCCGCGATAGTGAAAGGCCCGCGCACCGCGATGAAGAGCGGTCCCCGCACCGCGATGAAGAGTGGCCCCCGCTTGCCGCAACTAGAGAAAGCCCTCGCACGAACCGAAGACCCAGCACAGCCAAAAATAAATAAATAAATAAATAAATAAATAAATAAATAAAATTTAAAAAAACAAAAAACAAAAAAAACAAAACAAGGGGTTTCCCTGGTGGCGCAGTGGTTGAGGGTCTGCCTGCCGGTGCAGGGGACATGGGTTCGAGCCCTGGTCTGGGAGGATCCCACATGCCGCGGAGCGGCTGGGCCCGTGAGCCACAACTACTGAGCCTGTGCGTCTGGAGCCTGCGCTCCGCAACGGGAGGGGCCACGGCAAGAGGCCCGCGCACCGCGATGAAGAGTGGCCCCCGCTTGCCGCAACTGGAGAAAGACCTTGCACGGAAACGAAGACCCAACACAGCCAAAAATAAATAAATAAATAAAATAAATTTATTAAACGAAACAAAACAAACCAGTGCTGATCAGCACCAAGGTAACAACATGCTGCAAAGTTGGGATGGGGTCATTCTGCAACCCTCACCCCACCCCTATGCATACGTACCACCAAATGGCGCTCTGAGGGTGCAGGGTAATGCACCAGCAGAAGACTGGAGGCTGGGCAAAGCAGCAGTCTTCAGGAGGGCCTGGCAGTGGTGAACTTGTTCCTGAACATCAATGAGGCACTGTCCAGGTAGGGCTGAGAACTTAGAAAGGGGGCAAAGTCCCAGCAGGCAGGAAGGGTTAAGAGTCACTGTAATTTGGGCATTAATGTGACCTTGCCTATACTCAAAGGCTAGTGGGACCAGGCAACCGTCCAGTTACAAAAAGAGAAAAGAAGTGAATGGTGTTTTGGATCTCATTCCTGCTATGGACTGTACTGTGTCCCCCCAAAATCCATATGCTGAAGCCCTAACAACCCCCTGCCATGTGATGGTATTTGGAGATGGGGCCTTTAGGAAGTAATTAGCTTTAGATGAGTCATGAGAGTGGGCCCCTCATGATGGGATTAGTGCCCTTATAAAAAGAGACCTCAGAGAGCTGCTCTCTCCCTCTCTGCTATGTGAGGACACATTGAGAAGACAGCCTTCTGCAAGCCAGAAAGAGAGTCCTCACCAGAATCCGACCATGTTGGCACCCTGATCTCAAATTTCCATCCTCCAGACTGAAAATTTTAATTTGTGTTGTTTAAGCTACCCAGTCCATGGTATTCCTATTTCAAAACTTACAGAATGTTCATGTATTTTATTTCTTTTATAGATGTGTTCGATTTCACAACTTTTAAAATATATTTTACTTGTCAATAATTGAAAGAGCTAAACAAAAGATTTTCAAAAATTTTTCCCACTTAAAAGGTCCCATTGTTACAGCATCGAAGATATTTTTCTGTTTTTCAATGACTTTTTTCAATCCCTTATCAAGTATAATTT
Source organism: Balaenoptera acutorostrata (assembly GCF_949987535.1). NCBI lineage: Eukaryota > Metazoa > Chordata > Mammalia > Artiodactyla > Balaenopteridae > Balaenoptera > Balaenoptera acutorostrata. Next base: position 59,327,496 of record NC_080080.1, on the reverse strand, counting down.
AATGAAATAGGACAAGTTTCTTTCCAAAGAAATGACAAAGGGCTTGGTATTTCTGGTTAGTGTCACCATTTAACAGAGGTTTGGGTTTTCAGTCTGGCATCTTCCTTCCTGTCCCTCTCCTTTTTGAGCTGCTCATCAGATGACAATGAAATGAAGAGATGGTTTATCTCTGCTGCAGGTTCCCGTATAGAGAGCTGGCCCTACTGACCCTCCCACTAACACATGAGACGAACCCAGGACTTCTCTCTTTGGGCCTTCTACCCCCATCTACCTGTCATGCCAAATACCCAGAATTCACTGCTACTAAGGTTTCCTGCAACTGTGACCATCCCTCCGTGAGCATCCTTCCCAAGTGCAGCAGGCAGATTGCTTTCCGTCCTTGAAAGTACACTCTGGAGGACACAACTTTCTCAGATCTTAATAGAAGGCGTAATTGAATAAACTTTTCTTTTCTAAAAACACTATAAAATACTTAGCTATCTTTGGCTATTTAGGTTTTCTGTTTGTCATATTGTATTCTGTAATGATAAAACATAGTATATAGAATAAAATTAATGTATTTCCCCACTAGAAAAAATAAGTAATAGAAACAGAAAGATGAATTGGCAGAATTTTCCATAGGGTTTAAACACATGCCCTAATTTGCAAAAGGCAGAATGTATTCAGCATTGAAGACAGCTTGATTAGTCTTTGCTTATGTGTGTTGTCACACATCATTGCCTCAGTCTGTACACAATTATCGTAAGAAATATTTTAAATGCTTTTTTAAAGTTTTTACCAAAGAACCCAAACTCCAAGTGTAGTTTTCTGAGAATCTACAGCTCTGAGTTAAATTTTTTTGTCCTCTGTAAAATACTCTTAGTGAATTTTCACACCCAGTTTTAAGAGTTTCTTTAATGTTTTGTATGTGTTAAGCAAACCTAAAAGTGTTACGGAATTTAAGTACTCCTTATATAGGTGACCCTAACCAAAATTTCACTCTACTATCAGCCAATGTTAAATTTTTATAGTTCTTATTCAAACCATCTTTGTTTCTAAAATTTCTATTCAAAACACAAAAACTTAAAACATGCCCAGAGACTTCTTTTACTGTCCTGGTACCACTTATTGCCAATATGCAACATTTATTGAGATTTTTTTCCTTGAAATTTGACTAGAAGAATTAACTTTTAAATCAATGTTATCTAATTTATAAATATTACCTTCTTCTATTCCTTCCCCAAAACTCAATCCTTACTGACAGGCTACAAAGCACTTATATGGGACAGCATGTCTCTATTCTATTTTACCGAGTTTCTGCCAAGAATTACTTCTAATAACTGAGGTATAGAGAAAGCGAGTAGAGTACATTGGAAGAGGAATTCATTAACAATTCTTTGGATTTTATCCTTGTGAACTTAGATCCTTTTAAAACACATGTATGTGTGTTCGTGCACACACATACACACACAAGATCTTGCTTTACAATTGTTGAGCATTAAGGGTTTTCTACGAAAGGTACCATATTATAGACCGTAAATACTCTTCCTTCTTGAACTGGACACACAAAAACCTTAGAGAAGACTGAACAAGAGCACATCCTAGTGTCATCTTTGTCAGCATTTTCTCTCTTGTTCTCCTTTGTAATCAGACCAACAGGTAAGGAATCCACAAGTCCATTCATATTTTTCCCTAGGAAGAATTTTCATATTGCTTTCTCCATGTGTTTATGCATAGAATCTGGTCTCTTGGACCCACATTTTAAGTGCAAGCCAGAGAGTAAGAATATGCTGATGGATGGTGAGTGAAGGAAGAATCGTGCAGGATGAGACACTTCAATGTCATGGGTCAAAAGCAATTTGCTGCCTTTATTCCCTGTACCTGTATTTGTGGCATATGTGCAGTTAGGAGAGAAAACAGAAGAGGGTGTGATGGTCTATGCCATAGTCAGGAGAAGAGGGCCTTGAGTGTAAGGAAACAGGGCAGCAGAGGGATGGTCCAGTGAAAAATGATTACCATGCTCATGAGGACAAAGGAAGTGAAACGGGATAAGATAATCCAGTTAGGTTCAGAAACAGAAGGGAGAGATTTTGAATCCTCCTTACACATAGTTGAGGAGATACAAAAAGAATACACACATATAGAAAGAAATCCTAGAGTTGGGAATCTTCTGGGAATGAACCTGAATTAAGGCTATGGTTTCAGGGAGGGAAAGAAAAAGGGAGAGGAAATCTGAAAGAACATTGAGCAGTACTTGGCATGTCACTGGATGGAGAGAATACTGCCCTGCCAGGTACTGAGTCAAGAATCATTCCCAGATGTCTTGCTCAAGAAAGTGGTTCTCAACTTTTAGCATGCAGCAGAGTTACCTGGAGGGCAAGGCGGTTCTGCTGCTGCTAATCCAAGGACCACACTTTAAGAACCACTGTTCTAGAAGACCATTTGTCTCTGCTCATAAAGAAACTTGGCTCTGATAGAGGACAGTTGAGGAGAAAACAAGTTGCTTGGCTTCAAGTCTATCAAAAGATCATGATGAGATACACAGTATTCAGTATGTATCTTTGAAATCAGCCAGGCTGCTTCAAATGATAAGAACTCTGTACTCTTCTAATTAATTCAGGATATATGTTAAATTCCTAAATCGAGCGATTTGAATTTGGGGATGGCTTTGTTGGTTGTGATAATGGTTTGATGTTTAAGAAAGTCGCTGCCTACTTGAGAAACCATGGATTCTCAAAATAAGTTTCCCATGGGAAGGGCTCCACAGAGAAGAAAGGAAGCCACTGTTTCCCCGATGTCAAATGAAATGTCCAGGCCTCTGAAGCCCAAATAAATGAGCTATAAAGATAAAAATAAAAGCATATAAATAAAGAAAAAAGCATAAAGGAGATCATCCTTCAAATCCACAAAGGCAAAATAATTAAAAACCAGGTGAACATTACAGTGGTAATAATAGAACTTAATAATACATATTAATTACATAAAGAGAAAGTGTGTTCCTCCAGGGCCTACTAGTTTTGTATGGAACTATGATTCACCCTACATACATATACATATCCCAACTTCAGACGTAGAACTATGCCATTTAGACGAGTGGTTTCGAGCATCAGAATCACATGGAGGGTTTCAGAAAACACAGATTTTTGGGCGCCACCCGCAGTGTCTGATTCAGTAGATCTAGCAGGGACGCAACCATCTGTAGTCCAAATTCCCGGGTGAGGCATTCGGGACCACACTTTAAGAATCGCTGGTTTAGATCTACAGTTTACAACTTGGCCACATATTAGAATCATCTGGGAAGCTTTTTTAAAAATCCCAATTCTTATACCACACCTCAGACAATTAAAATAAGATATCTCGGGATGGAACCCGGGCATCGGTCATTTTTTGAAGTTCTCAGGGGATTCCAATGTGGAGCCAAAGTGGAGAATTTCTAGTGAGACCAGTTCTCAAACTTCAGCACGCATTAAAATCAGCTGGAGGACTTGTTAAACCACAGATTGCTGGGCCCTCTTCAGGAGTTTCTAATTCACTAAATCTGGGCTGGGCCCAAGGCTATGATTTCAATCAAGTTCCCAGGTGACAATGCTGTTGGTCCTGGAACCACACTTTGAGAACCATGGGTCAGACCAACTTCAGCCCTGGCTGCCCTTGAAATCTATTGGGGGATCTGGTATAAAATACTGAAGTTAGCGGGGCTTCCCTGGTGGCGCAGTGGTTGAGAATCTGCCTGCCAATGCAGGGGACACGGGTTCGAGCCCTGGTCTGGGAAGATCCCTACATGCCACGGAGCAACTAGGCCTGTGAGCCACAACTACTGAGCCTGCGCGTCTGGAGCCTGTGCTCCGCAACAAGAGAGGCCGCGACAGTGAGAGGCCCGCGCACCGCGATGAAGAGTGGCCCCCACTTGCCCCAACTAGAGAAAGCCCTCGCACAGAAACGAAGACCCAACACAGACAAAAATTTAAAAAATTTTAAAAAAAGAATAATAATAAAATACTGAAATTAGCCTCCCCTACCCAAACCCCCTGAAAAACAACAAAAACTGGGCATTGGGATTTAATTCATCTGGGATGGCAATCTGGCATAAACATGTTTTTCAAGCTCCTCAGGTGATTCCAATGTGCAGCCAAGACTGAGAATCACAGTCAAATCAAGCAAAGGTGAGAATGCAATGCATGCCTCACCTGCAACATTTGCTGCTTGTCTGGCTAAATATGACCTCTTCCAACCATATTCCAAATATATTCCTGCTTTAATCATTATATGCAATATATATCTTTGCTTAAGAAAAATACTACATTGAAATAAATGGAAGATTATGGCAGTCATTTCTGAATTTGACAAATAACTAGGGTAAGCCAGGAGGGGATTCTCCACCCCCTCCCCACCCCTTCATTGCCATAAATGCAACTTACTGTCTGAATTCTTTTTTAGGGTAACATGGTAGCCCGTCCCTTTAGTGATCTGCAGCTAGTCATGTAAACAGAAACATTATAACTGTTACTATAAAAGCAGTTTCCTATAAATGAGAATTTATGATTATATCTAAATAAACTTAAAATCTAATCAAACACCCTGGTTCCAGGAAAATAACTTTGGGTTTGGACAACACAAACCGGAATAACGTTTTACTGCCAGATAAAGTTTTTGAACATACAGGGTCATGTTTAATCACATACTATGAGAATAACTTGTCTGCTACAGACAGTGGAAGCTGAGATTTGGGAACAGGGTGGTGGTATGGGAAGTAGCAGATGGAGTCCGCTCTTAGCTGGAGCTTCCTTGGCAAGCTCTTTGCTATCAATCAGATACATGTTTGTAAATAATTACTTTCTACTTCAGTTTTCACGGGAAACAGTGATACTGTTGTGTTTTAGAAGCTGATTGAGTCACTTACCATTCATGATCCTTCTAGAATATACTATGCAAGTCCAGTTCTTACATCCAGAAAGGCTTTAGAAATTTTGCACTGGAAAAGCTGAGGAACCACTGCCCAACCACTAGAGTGGCTATAGCAAAAAAGTCAAATAATAGCAAATATTGGAGAGGATCTGTAGAGATTGAAACCATCATGCATTGCTGGTTGGGAATTTACCACCCGTTTGGAATCAGTTTGTCAGTTTCCTTAAAAGTTAAACATAAATTGACCACAGAGCTGAGCAATTCTGCTCCTAGGTTTTTACCCAAGACAAACGAAAACACGAGTGTGAATGTTTACATCACTATTATCCATAATGGACAAAAGATGGAAGCAATTCAAATGTCCACCAACCAATAAATGGATAAACAAAATGTGTGTGCAGTCCATGCAGTAAAATATTATTCAGCAACAAAAAGGAAGTAGTGGTATCTACTGCAACCTGGATAAACCTTGAAAACATGCTAAATGAAAGAAAGCAGTCACAAAAGATGACATATGATTCCATTTAGATGAAATGTCTGGGATAGGCAAATCTATAAGAGAGAAAGTACATTAGAGCTGGGGAGGTGAGAGGGAGGGAGGGATACAGAGGAGGTGAAAGCTAATGGGTACAGGGTTTTGGTGGGGGGTTGTTTCTGTTTCTGTTTTGAGAAGATGAAAATGTTCTAAAATTGACTCCGGTGATGGTTGCATTTACCTGTGAATATACTAAAAACCACTGAATCTTCCAGTTTAGCTGGGTGAATAGTATGGTATGTGAATTATATCTCAATAAAGTTGTTCTATATGGAAGGCAGCGCGCTGGGAAACGTCAGAAGCAAATTTCCAGCAGCCTATCTGAAGTAACCTTGGACAAGACCTCTTGGCGCATGCGCATGGAGCTGCTTGGCGCTAGTAAAGGAGACCGAGGCTTAGAGGCTCCGGCGCTAAGGTTCTCGGTCTCCCCGCGGTCGCTGAATTTAGGCCCGGCCAACAGCCCCTCGCAGCAGCACGCGGAAAGGGCTGGGACCACTTATCCCATGTAGAATAAAACGCGAGCGCGTTCCCCGCGGTGCCCCGGCCGCTGGTTGCAGATGTCCGGCGGGGTGCCTGGTCCCTACGGCTGGGCCGTGCGCTCCTAAACGGGCGGGTCCCTAAGCCATCGCAAGGAGGCTATCTGATGACCGTCTTTCTTCCCTCTCTCTGTCCCAACAAAGGGTAACTGACCTCCCGCGTGATCTGGCAGGAGCTGAGGTTCCCTAAACACGTTTCCCCCTATTGTGCGCAGACTCGCAGAGAGCGCAGAGGAGCGGCCGGACCCACCGGAGGGACGCGGGACAGGGAGGCCCCGGTGGCTCCCTCCCTGGGCGGCAGGCGCGTCGCCCGCAGCGGATGGCGGGCGTGGGGGTGGGGGGGTGGGGGAGGGGAGCTGTAATTGCGGCGCAGCCCTGGTTCCCACGCTCCTATTGTTGGCGACTTTGTTTCCAATTCCCATCACGTGTGCTAATTAGTTAGAGCTGCTGGCTGGCTGGGAGGCGTGTGGCTGGCCTAAAAGCAGCAAGATCACTTCCTGCAGGGAGCCGGGCAGACTGAATGCTGCTCGGGGCTTCTTTCTCTCCCCTTTTCTTCTGCGCCTCCCTCTCTGCCTCCCAGGAGGGTGGGAGTGAGAAGGGAAGGGAAGAAATGCTGATTGTGGAGCAAATGCCACTGCATTGCAATGGCAACCAAGTTGGGGGGGGGGCAGTAAGGGCGGGAATAGTTGGAAGAAGCAGGATTAAAGGAGAAATTCTCATTAGACTTCTAACCTGATTAGGAAATGCTTTACAAAATTACTTTCACAATTTTGTTCCGCGAGTCTTTTCCAGAATGGGATAATAGAGGAAAGGTATTTCAGCGTGTTCCGTTTCCACACTCTGAATAAAACAAGAACTTGCATCCCTGTGCAATGGGAGAGGGGGAAGAGAAGAGTGAAACGCAGTTAAGTGGTGACTTTTGAGTCAGCGCCTTGTCGTTGGACTGAAGCTTTTGAATTTCATGCACTTGGGTGCTAAGCTTTTAGAAGGGGCGCAGGAATTCGTTAGAGACCACTAACAGAGGACAGTAGTAAGCTTGACAAAATACATGGGCCCACTTTTTTAAAAACTTGCTTTCTATGTTTCTTGGCTTTTTGTTGGGTTCTAAGATTTAGTAACGCTTCCATTTTCACGATGGAAGTCCCCACTTTGAAAATACAATATTATCAATACTTCTCTAGAAATAGAAGGAAAGCTGGCTTTCATAAGGACTCATTGTATAAACGTATATGCTGTAGCAACAGGAAGAAGTTTCTGCCCTTGCCTTGGAAAGTAGCAGAGCGGTGGCGAAAGAATATCAGGAGTAACTTCATTAGTCCAGCAAGGATGTTTTAAGTATCTCCTGTGTGCCAGGCACTTGGCTAGAGCTGGAGATGGAGAGATGAAACACTCAGAACCTGTCTTTAAGTCACTTACAAATCTAGTTGAGGAGACAGATAAGTATGTAAACCAATCATTAAGGATGACTCAGAAGTGGAGGTCTGCATTGGGAATTATGAGAGCTAGAGGAGGGGCACCAGAGCCAGGCAGGGGAATTCAGGAAGGCTTCCTCTAGAGAAGGGATGACTCATCTGACATTTAAGTGGCAAATAACAAATGGCCGAGAGAGGACGGGAGAAAAGGACTTACTTTCTGAAAAGAGGTAACAGGAGGTGCAAAAGGCCTACGGGTCTTGATGGAGTATCAGGGGCTATGCAAACAGGTGTGCACAGCTGCGGCACAGAGCTGGGGGGGGGGCAGGATCCTGAAAAGTCTTGTTGAGGCCTTTGGACTTCATCCTAAATGCAAAAGATTTAAGTAAAGGAATAAGATCATCAGATTTGTCCTTTAGAAAGATAACTCGGGCAGTAGTTTGGAGGATGGATTGAAGGGACTCAGGCTAGAGGCAGGGAGTGCAGGTTGAGGACTAACCCAATAAGAGACTGAAATGAGGAGCCAGATAGGGAAATAGTCCAGGTTCAAAAGATACTTAGAAGGTGAAACTGAAAGAACGTGGGGACCAAACTTACTTTGGCAATAGGCAACTAGGAAGAGTCTGGGATGACTCCAGGCTTCTGTCTCATGCAACCTGGATGAATGATGGTGGGATTCACTGGGATAGGCAACTTGAAGGACAAAGAACAGGCTTGAAATGGAGTGAGATGATGAGTTTAGTTTGGGCCATGTTGTGTTGTAAGTGACTGTGGGGAATCCAGGTAGTGATATCCAAGAGGCAGATGGATATATGAATCTGATATGGAGCTTAAATGTGATAAGGTGGGCCTGGGGTGGGAGAGGTAGCAGTAAGGGAGAAGAAGGCAGCGTGTTTGCCTCTCACAGAGGTCACATTCTGAGTGACTACCCCTCTGCAAGTAATTTCTAGATACGCTGCTCCAAAAGGGACTCGAGAGTACTGTATGATCCCACTTAAATGAGATCTCTGAAATAGTCAAATTCATAGAAACAGAAAGTAGATGGTGGTTTGCAGAGGTTGAAGGGAGGGAGAAAACAGGCAGTTGTGTTTTAATGGTTACAGAGTTTCAGGTTTGCAAGATAAAAACTTCTAGAGATCTGTTTCACAACAATGTGAATATATTTACCACTACTGAGCTGTACATTTAAAAATGGTTAAGATGGTAATTTTTATTACAATCATTTAAAAAGGCGGTGGGAGGGAAGGAGATAAGAACCCTACCAGCTTCCTCTGGACAGCATGAGGATGAAATTTGACTTTCTGCTAATGTACTCTCACCCATTCTTATGGGAAGGTTAAGTTGGAACAGACATTTTAGAATAGACAGTATGAATCAAGAGCCTTAAAAATGTTTATACCCTTTGACCTACGTATTTCACTGCCTCAAATCAATTCTAAATAAAAAACCAAAAAAGTGGGGGAAAATGATTAAAAATATTAGATATAATTTTTTAATTCAGTGTTCAATAATAGAAAAACAAATAATTAAGCATAGTGAAATTACATACAACTGATATACATTTTTAGAATTTACAACAATGTGGGGAAAATTTTTAAAGTTAAGTGAAGCAAAATTCAGGATACAAACTGTATTCATACTTTGATTACAACTATATTAAACACAATCTATCCACAGAATAAAAGCCTGGAAGAAAATATACTCAGATGTTTCTAGTAGATATTTCTGGTTGGGGTCATAGAGGTTTGTTTTTTTTTCCCCATGTACTTTTCTGCATATTCCAAATTTCCACATTAAGCATATATTATTTTATAATGGGAAAATTAACCTATGTAAATTCTTTCCCATTAATTTCTTTTACCAAAATTTCTTGCAGTCCTTTGACTTAAGAAGAGGTGATTTGCATTTAGTTCAAAGCTGCAGCAGATTGTTACATAAGTGATTTATAAATGCATCAAAAGCCAAAGGGAAGGAGAAACCATCTTTCAGTAAAAATTTAGAAAGACTTTGAAAATTCCTTCATTTGAATATGTTTCTTTTTGCTGCTCTTGTGTGGGAAAGAGGAAGCAGGAGATCTTAGCATCAGGAAGTGATGTCGAACAGTTTAGCTGATTATAAGTGCTTGAAAGGCAAATTAAGACCTTCCCTTTAATTGGATGTAATCGGTTAAACAAGGTAATAGACCACCTGTGGCTGAGATGGAGCCAAGTCCTGAGAAGCCCCTGAGACCACAGCTTGGTGTTGACCTGCCCGGAGGTCAGCCAGGATGGGCTTTTGATTCCATCTCAAGTTACACAGGCTGTGTCACAGAGAAACATGCTAATCAAAACCTGAGTGTACAATTTGGTTTAGAATATGTTGACCAAAGGAAAAAAGGTATAGAATCTTTCAAAAAAAATTATTTTTAGAAAATAATCAATGATCAAGCAAGTGAAGAACACTTCCTATAGGCCAGATACTTTTGTAAGCATTTCTTGTATAATGAACTTGCTAACCAGCCTGTGATATTGATTCTATTACTATCATCATAATCAAACCCACTTTGCAGCTGGAGAAACTGAGGCACAGAATAAGATTGACTTGAGGTCACACAACTTGTAGTGGTAGAGCTGAGATTTGAACCCAGGCAAGTTGAGTCCATCATCTACGTTCCTAATCCCTACACTATGCTGCTTCCCAAGATCTCTTTACTCGTTACTTGTGAACTCCAAACACCCATACATAGGCTAGACCTTGCATTTCAAGTAAATGTCTTTAGCACACTCCCACCTCCTCATGGTATCAGAAATAATCGCAGAAGCAGCATTAAGGAGGTGAAAAAAGCTCATTAAAGATTGCATCAGCAAATCTAAAATTACCAAGTGACAACAAATGTAACAAACACCTTACTCATACACAATCTCATTTGAGTTTGAAGCATGATGCTGGGGTGATTTAATAAGGAGCAATTAACTGAGGACTCCCTTGGAAGCAGAAAAACATTCACACGTGGTTTTGCCACAGTGCGGCAGGACCATCCTTACCGCAGCTAGGATAGAATCTGGGTTGGCAATGGAAGAAACTCCTAGAGGAGTGTATAGCTTCTTGGGCCCATACTCTTCTTAACTAAGGATGTGTCCTCAGAAGTTCTGCAGTGACCTAAGTCTCCTTTGGACTTTTCTACTCAGTGAGAGCAAACATTGGGATGCAAGTCTAAAAATAAGCTTATCATCTTCTCCTCAAACCAATTCTTCCTCCCAGATTCCTTAATCAGTAAAGGGCACTACCATGACCCAGTTGCCTAAGCTAGTGGACATCATGGTTGCCCCCCCCACCAACATCCATTCCACCTGCCCCCTCCCCCCAATCCCCTCTTATGACTGTAAGTCCACTGTAGTAATCTCATGTCCCATGCTGGTGATTGATGGCTTCAGGGTGGGCAGGTCTAAGTCAATCTAGGCCAAAGAAACCTGAGAAGAGACTTGTTTTGGACTTCTCAGAAGAGAAGCCGTTCCCCCCGCCCCCATCCCATGGGAACAAAAACACATCCCTGGGGGTAGCCTTCTATTGATGTGATGGGAAACCAGCCTTAGGATGAAGCCCATGCTGTGGGTGGCAGAGTGTAAAGACAAGGAGTGTTGGGCTGCTGAAGTCACAAAGCCTGAAGCAGGTCCTAACCTTAAGTCTTCTATTATTTGAGAGAACACATTTCCTCTGTTTTTGCCAGCATGAGGAAGGGTGTCAGTTATAAGCAATGGAAATCATCCTCACGGCTGTATTTTGCACATCCAACCAATCAGCAAGTCCAGTCTGTTCTTTTTCCTAAATATCTCAGAATCCACACACCTCTCTCCATCCGCGTTACTAATAATGATCTCGTTCGGGCACCATGCAGGTCTCATCTGAGCTACTGCAAAGCCTCCTATCGCCAGCATCCCTTGGTTCGTTGGAATAGGGCCTGAAAACAAAGTAAGAAAAAAAAAATTGTGGAAGCATGAGACTATGGCAGGCACAGCAAGAATTTCCTTGTCATGTCATAGGGCAGATCTGGAGTGAGTGCCTCCACGCCTCAGCCCATCCCAAAAGGCATATCAGGTAGCAATCCTCCGTTCTGAGCTCCTCTAACCTTTGGGTCTTCCATCAAGTGGGCTGTCAAAACCACCTAACTGCGGTCGTGTCACTTCACTCATATCCTTATCTATGATATAGCCTTTCCATGGCTTGCCTGCTGCCTTTGCAGTGACCCCCTACATGACACATTCTCGGCCAAAGTTACGGTTCTCACCGGCCTTTATGGCCTGACTTCACTCGGATACACCAGGGCCACCTCACCAGGAAATATGGTTCTTTCTATCAGTTCTAATCTCAGGTCGACTCTACAAATGCTGCTCTGTGCTGGGAACATTCTAGGCCTTAAAAGGGCAGACAATGAGCATGTCCTGCTCTCTGTACCACAGGGTCTGACACACAGTGGTGCTTAAAAATATTCGTTAAGTGAGTCTAATATATATTGATGAATATGTTTAGTCTATACTCCAGCAGCTCACAATCTACTGAAGAGATATGCACAAAGTCAGTCTACCGCAAGGCTCACTGGTATGTATATAAAGGCAAAAATAAAAATAATAACATATATTGATGCTTTCCGGACTCAAAGCACCGTTCTAAGAGCTTTCCATGCATTCACTTAATCTTCACAACGACTCTTGGCACATGCACTAGTACAATATTTTCCACATTTTACGGAGTAGGAAACTGAAGCTCGGAGAGGTCAAGTAAGTTGTCCAGGATCACTCAGCTGCTAATGTGGAGAAGAAGATGAATTGCAGAATGGAGAAGAGAAATATTTATTTAGCTGGGGATCTGTAAAAGCATCTTGGAAAAGTGGGTTTTGAGTAAGTATCCAAAATGCCAGGGGAGTGTATATTATCAATTAGAGAATAGCATGAGCAGACTTAGAGGTGGAGATTGCAGGGTTTATTCAGAGAACCACAAATAGTCCCACGTGGCCAAGTACAGGGTAGGCGAAGGAGGCGGCTATGGTGGGAGTTGAGACAGGATGGATAGTTGGGAGCTCAAATGTGGAGCGTTTCTAGAGGCCCACCCAGGTTTCAGCCTCTCCTGTATCCTCATAATTGTTCTGGAATCTCCCATCCCTATTCAACCCAAGTACTTCAGGTGAAGTTAACTCTACACCCAAGTGCACAGTAGCTCCTAGTTTACTTAAACCAATCAACACTTGCTATTCCCCTGGCCACAAAGATAGGTTCAAAGTTGAGCTTGTGACCTAGGCCTATCCAATCAAGTGAATCTAAGGATCCTTGCTCAGCTCTGGAACAGCACTCTCTGCCTTTAAAAGTAGTCAGGGAAGCATGCAGTCCCACAGGCTGTTGGCTTCTTCTTGCAAGCCCGGGACCAGCCAGCCTCAGTACAGAATGAAGCTGGTACAACGGGAGACATAGGGAGACACAAACTTGGTCCTTGGTCACATCTTTGAGCCACCGGATCAAACCATCCTGTAGCCAATTCTCCCATTTCTGGACCTTCTCATTACATGAACCTAGAAAACAAATTTTTTACTTAAGCAGCTTGAGTCAGGTTTTCTGTTATTTGCAATATCAAAAGGACTAACTGATAAGTCTTCTTAGGTCACGTGGTTTAAAAGTATAATTCTGGGGAATGGTTTAGAAAGACCATTCAGGGCCATGTGGAGGGTAAAGTGGTTAGAGAATCTTGAGGCAGGGAGATAACTAGAGGCCATCTCAACATGCCTAGTGAGGCTTAATGGGGCAAGAATTAAAGCCTTGACAGGGGACATAGGGGAATATTGGAAAGAAGAAGCATTTATTCAAAGTTTATTTAAATGGGCTGGTAAGTTCATCTGGGATTGAAACTTCATTTGTCCTCCTATTTCATTCCATTGCAATGGGATTTTTGTTTTGAAAACATGACTTTTAAGATTGTCAGTTCCCTGAAGTTTATTTATTCCTTTCAAGTCTACAGAAACAAGAGGAAGAAAAGAAATTATTTCCTTAGTTATTTTTATTATCCAATTTATGTTTTGACTTCATGTTGTTCACTCATTCATCACATCCCCTGCTAGGTAGTTCATTATTCCAGGTGTTTCTGTCCTTCCAATATTCACAGCCTGATATCCTAGCCCTCCTAATAATTAAGTACCCAGTTTCATCTACTTAGCTCCTTGAGATCTTTCTCCATATTTCAGTGCCTTTAACGCCTCTGCATATAAGGAGCTATCCTCACAATTCCCGCTATTGCATTTCATAGCTCTTGAGTGGCAACAGCCCGGCATGTGTGGTCTGCTCAGTGTGTGAGTCTCGGCAGGATGTAAGGAGTGGAAGACGCCACATGCATTGCAATTCTGCAGGTCAAACAGAATGCTCAACCGGATGCAACTACTATACTGGGGCCAGCTCTGCCCAGCTGCGTGATGCAGGACAAGCCATGGAAACTTCTGAGCCTTAGTATCTGCAGCTGTAAGGTAGGAATGATTATCGTCCTGTAAACGGGCTTTAGTCCACCTTACTCTCTTCTTCCATCCCCTCCTGTCTATTCACCAAGGAGGATGACGGCTGACATGGATGGATCCAAGGACTTGTTACTCGACCAAGTAGTGAATGGTATGGTCTCACTCTTTAAAGAGCAGTGATCTCTGAATGGCAGATCCCTCAGAGCCAGAGACCAGAACAGATTGCGGGCTACTCCAGCCTGGGTTCTGCTCTGATCAGGTGAAATAAGCCAGGCCTGCTCTAGGCTTAAAAGGAATCTCCTTTTCCTCTCCTTTGCTTATCTCGCCTTTTCTTGGACCAGCCTCTCCTTGGACTCGGAGCAGGAAAACACAGGGCTGAGAACGACGTGCAGACTGGTGGCCAGCACCAAGAAAGGGCTTTGGTCTACTTTGCACGTTGCTGCCTCTCTGCCCAGTCACAAAGGGTCCTCCAAGCAGCCCAGCCTGGCTTCCTGGGGGACACACTGTGTTCAGGGGCCAAAGACTTGGGCTAATAGAGGCTTTGAATCAGCCTTGCCTTGGCGTCAGCACGTCTATCTGGGGACGGAGACAGAGCTACAGTACTAGCTTCTCTCAACCTTTTTCTGTCTCACCAGAACTAATAATAATATTGCCATCTTGTGGGACTGTTATTATGATTAAATGAGATCGTACGAGAGAAAATGTTTTGAAAACTCTCCAAAAATGTCAAGTAATACTCTTGAATTCTAAACCCTTCCAATTTTAGTTTCCTCATTTGTTAAATGTAGTAAAAATATCCACCTACTCAAGGAGCTTTGAGGCATGGCTAGATGAAAATGTTGGGTTAAAAAATGGCAGTCCAGGGTTTCCCTGGTGGCGCAGTGGTTGAAAGTCTGCCTGCCGATGCAGGGGACACGGCTTCGAGCCCTGGTCTGGGAAGATCCCACATGCCGCGGAGCAACTGGGCCCGTGAGCCACAACTACTGAGCCTGCGCATCTGGAGCCTGTGCTCCGCAACAAGAGAGGCCGCGATAGTGAGAGGCCCACACACCGCGATGAAGAGTGGCCCCCGCTTGCCATAACTAGAGAAAGCCCTCGCACAGAAACGAAGACCCAACACAGCCAAAAATAAATAAATTAAAAAAAGAAAAAAGTGCTCTGTAAACTTTAAAAAAAAAAAGGCAGTCCATAGCCATGTGACAACTTCATTTTAACTTTATGATTAACAGCTTGGCATTGAAATCCTCTATAAAGTTAATACATTATTAAAACTCTTATAGGACTTACGCCTTGTTACCAATTTCCTAAATCTGCAGAAAACAGGAACAGTCTTTTGCTGTGTTCTCCCACCGATGCTATAGAGTTGGGTTTTCCCTAATATCACACAACTGTTTCATTTTAGCTTCCTTGAAATTACATAGCTTCTAGCAGCAAATGAGCCTCTTCTGATTCATAGTGACTCTACCCCATGATCAAGATCTGCCCTTTGATTGGCTGTTCACTTCTGTGTATTGAGTGTGGTTGCTAAGCTTTGTGTAAGTCACAAGCGGCCAGCACGGCCCTGACCCCCTAGGAGATTATACTCCAGGCAGCTGCCACTGATCTTACAGATACAAGTATACGTAAACCTCAGCCAGTCTCCTACATGTGTTGCTAAAATCATGTCTTCACCAACATAAAGAGCTAAACATGGTAAAGTTTTAAATAAAGTCTAATTTTCTCAAAGCATAGTCAGCACTTTAGGAATGAAATGCAATCAAAGAAATTCCAGGAGTTGTTATACCTGGTAATAGAATGAATGGGTGCCTGAAGTTACCACAGATCAGAAATGAAAATCAGCCAAATGACCATACAACCGAGAGCAGATCTCTTTGGGGTCTCTCCAAAGCCTCATCATTCTCATAACCTGAAGCACTATACCCGTCTTTCCTTCTCCAAGGGCTGCCTTGGCTGAGTCCTGTGCTATCAGAGGGCTGAGTCTTCCTCCAATCTGTCTTCTGTGCCTCTAGTGGGAGGTCTATAGGGGACCACCCCCCCAACCCAGAGTCCAGAAAGAAAAGGGCAGAGCTCACATTCATGCCTTTCCCTGACCACCAATCCCATCAGGTGCCCTGGTCTGCCACGTGGCACAGCAGTACACGCACAAAGCCAGGTCCTGAGGGGCTGGTACCATCTCTGAGGAGAATCACAGTGTAGGAGGACAGAGTGGACTTTCTGGCTCTTGTCAACCGCCCTTGAACCACATAAAGGAAAAACTTCAAGGCACTGGCCTCCCGGGAAAGGGTCCACTCCAGTAAGTCCCTTGTCATTTGCCCTACAACTATTTTTGAACTATCCCCAATATGCCAGACCCTCGTAGGCACTAGAAACAGCTGGTGCCTGGCCTCCTTCCAGAGCTAAGGTGAGATGAATCCTGCCCTTCAAGTTTAGGCTTCTGCACCAGCGAGGGATCCAGACCTTCTGTTTCCTTACTCAGGGAACTTAAGGGCATCTCTTACTTAATAACACTAACATCTAACACTACAACGTTCACTTTTCTCAGCATAGCACTGTCTAGTAACATAGTGAAGATCAGATATTTTTCCGATTATCAGGACTCAGACCTCAGACAAGGAGGTGCAAGGTCTCCTTCCTGCCCCTCTGATACCAGGCATTGCCTCTCTAAATAAGCAAGGAAATGACTCCAGTGACATCCTTTTGATTCGGATTATCTATCTGAGAAAAGGGGACTCACAGTAAAGGTTGGGGTGGGATGGACTTCATTTTCCTGGTGCCCTGAGCTCTGCTAGCGTCTTAGAGTACGATGAAAAGATACTGACGTTTTCTGGGTGGGACTCAAGAACATAACTTGATCAGCTTCACGTTTCTTAGACAAGCCTTTGTCATGGCCCCAAACCGAAGGATAACAAATTCCATTCTGTCACAGAGTCTGAATCGATGAGCTTTTCTTTTTTTTTTAATTTATTTATTTATTTATTTATTTTTGGCTGTGTTGGGTCTTAGTTTCTGTGCGAGGGCTTTCTCTAGTTTTGGCAAGCGGGGGTCGCTCTTCATCGCGGTGCGCGGGCCTCTCACTATCGCGGCCTCTCTTGTTGCGGAGCACAGGCTCCAGACGCGCAGGCTCAGTAGTTGTGGCTCACGGGCCCAGTTGCTCCGCGGCATGTGGGATCTTCCCAGACCAGGGCTCGAACCCGTGTCCCCTGCATTGGCAGGCAGATTCTCAACCACTGCGCCACCAGGGAAGCCCCTCGATGAGCTTTTGCTGAATGTCTCGTTTTGTAGGTGGAGATGCCAGAGGCTCGTTGAGGCTGAGGGACAGGCAGAGGTGGCTACTAAGTCCGTCCTTTGACCCTTCACCCAGTGCGCTGTGGGAGCACGGGGTGAACAGGCTAAACCTGCCGGGAGCAGCATGACGAAGGGCATCAGCCTTCCCTGCACAGACTCTAGGCCCTGAGGTGCTCCAGCAACTCACCTTACAGATGCAGCGTCGGCCCCAGGGAACCACACATCTAAAGCCTGCGGACAGGAGTTTCAAAACAGATGGCCACAGTCTACTCAATTTCATAGGTTATAACCAGCATTTTCAAAAAAGAAGAAGATAGGAAAATATCAGAGTGCATTGCACATAGTAAAGGTAACTATTGTTTTGTGGAACTTCTTTTTTTGAACCCTTAAAAAAAATTTTTTAAATTGAAGTACAGTTGGTTTACAATGTCATGTTAGTTTCAGGTGTACAGCACAGTGATTCAGATATATATATCTATATATATTCTTTTTCAGATTCTTTTATTTCAGGTGGGTAGGTAGGTAGGTGATGGATCATCATTGCGGGCTGGGTCGTAATAGCGAATGTATTTCTATTGAGGATCTCAGTCAAAGCAAACGATGGGTGAGGTGTGCTCTCATTTGTGTTTAGTCCTCCTTTTTTCCACTTTGCTCTTTTTTTTTTTCTTTCCTTTTTTTTTTGGCTGCATTGGGTCTTCGTTGCCACACGCGGGCTTTCTCTAGTTGTAGCGAGCGGAGGCTACTCTTTGTTGCGGTGCGTGGGCTTCTCATTGCAGTGGCTTCTCTTGTTGCGGAGCACGGGCTCTAGGCGCGCAGGCTTCAGTAGTTGCAGCACTCGAGCTCAGTAGTTGTGGCTCGTGGACTCTAGAGCACAGGCTCAGTTGTTGTGGCGCACAGGCTTAGTTGCTCCCTGGCATGTGGGATCTTCCTGGACCAGGGATCAAACCCATGTCCCCTGCATTAGAGGATGGATTCTTAACCACTGTGCCACCAGAGAAGTCCCACTTTGCTCTTTTCAACCCTGCTTTCTCAGTTTTACCCAATAAACAGTGCGTTTCACTCCTCATTCTTAGGCAATCGTATTCCCCAAAGCTGTCAACTAGTCTTTTCATACAAGTCAGGACCTTACCTGCCTTAAAGGGGTGACTTTAAGACATATATTCCTTTTTAAGAAAAGAGCAGCCTGGTAAATGTGTCCTTCACAAAAATTCCAAACATTTTACAGAACTTAACAAACTGATTGCACATACACACACACACACACATTTTCCTTTTTCTTGTCAAGGTAACAAATGGTAGAATGATTTTAGCATTTGACCTAAGATTCATCAAGGTCCCATGCATTGTGGCACCCTCGTTTTTAGGCTTCTATAACTCGACATATTTGCAAAGGCCCCATGTGGCCGGTGAGCTGGACTGACCTCCAGGCCCTGCAGCCTGTGTAGGGCTGAAGCAGACCCACTCCCAGGGACTTTGCTGTAGCCAAAAGGTTAATCCTCCTTGAGCTGAGCGGTGTGAACTCCTCACAGCTGTTTTAGCTTTTCAGGAACCTGACAAGAAACATTTATGTCCGACCTAAACCTCACCTGTTGCAACGTGACTCCGCTTCATTCATTCACTGTCAGACAGTCAACGGATGGTTCTCGAGCCCCTGCAGTGGGCTCGCCATTGCAGAGCCCGGGCTGCAGGCGCTCACAGCCCAGCCGCAGGACAACACGCTAAATCACAATGCCAGGCCGTCGCTTGCGTGATAAAGGCAATCGGGCTCTAGGTTCACAGGGAGGGAACATAAAGGGCTGGACTCAGGTGGTGTGGTTTGGCTCCTGGCGATGCTGGTTATGATTTAAAGCCGTGGAGATGGAGATGGAGAATAGCTGATATCTTCTTCCTAAGAGTAACTTTCCACAAACTTCTCTTTCTGAGTCTTAGTTCCATAGTCTCAATTAATTTTTTTTTTTTACTTTTAAAATAATATATTTTAGATCATTTTTTAGGTTCACAAAACTGAGTAGAAGGTACAGAGATTTCTCAGATACCTGCTGTTAATTTTTCTTTTTTTATCCAATTTTTAGCCCTCTCATCAATTCCGTGGTTGAAGTCTGTTTATTTTCTCTCTCTCCCTGTATACTGAGTTAAGCTCTATGAAAGTAGGGACTGTATCTGTTTCCTGCTCTCAGCATCTCTACAGTGTCGGGCAGCAAATATTTGTTCAGTCAATGCATGTAGCCCATTTTCCCTGGGCTTCATTAGACTGAAATGGGGGCTGGGGCTGATGTTTAAAATGAGTTCTAGGGCTTCCCTCGTGGTGCAGTGGTTGAGAATCTGCCTGCCAATGCAGGCGACACGGGTTCGAGCCCTGGTCTGGGAAGATCCCACGTGCCGCGGAGCAACTGGGCCCGTGAGCCACAATTACTGAGCCTGCGCGTCTGGAGCCTGTGCTCCGCAACAAGAGAGGCCGCGACAGTGAGAGGCCCGTGCACCGCGATGAAGAGTGGCCCCCGCTCGCCGCAACTAGAGAAAGCCCTCGCACAGAAACGAAAACCCAACACAGCCAAAAAAAAAAAAAAAAAAATGAGTTCTAGTTGTGAATAATGCCACAGACGCCTTCCTCCTGTTGTAGTAGCTCCATCCCCACCAGCTCTCTCTGGCTTATATCTGAGAGTTTCTGGAGATGTCTTCGATGTAGTCAAGAAGAAGTGGCTGGAATGGGGCTACCACACTGGGGACCCCAACAAGCTGAAGCAGTTCTGTGTTCTCTGACTCCCTCCATGCATCAAAGCTGCGAATATGAGCCATGGAGAAGGGGAAAGCACACCTCTTCCTCCCCGTGTGTCACCTCTGTTTCACAGCCCCCAAAGCAATGTGGCTTTGTTCCTTGTCTTTGGAGGATTTGTAGTGAAAATACTTCTTCCCATATTTAGTTACAGCTCCTAAGACAAGGGACAGTATTCAGAGTCTCTTGTCTCTGCGGATCATTGAGACGTTGATATTGAGCTCAACTTATTAGCCTGATTCTTCCTTAGGGTGAGGGACCCCCACGAGGCTATTCAGTGCCCCCTGCAAAAGGCACCACTGTGTTAACCAACCAGCTGTTACCAGGCACATCTAGATTCCAGCAGTGACCACGTTCAACCTTGAGCTTGAAACACTAAATCCCTTCTTTCAAAGAAAACCTTGGGCTAGGATAGAAACTTAGCACAAGACTGACCAAGCCTGTGTATATGCCATTCATAGTTTACATAAGATTTTAGAGCTTGTGTGTGGCCAGGAAGCTCAGTGAATCCAGAGGACATGGCCAGTGACTGAATCCTGTGGGAAGTCACTTAGCTTCTCTCTAACCCACTGGCCGCTGAGCAAAGGCAACTTTGAGAGGGAGTGTGGACCATCACTCCTATCAATACAACTGCGGTGAACGGAATCACTGTTACTCCTCAGGTCAGAAGGACAGCTCACTCAACACTGTCCTGACGGCACGCCAGTCAATCTGCCTAGGACGCTCGCAATGAAACTTTGATTTATCTAGTGCCTTGTATCTTTGCGTATGATAGAAATCCATTTATCACATGGAGGCACATTTTATTTATTTTGGTTTGTTTATTCAACGATCAACAGGTAGTTCTTTTTTTTTTAATTAATTATTTATTTATTTACTTACTTACTTATGGCTGTGTTGGGTCTTCGTTTCTGTGCGAGGGCTTTCTCTAGTCGCGGCGAGTGGGGGCCACTCTTCATCGCGGTGCGCGGGCCTCTCACTGTCGCGGCCTCTCTTGTTGCGGAGCACAGGCTCCAGACGCGCAGGCTCAGTAACTGTGGCTCACGGGCCCAGCTGCTCCGCGGCATGTGGGATCCTCCCAGACCAGGGCTCGAACCCGTGTCCCCTGCATTGGCAGGCAGATTCTCAACCACTGCGCCACCAGGGAAGCCAACAGGTAGTTCTTGAATGCCTACTATGTGCTAGAGATTGTTCTAGTCACAGTCAGAAACAAAAGAGATAAGGTGGTAAGATTCTTGTGTAGCTTACCATAAATAAGAGCATACCATAAGTAAGAAACTCGATAAATAACAAGGTAATTTCAGATAATCATAAAAAGTAAGCAGGGTGATATGACATAAAAGGTGACTAGTATTAGCTGCCTCAGATTATTCCCATCCCCCTCCTCCTTTGCATTTGCTAGTGTACATGCTGGAAAGATACAATGCTTGTGTCGCCAACATCCCTTACTGCTGACTGGAAGGGTAAGACTCGTATTCGTGACTTCAGGCAGAATATCCTGAGGAGGGCTTCCCTGCCCAAAAAAATGCAGAGCCACATAAGAAAAGATTTTGATCCTTGAACTTTCCTTTCTCCTTGTCTGGGACACAGACATAATGCCCAGAGGTGCAGCAGCTGGCTTGCAACCTTGAAGTAATAACCACAAGGAAGGAAGTCAGGATGTTAAGGCTGGCAGAATAGAAAGTGAGAAAGAGCCTGCATCACTGATGGCATCATTGAGCCTTGCACAGCTTTGATCTAACTCCCCTGGATGTCTTAATATGTGACACAAAGATATATCGGCTTAGACATGTGTTAGGTTTATCCTTATTTACAGCCAAACACTTTCCTGATTAATAGACATGAAGCTGTGGGTGAGAAGCTCATGGAAATTTCCAAGGTGCTCATGGAAATCTGCTCTGAGAAGATGACATTTAGTTGAGACCTGAATAGTAAGAAGAAGCCAGTCATGTGAAGATCTGGGATAAAGAATTACAAGCAGAAGAAATAGCAAGCGCAAAGGCCCTGAGGCAGAAGTCTGCTGTGTCCAAGGAATAGAATCCAGTGGGCCTGAAGCACCATGAACAGGGGAAATCGTGACCACACTGAAGGTTCGAGAGGCAGGCAGCACTAGACCACCAAGAGCCTTGTAAGCCATGTCAACAGCTCTGGGTTTTATTTCAGTTCCAAGGAGAAATTTCAGATGGATTTGAGATACATTCTGGAGGTAAAGCCTTCAACAGGACTTGTTGATGGATTGAAAGTAGGATAAGGGAAAATAAGGAATTAAGGGTGACTTAGATTGTTATCCTGAACAACGGATGGAGCCGTTACTTGAGTGGGAAAGAATGTGAAAGGTCTGAATGGGGAAAGAAAAGGGAATACAGAATCAGGAATTGTGTTTTATGCTGAGTTAGAGATGCCCATTAGAGTTGCAAGTGGCAATGTCATATGGGAAGCTGGATACAGAAATCGGGAACTTCAGGGAGAAGTCAGGGCTACAGACAGAAATTTGGAACCATCCACTTACAGATGGCATTTAAGTCATGACTCTGGATGTGACTTCCTGGCCAGAGAATGTAGATAAAGAAGTTTAGGACTGGGATACTTCAACGTTTAGATGTAGAATGGAGGTGATGGAGACAGCAAAGTGGTTAAGGAGGAGCATCTAGGGAAGTGAAACCAAAGCCAAGAAGCTCGGAGAAAAGAAGTATTTTGAGAAGGAGAGTCATTAGCTCTGCTGAATGATGCTAAGAGGCTGGGGAAAATGAGACAGAGAAGAGGCTGGTGGATTTCGCTCATCAGATGTATTTGGTTATCCTGCTAAGAGCAGTTTCAGAAGAGAGGGGGGGCAGAAGCCTGATTTGAGTGGATTCAAGATAAAGTGGGTGATGAGAAAATGAAGTAGAGGCATCGCTTGAGTACAGAGTAGTTCTGATCTGAAGGGAAGCAAAAGAATGGGGCAGTGGCTGCAGTGGGGTTGGGCTAATGGAGGACCTGGGCAGAGTGTTTAGTTAGAAGATAGATCCTAGAGCCCCTGTCTGCTCAGCAAGGTGAATTGTGCAGAGTGGGGCGGAGGGGTTGATATCTACTGAACTCCCACTACGTATCAGGCACTTTACAAATCCTGTTTAATCCTCTCAACAAGCCCGTAAAGTTGGAGTTTTTCACCCTCTTTCTGAATGTGAAGGAGGCACTGTAACATGTTGGTTGGCATTTCAGGTTTGAGTCCGACAGAACCTGAGCTCTGCCGTTTGTTGGCTGTGTGACCTTGACCCGTTACTTACCTCTCTGTGCCACAGTTTTCTCATCTGAAAAATGTGGATTCAAAACAGTACTTACCTCAAATGACTGGTGTGAGGGTGAAAATGAAATGATCCACGTAAAACACGTGCACAAGGCCTCACACGTAGTAAGGGCTCAATAAATATTAGTTCCTTTCAGAGATGAGAAAAGAGAGCCTCAGAGGTGAAGTATCTTCCATTATTGAAAAAATATATTGAGCTTCTACTTTTTGCTAAGCACCATGTGAGGCCAGGGAGTACAGCAATGAAGGAGGATGAAGTGACCCTCTCCTCATAGAGCTTAGAGCCAACAGTGTTGATGACAATGACAACAACACAACCCACAATAGCTAACATGTACTTACTACGTGCCAGGCCCTGAAGGCTTCATAGTAGTGAGTAACAAAAGCAGAATGTGTCTTGCTCCATCTTGCCTTTCTATTATGTCATCCTTCCCAGGGGTATCATTTTGCAAGAAGAATGAAACCCAACTCTAGTGAAATAACCCTGCGGTGTGAGGACGTGTTATTGAAAGGAAAACATTAGAGGTGATGACTAACCTTCCTTGCTTTCTCCACGATTTTCCAGAGAAACATGTTTTAGGAATTGTTTTTCTCTGCATCCTGCCTTGTTTCCCCTTCCCTGGTTTCTTCTCACATCATACAAATGTGACAGGCGTCATGTTAGATTCTTTGGGGGTGTCAATGATAAGTACTATGGGCTGAATTGTGACTCCATCAAAATTCATACATTGACGTTCTAACCCCCAGTACTTCAGGATGTGACTGTATTTGGAGACAGGGCCTTTAAAGAGGTAAAGTTAAAACGAGGTCATTAGGCTGCGCCCTGATACAATATGACTAGCGTCCTTATGAGAAGAAGAGATTGGGACACAGACACCTTCAGAAGGAAGACCACGTGAAGACACAGGGAGAAGACGGCTGTCTACAAGTCAACAAGAGAGGCCTCAGAAGATACCAATCCTTCTGACACCTTGATCTCAGACTTCCAGCCTCTAGAATTGTGGGAAAATAGATTTCTATTGGTTGAGTCACCCAGCCTGTGGTACTTTGTTACAGCAGCCTTAGCACACTAATACAAGTAAAACACAGTGCTGGTGTTCACGACTTTGCAGCATTGTAGAGGAGATGGACAAGTTCATAACTAACTACCTGGCAGGTAGGGCAAGGCTGAACCACAGGAGAAGTGCTAAGAAGGTTAGATCCTGGGCACCAAGGATAGAGAAGCCATTTCCAATGGCAGAGCAGACAGTCGGGGAAAGATCTAAGGAAGAAATAGATTATGAACTAAAACTAGAATGACTCACAAGGACTTCCTGGGTATCAGATGGGAGACAAGGGCATTCTAGGGAGACGGCCCAGCATGAATCATCTTTCTTTTATTATTAGGTCACTCTCTTTGTCCCCCTTATGTATTATCCTTACCAGGGTCTATAACCAAATTATTACATTAATAAACATAAGTTTATTAAGGGGCAAAAGTATTCCTGTCCCCATTTTCCAGGTGAGGAAGCTGAGGCACAGGAAGGTGAAGTAACTTGTCCAAGGACACACAGCTAGTAAGTGGCAGAGCCAGATGCACACCAGCAATCCTCCTCATTCATTGGTCTAATAACTGAGACCAGGTTTGAACAAGGAGCGAGGTGGGTGAAGTCTGAGGCTCTGTAAGAGAGCACGGAGGAAAGTGGGGACTCTTCTTTCGAGACATGTGGGTGGAATCAGAAGGACAGAGTCAGACAGTAGCTTGAGAAGAAAGTAAAGGTGAAGGAAGTTGTTTTTTTTTTTTTGAGAAGAGGAAAGATGAGAAACTGTAGGTAAAGGGGAGAGAGGAGAAAGGAGATAGTTGGCAAAGAAAGTTCCAGAAGGAGAGCAGAAGCCTGTGATAAAGCCTAAGCCTACGCAGGGTTGGGGGTGGGGGGAGGGCGTTGAGGGTGGTAAGGACAGCCTTGGAAGGAAATAGGGGACACAGTTTCCTCCGAAATAAAAGTGGAGAAAAGCTAGAGGGAAGAGATTAGAAGATGAAGATTCAACAGGAGTGATGGCCCCTGGCCCTTGTGTTGTGTTTTGTTCTCTCTCCCTCTCTGTCTCCCTCTTTCTCCTTCCTTCCTTCATCCTTCCTTCCTCTTTCTTTGCTTCTTTCTTTCTTTCTTTCTTTTCTTTCCTTCCTTCCTTTCCTTCTTTCTTTTTTAAAAATTTCTTTTATTTTATCTATATCTATATATCTATATATATCTATATATATATATATATTTTTTTTTTCTGGGAAGTACCAGGCAAGGGGAAGGAGTGGGGTGGTAGACCTAAGGGGAGCTATGAAGTTTGGGGACAGATGCTGTGGGGTGTGGGAGAGACACTGAGGACAAGAAAAGGGCAGAACAGGAGTCAGCCCCCTACAGGCAGTGTGAATCTGTCCAGGTGGGCTCTGCAGCTGGGGTGCAGGGGTGGAGAAAGCGGGTGGTCAAGGGATCAGGGTGGGGTCAGTATGGGGCAAGGTCAAGGGAATCAGAGAACTGAGAATGAGGAGGAGAGAATCTAAGGGATGGAACAGGGGACGCAGCCTAGGGAAGTGAGGAGAGTAAGAAGGAAAGCACAAGAAACAGGGAGAGTTTCTAGGACTAAAAAATATCCATTCCAATATCCCCTGTCCATTACTCACTAGATATTTCCCTTTTATTTTTGTTATACAGATATTTAAAATTGAGACGTCTAAGCAAATGAAGCCCAGACAGGATTTTGTTCTGGTGCCACACTTAACGATCATGCTGGGAAGACAAAGTGTGTCACACTGATGGCATAAGGTATGGCAGGAGGGACGCACCATTTTTCACAAACATCAGAACTAATGTGGTCAATACAATCTCCTTGGAAGGCCGAATCTATTCCAGGGATGCCGCTGTTATCCACAGCATTTTTGACCTCCTCATGGCACTGTCCTTCACATCTTCTCACTTTTACCATGTCATCATTCTTTCCACATGGATTTGATTTTGGTGGCTTCGATTTTTTAGGAAGAACCAAAAATCATTTAAGCATTGTTCGATAAGTGAGGTAGTCGACCAAACTGAGTATCGTACTTTGGGTCGAAAACAAAGTGACAATTAAATAATGAGACCAAATCTCTTGGGTTGGGGCAGGGGCTGGGAAGGTAGGGGAGACTCATCAGCTAGCTTGAGGGCAAACACTGGAGGAATTCTAACACAGTTTTGAGAGTACAATGTAAACAAGAAGTGTGTTCTCCCAGGGTGAGTGTGAGAAAGGGCAATCATTTAAATGAATTAACCAATGTATTTAACATCTAGTCTCCTTTCTCCAAAGTGACACCTGGCACTGACAACTTTCTGTACTGTACTGGAAAATTCCACGTCTGCAGCTAACAAACACAACATACAAATGCACTAGCAGTAACACACAAATGAAAATGTGTACAAGATGTCATCCGTGAACCGAACGAAACATGATCTCAACTTAATACACATTCTTCACAGAAAAATACACCTGACCAAGAAAAGAAATTTTTAAATTACATCTTTACTACTGAGTTAGAGGAGAAATAAAATTTTCTTTGTTGCATTTAACTCATTTTCTCTCAAGATACTGTTTTACTAAGTTGTTTAATGCACGGGCTAGGGTGGTAATAAATGGCAGTAGGTAATAAAACTAAGATAAATTTTAAAAAATATTTCTTTTCTAAAAAGAAGCACCTCCTTAGCACAGTATAGAGTCCTGGTCAAGGAGTCAGGAATTCTGACAAATTCAGGATTTTGATCTTACCCTGTCAACAAGTCACTGTGAATTCCCAGGCAGGCCCCTCAAAGGCCCTCTTCAGCTCTGAACACATGCAATATTTTCCTACCTCTTTCTTATCTGCACTGCAAAATTCCCTTTTCTAAACTTTTAGGAGTAAATGAGCACTTTCAGCCCCTAATTACATGAAAGTATGTCATTTTTTTCCTACATAAATACCTTAAAAATTGACATACCTTAGTAATCCTTCATGTATTAAATCATGAGAAAAGATAAATTTGTTCACTGCTATAAAATAAATTCCCCTCCTAGTTATTTTGTCTATTTGCTCAATTCAAAATTTGAACAGTATAATCATTATGTTTTTTTGGTATTCCTATAACTTTAGTACTTCATAAATATAATTCATGCCATTAACTGTGTTTATGGTGATGTTGTCTAATTACTATTGTTTGCATACTACACAACTCTTATCTTAAATTGTCAAAACAGTAAAAGAAATATTGGAAAGTACACTGCACATTTCTGTCTGCAAAGTATAGCATACTATAAGCTGAACTTGATCTTTAAATATATGTAAGAGAGACTTTTTACTAAGTAAAGTATACAGGAAATTATTCCTACCTCAGTCAAGCCAACAAAATCCAGGAGAAACTCATAACTAACTCCATGCAATAGAAAGAAGATTATGAAGTTGTTTTATTTCAGACAGAAGGAAGACATTTTTTAAACATTTTAAAATTTAGAAGTCTTTTTTCCCATATTAACCTGGATTAAATTTTTTTCTGTAAAAATAAGGGGAAACAATGGTGGTAAGGTTTCATTTAAATATGCAAAAGCAAAAAGATCATGGAATGGGGATTATAACATCTGTTTATATAATATTTGAGACAATATATGATGTAAATTTTTGAGAAAAGCAATAAAAATGCATGATTTTGCAAGGTAGCTTTGGTCACTATTTTTAATATTTGGATTCTAAGGAGGGTTGCCCGTGACAGTGGCCATCCAGTATGTAAAGCTCCATAACACCAATCCCATAAAAGACCACACTTCTTGGTAGGGGCAAAGCTATTTAAGAAATATGTTTGTTGTAGAAGGGATCATGAAAACTGTCCTTTAGGAAATGTTATCCAGCTTCACCCATAGTAGTTTCTAGGCACAAAAGCATTATTTTCTTTTTTCACAATAATTCATTCTAAACCAAGAAGCCATCTGGGACAAGGAAAAAAAAAAAAAAACCAAGAAAGTTTATTGTTCTACTCAGATAGAGAATCATCAGTAAGGAAAATAGAGTTAACAGCATATTCATTTTTAATACTTCTTGAGTGGATTTCCCTGGATGGTCTGATTTCCCAGTATTTCCCCCAAATAAGTGCTTGTGTGCCGGGCATGCAGATCGGTGTACAGCAGTACTTCTCAAAGGATGATTTCCTGGACCAGGAGCACCAGGGAACTTGCTAGAAATGCAACTCCTCACACCCCACAACAGACCTACTAAATCAGAATCTCCAGTGCGGAGCCCAGGGACGCGTATGTTAACACACCCTGTGGGGGATTCTGATACACATTGAGGGTTGAGAACCACTGGTCTCCAGCACATGGCCTGCCTGATTCTCACTCCATTCATTTTTCCTTCCTATTAATGCCCTTCCTTCGGCCCTAAGCATCTAACTATATCCCACTCCTCCTCAAGTCTGGCCCAGCTCTTTCTTTGAACTTCGACAATTCCCTTACTTGAAATAGCACTTATCATTTACATACCACAATTAAACATTACCTATATCTGAAGTGATTTCCCCATACCATGCCTTATATTGTCCTCTAAATTATTTCTTATCTGTGTTTCTTTTATCACTTTAACTGAATTGAAACCTGCCTCTCTTGTTTTTTTAACATCTTTATTGGAGTATAATTGCTTTACAATGGTGTGTTAGTTTCTGCTTTATAACAAAGTGAATCAGCTATACATATACATATATCCCCATATCTCCTCCCTCTTGCGTCTCCCTCCCACCCTCCGTATCCCACACCTCTAGGTGGTCACAAAGCACCGAGCTGATCTCCCTGTGCTATGCAGCTGCTTCCCACTAGCTATCTATTTTACATTTGGTAGTGTATATATGTCCATGCCACTCTCTCACTTCGTCCCAGCTTACCTTTCCCCCTCCGCATGTCCTCAAGTCCATTCTCTATATCTGCGTCTTTATTCCTGTCCTGCCCCTAGAGACCTGCCTCTTGAAGGCAGGAACTTTGTCTTGTACAGTTGGCCTTCCATACTCGTGGGACTTGCATCCGCAGGGTTTGCGTTCGCGGATTCAACCAACCGCAGATACAGCGGATGGTTGACTGTATTCATCGTCCTTTGCCATTTGATATAAGGGACTTGAGCATCCTCAGATTTGGGTACCCACAGGGGCTCCTGGAAGCGATCCCTGAGAATACTGAGGGGCAGCTGTATACTCTTTTACTTCCCACAGCATCTATCAGTGTTCAAGCCTTTGTTTGTTCTCCTAATATGCCCTTTTCTTCTTCTCACTAACTTCCAAGTTTCCAAATTCTTGCAATTTTTCAAGGTACAACCCCAAACGCTTTTTCTATGACCTGGCTTTTTCTATATATAGAAGTATTTTTCTTGAAAAAATCATAACTTTATCTTTTTAGTTTTCCACTTCACATTATAGTCATTTGTTCGTGTCTTCCCGGTCTCATCATTGAAGATGGAGATAATTGTCTCAACCAGACTTTTAAATAACATGGGTGGGGAGGAATAATTTAGCATGCTTCAGGGTATGCATGTATAATTGGTTTATTTTCCCTCAATATTGAATGAACTCTGATTTTGGATAATCCTACTATTTACATAGGAAGTAGCTCTCACATTTCAGAAAGATGCAGTATTTCTCCTAGACGCATTTCTCCTAGGCACAGGTCTGGGACAGGGTCTGCGTGCTGGAGACAATTGTTGCAATTTGTGTGGTCTAATAAGTGGTCTCAGAAGATTAGACATGAAGTAACGGGAATCTGCAGGAAGTCGAGCCATAAGGAAACCAGGGCGACTTGAAGTCACATGGGTGAGGAAGAAAAGAGCCTCACCCCAGGGTAAGGACCAGTAGCAGAAGGCCTAATTGTTACCATGTCGCGGTGTGAACCCACTGTGTTGCTGTCTGAGCTAATGGGAACCCGATGCAGCCAGCTTCCTGAACGCACCAGTCCTGACTTCAAACACGGCAGCCCATACTGCGGGATCAGGCAGGCTGGAGTCCCAGGTTTATTTCCTCTCCAACAAAGGAGTCCCCATCCCCACCCCCCATCAGCTAAGACAGGCTGCTCGGGACCCTGGCAAGGCTCTGGGACCAACCCTCCTGTTTTCCCCATTGAACACTCAATTCTAACTCCCAGACCCCCGACCTTGAAAGTCTTCTGGACTTAGTAGCCCCCCCCCAAGAGCCCCTGGCTCTCTGTGCTTACAGGCCCAGGAGTGATAGAAAGCTCACAGGTCATTTGCTAGCAAATCCCACTCAGCCAACTGGGAGTGCAAATAGGTGGGACATAGGCACGCAGGAAAATCAGGTGCTGAGGATTCATCACTAATGGGGACGTGCGAGGAAAGAGAGTTCATGGGGGAGCCCGAAACCTTCCAAGGCTGGTTCTCCTGTTTCTACCTACATCTATCACTTCTGTTTTGTCACCAGCTCCTGACAGGAAAATGCCAAAGTGGCAGGCAAAGAATCTCCTCCTGTTTATGTGACTAGAAAAGTGTTTACAGCCCCTGGTGTTTGGGGTCCGCCTCAAGCCCCAGGGCAAGCAAGCCCTATCCCAGGTCTCGAGTCTGAGGAGGAGGTGGGGGTGGTGCTGGAACGTCAAGCTTCCTGGGCTCTTTTTTTCTGAATTCAAATCTCACAAGCAGCCTTGGTGTTTTTCCTTTGCCGAGATTTCTAAAGTTCCCTTTTTTATAGCGCTTATCGACATGTAAATTCCACACGAGGTTGAAAAGGTAGGTGTTTAAGATAGACTGCAACAGCTGGGGTAAACTGCCTCTTAGAAGGCTGTCTTAATGAAATGCATCTCTTTATATTTGGGGCATCTGTAAGCAGAATGGGAATGAAACTTGAGAAGATTATGTGATAACCAGGCTACATCCTGTGGAGAGAGAGTGTTTCTCTAATAACACAAAGATGAGCTTCTAGATAGCCTACTAGATAGCTGCCTTCCGGCCAGCATCTCCCATCATAAATCTTCATTCTGACTCAGGTTTTCTGTAGATTTTTGAGGATAGAGCTCATTTCCCTGGAGAGACAGGACTAAGGAAAGATCTGGAATTCCTCCAGTTAAAAAAAGCCACCATTCTGCTTAATTAACATTTGTTCCATCAGAATCAATATCCTGCAGAGGGTGGTTCTCATTGTTTTAAAGTCTGTTTGCAGGTGACAGAGCAAAGATATGGTTCCTGATAAAGACTTGCTGAAAAGGAAAAGAAAATATTCCTCAAAATAGCCAAAAAAAAAAAAAAAAAAGAAAGTGCCCAAACTCTCCTTTTACAAATAAGCTTCCTTTTGTGAGATATTCTGCCTGGCTTTGCATTCTCAAGAAATGTCAGTAACCTGACAGTGAAACAACACCTCTCTTCCCAGGGTTATCTATCATTTCTCACTGAAAGGGCTCAGCCATTTACTAAGCATCTAAAAAGTCATGGGTCCGCTCTGAACCTTAGTCTCTTTATCTTTGATAATAGTTTCCTACCCTGCAGGTTTTAGATGAGGTAGTGTGTTTGAAATTACCTAACCCATGGCGGACACTCAATAATAACTTCCCTACTTCACTCGATTTATCCACAGAATGGATCAGCGGCGGGTGGGTTTTAGAATCTGAACTGGGTTCAAGTTTGGGCTACATTATTTTTCATGAGGTGGCCCTAGACAAATCCCCTCACCTAGTATCTTCCCGGAACTTCAGTCTCCTCATTTGTGAAAATAGAATAATGATACCTCTCCTCATTTCAGAAAGAGCTTATGAGAGCCAAATGAACAAATGTGAATCTTGTAATAGACATTTGTATATTTGTAAACAGTAAAGCACATAAATCATGTTATAATCATTTATATTTTTCATAATTGGCTAAAATGCATCAAATACTATTGAAACCACAAATACACTTAGGAAATCAAAGAAAAATGTTTATTTCATGGTAAAAAATTTATTGTTATCTTGTTCTAGTTTTGACTGTTTTTTTTTGTTTTTTTTGTTTTTTTTTAATTTTGGCTCTTTTTGATGAAGGCTTTTCTAGAGAAGCTGCACCAACTGAGATGTTCAAAACATGTACTCTTGTGCTACAAGGAGGAAGCCCAGAAAAGTAAGGTCGTGTGAAGTTCAAAATATATGGATACTCAAATAATTTCTAAAACCCCATTTGAGTAGAAGATTAATTGTTCATGGCACTCCTCTTTCTCTGTTTGGGCTTCCTTAGTTTCCTGAGAGGGATGATGGCACTTGGGATCCAGCGTAGGTGGAACAGCTGGAGATCCTCCTCGTCTCCCGATGTCTCAGCTTATCAGTGTTGATGGACAGAGCACATAAGGCCTTGCCTGCCTTGCTGACCAAACAGAAAACACAATTCTCTATTTCTACCGTGCTCTTTTCTTCTTGCAAAGGAAAGAGCCACTTCATTTAAGACACTGAAATATAAAGGATGCAATCAATGCGTTAATGTCACTAGACAAATTCCATTCCTGGACCTCGGTATAACCTAATTGTATTACCCAATCCTTGGCAGGTCCAAAGTCTAATGCAGTCAACTTCTGAGCATGATCAAAAGAAATAGCATGGATTCTATGAAAATCATAGGCACACAGCGCCCACCTTTTGATTTGTTAACTGGAAGAGGAGTAGGAAGATTGAACAATCTGCAAATTGAAGAATGCACATATTAAATAAAGCAAATACATATGACACAAGTGGAACACACACACACGCACGCCATTGATTAATAATTTTGGAAGAAACTAATCTCTGTAAGTTTTGTCTTGGGGTTGACTATTTCACAGATTTCCAATTACATATATGATATGTGACAAGGTTTTAGTGAAATGCATTGCTCTTGTTAAATTAATTAAGAACATACGTCTGAATTCAGTTCTTCATAATAAGATTAATAGGTAAAAATCAATGAATTAATTGTTTATTCCATAAATCTCTAGTGAGTACTTACTATGTACCAGATGCTGTACTTGGTACTGAATATACATTGATGAATAAAACAAACATGGTCCCTTCCCTCAGCATTGACCTTCTGATATTAACACAGCATGAGCCACTTTGATCTAAGGAAGGAAAAACTGGTATAAGAAAACTATATCCGTACTCATGGTAACTTCCACTCTCACCTGGACCAATGGGTAGGAAAGAGTCTCCCTGGTCACTTGTCAAGGCAAACCTGAGTCCGTCAGAGCAGCAGCCTGGCCTAGCCATTAAGACTACAGGCTCTGGAGTCAAACTCTGGGGTGAATCCTGGCTTCTCTCTAGCTGTGTGCTCTTGAGCAAGATACTTGATCTCCCTGTGAATCTGTAAAATACAAGACATATTAATACCCACCTCATAGGGCTGTTGTAATGATGAACTAAGTCAACAAAGGAAGCTGTTAGAACAACACCTGGAAAATAGCAGGTGCTCAATAAATGTTAGCAAATCGTATTCATATCTGATCTCATCTCCCATCATGGCTCCATATACAACCCAGGGTCCAGGCAGGATTACATCCATTCTCAACATCTGCCACAATTTCCCTTGCCTGCCCTCTCTGCCCCAACCCCTCCATGCTTTCACACATGGCGTTCCATCAGCCTGGATAGCCTTACCATCTCTTTTGTTCCCAGCAAACTTTTCTTGTGCTCATTGAGACTCGGCTCAAGATCACTTCCTCTGGAAAAATATCGTTACCCCTGACTGCCAGTGGTCGGGTGCCCCTCTGCCCTGCTCAACTAAGCTGTGCATAACTCTGACACTATAATGCACCCTGGACTCAGAGTGCTTACTTACTCTTATGTTCCTTTCAACTAGATGGGGACCTCTATGAGGCTACATGAGAGGCTCAATCAATGTTTGTTAAGTGAACAAATGAATTAGTGAATAAACAGAAGAATGGGAGGAAGGAAGGAGAGAAGGATGGCTCAATCCTTGGAACAACCTCGTCATGATACATATTATAACCTGTGGAGCACGCAGTGAGATAAGCTTCTTGAAGAGCTCTGAGCCTGATGATTATTGCTGTTACTGAGTCTACTGCTCACTGCATGACAGGCCAATAAATCAAGAGACAAGGTGTTGGGGTGAGGAATAGTGACTTTATTCGGAAAGCCTGTGACCGAGAAGATGGTGGACTAGTGTCCCAAAGAACCATCTTGCCTGAGTTAGAATTTAGGCTTCTTTTTTACTAAAAAGGGAGGGAATAAAGCCAAACATTTCCTGGTTCTGGTCAGCCTCTGGAGGAGATGTGTTAATTTCTTCCTTCCTGCCGTCATTCACAGGTGGCCCTGGTCAGGATGTTTCCTGTGAGCTAAACAAAGCTTAACACTCATTACATGGGAGGCGGGGTTCCCAAAGTTGTGCCATTATGTATAATTTCAGTTTATAGGTAACATCCCTTTAGCAATTAACTTGTAATAGAATACAAAGTTTCTTCCCTACTGCATTGCCTCCTCCAGACTCTACAGTTCTGTACTGGCCTGAAGATATAAGGGCAAGCAGGGAATGAGCTAAAAGCCAGAAGCAGCTAACTTTCCATATAACTTTACCTTCTGTGAACTCTGACCACACCAGAGACCTGCAAGCAGTCTTCAGATAGCATCTGGACCCTCTGTCTCTAAGTACACGAATCCCTGCATTTCGCAAGAAGGATGGTTATCCACAGCTTTAAGTGTATATTCAAGTCTGGAAAGGGCATAGTTCCCCTTGGTAGCACTTGCTTCGGATACTTCTCAACAGAAATGACCTTTCTTAAGCTGCAATTCAAGCCCATGATTTCTGTTCTCAAAACTGGTTCATTCTTTCAAGCTCTGATTCACCAACGGCATTACATTTGGATTAACTATTTGCACTCCCAACCAAAAAATGAAATGTTAATTCCCCAATACCAAAGACCCCAACACATGAATATTTACCAAATACACACGCATGCTGAGAAAGGGGAGAAGGTAGAGATTATATTTGAATATCATATAGACCCGAGTGCTATAATGAAAAAAAATCACAAGACTTGTTCATTAAGATCTCTGAAAAGGGTAGGTGTTATATTCATTGGGGTAGAAGTTCCCACTAGTAAAAGAGTTTCATTTCCCCAAACTGAATAGAAACAATTAAACATTAGAAAAACAAAGCATAGTTTTTCAGGTTGCAAAATTGAGCTCTCCACATCTTATTTTCTCTCTCACTGTTCTTAGTCTACTGTATATGAGCTCACTTTTGGTGCATAATGAGCTATGCCCATATCTTCATGTCCAGTGCCCATGTCCTGCTTCCATTTTAAGGAATAAGACTTCTTAATCACTATCCTCAAAATAGTTCATCCTCATACTTGCTTATTTATTCAGTAATTACTTATTGACCTATAGCAGATACTCTACTAGGCAAAGGGAGTAAAATAGCACAAGCCACCCTCTGCCCTGGGAAAGTTTTGACCAGTTTGTGATTTCTCGGTGAGAGACAATTTGCATGTACAGACCTAAATTTAACTGATAAATGTATTTTGAAAATATTCCACAAGAATTGAATTTTTCATCAAGTTTCATTTTTGACAAAATGAGAAACTTGTGTCCCCTGGCATAGTAGCTGGGAGATAGTAGGCACTGGGTAAATATCCATTTCTTTTTTTTCCTTGATTTTTGAAAATCAAGTTGTGTGTAAGATGAATTTGGGTCTTGACATTTCTGGCAAAGCATCAGATTCTACTGCACTGAGAAGCTACCTAGTGGAGACTGTGAGAGCACGGCCTCTGGAGATCGCCTCATCTGGCTTTCAGCTTTGGTTCTCTCTGCCACTCGGTAGAGAAGGAAGGGCAAAGAAGTGCTTTAAGCTTTCTAAGCCTTAGGTGCCTTATCTGAAAAATGGGAGAAATAGCACCTCTCTCACAGAGTTGTCATAAGGTTACTTGAAATACAGTGTGTAAAGTTTCATTCATAGGAATCTGGCATCAAGAGTAGGTACTATTTGATGAAAATTATCACCATCCCCAATTTGTCTGTGTTTAGAGATCAGCTTATTTATAAAAATTGGATTTTCTTACAGCAAAACATGCCCATAATTTGCAGCCAAACATCAAATTTGGAACTCGGGACAGACGACTGTGGGATTCTGGTATCTCTGTCATTTTTCAAGACGTCTTATGACAACCACCTCTCCCTCAAGAATCCTTCCCTGCCCTGGCAGAAAGAGGTTTGTCCCACCGCAAGCCAGTGCACATTCTTTCCATGGGATGGATCCAAATCTCACTCTGTATTTATCTAACTTCCCTTTCCAAGAGGTTTAGCAAGTCTGAACTAGACTGTAAGCTCTTTAAGGGTCTCATTTACGTTTTCTCTCTTCAATAATATAATCTTCCCGGAACACTGCCTTGAGACCACAACTTCTGGGACCAGGGTTTCAACTGGATGGACCCATCCCAGGGAGAGGCATACTGCACGCTCCGCGTACTCACGTCAGCAGCGGCTCTGCAGACACCCTGCCTGCTTGTGTGTCCTCTCAGTTATTGTTTTCCATTGGGTTACATGAAGCAAACAGTTAGGCTCCCCTGTGGCACAGGATACAGTAGGCAGTATATTTTACTTTGTAGAACCTATGATTGAGGGAGGCCAATGTCCCCATGCCCCCAACTGAAATTGCCTTTGGAAAATCTTCAATATACAACAGTAGTTCTTAAATCAGAGAGAGTCTTGGACTCTTGAAAATCTGTTGAAGACGTAAGAACTCTCTTCCCAGGGCTAGGGGAAATAATATAACATTTTTACAAATACATTTTTAATTATAGATCACAGACTCCTTGCAATCTTTCCCTGCACCCTTTTGGATATCCACCTAACCTAGGAGAATCAAAACCAGCGCCTGAGTTCTAGTTAGGATTCTAATTGTCTTTTTTTGCGAATCACGAGAAATCCAACAAAGCAGCGAGCGCCTAAGAAATCAGACATTGAGTCGGATCCTGCCCAGCAAACTCTGTCTCTGCTCTGGATGTTTCTCTCTTTTACTGAGGGGTGACAATCCATCCCACTGGGGACACCCTGGCCTGTTCCCTTGGGCCCACACATTGTGCAAACTCCAGAAGCTTCTCAGTCCAAGAAAAGGAGCATTATACAAGAAGCACAGTGCATGGTAAAAAACATGGGATATTTAGTGAGCAGTGGTTCGAGGTCATTTTCTCATCAGCAGCAGTGAGCTTGAAATTGATGTGCAAACCAGAAGATTAAGGAGCTCTGGGAAGCCTCGGGTTGTTTTTTGCCTGGGTCAGGGGAAGCTGCTGGCCGAATTTTTGCCTCCAGCCTCTTGTTGAGTGACAGGAAAAGAAAAAAGGACCATTTGAAGGCTCCTGGATTCAAATGGCTTGGACAGAGTGCCAGGCCCTCGCTGCCCTGGAGAAAGCCACTCCGGTGCCAGCTTAGGAACAAGTGTGTTCCCACTGTCTCCTGGAGAGGGTTCCCCCGCCCCTGCGGAGGGGGTGGATTTCGAAGATGCTGACTTCTTGCCCTTTTTAGTAGGACTGCAAGTGTTCCCGTTTTAATCTGAAAACTTTCCCCCCATC
This sequence comes from Balaenoptera acutorostrata, assembly GCF_949987535.1. Lineage (NCBI taxonomy): Eukaryota > Metazoa > Chordata > Mammalia > Artiodactyla > Balaenopteridae > Balaenoptera > Balaenoptera acutorostrata. The sequence continues at coordinate 59,289,788 of NC_080080.1, read as the reverse complement.
TTCCACTCCTCCAATGCCTCCCCTAAAAAAGCTGGTATTCTGGGTCGCTGAAATGGCTTTAGGTTATCAAGCAGAGACAGGAGATTAGAGGAGCAGTTCGTAGCAGCAAACACAGCTATGGTATTGAAAGGTCACGTTGCACGTTAATGAAATGCTACCAAACATCAAACCCGAAAGGTACGGGATAAAGCCACCAAAATCCCTTCTGGAGTTTGCCTTGTACAACTGTGGACCCAAAAGTTCCCTGCCTTTCCCATACTTCCATCACCATGCTTTCCCTCCTTTAAAGACACGCAGCACGCTTTCCCTCCTTTCAGCACTCCCCAACCAGGGTGTGTTTTCAATGCTGACCGCCCCATCTCTGCCTGACACCGTGGAGCCTTTCAGTCTAAAACCCCAGAGTCCACGAAGTCTGGCCCGCACGCTGGGGAGAGGGAGACGGTATAAAGTCAGCTGTGAGCTGCCGCGAGCTGAGCTGACTTCGGGATTGCGCCGCAGCTGCCTGCCTCTGTCTCCACAGCCGCCCTCCCACATCCTCCTAGGAGACGGCTGTGTGTGAACGAGGTGGTTTCCCACAGCTCTGATCTAGTTCAGCTGAAATTCTATCTCCGTGTGACCAACCTCAGCCAGCGCTCTCCCACCCGCCGCCCGCTCCCCTCTCCAGGCTGTGTGTGTGAGCTGCCCACTTACGCTGTCGGTTCCGCGGCCTCCCCTCCACCGGCCCCTGGGTATAGACTTACGGTGTCAGCGGGCCAGCCTTGGGGGCTTGGCTGCCGCCCCGGACGCTCAGCCCTCATCCTCAGCGCTCTGAGGGGTGACACCCTATACCCGCCACTCAGCGCGTTGAATGGGGCTTGTGAGTTATCGCTGGAGAAAAGGCAGCTGAGTCAGATGAGGCTGAGAACCCGAAACAGATGTAAAAGACATCAGGCTGAGTTTTCCGTGGATCTTCAATGCCCAGAAAGATTTATGACCCCTTTTAACCCTCTTTTAACATCGGTTGAACTGAGCTTGTTTTATAGCGAGGAAACAAGCCTGGCAGTCATAAGGAAGATCACCAGAGCCACAGGGCCTGCCCCAGGGTCTGCAAACCCTCGCATTTTTCTTTGTCCTCTCTTCCTCAAGCTCATCTAATGGCCTCTGCATCTGGTGGGGACATTTCATCACAACCTCTTTAAAACTCTCCGTCCCAGAGAGCTCAAAGCTACCAGTTGCTTTGACCCTAAACAGTGTTCGGTTTGGGGGTGCGTCTTTCTACTGAACAGGGTAGTGATAAATATCTCTTAGAAAGGTGAAGGTTGTAAGGAGCCAGCACTAGCCAGCGATGCAGTAGCCGTGACTTTTTTTTTTTTTTTTTTTTTGGCCTAATTGTCACATAATCACGTTCCACTGGATCAGGCGCACTTTCTTTTGATGGAGAAAGCTTTGAACTTTGCTCTGCACTTCCTGCAAAAAAGAGGATTTCTACCTCGGGGCAGGGAGGCACAGGAAGGCAGAGGTTTGTGGGTGCCTTTTACAAGCCCTATGAGGCGAAAGGGAAGGGGTTTACAAAGGCGTCATGATTGGGAATGATGTGTCAAGGCAAGCAGGCACCTCCTGAACCTGACCCCACTCCTCTCCTCCAGGGCAGCCTCAGGAACACAGAAAAATACAGCACTGAGCACACAAGTCACTTTCCAATACAAAGAAGCCCAGGGATCTTTCCATCTTTCATTTATTTTCTGCACACAGTGGGAAAGTGACAGGCAGCGTTGCTCTTTTTTACCGTTATTACTTTTTTAAAGAGCGATACACTTTGCATGACAAAATTTATTTTGGCTTACAGCCAACTAGCTTGCTTATCTTGATACAGAGATAAGAACAGGCAGGTAGAGCTGGAAAGTGTTTCCCTCACCTCCTCCAGACTCCCAGAGTCTGGGGCATGCCATCCTGAAGAATCAAACCTCAGTGTCCAACGTGGTGCAGAGAAACCCTCCGTTTGAATTCAGTCTCACTCTCTCTGCAGTAGGTAGTTATGACCAGAGCAACCACTATCCTGAGCACCTAAAAACATTTTTACACTCATTCGGCTCCCAGTTAGGCTGCATCGTGGAGGGAGGGCTTGTGGAATGAAGAAACACAGTTTTGGGGGGTGGAGGTTCTACCCTGCCTGGGGAAGGGGAAGACTCCTGAAGCCAAGTTCAGAAATACTTCTCTCTGAGTCCTGAGAAAACTGCCCCGAATGTTAACACATCAATCTTACGGAAACAAGCCTGGTTTTTACCGACTTAATTTCATATAATTATTTCAGAGTTTGAGTCTTTACAAGAGAGAAGGAGTGGAGGAAAAAGATCAGAAAATTGAAGGGGACGAACAAAAAAGGAACGAGATTTTCTTTGTTTTGAAGATTCCCATCACTCATTGGTGCCCAGGGTTCCATCTCAGCTTTCATCTTTTAGGAGTAAATGCATAGCATCCTCAACAGCATGTGGAGTAGCTCAGAAGGCACTGATTTCAGCTCAGCTCTATTATGAAGGGACACTTTAATAAGCTTTCTCTGTGTCTTGGGTCTTACAATACCAAATGTGCAGTGAAATAAGGCTAGAAGACTTGCAAGCCAGTCCTGACTTCAGGCTACTAAGTCCCAGCACAGTTTGCCAAGTCATTAAGCCACAGGGAACTCAATTATGTCTCTAAAATGGGGGTAATAATACCTCCCCTGCCTGCCTCAGAGGGTTACATATAGGAAAACACTTTGAAAGGGTAAAAAAGTTGCTATATAATACTTTATAATAGCCTTATCTTTATAATAAGATGTGGAAACAATCTAAATGTCCACTGACAGAGTAATGGATAGAGAAGATGTGGTACATATATACAATGGAATACTACTCAGCCATAAAAAAGAATGAAATAATGCATTTGCAGCAACATGGATGGACCTAGAGATTATCATACTAAGTGAAGTAAGTCAGAAAGAGAAACACAAATACCGTATGATATCACTTCTATGTAGAATCTAAAATATGACACAAATGATCTTACCTATGAAACAGAAACAGATTCACAGACATAGAGAACAAACTTATGGTTGCCAAGGGGGAGTGAGGGTGGGGGAGGGATGGATTGGGAGTTTGGGGTTAGCAGATGCAAACTATTACATATAGAATGGATAAACAACTGGTCCTACTGTATAGCACTGGGAACTATATTCAATATCCTGTGATAAACCATAATGGAAAAGAATATGAAAAAGAATATATATATGTATAACTGAATCACTTTTCTGTACAGCAGAAATTAACACAACATTGTAAATCAAATGTACTTCAATAAAATAATTTTCTTAAATGCTGCTATATAAATGAAAGGTATTATGCTTACAATAATAAAGTTTAATTATGATTAGTATTCTCTAAGTATTTAACTGAGTTTGTTTCTAGTATTTACGTAAGAGTCAGACACATAAAAAATAGTAGGTCAGCAAAAAACGAAGACATTGTCTGGTTGATTTAAAATGCAAACCACAAAGCCCCATCATCCAGAAATTTTGATACAGTAGGTGTTGAACCTGCCTAGGAATCTGTATTTTAAACGAGCACCTTGGGAGAGTTCGAGGCAGATAGTTCAGCAACAGCCCAACTTGGAGAAACACTTTGTTTTGCAAAATGAGGACATTTCTCATCCTCCCACTCCCTGCCCCTTCTCCCACTGGGTCTGGGTGTGAGAACAGAGCCCACTGCTTTCACATCCCTTCATTAATATTTCAGAATTTACAGCATGAAGGACCAGAGAGAAACAAAGCAGAATGGGGGATTACGTTGATGGGTTTGGTTTCCCTTTAATGATGAGAAAAATGCATGTCTGCTCTAAGCGGATGATCAATTGATGCAGAAAATGTTGCACAAGTGTTCTTTGCTAAGCTGCAGTGTCAAAGTCAACAATATAAAAGAAAATATACCTCCGTTTAGTTGAAAAGGACTGACGTTCAAGACATTGCTCAATAGGGCTGGTATGGGTTACACTCTGTGAAACGGCCCTGTTCATTTACTCAGCTTTCCACAGAACTCTGCCAAAGAGAACAATAAGGAAGAGATTTAGCTCTAGGGGTTGCAATTTGTTTTTGCACCTGTGGATTTCTGATAAATATTTTCATGATAATATTTTTAAAGACAGTCGGTGAAATAGTTTGTATGTGAAGTTGGGACGACTGAATGGAGGACCTCTCATAAAAGGAATCCCTTTTTAGTGACAGTTGCCTACTCTAGAATGAAGAGATAACAAAGAATGAAACTGAGGAAGAAGTTTCTAGAAAAATAGGTGGCTCCTAGAAATCTAGGAGTAACTTTTTACCAATGTCCAATTGATTTGTCTTGCAACTTTCTATTTCTAAAATGAGCAAAAACATTAACAAAAATGGCCTCTGGGAAACCAATAGAGGACTCACAATCTATTCAGTTTACTCATAGAAAACTCTCAGGTCCTTGTTTACAATTTTTTTACACACAGTTCTAATACAACACACGTGTGCACACATGCTTGAGTTCGTATATGTGTGTGTGAGTGCATTGGTCTTCTATGCTCACAGTAAACATTGAAAGTTAGAGTGTTTTAAAAAGAATTTCTCAAAATAGGTACATTGATAATGGGAAGCAGTAGCTAATGGCCTGATAAAAACCACAGAGACAGTCAATTTAAAAGTTTATGAAATTTTAATATACTTTAATAACCTACAATGGAACAGAATGTTAAAAAGGAATATATATATTCTTTTTCAGATTCTTCAAATCGCTTTGCTGTACACCTGAAACTAACACACCATTGTAAATCAATTATACTTCAATTAAAAAAAAGTTCACAAAATAACTTCAGAATCTCAGAAATCTAGGACCCTTTTACCCCAAAAGACCCTCGGGGCTCCACTGTATGGCAGCAGAGTACAAAACCTTGGTTCACTGTAATGATCCCAAGACATCAAGAAAAAGTTAAATCCTGTTCTGTGTCCTTTGCTTAAGAAGATACTAAACAATGTATTTTAGAAATTTCCGTTCAAATGGTTAAAATTAAAGGTGTTTCCATACTGAAAGTGGCAAATCCTTATCTTTCCAGAACTCCTGTTTATTCAAAAATACTTTTTTCCCAAAGTTTCTGGATAAGCAAAGTTTGTCTAAGGAGGAAAGATTGGGGATGGGAGGAGGGGGAGGAACAGCTGTTTTGAGTTAAACAAGAAGCATGTTAATGATAGCACAGGAGTCAGAGATACTTGGGTTTAGCCTTCTGGTCAAAGAAGTAATGGGCTAAATGGTTGAATGAAAACAATTATTCAAGTTCTGTCGTAGTAGATGTGAGGAGGGAGATTCAGAAGACAGCACTGACAAATGAGGTATCCGTGGCATAAAACCATCCTCCCCAAGCTGGAGTAGGAAGTAGAAGACGGTGCCCGCCTTTTTACTGGGGAAAAAGGGGTGTGGAAACGGCCCAGCCTAACTCGCCAACATTGGGCATTTACAGAGAGCATTTTCTGAGAAAGGTGATAACCTGACTACAGATGCTCCATGGCAGGATCAAGAGGGAAGAAAAGATGTTTTCCGCCGGAATACTAATGATAAACACAAATTTCATGACTATAGCGTACAAAGTTATAGGTAGCAGAGACACTAAGAAAAATTAAAAAAAAAAAAACAGTAAGTCATTTTATCTTTACAGCAGTTCCCATAAGGAGGTCAGTAGGTTGTGGCAGAATCTACCAGTTAATTATCTCTGCGTGTCTCTAAGTCAGCAGGATACCTCTAGCCAGAGAGCTCCAGCCTCTTTGCAAAGAGACCCTGAGCTTACTGGGACAGACTGGGAAAGGCCAGGAAAATAGGGGAGGAGTCCCAGCAACTAACCTTCCTGAGGAGAGGGAAGAAATTGGTACCAGGTCCCCCCCCTCACATCCTGCTTACCTCTCACCCCTGCACCTCCATTCTGCGGACCCTGAAGACCCTTCCCAAACCTCCTACTGCCTAGGGAACTCTGTCTCAATTCAAGTGAGACTGAGACTGAACTGTCCCTGTTCTACAAGTGGAGACGTGTGGGAGGAACACAATCAGAATCAAAAAATATTCTCATCAAGACACACTCTAATGTCAGCCCTAACCCCCTCCTGAGCCACTTGACCAGAAATAGTCACATTTAGGACTTTGACACACATAAATCCTTCAAATATTTTTTTCTAGTTCTGTGTCACACCATCTAATTTATGCTGTAGATTATAAGAAATAAAATACACAAATAATATGTTTAAAAAATTTTAGAAGGTCATGGCCACCAACTACACCTTGTGTATAAATAACTCCTACATCCAGCTCTCTCGTTGGCCCTGGACCCATATTTCCAACTGCCTGCTGGACACCTCCATCTGGGTATCCCATACCTTTTTGACTCTTTGTACTTGAATTTGCTTTCATCCCAATGCAGGTCCATTGTCACCTTTTCTGCCTGGCAAATTCTTGAGATGAGGTAAGACTAATAGGCTGGATAATTATAAACACATCTGTCCCACCGCACCACGGGGGCAGGTCAGCACTAGCTGATTCTCAAGGATGTTTATAGGATTTAGGATTCAAGTAGCAGTGAAGAACTACTCAGAGATGCGTGTGCCACGGTCCCACACATCGTCAATTCTCCTCAATCATGAGTACTTAAGGTAAAGGGTAATAAGACAGTAGGAGCACAGAACAGGCACTAACAATAGTTTTTATTACTGTTATGGTCATTTAGATATGTAGCCTCAGGGGTTTTCCTTGACATAAATAGCATAAGAAAATTTGGCATTGGGTTCCTGACTTTCTGTTCTGGGCCCTTTTCCCCAAGGGTAGAAACCTGCTTGCTCACCCATATCCCCACTCTAAATGCTCCTGCCCACATAGTCTTTCCTCATTGACTCATACAAAGTGGAACCTGAAAGGAACATTAGAGATCTTCTAGTTCAGCCTCTTTCTGTACAGATGGGGTCATGGAAATTGAAAGAGTTGTCATGCCCATGGTCACAGAAATCCAGCAGCAGAGCTGTAACTAGAACCAAGATCATCTGCTGTATTCTACTCTCCTTTCTACTTTCACAACCACACAATGACAAGAAAAGTTAACACCCTTCCCAGGGATATTCACAATTTCGCAAGGTTCAAAGAATCAAGCTGACCCAGCTCTAAGGGTAGAGCATTAGGGATCAAGCACAGAGCAGAGCAGGTGTTTCTAGGCTAGCTATTCATGAAGCTTCATATTCTAGAATGCATCTCTTTCAACATCCCAGAGGTCTAACATTTATAAAAAGCTTCACTGTCTCTCAAACTCCATTCAATATTCGTGCCTTCATAGCTGGAGAGGAAAACACCTAAAGTGACTACATTGTACCACTGCACAGTCTGCATGTCCCAATGGGATTCATCATGTAATCTGGGCCTTCCTCTCACACGTAAGAGTAATCTACATTATTTCCCCCAAAGAAAATTGAGGCTAATAATAAATTCTCATTTCCTTTTCCAGTTGTTCTTGGTATTTTGTTGCCATTTTTATGATTGCTTAGCTACAAACTTGAGCAAGAAGAGGGACTAAATGTATGGGGTGAGGTCATGAACATGGGCTTGGAGCCAGGAGTTGTCTGTGTTTACTCGCCTTGGTGATTGTCAAGTCATTGCCCCTGGGCACCCTAATTAGATTGCATGCCTAGTGCTAAGTATTGCTTCTTGAACACGCTCTCACTCTCTTCTCACATCCCCATCCTTTTTCTCTTTACAGATTGGAAATAGGGCTTCCCTGGTGGCGCAGTGGTTGAGAATCTGCCTGCCAATGCAGGGGACATGGGTTCGAGCTCTGGTCTGGGAAGATCCCACATGCCGCGGAGCAACTAGACCCGTGAGCCACAACTACTGAGCCTGTGCTCCGCAACAAGAGAGGCCGCGATAGTGAGAGGCCCGTGTGCTGCGATGAAGAGTGGCCCCCGCTCGCTGCAACTGGAGAAAGCCCTAGCGCAGAAACGAAGACCCAACACAGTCAAAAATAAATAAATAAATAAATAAATTTATTAAAAAAAAAAAAAAGATTGGAAATAGCTTTGTCATTTCCATTTACCTCCACCCCTGTCTTCCCTACTTCCTTCCCATTTATCTTAGCAAGGCAAATGCAAAAGAAACTATATTTGGAAAACCTTCTTAACCTAGTATGTCACGGGTATGCAATAAAAATGCTGAGATTAATCTCATGATTGGTATCCTTTCCTCTGTGCCTATGAATCAAGAAGCCCTGGAGAATCCAGCATGGTATTAAATGTCAGATATTCACACAGGCTATACTAGATAAAGATGAAAATATTACTTAAAAGCTAACAAGGGGGGCTTTCCTGGTGTTGCAGTGGTTAAGAATCTGCCTGCCAATTCAGGGGACACGGGTTCAAGCCCTGGTCTGGGAAGATCCCACATGCCGCAGAGCAACTAAGCCCGTGTGCCACAACTACGGAGCCTGCGCTTTAGAGCCTGCGAGCCACAGCTACTGAGCCCACGTGCCACAACTACTGAAGCCCACATGTCTAGAGCCCGTGCACTGCAACAAAGTAGCCCCCGCTCGCTGCAACTAGAGAAAGCCGGTGCACAGCAACAGAGACCCAACGCAGCCAAAAATAAATAAATAAATAATAAAATAAATTTTTTTTTAAAAAGCTAACAAGGGTGAGGATTATGATTCTACATAGAATTCTTGACATTATTCATGGAGTTTTCCATGGCTTCTAATAAGGAACCTACAGGATCTTTTCCACAAAGGACTCATCCACCAGCATGAAATTCAAGTTCTATTCCATGTCTTTAAAAATCTTGACTGATTTTCAGTCTACTCTATCATACATGCATGTTTGTCTTAATATAACATCCTCCCACAATTTCTAATAAAATTAAAGGTTCAAGAAGATGCACCATGTTTATTCTATGACTCTCAATTGCCCCTGTAATACTACTGCTTACTCCAACGTGAAAAATCAAACTTAACCATCAGGGAACCATTGAAAGAGCCATGCTCTTTGAAGGTCTGTGTTACAATTTTATTCTAAGACTTTTTGTTTTCCCATCAACTCTAAAATCTGACAAATTTTTTTTTTGAATAAGTGTACAAGAACTTTTGGAGTGCTATCCAGTCTGTGTGCCATTTTTTTCTAAACTGGTTTTATCCACAGTCCTGCTAAAGGGATAAACCAGGCTTCCTTGTTAATTCCATGTGCCAGCAACTACCCTGGCCACAGCTGATTGGACCTGATGCAAGCTGATCCAATCAGACACTTTACTGAGAGAATTTAGGATTGGATTCCAGCAATTACCTGATGTTGGGCCCTAGAGCTGAGAGGTCATACAGAACTAGGATTGGAGCAGTTTTTTTATGCCATAAGCATTCTGAAGCAAAGCAAGCCAGTCCAGAGAGAAAAAGAGAATAATAAAAAAAAAAAAAATTGAAAAGAGAAAACAAGCAGCAATAAATAAGTTAATAGGATATTTTTCTGACCCAAATGGAATTAAATTAGAAATTAATAACAAAGAACTATATAAAAATCACCAAATATTTAGAAATTAAGAAGCACACTTCTAGGTAATTCACAGGTCAAAGAAAAAATTCATAAGAGAAATTTTTAAATATTTTGAAATGTATGAAAATGACAACACAGCATATCAAAATGTGTGGGATGCAGCTAAAGCAGTAGCAAGAGGAAATTTTATAGCATTAAATGTTTACATTAGAAAAAGAGAACAATCTCAAATCAGTGATCTAACTTTCCACATTAAAAACTTTTTTTTAAAAAAGAGAAAATAAATCCAAATCATGAAGGGGACAAAATAATAAAGGTAACAGCAGAAATTGATGAAATAGAAAACATGAAAGCAATAGAGAAGACAATAAAATCAAAAGCATATTTTTTGAAATGATCAATAAAATTGAAAACAGGGAAAAGAAGGGAGATAACAAAATTACCAATGTCAGAAATGAAAATGCAAGCAGATCCTACAGACATTGAAAGGATAATAACAGCATATTATGAACAATGTCATACCCATAAATTTCACAACTTAGATGAAATAAACAAAGTCCTTGAAAGACACAAACTATCACAGCTCACTAAAGAAGAATCAGTTAATCTGAAATGACCTACATCAAATAAAGAAACTGAATTAATATTTCAAAATTTCCACAAAAATAAAACTCCAGGTCCAGACAACTTCAGCAGTGAATTCTACCAAACATCTAAGCAAGAAATAATACCCACTGTATACAAACTCTTTCAGAAAATAAAAGAGGAGGCAACATTTTAAAACTCATTTTATGAGTTCAAGATTACCCTGAGACCAAAACTAGACCTATATCACATAAAAAAGTTATAGATTAATACTCTCATAAATATAGACACAAACATCCTTAACAAAATATTAGCAAATTGAATCCAGCAACACAGAAAAAGGATAATACCTCCTGATCAACTGGGACTTTTTTTTTAGCAATGCCAGGCTGTTTTAGCATTTGGAAATCAGTCAATATAATTCACTATATGAACAAACTAAACAAGATAAACAATATAATCATCTCAACAGATACAGAAAAAGCACCTGAAAAAATTCAACATCTTTTCATAATAAAAAGAAAATCACAAAAAAACTAGAAATAGAAGGGAACTTTCTCAACCTGATATAGTGTTGAGAAAATCTAGAGCTAACATCATATTTAATGGTGAAAGACTAAATGTTTTTTCCCTAAGATTCAAAATAATGCAAGGATATCTGCTTTCACCACTTCCATTCAATTTTGTACTGTAAGTTCTAGCCAATGCAACAAGGTAAGAAAAAAAAAGTATACAGACTGTAAAGAAAGAAGCCAAAGTATCTTTATTTACATATGACATGATTGTGTTTTTTAGAATTCTAAGGATTCTACAAAAAAAATTGCTAATACAATAAATAGTAAAAGAACTAATAAGTGAGTAAAGTTAATCCTTGAACAACACAGGTTTGAACTGCACATGTTGCTTACACAGAGTTTTGGTTTTTCAAAGTATTGATAAATACTACAATTACTACACAATCCCCAGTTGGTTGAATCCACAGATGCAGAACCACAGATATGGAGGAATGGAGTATAAGGAGGGCTGACTATAAGTTTATGTGGATTTGGGATTTCGTGGTGGGTCAACACCCCTAATCACCATGTTGTTCAAGGGTCAACTGTATAGTAAGATAAAAACATACAAGGTCGATATTAAAAATTAATTGCATTTTTTTTATTGGCAAAAAAATAATTGGCATGATCCATGAAAGAAATAATTGATAAGCTGGACTCTATTAAAATTGAACACTTCTGCTCTGAGAAAAACATTGTCGAGAGAATGAGAAAACAAGCCACCAGCCTGGGAGAAAATATTAACAGAACACATATATGATAAAAGACTGTTATCAAAAATATTCAAAGAACCCTTAAAACTCAACAATATGTAAATAAACAACCAGATTTTAAAATCTGAACAGACACCTTACCAAAGAAGGTATACAGATGTCAAATAAGCAAATGAAAAGATGTACAACATCCTACATCATTAGGGAATTATGAATTAAAGCAACAATGAGATACCACTACACATCTATTAGAATGGCCAAAATTCAAAATACTGACAATACCAAATGCCAGTGAGGATGAGGCACAACTAGAACTCTCATTCATTGCTGATGGGAATGTAAAATGATACAGCCACTTTGGAAGACAATTGGGCAGTATCTTACAAAACTAAACATACCCTTATCATATGATGAGCAATTATGCATATTTGTATTATCCAAATAAGTTGAAAACTTATCTCCACACAAACCTGCACATGGATATTTATAACAGCTTTGTTCCTGATTGTGAAAACTTGGAAGCAACCAAGATGTCGTTCAGTAAGTGAATGGATAAATAAACTGTAGTACATCCAGACAGTGGAATATTAATCAGTGCTGAAAAGAAATGAGCTATCAAGCCATGAAAAGACATGCAGGAAACTTAACTCCATATCACTAAGTTAAAAGCCAATCTGTAAAAGGCTATATACTGTGTGATTCCAACTATATGACATTCTGGAAAAGGCAAAACTACGGCAATAGTAAAATGATCAGTAGTTGCTAGGGATTAAGGAGGGAGGGAGGGATGAATAAGTAAAGGCAAAGGATTTTTAGGACAGTGCAACTACTCTGCATGATGCAATAATGGTGAATACATGTCATTGTACATTTGTCAAAACCTATAGGCTGTACAACACCAGGAGTGAACCATAATGTAAACTATGGACTTTGGGTAATAATAGTGTGTCAATGTTGATTCACTGATTCTAGTAAACACACCACTACTAAGATAGTAGTATCTAGAATAGAATCTAGTTTACTAGAATCAGTGGTCCTGGTGGCTTGTTTTCTCATTTTCTTGACAGTGTTTTTCTCAGAGCAGAAGTGTTCAATTTTAATAGAGTCCAGCTTATCAATTATTTCTTTCATGGATCATGCCAATTATTTTTTTGCCAATAAAAAAATGCAATTGGTTTTTAATATTGACCTTGTATGTTGTTATCTTACTAGTGGTGTGGGCTTTTGGTAGCGGGGAGGCTGTGCATATGTAGGGGAAGGGGATATACAGGAAATCTCTGTGCCTTCCTCTCAGTTGCTGTGAACCTAAAACTGTTCTAAAATATAAAGTCTATTTTAAAAATTGGAAAGTGAAATTTTAAAATTTATAATAGTGTAGAGAAACATTAAAAATTTAGGGACAAATCTAATAATATAAGTACAATATTTTATTCTGAAAACTACAAAACATTCCTAAGAGAAAGGAGAGAGCTAAATTAATCAAGAGATATACCCTGTTCATGAACTGAATGATCAATATTGATAAGATATAAACTTTCCCCTAATTGATTTGTAGTTTCAGATCAATTATTACAGTCTAAACCCCAGCAAGTCTTTGGTAGAAAATGACAAATAGATTCTAAAATGTATATGGAAATGGAAAGGTCCTAGAATGGCCAAAACGAATTTGAAAAAGAAGAACAAAATTAGGGGATTTACACTACTTGATTTCAAGTCTTACTATAAATCTACAGTAATCAAGACAGAGTAGTGCTAGTGTAAGGATAGACATATAGAATATTGTCTATTTCCATTGGAATAGAAGAGAAAGTCCAGAAATAGATGCACACACATACGAAAAATTGATTTTTGACAAACGTGCAAAAGATAGTTCAATGGAGATAAAGACAGACTTTTCAATAAATGGTGCTGGAACAACTACACGTGGGGGAAAAATTAACCTCAATCCATAACTCCTATCATACACAAAAACAAACTTGAAATGGATCATAGACCTAAATGTAATATCTAAAACTGTAAAATGTCTCAAAGAAAACATACAAGTAAACCTTCATGATCTTGGGATAGGCAAAGATTTCTGAGGATATAAAAAGCACTAACAATAAAAAATCGATACACTTATCAATGTATAAATTAAATTGATACGTTTATTAAAATTCAAAGTATTTTTTTCTTTAAAATACATCATTCAGAAAATGAATTGACAAATCAAAGATGAGAAGGAAATGTTTACAATGCATGTATCCAACAAAGAATTTCTATTCAGAATATACAAACACAATTCAGTAATAAAAAGTCAACGCACCCTAGGAAAAAATGGGCAAAAGATTTGAACAGACACTTCACAAATGAAAATAAACAAACGGCCAATAAGTACATGAAAAGATGCTCAACATTCCTGGTCATCAAAGAAATGCAAGTTAAAGCCACAATGATATACCACCACACACCTATTAGAATAGCTAAAATTAAAAATTTGACATAACCACGAATATGGAGCAGCTAGAACACTCAGACATTGCAAGTGGAAATATAAAATAATATAATCCCTTTGAAAAACAGGTTGTTAATTTCTTATAGAGTTAAACCTAGATGTACCACAATGTAGCAAGTATACTTTGAGGTATTTACCCCACTTCAGAATGATCACACAAAAGATTTTACCAAAATGTTCATAGCAGCTTTATTAATAATAAGCAAAAACTGGAGACACACCAAACATTTACCTTCAGGTGAACAGATAAATTCTGCTATAGTCATACAATGGAATACTACCTATCCATAAAAAGAATGGCCTACAGATACCTGTAAGAACATTGTTGTCTCAAAAGCACTATGCTAAGTGAACAAAGAAACAAAGATTACATATGTTATATCATATATATGAAACTCTAGAAAAGACAAGACTACCTCACTGCCATAGAAAAGCAGTTCAGTGGTGGCCTGGGGCTGTGATTGGAGAGCAGGTGCACAGGGAACTTTTAAGGATGATGGAAGTGCTGTGCTATGACTTAGGATGAGCGCATTTTATTGGATATACAAGTCAATAATGTCGTTTTGTAAAATTAATTTGGTATGTCTAAAATATAAAGTGTTTATGGACAAAATGGCTGCCAATAGGGTGGCAGGGGGCAGATCATGATGGCTTTTCATCCCATGCAAATTGTATATTTTGTTCAAAATATGTTTTAAAGTATATATGCCAAAAAATGGTTTGGACTATTTGTGAAAGGCAATGTGGAATGAGTCAGGAATCTTTTTCTGATCATGACCCGGAATACGAAGAACACTTTACTTCATAACCCAGAATACAAATATGCACGTGTATAACAGTGTTTATCCCTTTCTGCATGCAATGAATATTCATATAAATATTCAAAGGAACAGGAATACTTCTTATTCTATTACAATATCATTTTTTAAATGCTATTTTCAATCCTTATATTTATTTCATAACCCACTAATAGGTTAGGACCTTTAGCTTGAAAAACACTGTATTAAAAACCTATCTGATAATGGTTAAAGGGTATGGATAAGCAACTTAATATTAATTTCTAGATAAGATCAAGCTTCAAAACAGAAGAGTTCAGAAGGAAGATATTGAAAAAATGAGAATTAAAAGGATTAGGGACATAAACATATAGGAATGGTCCTAGTTTATCCCTTCTAGCTGTGTGGGGGAAGATGAACCAGAGCATCAATGGACCCTGAGAGACAAACAGATCTGGCTTCACACTTGGTTATGGCGCCAACTAGCTGTGTGATCTTAAGCAACTAATTTGACCTCTCTGAGGCTCAGTTCCTTTGTCTGTGAAAGGATAATAGTTATAATACTTACAGAGTTGTGTGGGGATTAAGTGAGATGACCTATAAAGAGAAAGCACAGAGTGGATTTCCTTTCTAATTTTTCATGTGACGTAGATCATAGAGCAGAAAACTGATTCTCCTTTATTAAAAAACAAAAGGAAAATACCCAGAGTGAGCAAAGAATGCTACAGCAAGTTTGCAATGTCCATAAGACAGAAGGGTGCCCTTTATTTCCAAAAGTTTTCGTATAAGTAAAGGCTAGATAAAACCACATCTTCAGCTCTTCTTTAGCAAGAAGGTGGCTGCCTACAAACCAGGAAGAGAGCTCTCCCCAGGAACAGAGGTGCCAGCACCTTGATAGGGGACTTTTAGTCTCCAGAATGATCAGAAAATGAGTTTCTCTTGTTTAAGCCCCCCAGTCTGTGATATTTTGTTATGGGAACCCAAGCTGACTAATGCAACACTAAAAGTTACCTCCCACTCATCTTTTCTCAGGAAGCTACTAGAAAACGTAGTGGAGCAAGAGAGCAAAATGAGAAAAAAGGAAAAAAATGGGAGATGGAAAATAGGATCTGCAACACAGAAAGGAGATGGGGATTCTGGATGAAGGCAGATCTGGGATGATCACTGAGCACCAGTCACAGAGGGCACCATCTAGATGGGAGCAGGTCAGGCTCCAGGAGAAACTTCTTCAAGAAGTTGAACTCAATAGAATACCTAATGTGAATAAATATTTGGGGAAGCAATTAGATAAATGATGGCGATTGTGTGGTTGAATTCCTAAATGCATTCCAAAAAAAATTTTTAACTAAGCAAAGGAGAAAAACAGAACACTGGTAATCCAGGGAAAATAAGAAATTATATGGAAAATTAATCACAGTTAAATGGCTCCACTATGAATGGCATACATGCTTGTTATATTGCAATGTAGCCACTTTGAGAGGGTGGGCATGTGAAAGTCAGAAATGCATCTGTGGGATGATGGAGTAGGGGGAGAAAAGAGAACTAAATTCTCACCTTCTGTAATAGGACATTAACATTAATATACATAAAACTGAAGGGAGAATCAAGGTGTAGCTGTGCTCACGTTATTTGGAGATATGAGGCAAACACAGAAAGAGTCAGCTGGAAGAGGAGAGTGCTTGCTTTGGGGGTAGGAGACTGGTGTTTCTCTTAACAAAGCCTTACAGACCTAGTTGACTTTTTAACTATGCATATGTATAACTTTGATAAAAATAAAAGATTAATGTTTGTGCTTTGAAAACCAAAAGTCCAAGCCTTTCACTTTTGTATTACAAGTTAATTTCTTAATGCCTATTCAGACCCCAGGGTTTCCCCCACTTACATCATGGCTTGTTATAATCTTCGTTTTGTTCCAGGGTGATTTCTAGTAAATGATAGCACATTGCAAAGTGAAGATAGGAATAGGGACAAAGTACAGCTGGCCCTCTGTGTACTATGTTTATGACCCATAGATGGTTGAACCCATGGATATGGAACACACAGATATGGAGGGCCAACTGTGGGGCTTGAGTATCAGAGGATTTTGGTATCCAAAGCAAGTCCTGGAACCAGTCCTCCATGGATACCGAGGGGCAGCTGTATAATCAGAATTTTTTTCCCTTTATTATATCTGAAAAAATCCAAATAGATGTAAAATAGAGATTACAGAATAATAGGTAGGAACAAATCCAAATGTGTCAGTAAACATAATAAATCCAATTAGGTGACTAATTTCACAAAGTAAAGGCAGAGATTCTCAGCTGGAGTTAATACCAAACCAAAACAGGGAGACGGCCAAGATGATGGCCAAGACCCTGAGCTCACCTCCTCCCATGGGCATACCAAAATTATAACTATTTACAGAATAACTAACAATGAGGACAACCTGAACACTAGCAGAAAAAACTTCTACAACTTAAGGTATAAAGAAGGAACCAGAACAAGATGGGTAGGAGGGGCAGAGATGCAGTATAGTCAAGATCCACAACCCCAGGGTAGACAATGCACAAGCGGGAGGATAATCACAATTGCAGAGGTTCTAACCAAGGATCAAAGGATCTAAACCCTACGTTGGGCTCCCCAGCCCTGGGGTCCTGCACCAGGAAGAAACACCCCCAGAATGTCTGGCCTTGAAGGCTAGCAGGGCTTACATACAGGAGATCTGGAGGGCGGTAGGAAACAAAGATTCTGTTCTTGTACGGCACACACAAAATCTCACATGATCTGAGACCCAGTGCAGAGGCAGTAATTTGAAAGGAGCCTGGGTCAGACCCATTTGCTGATCTTGGAGAGACTCCTGGAGAGGCAGGAGACAACTGGAGCTCACCCTGGGGACATACATGCTGGTGACAGAAATTTGAGGAGCTCGTACTACCACAAAGACACTGGTGTTGGCAAGCACCATTTTGGAGTCCTCCCTCTAGCCTATTAGCCCTGGAGGCTCTCCCGTCCACCAGTGAGCCAGCCCCAGGACCCTCAGACCACACAGCCAGCTGTGCCAGGGCTCAACCCCACCCACCAGTGGGCTAGTATCAGCCCTGGGACCCCCCCAGGCCACACAGCCAGCTATGCTGGGACACAGCCCCACCCACCGGCAGCCAGCAGCTACCACTCAAGGCAGGGCCTGGCAGCCAACAAGGCTGGGGGCCAGCCCTGCCTACCAGCACACCCATAGTAGTTAACCTGCCCACAACAGAAGGGCCCATGCAGTCCACATATACGGAACCCCTAGACCATATCATTCTGATGACCAGAGGGGAGTGTGCTGCTGGGCCCTATAGGATGTCTCCTACATAAAGCCACTTCTCCAAGATGGGAAACATAACTGACCTACCCAATTCATAGGAATAGACACAGAGAATTAGGCAAAATGAGGAGACAGAGGAATATGTTCCAAAGGAATAAGACAAAACCCCAGAAGAACTAAGCAGAGTAGAGATAAGCAATCTACTCAATAAAGTTCCAGGTAATGGTAATAAAGATGCTCAATGAACTCAGGAGAATGGATGAACAAAAAGTTTAGAGTTTAACAAAAAGTTAGAAAATATAAAGAAGAACCAAACAGAGCTGAAGTATACAATAGGTAAAATTAAAAATACACTTGAAGGAATCAACTATCAAGATTAGATAGTACAGAGGAATGAACTGGAAGACAGAGTAGTAGAAATCACCCAAGCTGAACAGAAAAAAGAAAAAAGAAATTTTTAAATTGAGGATCATTTAAGAGACCTGTGAAACAACATGAAGTATACTAACATTCACATTATAGGGGTGCCAAAAGAAGAAGAGAGAGGGAAAGGGGCAGAGAAGTTATTTCTTCTTAGCTAAAGAAATAATAGCTGAAAACTTCCCTAACCTGGGAAAGGAAACAGACATCCAGGTCCAAGAAGCACAGAGACCAAAGAGGTCCACACCAAGACACATTATAATTAAAATGGCAAAAATTAAAGGTAAAGAGAGAATCTTAAACAAGCAGCAAAGGAAAAGCAGCTAGTTATATACAAGAGAACCCCCATAAGACTATCAGCTGACTTTTCAGCAGAAACGTTGCAGGGTAGAAAGGAGTGGCACAGTATATTTAAAGTGACAAAAGGGAAAAACCTACAGCCAAGAATACACTACATGGCAAGGCTTTCGTTTATATTTGGTGGAGAAATCAAAAGTTTTACAGACAATCAAAAGCTAAAAGAGTTCAACACTACTAAACCAGTTTTATAAGAAATGTTAAAGGGACTTCACTAAGCAAAAAAGAAAAGATCACAGCTAGAAATATGAAAATTATGAAAAGAAAACCCTCATTGGTAAAGGCAAAAATACAGTAAAGGTAATAGATCAACCACTTATAAAGCTAGCAGGAAGTTTAAAAGACAAAAGTAGTAAAATCATCTATATCTACAATAAGTAGTTAAGATAAACACAAAACAAAAAAAAAAGATGTAAAATATGATGTCAAAAACACTAAAGATAGAGGGAGGAAGGAGTAAAAATGCAGGGTTGTTGGAATGCATTTGAACTTAAGACATCATCAACTTAAAATAGTCGTGTGTGTGTGTGTATATATATATATATGGGATATATATGGTTTGTTGTATATGAACCTCATGGTAAGCACAAATCAAAAATCTATAAAGATACACATACAAAAAAGAGAAAGGAATCTGAACATAACATTAAAGAAGTCATCATATCACAAGGAAAAATAGCAAAGGAAGAGGAAAAGAACAAAAAAGATGTACAAAAAACAAGAAAAACAATTAACAAAATGGCAATAAGTACATACCTATCAATAATTACTTTAAAGTAAATGGAAAGGCATAGAGTCACTGAATGGATAAAAAACCAAAATCCATATACATGTTGCCTATAAGAGACTAAAAGATCAGCACTCAGAAAGCTGTAAGACATTGATGAAAGAAATTGAAGACAACACAAACAAATGGGGAAACATACCATGCTTATGGATTGGAAGATTAATATTGTTAAAATTATCATACTACCAGGGCAATCTACAGATTCAGTGCAATTCCTATCAAAACACCAAGGACATTTTTCACAGAACTAGAAAAAAATAATTCTAAAATTTGTATGGGAGTACAAAAGACCCTGAATAACCAAAGAAATCTTGAGAAAGGACAAAGCTGGAGGTATCACATACCCTGATTTCAAGCTATACTACATAGCTACAGTAATCAAAACAGTAGGGTACTGGCATAAAAACAGATACATAGATCAGTGGAACAGAATAGAAAGCCCAGAAATACACCCACACTTATGTGGTCAATTACAGAGGAAGCAAGAATATACAATGGGGAAAAGACAGCCTCTTCAATAAGTGGTGTTGGGAAATTGGACAGCTACATGCAAAAGAATCAAATTGGACTACTTTCTCGCACCACATACAAAAATAAACTCAAAATGGATTGAAGACTTAAATGTAAGACTTAAAACCACAAAAGTCCTGGAAGAAAATATAGTCAGTAAGCTCTTTGACGTTGGGTCTTAGCAACATTTTCTTGGATATGTCACCTTAGGCAAGGGAAACAAAAGCAAAACTAAACAAATGGGACTACATCAAACTAAAAAGCTTTTCCACAGTGAAGGAAACTATCAACAGAACAAAAAAGGCAGCCTACTGAATGGGAGAAGATATTTGCAAATGATATATCTGATAAGGGGTTAATATCCAAATATACAAAGAACTCATACAACTCAATAGAAAAAAAAATCAACCTAATTTAAAAATAGGGAGAGGACCTGAATGGACATTTTTCCAAAGAAGACATACACATGGCCAACAGGCATATAAAAAGATGGTCAACATCACTAATCATCAGGGAAATGCAAATCAAAACCACAATGAGATATCACCTCACACCTGTCAGATTAGCTATCATCAAAAAGACAAGAAATAACAAGTGTTGGTGAGAATGTGGAAAGAAGGGAACCTCATACACCATTGGTGGGCATGTAAATTGGTGCAGTCACTATGGTAAACATTTTGGAGATTCCTCAAAAAATTAAAAATAGAACTACTGTACAATTCAGCAATCCCACTTCTGGATATTTTTCCACAGAAAATAAAAACACTGATTCAAAAAATATATGCACCCCCTGTGTTCATTGCAGTATTATTTACAATGGCCAGATACGCAAGCAACGTAAGTGTCCATTGATAGATGAATGGGTAAAGAAAATGTGAGATACACACACACACATCACACACACACACAATAGAATATTACTCAGCCATAAAAAAGAATGAAATCTTGCCATTCGCAACAACATGGGTGGACCTAGAGGGTATTATGCTAAGTGAAATAAGTCAAACAGAGAAAGTTAAATACAATACGATTTCACTCATAGGTAGAATCTAAAAAACTAAACAAATGAACAAACATAACAAAACAGAAACAGACTCCTAGATACAGAGACCACATAGGTGGTTGTCAGAGGGGAGGGAGGAGGGGGAATGAGTGAAATAGATAAGGGAGATTAAGAGATACAAACTCCCAGTTATAAAATAAATGTCACTGGGATGTAATGCACAGCAAAGGGAATATAGTCAATACTATTGTAATAACTTTGTATAGTGAAAGATGGTAACTAAGTGTATCATGGTGATCATTTTGTAATGTATAAAAATATCAAATCACTATGCTGCACACCTGAAACTAATATAACATTGTTAGTCAATTACACTTCAATTAAAAAACCAAAAACCAAACAAACTAGAATAGCAATACACACACATACACACCCCACTTGGGACCTTTAAACTAAAGTTTCTTCTGTCAAGGATGCTGTTATTCCACCTCCATCCCCATCACCCCAGGGGCCCCCGCTGGAGAAACTTCCTCTCCCCCTTCAAGTTCAGCTTAGAGGTAGCCTCTTGTGCGAAGCCTTTTCTGAGCCTACTGGCTGATTGGTCGTCCTCCTCTGTGTGCCCACAGCCCTGGGGGTTTATGCCCATGTCCACAGTGATTGCTTTGATGACAGTCCCCTCCAATTGCCTGCCCAGGAGCTCCCTATGGGGCGTTGCCCCATGTGCCTCTCACACAAAGCTAATCATGCGGGATGCTCAGCCCTTGGCCACAGTGGACAGGAGCACAGAAGCCTCGGATCAAGGAGACTTGATCTATAGGTGGTCTATATGTGGGCTGGAATAAAAACAGTACCCCACAGAGATGAGGTGATTTCATTAGACAAGGAGCACCACATTGGGCACTTGGTGTCAGGGGGAAGAAGCTGAAAGAAGAGGTATTCAGATCTCCTGAGGCAGTCAGAGGAAGTTATCAGTAAGCAGCCCTGATGCATAAGTAGGAGCCACGTGGTAGGGAAAAGATACAGGAGTAAAATGAAATTATGGAACAGAAGTGGGAGAAGTGGAGAGGAACTGAGTCACCCCAACAGGTGTCTCTGAGTAACGGGGTTACGAAAGCTGCCTGGGATCCTGCACCTCTTTCCCGTTTTCACACGGCGTTCCAACTTCCCAGAGGCCCACAGGTAAAACTGTTCCTGGTTCTCTGTGATTCCTTTTGCCCTTGTATGAGATATTGAAGTGGCACTCTGTTCCTTGCTACCAAAGAAAACAGAACAGACATCGCCTCTCTGGGCATTTACCACCCTGTATTGTCAATCTCTGCTTGTCCATCTCCCTGTCTAGACTGGAACCTTGCTGTTACAATTCTGTATGCTTAGTACTAAGCATAGAGCCTAATGTCTTATAAATGTGTCTGGGCCCACGTTGTCGCTCTCACACAGAAACTTCCCGAAGATTAGCAATTGACTGCTATTAACTTCTCAGGACCCCGTCTGGTAGAGAACCAAATGCCTATGATTCAGGATAAACACTTACTGGTGTTGACATCCTCCAAGATACCTGCTAAGAATGCGGAAGGATTAGGAAGCTGATATCTGTGCTGGGATCTAAATCTCCGGCGGGGTTGTGTACCTCTGCACAGAATGAAAGGTTACAGAAGTGTTGCGTGGGTTTTATAGAAATCAAAAGTACATGCAATTCTTCTGAAGGCTTGCTGATTACTCTTAGCGCATTGTGTTTTCATTTTGATCTCTGGAAAATATCAGGAACAAGGAAAGAACTCCCCACCACCACCCCGCCAATCCCGGGCTCCATAGGAAAAACAGTATTGAAATAATACAAACATCTTGGATCGACCCTCTTTTGAAAGTAAGGAACGCCTCACCCTCCCAGCAGGCCCGAAGTCTGCACAGTTTGTCCGCCAAGAGAGTGAGCTTTGGCAGCGCTCCTTGTAAACTTCAACCGCAGGAGGCCTCTGATTGAATTGAAATTGTTTCCTCCGGTCAGATTTTGTTGGTGGTACACCCGCCTCAGGATGTGAATTCATCATGTTTGCTGTGGGGTGAGACTGGGGCCGTGGAAAGGGCATAGGAGAGTGGATGTGAGTGTCGGGGTGTGTGTGTGTGTGTGTGTTTGCGTGCACACACGCATCCATTTATTCCCTAACGTCCCTAATAAATGCATTGACACTACCCAAAAGAATTTTGGAAGATTTGATACATTCTTATTCATCCTCAATATCTTTTAAAGTGATTGGAATTTAATCAACAAAAATAAGGAAATTGGAAAATGGAAATGGCAAAATTGGCAGTAAATTTTCCACAAGTCATTAACCCGGCCTCCGTTGACAGCACGCGCATACTTACAACATTCAAAGGGAGGAAGACCACGTCCCCTGGCTTCACAGGGATGGAGGGAGTGGGGAAGGAAAGCAGCTTTGGGCTGTAAGAATATTTCACCTTGACATTTGGTGGACCAGTATCTCTGCTTGCTCTTTTTTCAAAGAAAACCCTACCACCTAAATAAGGTCACTATTTTTTTTTTATTGTAGTCAAAAACACAAAACTTAAATCTGACATCTGAACCATGTTTAAGTGTACAGAAGTACAATTCATATTGTTGTGAAACAGATCTCTAGAACTTTTTAATCTTACAACACTGACACTCTATGCCCTCCTAATTCTGCCTTCCCACCTCCCACTGGCCCTGGACAACTATGTTTTTTCTTTCTGTTTCTATGATTTTGACTACTTTAGATACTTCACATAAGTAGTATCGTATAAGCATTTGTCCTTTTGTGACTGGCTTATTTCACTTAGCATAACATCTTCAAGGTTCATCAGTGTTGTACATGTGATAGGATTTCCATCTTTTTTAAGGCTACATAATGTTCCATTGTATGTATATACTACATTTTCTATTCCATTCGTATGTTGATGGACATTTGGGTTGTTTCCAACCTCTTGGCTATCGTGAATAACGTTGCAATGAACATAGGTGTGTAACTATCTCTTTAAGATCATGCTTTGAGTTCTTTAGGCTATAAATCCAGAGATAAGATTTCTGGGTCATATGGTAGTTCTATTTTTAGTTTTTTGAGGAACCTCCATAATATTCTTCATAGCGGCTGCATCCTTTTATATTCCCACCAAAAGCACACAAGGCTTCCAACGTCTCCACATCCTCGTCAACACTTGTTATTTTCTGTTCTTTTGATAGTGGCCATGCGGGTGGGTGTGAGGTGATACCTCATGGTGGTTTTGATTAGGACTCTCTGTTTGACATGAGGAAATTGAAGACCTGGTCACTAGATCTAGAACTTCTACATTGGACACTGTGCCAGCCTAAGTCAATCCTCATGGTGCTCCCATCCTGGACTTCTAATCAGTGCTCCCCAGGAGCACTTGGACCAGTGCTTGAAAGCTATGAGCAGTGAACCAGTGAGTAGTTGAAGCTACAAGATAAACGTGGTATATCTTCCTGTCCATCAGTTCTGGTCAATGGTAAGTAGTTTAAAGCGTTGATTTTATATTAAAACAAACACAAACATATTATGAAACATAATACAAAAGTTATATGAATTTTTAAAGGTAAGACACAGGACTACATGGAACTTTCTGGAAACACCTCAGCAGGCTACTCTAAGCCGTACCCAGGACGATCCTGGGAGGTGCAAGCTCTCTCTTCTCTGCCACTAGAAAACTGCGGTGGAAAGGTTTGGAAAGCACTAACATAATCCACAGAGTACCATGAACATATTTTTCTTTTCTTATTTGGTTATAGAATTTGGGGGTTGGAAAAACCATTACAGAACATCTTAACCCGTGCTGTCATTTTACAAATGAGGAAAGCGAGGCCCCGAGAGGTGAAGGCCATGCTCACGGTCCCACAGCAGTGCTTCCTCTTTTCCCAACCAACGTGGATGTGCCTGATCACGGCTTAGAGGATCTCAGTTACTGAGAGAAAACAGTCACAGGCATAGAGGGACTGCAGATGTACTCACGCTGCAACTCAGATATGCAGAGAAAATTAGCTTATTTTTTGCTCTGCATTTGATTTGATTTGGGCCCACCAGCTAGGCTGTGAGAAAACAACAACTAATTCTCTGTCTTAAGCTTTAATCCAATGCAATACACTTAGGCAGTTCATTAGGGGATGCTCAACCTCTCCCTTTATACTTCTCCTCCCTCAATCCTCTCCAGAAGGTGGCTAGGTGTTCCGAGCAGCCCAGTGACCTCATGGAGGCCGGGGTCTGGGTCTGAGGACTGGCCTGCTGTTCTCTGGACCAGCTGCAGACTGGCTCTTCTGAACTCCACTGGGGAATCTTTGGCTTGAGTGGTCCCTGAGCATTCAGCTGGTGTCTGTCGCTAGCATCCTGCAGCTGATAAACTCGCAGTCTATTCTTGATCAGCCCATTCAGGGCATGGGGCCTCTCCCCGCTGACTTGTCCTCCCCTTGGCTTTCGTTGGTGATTGACCCCTCTGAGTTTCTGCCCCATCCTCCATCTGCTCCTCCAGCCCTGCCGTCCCTGGCCCTGCCCAGTCTTTGCTGCACGGCCATCTCACCCTCCCACAGCAGGCCCCGTGTGGACTCCCTCACGCCCAGCATGCATGTCACATGCAAGCCAAGGGTATCTCCAGGATGTGCTGAAGACCCTCTCTCCATGTGACCACACTGCCCTATTGGTTCTGTTTTTCTGGAGAACCCTAACTAATACAGAAGCCTACCAAATTCTTACTCGATCCATATAAGCAGAACAGTTCTAGTCAAGTAAACAAAAGTCTAACCTGAATCATAAAAACTGAGGGTCACAGCCCTCAGTCAGTTCCAAGACTTGAGCCAGTATAGAGACCCAGAATCCCTTGAATGAAGGAGAGGCCAGGTCCCCTTAAGAAAGGACCCCAGTACACTGCCCAAAATGAATACTGTCCATCTTTCTCCCAGCCTTCCCCAAAGGGACCTACAGTCTTATCAGGATTACTCTGCATTGAGGAAAAGGAAGTAATCAGAACTTTCAGGAACTATACACTGGCTCTGAACTGACACAAATTCCAAGAGACCCAAAATGTCACTGTGGTCCACCAGTCAGAATAGGAGCTTATGGAGGTCAGGTGGTTGATGGAATGTTAGCTCAGGTCTGTCTCACAGTGGGCCTGGTGTGTTCCTGAACCCATCCTTGGTTATTTCCTGAGTTCTGGAATGCATAACTGGAATAGTCACACTTAGCTGCTAGCAGAATCCTCACATTGGTTCCCTGATCTGTGGGCTATAATAGTGCGAAATGCAAGTGGAAGCCACTAGTACAGCCTCTACCTAGGAAAATAGTAAACCAAAAGCAATGCCACATTACTGGAGGGATTGTAGAAATTAGTGCCACCATTAAGGACTTGAAAGATAAGAGGGTAACAATTTCCACCACATCCCCATGCAACTCACCTGTTTGACCAATGCAGAAGACAGATGGATCTTGGGCAGTAACTGTTGATTATCATAAGCTCAACCAGGTGATGACTCCAGGTGATTGCAGCTGCTGTAAGAGATGTGGTTTCATTGCTTAAGCTAATTAACACATCCCCTGGTATCTAGTATGCAGCTATTGACCTGGGAAGTTCTTTTCCCTCTACACCTGTCCATAAGGCCCACCAAAAGCAACTTGCTTTCATCTGGTAAGGCTAGCAATACACCTTCACTGTCCCACCTCAGGGTCGTATCAACTTTCCAGCCCTATGCCATAATCTAGTTCACAGGGATCTCCCTTCCTCAAGGTACACATTGGCTCATTGTATTGATGAAATTACGCTGATTGGACCTAGTGAGCAAGATGTAGCAACTACTCTAAGACTTATGGGTTAGACATTTGTGTGTCAGAGGGTAGAAAATAAATTAGACAAAAGTTCAAGGGCCTTCCACCTCAGTGAAATTCTTAAGGGTCTAGTGGTGTGGGCATGTCAAGATAGCCGTTCTAAGGTGAAAGATAAGTGGTTGCATCTGGTCCCTCCTACAACCAAAAAAGAGGCACAACGTCTCGTGGGGCTCTTGGGATTTGGAGGCAGCATATTTCCCCCATTTGAGTGTGTTACTCTAGCCCCCTTACCAAGTGATCCAAAAATGTCTTACTTTTGAGTGGGGTCCAGAACAAGAGAAGGCTCTGCAAAAGGTCCAGGCCATTGTGCAAGCTGCCCTGCCACTTGGGCCATATGAACCGGCAGATCCAATGGTGCTTGAAATGTCAGCGGCAGATAGAATGCTGTTTAGGGCCCTTGGGAGGTCCCTACAGGTGAATCTCAGTGCAGGTCCTTAGGATTTTGGAGCAAATCCCTGCCATCCTCTGCAGACAACTACTCTCCTTTGGAGAAACGGATCTTGGCCTCCTACTGGGCCTTCATAGAGACTCAATGCTTAACCATGGGCCACCAAGTTACCAGGCAACCTGAGCTGCCCATTGTGGACTGGGTGTTATCTGACCCATTAAGCCATCAAATTGGGCATGCACAGCAGCACTCCATCACCAAATGGAAGTGGTGTATATGTGATGGGGCCGAGCAGGCCCAGACACAGTGGAAAGGCCTTTTGAAGACTCAGTTACAGCACCAGCTAGGTAGCAGTAACTTGTAGGGCTGGGGCGAGGTTCTGCAGAAGGCTGTGTGTGCTCGGAATCAGCATCGAGTATATTGTTCTGTCCCGTAGCCAGGATTCATGGGTCCAAGAATCAAAGGGTGGAACTGGGAGTAGCACCACTCACTCTTACCCCTAATGACCCACTAGCCAAATATTTGCTTCCTGTTCCCATGGCCTTAGGCTCTGCTGGCCTATAGGTTTTAGTTCTAAAGGGAAGAATGCTTCCGCCAGGAGACACAACAATGATTTTATTGAACTGGAAGTTAAGACTGCAGCCCCACCGCTTTGGGCTCCTTGTGCCTCTGAATCAACAGGCAAAGAAGGGAGTTAGTGTGCTGGCTGGTGTGACTGGTCCTGGCCACAGAGAGGAAAGGGGACTGCTACTCCACAACAGAGGTGAGGAAGAGTCTATCTGGAATATAGGAGATCCCCTGGGACTTCTCTTAGTATTATCCTGCCTTGTGATTAAAGTCAATGGAAAAGTTCAACAGCCCGATCCAGGCGAGACTACTACTGGCCCAGAACCATCATGAATGAAGGTTTGGGTCACTCCACCTCGTAAAGAACCATGACCAACCAAGGTGCTTGCTGAAGGTAAAGAGAATACAGAATGGGTAGTAGAAGAAGGTAGTTATAAACACCAGCATGACTAGGTGACCAGTTTCAGAAATGAGGACTGTAATTTTCATGAGTATTTCCTCCTTGTTTTGTTATGAATATGTATACATACCTTTGGGGTTTTTTCTCTCTTTTACCCCTTTATCTTGAAACATAAGATGTATTGACTTTATATCATAGTATTTAAGTAGTGTTAACTTTACGTCATACTATTTAAGTTACAGGATATCAAGAAGAATAAACATCACTCAAGGACTTTACCTCCTCTTCTGAGGAAGAGGTTAGTATGTTTTCTGTAAGTAACAGCCCTTGATCCCAGAAAGGGCGGGGGTGGTGGTGGTGGAGATGTCTCTTAATATCACCCCATCATTTGAAATGTAAAGAAGTTGTCCAATGAGTAGCTTGATGGACCCTGGGCCCACCTCAAACATTGCTCCCAGGAGGTGGCAGGCCCCCTCCCAGAGTAGATAAGTGTCTGAGACTCCAACAGCGAGCTCTGTGGCTTTGGGGGCTGTGATTAATGTCTGAGACTCTCCCTTGGCCTCACACTGCAGGAGTCATTTTCCTTTGAGAAGATGAAGGAACTCAGTTATGAGCTTCTCTTCAGCAAGCATGTTAAGCTGAAGACTAGAGGCCCTTCCCCATTTCTTCCCTGGATTGCAAAAGCCCTAGGAACCTTGTAAGATCTCAAGGAGAGGAACTGAGAACCCTAAAACAATAACTGAAACTGGAGGTATGTCCAACTAGATTGTTATAGGGCTAAACTTCATCTATTTATTTTAACTTAGTCATGAAAATAAATGTGATATTTCTTGAGTCTTAAGGTCATGGAGTAATTTGTACCCATTCAATTTATATGAAAAGTCTCACAAAGTCATAGAAACAAATCATAATTAGTTATACAACTGATGATTAACTTTATTATTATCATTATTATTTTGAATCACTACATCTGTGATGGATCTTTCTGAGCTAGGCTTAAGGTCTATGTCTATGTCTAATGGCAGTACTAGGAGTACAAGGACCATGAAGACACTCAATCTTGATGATGACTTACTCTACACATGCAGTTATTGCAGCATTCCATAATTCTTGAGCATGTGAGTTCTACCTTCTGATGTCGTTTTGTCTTCTCGCTCCACTCTTTCTCCCTCTTTTTTTAAAGTTAATTTTTATTGAAGTATAGTTGATTTACAATGTTGTGTTAGTTTCTGCTATACAGCAAAGTGAATCAGTTATGCATATCCATCTATTCACTCTTTTTTAGATTTTTTCCCACATAGGTCATTACAGAGTATTGAGTAGAATTCCCTGTGCTGTACAGTAGGTTCTTATTAGTTATCTATTTCATATATAGTAGTGTGTATATGTCAATCCCAATCTCCCAATGTACCCCTCCCAGCTTCCCTCTTTTTTAAAAGATTTACCAAACATTTATTGATAGCCTTCCATGTGCTGGATTTTGAAGATAAAAATAAAACAGGAAAATATCCTGATTAATACAACACTGCTCCATGCTGAAAAGCAGGCAGAATAATTTAGTAGCGGCTCTTAAAAAACAATTGTTGACTTCACTGTCAATTTCAGTTACCAGGGACTCAAGATTCCACAGCAGTTAACCAGGACATTGCACAATAAGACTTTGCTCACAAACCCTTCATTGTGGAATTTAGGATCCTTCAATGTTGTCACAGGTGTGGTTTAATAGAAGTCACCTGTTAGCCCTCCCACGTCAGCTGCATGCTCAGAATAGGAGGGAGGATTCTGGGTTCCTAACTCTACCTCCTATGCCCCCTCCTC
Source organism: Balaenoptera acutorostrata (assembly GCF_949987535.1). NCBI lineage: Eukaryota > Metazoa > Chordata > Mammalia > Artiodactyla > Balaenopteridae > Balaenoptera > Balaenoptera acutorostrata. The sequence continues at coordinate 59,259,743 of NC_080080.1, read as the reverse complement.
CAGTCTTCCTCCAGGGCAAAGAGCAGGGAAGGGACCCACTCATCCTGATGGGGAGAAAGGGGAGTTCTCCCAGGATCCTGTTCCTTTGATTACAGGGTGTATGGCCCAGTGGATCTCAGACTTGTATTTCTCATCCCAATTTTTATGTTTCCGAGAGACCTTTTAGGCCTAGTGTCTGAAAGTTGTCACCCAAGGAGTATGGACCTGTTTAACTGCAACATCTCACATCTTTTTTTGACTTTTCTGACCCATGCTCATTTATTAATAAACAAGATTATTGTTTAATCTTGAACTGAGTCATTGTAATAAAAGACTATTTCAATTATGCAGCTAAACTCCCTCTAAGAGCCATAGAAGTTTTAAATACAAAACAGAGAGAGAGAGTGAGAGAGAGAGAATTCAGTCTGAAAGTTAGTTTCCTAAAAGAAAAAGAAAAACAATAAAAGGGAAATCAAATAAGATGTTATTAAGAAAATATTTTTATGTCTAAATATTTTCATTTTTTATAGTGTGGCACTAGTTTTTATATCACTCTTTCAGTGTACTTGTTTTAATTCCTTTTTATGATAAGTTGAAGAGTTAAATGCATCTTTCAAAAACCAAAATTTCTCTGAAATGTATACATCATTGACAAATGGATTTGGGCACATTATCTAATATAAACTCTTGGCTTTCGAAAGATCAAAAATACTGTTAAAACGATGTTGGAGTATTTGTTTGAATTAACATGCATAATAAAGAATCATAGGCAGAAGAAAAAAGATAAGGCACAGTTTTCCAGCATCCAAATGGTTCTCCTTGCTCAAAATTTCAGCTAAAGGCATAGACCACAGTAGGTTACTGAGAGCAAAACATCTTTATGTAGATTTTATTATTATTACTAAGCAGAAAACCTGGGGGGTAGATTTTCAAATGCAGTCCCCAAATGCATGCTAGGTTGACTAAAGTCCAAAATGACTTGAAATTTTGGAAGTGACAATAAAATCGAGGTCTTATTATGAATCATATGTGGGAACCCCAGCTGAACCAAAATTATACAAATCACAACCCTAATAATTAAAAAGTTTTAACTTTTTTTAATTACTCAAATAACATGTCCAAATGTTGCCATTAGACTATAATAACGCCATGCCATCTTCATTTTTCTTTTTCCTCTTGAGTTGAGACCCATTAACAAATTGGATTGGAATATTTCTGGGTCTGTGCTTTCCTCAGGACAGCAAGATGTCGGGATAAACCAGTAGTCGGTGCAGACACAAAACCAGGAGAGAGAGAGGACCAGCGACCAGCAGAAGTAGCAACGTCACCTCCGCGAAGTCCTGTCAATAACGTATGGGCTGCCGGCGGTTGATCACTGAGCGTGGCCCCTCTCTCCCTCTGCAGGCTCCTTTCCCAGTGGACAGTCAGGCCAGCTGTCTAGCCAGCAGGAATAGCCCTCCTCTCCCAAGCGCAGACCTGTGGGAAAATCTTCATTGGCCAGTAATTGATTCCACCCTGCCAGATCCATGACCCCAGGCTCCAGTCAAACTGGCAGCAAGCTGGGGAAGGCAGTCCACTGAAGGGGTGAGGGGGCGGGAGCAAAGGCCATGGGGGGGGACCCCTGCAATTAACACTAATCTGAAAATTGGCCTCTGCCAGCAAAGCCCAGCACCTGACAGCTAATTACTTATGTCAGACTGTTGTGCACTTCACATGGAAAGGTTATTTATCAGAGACCAGAGTTTTTTCCTCCTCCCCTACTTTTTTTTTTCTGTTTGTCTTCGTTGAAAACAGTGAGGAATTGTTCCTGGTTGCTTAGATCCCAGAAACTCTGGAAGTTCTCACACTTCATTTAACTGAAAGGCTCCTAAATATCCTTTCTAAGACCTGGTGCACGTGTGTTGTGCTGCCCACCTGGGCTGGAGACCAGAGAAAGATGTAGATATCCCAGAGGGTGTGGCTCATTTCCTTTTATAAATGGAGCCAAAGTGATGGAGACACCGGAAACCCAAATAATGAATGTAGGCGCAATAAGGAATTCAAGACAGGCAAACCAACTTCGATCAACTCATTTTCAAAAAGCCAGTCCACAACGGGGAAGATCGGTAAGGGGCTTATTTTGCAAATGGAATCAAAAGCCTGCTGTCTTAAATTATTTTAAAATATTTCCTCTAATCTTCATGTATCTGTATAGTAAGTGTCTAGGTGACCCACCCAGCTATACTGTCTTTAAGTTGGTGATTTGACCTGCCTTGTCAATAATAAAAGTGGTTATCAAGGGGGGAGAGGAGATTATATGGGACTTTTCCTTTCTGCTTCCTACTTTCAGTCAACAAATATTTTTTGAGCATCTATTTTATGCTAGGCATTGTTCTGGGTCCTGATAGATGGGTTTTTTCCCTCTTAGGATGGGTTTGAGAGTGACACAGAGAAATAAGGAAATTACAATGTAACATGATAACATTTACTGATGGTGAAATACAAGATTTGGAAGCACTTAAACCAGTATCCAACCTAAATTTATATGGTACATAAAGTAGCCTCTAGGCTGAGATCTGAATAAACAAGAATCAGGCAGGCAAAGGAGGGAGAGTGTAACAGTGGAGGATAGAAAAGTTAAAGGAAATATCACATTCACAAAACCTGACATGAGAGAGAATTCAGCAGAGGTGGAGCCTAAAGAAGACATGACCCAGATGAGGCTGATATTTAAGGTTCATGGTGAATTTGTCCCAAGTTTTTTAGTAGAAATTACAAGGCTTCTGGTTTAACGGACTTTACACTATTCATCCTTGCTCTCCTCTCTCATCCAACCTGATCTCACTTCAGGTATCCAAGTCCTGGACAAGGCCATGCCAGGGAAATCCTGCCAGGGAAATCACACCTACTGAAAAGCTATAAGATTATTGGTGAGTATTAGAGCAGGAATCAGGGGTCCTGGGAGAAAGGACAAATACGAACTTTTGCCCACCAACTACCTACCTTGCCAATGGGACTCCCTCTCCCACATTCACATGTGAGTCTGGGTGTTCATAAGGATTAATGTATTTATCCAACAAATGTTGAGTGTGTCCTCTATGCCAGGTGATGGGAGAAACCAAGGATACTGAAGTGAATAAGGCGGGCATGGCCCCTGTCTTCCAAGAGCTAGTATATTCTAAGGAGAAGACAGATATGAAACAGATAGTTATATAAATCATCAAAAATGTCCTGTGTGCTAAAAAATTAAGAAGTACATTATCAAAAATCATCTGTATGAAACTGTTTTGAAAACTGTTGTGTAATAACTAAAATGAAAGATATTGTCATTAAGATACCTGTAATGTGAAGTCATAGAAAAAAAGACAGAAGAAAGAAGGGCAACATGAGTTGAGATCTTGCCGTGTGTTTGGTACTGGGCTAGTGCTTTATATGTACTGTGTCACTGGCTTCTCGTAACAAACTTATGAAGGTGTTATTATTTCCCCTACTTTGCCAGCGAAGTTACTGAGATGCTAAAGAGTTAAAAGGAACTTACTCCAGGCCATCCAACGAGTAAAGGAGGGAATGGTGAGGCCTGGGCTCCGTCCCTACCCACCAACGGAATGAAACTCCAACAGTGCCTCAGCAGACTTCATTCTTCAGGACCAGAGAACTAGTTCCCACCCGGGCTAGAACCACGTCGAGCAGGCAGAGCAAACCTGCCTGGAACATTCTGTGTCTCCTGGAGACCACCTTTTCCCTTAATGGAAGTATCAGCTTGTATCATCCTGAGAGAACATTTATACTTTCTCAGGCATGAAACCCTTTTCATAAAACCGGGTAGACATTACGACACAAATGTAATTTCTATCCCAATCTTTTTTTTTTTTTTTTAATTTATTTATGGCTGTGTTGGGTCTTCGTCTCTGTGCGAGGGCTTTCTCTAGTTGTGGTGAGCGGGGGCCACTCTTCATCGCGGTGCGCGGGCCTCTCACTATCGCGGCCTCTCTTGTTGCGGAGCACAGGCTCCAGACGCGCAGGCTCAGTAGCTGTGGCTCACGGGCCTAGTTGCTCCGCGGCATGTGGGATCTTCCCAGAGCAGGGCTCGAACCCGTGTCCCCTGCATTGGCAGGTGGGGTCTTAACCACTGCGCCACCAGGGAAGCCCCTGTCCCAATCTTTTGATGGCACTTACCACCCAGCCCATTAGGAAGTGTGACATTGACTATAGAAGAAAACTCATCAAACTTATGCTTTTGAAACGTAGAGAAACTGAAATCAAAGCAGAAAGGTGGGGCTGTTCATTGTTTCCGAAAACAGGAATCAGAGGACTAGACCAAAGAGAAAAAAGACCTTGCAAACAGAAGCGCCATCATAAAAGCGTTAGTCATACCGCCCGCAGCAGAGTTCAGAAAGGCCCCCAATGGCAGAATGATTACTGTACAGCCATTACGCCTGGCTGTTATCTAGGGAGCACTGCAGTTTCCACAGTCACGACCACGTCTCTGGGCACCCGCAGAAAATAACTCTGCTTTAAATAAGTAATGAACAGAGCAGCACCAGTCCAGCTCAGACACAAAAACCTGATGAAGGGAAGCCACCTCACACTCTGCCTTATGCCCCCCAGTTCCTGGGTCTGGAGTTTTCTCAGGACACAAAGCCCACAGCTCCAACTCAAGTGACCCCTGAGCTGGAGTTCTTGTCAAGACAATGTCAGCAGCAGCTTCTGGAAACCGCAGACACTGTGATCTCCGTCCATAACAGATCGTTATGTTTGGGCTTCCTAATCGCCCACTTGGAGGACAGAAAGAGAACACCAGCCAGAATGACCAGGCCGTGGCCTGCCCTTGGCCCCTGCTCCCGCTGAAAGGGCCACCCCCCCCTTCACCATGCGGGCTTTTTTTAGGCACTACGATGGAAACAGTCAGATAGTCTCTTGGCCCCAAGTGAGGTCTCTGATCCACAGCCTCTGCTGTCTGTTTAGCAGCAAACTCAAGCATGTGACACACTCACATCCACTTGGGTTTCCTAAATGCTTCTTTGGTCAGTGTTGAAGATGCTTAAATCTTGTCAGAGTTCTATTTTGCCCTAATCTCTCTTTCAATATATCTTTTTGGTTTTCAGTCAAACAAAACAGAAACCAAATCACCTCTGGTACCAAGAGTGAGCATGATTTTCTTTTTAAGCTTTGGTTTGTTTCTATGAAATGATCTCATGCCGATTTGAGTATAAATGGTGAGACGGTATAGTTTCCGATTAAAGTAAAGAGCCTATACCATCCTTTTTGTAAATAAAGGATTTACATTTTGGTCTTCTCAGAAGGGCTTATTTTTCTTAAGAAAGAGTGCCTAACCCTAGCTTTGCTCTGAACTGGGCATTGCTTGCAAGCCAGCCCATGGAATGGCCAAGGGCAGGAATGCCAACAAGCCCCCGTGGCTTCCTACTGCCACCACCAAGTTCCATTCCCTCCCGCTTACCGCTGACCACATATCACACAACCATATGTATGCCCAGGACCCCAAAATATTTCTGCATGAGGGGTTCCCCATACAGCCCTCTGGATTGCTGGAAATCAGCCATCACTCTCAAAGCTTCCGAAGTCCATGGACACCATCAGAGTGCCTCTCTGAGCCGAGTGACACCTGCTGTCTGCCTGTCTGGATGGGTGGAAGCCTGCTGTGAGATCACTGGCACAGTGGAAGACCCCCAGAGAACTCCCTTAACCAAATGCTGGGCAGGTGGGCACCAAGGCCACCGCTCAGGGGCTGACTTGGAACAGTACATTCAAAACTATCATCGTCCAAAAAAAAAAAGAGTATTTTGGCAGCCCCAAATATAAACTCTCATTATTATAGAGACAGGCTTACTTCGATTCTCATTTGGCCATACTCTGATCTCTTTGGGGCCTATTTGGCATCCACTGGCAACATGTATATTGTTTCCCCTGGAATTGCCTTTTTTAAACTGGATTAATTGCACCGAGAAGCTAATTTACAGATCAACATTGTCTTAAGCATGATGTTGCTTTTAAATAATAATGATAGCTATGGCTTTGGCTTATACGGTGCCTATTCCAACAAAGAGAGATGCACATCTTTCATAATCATTATCTGGCACTAACTGATATGCAAATCCTCCCACCCCCCGGAGCTCACAGAGTTGTATGCTGCACAGCTGTGAGTCATCAGACATTAATGTGGACTTAATTTGAAGTGGTGCTTGAGGTAGTGGGCACAACTCAAATTAGACATGTGGTGGGCGTTTAACCACAGTATTACCAATTCCCATTCTGACATCTGACAGCCCTTAATAATTAACTGCGTGTAAATGGTCAAACCTTCCCTCTCTGTTGGACCAGTCTCCAGCTATACCAGTCTCTGCATCATAATTGCAAGTCGGGGCTGTCAACTGCACTTGAGACAAATCATAGGCAAAAGATCAGACAGCTTCAGGAGTTCTGTGTTCTCTGATCTATCTGCCTTTTAATTGGACTGGAAGGCCTTCCCAGCAGCTCCCATATGCTGCCTCCTTAGAAAGACGTAATATTCTCTCTGGATAAGAGGGAAATTGATTGTGCTTTGAGGCTTCTTTGGAGGCTTTGGGGAAACACACTTTTGTGGTGGACTTTCAAGGTTACCCTAGAACACACCAAGACAGGTACATTGCCCCAAACCCACAAGTTACTCCTTCTTTTCTGAATCCTATCCTTGTGTGATTTTTCTTCCTTCTCCTTCTAAAATGTCTTATTCCGATTTGAGCCACAGAGTGACAGGCTGGTCCCCCACTGAACAAAGATTGGCACTCTCTGAAAGTTCAAGGGAAATGTCACACAACAAAGGTGATCAAACTCGGAACTGTAATGATCTCATCATCTCTAGAAAAAGCAATATCAAATTCAAGCTTGGGTGAGCGACACATTCTACGGCCTCTAGTCAGCCAAGCTAAGGTCCTAGGGCTGCACGTATCTTTTGTGGACAACAAAAAGATTCAATTGATATTCAGGAGGGTGTGATCATCCGCAAAAATATCATTATACCTATTAGTAAAGGCAACCTTGATTGATAATGGGTACAGTACACATACAGGAACTAATGACACAATTACATTTATAATCAGATTAAATATAATGTGGATAGAAACAGAAACGATTTTTATTTTTGTATTATGGATGAAAAAGGAATTTACTAAGCAAATGAATTATATAAAACTGAACTTGTAAAACAAGTAAAAGCATGAAGTTTTTAATGTTGTGATTTTCTTTGATATACCATTTAAGTACAATTGACATGCCGATTATGAAGTTTGTTCTCTTTTTAGTAAAACAGATCCCCTAAGAATTCGTCCTAAGTAAGATTTTATTACTTTAATTGGATACTCTTCAAAGCATTAAATTTGCACTTTTTTTTTTTTTTTTTTAAGATTCTGCAGTTGAGACTGGATTTGCCCATTAGGCAGCAAGCAGTAAGTTTTATGGTAGAGGTTGAGGATATATCACTCCAGCTGCTGGGAAGTACAGTAACAAGCCTGATATTATGTGTTAAGTAGTAAATAAGTAAACAATTATGGTGGCTCTCAGGCTCTGCCTGTGTTTTTAATCCTGTATTTGCCCCTCAGGCCGAATAAGCATACTTGAAGTATCAACCCAATTATAACCTAATGGAATAAAAATGAGCTAAGAGGGAACAGAAGAAACAAAAATACATTAAAGAGAGAGAATAAAGAAAGAAAAAAATTTTTTAAATCCTCATATATATTTGTACACAGAATGCATGAAAGCAAACAGATGTGAGGGTCCTTGGAACTTAAAATATTGCTGTGTCCTGGTCATTTTCTCTGTCCCAGAAAAAGAATAAGCTCTTTTCAAAGCCCCGGTCTGAAAGAAGGGCTAACATCAAACAGCCCCAGAATAACCAGGAGACTGAAGCCTGAAGCTATTCAACTTCCTGCCTTGTAACTAATCTACTTAGAGCTGGAAGAAGATGAGGGGCACCATTGTGCCAGAAAAGCTTCCCAGAACAGAAGCAGCGTCGTAGTCTGTTGGAAGGAGCCAGAGCCAGGAACAAGAAGACTTATGCCACTGCCCACCTAGATCTGCCCCCTGCGACCCAGGCAGGTCCATATATGTCCCATCTCTGGAGGTGAACTCGCTGGCCATCTCCCACGTGGCTGCCTGCTCAGCACACGGTGGGAGCAGCCTCAGACACTGTGAGACGCATAGGAAAGCCTTCCTGGCAGAGGAGGAAAGTGGTTCCACTTCCCGGGCCCCTGACAGCTAGTGCCTCCTGACTGTTCTCCTGACATGCATGGCCAGGGGCGCCTCTGCATTTGCGTGTTCGCTGAAATCACTGTTGTTCCCCAGGCTCCATCTTTAACTGCTAGTTTCTAAGCACTCCGAGGTCCTGCCAGCTCCCGGGTCTGGCTCTCCCTTTGTTCCATTCCCAGCCTAGCCTTGGCAGTCCTTGGTCCTGGCCTCAGATATCTGCCTTAATTCAGGGTCCTGGCACAGCAACAGTACTTTAACTAGAAACCGAAAAGTATTTTGGGAAATGACTGAGAGCCGATATGAGAGGGTTGGGCCACTTCCACAAACCAGTAATGCTGTCCGACGGACCTGGCATGCTGTTATTTGATGAAACTTAAGAGAAACTTTGCAGAAATTTTAATATCACTTTTGCCTCCCCCCGGCCAAAAAAAAGTCAGGTATCTTTATCAGTCAAGTTTACATTCACATACACAGTTGAGCAGCTTATGAAACTGAGAATACTGTTAATATTTAAACTAAAAAATAAAGTGTCTGCAAATACCTTGTAACACCCTCAAGTACTCATCATGTCACAAAAAAATGAATTATTGTAATGTACTCAAATTTACCCAAAAGATACTGTAACAATCTACTTAGTTAAAAAATATTGAAGATTTATAAAAGCAAATATGTTATCAAAGTCTATGTGATACTATTCTAAGGTAATTCAATGTTGAAATAGAACCACAAGAATAATTATATTCTGCTTCCTAGGTATACTTTATAGTTGAAACCTCCTAACTGGCATGCCCTTCCTTTATCCTGCAACTGAATTACAACTGTTATTGCTACCTGTTGTTTCTCTAAGAACAGAAGAAAATAACTTGGACAATAATGCAGAGATAATATTCACCAGGCAGCATTTACCACAAGCCAGTTCATTAAAAATTCCTGTTGATTTAGGGATGAATGAATGAATGGAAATCCAGCTGTTGTCACTGCTGCTGAAGAAATTCTAAACCAGTATCTGGTCTACTTTTTTCCGATCTGATAGCTCAGAAGACTTTCCTCAGTCTAAGGTGGCATTTAAATGACAGTTCAGAAATGTTATCAAAGTGAAAAGAAACATATGATTCAGGTTCCTTTAAAAAGTCAAACTAGTTTGACCAGATTGGTTTTTCTCCTCCTGTGCACTTGACCCCTGCCCTCCTTGGTTGCTGGGATTGATTAAGAGGTGTGAGCCATCCCACCCGAGCTCCTGTTTATTCAAGGCGATGAACCCCAAGGAAGCCAAACTGTTTCTCTAGGCAACCAAAATTACAAAGAACGCAAGGAGGCAAGCTCTTGACTGTAATGCTTTCAGTAACTGCAGAAAGCTCCTCTTGAAAATGTCTGTGGTGCTCTATTTGCTTTTTGTTTTTTTACTAAAACTTGAGAGTCGATCCCCACCTCCCACCTCACCAGAGTCATTTATGAACCCAAGAAAGCAAGGCGGAGCTCAGAGAATTTACTCATTTTGTTGGGCCCACTGAACCAACAACCGGTGGTGCGGGGCAGTGGAAATAGGGACCAAGCCAGGCTAAGTAAGGACACTCACAGAAGCCATTCCAACTCACCACCATCAGCTAGATTAGTGAGAAATGTAGATAGTTCCCACTTTTCATCAATTCCTATTTGCTGCTCTGTTTATTCTTTGCTACTTAATAAGCAATTAGATTTCCCATCTAATAGGTATTGCCCACCAATTCAAAGGTTTCTACCAATGTACGGATGGAAACGACAGCACAATCACTTGCCAAATATGTAAAAATACGGTTAAGATTTTACCTGAAAACAATATACTTTCTAAATTGTCTACAAGGAGCACATTTTGGCTAAAAGTATATTACAATACCTTATTGTACCGCCGGTAGAGTGTAGTAGCAAGAACCCTTAAGACCATCGAACTGGTTTGGAATCCAGATATAGAACTTACTGGCTACGTAATATTAGGTAAGGTAGAGTAGTTCAACTACTCTACACCTCAGTTTCTTTGTCAATAAAGTGGAGATAATACTATGTAAAAGGGTTCATAAGGATTAAAGGAAAAATGTATAGGAGGAGCAGAAAGAAAGAAATACTAGCACATAATAGGCATTTAATAGCCATTAATGTTACTAATATACTAACATACTATTGTTAAGTATAGGAAAAGCTTTGAAAAGTATCAAGCCCTAGACAAATGTAAGATACTGTTAATGGCCCTATGCTTGGGTTTGGCATGTGGGAAATGTGAGCGGCTGCAGTTCTGAATTTAGAAAAAAACACATAAGTGATAACAAAGGAATAGGTAAAGAGAACAGTGAAACAGAACAGAGAGTCCAGAAATAGATCCACATATATATGGTCTATTGTTTTCCAAATTAAGGTGCCAAGTTAATCCAATGGGGAAAGGAAAATCTTTTTAAATAAATATTGTTGGAACAGTTGAATATTGGCAAAAATTCAATGTCTATTTCATTTCAGACACAAAAATTAATTTGCAATCCATCATAGACCTAAACATAAAACTTAGAATCATAAAGCATCTAGAAGAAAACATAGACTATCTTTACAACTTTGAGGTGGACAAAGATTTCTTAGACTGAATACAAAAAGCACTAACCATACAAAAATGATAAATGAGACTACTATACTGAAATCAACATTTTCCGCAGCATTAAGAAAATTAACAGGGACTTCCCTGGCGGTCCAGTGGTTAAGAACCCGTGCTTCCACTGCAGGGGGGCACAGGTTCGATCTCTGGTTGGGGAATTAAGATACTGCATGCCATGTGGTGCCACCAAAAAAAAAAAACAAAAACAAAAGAAAAGAAGATTAACAGACAAGCCACAGAAATGCAAAAGTAATTGCATACATGTAGCTGATAAAAGACATAGCTACAATATATAATCACTCCCACAAATTATCAATGAAAAGGCAAACTATCCACTTTAAAAGGGGGCAAAAGATTTGAAAAGACACTTTACAAAATAAAAAATACAATTGTCCAATAAAAACATGTAAAAATGCACAACAGGGAAATGCAAGTTAAAACCACAATGAGATACCATTTCACACCCAATAAAATGCTAAAACAAAAAAGACTGATAATATGTATCGTTGAGGATATAGAATACTTGAAACTCTCATGCCTTGCTAGTGGCAATGTAAAACATTGCAATTACTTTGAAAGACTGGAAGTTTCTTGTGACATAATTTATATCTACCCTATGAACCAGCAATTTCACTCTTAGGTATTTCCTGATGGAAACGAAAACATATGTCCACAAAAAGAGCCTTCCTGATAAGAGGTGTGTCCATCAACCCAAATGTTCATCAACAGGAGAATGAATACATTTTGATATAGTCATACAATAGAATACTACCTACTCACAAAAGAACAAACTACGAATACACACACCATGTGGATGACTCTCAAAAACATCATAATAAGGGAAAGAAGCCAGATACAAGAGGCTACATGGCATCTGATTCCATTCTATAAAATCCAAGAGGAGGCAAAACTAACCTAGGATGACAGAAATCACAAAGTGGTTGTTTTGTTGAGGATGGGGGCATGAGGAAAGGCTGAAAAGGGGCATGAGGGAAATTTCTGGAATAATGGAAGTGTTCTATATCTTGTTTTGAGTGGTGGTCACATGACATGAGCGTACACAATTGCTAAACTCATCAAATTGAGCACCAAAGATTTGTATCTGTTAATATGTGTTAATTACATCTCAATTACACGTAAGCACACACACAAGGCCAAGTGACTCAGTCCCTGACCTAGCAAAGTCTGCAGCTGTGTTGAGGACAAATGGTATTGCCCTCATTTAGATTATCAGAGAAATTAAATTACATTTATAAGGTATTTGCAGAGTTTTTAGTTCATTCAAACAGCACGTTACATGACACACAATGAAATGTTTTTCATGAAGCCAGTAAACTGCGTGGTCTGGATGAGGCTTTTAAGGCATAAAGAAGCTATTTTGGCCTTCCTTCCCCACTATTTCTAGTGCTTGGCTAAAAAGGAGTTGGCAGGTGCCTGTGAAGGGAGCCATTCTCTTCTGGCAAAAGAGCCCTAGGTTATTAAATTCTTCCTCCTCCGGCCTGGTTCACCTCCACTGTTTATTGTTTTGTCTTGTTTATCTGCGGCTGCCAGCCCAAGGCAGGCCCTTGTCCTTTGGGTACTCCCCACAGGCATTAGGCCTCACTCAACACTCGATAATGTTTTCCTTACTGATCCCACAGCGGTCACAATATGTCTAAAAAAAACCCAGCAAGGCTCCCACTCTTGATCAAAAATCCAAATTATTTGTCCCTTCTCGGTTTTACTCTTATGTCAGCTTTCTGTATTTGGATCCTAGGGCAATCCTGCTTTTTAATGTGTAATGTTCTAATGGATAGTAACATTGACCGAAACTTTAAAACCACTCAACAGAAACCATTCCTGGCTCCCTGGGTCAGTGGATGAAGGCAAGTGTCCTGACACCGCTCAAAAAAACTCTGTGGGGTGTAGAGAGGGAGAAGCCAAGAACAAGTCCTTTATTTGGGGGGCATTGTTTCTATTTCTAAACCGTTCTATCGTGTGTCCTCTTTTCACTCACAAATGAAATATTGTTCCCTTTCTCTCTGCCAACAGACCCAAAGGGGAGAGGCGAGGGAGAGTTTAAGAAATGGAGCAGGGAAAAGGTATACTAAATGGTTCTTTTTATGAGTAAAATACACAGAAACAAGAGAGGGAAAAAGACCTGTTTGGTTACATTGTTCCTCCCTCATTTAGGGCAGATTAAATCACTTGCAGCAGATGGAGACAGTTTGCAAGGGAAGAGAATTTAGAGCTCCCCATCTAAAAATACTTACTACATGTGATTAAAGGTAGAGACAACCTAATTGATAAACCCCTGGAAAGGCCATTTGTACAGATGTTGTTGCCTTTCCACCCCTGATTCCTTCAAACCAATGGAGCCTTCCCACTTGGAGATGACATTCACTCTGGCCTTCCATATCGCAGCCTTTTAGACATGGACTCCTTCGTGGTTTTTAGCCATCTGACTTCCAAGATGTCCACATCAGATCCATGTTTCAGAATTCCAGATCAAGGATCACCTCCTTCAAGAATTCCTTGACCACCTCTTTTGTCTCCACCCCTTGGAAGTTCTCTTGCTTTCCTGTATCATTGTGTCTGTCCTCTCCTCCCTTATAGCACTTAGAATTTTCAACCTTATCAATCTCCTTTTCTTCTTAACAACTCTCAGCTGAAGGACTGACTTTTTCTTTTTTTTAGTTTTTATTGGAGTACAGTTGATTTACAATGTTGTGTTAGTTTCTGCTGTACAGCAAACTGAATCGGTTATACATATGCATATATCCACTCTTTTTAAGATTCTTTTCCCATATAGGTCACTACAGAGTATTGAGCAGAGTTCCCTGTGCTACATAGTAGGTTCTTACTAGTTGTCTTTTATATATAGTAGTGTGTATATGTCAATCCCAATCTCCCAATTTATCCCTCCTGCTGCCCCAAGGACTGACTTCTTAATGAAGCACTTATCATCTCCTCTAGGTAGACTGCCTCGTGATTTCATCACACTCTGTGGTACTTCCATAAAGCAATTATTTCTTGTATTGTAGATCTTTATTAGCTCCTCTGCCTCTGGGCTCCAAGAGGGCCAGAATGATGTCTCTACCTCATTGTATACCCATTATGATCCCTTACACAAGGTATACAACAATATCATGCACACATGTGTTTATTAAATGTAGCTATTTGGAGGTCACTATGGACCTTCTGTTTTGCTTTGTTTTTTTATTAAAGTAAAGACGTCAGAAACAATAGTGCAATGAGTATAAAAGTAGCAGGTGTAAAGAAAGCAGCAGTTCTAAGTGTGGACAACTCGAGGAATTTGATTGTAAAACAAGAAATCAAGATAGAAGAGTAATTGGAGGTGGGAAAAAGAATCGTGATAAAAGTAAAGGCATGAGGGATTTTTGAGAACAGAGTGCGTGTGTAGGCAGTGAAGTGGGACCAGTGGAGAGAGAGAAACTGAAACTAAAAGAGGTAAGTCACAATAAAGAGATCAAAGTCTTAAGGGAGACAGGAGAGCTGGGATTAAGATGGAGACAGAGAGTAAATTTTGGAAAAGAATAAAATGCCACTTATTCTGAGACAATAGGATGAAGGCGAAGATGAAGAAATGAAAAGGAAGAAAGAAGAGAATATTGGATGAAAATCCAACCAAGTGGAAATAAGTAAGTTAGAGCTTCATCTTGATATACCTTCTTAGTGAGTAGCTTCTGCTAGAAGTAGAAAGACAAGGGAAGTCCTAGAGGCTTGAGGAGGGAGGAGGTGGGAGGAGCTAGAGAGGAGGAAGAGAATTGTGTGGCAGCCAAGTTACCTTGTGAAGGTCTTCCTGTGCCTCTTCCCAGCTCTCCTCCTCCCCTGACATGCTCCCCCAGTCCGTATTAACCATGAAAACACAAATAAAGAGCTACACCAGCAAAACAGACAAATTTAAGAACTGGCACCAACAGATCAGGTTGAACCAGTAATTTTTTCAAAGTCACCATGAGATTCCATTTATTAAGTTGGATGTCCTAAGATATAAGCAGTTCTCAAGGAGAAACTTTTAAGAGTTATACTTCCAAATCAGTAACCTGTTGACTTAAAATTCATTGAGGAAAATCTCTTCAGCCCTTCTGATATACTGGGTCCTGTGCTAGGCCCAGGGTAGAAGGGGTCTCCTGACCTCAAGAAGTACATTGACTAGCGATGGCAAGGCGGAATATGTCTTCCCATTCATTCAACAAAGTCTGTGAGCTACTGTGTACCCAGAATCTTGCCCCTGATGCTATAGACAAAGAGTATAAGCTCTCGCTATGAGTATATATCATCTCTTAGAAGAGACCTATATTAAGCAAATACCAATCAACTATTTAATTATAAATTTCATAAGTGCTACATAAATGCTTCATAAATGCATAAAGAAAAAGTTTAAGTGCTAAGAGAGCATATAACAGACCTAGCCAGGGGATGGGAGAAATTCTTTCTCAGGAATTAAAGGATATAAAAGAATTATTTAAACCAGGAGGTGGGAGTGCCTTCCAGGCAAAGAAAAGTGCCTGCTGAAGTCTCAGAAGCAGTAAAGAATGGGGCATTTGAGAACAGGAGAGGGTGCCAGGGTGGCGGACACACCTACGACAAGGGGGATGACACGGCAGGGTGAGGGATGAGGATGGAGAGGAAGGCAGGATTGACCTTATGGAGGGCTCTGCAAGTCATGTTAAAGAGTCTGGGTTTTCTCCTAGGAGCAGTAAAAAGCCACTGATGTTTCAAGCTGATTAAATTACACTTTTTCAAAATTAAAGTTGATTTACAATGTTGTATTAGTTTCAGGTGTACAGCACAATGATTCAGTTATACATATATATACACGTATATATTCTTTTTCAGATTCTTTTCCCTTATGGGCTATTACAAAATCTTGGGTATAGTTCCCTGTGCTATACAGTATGTCCTTGTTGGTTACCTTGTTTATATATAGCAGTGGGCATTTGGTAATCCCATCCTCCTAATTTAAAAGGTAACTCTGCCTGCAGAGTGGAAGTCGGATTAGAGAGGGTGTCAAGATTAGACGCTGGGAGACCAATTAGGAAGATATTGTAGAAGTTCAGCATTGGAGAAGCATGAATCTGGAAAACTCACAGCAGTTCCCCAATCCAGCCACGCACAGGCTGGTGAGAGCACCTGCTCCTCAGGTACCAATGCTGACAGTAGCGTGGTTCATGCTAAATAAAAGCTGAAGCGGTCTGGCTCTCACTGGTGCACCCATGTGCTATCTGACAGGGTGTTAGGCTTTCTTTCCTTCCGTCTTTCGTTGGCTGCTATCTCAGTCTGACAACAGGAACAAACAGAACTCTGATTTGATTTTTTTTTTTTTTTTGAGCTCCAACAGCCTTTTTACATAATCTTTAGTAGTAACAGGCCTTTGAGTGTCCGGGCACAGGCTGTACTCTGTGCTCAGAGACACTTATCTTCCACGCTTAGATGAAACGATAAGCATCCAGTCTATAGATAAAGCATTAGGCAGTTAATATAGCATTAGGCAACGTGTTTTCCATTCTACGTTTCTGTTCAACCATTCAAAGTGCCGGGGTGTGGGGATTTTAACCCCACTTCACCTACTGTGGCTGTTTACTCTTGGCGATGGGTTTGACACCTAACGCAGCACGGAACAGGCACACAGCCAGCTCCTGTTCTCTTTTCTTTAAAAGGAAAAAGGCAAGGATTCAAAATTCAAAAGAAGGAGCAGCTCAGATTCTAGTCCTAAGGAGGAAGTCTTCCTGCTTCATGAAGTCAGAGCAAGGATGGGCTCTTCAGCAGGCCCCACCTCCTCGACCTCGTGCCTGGACCACAGGCAGTTAGTGCTGTGTCCTCAGGGTGCCCCCAACCAACACTTGGCCATAGAATTCCAAGGGGAGATTCAGTGAAAATACTCTGATGGCCCACGGTCTAGTCCTCATTCTGGTATGAATTAGCCAAGTGACCTTGAACAAGTTACTGGGTCTCAGTTGTGTCATCTTGGAAAACAGGGTGAAGTGAAGTGGAATATCTCATCTCCAAGTCCTTAAAGCCTTACTTGCCTTGGCAGAATCAAAATTACATCCAGGTCAATGTTGCTTTGTTTTTTAAACAGGCAAAAATCTTTTTATTTAAATTGAAGTAGAGTTGATATACAGTACTCTAAAAGTTACAGGTGCACAACATAGTGATTCACAATTTTTAAAGGTTATACTCCATTTACAGTTATTATAAAATGTTGGCTATATTCCCTGTGTTGTACAGTATATCCTTGTAGCTTATTGATTTTATACATAATAGTTTGTCCCTCTAAATTGCCTACCCCTATACTGCCCCTCCCCCCTTCCTTCTCCCGGCTAATAACCACTAGTTTGTTCTCTATCAATGTTGCTTTTGAGGGTTTCTTTTTTTTTTAATGTATTTATTTATTTACTTATTTATTTTTGGCTGTGTTGGGTCTCCGTTGCTGTGCGTGGTCTTTCTCTAGTTGCGGTGAGCTGGGGCTACTCTTCGTTGCGGTGCGTGGGCTTCTCATTGCAGTGAGAGAATGTTTTGGGAACAAATCGCCCCATAGAGAGAGGAGGAGGCTCTCTTTCTCTCATAAAAAGCAAGATTAGGCCTTAATGAAAACTGAAATCTCACTAAGTAGAGAAGAATTCTTTATTTTCGGGTAGAGAATAAGGACCCGGATCACCAAGTGACAACTCTGCAGAATAAGAAGCGGTGTCTTGTGTAGAGTGAGCCTTCTCTAACTGGGTTCTAATGCAGCAATATGTTGGAATTATGTAAAATCACAGGATCTTTATGAACATCAAAATAAAAATATATACTTTATGAAGTAGAAGGCAAAATTATTATCACTTGGAAAAATAAGAAATGAGGCTTACAGGTTTTGGGCACAGTGAAGGGAAACAGCAGCAGGTTAGGACCAGAAACCAGGAGGCCACTCCAGCAAGCTGGCTATTTGACTTTGGAAAAGTCACTTCTCTCTGGTCTCAGTTTTCCCACTTAAGAGAAGGAGATTGGACTAGATGGTCCCTAATACCTCTTCCAGTCTTAAAACACTCTGATGATGCTTCCACAGGGAAAGGGTGAAAACAACTCTTATATAGTTGTAGCATCTGGTAAATTTTATCATTGCTCTGACCTGCTTTGACTTGAATTAAATTCAGGGGAAGGTAGGAAATCTCTAAGATCAGATATTCTAAGACACTGCATTTTCCATTCCTCCTCCTCACTCTCCTTCCCTCCTCTGTCTTCCTTGATGGATAGGTAGGTAGGTAGGTAGATAGATAGACAGACAGACAGGTAGGTGGATGGATAGATAGATAAACAGACAGATGTATATACGTATATATATGTGTGTTTCATATATATATGAAATGCTTCCAGAAAAATGCCAGCAATGAATCCAGCTAACTAGTGTCTGGCTACTAGTGTCTTCATTTTCTTTTCTCCCGACACCAGCATAGTTCTTGGAAAAGCAGTCTGCCTTCCTTATCTCTCCTTCCACACCATGCATTTGCACTTTAATTGCTTCCCATACGTCTTGCACCCTCACAACTCTACGAAAGGTCACTCCCTCTTCTAAAGGCAGCCTGTCCAATCCTGTGGCTCCTAGCCCACCCTCCTTTTCCTCCTACCTCCCTCAAGGCCCCTCTTCCATACGGAGCCTGGTACAAATAGGCACCGCATAAATATTTGTTGAATTGAATTTCTGAATGTCCAAGTATTACTTTATACCTAATGTTATTAAAAGGAACCCTACTCCTCTTCCTAAAAAGCCTTCTCTGCAGGAGAGATAACCCCATTTTGGCCAAATTGAACTTAGGATAAAGCAAAAATGGCGAAAACGTAACAGAACTACTCCCTCCCCTACCAAAGAAAAACCTTCTAAGGATAGTAAACTTTCACGAATTCAACGAATAGCTTCTCTTTATCCCAGTATCTGTCTCTGCTTGTCAAATCCGAACTGTGCTTCAAGACCCATCTCAAATATCTGCTCTTACATAAAGCTTTTCATGACCACTGCTATCGAAAATATTTTCTCCATCCACTCTATCCTAAGAGCTCTGTGTTGTTATGACTTTTTGGCATTTATCTCCTCATATAGTATTACAGATAGTAATAATCCTACCAAAACTAAGCTTCTAGAAAGGCAGGGTCTCTTTATTTTCTTTTCTATATGCACCAAGTCACATAATAGATACCTATTAAATATTTGTTGAACGGAAGATGATCATAGTGTCCACAGAATGTTTCAGTGCCAGACCCTTTGCAAATATGTGTTATAATCACTGTTTCCCTAGACAAATCTCATCTCTACTATCACAACAAGTTTAGCCTAAGAGGTCTTTCTGAGTAATCTGATTTTGAGGAGGAGTATTGAGAGAAATTACAGAACTGCCATGAAGTGCTGGTGCCCAGCTGGAGAGTTTACTGGTCCTAAAACATTCATCCATTCATTCAACAAATACTTAATGAGCACCTACTATGTACCAAGCACTGTTCTAAGCACTGGAGATACAACAGTGAATAAAACAAAGTAGAAAAAAAATCCCTGCCCTCATGCAGCTTATATTCTAAGGTTGGGGTGGGGAGGAGATAGACAATAAAAAAGTAAATAAGTATATGATATAACAGAAAGTCAAGAGTGCTTGGAGAGAACTAACACAGGGAAGGGGATGGGGAGTGTGGGGCAGGGGCCGAATTACTTTGTTTTATTTTATTTTTTTGCTGCATGTTGCATGGCTTGTGGGATCCTAGTTCCCTGACCAGTGATAAAACCTGGGCCCTCGGCAGTGAGAGCATGGGGTCCTAACCACTGGACTGCCAGGGAATTCCCTGAAATTTTAAATTATGGTGATCACAGTAGGACTCTGAGAAGTTAGTATTTGAAGAGATGAGGGAGGAAGGCTTATGGATATCTCAGTCGGCAGGGGTGGGAAATCTTTCCAGGCAGAGGGACTGAGGATTGTAAAGGCCCTGAGGGCAGTGGCCTTGGTGAGTTTAAGGAACTGCAAGTTCAGAGTGGCTGGAATGGAGGGATTGATGGAGAAAATAGTAGGAGTGAGGTTCGGGAGCTAAGGGAGTAGTGACAGGGCAGACTTTGTAGGGCCTTCTAGGCCATTCTAGGGACACCAAGATTTACATGGAGTGAGATGGTGCATTTTCAGCAGAGGCATGACAGGATTTGACTTCTTTAGTTTTTAAATGATCACTCTGGCTTCATTGTTGAGAATAGGCTGTTAAGGGAGCAGGGGTAGAAACAGGGTGATCAGTTAGGAAGATATTGCAGTAATTCAGGTGACAGATGATGGCGGATTGGGCCAAGATGATAGAAGCAGAAGTGGTAAGTGGTTGGAGTCTGGATATGTTTTGAAGGTAGAGCCAAAAGGATTTACTGTGAAATCAGAAATGGGATGGACATAAAAAAGAGAGGAGTCAAGGGTGATTCCAGGATCTCTGACCTGAGCGAGTGGCCCAATGAAGTGGGGACAGAGGGTGGGAGGTTGGAGGTAAAGGGATCAGAGGCTCACAACTATGTGTTACAATTCTGACCAGACATCATAATGGAGTAGATGTTGAGTAAATATACACACATATACATACATATATTTAAAAGTCTGGTGCTCTGGAAGGGCTCAGGCTAAAAATCCAGACTTGGGATTAAAGCCGTAAGACCATATGAGATCACTTGGGCAGTGAGTGTACATAAGCAGATAAAAGGTATAAGGACTGAGTCCTGGAGGCTCCAACTTTAAGATGTAGGGAAATGAGCAGTAAAAACATGTTTCCATGTTTTAAATCTGCTCCTAAATCGTATTCGTCAGCTCCCTCACATTCAGAGGATCCTCTAAAGTAAGCCGACTGGGGTCCTTCTGCTTTAAGACCAACAACTTCTATAACTGGCAGCTTCTTAGCTACAATTTTCTAGAAAGTCATCTCAGAACTGGCTACCAAAAACCATCTATTGGGCTTATGGACCCTATACAGATTCTAATCCTACCTTCTCTCTTTCGCTTTGGAGGGTAAAAGTGAGAAAAATGGAGAGGGGCGTTACTTGATCCCCCTTCAATAATAGTTCCAAGGTAAATTCATTCTGGAATGTTCAACTCCAAGATGCATATTTGGACACCAAGTTATGTAAATTCTCTTATCCTGCTACTTAAGATACAGTTCAGTTTCGTTTAGAAAGATGTAAACAGGACAAATGCATCTATCTTTGGCTGGATTCTTGTAGAATACATGGAAACCTTGAGCCCTGAACCCAGAAATTCTCTTATTTCAAAGGAAACCTTTTAAAATGTACTTTTTTGTGTATGTCTTATGCCTGGCTCTTGAGGTTTTAACATTACAAAGTTTTTAAAAATATGAACATTATATTAAATAAAACATTTAAGCTATTTTCTGATTGCCCTCTCCACCCACCAACACTGGAAGGGGAGAGAGGTAGGAAGAGAATTGTATTCCTATTTATATTTTATTTATTTGTGGGGGAGGGGTGGGCAAGGAAAAGTGACTTTATTTGGAAAGCCAGCAAACCGAGAAGATGGCGGACTAATGTCTTAAAGAACCATCTTAATCTGGGATAGAAATCAAGCTTCTTTTATGGGAGGGAAGGGGGAAGCAGGAGGGGGTTAAGTTCAGGATGTGACTAACAACGGCAGATATCTGGGCACCAGGAAGGGTCTGAGGAGGGTCGTGAAAACTCTTTGTTCCTGGTCAGTTGACTTCGGTTGACATGAGTCTGGTCACAGTGTTCCTGCTGCTATTGGAGGGTCTCCTGCAGAGGCTTGGGGCAGCTGTGGCCCACTGCGGGGACAAAGACACTGGCAGTGGTAGTTCTGAGGAGCCCCCCACTGGCATGAGACCTCCCAGAGGCTGCCACCTTCTCCCTATTTATTTTTTAAAGTTTGAATAGTTAAAATGTTAGCTCACTGAGGAACAAACACTATTATCTGGAAAGAAATCATGGGGAACGTAAATTTAAAAAATAAGAAAAAAAAGGAAATTTGTTACCATGGGTTAAGTGCTTCCTAATTTTCTTTTTCACAAACCCAAACTTTGTGTTATTACCTTATTGTACGTCTCAGAATTTCTCAAACCGCTAAAAAAGGGGTAGAAAGTACACAACTACAAAAGGCTCCAAATCCTTTTTCTGTGTCAGAATACAATACCAGCCCCTTGTCCGATTATACAGGACTATTCCTCTCTCTCTGAGTTGCAGAAAGAACACATCTCTTAACTTGCACTTATGTTCATCAGGCGTCTCTAACTGCATTTTAAGCAACTTAGCAATAACAAAGGAGGTGCAGAACCTGACAAAATCTCTAGATTGATATTTACTTTGAAAAGTTTGAGTCTTTATTGAAAAAAGAGGGAAAAAAATTCCAAATTTCTGACACTTCATTTATATTGAATCTCAAAACATAGTTCATATATCTGTAGATGCCTAAGGACTTGGGTGCCAGTACAAGCAAATGGAGTTTCATTTGTTTGAGAAGGCACATGGAAGAACACAGGCTTTAGAAAAACAGAGACCTGTTACTCAGCCATAAAAAAGAATGAAATAATACCATTTGCAGCAACATGGATGGACCTAGAGATTATCATACTAAGTAAAGTAAGTCAGACAAAGACAAATATCATATAATATCGCTGTATGTGGAATCTAAAAAAAAAAAGATACAAATGAACTTACAAAACAGAAATAGACCCACAGACATAGAAAACAACTTTATGGTTTACCAAAGGGGAAAGGGGGGGGGGGAGGGATAAATTAGGAGTTTGGGATTAAAATATACACACTATTATATATAAAATAGATAACTAACTAGGACCTACTGTATAGCACAGGGAACTATACTTAATATTTTGTAATAACCTATAAAGGAAAAGAATCTGTAAAAGAATATATATGTAAAACTGAATCAGCTGTACACCTGAAACTAACACAACACTGTAAATCAACTATACTTCAGTTAAAAAAAAGAAAAAGAAAATGCAGACCTGGGTTTGAAGAGCAACTCCATCACTTTTACTACCCATGTGTACAAGGGCAAGTTACCTTACCTTTTTAAGCTTTAGCTTCCTCATCTAAAAAAAGATAATAAATATCTTTCTCACTGGATTTTTATTTGTTTGTCTTATTGAGGTATAACTGACATATTACATTATATTAGTTTCAGGTGTATAACATGATTCAATGTTTGTATATATTGCAAAATGATCACCACAGTAAGTCTAGTTAAGATTCGTTATCATACAGAGTTACAAAAATTTTTTTCTTGTGATGAGGACTTAACATTGAGTGTGCTTTGAAATAGATAGTATCTACTAGAGGGAAAGCACATAACTCTTTTTCAAGTGATTACATGTTGTGGTTTGCCTCATCTTTCTTTAAGGAAAGGAAAGAAACCCTTGCCATTACCAAATCTACTAAGGTAACTTTGTGATTATTACTCTAGGGCAAGCTGTGAGCTTTTTTCCCCTTTTAAATTACATGACAGATGAAAATTTTTCCAGGTTTTTGCAAACTCAAGTTTTTCAAAATCAATTTTGAAAACAAGCATTAGTTATCCTTAAAATTAAGCCAAACGAAATCGTAATATCCGAATTTCATGTCTGAAGCTCTATTTCCATTTACATAAATTCTTTTCCTCTTTGTATGGCTCAGGAGGAACCAAGTTCTTATGATCTTGTTTCCTTCTTTTTGAGTTCTCTAGAGAAACCCAGATCTTCTTTTTTTCATAATTATTGGACCATGACCAGTAGTGGTCTGATGTGCTCCGTGTACCTCTAGTATATCTTTCTATGTAATTCTTGTGGTCAGTTCTGAGTTTTCATTTCCCAGATATTTTCTGTGATTTTATCAAACTGCACCCCAACCCATAATGACTTACATAGACAATGTGGTGACCCAAATCTAACATGCCTAGAACTCATGATCTTTAGCCAACTGCCTCTGGATCAGGATCTCACAAACTAAGAAAAACCAGGCCTTGATGCTTCTTGGATGGAAAACCAGAGGAAAAGAGGATGTGAGCTGAATTATTTAGTAAATGATAATCTTTCCTGTGATCCGCACTGAACCAACCACCCCTTGTAATCTGAGTTTAACTGGAGGGCATCCACTGGAATAATCTGTAAAACTAAGGTGCTATTAGTTTTTCCCATTGCAATGCTTCGTTTGTCTAACATTCTTGAGGAGTAAGGAATTCTGCTTGTACAATACGTTTCACAACAAACTGAAGCTTATTCTTTCAAGTGCTGAAACTTTCTATTTTAAATAAAAACCCTTATAAAAATTACTATCTACATCCCTGCCTTTCTAAACAGAGTGCAATAAGCATCGTTTCACCTTGTCTTAATGATTAAAGTTCATAATTATCTTCATTTATATTGATGTATACTGATGACTTCCAGATATTTTGTGTTGAAAAGCTTGGGCACACTCACAAAGGCTCCAGATGACTATTTGTTTTTTAAATTACTTGTCACTTCTTTTTTGGACTTTAAACTTTCTTTCAGGTTATCAGTTACAGCCAGTATTCTATCTTCCCCATTCTAATTGTCTATTGTGATGTGGAGAACCAAAAACCCAATACCATTAGAATTGTACCTCAAGAAAAAGCAAATAGGCTCTGAGTGGAAGGCTATGGAAAAATCCTAATATTAAGGTATATAATCTTTAGTGTGTGGCCTTCTTGAGCTTCTTTTTTTTTTTTTTTTAAGTGCTTTCTAATTTGATGAGAACTTTTATGTTCAGGTAGGAGTCATTGTTTGAGTGAGAGCATTTCCTTATAAGAGAACATAAAGCATTTCGTCCTCATCACCACAGCATTATTTGGACCAGTCCTGCTTTCTCACATTCAGTAACGGGAAAAGAGCAGTGAAGTGACTTATGCAAGGCCAGTAACACAAGGGGCAGAACCAGACACAGAAATTACATCTTTTAACTTTTCTGATCAATTCGGTAAACTCATAATAATTTACGGGTCTTGCACTTACCTGAAATTTCATTTGAGTTGCTTTGTTTGTAAATCAGATGCTATGCACAGAGTGGTATCTGTTTATGGCAACAGTATATTTAGTGATTTCCCTGAATGTTTAGTTTTCATACACGGAAGGGCTTCATGAGTGCACTAATGGGCTGGATGCTTCATGATGCCTGTCTCTGCCACGTGAGACTCAGGGATCTGAACCCAACTTAGACTTTTTAAAAATGAAAGTTACTGCTAATCATGTGGCCCCTCAAGAACATGTAATAGAGTAAAAGGAGATATGTGTTTCTTGTCAGGTGCCTATAGTTCCATCTGTTACATAGGAGGCATTAAGTTGATTTATTTGATTTTTAGGAGGGTAAAATCCTGTGCAAAAGTCCACAACCCGGGCTTCCCTGGTGGTGCAGTGGTTAAGAATCTGCCTGCTAATGCAGCGCACACAGGTTCGAGCCCTGGTCTGGGAAGATCCCACGTGCCGCGGGGCAACTGGGCCCGTGAGCCACAGCTACTGAGCCTGCGCGTCTGGAGCCTGTGCTCCGCAACAAGAGAGTCCGCGATAATGAGAGGCCCGCGCACCGCGATGAAGTGTGGCCCCCGCTTGCCGCAACTGGAGAAAGCCCTCGCACAGAAACGAAGACCCAACACAGCCAAAAATAAATAAATAAATAATAAATAAATAAATTTATATAAAAAAAAAGTCAACAACCCTTTCAGCCTAAATCTTTAGAATACAAAGTTCTTTTTTCTTTTTTTATTGAGGTATAGTTGATTTACAGTATTATATGTTTCAGGGGTACAACATAGTGATTCCAATTTTTAAAGATTATACTCCATTACCATTATTATAAAATATTGGCTATATTCCCTGTGCTGTACAATATATCCTTGTAGCTATTTTATTTTATACATAGTAATTTGTACCTTTTAATACCCTACCCCAATCTAGAACACAATGTTTTTATTTGAAGTGTAGCAGCTTCTGTCATTAACAGATTTATCAGCCTGTATCTATTAAAAATAAATAAATAAAAATGCAAGCACCAGCCACGCTGACCATAGGAGGAAAATACTCCAGAAGCACTATCAGCCCAGAAGTTTCTACCTTACCCCTGGCCACTTTGATGTGGGGGCTTTGGGGTGTGAGTGGGAGGACACTGCGTTACAGGAGTGCAGGGTGGCTGAAAGCAAGGTAACTACTGAATGTCCTGCCAGAGGCTCTCCCAGGCTGAGTGGAATACTCTCCCGATAAGAGGGTCTCGTTGTCCCCGGCCCAACACTAAGCTTTTAGCACTGGACAGAGAGAACAGGTTAACTCCTCATTGCCCACAAGGAATAAGGTAATGTACGGTGAATGTTTCACTCAGTGCAATTATTTATCTCTTAAATTCTGCTCATGTCTCTTACAATCTTTTAAAAATGGACCTGTCCACTGCATATGGACAAACAAGCAAGCAAAAAGAAAGAAAGAAAAAAAAAACGAAACAAAACATTAACTTTCATTTTGATGCCCTTGTTCATTCAGTGGAGGCTTCTGAAAATGAATGTAGCACAGAAACGTGAAATAGGGACCGGCTGAGATGCAACTGAGACATTACTTTCATCTGTCCAGCTTTAGGGATTTCCCAGCCTGTTGTTTACCTGGCTTTACTGGTTTTTAGGGGGTCAACGTTTATCCTGAACCCAGATCCCACTCCATCTCCCCAAACACACACACACAGGCACGCAGGCGTACGCTTATCCACACAGGGTTAAGTAACGATGCCGAAACTGACAAGGAAGGGAAGTCAAGATTAACAGCAACGAGGATGGTGATGATTATAACAAGCTCAGCGAGTTGTATTTACACAGCATTTTCCTTCAAGAACCGCAGAGCTCTACACAGATATTATCTCGCTAATCCTCCATGGAGCTTTCTCAAAGCGGCTTTATCCAGGCTCTCTCAGTGAAGAAAGCGAGGCACCGGGAGCAGAGGTGGTGAAGTCTGCGGTAAAGCTGGAAACAGAACCCAAGGCTCCTGACGTACAGGCCATTGTCCTGTCCCCTCCCCCAGGCCACCTTCCTGTCAGGTGTCTGGTAAACAGGTTAACCGATCTGGTGACTAGGGTGCCTCCCGCCTACGTGCAAAGGGACTGGTGGAATGCAGCTCTTCCTTATGACTATGAAATCATTCGGTACAAATCAATGAAGCTGGAGACTCAGATATTGCCTCTAACTGCTGAGAACTGACTCTGACCAAGCTCGATCTGAGCACGGGCGTCAGGAGGCCGAGCGCAGGCCGGGAACCGGTCGGGTCGCGGCGAGGTCGTGCTGGTGCAGCGGCCGCCCCCGGGAACTGCTTAGTGCGAGCCCAGGGACCAGGGCGGGAGAAATTGAAAACCAAGCCTCGTTTGTTAACTTTTTTGTACTCGCAAATGCCACTGGCACATTCCTTTAAAAAGAAAAGAAAAAGAGCGAGAGAGGGAGAGAGAGAGAGAAGGGAAAGGAAAAAGGTCCTGAGAAATGATGGGCGCTTGAACTCCGAGGCGGGAGGAAGACAAGCATCCTTTGGCGGCCGTGCCCGGGGGCGGCGAGCGGGCGGGCGGGGGCGGCCGCGGCGGAGCCGGCGCTTTCCCATGCCGTCAGGGGTGACGGGGTGACGACTCCGCATTGTGGCTGCTGTTTTTCACACCACCATTCCGCTGCCGGCGGCTCCCGGGAAAGGTTACCCCTCCCCCGCCGCGCGGGGCGCCCGCGCCCGCCCGGCTCAGCCCGCCGCCGAGCAGACGGCGCGCCGCGGTAATTGGGCACAGGGGCCTTTTTCAGAGTCGCTCAGTCGGTAAATGAAACGTCAGCTCCGCTGTGATCCCGCGTGTGGGGGGCGGCCGCGGCTCCCGAGCCGGGGCGCGGGGCCGGCCAGCAGCCGCTGCTCTTTCACAGCCCCAAAGCCCTGCGCAGCTCTCGGCGGCTGGCGACCTCCGATCCCTCCCGGGGAGACCCCGCGGCCTCCGATCCCTTCCTGACGCGCCCTCGTGCCTTCCGTCGCCTCCTGGGGCGCCCCCGCGGCTCCGATCCCCTACCGGGGCGCCCCCGCGGTTCCGATCCCCTCCTGGGGCTCCCCCATGGCCTCCATCCCCTCGCGAGGTTCCCCCGGGGCTCCAATCTCCTCCCGGTGCGCCCCAAGGGCTCCTGGCCCACACCAGATGCCCTGCAACCTCCTAGCCTGGTGCAACTCGTCTGAAACCCAGAGGCCAAGATGAAACCCTGGGGAGAGAACCCGACATAGTCGTTTAGGGCAGACCTCGAGAGATAACTAAATTCATTTTGGTGAAGTATTAGCCTCTCCCTTTTATTTAATGTGTACCTCAAAGGGGACTTTTCACCCAATTCGCTTAGATACTAACCACTACTTCTAAAGTCATTTCACTCCAAACTGTCTGAACAGGAGCGCACACTGATCAACCCAAGCTGGCCCTGGCCTAGACTAAACTACTTCTCTCCGTCCAGGAATTAGTATATTGCCAAACATTTCTCGGTCTGTTCAGCAGCAGCCACTGAAAAATGGCTTCTTTCACCATCGCCTTCATTCTGCTTCAGGAGAGGGAGCTTGAGCTCTTGGGAAAGACCAGAGGTCCTTGCCCCTCTCAGCATCACTCACTCTTGAGGGCTAAAGGGGTCACCACTCACGGCGGTGTGATATGTGGGCTTTCTAACTTCTGTGATAACCTCAGGAACAGGGCACAGCTGGTGGGCCTCAGTAAACCGCTGCTCCCCACCTATGAGAGGACCCAGACTCTGCACCTCCTAACAAGCACAGAGCAACTCCACTTACTTGGTACCCACCACGTGCATTTATCATCATCTTATTTACTCAGGACAACCTATCTTGTGAATGGTAAAACAAGCTTCTGGAGGTTCAGAAAGCTGCCCAAGCTGTCTGACTGACTCCATCATAACGACTCTCTTTTCCTCTTCTTATAAGGCCACAGTCCTGTCAGACCCACCTATAGGACCTCATTTAACCTTAAGTACTTCCTAAAAACCCTATCTCCTGATACACTCAAATTGGGGGTTAGGGTTTCAATGTATAAATTTGGGGTGAGGGGACACAGTTTGGTCCATAGCACCAGTGATTCAGCACAGCTCCAGAATTCAAAGCTGTGGGTCCAAATTTCCAGTTATAAGATAAATAAGTACTAGGGATGTCGTGTACGACATGATGACTATAGTTAACACTGCTGAATGATATATATGAAAATTGTTAAGAAAGTGTATCCTAAGAGTTCTCATCACAAGAAAAAATTTTTTCATTTTCTTCTTGGTTTTTAATTGTATCCATATGAAGTAACAGATATTAACTAAACGTATTGTGATGATCATTTCATGGTGTATCTAAGTCAAACCACTATGCTGTGTACCTTAAACTTATACAGTGATGTGTGTAAATTATATCTTAATAAAACTGGAGAGAGGGACGCTGTGGTACCTTCTACAGTAACAAATGCTTAGATATTGGCTAATGCATTGATATTAGTGGAAATGGGGTAGGAGTAACAAGGAGAGAACAAAAGTGATGCCCTTGTTGCTGCCATAGAATAGTTTTACATTTTAGAAGACATAACTTGATATTCATTATTTGGCACATACCATAAAGTGAAGCTTAAAGTCATCTTCAGGGTCTGATACCATGAGACGTTCTTCAGGATGGAATTGTTGTATAACAATGCCTCTGACACTTCAAAAATTAGACTCCTTTCAAGAAGAGCAAATAAGCTCCACTTTATAGAGAATCGTATTTTAGAAAGTTTCTCTCGTAACTAGAAGTAACTTAAACATTTTTTACAAAGCTAGAATCATTCCTTTAATAGAGCAATTTTGGTTCAGGCTAATATGTCAGTGAAATGTCACTTTGGTACAATTTTCATTTATTTAAAAAAACAAGTCCAGGGAGGCCAGACTGATCAGGGACCTAATTCTGTTTCTCCATATGTGAAAGAAGAAGAATCCAATTGAGAAGGCTTACCTTGGTCAAGCAAATGGACAACAGAAGCAATGATTTCCTGTTCTCTTTCTAATGACATTTCTGTAGGATGGGTTGATTGTGGGAAAGAGCTAGGAACTAATGGCTGCCACGTTCTAATAAAATTCCTCTTTGACCTCAATGCCTGGAAAAGAAAAATGATTCCCCAGGACCCAGAGTGGCCAAGAAGGACATGAAATGACGGCTATAACACTGGCCTAAAGAATTGCCTCCTTCTGCCAGTAAATCCTTCAGTCATTTACATCTTAGTGTGAATTTGTTTTCCTCTTAAGTGATGGATGAAATCAATGCATTTTTTCCACAGTTTAATCCTTTTACAAATCACTGTGTGTTTTATAGTAGAGAGTGTTTCTTTCCACGATCCCCAGCCCCTCTGAAAACCTGTTATTAGATCACTGGAAGCTTTGATGGGACAGAGCAAGAGGTGAAAGTCAGGATAATTCTAGTTGCTTACGCCTGGCTTCCTGGATGGCCAGCCTGGGGGTGGGATAGGTAATCAATGGCAAGAGGATTAGGGATTCAAATCTTAACTATGGAAGGCACTTTACTGCCCAGTGGGAAGGGGAAATAAGATTTCAGCCGATGGATGAGGAGGACAGAAAGGGAATTGGAAACCAGACTTAATGTGTTTTATGGTTTAACTAGATTAGGTCCTGGGCAGGGGCAGAAATATTGTACACCAACCCTGGGACATGGCCCACGCCTGGTAGGAAGGTTCATGTGGACCCTCACAGCACTGTTTATTAAGTTAGATATAGAGGTTACCAAACTGCTATTACTATACGTGATTGAGACAACTATTGCTCAGAAATAAATAAAGCATGGCACCCTAAATTATAACAATTCAACTTCCCTGGGTTCCTGGGCTATCTATACCCCTAGGTTTTTACATTTATCTTTTGTTTCAATAGATAGGCCATTGAAACAGTGGCCACTGGGCATTAAGCCACATTTATTGGAGAACCTTGGCTCTATTTCTTGACCAACAACTACAGAGTAATCACTTAAAAACATTTCTTTTTATTGTGTGGAAATATATATATAATATCATAAAATCTATCTACCCCCCAAAAAATTCAGAGTAATGATAGTAAAGATGATCCAAGATCTCAGGAAAAGAATGGAGGCACATATAGAGAAGATACAAGAAATGTTTAACAAAGACCTAGAAGAACTAAAAATTTAACATTTTAACTATTTTTTAAGTGTGGGTCAGTGTCATTAAGTACCTTGTGTGTAACCATCACCACCATCCATCTCCAGAACTTTTCCATCCTCCCAGACTGAAACTCTACCCATTAAGTAATAGCTCCCCATCCTCCCCTCCTCCCAGCCTCTGGTAACCATTGTTCTATTCTCTGCCTCTATGTATTTGACTAGGAACCTCATAGAAGTGGAATCGTACAATATTTGTGTCTGGCTTATTTCACTGAGCATAATGACCAAGTTTCATCCATGTTGTAACATGTGTCAGAATTTCATTCCTTTTAAAGGCTGAATAATATTCCATTGTATGTATATACCACATTTTGTTTATCCACTCATCCATAGATGGACGTAATTAGTTTTAACAAGCATGCCAGTACTTACATGTAAAAATGACACTGTCTTTCAGATTAGAGCACTTGGAAAGTTATACACTTACTCGGTGATGAATGTTGTTAAGGGCTGAATTGTGTTTTCCCAGAGTTCAAATGCTGAAGCCCTAATCCCGCATACCTCCGAATGTAACTGTATTTGGAGATAGGGTCTTGAAAGAGGTGATGAAGTTAAAGGAGGCTGTTAGGGTGGGCCCTAATCTAATCTGACTAATGTCCTTGTAAGAAGAAGAAATCTAGATGCACAAAGATACACCAGGGATGCATGCTCAGAGGAAAGACTGTGGGAGGACACAGCAGGAAGATGACCATCTACAAGCCAAGAAGAGAGGCCTCAGGAGAAACCAAACCTGCCAACACATTGATCTTGGACTTCCAGCCTCCAGAACTCTGAGAAAGTGAATTTCTGTTATTTAAGCCACCCAATCTGTGTTATTTTGTTATAGCAGCTCTAGCAAACTTGTTACAAAAATACATTTTGGGTGCTTTTGTGGAATTGCCTCAGAATTAGCTTCAGCCCATGCACCAGAATCAGCCTTGTTATAGTCACACACAATATTACTCAGCTTAATCACTAGCTTTTTTCCATCATATTTGGCTCTAAATGGCTTTTGACTCTTCAACAAAAAATTAAATCCTCTCTCAAAGGATAAAATGCCTTCTACTGATGATATTCAAAAGGATACTCTGCCAACTTTGCAAGCACTTCTGAAAGGAAATTGCTTTGAGCAATAGCAATAGAGTTGAAATGAGTATTTTGTCTACCATGGTAACTTGGATTGAAGGATATAACGCTCATTAAGATATGTATGCTCTGTTATATTTGCTAAAGAATCTGTCACTTTATTTTTGTTTTACTTTTTAAAATTTTTATTGAAGTATAGTTGATTTACAATGTTATGTTAATTTCTTCTGTACAGCAAAGTGACTCAGTTATACATATATATATTCTTTTTCATATTCTTTTCCATTATGGTTTGTCACAGAATATTGAATGTAGTTCCTTGTGCTATACAGTATGACCTTGTTGTTTACGTCACTTTATTTTACATTCCCACCTCTTCTATCTAAATATGATGCATGTGCATTTGGAACTTGCCTCACACTTTTTGTTTTCTCCAAAGGCTCAAGCTCTTCAAAGAGCTCCATGACCTGACTCTTAAATCAAAGCTTCAGAGCCTTCTGTTTCCTTAATCTGCAGCTGGATTGCTTTGATACTGTGGTCAAAAGGATCAGCTTTCAATGGGGCTCAGTTCACCGACAAGCTGCAGGACAGCCCTCTCTCCCCTGCCCTCAGAAGGAACACGTGAAGGTGGGGGTCATGATGAAAACACTGAATGATATGGAGGAGAGAGCAAGTTCAGGGAAACTAGGCTTTTGTGTCGTGAGGGAAAATAACTTGAAGTTGGGGAACTTAAGCTGTTATATGCACTTAGATTGGTGGAAACTTGACATTTGTCAAGCACTTTACAAGAAGCTTTCAATTACATTGTCTTGTAAAGTTATTCCACCAGGAAAGAGGAGGTGGGAAACAGGAATCATGGGCACTGTCATTATTGCATCAATGTCTGACTTTACCTAGCACCCTTGTCTGCAAACATCCCATTGGAAAAATTTCAAAAATGATACCAACAAAAATCTTGAGGGTAGCATCTGTGCCTTCCTCACCTTCCCAGTTCAGCACAATGTTGGG
This sequence comes from Balaenoptera acutorostrata, assembly GCF_949987535.1. NCBI lineage: Eukaryota > Metazoa > Chordata > Mammalia > Artiodactyla > Balaenopteridae > Balaenoptera > Balaenoptera acutorostrata. The sequence goes on along the minus strand of NC_080080.1, from coordinate 59,226,643 downwards.
CACTTAGTGGCACTCTATAAATGTTGAACGAATGACCGATACCCCTTCACCAGGATTTCAGTTCCTCTAATTCCAAAGTCTACCATCCTCCATTGTGGTCCCCATTTCAGTCCCATTACACTTGATTTTCTCTCATTCTGTAATCTTCATGTTGAAGTCCAAATTTATAGTAAAATTTTGCCCCTGGCCAGAAGAGCTTTTAGCTTTATCACAGATCTGAATTTGAGTTTGTAAGGTGGGTTAGGGCTATGAAAAGTAAATGGGTGCTATAGAAGCCTGGGTCTGAATCAGTTGGAAAGGGACTTGGACTTGGAATGATGCTCTGTCCTCCTTTTGTTGACCATCTCTCAGGTAGAGAATGGTGTCTTAGCCAAAGGAACCCAACCATTACAGTTCCCTTCATTTTGGAAGTCAAATGGCTTTACGGTAGTCCTTTAGACTTCAGATGGTTCATAAAATTAGGTCAATGCAAAAGAATTCTTCTGGTTAAGAAAAAGAAATCCTTGTGCATGATGACAATTCTTTTCATGGAAAAGAGACAAATGGACCAAAACATACGTTAAAAGACCCACCTTTGTCTCTCACTGTCTTGGAGCTCCATGGCTGGTGTGAGATCGAGAAATCTCATTCCACTGTCACCCCAAAACATGCCATATACAGAATGATTGTATGTGGACAGAGACCAAGAAAGATACCCCACCCCCTAACCCCACAGCAAAAGAAGTGTGAATTCTTTATCCTTAGGAAAATACTTTCCCAGTGAGCCCTTGCTCTTCCAGCAGACCACCGTGTAGGCTGGTAGGGTGGAGGTACTCCCTTTGTAGACACCAAAGCCCTAAGAAACTTCTTAACTGTGCCTGAACTTGGCAATCATGCCTATTGAGAATGAGCTCTCTTGTTTTGAGGACTGAGGAATGCAATATGTACAATGTAGCTTTTTTGCCTCAGGAGCTAGTTTATTCCTCATTAATGCCAAGAGAAAGGGTTTATAAGGGCCCTTGACATGTAAATGTCTAATTAGGAACTTTTCAAAGCTGACATCATCTAAAATGCTCCATTTTTTTTTAAAGTGAAGAAAAAGAAACAAGAGTTTATCATTATACTGCTAAAGAAGTCCTCCAATAAAATAAGCTCCTTATTTGTATATTCCATTCAAGCTAGGCTAAGCTGCTGCTCTCATCCATTAAGTCAAACGTTCACGTTCTCATTTAGAACACCTCGGGGGGCATGTGGTATTTATTCACACTCTCCTCGTCTTAGCTTGGGTTTCCCTGAAGGAAGAGCTTGACACCAGGGCTTGTGTGCAGATAGGTCATTTGGGAGGTGATCCTAGGAAGGAGGAGAGAGAGATCAGGGAAAGTAAGACAACAAAGGAGGGGAACACACGACTGTGGGAAACAGGGCTTGATTCTTCTCAGGGACCACCTGAGAAACCCACTTAATGCCTTCCTGAATCGTCCTCTTGAAAGATAGGAAGCAGGTCCATCAGTTCCCATCTCTTTAGTCAAAGATCATCATCGGGAGTGTTAACTTCTTGATCTATGTGTACGTTTGGGCCAAACCAACAGTCATCAGTATCTGCGGTGCCCCAGGGTAGAAAGCAAAAATATGTGATATAACACCTATTGCCGCATAATAGATAAGCCGCAAAGTTAGTGGCTTTAAACCACAAACAATTATTATTTCATAGTTTCTGTGAGTCAGGAATATAGGAGCAGCTGGGTAATTATAGCTCAGTGTCACTCAAAATGTTGACCCAGGCTTCTGTCATCGTAAGGCTTAATGAGGGCTGGGGGATCTGCTTCCAAGAAGGCTCACTCTCACAGCTGATGGCAGAAGATCTCAGTTCTTCACTGGCTGTTGGCAGTAGGCTTTATTTACTCGTCACGTGGGTCTCTCCAGAGGGCTGCTTGAGTGTCCTTACAGCATGGCAGCTAGCATCTCCCAGAATGAGAGTTCCAAGAGAGAGAATAAGGCAGAAGCTATGATGTATTCTATGACCTAGCCAATAGTATCAATGTTATTGGCCACACAGACCAATTCTGATACAATGTGGGGAAGAACTATACCAGACTGAGATACCAGAAGGTGGAGATAATCAAGGGCCAACATATAGGCTGGCCACCACATGTGGTTATGTGCTTAAGGGGCATTGTCAGCACGAAATGTACCAAAACCTACATAGACTTGTCACCCCAACACTGGCTGATATAACACATGAGACCATGAGGATATAAGTCGTGGTGTTCCAGATACCTATTGGAGCCTTCCATCACTCAGACCCAATCATTTCCTTGGTTCCTCAAGTTCAACCCAGGAGAATGTTCAATTAAACAAAGATCTCAGAAAATACTGATGGGGAAAACTAATCTAGAGTTCTAAAATACAAAAGCAACAGATGATCTGAAAATAGCATGCATCTTGGATTGATTAAACCGCTCAGAAAGTTTATTTCTTGGTTTTCTTTCACTCCCAAACTACAGCAGACAGGCTGCAGAAGCCAACACATGTCTGTCTGCCTCTAACAGGGGAGTAGAGCAGATCTGATGCTCTGGTTTTAGGGAACTGGACAAAATACAACCCTAAAGGGAAACAAATTTGTGTTAAACACAAAGGTTAATCGAATGATTCGTTGGAGAAGATTCATTTTGGTTGAAGTCCAGTTAATACTGCAAAAGACTCCTTCAGACTGTCAGGGGTCATAGAGAAGATGATGAACACATGCCCCAAAGTCATAACTTATTGAAATACATGTCACAAATTTTGCATGGGTGTAGAAAAAAGGATTTCCACCTACAGAGTAGGCTAAAAAACTGTAGGTTGCAAAGGCAACTAATGGCCCATCCAACATCCATATTCCCTTTTTTCCTTAATTATAGAACCCAATTTTGATGCCCAGATTAAAAATACTTCCAGTCTTCTCTGGCAACTTGGAGAAGCCACATGACACTAAAAAAAATTTATGTGATGTCTACTGACGAGCACCATCCGAAGTTTTGCTTTCCTGATGTACACGTCACTCCTGTCCCTGCCTGGAGAGTTGAGATAATGACTGCAGCTGGAGCATAAGCAGCTACCTTGTAGTCATGAGGAAAAGGCCAAGAATCACAGAGACCTTGAGCTACCAAACAACCAGCCACTGAGAACAAGAAACCTCTCTGTAGCTTCAGCCACTGTTGTTGCCTTTTCTCTTACATAGGGTTGAACTAATGAATACAGCTCACACGAATATTTTTAGATCACCCTTAACCAAGTGGTAATTTTACTGCATTAATTGTTAAAATTTTGTGGGTTTTTTTAATCTTCAAAGAAGCTGTTTCAAGGTTGTCAGGTTTGTAAAACCATCACTGTTGATTTTCTCCTGAAAAAATACTCACCCCATGATGATCCTGACACTTCTGCCCATTGATGTCTCTGTCTCTGCATCTGGCCGAGCTCTCACATGCCCTTGGGTCTTCATATATGTGCTTGCACGCAGTTTCCCCCATCCTTGCTGAGGCTTTTCCTGACTCCTCCAATCTAAACCAAGTCACCCAGTTACGTTCCCATGCAAACAGAACTTTTTCTTTCTGGAACTTACCAAATTTCTGCTTATATATTTATTTTTGAGAGTATGTGTACAATATCTGTTTCCCCACTGAAGTTAAGCTCCAGGAGGCCAGGACTGTATTGGCTTTGTTCATCCTTGCGCCCCGGTCTCCGCAGTAGTACCAGGTGGAATGTGATGGCCACACTATCTTTCAAGGAAGCCCTGGAAAGTCCAAGTGTCGTGCTGTTGTTCCGAGGATGTAGAAGACTTAGGCACTGTCAGACATGATCCCCATACTGGATTCTGCTCATTGAGATGTTTAAGCTTTTCTACTTGTTTCTCATTGTTGAGTAGTCCTCACTGAAAGCCTCTGGGGAGTAGGAATGCTCCCAGGAATGGGGACCTCCACCACGCAGTCCAGGCGGGCTTCCATGAAGTCCAGCCAACTGATCAAGTTTCCGGAGTGACAGGCCAGGTTCTAATCCCCCTTTGTCTCCCTAAACAGGGAGGAAATACTACTAATTGTCCAAAGTTAGAGATGAGAACCTCTTAATTCTTTTGTGTGTGTGTGTGTGTGTGTGTTTTAAAGAGCTGCATTTTAAAGAGGTAAATACAGACCATAAAATATCTGTTTATACTCTGGTGGCAGAGCAGGCATCTGGAGAGCATTTAACTATGGTGATACTTTGCTCCCAAATAACGATTCTGTTTGTTACAACAAGACACATAGTTATTTGGCTTTTCAGAAAGGCACCATTCTCCTTCTGGGTTCTCTACAAAATGGAAGGCAAGATTTCAAGATAAGCTATTTTGAGGGTATCAAGACATGTGCAAACCAAAGTGAAAAGACCATGAAAAGCTGGAAAGGAATCCAACAAGTCATAAGAAAATTTGAAAATATACTACCTGCTTGGAGAATATATTACTGTTTGCTGCTTCTTCTGTTTGTTTCTTTTAAGAACCTACTACCATGCAAATGCCCATAGGTGAGTCCTGCCTACCCGGAAGGCTAGTTAAGCCAGACAGTCTGAGGCTTGAATGACAGGGAGGCAGGAAGTGGGATAAGAGAGGCGAGGAGATAGAGGTTGGCTGGACACTGAATTTCCAGGCAGAGGCTACACACTGTGGGGATGAGGGGACTTGCCCTCCAAGTCCATCCATGTTGCTGCAAATGGCAAAATTTCATTCTTTGTACGGCTGAGTAGTATTCCATTGTATATATATGCTGCATCTTCTTTATCCATTCATCTGTTGATGGACGCTTAGCCTGCTTCCATAGCTTGGCTATTGTACATGATACTGCTATGAACATTGAGGGGTATGTATCTTTTTGAATTAATGTTTTTTTTTTGTTTTTTTTTGGATATATACACCAGAGTGGAATTGCTGGGTCATATGGTAGTTCTATTTTTAGTTTTTTGAGAAACCTCCTTACTGTTTTTCACAGTAGCTGCACCAATTTACATTCTCACCAACAGCATTCGAGGGTTCCCCTTTCTCCACATCCTTGCCAACATTTGTTATTTGTTCTTTTTGATGATGGCCGTTCTGACAGGTGTGAGGTGATATCTCATTGTGGTTTTGATTTGCATTTCCCTGATGATTAGCAATGTTGAGCACCTTTTCATGTGTCTGTTGGTCACCTGCATTTCCTCTTTGGAAGAATGTCTATTCAGGTCTTCTGCCCATTTTTCAATTGGCTTGTGAGTATCCAATATATATATAAACAGCTCATACAACTCAACATAAAAACAAGTTTTTTGGGCTTCCCTGGTGGCGCAGTGGTTGAGAATCTGCCTGCCAATTCAGGGGACATGGGTTCGAGCCCTAGTCTGGGAAGATCCCACATGCCGCGAGCAACTGGGCCCATGAGCCACAATTGCTGAGCCTGCGCGTCTGGAGCCTGTGCTCCGCAACAAGAGAGGCCGCGATAGTGAGAGGCCAGCGCACTGCGATGAAGAGTGGCCCCCGCTTGCCTCGCACAGAAACGAAGACCCAACACAGCCATAAATAAAATAAATAAATAAAATTTAAAAAAAAAACAAGTTTTTTTAAAGCCTGATGGGCCAGAATATCCATCCGGAAGTTATGTACTTATAGTTAAAGTCACTTTCAAGTCCACAAAAACAAGGTGCCCTCTCTTATCTATTCCCTGGGGGATCAGACTCATAGAGTTGAACTTGAGGTCAGAAAAATGAGTACCTTCCAGCATACAGCTTATATTAGTGCCAAAAAACTATACACAGTCGCTTAAAAAATGTATTTTTATTGTCATTTCTGTTTTGTTTTGTTTTAACTACAACTTGGAATGGACACAGAAAAAGAGCAGTTCAACTTATCTGTTCTTAAGTCCTAATAGGTAAATAAACAAATAAATCCCTAGAACTTGCCTGTGAGAATATATGTAAGAAGGCTGTCTGATGTCAGAAGTTTGAGTCTAGCCAGGCCTCTTTCATAGCTCCCACTGCTTGCATTTTCATTTTTAGGTAAATAATAGAAATATTTCACCTGTTACGTCATAGCTTAATCTGTGGGACTTGGGCTAGAAGAAACACAGATGGAACAGATGGAAGTTATACTGTGTAGACCATGCAATTATTCACTCTGCTTGAGTGACATTGTTTTGTGTATAGACATGGAGAAAAGTTTAACAAGCCATTGTTTACTATGAGAATGGGGGCATAGGAGTGGTTCTCAAATCAAAGAGCAGAGATTATCTCTTTGTGAGGACAAACTTGATTAAGAGGCATCCTTGTCCACTTTTTGTGGTATCGAACGGGGAGCCAAATGCTTAGCTTCAATGGAACCATCTTTCCAGCATCCTTGAGGAAAAAGCTGCCTGTCAACTCTTGGGTAAACAGCATCTATGAGTGATGGAGGGAAAAGTACTCAGAGGCAGGAAAGCAGTGGACATTGAAGGTCTACCAGACCTGCATGCAATTCATGAACGCACCAGAATGCTCCAAGAGAGAATGAATTCTGGGCCTTCTCCTTTTCTGTCTCCTCAAACTTCCCACAACCTTTAGACTCAAGAAATTCTTCCCTGGTTGCAATGAATATAGTGAATACTCTAATGTTTGTGCCAATGCAGAAGTAAAAGAGCCCAGTTAACATGAAATAATGAGACATCCTTTCAAGTCACACACACAGTCACCTTCTCTGTCCTTGCCCTGCAGGCCAGCAAAATGCTAAACATGGAGACATGGGCCCAGCAACCAGCTTTTTGCTAGAAAATTACCAGGAGATATGAACCAGACTCAGATGGACACCCAAAATCTGTTCCTATAGCATCATCTTTCAGAGCTTCTGGTCAAAGCCTCTAAAACCAAGCGGTGGCTCAGAAAGCACGGGGTGGCAGTGGAGGTGGAATAGGGGTGGGGAAGAGAAAAATGGATGGGAATCCAGGAGATTATGTGTACCAGTCTTATTGCTAAAACTGTCTGCTTCCCACCTTGGGGGGCAGAGTTTGCAGAACATCTAAACTTTCTCTGTTGATAAAGGATTTTTTAGTGATGGCCACTGAATCAACTAAATTACATTAAACAGATATAGATGAATATTTTCTCTGTGTCTGACACTGTGTTGGGCACAGAAGACATGACAAGGAGTGAAACCTAATCCCTATCTTGGACATATTAACAGTTTATTAAGAAAGTGTAAATAACTCTCTAAGAGATAAATCTACAAAGTACTAATAGGCTTCAAAGTAGAAATAATTAATCCAACCATTCTTCCATCCACTTCTTTACTCAGATACTTCAGGCCTGGGAAATTGTATCAGGACACTCAAAACTGATTTAAAACCTAGTCAATTATTTTCTTATTTGTTTTCTCTTTTTTTCTAAAATCTTTCATTTCAATGATAGACTGATAGCAGTTTTTAGCATCTAAAACAGAGCTGTGGTTCTGGAAAAAAATGGATTAAAAGGCTTCAGATAAAAGATAGATATCACAAAATGTATGCACATTTCTACAATTCTACAAAATTGCTCTCAACCCTCTTCCAGGCTACTGTAAAACAAGCATCTAAGTTAGAAACAAAAAAACACACTGACACCAATAAAAGTGACAGCTGACAACAGAGAAAGAAGGGGGCAAAAATGTTTAAAACAAATAGAAGAACTGATGGATAGTCATTGAGAGTCATTTAGTGTATAATCAAAATCTCCCAAAGTTAGATTAAGAGCAGCATGGGGATTCCTAGAAGAAGCAGGTAAACTGACATAAGTAAAGAGTATCAGCTGATAGCAAGGGAGGTGATAGGTAGCAAGATAAAAAACTTCAATGAGTGCAATGGTCCTGGGCCACTCAGTAGGAACTGGCAACTCAACCCACCTTAATAATCCCTGGGAAATCACATCATTATGAAATTGTTTTCCATAATGGTGGCCCTGAGTCATAAAGGGAAACTTTAAATCCTGTTCAGTAGTCTCTATTTTAAAAAGCAGGAAATGTTTTTGGGGGCAGGAGACTGAGTAATCCATTTTAGAATTTTGTAGGCAAGATTTTGTTGTGTAGACATTTACATTTTCCCTAGCAACTGACATCTCTCTGACTAAGCAAGAGTTTACCATATTTTTGATCAATAAAATTTTTAAAGAATATTTTTCTAATAAATGTCAACCATGTGAACATACCATTAGAAATGGTTAGTCAGAAAAATAGTAGATTATGTTTTCCATATATCTCTAGAATTATTTTTAAGTACTAAACCTGGCTTATACTGGGGAAAGCATTTTGTGTTGAATGTATATTGATGGAGAGATGATAGGGAGAAAATTGAGAGCAGTAGAAACAGCATAAAGAATATGTGGTGTCTTGGCACCTTTGCTAATGCTAGTATGAACTCACTGTGTTTCTGAGTTCAAGCTCGTACTGCTCATCACATGACAGGCTGATAAATTGAGAGGTGAGTTATTGGGGCAAGGAATAGTGACTTTATCTGGAAAGCCAGCAGACCAAGACGATGGTGGACTAGTGTCCCAAAGAACCATCTTGCCTGGGGTTCGGATGCTAGTTTCTTTTATAGAACAAAGAGGGGGAGGTGAGGAGGTAAAGCAAAAAGAGGCGATAAATTTTTTGCAACTATTTCCTCTTTCTGGCCAGACTCTGAAGAGGATGTGTTAATTTCTTCTTTCCCTGCAGCCATTCACAGGTGGGCCTGATCAGGATGTCTCCTCTGAGCTAAAAAAAGTTTTTTCGCTTCACACTCAGGCACGGGAGGCAGGGTTCCCAGAGATGGGCCATTGTGTATACTTTAAGCCATAGGCAACATATCTTTAGTGATTAACTTGTAGTAAAAGCAATAGAATACAAAGGTTAAAGTAAAAGAAATGGATCCAATATGGAGTCTTCCCTATTACAACTGCATAGAGATTTTGTGGTGGAAAGTGGAGGCCGGTCACCACAGATGAAGCCATGAGGTTTGGAGAACATTAGGTAATGACCATGCCTCTCTCTATCTCTCTGCAACAGATGTGAAGATTACAGTGTTTTATCCCAATATGCAAATCCTGTCCAGGCTCTAGGGAAGAGGCATACTTCTGTGGACAGTCTCTGTCTTTCACCGGGAGGAAGATGGCTTTGGAATGGGAAATAAACCTGACAAGCAGGCCCTGACACAGGGGAGAGAGGACACCTAACTTTCTTTGGGCCTTGCTTCCCTGGGCCTTGACTTGGAGCTCTCTAGATATGCTTGAGGTGCTGTGTGAAGGAACACTCTGATGAAAGCAGAAGCTGGCCTCTGTCTTGGGACAGGGCATTAGGAACATAAGCCAAAACGTACCCTAGGGTCCTATAAGGATGAGCAAGTCTTGTCTAATGAGCTCAAGTTCTTTGTTATAGGTGAGTTCAGAGTCTGTTTCCCTGAATAACCATGGAAACTTTGTAGAGTCTTCCCTAAACATTACAGACTCAAGTGGTCATCCAATCCACACTGTAAACAGCCATGACGGATTACTTCCTAGGCTTAGAGAATTATTTAGAAGATAGTCACTGCAAAGTTAATTCACCTCACATGAGTAAGACTTTAATTTGTGGTTTACCAGAGGATCCCACTTTATAATCACTTTCCTTCTTGCTCTTTGTGGAAGAATGTCTTTTCTGTTTTTTCTGGTTCTTGCTCCACACCTGTCAAGGAACATTTAAGTTAGAAGATGTGGAGGCTGATTATAATATCCACTTGGTAGATTTTCCAGGACTTTTTCTGGTCCATCAGTCATTTCAAATTTTGTTAACACCTGCACCAGAGGATGAGTGGGAAGGGATAGGTGTTAACAAAGATAGAAATGGCTAATGGACCAAAATATTTTTTAAAAACAAAATTACGGGCATGGGATTACCTTAAATTGTAATCTATTTTGTGGTTCTATTTTGGAAATGTACTAGTGCATTGGTCATCACTAAATATATCTAAAAGATAGTTATGCAGCAACATAACTCAGACGTACCATTATTTCCCACCGACAGGCTTGCAGCATTTACCCACAATCCTTGTCTCAGCTGCCCGCCTGAGTGGAATTCCCACTGCTTTGGTATGGTTTTGGGAGTTAGGACATCATTTTTATCTACTGGCTTCTGTGGTATTTACTGCATCTAAAAATGAAGGATTCTGCATTTAAATGTTGCCTGGAAAAAAAACACAATATCTTGCTTTCTTTCATTCATTTGAAGTAATTATTGCTATCACAGTCTCATGTGCATTTTTCCCAAACCATAATGATTTGAGACTTATAGAGTATGGTAAAAAAAAAAAAAAAAGTCGGATTGTTTATTCAAGCAGGCAATTTTGTGAAGCAAATGGTAGTAATCTGAGCCACTTTTTGGTTTCTAAAGATTTCATCTGTCCACAGGATGATTTCAGGGTCCCATATAATTTCTTACCTGGAGGCTAAGATCCTATGTTCAAAATCCTGTTTTCCATTTCCCACACATAGAACGCAGGTGTGAGAACATAAAATCACACACTTTCATTCATAGAGTTTCCTACATCCTTTGGCTTAGAGCATCTCTGAGTTCTTTGTAATTAGTTTAAAAGAAACATGGGGGGAAGTTACAGTCTCTTCAAATAAACTACAAGTTTCCCTTAGGAATTTATACTAAAATGTGTATTTATTTTTAAAACCAAATGATATGAATATAAGAAATGCAATACTGGGTCAGCCCGATGGTCTAACCAGCCTGTGGTTTCAAAGTCTCTTAGTATTCCATTAATGTTGGCCTCAGAAGTTTTGGGATTCATTTCAAACTCCCTGGTTTCCTTTATTACTCAAATCTGGGTTTACCATTCATAGATTCATCTAAATGTTTCCTGAACTTACTTATATCTTTAGCTTATATCAATTATAGAAACAAGTTCCCCAATAGCAAGTGTTCTACACCCTATCCATCATGAGACTATAGCAAGGGTTCTACTACAGGGGAGTGAAGAATTGGGGTGAATAATCCAATCTATCATGGTTGTCCTCTTGGTTACAACTATTCACATCCTACTCACATGAAAAACTTATTCACTCCTGTCCGATGACCGCCCCCTCCCCTAAGCCTTAGCCAATTATGGTATCTGCAAAAAATCCAGGATCTTGTCATCTCTATGAAGTCCAGACCCTGCTACTCTTGACCCAGAGACCTATAAACTAAATAGAAAATTATCTGCCTTCCACATACCTAAGGCAAGCAGCTTCTAAAATGACTCCAATGGTCCCCACCTCTTGGCATTCATAGCCTTGAGTTATCCTCTTCCCTTGAGTAACTTGCTTCAAACCAACAGAATACGGCAACTTTAAGGGGATGTCACTTTTGTGATTAGGTCACATAAGATAGTGACTTCCATCTTGCCAGCAGATGGATCTCTTTTTATCTTGATGACTTTGTTGAAGCAAGGTGCCATGTAGAGGAAGCTCTGAGGGTGACTGCCACTCAAAAGCCACCAAGGAGTTAAGGCCTTCTGTATAGGAGCCCTCAGAAAACTGAATCCTGCCAACCATGTAAGTGAGCTTGGGAGAGGACCCTGCCCCAGTCAAACCTTCAGATGAGACCCCATCCCTGGCTGACAACTTGAATGAAGGCCTGTGACAGACTCAGAATCAGAGGACCCAGTTAAGTTGTGCCTGGGGTCCTGACCCACAGAAACTGTGACATAATAAATGTGTGTTGTTTTAAACTGCTAAATTTTGGGGTAATTTTTTACTTAGCAATATATAATTGCTATAACACCTAATGTGTAATGGTGGAACATGATGACTGCAATAAATACTCCAATTTGAAAAGGTAAAGAATAGAGGGCACACAGCAATCACTGGACCACAGCAATTTTAAAATCCTACTAGGTAAATGTTATGGGAATCCCATCTTAAGGTAAGGGGTGTTCCTCGATCAGACCCCTATTCTGCCTCACAGGGTTGGCTCTCAGGTCCATCTTTCTCCACTGTTCCTGGCTTCTCAAGAGGTTCTTTCTGTTCTGTCATACTCCTTGCCATCTTGTGAAGAGACCATAAGAAGAACATAAGAACATATCAGCTAAGCCATTTTTAAAGACCCCTTCCTGGCTGTAGGAGTTGGGGTTCATGAAATCTTTTTATATCTTGAACAGTTTCAGTCTCTTTTAGTCTAGACTGGAAGCACTTCTGTCAAAAGGTATCTCCCCAAAACTTTTTGAGCTTTCTACTTATTTGATTCCAATAAACTTCATATGCAAAAGGCACACCCACAATTTTTTTTTTTTTTGAGGTAAGCCTTTATCTCTCTAAACTTAATTACTTCACTTTGGGTACATTCAGGCTTCTGTGACACTTTGCCCTTATGATTTCTGTGAGTTCTTCTGTCCATCTGAAAGAATCTGCTAGACATATTTTAGTCCTTTCAAAAGTCCTTTCAAAATGTTTTAGCTACATTCTAGATTTGGTCTTTAGCCTGAGGTCATGTCAACACTGTGGATTTCACTTTTGCTTGAGCAATGTTTTAATGTCTACACCCTTGGTTTGATAAAATTTTTCCTGAATTCAACTATTTCTTGTAGTACCTTATTAAATGCAGCTTATGCTTCCAACATTCTGCCTCAAAAATTTTTGCCCAAATGTCTCTGTTAATTAGGTATGTTTTCTATCTTCTAAGTTACCTCAGGTGACAACTTTACCAAATGTCTTGCTACTACTTAACACAGGCTGCTATTTTTCTAGTCCCCCATAACAATTTTCCTGCTGCCTACCACCCAATCCCAGGACCAATGCCACTTCCAGGTACTAATTTCTGTATCAGTTAGCTATTGCTGCTTAACAAACAGCCACAAAAATGTCAGTGGTTTACAATAAGCTTTCACTTCCCTCACTGGTCTACAAGTCTGGGATGGCTCTGTTTCAGGCTGTGGGTCCATTAGGCTTGGCTCTGCTCTGAAGATCTGTGCCACAGAGCAAGGCCAAACACTAAAGCATGTTTCAGCCTCTGTTCACTGTCACTAAGATCCCACTGGCCAAAGCAAGTCATATGTCCAAGTCCAAAGTCAAGGCGTAGGAAAGTATAATTCATCATCATAAGACCACGCTGAGAGTATGCATTTACAGTATTACTACACTGAAGGGAAGAATTGAGATCAATAATTCAATCTTTCACACTAAGTAAAATTTTATTTGAATAAGGGTTTCTGTGCCCATAAATGTTTTAAATTCCTGGCCTAGATGATTTCTAAAGTCTTTCCTAGTTGTTTGAAACACCATGGAAATAGAAAGAACATTTGTGTGGAAAAGGGCAAATCAGCAAATACAGAAAGAGGCCAGTTCTTTTTGGCAAAGCACTGGGGGTGGTTATGGATTTCATCAAACACCTGAAAGAAGTGCAAGAAAGGAATCTGTGAAGATGCTGTACAATGAACCAGCTTATCTTGAATCAGCCCATTACTTATTATGGGATAGCATATTTTTCTTGCATGCCATAAGTTGTTTAGGTCACAGACTCATTCAATTGTAAGTTAAATATATTCTAGCACAACGTTCACAGCAGCATTATTCACAGCAGCCAAAACCTGGAAACAACTCAATGTCCACTGATAGATGAATGGATAAACAAATGTGGTATATACATACAATGGATATTATTCAGCTTTAGAAAGGAATGAAATTGATACATGCTGCAACATGGATGAACTCTGAAAACATTTATGCTAAGTGGGATAAACCAGACATGAAAGGATTAATACTGTATGATTTCACTTATTGTACAATACTACCTAGAGTAGTCAAATTTATAGACAGAAAAGTACAATAGAATGACGGTTATGGGGGACGAGGGCAGAGAGAAACAGGGAGTTATTGCTTAATGGATAGAGAGTTTCAGTTTGAGATGATGAAAAAGTTCTGGTGATCAATAGTGGTCATGGTTGCACAACAATGAGCGTGTATCAATACTTAAAGCCACTGGATTGCACACTTAAAAATGGTTAAAATGATAATCGTACATTAGGTATATTTTACCACAATTTAAAAAAAGGATTTGCTTCATCGAAAAATATATATACTTTTTAATTTTTATTTATTTTTATTTTTTAACATCTTTATTGGAGTATAATTGCTTTACAATGGTGTGTTAGTTTCTGCTGTATAACAAAGTGAATCAGCTATATGTATACATATATCCCCATAACCCCTCCCTCTTGCATCTCCCTCCCACCCTCCCTATCCCACCCCTCTAGGGGGACACAAAGCACCGAGCTGATCTCCCTGTGCTATGCAGCTGCTTCCAACTAGCTAGCTATTTTACATTTGGTAGTGTATATATGTCCATGCCACTCTCTCACTTCGTCCCAGTTTACCCTTCCCCCACCCCGTGTCCTCAAGTCCATTCTCTACATCTGTATCTTTATTCTTGTCCTGCCCCTAGGTTCTTCAGAACCATGTTTGTGTTTTTTTTTAGATTCCATATATATGTATTAACATACGGTATTTATTTTTCTCTTTCTGACTTACTTCGCTCTGTATGACAGTCTCTAGGTCCACCCACCTCATTGCAAATAACTCAATTTTGTTTCTTTTTATGGCTGAGTAATATTCCATTGTATATATGTGTCACATCTTATTTATCCATTCATCTGTCGATGGACACTTAGGTTGCTTCCATGTCCTGGCTATTGTAAACTGTGCTGCAATGAGCATTGTGGTACATGACTATTTTTGAATTATGGTTTTCTCAGGGTATATGCCCAGTAGTGGGATTGCTGGGTCATATGGTAATTCTATTTTTCATTTTTTAAGGAACATCCATACTGTTCTCCATAGTGGCTGTATCAATTTACATACCCACCAACAGTGCATGAGGGTTGCCTTTTCTCCACACCTTCTCCAGCATTTATTGTTTATATATTTTTTGATGATGGCCATTCTGACTGGTGTGAGGTGATATCTCATTGTAGTTTTGATTTGCATTTCTCTAATGATTAGTGATGTTGAGCATCCTTTCATGTGTTTGTTGGCAATCTGTATATCTTCTTTGGAGAAATGTCTATTTAGATCTTCTGCCCATTTTTGGATTGGGTTGTTTGTTTTTTTGATATTGAGCTGCATGAGCTGCCTGTATATTTTGGAGATTAATCCTTTGTCAGTTGCTTTGTTTGCAAATATTTTCTCCCATTCTGAGGGTTGTCTTTTCATCTTGTTTATAGTTTCCTTTGCTGTGCAAAAGCTCTTAAGTTTCATTAGGTCCCATTTGTTTATTTTTGTTTTTATTTCCATCTCTCTAGGAGGTGGGTCAAAAAGGATCTTGCTGTGTGATTTATGTCATAGAGTGTTCTGCCTATGTTTTCCTCTAAGAGTTTGATGGTGTCTGGCCTTACATTTAGGTCTTTAATCCATTTTGAGTTTACTTTTGTGTATGGTGTTAGGGAGTGTTCTAATTTCATTCTTTTATATGTAGCTGTCCAGTTTTCCCAGCACCACTTATTGAAGAGGCTGCCTTTTCTCCATTCTATATTCTTGCTTCCTTTATCAAAGATAAGGTGACCATATGTGCATGGGTTTATCTCTGGGCTTTCTATCCTGTTCCATTGATCTATATTTCTGTTTTTGTGCCAGTACCATACTGTATTGATTACTGTAGCTTTGTAATATAGTCTGAAGTCCAGGAGCCTGATTCCTCCACCTCCGTTTTTCTTTCTCAAGATTGCTTTGGCTATTCGGGATCTTTTGTGTTTCCATACAAATTGTGAAATTTTTTGTTCTAGTTCTGTGAAAAATGCCATTGGTAGTTTGATAGGGATTGCATTGAATCTGTAGATTGCTTTGGGTAGTAGAGTCATTTTCACAATGTTGATTCTTCCAGTCCAAGAACATGGTATATCTCTCCATCTGTTTGTATCATCTTTCATTTTTTTCATCAGTGTCTTATAGTTTTCTGCATACAGGTCTTTTGTCTCCTTAGGTAGGTTTATTCCTAGGTAGTTTATTCTTTTTGTTGCAATGGTAAATGGGAGTGTTTCCTTAGTTTCTCTTTCAGATTTTTCATCATTAGTGTACAGGAATACAAGAGAGTTCTGTGCACTAACTTTTTATCCTGCTACTTTACCAAATTCATTGATTAACTCTAGCAGTTTTCTGGTAGCATCTTTAGGATTCTCTATGTATAGTATCATGTCATCTGCAAACAGTGACAGTTTTACTTCTTCTTTTCTGATTTGGATTCCTTTTATTTCTTTTTCTTCTCTGATTGCTGTGGCTAACACTTCCAAAACTATGTTGAATAATAGTGGTGAGAGTGGGCAACCTTGTCTTGTTCCTGACCTTAGTGGAAACGGTTTCAGTTTTTCACCATTGAGAATGATGCTGGCTGTGGGTTTGTCATATATGGCCTTTATTATGTAGAGGTAAGTTCCCTCTATGCCTACTTTCTGGAGGGTATATATTCTAAAGCTAAATACGAATAATTAGGGTAATCTACACCACCGTACCTCTCTACATAATGGAAAACTAAAGAGTTGGCCACATTAATTAATTAAATCTTAGGTCAAATAAAAACAGAATTGGGAAGGGCTGAGAAACTTATGACACATCTATATTTCAAATAAAATTAGACACCTACAAAGATATGATAAACCTGTCATGACTGATAATTCACTTATTTCAAGTTTATATTCTTGCTCAGAAAACCAAAAGACAAATCAGAACTGTAGTTTTTATACATTGGCTCTTGGATGCTTGGAAACTGTGGTAGGCATAAAAACACACTATTCAGGTCTCCCTCAAAAAAAATAAATAAATAAAGGGGGTGGGAGGAACCTTTGGGAGGTGATGGATGTGTCTATGTCTTGGTGTGATGGTTTCATGGCTGTAGACTTCTCCTCAAACTCCTTGAATTGTATATATTAAGTGTGTACAGCTTTTTACATGTCAATCATACCTCAATAAAGTGGTTTAAAAAAGAGTGAGAGTCTTGATTTGTGGATTGTATGTCGTAGACAGCCTCTAGCTGCTGTAACTTCACGATCCACCAACAGTGTTCACGCTGAGGTGATACACTGAGAATCTCTGATGATGGAGCTTGGTGGGAGTACCAGAGATGGGCCATTCCTACTCAATACAGGACTCGTCTAATGGGTCATCTTTGTTCTGGGGTGCTTGACCTACATAATTTGTGAAGTACGATAAAATGTTTATGATTTTCAAGTTTTTATATTACATCAGGACCTCTCCCATGAATTCCAGACCCATGTATCCAACTGCCTGCAGAACATCTCCACTTAAATTGTTAATGGGCATCTCAAATTTAACGAGTCCAAAACGGAGCCCTCATAGTCCCCCTCAAACCTGCTCTCCCCTTTCCAATTAAAGGCAATTCAATTCTTCTAGTTGCACAGGCCAAAAACCTTGGAGTCATCCCTCACTCCTCTCTTTATCACACACTCCATATCCAATATGTTAGAAAATACCACGGTCTCTACCTTCGAAATATACCCAGATTGCAATCACTTCTCACCACCTCCACTGCTACTCCACTGGACCAAGCTACCAGCATCTCTCGCCTGGATTGCTGCAAAGTCTCCTAACATTTTGCTGCTGCTGCCCTTGTTCATCTTCAGTCTACCCAGCTAGTAAGGGATCCAGTGAAATTGTCAGTCAGATTATACCCTTCCTCTGCTGAGAATCCTGCAAAGACCCTCCACCCCAATCAGAGTAAATAAACGCCAAAGTTCATACCAGGACCAACAAGACTTCCCTCACTTCTTCAGGTTCATCTCCTATTCCTCTTATGCTCAGTTACGATGGCTTCCTCGCAAGCCCCTTAAATGGGACAAGCACAATCTGGTCCTTTGCAGTAGCTGTTCCCTCTGTTAGAATACTCTTTCCCAGGGACTCATGGGACTAGCTCCTTCAATCCTTCAGTTATTATTCAAGTGAATTCCTGGTAACTACATACAGTGATGGATGTTAACTAGACTTACTGTGGTGATCATTTTGCAATACATATAAATATTGAATCATTCTGTTATATACCTGAAACTAATATACCATTATATGTCAATTATATTTCAATTTTAAAGAAAAAGCTCTTTAAAGAGCTTTTTCTAAATACCGTATCAGTGGAAAAATAAAATCTTTTACATCAAAAAAAAAAAAAGTAAATTCTTCTGAGGGTTTCTATTGACAGCACAACCTAAATTTCAATCTATCACTCTGATACCTCATAAACCCATTCTTTGCTTTATTTTTTTTTAATTGAGATATAATTGAAATACATTAGTTTCAGGTGTACAGAATGATTTGATATTTGTGTATATTGGGAAATGATCACCACAATAAGTCTAGTTAATATCCATCCCTATACATAGTTTAAAATTTTCTTCCTTGTAATGAGAACTTTTAAGATCTACTCTCTTAGCAACTTTCAAATATACGATAGAGTATTATTAACTATAGTCACCATGCTGTACATTACATCCTCATGGCTTATTTATCTTATAGCTGGAAGTTTGTACTTTTTAACCCCTCTCACGCATTTTGCCCCCTCTCCCCACCACCAACCCCTGCCCTGGAACTACCAATCTCTTCCCTGAATCCATGAGCTCTTTTTCTTAGATTCCACATATAAGTGAGATCTTACGGTATTTATCTTTCTCTGACTTATTTCACATTGCACAATGCCTTCAAGGTCAATCCATGCTGTCAAAAATGGCAAGATGTCCTTATTTTTTAATGGCTGAATAATATTCCATTGTGTGTGTGTGTGTGTGTGTGTGTGTGTGTGTGTGTGTGTGTGTGTATCACAGTTTCCTTATCCATTAATCCATTGATGGACACTTAGGTTGCTTCCATACCTTGGCTATTGTAAATAATGCTGCAATGAACATGGGGGTGCATATATTTTTGAGTTAATGTTTTCATTTTCTTTGGAAATACCCATAAGCGGAATTGCTGGATCATGTGCTAATTCTAATTGTTTGAGGAACCCCCGTACTGTTTGCCATAGTGGCTGCACCAACTGACATTCCTACAAACAGTGCACAAGGGTTCCCTTTTAAAACTCCACATCCTCGCCAACACTTGCTATTTCTTGCCTTTTCATTACAGCCATTCCAACAGGTGTGGGGTGGTATCTTGTGGTTTTGACACGTTTCCCTGACATTGAGCACCTTTTCATGTACCTCTTGGCCATCTGTATGTCTTCTTTGGAAAAATGTCTACTTAGATCCTCTGCCCTTCCTGCTCTATTTCTGTCTTTAGCACACATCCCTGTCTAACATACTATATATCAATATTTTACTTATTTGTTATCAATTTCCCCCAGCCAAAGGTAAGCTCTACTAGGCAAGCAATTTTGTCTAATTTGTTTACTGCTGTTTCTTTAGTATTTAGAACAGTGCCACGCACAAAGAGTGCACTCAAAACATATTTATTGAATGACAGAGTATCTAAGTACAGTTTACACTATTCCAATCAAAGGAAAGAATGGGTATAAAAACAGGGGGAGGAGAGATACACCTAAAGAAAATTCTGACAAATAAGAGCTCTAATTATAGCTTGCATTTACTATGTCTTCTCCAATCATTTATTCATAATTGTCTAATGGCATTCGTGATGAATACCTGGGTTCAACAAAAAAGGAGTGAATACACTAAGCAAAGTTCATTTATTTTTCACGACGTTCTTCTTTTGATTTTGAGTCTTTACTCTCCTGGATTCCTAACAGAATTGCGTCAGCCTCTAGGATAGTTGTATCTGTTGTCGCTCCCAAGAACCTAGATGTAAGTTCAAGATCTAACAGCCGCAGCCGGACTCTGGTTCCTTTCTGGTATTTCCTAAACAGTAAGAAAAAAAATTCCATTAATTCTGAATATCACTAAATGAATAACTACTTTAAAGTAAAACCCAAATTCTAATTTTAATTTGTGTTGGCTCAAGATAATAAAATTAACACTAGTATATGAGAAATAGTTGTTTTTGACAGAAAAGTAATTTAGTTGTATCAGAATTTTCATCTTAAAGCTGCCTTTAAAGATTTTATAACCTAAATAAAAACGTATTCCAAACTGAAATTCAAACAAGTTGGTTCTTGAAACTGACATTTATTTTAATGTCAGTTATTTTTAAAGTCAAAAAGTATCAAGGGGAAAAAATGTTTTCAGAAACATTTTGTCTTCTAAAATTAAAATCTTCTTTTAAAGTAAAAGAAATTTTACAAAAACAAAATGGAAAACAGTCTAAGTGCAAAGTACTTAGTACTGGGGATTGACTGAACTGTAACTAAAGTATAATGCTGGCCATAACATGCATGATGGCTCAATTTGGTCAAAAAAATTATTCAAGTATTTCACAATACCAAATGAAAACTGATACTCATCTGTCTTTCTTCCTTGATCAATTATTTTAAGAGTTTAACATCAACATTATGAAAAGGTACGGGAGAGTGAAAATATGGCTACTGAATGAAAACCACAAATCTTTAAAAATCTAAAAATATATACCTCGAGTACTCTAAGTTAGTCTTAAAATTAAAATTAAAACAATTTTATATAAACAGAAAATGAAGAAACAGAGTTCTCCAAAAAAGTCACTGGAAAATGATTTTAGTAGACCATATAATGAACAATGTTTGATTAGGTATTCTGGAGGAATTTATAAGTGGTCCATCAAGTAAACATTTAGGCTATCTGGCTTTTTTTTTTTAAAGTTATTTTTCTTTCTGGTTACAGAAGGAAATGTCCTTTTGTAAAATTTGTAAAATCATGATGTCAGTCACATTTCCTAGTCCTTTTATATGTATGTTTACATATATGTACATGGGTGTGTGTATCTGACGGCATAGACCTTACTTTCTGTCTTTGTTTAAAAAAATTAAAGAGATATCCTAGAATATTAAGGCATAGCTTTATATTCTTAGAAAACAGCAATTATAGAACACACTCCGTATGAATTAACCACTGGGAAAACAAGCTACGTTCACAGACAAGGTAAAGCTGAACCCTATTTTCTGCATTACTTGGAGCTGTAACCTATGTTCTAATGGATTCTTTCATTTGTCCTTACAACTCTACTCCAGTGATTCATTTAATCAGCTTTGATTCACGTTGACCCCCTTCCCTGCACCCCACCCTGCAACATCCAATTAGTTATCAAGTTTTGTTCATTTTTTAACAGATATTTCTTGAGCTTAGCCCTTCAGGTCTCATCATCCTTAGCTAAAGCTTGAGGTAGGACCTGGTCTTCCCGGAGCCCACCTTCCTAGTCCGCCTCTCACGATGGTTCCATATCTGCTCTGCTTACGGGGAAATGGCCTAACGTCCATTCCCACACACTTCTACTCCTCTGCACCTTTGCTTCTGTTGTAGCACTGCTTGGACTTTCCTTCTAAATAAATCCTATTGATTCCTAAGTATCCAGGTAGAATGCATCAAAGGCAGCTCCTGAGAGCCTCCACATTCCCCTTATCAGAATGCAGATTCTGTCACTGGAATGCCCAAGGAAGACAGAGGTTTTGCAGTCACAGACTTGGATGCAAATCTGAGCCCTGCTACTTACGAGTTGGGTAACCTTGGGTAACTTGCTTTCTCTGAACCACAATTCCCTCATCTATATAACAGACTTCGACCACTTGGCAGGTTTGCTGGGATGGTTAAATGGGATAATATTATATATTGAAAACGCATAGCCCAGTAAGTGCAAATGTCAGTGCCCTTCACTCACCTGTATTGGTTAACTGTGTAAATCTCTGATTTCTCATTAGATCGAATACTCCCCAAGATCTGGCACTGTATTTCTCTCTGTATCCTTCCAGCGCCAGTGCAGCAGGTACTCAAATGTTCGTCAATAAGTTAACAAGACGCTTGCTGGCAAAAGCCACCACCTCACCGACTACCTAGGCTTTCCATTCTCTTGGCTTTAGCAGCTGTGTGGCCTGGCTCATTTACTTAACCTCTCTGAAGTTTGCCTGGCACAGTGCCTGGTGCACAGTAGTTAAGTTAGTTCTCTTCTCCTTCCATTATTCATATCTGGCCTATAAACAACCATGATGAAAGGGAACAGTGACTTTTTATGAAAAGGGATGAACATTCACAAACACTTGGGACACAATTTCTGGGCATAGTCTCACTGAAGGGGAAGCTCTCAGTGTAGATGGTTCTGTGTCATAAAATGCTAGCAATCTCCTGTTAAAAAATAAAATCAGAAATACCATGAGTGCACAGTATGCTTGGTAGTTTACGGAAAGGAAAACTTTTTTTAGGTGTAGTAGCCTTTAATAATATGAAAGTTTTGTCTTCATCTCTAAAAATTATGCAAATTCTAGAAGTTATCCAGTGAGTTGGTAAAGGAGATGAAAAATGAACTGCAGGACTTTACATGTGCTAAATGAATGAAGAATCACCCACATGTACATACCTTGCACTAAACAAAAAAACCTCTAGAAGATTCTCTGACTTCTGCTACCTGGAAGTAGCTGTTTCTACTTTTATGGTACTTAATTTTCACTGTGCATTATTTCTATGTGTTATCTTCCCTAGTAGACTACAGGCTCGTTATGGGCAGGGCTTTAATCACATCTGCCTCTCTTACAGTACTGAGATGTATACATTTCATTTAACGTAGCCTTTTGAACAGTGGTTTTTCACTTTCCAGTACATCAGAAGCACCTGGGGTGCTTATTAAAAATGCAAATGAGGGAAGCAACCCCAGAGAGTGAGCTGGCAAATGTAGGGTGGGACTTGGGAATTTCCCTTTTTAACAAGCTCCCCAGGTGATTTGGATGCAGTCTTCTCTGATCAGCATTTGAGAAAAATCTGGCCTAGAATTACCTTTATTGTGTACAAGACACAGCATCCTACACACATACAAAGGGCCAGTAAAATGAGGACCTCTGACAGGACTTTGTGGCCACCATTAACAGCCTTTGAGGGTAACAGATGTTTTCTATAAGTGATGAGAAAGCCAACAGACTTTAGGGTGAGTAATTTAAACAGATCAAAAAAAAAAAAAAAAAAAAAAAGGTCAGGCAATGACAATATATAATGGAGAAAGGCACCTAACAACAGTCCCTTGAACAAAGCCTACTGACAGCTGGGGTGGGGTGGGGCTGTCTCTCCCAGACACAGACTGTCCTTTCTGGGAGACCCGGGACATGGAAAGGTTAGCAAAGTCCTCACTCAACAGGAATAGCAGCCATACAATTAATGTGGAGTTTATGCGCGCTTTAACTTGGAAACACTTTATTAAAGGGAAAAGTAAAGAAATAACTAATGTATTTCTGAGAACTCCATTTCTGCCAATGAAATTTGAGGTGAACCTTCAGTACTGCAGTCTTTGACAATCACTTAATACCACTTAGTCTTCCCATGTGGGTTTCCATTGTTCCACATAACAAGATTTAAAATGAAAATGCCAGTAAACTCTTTCCCCAGCTTGTTCATGCAGTTATTAATGGTCTATTTATTCAAAGATTTGGGCCTAAGTATAAATATCCAGAAGAGGCAATGTGGTGGTCAAGACTCTAGACTCTGGAGCCAGATGGCCAGATGTGTGCCCAGCTCTATCCATAAATATGCAACTCTGAGCCAGTTACTTCATCTCTCTGTTTCAGTTTCCTCATTTGTAAAATGGGAATAATTATGCCTTCTAGGTTCCTATGAGCATGAAATGAGTTAACACCTGCCAAACCCTTATAAATGCTCAATAAATGTTAGCTACCATCATCAATCACCACCACCACCACCACCACCACCACCATCACCATCAAAACAAACCCGGTGACACCTGATGCTCCAGCCTTGGCGTGATGGGGAGTACAAGAGCAGTCCCAGATATAATTCCAAGTAATAATTAAACCAATGAAGGATTTCTGTAGAAGGTATGTTTTGGGGGTGAGTTTTCTTTCAATAATTTGCTTTGATTCAAATCTTACTTATTTTAATGGTATAAGCATTCCTCTCTTAAAATGTATTATATAATATATATAACATGCAATATATATAAATACATGATAAATGTCCTACAAAAAAGAAAACAATTTCTTTTGAAATGAATGCTGAATTTCCTTTGAAGATGTGAGGCAAAATAGCACTGAACAAAAGCAAGTAAAATTCAGAGAACTACACATTTAACAGTCCACACTTCCCAGCATTAACCACAATATAAATGAAAACAAGTAGAATATATTGTCAGTCATAGTGACTTATCTATTCTAGTATTCTTTTTGACAGTGGTTCAAGGAACACTGAGGATTGAGGGGCAGGTAGAGCTGTCTAATTTTACCTATCTCCTATCACTCTTCCTTCTTTTTTTTTTTTTTTAAGTTTTTTAATTTTTATTTATTTATTTATTTATGGCTGTGTTGGGTCTTCGTTTCTGTGTGAGGGCTTTCTCTGGTTGTGGCAAGTGGGGGCCACTCTTCATCGCGGTGCGCAGGCCTCTCATTATCGCGGCCTCTCTTGTTGCGGAGCACAGGCTCCAGACGCGCAGGCTCAGTAATTGTGGCTCACGGGCCCAGTCGCTCCATGGCATGTGGGATCCTCCCAGACCAGGGCTCGAACCCGTGTCCCCTGCATTGGCAGGCAGACTCTCAACCACTGCGCCACCAGGGAAGCCCCTCTTCTTTAATTCTTGATGGAGTTAAGCCGTCAATGAATCTATTTTTAGCACATACTATTTCTTGGAAGGGGAAGATGATCATTTCAATAGGTTCATTGTTTTTTCTTCCAAGAAGCATTTTTTAGCTTCCTTTAAAATTTACCATTTCATGCTGGAGAGGGTGTGGAGAAAAGGGAACCCTCTTGCACTGTTGGTGGGAATGTAAATTGATACAGCCACTGTGGAGAACAGTATGGAGGTTCCTTAAAAAACTAAAAATAGAATTACCATATGATGCAGCAATCCCACTACTGGGCATATACCCAGAGAAAACCATAATTCAAAAAGACACATGCACCCCAATGTTCACTGCAGCACTATTTACAATAGCCAGGTCATGGAAGCAACCTAAATGCCCATCAACAGATGAATGGATAAAGAAGATGTGGTACATATATACAATGGAATATTACTCAGCCATAAAAAGGAATGAAATTGGGTCATTTGTAGAGACATGGATGGACCTAGAGACTGTCATACAGAGTGAAGTAAGTCAGAAAGAGAAAAACAAATATCGTATATTAACGCATGTATGTGGAACCTAGAAAAAGGGTACAGATGAACCGGTTTACAGGGCAGAAGTTGAGACACAGATGTAGAGAACAAACGTATGGACACCAAGTGGGGAAAGCCGTCGGGGGGGTGGGGATGGTGGTGGTGTGATGAACTGGGAGATTGGGATTGACATGTATACACTGATGTGTATAAAACTGATGACTAATAAGAACCTGCTGTATAAAAAAAATAAATAAAATTCAAAAATTAAAAAAAATTACCATTTCAATAGTAGACTTAACTTCTAACCTAATCAACCATCCCCCTTCTTTATATACCAGACACTATCTCCTCTATGTCTTCTTCCTATAATGAGGTTTTATTATTATTATTATTTTTAAATTAATTATTTATTTATTTTTATTTATTTATGGCTGTGTTGGGTCTTCGTTTCTGTGCGAGGGCTTTCTCTAGTTGTGGCAAGTGGGGGCCACTCTTCATCGCGGTGCGCGGGCCTCTTATTATCGCGGCCTCTCTTGTTGCGGAGCACAGGCTCCAGACGCGCAGGCTCAGTAGTTGTGGCACACGGGCTTAGTTGCTCCGCGGCATGTGGGATCCTCCCAGACCAGGGCTCGAACCCGTGTCCCCTCCATTGGCAGGCAGACTCTCAACCACTGCGCCACCAGGGAAGCCCGAGGTTTTATTATTTTTAAATTTTAATTAGTTTTTCCTCATTCCTTTGATTACATCAGTGGACTTTTCCTTCTAAAAGTGCACAAATACCCATAATTTTGCTACAATTTTAAGAAGTTCACAGATTACCTGAAGGTCATCTACAGACCTATAAGATTAAAAAGTTTTGTGCTAGATTTTAAGTCTGTTTATATTTCTTGAGGTAAAAGAAATGGGTTCTCATTCCATCTACACAACAACATGGCCTTGTGATAATTATGTCTGTTGTTAAATTCCCAATGTGTTTCTTAATGAAACCTAGGACTTCAATGAACAAGCTCACTGGGCCACTGCTCACAGCCACACAGTTGGTAAGCGGTAGACCCAACCTCTACCACGGCCTCCTTTTCTAATGGATATAAGACAAAAGTCCATGGCATATGTAAAGAAGGAATTTTTCTTTCATAATTACCCTGGTCACTTCCTTAAGTTTAAAACTATTAGGAATGAATAAGGACAGGTGTTAAAAAGAGAATTAGGTCCAGAGAAGCATAATATTTTGACTTTAAAAAATATGGAAAAGGGGGGTAAGGGGGGAGGGATAAATTAGGAATTTGGGATTAGCAGATGTAAACTACGGTATGTAAAATAAATAAACAAGGTCCTGCTGTATAGCACAGGGAACTATATTCAATGCCTTGTAATAAACTATAATGGAAAAGAATATGAAAAAGAATATATATACATGTATAACTGGATCACTTTGCTGTATACCAGAAACTAATACAACACTGTAAATTAACTATACTTCAATTAAAAAATAAATAATATAACCATGGAATAAAAAGATAAATCAATAAAATGTATCCAACAAAGGAACAGGCTTGAGATGACTCTTAAGAAGCTAAATGGGTCCCACCATCTTGAATATTTATACTATAAATGTTTGTTTATAGCAAATAATTATACCAAAACGTGTTGGAAATGTTCAGAAGTACTGTATGGTTGTCACAATGATGAGGTTGACATTTAGTAGGGGTGGATGGGATGGAGACATTCTGTAATGCACAGAACTCTTCCATACAACAGAGTTGTCCTGGATCTGTGCTAGACAGTGATGTGGGTGAAAAACCTGCTTATAATTATCTAAGCCTAAAACTCTGTCTGCTAAATACAAAGAGTTGGTTTTTTAAAAATAAGAGTTTAAGTATACACTAAATTTCCAAGAATGTGATTACTGTGTAAACTAATGGAAGACTGACTTTGTCGACAGTGTTAGCAAGAGTTGCTCACTATTTCAGAAAATCACACTGCCATAACAATACCACCATTTCATTTTTGTGTCTTGCTACATGGGTTAAATGTATCTTCTTTACAGCTTAAACTTTGGCTTATTGTTTGCATTGGGAGGAGATCCATCTCCTCTACACCTGCTATCTAAAAATATATGATTTAAAAAAATAAAAAAAAAAATAAAAAAATAAAAATATATGATTTATCTTCTCACCTTTCAATGAAATGCATTGATAAAAACTTAACTAAAATACCAATAATACCAAAACACCGTTGCCCAACATAACTTTCTGTAATGACAGAAACATTCCATATAAGGTGGTCATTGAGCACTTGAAATATGACTAATGTGAGTGAGGAACCAAATTTTCAAATTTTATTTAATTTGAATTAAATTTAAATAGCCATTTAGTGCAGTTATAGACAATTTCAAATTGACAATAAAAATAGTAAGCATACTTGTCCTACAATATATAACACTGGAAGAAAGGCTAGTTTTACAGGAAAAATAGAACTCTGAAATTTGTTATAATAAATAGCTATTACTAATTAGATTACAGCAATAATAAACGATCAGATCCATGTTTGCCATTCCTAAGTCCTCAAATGTTTCTTTCCTTTCTGTTATTTTTTGTATTTTTCCTCAAATCTGTGTGACACTGTACTAGACACACAGCAACTGAACTGTCTTTTAGATATTTAGAGGTTAAAACAAAATTCTCTGTAAAGATAGCTTCTTCCACGTTACAGATAGAAAATTAAGATACATGGAAGTCACTTGCCAACACCACAAAGCTGTATAAGAGGATTCACAGATTTTTTTTCTCCTCTTCCTTTTCTTAAGTTCTCAGTTACCTCTGACTTCTTGCAAGAACTGTAAGCTTAATCGCTTTAGGAGTGATAAGAAGTTACCACTTCATATGGTCTCATAATGTCTTCCCTTTGAAATAAAATGTAAACCATGTTGCTGCCGCCTAACTCATTGTTTTAACTGTTTCCCACTAGAAATATGGTTACTTTCAGTGGTAACAGATAATAAATTATCAGAAAAAAGTCTCCATGGCTTAATGCAAGGTTGTCTATTTTTCATACCTTTTTTAATTAGAAAAAAAAACTTTGGATATTAGTTTTTCAGAAATGCTGTATTTCATATTATAAAACATTGAATACTGCTGTCTTGAAAGCAAATAGGATGTCTCCAGTGAGCATGTTCAAAATGAAAATAGCCTGTGTTTTCACTGCTTGGTGTGTTTCTTTAACTTCAAGTGCTTGCCTCCGACTGATCTTTGTGAACTCCAGCCTAAATGGATTCAATGCCAGCCTTCACCATCACTGCTCTCTTCCACTGTGCATTTTCGCAGACCATATGCTGCAGTAAATGAGCCTGCATGTCTGAGCTGTTTAGGAAAAGGGCAATTAAATCTGGTTTTGCATTTCTGTATTAAGGACATGGTTTAAAGACTTTCCTTTGGAGAGGTTTTTGACATTCTTTCCACAGACATTCTTTAACATCTGTCAGTGCATGCTGGTGACGGTTCTCGTAGACTTAAAATAGAGACAGTCTCTGACTAGTTCTTTGATATACGTATATTAAATAATACAAAGCCGACAAATACAAGGCTTGGATTGAACCTCAGTATCCAAAGAGAATCTTGTAAGGAATTCTGACTTTGCTAGTCAATTTAGCTGTCTTGCTGTAATCATAGTTCTCAGAGGTTTTAAAAATAGTTCTCTTGAAATCATTAACCATCTATGTTTTCATCCCAGTAAGTTAAAATAGTTTAGAACTTTTTCTGATTTTCTTACAATTCGTTAAAGTTTTAAGACTTTAGAAGTAAAATTTTGTTTTCTGAAGAGAGAAAGCTAAAATGTTTCTAATGGTTCAATTACCACCTATTTGTCTTTTCTAATTCATACAAATGTTCACAGTAATGCTGATCTCTATGTGAAGCCCATACTTTGTCCGTGTGTGTGTGCGTGTGTGTGTGAGGGAGAGCATTTGCATGTGAGCATGAGGGAATATATGTACTTTGTTCTTCTTTAAATGAACTGTCTGGGCATCAATTTCCTCATCTCTGAAAAGCACAACGTTAGAAGAGACCTAAGGTCTTTTGCAGTTCTGTGATTTTATTCTACTTTTATACAATTTTAAGTGTTTGAAAACAGATATAGTATAGAGAGCTATTAAGTGCAAAATTGATTAAATATACATATAAAATGCAAAATTTTAAGACTTTTTATTAGATACATAAAATATTATTATAGTCTTAAATATTCAATTAACAAATGAACTTTTATATGCAGACTCTGTGGTGTATTTCAGATTTGTCTCCCTTTTTCAAAGTACCATCACTGTGTTTCCTTGACAGTGTTTCTAGTCTATTGCTTCTTTCTGTTCAATCTGTAAGATGCCTGTCAAGACTGACTCACCACATACTATCTATACTGTCTTATCAAGCACAGCAGCCATGGTTAACAACATAAAGGTAGAGAGTGCTCATAAAGTTCTGTAGCTCTCCAATAATTCAACTCATTAAAATTTAAAATGTTCATAATACTAAAATGCATTTCCTCAAATTGCTATCATCATGGATAAGACTTTTAATCTTGTTCTGCAACTCTACTATAAACGTATGATTTTGTTTTTCCCTTAAACCAAATTCTTTTTAAACTTGCCCTGCCAGTTAAGTATTTTGTGCCACAAACGGAAGTTTTGTCTCTTGTTCAAACATTGATTTGTTTTATGAAATGTGAAAATGGAACATTTTTAAATGTCCAATAAATAATTTCACTTTTTAATAATGTGGAATATGTATATAATGTAATATATTACATATAGCATCAATAATGATAGTCATAACTTTTTCTTAGAGTTAACAAAATAAGATGTGTCAAGAAATTAGGGAAAGGAAAACCCTATAACCTAATAACTATATCAAGTCTATATTTATTTTTTAAAAAACCAAAATGTTTGTTGCTGGTCAGAATATACATATATCATAAAAAAGAATATACACATACTTATATTTAGAGGGGCCAAAAACTCCAAAGAAAACATAAGGAATAAATGCTTTCAGGCACCTGAGATACGCTGATGACTAACATTAGATCAAAGTTGGAGCCAGAATTACAGCATCTAAGCAAAGGATACATTTTGTGGTATACAAGTTTTGTTTTATGAGAAAAGAAAATATACACATTTATTGCCAGAGATAAGTTTTGTCAGTGTAGAACAGAGGAAAGAATATGGGCTTTAAAAAGTTATAGAGGGGTGGAGTCAAGACAGCGGACTAGGAGGACGCAGAATTCGCGTCTCTGCACAACTAGGGCACCTACCAGGCACCAGGGGGGGACCACGGACACCTAAGGGGATGGAAGGAACCCCTAGCGACTGGGTAGGATGTGGGGCGTGGGGGGGGAGTGAAGGGGGAGGAGAAGTGGAGGCAGGATGGGACTGGTGCCCTGAGGGGCGGCTGGGGGAGGGGAAGGGGTCCCACGCCCGAAGGGGGAAACTGGGGGAACACTGGGAGGGCAGAGGATCAAAAGGGAGCATGGTCAGGCTTCCCCCACCCACTTGGGCCCCTGGGAGCCTGCTGAGATCCCAGGCCTGACCCTCTGCCCACCGAGGCCCCCTCCAGCTGCGTGGGTCCTGAGGGAGTGGGAGGGAGGGAAGGGGGAGCAAAAGTAAAGGTCAGACCTATGGACCGGCACCCCTGAAGGGCGGCTGGGGGAAGGGAGTTCCTACACCCAGCGGGACCCACCCATGGTTAGGGGCCCAGCAACAACAGGGGAGACCCTGGGGGGGACAGTAAGGGAGGGGGGGCATGGAGGAACAGAAGGGAACACAGCCAATGCTTTCCCTGTCCACTTAGGCACCGGGGAGACCTGTTGAGTTCCTGGGCCTAATCCTCTGCCCTCGGAGTCTCCCTCCTGTGGCAGAGGGCAAGCCCCGCCCCTACACCCCCACCCAGGGCCCTACCTCTACACTTGGAGACACCCTCTGAGACACCCTCCGACCGCTCTGGGCCTAAACCCCACCCACACACCCTCACCCAGGGCCTTACCTCCAAACTCTGTAACTCCACACTATGTAGGCCCCCCTTTGGACGTGCTGCCTCTCCCCTTCCGCATAGGTCCTAAGCAGAGGCCCCGCCCCATGCTCAAACGTCAACCCCACCCCCACCTAGGTCCCACCCCACCCTAAACCCAGCCCCTGCCTAAGAGCCAACCCCACCTAAACTCTGCCCCCATAGCCAAGGTCTTTTTTTTTTCTTTTCTCTGTTGTGGTTTTGTTTACCTTGTTGCAGTTGTTTCAATTATATTTTTATTTTTCCTAATATATTTTTTATCTTTCTAATTTAATTTTATTTTTTATTCTCTGTTATTGTACTGCTCCTTTTTTCTTTTTTTTTTTTTTGCCACACCACGTGGCATGCGGGATCTTGGTTCCCAGGCCAGAGGTTGGGCCCGAGCTCCTGTGGTGGGACACCAAGTCCAAACCACTGGACTAACAGAGAACCTCAGACCCCAGGGAATATTCATCAGAATGAGGCCTCCCGGAGGTCCTCATCTCACCACCAAAACCTGACTCTATCCAACTGCCTGCAAACTCCACTGCTGGATGCCTCAGGCCAAACAACCACTAAGACAGGAATACAGCCCCACCCATCAAAAAAAAAAATAAAAATAAAAAATGACAAAAAAATGTTACAGACGAAAAGCAAGGTAGAAACCTACAAGACCAAATAAATGAAGACGAAATAGGCAACCTACGTGAAAAAGAATTCAGAGTAATGATAATAAAGATGATCCAAAATCTTGGAAACAGAATGGAGAAAATACAAGAAACGTTTAACAAGGATCTAGAAGAACTAAAGAGCAAACAAACAGTGATGAACAACACAGTAACTGAAATTAAAAATACTCGAGAAGGAATCAACAGCAGAATAACTGAGGCAGAAGAATGGATAAGTGAGCTGCAAGATAAAATGGTGGAAATAACTGCCGGGGAGCAAAATAAAGAAAAAAGAATGAAAAGAACTGAGGACAGTCTCAGAGACCTCTGGGACAACATTAAACACACCAACATTCGAATTATAGGGGTCCCAGAAGAAGAAGAGAAAAAGAAAGGGTCTGAGAAAATATTTGAAGAGATTATAGTCAAAAAATTCCCTAACATGAGAAAGGAAATAGTCGATCAAGTCCAGGAAGTGCAGAGAGTCCCTTACAGGATAAACCCAAAGAGAAACACGCCGAGGCACATATTAATCAAGCTATCAAAAATTAAATACAAAGAAAAAATATTAAAAGCAGCAAGGAAAAGCAACAAATTACCTACAAGGGAATCCCCATAAGGTTAACAGCTGATCTTTCAGCAGAAACTCTGCAAGCCAGAAGGGAGTGGCAGGACATATTTAAAGTGATGAAAGGGAAAAACCTACAACCAAGATTCTCTACCCGGCAAGGATCTCATTCAGGTTCAATGAAGAAATCAAAAGCTTTACAGGCAAGCAAAAACTACGAGTATTCAGCACCACCAAACCAGCTTTACAACAAATGCTAAAGGAACTTCTCTAAGTGGGAAACACAAGAGAAAGAAAAGACCTACAAAAATGAAACCAAATCAATTAAGAAAATGGTAATAGGCACATACATATCAATAATTACCTTGAATGTAAATGGATTAAATGTTCCAACCAAAAGACACAGACTGGCTGAATGGATAAAAAAAGAAGACCCTTATATACGCTGTCTACAAGAAACCCACTTCAGGCCTAGGGATACATACAAACTGAAAGTGAGGGGATGGAAAAAGATATTCCATGCAAATGGAAATCACAAGAAAGCTGGAGTAGCAATACTCATATCAGATAAAATAGACTTTAAAATAAAGACTGTTACAAGAGATAAGGAAGGACACTGCATAATGATCAAGGGATCAATCCAAGAAGAAGACATAACAATTATAAATATTTATGTGCCCAACATAGGAGCACCTCAATACATAAGGCAAATGCTAACAGCCATAAAAGGAGAAATCGACAGTAACACAATAATAGTGGGGGACTTGAACATCAGTTCAAGTTCAACAGACAGATCATCCAGTTAGAAAATAAATATGGAAACACAAGCTTTAAATGACACAACAGACCAGATAGACTTAATTGATATTTTTAGGACATCCCACCCAAAAGCGGAAGAAAACACTTTCTTCTCAAGTGCACATGGAACGTTCTCCAGAATAGATGACATCTTGGGTCACAAATCAAGGCTTGGAAAATTTAAGAAAACTGAAATCGTATCAAGCATCTTTTCCAACAACAGTGCTATGAGATTAGAAATCAATTACAGGGAAAAAAACAGTAAAAAAACAGTAAAAAACCCAAATAAATGGAGGCTAAACAGTGCATTGCTAAATAACCAAGAGATCACTGAAGAAATCAAAGAAGAAATTAAAAAGTACCTAGAAACAAATGACAATGAAAACCAGACAATCCAAAACCTATGGGACGCAGCAAAAGCAGTTCTAAGAGGGAAGTTCATAGCAATTCAAGCTCACCTCAAGAAACAAGAAAAATTTCAAATAAACAATCTAAACTTACACCTAAAACAACTAGAACAAGAAGAACAAAGAAAACCCAAAGTTAGCACAAGTAAAGAAATCATAAAGATCAGAGCAGAGATAAATGAAATAGAAATGAAGAAAACAAGAGCAAAGATCAATAAAACTAAAAGTTGGTTCTTTGAGAAGATAAACAAAATTGATAAACCTTTAGCCAGACTCATCAAGAAAAAAAGGGAGAGGACTCAAATCAGTAAAATTAGAAATGAAAAAGGAGAGATTACAACTGACACTGCAGAAATACAAAAGATCATAACGGACTACTACAAGCAACTATATGCCAATCAAATAGACAACCTGGAAGAAATGGACAAATTCTTGGAAAAGTACAACCTTCCAAGATTGAACCAGGAAGAATTAGAAAATATAAACAAATCAATCACAGGTAATGAAATTGAAACTGTAATTAAAAATCTTCCAACAAACAAAAGTCCAGGACCAGACGGTTTCACAGGCAAATTCTTTCAAACGTTTAGAGAAGAGTTAACACCTATCCTTCTGAAACTCTTCCAAAAAATTGCGGAGGGAGGAACACTCCCAAATTCATTCTACGAGGCCACCATCAGCCTGATACCAAAACCAGACAAAGATATCACAAAAGAAGAAAATTATAGACCAATATCACTGATGAACAGAGACGCAAAAATCCTCAACAAAATATTAGCAAACAGAATCCAACAACATATTAAAAGGATCATACACCATGATCAAGTGGGATTTATCCCAGGGATGCAAGTATTCTTCAATAAATGCAAAACAATGTGATACACCATATTAGCAAGTTAAAGAATAAAAACAATATGATCATCTCAATAGATGCAGAAAAAGCTTTTGACAAAATTCAACACCCATTTCTGATAAAAACTCTCCAGAAAGTGGGCACAGAGGGAACCTACCTCAATATAATAAAGGCCATGTACGACAAACCCACAGCAAATATCATTCTCAATGGTGAAAAACTGAAACCATTTCCTCTAAGATCAGGAACAAGAAAAGGATGTCCACTCTCACCACTATTATTCAACATAGTATTGGAAGTCCTAGCCACAGCAATTAGAGAAGAAAAAGAAATAAAAGGAATACAAATTGGAAAAGAAGAAGTAAAACTGTCACCTTTTGCCAGTGACATGATACTGTACATAGAAAATCTTAAAAGATGCCACCAGAAAACTACTAGAACTAATCAATGAATTTAGTAAGGCTGCAGGATACAAAATTAATGCACAGAAATCTCTTGCATTCCTATATACTAACAACGAAAGATCAGAAAGAGAAATTAAGGAAAGAATCCCATTTACCATCACAATAAAAAGAATGAAATACCTAGGAATAAACCTACCTAAGGAGGCAAAAGACCTGTATTCAGAAAAGTATAAAACATTGATGAAAGAAATCAAAGATAACATAAACAGATGGACAGATATACCATGTTCCTGGATTGGAAGAATCAACATTGTGAAAATGACTATGCTACCCACAGCAATCTACAGATTCAATGCAATCCCTATCAAATTACCAATGGCATTTTTCACAGAACTAGAAGAAGAAATTTTACAATTTGTATGGAAACACAAAAGGCCCCAAATAGCCAAAGCAATCTTAAGAAAGAAAAACGGAGCTGGAGGAATCAGGCTCCCAGACTTCAGACTATACTACAAAGCTACAAAGTAATCAAGACAGTATGGTACTGGCACGAAAACAGAAATATAGATCAATGGTACAGGATAGAAAGCCCAGAGATAAACCCACACAGATATGGTCACCTTATCTTTGACAAAGGAGGCAAGAATATACAATGGAGAAAAGACAGCCTCTTCAATAAGTGGTGCTGGGAAAACTGGACAGCTACATGTAAAAGAATGAATTGGAATACTCCCTAACACCACACACAAAAATAAACTCAAAATGGATTAAAGACCTAAATGCGATGCTGGACACTATAAAACCCTTAGAGGAAAACATAGACAGAACACTCTTTGACATAAATCACAGCAAGATCCTTTTTGACCCACCTCCTAGAGTAAGGGAAATAAAAACAAAAATAAACAAATGGGACCTAATGAAACTTAAGAGCTTTTACACAGCAAAGGAAACTATAAACAAGATGAAAAGACAGCCCTCAGAATGGAAGAAAATATTTGCAAACGAAGCAACTGACAAAGGATTAATCTCCAAAATATACAAGCAGCACATGCAGCTCAATATCAAAAAAACAAACAACCCAATCCAAAAATGGGCAGAAGACCTAAATAGACATTTCTCCAAAGAAGATACACAGATTGCCAACACATGAAAGGATGCTCAATGTCACTAATCATTAGAGAAATGCAAATCAAAACTAAAATGAGGTATCACCTCACACCAGTCAGAATGGCCATCATCAAAAAATCTACAAACAATAAATGCTGGAGAGGGTGTGGAGAAGAGGGAACCCTCTTGCACTGTTGGTGGGAATGTAAATTGATACAGCTACTATGGAGAACAGTATGGAGGTTCCTTAAAAAACGAAAAATAGAACTATCATATGACCCAGCAATCCCACTACTGGGCATATACCCAGAGAAAACCATAATTTAAAAAGAGTCATGTACCACAATGTTCATTGTAGCACTATTTACAATAGCCAGGACATGGAAGCAACCTAAGTGTCCATCAACATATGAATGGATGAAGAAGATGTGGCATATATATACAATGGAATATTACTCAGCCATAAAAAGGAATGAAATTGAGTTATTTGTAGTGAAGTGGATGGACCTAGAATTTGTCATACAGAGTGAAGTAAGTCAGAAAGAGAAAAACAAATACCGTATGCTAACGCATATATATGGAATCTAAAAAAGCGGTACTGATGAACCTAGTGGCAGGGGAGGAATAAAGACACAGACTTAGAGAATGGACTTGAAGGCACGTGGGGGAAGGGGAAGCTGGGATGAAGTGAGAGAGTAGCACTGACATATGTACAATGCCGAATGTAAAATGGATGGCTAGTGGAAAGCAGCTGCATAGCACAAGGAGATCAATTCGATGCTCTGTGATGACCTAGAGGGATGGGATAGGGAGGGTAGGAGGGAGGCTCAAGAGGGAGGGGATATGGGGATATGTGTATACATATAGCTGATTCGCTTTGTTGTACAGAGGAAACTAATGCAGCATTGTGGAGCATTTATCCTCCAATAAGGATGTGAATTTTAAAAAGTTATGG
The DNA here is from genome assembly GCF_949987535.1 of Balaenoptera acutorostrata. Taxonomy (NCBI): domain Eukaryota; kingdom Metazoa; phylum Chordata; class Mammalia; order Artiodactyla; family Balaenopteridae; genus Balaenoptera; species Balaenoptera acutorostrata. Next base: position 59,189,735 of record NC_080080.1, on the reverse strand, counting down.
AAAGGTCTAGATTTGACTGTGACTGAGTACAAGAAACTTACCTCGTATGGATGGCTTACTCATCTGTAAAGCAATACATAACACCTGTCAAGGTTGCTTTGATGCCTAACACATCATAAGGTATGGAAAGTGCCTGTCACATATATATGAACTCAATAAATAGTAGCTATTATGAAATTCACTACGTTGATACTTATATAAAGTATAATAGATAACTGAAAAGATAGTAACTTCAAATATAATTTTATTAAAGATAACTAGAATACTGTTCAAATGGATAAGTCTGACAGTGACCGTCAATATATATAAAAGAAACAAAAGGAAAACAAAACTCATTGAAGGTGTTCTTTAAGTCTGAATTTGGGGCTGAGGGAGGAGGGTAATAAAATCCAGGGGTTACTTTATAAGGACAGACTTGGTGAGTCTGCAGGGAGTCAGAGCTGAGAGGCAAAACACAATCAATTGCCTATGGAAGCTTTTTACAGTGTTTTCTTTTTAAAAAAATACTGATGCCTGGGGTCCAACCCAGACCTACTCCCTCAAAATCAATAGGGTAGAGCTGAAGATTCATGCATATTTGGGGAAAAACTCCTCAAATGGGTCTAGTTCAAAAAGTATTGGTTAAAGTGTTCATAAGTTACATTCTCTGAGTCTCTGTCTCAATCAAACTCCAAATGAATGGTTCATGGCAGTTTGGGGGCCAAGCTGAATCTTGCTCAATTCAAGCTTTAATTTCCCTAACACGTGCATGCAGTACAGACGTTATATAGAAGGTCAAAGTTAGAACTGCACATTTTAAATATCAAATATGAGATGAGCAAAGTTGTTTTGCTATTATGAAAACTGAAGAGATTAATATGTATTTCCATCTATACAAAGGGCTGGATCATTTTAGGTTGGCCATATAAGGATTATTGCAGTTAAGGATATATTTTCATGACCAAAAGATTTTCAAAATCACTTCCATGGCTCTTGAAAACCTAACACTTGCTGGCATATACAACAACTGTCAGATTTAGCTTGAAAATTATCTTATGGCAGATGTCATCTCCCGATCCCATCCCTAAAATGTCCTTAATAATGTCCTTCAATGGCAGAAACTGTCTCCAGATTCCTAACTCCTGTAGTTTTGACTACATTAAGAGAACAGAAGACTTCTAAATTCACTGTTACCAACCCATTTTCAGAGTTTCCTTTTTTCTTTTAATCTTGTTTCTGTCTCTCTGAATTAGTTACTTATTAAATAAGTATTACTGAATTTTCAACAAACACCTGCTCAACTGGGGTAAGGGGGTACCAACAAGAAAGAGAGAAACTATCCTGCTCCCTCCCAACCCATGGAGGCAACGATGGAGTGAAAACCCATTTTCCATCAATTCCCTCGGTGGGAGGTAGGACTACTTTAGCAGGTCAGTACTGATTTCTGTGCCCTTTCAATAAGACATGAGACTTTACCAGATGTCTTTTGGAAAGCCAAATACTTAAGAGATTGTTACCTCAGTAGCCTCTGTGGGCTGGCAAGAGTCAGAGAGAAAAACCTTTCATAAAAGAATCAAATACATGCCTGCAGGTTTCATGCAATCCAGAGTGTTTCAAACGGCCTCCTCTGCAGGACAAGACTCAGTGTCTGGGGTTGGCGGGGGGTGGGGGGGGCGGTTAGGGCGGGGGTAGTGGAAGCAGGGAATGGAGCACAAAGACTCCTATCACATGCTGACAAGGATGAAGTCAGGTTGGTTTTTTTTTTTTTTTTTTAATAATGTTGCAATTCTTTTTTTTTTTTAATTTATTTATTTATTTTTGGCTGTGTTGGGTCTTCGTTTCTGTGCGAGGGCTTTCTCTAGCTGCGGCGAGCGGGGGCCACTCTTCATTGCGGTGCGCGGGCCTCTCACTGTCACGGCCTCTCTTGTTGTGGAGCACAGGCTCCAGGCGCGCAGGCTCAGTAGTTGTGGCTCACGGGCCTAGTTGCTCCACGGCATGTGGGATCTTCCCAGACCAGAGCTCGAACCCGTGTCCCCCGCATTAGCAGGCAGGTTCTCAACCACTGCGCCACCAGGGAAGCCCTCAGGTTGGTTTTAAGAGAGACCCTTAGGGCTTGGAATAGAGCTTGCGACTTGGCACTTCACAGTCCCGGGTTGATATTTGTCCTCTGCACCCCCAAATCTGGGTATATGCATTAAACACTCTGGTTCATGCCCTTTTAAAACTGAGGGCAATGAAGCCTAGAGAAGTTCTGTGAAATTAAAAATAAAACAGAAAACTGACTACATAAGTTCAGAAAAGCAAGTCGTTTAAAGGCATTTCACGTGATAAGGTGCTTTTAGATCGCTGAAAGCTCAATAAGAGTCACCAATGCGATTTTATTCCCCCCAAAGTTAATGTAATTTAGGCTGAATTAGTACAAGTATATATTCCCCATTTCCCACATAATAATCCCGATCTCCTTGCACTTTTCTGACCACTCTAGGGAATTGTCACCTGTTTGGAAAGAAGACAGTGAAAGAATCTTGTATTATGTGAATGAAAAATTAAGGGAAGGAGAGCAGTTAACAGGTTGAAAAAAAAGTAGAAAAAGGACCTTATACCTGTCAGAAGAATTTGAAAGGCAAGGATTAGATAATGATATTATTAAAGAGGTCACAATATTTATTTTGTGCATCTACTTTGTATGCCTCCAAAAAGCAGAAATAAGAAAAATGGTTAGAAGTTACAGAATGGCAGATTTCAGCTTAATATGAGGAAGAACTTCTAACAGAGTTGGCTGGAAGAGGAACTGGGTGTTTTGGTCATTCATGGAGGAAATCACAGGGAATTTTCAAGACGGATGAGCACTGTGGCAGTGATGGAGTTGGAATTCAGTAAGGGCTGAATCAGATGACTTCTAAGATTCCTTCCATTTCTAAAATTTTATGATTCTATGACTCAGAATACTTATTAGGTCTTCCACCATTCAGGAAACATGAAAGCTGGAAAGCAAGTTAAAAAAAGAGCAGCCAAACAGTCAGACAGTAGGTCAGATAGGCAGTAAGAAAGTTAAAATCCGATCACTTTTTAGTTTACCTTTCAGCACTTAACTCTTTCAGACCATGTTGGTGCCTTGACTTATTTCTGGATAGCAAGATCCGCTAGGCACGATTCACTTATTCATCTAGCTCAAATCTGAAGCTAAAGATGATTCCTGACACGACTGCTGGCTAGATGACACATTAAATTTTGTTTCAGATAGAATACACAGTTAATTGACCAGGAAAAACAGATGTTTTACCCCTTCTATTTGTCACTTCCCTAGGTAGGCCATTTCTAAATCACCCTCTGCTTGGATACAAATGAGAAAAGTGACAGGTCAAATATAGCTTCCTTTTTCTGTTACTTACGGTGCTCTCTTTAATAAATCTATGTTAATGTGATACTTTTGAACTTGCACTCTGTAGCACTGCACTGCACTAGAAATAATAGGCACCTGATAAACACTGGTGGAAGACTACCGTGAATATACATTCTCATGTGCTACACAAAAACTTCTGCAACTGGAGTTGTGCACTGGGAGTCTACATTTGACCACAGTGCATTCCACCACTAGACATACGTGCAGCTTACCTGGGCTCCAATCTCAAGGCCACACTGATTTACTTCAAATCCTGAGCAGCAGCCTACATGTTGACAGAGTGTAACCGAATGCTGCCAGTGCTCCCCGATCGCTGGGTCACTCCTATCAGTACAGGAGCGCGACTGCACAGTGACCAGGGGGCTTCTGCTCAGCCAGCTGATGTTTTTTTTTGCTTCTGATTTGAGAAAAGAAATTGTTTCGGGGCAGATTGGTATCTCTAGAGTGACTTTATTCTAAATGCTAATAGAGTAAAATATTGTCAAGAGTCAAATATCTTTGGAATAAAATTCTGCAAAAAAAAAAAGAAATATTACATACTCTGGACTCTCTGAATCAAAATCAAAGCATCTCTTTGTGATTAAAAATTGTAAATAAGAGCTTTTTTTTTTTTTTGCTTTTATTTTTATTTAGTAGGAGGTTGTGGCTATTTCCTTGGGATTAGATAATGATATTATTTCAAGGCTTTTACTACCCAGAAACAAGATTCAAAAAATACTAAAATTCCAAAAGAACTGTGTTAGGATAGCATTTTGACTAATATTAGCATCTCTGAATAAATTCTTATGCTTTTAAAGTAAAGCAGGGCTTCCCTGGTGGCGCAGTGGTTGAGAATCTGCCTGCCATTGCAGGGGACACGGGTTCGAGCCTTGGTCTGGGAAGATCCCACATGCCACGGAGCAACTAGGCCTGTGAGCCACAACTACTGAGCCTGCGCGTCTGGAGCCTGTGCTCCGCAACAAGAGAGGCCACGACAGTGAGAGACCCGCGCACGGCGATGAAGAGTGGCCCCCGCTTGCCGCAACTGGAGAAAGCCCTCGCACAGAAACGAAGACCCAACACAGCCAAAAATAAAAAATAAAAAAAAAAAAAATTTAAAGTAAAGCAAAACAGGGAAGAATAGTGATTAAAATTTTTTCCTTCACTACTAAAAAGGGATTAAGAAACTCAACTTTGATGAGCATTCATTTCCCCTCTCAAATTCTACTTTATAGAGGTTATCTGTATATAGCTTTCCTTGCCCATGTAAATGGACTTCCTAAATCAGTGCCTACAAAATGTGGAAAAAAAGCTCAAGATCCTAGAGCTTTTAAACTTGCCAGAAAAGGGTGAATGAACAGCACAATTCTGTTCAAAAAGCATATATCATGTCATATTAATAGCTAAAGAAAGCCATGTTTATTGGTTTATTGTTTAGTGATAACTAGGACCATGGATAACAAACTGACAGTGTTTAAGAACAATTCTGTTCCCCAATTTACTCATTTTATGCGAACAACTCTATGACCATTATGTAATCTTGAGCAAGGTTACCTTTATTGTAAAATGGGAATCACCATAGTACCTACCTCCTAGGATTGCTGAGAAGATTGTACAAGAGAATGTACATACAGGACTTAGGAAATGCTCAGTGAAAGTCTAGTCAGGACAGGCCTGGATTTAACAAAGAAATTTTTCAGGCATATAACTAGTTCTGTCACAATCAATGTAGGTCTGGCTGTAAGGCTTACTGGGGCTGGCAAACTGACTTGGCAGCGGTTGATTCCTGTTGGGGATGGACAGAAGTTGACAAAAAAGTTTTCAAAGATCTCCTGTTCAAAGAGATTGGGTTTAACTTTAGATGGCTGTCGATTGCTAATCTACTGGATAAGCAGCTGGACTCTTGACCAAATGTGTTTCTAGACCTAGAGGGCCTTTCTGTTGAAAGTAGGACCCCCGTAACGAAGGATACAGGAACAGAATATGAGCCCTGAGAAAGGTGGGCCCAGCATGAGTGCTTGCCCTGGGTCTGGGGCTCCAACCTGTCAGTTTTTCATTGCTTCATTGCTTCATTCATTCATTTATTCAACAAATATTTCTTAAAGGCCCATCTGCGGCACGCACTGTTCTAGGTGCTGGAGTAACCAATGTACAAGAAAGACAGGGTTCCAGCACTCATAGAGCTTACATTGTGGTAAAGAGGAAAAGACAATAAACAAATCAGGTAGGAGGAAGTGCTGTGCAGAAAATTTAAATAAGGTGATATGACAGACAGGGGTGACATTTGACTGGGTGGTGAAGGGAGGCATCTCTGAAGAAGTGACATTTAAGTGGAGCTCTGAAAGACAAAAAAGGAGCCAGCTGTGTAAAGATGGGGGCAGGGCATTTCAGGCAGAGGCACAGTTAGTTCAAAGACTCAAAGGAACAAGTTGGCATGTTTAAAGAAGCAAGAGAAGGCCAGCTTGGCTGGAGAGCACTGGGTGACAGGGACACTGGGAGGAGTGAGAGGGCAGAGAGGAAGGGAGGAGGCAGGCCACCCATAGTGCCTCAGACCCTAATAGAAAAGGTTTGGGGTTTACTTTGGAGAAATGCATGATCAAATTTCTGTTTTTAAGATCACTCTGGCTACTCTCTGGAAAACGAACTGTAGGAAATGATGATGGAAAGACTCTGGGTGGGGAGGATTGAAGTGCTAATTACGACACTTATCCATGGGCAAGGGTGTTGCAGTGAGATATAGCTGTGCTGGCACACCAAATTCCAGGATCAAAGCAGCTGGATCTAATCCTACCGATAATACTGTGTGTCTTGGTTATAATTCATCCAGGATCACAGTAGAGCTGGGCTGAACCTTTTAATATACTGCTTGTATTCTTCTTGTTTTAACAAACAATTTATGCACGTGTAGAACCACCTACTTCCTGTTATAATTGGCAGAGCCTGGCTGTAACGTCCTCTGGGGTGGCAAACTGCCTTGGAAATAGAGTTGGATCTTTATGAAGACAGACAGCAGTTGACAAAGTTTTCAAAGATGAGTGGTGCAATCTGGGGAGGCAAGACTTGAAATTTCCTAAAGCAATGTCTACTCCTACATTTGCTGGTTTATATAAGTGTATTAGTGTGCTTGGGCAGCTATAACAAAACTGGGTGTCTTAAACATCAGAAATTCATTTTCTCATAGTTCTGGAGGCTAGGGATCTGCAGTTCAAGATCAAGGTTCTGGCTGATTTGGCTTCTGGAAGAGACTCTCTCCCAGCTTGCAGACTGCTGCCCTCTCACTATGTCCTCACACGGCCCCTCCTCAGTGCGCACACAGCAAGAGAGTACTCTCATGTCTCTTCTTCCTTTTATAAGGACACCAATCCCAGTGGATTAGGTCCCCACCCTTATGACCTCACTTAACCTTTATTACCTCCTTATATCCCATATAGTCATAATGGGGGTTAGGGCTTCAACATATGAACTTTGAGTGGACACAATTCAGTCCATAACAATGTGTTACTATGAATTCCTACTTGTGTGAGTACAAGCAAATGTTAAATTTATTTGAAACACATATTTATTGCCACTATATAACAATGAGATATTCAGGATATGAAGAATAAATCTGTGATCTCAAGGAGTTTAGAGTCTAGCAGGGGAGATAATTACAATGAAATGTGGAATACTATACTAGAGGTAGTATATGTAAACACAAAGAATTCTATTAGGGAAAAAAATGTCAGGAAACCATAAGGAGAAGAGCTGACGGTTATGTTAAATTTTATAGAATGAGTGGGAGTTCAACAGTGAGGTAGACAAGAAAATCCAGACCTACCTCAAAACCCAACCTCTATGAAATAGGTCTTCCTTGGACTCCCCAGCCTGAAGACATATATCCTTTTACTGAGTTTCAAGAATAGTTATTGTTTGCACAGTTCCTTTGGCCGTTAAAGTAGTGCTCTGAGATACAGCTTCTACTATTCTCTTGAACTATCTAAGTCTTTTGTTATCAGTAAGTTTTAATGAGTGTATGCCTATGTTTCTTGAAGGTAAGGAACATAGCTGATGAATCCTTCAATAGTAGTAAATGAAGGTTCTTTGATTTGAGGAGACTAAAGGATGTATAAGAGAGAACTTAGATGTGAGAATTAGGAGGGTTATAATCAGGTTCTGACACCTCATTAACAAAGAAAATATTCCAGGTTAATTGCTCTGGGTCTCACTTTTTTCTTTCAAAAGAGACAGTTGACTAGGTATATATGGTCTGACAAGCTCTATGAACATACTAGTTCAATCTCCATGAACCTCCATGAACATACTAGTTCAATCTCTCATTCAACAACCCTGTCTAGTTAGGGGTTTCTTAAAGGTACCAGTCTTTACTACTTTAAAAAAAAATCTCCTTTCCCTTCTTGTTCAGATTTTATACAAGCAATTAAAAGGCCATAAAAATTCATCCAATATTATATTTAACATAAAAGGGGGGAAGGAAGGAACAACAAAAAATTCAATTATCAATCCTTCAAGTTTAAATGTTAACCTTAAAATACAGTTAACATCTAGGGTAATTGTTCTACTTCAAGTAAACTGTAAGGAAAATCAGGACAGATAATAGTGGCAGGCAAATTAAATACTCACCTTTGCTTTCTAGTGATTAGATTTAAACATATGGTTTAACCATTTCACAATATAGTATTTATATTTAAACAAAAACACACTCTAGCTATACACAAAGAGATTGCTAAAATGTAAAACATGTAAATCGTGCATCTTCTGTTTTATAACAAAATCTCATCCCAAATGAACGAGTGGGTGGAGGAGAAACAACTCAATTAAAAAGATATTTTCTATAACAATTCCAAAATAGACTAGTTTATTAGTAATTATCAAAAAAAGAAATAGTTCCATTTGAAAAGTTGGTTACAGTTCTAACTTTACAGTCACAAACTCTCTTGTCAGATCAAACTAGTGCTTGCAAAAGTAATTCTGATGCCCAAGTATGGGACAGACTCCATGACCACAAAACTATGCCAGCTCTACCTTTTAAATAGAGTTTGCCAAGATGAGTGTGTTATTAGCCAGGCTTGGCTCAAACAATCCACTGCCCACAAAGCTACTTTAATGTACTGTCTCTATTGAAAATCACAGAGGTCCAACAATACATTACGATACTTTCCCATCACTGCAGCAATTCCCACCACAGGCAACACTTTGTCTCCAACAAAGAAGCCTCACATTCTACGTCTGCACAAACCCCGATCCTGACTAGTACTGTGCGGCTGCCAAGAGGAACATCTGTGTGCTCGACAGTACACAGAACTGGCTCTTTTCTCTTTTCTTTCTCTTACTTTCTGTTTTCTTCTTCTTTTTAATTTCCTAGACAATAAACTATGTGATTGCTGGTAAGGAAACGGTCTTTCATTCCCGTCCTCTTCCCTTTTATTTGTTTGTTTGTTTAAAGTGACAAACAACTACATCTGCCATCTACTATTATTACTTTAAATCCAAATCCTGAAAACACATTAAGTCCAAATCCTGATTCCCTATGAGCTTAGACTTGTGATCATCTGAAGAGTATTGACTTTAAAGATGAAGATCCTTAAAGGTATATTAATAAAAAGAAGTTATCCAATTCCGAGAATATTCGAGAACTTTACTTATATAGAGAGAGTGAAAAATCCAAATAAAAACTAAAAAATGGTAATATATTCATGAGAATAAAAAACTTGTAAACTATACGTTCCCTGTAGAAAGTTTACAACAAAAGCTATTATTTCCATAAGAATATTACATGTTGGTGTTTCATGCCAAAGAAAGACTTTTCTATTATGTTTACCTTCACCTCAAATCAATATTTGGGCTTAAAGAGGTAAAAGAAATTAAGGTGCACCAAGAGACAAATGCACAAAGAATATGACTAGGAATTGACCAGAGGAAAATTACATATTATAGACCCACAATTTCTATCTGCTCCCTAAACAAAAGAAAAAAAAAGGCTCAATTTCATTAGTGATCAAATAGATGCAAATTAAACCTAGATACTTTTGCCATCAGTATGGTTACTATTTGAAAACAGACTACACATTTTTGCAAAGGAATGGAATAGCTGGCATTTTAAATGAGTACTACCTTTCTAGAAAGCAATTTGGCAGTATATGTGTTTATACAAATTGGCCCAGCAATTTCACTTTTCGGATTTTATCCAAAACAAGTGAGAAGAGATGGGCACCCAGATGTTTACTGTAGCTTTATTTAAAATAGAAACAATTTAGAAACAGATAAATATCCAATTATAGAGGCTCTGTTAAATAAATTATGATACAACTCTTCAAGGAGTACTATACAACCAAGAAAAATGAAGTTTAAGAGAATATATAATAAAAAATTTCACTACATAGTTAAGTGAAAATAGCAGGTTATAAAATATGATATATAATGGTAATCCACCTTTTAAAAATGTATGCCTGCTTAGGAAAAATAAAAAATGTTAACAATAGTATTCTCTCATGGTGGTATAATAATAAATTTCTCTATTTTATAATAAACATGCCCTTAGTTTTAAACCAGAAAAAAGTCCCTGAATTATTTCTTCTTAGAATTGATGGAAAATTTTAATTTATTATCATTAAATAAATAAAGGGTAATTCATTTCTTCTCAAAGATACATTAATATTTTCCCAGGTTTTCAAAAACTGTTCCATTGAAAATCATGTAAAATTTCACATGAAAGCTGTAGCAAGAGACAAACAGGAAGAGGGAATCACTACAATAATTTAAGATTGAGAATGGAAAAATCTCTTAGATTTATCACTTTAAGTAGTAGTTGGCAATCACCCAATTGTAGCTCAAAAAGTTTAATGAAGATAGTTAGAGCTGACACTGATTTCATAGCCTGAAAGACCAGTCCATGTGAAATGTATCTCTAACTTTTAGTAGATTAAAACAATGAAGCAACATAAACAAGAAACAACTGTAATTTTATGTGTGTGTGTGTGTACTGATTGGTAGAAATGGAATAAATGGAAAATAATGAAGTTTTCTATTCTTTAAGTCAAAGATAATATGGAGAGCATTTTTTACCTGTCTTACCTTATACTACAAAACTGGATTAATAAGGAAATCACTTTCCAGTTTTATTCTAAAAGGATAAAAGGAATTCTCTACTACTTTCCATTTAATCTGTTCACTCTCCTCTGACATCTTGCACAGGAGCCAGGAAGCTACAAAGAGAAGATCTATGAATTCTGAAAGCAGACAAAGTGTGGGCTTTATCCTTTGAGTTATATCATTCTTTTTCTGCGATACATTCTATAAACCAGTTTTAAATTACATAGCTTGTTTGTGATTCTGCTACAGTAACCTATGTATTTCTTTTGAAAAAAATAAAATTATCTGCTTAAAATGGCCACCAAAAAAAAAAGTGTTTGCAAAGCAGCTGTTAAATAAATGAGACAGACAGAGCTGTACTCTGTTAATTGACACCACTTTACTACATGGTATTTAAAAACCATCACTGGAAAAGCAATAAAAAGTGTCCTGCTTTGTGATCTGGATTTCCCCTCACTGTACACAAGCAGGGTTTTCATGTGATACTTTTAAAGTGTTATTATTCTAGAAGCTAACTGGTCCATCTGTTCTTTATGTTCACTAGTATATCACCAAATATGTTCATAAATAAAATTAAAGGCAGAACAGTTAACTAGATATGTGAAGACCTGTCAACAAATAATACAACTTTTAAAGGATATACAGATTCCTTCTGGTTTAATTACTGAATAAACATACTGCAGAGGAATGCTTGTCTACCAAGTGAAGTGTGAGTGCCGTATCACCACGACGCAGGTGGAGGGTGTGCCACAGAAACAAAGGCCTGCGCTGAACACTGGACTTTATTTTAAGTGGAATTTAACTAAGTCTTGTTACTTGCCACGCACTGTACTTCTTGTACTTTACATGTTATTTCATTTATTCTCACACAAACAACTTTAGAGGTAGGTGTTACTATCATCATTTTCCAAGTGAAAAAACTTTCCCAAGGTCACACAGCTAGTAAACAGTAGAGCTGGGATTCAGACCCTGATCTCTCTGACTCCAGTCTGTGCTCTTTTTACCACGTTACAGGGTCAAGAGAAGTAGACTGACCGAATGCTGAAATTATGGGACACCTTATGGCTGAAGTTTCAGCAGTGACACCACCAGGTCAAAGATACCTTACTTGTTACCAGTGTCTCCCCTCTCCTCAAGACACTGGCAAAGTCCATTTGTTAACACAAGTTAGATCCAAACCAACTGTTTGACATAAGAGGATTTATAGATAACTGGACAATTTTTTTTTGCAAATCTGTCAAAAATGCACAGTAGACTATCAAGTCATAACCTGATTTCTAGGGAAGCTGAACTAAAAGTTCAGTGATATAAATAGGTTTCCTGTTCAAGGAACTTTGATTTGATCACATAAATAAATGAAAAAGAAACAAAATTAATCTTTATATACATTCACAAATATTAAGTAAGTGAAACCAAACATTGAACATAAAATCTATGAATGGAGGATTCTCTGCCTTTGGGAAGGGGGAGAGAGGTGGCAGGATGTCTGTGGTGACTACTGCTTCCGCTTACAGTTTCTATAGACAGGCACCAGCAATCAGTTTCAGAGATACTCACTGAAAGATCAGGGCAGAGTTTCCCTACAAATTCCTTAAGACTGGATTCAGCTACCTGGTTTCACGAATGATTTTCATCCTTCCCTTCAAAGTGATTTTGCTCACATTGATAAAAAACATCTTTTGTGGTCACACCACATTCTTACACATTTCAAAGCGGGTCGATATTCCTTTGACAAAGTCATTGCTTGCTGAGAGGCATATTGATTCCTAAAGTCTCATCATGATGCAGTCATGCAATCAAACATTTTCCATGTCATCAATCAGCCCATTGTTATTTTTAAAATACTTTGCCTGCATGGTGATTTTAAAGCAAAAAGTATAGCTAGTCAGAGTTGCCTACAATACACGTAATTCCTTGCCTTTTTTAGGTCACTGAGACTATAACTGCATTTTAAATTTTATTGTACAAGCAATGTTGTAATAAGAAATAAAACAAAAAACAAAAACACAAACAAAAACAAACAAAAAGCCCAGCCTGGTCTCAGTCATCATTAAGATGACTTGGTACTTGTCTCAATTTCCCACATGGTTTTAGAAGTAAACCACTTCTGATCTTCTTAGCTGAGAAACCAAAAACTCTTATTAAGAAATATAGGTTAATGAGGGCTGGTGAAGCTCTTTAAGAGGGTTGGAAGTATACAAACATTCATTTTGAGTTAGCGCTTGAAGTAGCTGGGGGACGTGTTGAGGGCTGATTTCTGGGCCTCATCCCCAGATATTCTGATTCTTTACATTTGGGGTGAAATTAAGGGATTACATATTGGGCAGAAAGGTATTAAGAAGAGACCAGGTTTTTACAGAGGTTTTGTGGCCACTGTTTTTAGAATTCCACATTACTTTCAGGTTCTCTGCTCTGTTCTGAAGAGCTGTCATTATAGGAGTCTTATTCTAGATAAATGATTTTTAAAGTTTCTCTTATAAATTTTGCCTTGACAGCAGTCTTGCAGGATGGGGTATATACTATAAATTTGGAAAGAACAACAGGCAAGTGATTAAGAAGCCCTGCCTTTATGTCACAGCAAAAGAAGCTATACAGCAGAATCTTTCTTTTTTCACCGTCTCCAAAGGTGGTGTATAGCTTTCCCACAGTATCAGGTTGCTGGTCTAGGTACACACACAACCTAGGTGATAATTCACTCAGATTTAAACTACTTTTTTCAAAGCCAACTTTCCCAAACAATGCATCATCTACATTTTAAATGATAGGTGAAATTCTACCACCACTCTCAAAAAAAGGGACAAGGAGGTGTATTGTACTGGACAAAAGAAATGGAGAAAAGTATTGACAGTACAAGCAATCTATAGTACCCTTGGGGTAGAAAGAATTGTTGAAAGTTTTCTCACACATGAAGAAAGCAATGAAGCATATAACATTGATTATATTTCATTATTATTTGGACCTAGGTATTGAAATACCTGAAAAGAAGCTATCATTTGTAAGTATGTATAATCCCTTCCCCCCACTAATAGAGAAATCAGTGATATAATCCTATGCTTAAATATAAAATTAAAATGTTAAATCAGATTAGTAGGACATTAGAAAAATATGTGTCTTTAGAAGAGGTAAGACATAATCTTTGGCTGTTACTTTATAAATTTAATCATTTGGTGAAATATATGAAAATCCTCAAATATTCCAGCTCTTCCTAAATTCCAGATGTGGTAGTATAACATCTTGATCCATTGCTCCCTCTATTCTTCCAGATCACCAACTGAAGAAAGATGGTCCAAATAGCACAAAGATGTAACTATTATTCTCCACATCCTCTATTATTCTCTGTATATAAAATATTGAGTTTGTACAATATTTTTTTTAATTGAAGTATAGTTGATTTACAATGTTGTGTTAGTTTCAGGTGTACAGCAAAGTGATTCAGTTATATATATATATATATTCAGTTATATATATATTCAGTTATGTATATATTCAGTTTATATACACACACACAAACACACACACACATATGTTCTTTTCAAGATTATTTTCCATTATAGGTTATTACAATATATTGAATTTAGTTCCCTGTGCTATACAGTAGGTCCTTGTTGTTGCATTTGTACAATCTTAAAGCCAGAGACTTTCAACACTCAGTTCCCCACACTAAGCCATTATTGATTAAGAAAGCTATCTGCAGAACAAAACAAACTAAATATAGTATAAAATTTACATTCTTGAAGCTCTCTGAGAAGTCACCCAGTCAAACCTCCTGCTCTTAGCCCTCCTAAATCAACAGGAGCTTGAAATACAGCTCTTCCAAGATTTTAGGCTCAAATTTTTCTTTAAGTCAAACTAGCTAGCATGAACTAATGAGCTGGAAATGAATTTGGAAAGTTTGGTTTTAAATGTTGAAAAGTTAAGTTCATTGTTACTTGCAAAAGAAAGAGAAAACCGTCAACAATTTATTCAGATCTAAAGAGAAGATAGATTCATATATCTTCCATTGTACCATCCATCCTAAGAATTTATAACTTGAGTATTGTACAGTAGGGAGAAAGGGATTAAGATGAAAAGTGTTTTTCATATTCATGCTCATGCTAATTACTTTGACCATTGCTATGGAAGAAGGAAAAGCGTAGTATGTTTATTGAACTTAGTTTAATGTGGTCAGGTGGCAAGGAATTTTGTTGAAGAAGTTAGTAAGTAAGCTACATCAGCTAAAGCTCCTGGAGGTCTGAGACTCAACGTAGACCCCCTAGTGCACACAGAGTTTCTTACTGAGGGGACAAGATGTCTGAGAATAGTGAACTTAAAATTTTGGGGTAAAAATGAGAACATTTCTGATTTGCTTGAGGATGTTCAGGGACTGCATTTTAATCCTGTAGGAAAGCGGGTAGAGATATGGTGACAGAGACTGCACTGACTCTCCCTGGCCAGGCCAGGCTGCACTTCAGGAAGCAACACATTTGGAAGATGGGTAAAAATAAAGTCACAATTTCAAGAGAGCCACAAATTGTCACCAGCATGAACTATGCTTTGCAGCTATCTCAGGATGGCTCAGGTTCAAGAACTGACTCTGCTCAAAGTGAAGGCACGACATCTCTGGGATTTTGAAGATGAGTCTCAAAATCCCAGAATTATCCCCAAATTTCTGGCTAAATAACCAATTCCAGGCAATACTTGTATCCATCTGTTTCTGTGACACTAGTTTCTTTCATGAAATTTCTGTGAACAAAGCTGAGAGGACCAGTACCAGAAGCCTGGAAGTCAGAGTTGTTACGGGTCAATGTGAATTTATCCAAGAGTTCTCAAGAATACCAGCATGTTCACTGACTTCATCAAAACGCATCTCTGGGCAACACTAGGCCACTATTTGTACACTTTTATCACCTGAAGTTAATAAGACTGGTCTTGAGATTGTTTTAAAAATACTAAAAAAATTAATAAATATTTTAAAAGTTTCTAACAAGTTATCAATAACTATGGCTAATATAAGATAAAATCTCATGTGCTGTCTACAGATAAAAGGAATTTTGAATATGTGGCCTACTTTTGAATAAAACAAACAATTGTATGTCCCTGTCCTAAATAACTCAGGAAGGGGAGATTTGGGGGGGAAATAAAAGGCTAGCAGGAAACTCAATGAAAACTACTTCAATATCCTTCCATTAATTATCTATATTTTTAGGAGAAATCAATAGCCCTATTCCATTTGAATTGGCCAAGATCTAAGATTAAAAGACCCACCCCCCCACCCAGCCCCCGCCAATTGTCTTTTTCATACTTCTGTTAAATTTTGTTGTTAATTCCAAGTGCTATTTCCCCAGCTGTGAAGTCAGGCTAGCAGCTGCCTTAGCAAACCATGCCAACCAACGCTACACCAATACATAAAGACAGCTGCCTTGCCTGTCCTTACAGATGAAAGAAGAGTGCTAAAGGCCTAGAAAAATCTCTAGTACTGGCAATGGCTGTGTAGGCAGCTGCCTGCCTGTCATACTGCTGTAGAGTGTGCTGTGCGACAATAGCTACGAGAACAAGGAAAGGATGAATACAACTAATTTCTACCAATAACGCATTCTGTTTCCAAATTGTTTTCTTTATGAGATATTACATTGTTTTTGATATTTAAAATTTTAGATTCTTCAGCATTCTACGCACAGAGGCAAATCCTCACTATTACATAAACAGTACTGATTTCTACTTTCATTTTAATAAATTAAGCAATAAAGAATCTTAAAGATTTGTGTCCAAAAATTTAAGAGTTACAAACAACAACTGATTTTTCTAACATTAACACTGTTATAAAGCTTCAAAATAATCTGAGAATCATCCCAGGGTACAACTGAATTTGAGACTGACAATAATTTGATGGGAACTAACATTTGTAAGAGTGTTTCTGTTTCATTAAAATGGCCCTCTTTGAATACATTTAATATGGATTAAAAGTCTAGATAGAGTTTATAAGCAGAACTGATATTTATATTTCCTTTTTAGAAAACATTTTTACTTTAATAAAAATATTGTATACCATACTTGATCATGATGTCTGCAATTTACTTTGAAATATTTAGAATATACTTACATACATTTCAGGGGATGGTCAATTGTAGTCATAATAAAAATCCATATTCTAAAGGTGGCCCCTATAAGTGCCTCTATTATCTGTATTTCAGTGGACAACTGACTTTTTGCTAATCACCCTACTGAATGTCAGAAAAGGTTTCATTGGTGAATATAGTGGCCCATAACTAGCATGATGAATATTAAAAATGGGCTCCCATTTGTGAAATAAAAAGCATTCAAGAAATATGGGCTGGCTAAAGAGTATTTTAACAACTTGTTCCGTCCTTTCACGAAAAAAGCCTAGGAACCAACTGGGCATGGATACTTTTCCTTGATGGACGATGCCCTCCTTTAAATCAAACACTCCTCTATCAGCCTGAAACGTGGAGGATTCTGATTGCCTGTTGCTGGTATGAAGGAGACAGAATTCCCCTTTAAGTGACCCCTTTACTGCAAGGTGTTGGGCAGAGCCCCTCGGAGGACTGAGAACAGGGATTTCCTCCTGTTCCAAGTCCTGCCCTGTGCCTGCTTGTTAATACTTAGTTAACAAACCTCTCTATGTGTGTCTTTATGTGCAGCAGAATTGGGTCTGAGATTTGCTTTCATTATAACTTGATAATGATGTTAAAGGAAGTAGCTAGTCCTTACCTGCTTCAAATTTCTTTAGAGGTTACCATTATCTACAGAAGGAACCCAAGAATAGGGCATGACCACACTTGCTTAGGTCAGTGTGGAACAGTAGTAATATATGTATACTTAAGATTAATCCTATTTAAAGCTATAATCTTGTCAAATACAAAATTTCGAATCAACTAACTATTACTATCAACAAGGGGTGTTTATTAATAATATAGTTAGATTGATTGGCATAGGAACATATGACTTTATACAAAACATATGATAAGTTTCAACAAAGCCAGTATGTAATTTTGGAAAGTCCTAGCATCCTGCTTACATGGAAAGCCATTCAGAGATCTGTTATTGTATTAAAGAAAAATATATATACATAACTGTACAGAGAGAACTACTAAAGGGATGTCGGAAAGAAGCCTACCCAAAAGGCAGTGTGTTTATAAATATAAATTTACTTTCCTAAAATCCCTCAGCAAGAGAACTGAGAAGAATAAATTGTCCTGAAACAAACCTAAGCATACATAGGGAACTTAGTATATAATAGAGAAAACATTTTAATCTTGTAAGAAAGAGGAAGGGCCATTCAATAAAATGTATTGGGAAAATTGGTTTACATCTGGAAAAAAAAATTACGTATATCTCCATATCAAACCATACACAAAAATAAGCTGTATAATAGATACAGGGTTTCCTTTTAGGGTGATGAAAATGTTCTGGAAATAAACAGTGATGATGGTTGCATTACAATGTGAACATACTAAATGCCATCCAATTGTATACTTTTAAATGATTAAAATGGTAAATTTTATGTTATATGTATACTATCACAATAAAAACAATGTTACCGATATATTACAGAAACTAAGTGTGAAAAATCAAGCTTTGAATACATTGTACAGAAACAGTGGAAATATCTTTTTGACCTCAGAGTAGAAAAGGCTTTTCCAGATAAGACACACAGAATACAACTATTACAGCTGGATAACAAATTATCCTAAAACAGTGGCTTCGAATAACCACAATCATTTATTTTGCTCAAGAATCTGAAATTTCGGCAGGACTCAGCAGGGATAGCGCACCTCTGCTCCACACCGTGTCTGCTGGGGTGACTGGGCTGGGACACTTCCCAGACAGCTCACTCACAGAGATGGCAAGTTACAACTGACTGCTCGTTGTCGTCCACATGTAACTTTGTGCGGGGCTTGGGCTTCCTCACAGGATGGTGGTTGTATTTCAAAAACAACCCACGAGACAGGAATTGCAAGTTATAAGTTTCTTAAAGCCTGGGCCCCAAAACTGGCACAATGTCACCTCTGCTAATCTATTGTTCAAGGAATCATATAGCCCAGATTCAAGGGGGGGATACAGACCCTCCTTGATGGGAAGAATGTGCAAAGAATGTGTAGGCTGTGTTTTAAGACTGCGAGAGCCATTCCTGAAGGAAAAGATGGGCAGAGCTGACTATACGAAAATTTAAAACCCTTGAGTGACAAAAGTCACTGTGAAAAAGGTACAACATAAGACATTTTGAAAAGAGGTAATTTGTAACATATATAAGAAAGAATATCTAGAATATATAAAAATATATAAATCAGTAGGAAAAAAAGTCAAATAGAAAAATGGATGAAGAATATGAACAGTCAACCCATAGGAAAGGAAACCTGATTGGTCAATATTTAAAAAAGATGTCCAACGTCACTTTATAGTGATGAGGAAAAAGCAAATAAAAATATATCATCTATTAGACTGTCAAAATAAAATAAAGTCTAAAAAAAAAACCCCAAAGTTTGATGAATATGAGGGAAAATGGGAACCACCATAAGCTTTGAATTTAAAATGGAATAATAATGTTAGAAAGCAATTTGGCAGTATTTTAATAAAACAGAAAATGTATATACAGTCTTCAATCCAATGATTAAGCTTTCAGATAATATAAGGAAACAAATGCATTTGTCTCTGGAGAGATAGATAAGAATGCTAATACTCATAATATTTATAATATTAAAAACTAGAAACCACCTAAAGTTTCATCAATAGGGAAAAGTATAAACAATAATTGAGGTATATCTATAGAGTAGAATCTATATAGCAGATAAAGTGAATGAACTAGATCTCAATGTAGATTCTTGGACAGATGTCAAAAATACAGTGTTGAGTCAAAATGTTACAAGATGATATAAAATAAAACATTTTTTAAATAAAATAACATGTTTAAAAATACACACAAAAAGCAATATCATATATTCTTTATGGCTACTTACACATAGAGTAAAAATATTAAAAAGTATATATTATACGTTATATATTCAAGATGATAGTTACCCCTGGAGAGAAAGGTAAATGGTATGGGGGAGTTAAACAAAGTAAACATACCAGAGAAAACTGGCTATTCACCACAGATTTCTGAACCCTCTTCATGCTGTTGCTGGGAGGCCAAGGATTATATTCCCAGCACCTTTACGTCGAGGTGGGGTCATGTGACATTTTCTCACCAATGGAAGGAATATGAGCAGAAATGAGGCTGGTCACACAAAGACCAAGGAACTTAATCAGCGGGAATGCCTTCCACAGTTTCTCTTTCCTTTTCCATCAGCTTGATCCACATGAGCACTGTGACCTTGGAACACGTGCTGCAGATGGTGGAGCCATAAAATGGAAGGAGTCTGGGTCTTTACGTCGCCAGCCATTACCCAGGAACAGTGACATGGCAGTGTTATATGAGTGAGAAATAGTGGTAAGCCATTAGAATTCTGGGGTTTGCCGGGGTTTGTCTCAGTTAGCTTCACCCAACTATACAAGAGGGGGCTTCAATTTTTTTTAACCTATTGATTTGTTTCCTTGATTAAAAAGAAATCTGAAGTAAAACAATAACAAGAAGAACAACCACCACCACCAAAACCAGTGTTTTGTTAATTCTAGGTGGTGGACATTCAGGTAGCTGTTTTATTTCCCAGAGTTTTTCAGTTAAAAAGAGGTTTTATTAAGATATACTTAACAAAGTTAACCATTCCTTTACTATTTTACAAGAATGTTGTATTTTTACAGCAGTTTACATTTCCATTGTGGCATGTTCTTAAAAGTTACATTCTCCTCTACTGGCTATCCAACTTTTCTCCAGATTTAAATATTGCTTTCGTATCAAGGAGTCAACTCAATGGACATGTGCAGCTCCAGAGCTTTCCTCCTTTACTTCTACGTTACCTGAATAAATATAATACCCCATTAATTGTCAATATAATGAATGACTTCAAATTTTTCAAAATTATATAGAAAGAAACTATACAGTCTAAAAAGGTGGGAGAGAATAAAAGAAAAAGCAAGTCCATACAAGTAATCCTGTGCAAATCAGAAGAAAAACAGCTAACATTTACTGAGCACTTAATATGTGCCCAGTACAATATTCTTAATAAGTCAATATTCTTAATATTAACTTATTAAGTCCTTCAAACAACACTACAAGGTACGTACTGTAAAGCCACATTTTACAATGAGAGTGAAAGAGATTAGTGAGAAATCTTCCTAAAACTACTAAATCTAATTTTTGTTAGGGACCAATCCAAAAAGGTCTAACACAATTTCAAGACCAAATTTTTCTTATCCAAGGTTCTTAAAATAGAAATCTAAAAAGCCTTTTTGACCCCAATGCTCCATTTTAAATATCAATTCCACTGCTTACTATTTTCTAAATATTTCATGAGCCCATTCTTTCCCTTATATACCCAATACCACTGTCCAAAGTTAAATCGTTAAGTCAAAGTTAAATCACACCTTTACTATGGCAATAATCTGTTACCTCTCTTCTGGGCTCATCTCACTCTTGCTTCCACCTGAAAAAAAACTTAGGAAACTCTATGACAATAGTCATGTTTTGATATACTACACTGTGGCATTCTTGGATTACTCTCTTAATATGTGTTTGCTTGAAGTGAAGAAGAAATAGATATTGGAACATAAGCTCTTTCCTACTAATGAAAATACAAACAATCCTCCTAGCCAAAAGAGTCTTACTTTTTTTTGACAGAAATCCAATTTAATATTTACTCCAAGGTTCAAAATCTTATAGGAAGAGAACCAATTTGCCAAAATTATAGCTAGCTTTTAAAAATATCATTCAATACATATTAAAATACACCTTCTCTGTTCAAGATATCCTACTTGGGAAACAAATCCCTAGAATGCAACACACCATTATATTTCCAATGACCACTTGCAAATGACAGGATTCATTTTCTTCTTTCTTTGCTCTTACATAATTTCTAAATTTTCCAGTTACTTTTACAGAAAAGAAAAAAATGTATCAGCAAGTCACTAATCATAGATCTACAAAATGATTACTTTCTAATTAAAATTAGAAGCTTTTCTTAAAAGGCATCATTTCAATTTAAAATTTCAGAATGCTCTCTAAGTATTAAAAAATCAGCTTAATAGGGCTTCCCTGGTGGCGCAGTGGTTGAGAATCTGCCTGCCAATGCAGGAGACACGGGTTCGAGCCCTGGTCTGGGAAGATCCCACATGCCGCGGAGCAACTAGGCCCGTGAGCCACAACTACTGAGCCTGTGCGTCTGGAGCCTGTGCCCCGCAACAAGAGAGGCCGCAACAGTGAGAGGCCTGCGCACCGCGATGAAGAGTGGCCCCTGCTTGCCACAACTAGAAAAAGCCCTCGCATAGAAACGAAGACCCAATACAGCCAAAAAATAAATAAATAAATAAATAAGTCAGGAGCTCTAAAAAAAAAAATCAGCTTAATAGACAAAAAAGAAAACCTGCAACTTGGTACTCTTGTACTTTAATAACAAGAAGTGCCAATGTAGCCAATGTATTTAGAAAACAAAAAGAAACAGAAAAACATAAAAATTGGAAGGGGGTGACACGTTTTCATTGTTCACAGTGATGGTTATGCTGTGGAAAACCTAAAATAATCAAAGTAATAAGTATTACAAACTATAAATTTAGTAAAGTGACTAGATACAAAATTAACACACAAAAATCAAGCAGTCGTCATAGATACAAACAAAAATTAGTATGAAGACATAGTAGATGAAAAGATATCACTAGCAACAACAACAAAAAGATCAAATACCTAGGAATAAACATAAAACATGTGCAAGATCTCCATGAAAACCAACCAACAAACCCTTTCAAACTTTGATCTATATGTCTCTTCTTATGTCAGTACCATACTGTGTTCATTACTGTAACTTTATAATAAGTACTGAAATCAGATAAGAAGCAATCAAGATTGTTTTGGTTATTTTAGTTCTTTTGCCTTTTCAAATAAATTTAAAAATCATCTCATCAATTTCTTCATAAAAGTCTGCTAGGACTTTGAGATTGCATTGAATCGATAGATTAATTTGCAATACTGATGCCTCCATTTATGTAGGTCTTCTTGAATTTCCTGTTGTGATCTTTTGTGTTTTGGTATGGAGGTTTTGTATATCCATCTTTCATTAAATTTATTCCTAGACATTTTTATGCTATTGTAAATAAAGTTTTAAAAATTTCATTTTCTAATTGTTTATTTCTTAGTATACAGAAATACATTGGTTTTTGTATACTGATCTTATATCCTGCAACTTTGCTAAGTTTACTTTTAGTACTACTAGGTTTTTGCTGATTCCTTTGGGTTTTCCACATATATGACTGTGAGTTTTGCAAATAAAGACAGTTTCACTTCTTCCTTTCCAACCTGTATGTCTTGCTTTACTACTCTGGCTAGGACCTGCAGTATAATGTTGAATAGAAGGGGTGAAAATGGGGACTTCCCTGGTGGTCCAGTGGTAAAGAATCCACCTTCTAGTGCAGGGGACACGGGTTCAATCCCTGGTTGGGGAACTAAGATCCCACGTGCCGTGGGGCAACTAAGCCCACGCCGCAACTACTGAGGCTGCGTGCCTCAACTAGAGAGCCCACGCGCTCTGGAGCCGGCGCGCCATAACTAGAGAGAAGCCCATGCGCTGCAACGAAGAGCCCGCTTGCCAAAACGGAAGATTCCGCATGTCACAATGAAGACCCCACGTGCCTCAACAAAGACCCAATGGCAGCCAAAAATAAAAATAGATAAATTAAATTAATATTAAAAAAAATAAAATTACTTTAAAAAAAAAGTGGTGAAAAGGGGACATCCACGGATGTCCGTGTCTTATTTCTGATCTTAGAAAATATTGAGCCTTTCACCATTAAGTTTGATCTTAGTTGTAGGTTTTTCACAGATGCCTGTATTAGGTTGAAGAAGTTCCCTTCTATTCCTAGTTTGCTGAATGTTAATTAATGAATGTGTGTTGAATTTTGTCAAATGCTCTGTGTCTGATAATATTATTCTATTAATATGATAAATTACACTGAGTGAACTTACATTCCCAGAAAAAACTCTACTTGAGTCAGGACGTATTACTCCTTTAAAAAAATTACATTTGGAAGCCTAGCCTTTCACTAAGGATTTTTACATCCAAGTTCATGAGATATTGTCTGTAGTTCTCTTTTCTTGTGACACTTTGGTCTAGTTTTGGTAGCTGGTATTTATTTTGTTATCATGAGTTGGTAGAGAGTGGGAAATCAAGTAGCATGGGATGTGTCTGACAATTATTAGTGGAGTAAAGATAATTACATCAATCATACAGCATAAAGTAGTGGTTTGCCTGAACCTTGGAAGCAAAAACAGAGCTCTAAATTTTAACACTTAAAGGGACTGGTGCTGTCACCATGATTATATTTCACTAAATACTATCTTGAATTGTACCTTCCCAGGTATCTCTTATGACCAAATATTATATAGCATAATATGTATATTATAGTTCTTGGCATAATATACCTACTTGAAGGTTGGTTCATAGTAATTGTTGCTCCCCTCACATGACAGAAAATCATTTTTTGTGACTTTGTTGATGGGAAAACGATTTGCCAATAAACACCAAGTCTCCGGGATGCAAGGGAGGCTGGCTTAACAGAATCACCAGCTAAAAATAAAATACTGGATGTGACCATAAAGTTTGACTAGTATTTCCATATTTCATCTTTTAGATCTCACTCCTTCACCCCAAGGGTACAACTAAAAAGGTTTTCATATTTCATACAATACTCTTATATTACCAATAGGACATTTGCTTATCTAATATTTTGGTGTTGATCTTTACTTTTAGGTAGTTTGGATGAAACAGTAACAAAGCCGTTGGTCTTCAGTGGACCCTCTAGCAGCCTTTCTCAACTGGGGTTCAGCCAGAGACAGAAGCCCTACAGACAATGGTTTGAATGACTATTTTATTAATTCTCCCAGGGATCATAAGAAGTTAATTCTTTTTTAACATCTTTATTGGAGTATAACTGCTTTACAATGTTGTGTTAGTTTCTGCTGTATAACAAAGTGAATCAGCTACATGTATAGAAGTTAATTCTTTATATACAATGTGCCTCAGGACATTAGGGCATAATTCCTCTGTACATCCTGGCACACAGGCAGCAATCTCCTGGGGTTGCCCTCCATGGTGAATTAGGGTTGTGGGACCACGGGAAGGGAAGATTAATTTCCTTGCCCCTGGCTTGGGCATCACATTTTCCCTTTGCAGTGAATCCTGCAAATTCTGCAGCCAGACTAGCAGATCCTGACAAGTCTGAATCAGTCATGGTGCTCTCTCCCCCTGTCAATGATTGCTTTGTATCTTGGCATGTGATGAAATTCCAACCAGTAATATACAGACGAATATCTGCAGGGGAATTTCTGGGAAAGTTTTACTCTTAAAAGAGACACAAGGGGACTTCCCTGGTGGCGCAGTGGTTAAGAATCCGCCTGCCAATGCAGGGGACACAGACTCAAGCCCTGGTCCGGGAAGCTCCCACATGCCACGGAGCAACCAAGCCCGTGCGCCACAACTACTGAGCCTGCGCTCTAGAGATCGCGAGCCACAACTACTGAGCCCACACGCCACAACTACTGAAGCCCGCGTGCCTAGAGCCCGTGCTCTGCAACAAGAGAAGCCACCTCAATGAGAAGCCGAGTAGCCCCCACCCAAAGCCCGTGCACCGCAACGAAGAGTAGCCCCCGCTCGCCGCAACTAGAGAAAGCCCACATGCAGCAACAAAGACCCAACGTAGCCAATAAATAAACAAAAAAAAAAAAGAGACACAAGAAAGAGATACCCCCTTTTCTACATCTTTGTCAATTCTGGACGTGATACCTGGCATTGTCACCACTATTTTGCAACCATAAAGGGATCAGCCTGAGGACAAACCTATATGGAGAGGAGGGCTAGTCTAGACTAGAGAATTACAAAGAGGAGGACCCAGGGCACTTATCACAACTAAATTACAACTGTCCTACCTCTGAATTCCTTGTTATTTTACTTAATAAATTTCCTTATTGTTTAAGACAGTTAAAGTGGGTCTTTCTGTTAAATGCAGCTGAAGAATTCTAAGTGCTGAAAACATCTTGGTACATAAGATATTGTACTTTTGGTAGTAATACAGATCTCACAGAACCTATTTTATCAACTTTGGAAAATAACTGCCTATTCCCCTAACTGAATTTTATGTATTACATTGTCCATATTTTAAATCAAACCATTCAAAAACACCCCCTTTCAAAACTTGCTGGAATATTCTCAGTGGTTTCTAGATCATAGCTAGATAGATAGAAACAATTTTATTCATATAGATCGAGGGGTATCATCATGATGGATTTAACATGGTATATTAGAAAGAAACTAACTTTCTAGTAAGCCTATTTTCTTTCTCTTCCTACCCTGGCCTTCCAAAATTAAGCTCATCATCAATGAGCTGTGTACCAAATAAACAGAGAATAGGAACAAACGTATTTCCACTGGGAACAGAAATGTCACTGTATTCTATCTGGCAAGAGAATGACATTAGCTTTCGTGCAGAGGTAGAAATGTCCTTCCTATGAAGCATTCTGGTGCCAAGATCCAAATGGTCTGGAATTTCATCTCCACATAACAAAGCCACCATCGGAGAAAGAGCAACAGCAGATGCACCCCTGTCCTCACTAGCTCAGCTCCTCCTACATCCTTGGATCTGGGTCCTCCACATAGGAAGGGTCCCACACCCTCAACAGAGTTCCTTATTTCCCATGAGCAGTTTCTCTGCTACAGGGAACCAGCTGTTCAATACGATGGATGACTGGGTGTCTCTTGAGAGCTGCCTAGGTCTGCAAAGCAAATGATCTATTCCTGGATAATAATAAAGAGAAGACTGGATAGTAACATTCACAATTGGATACATTTGATAAATTTGTGTTAGGTAAAGCATCCAAGAGCTTTAGGGACAAAAATTTCATCGGATTTGGGGGAAAATGATAACCGATTACAAAAAAAAAAAAAAACCCCAGTTAAAACACATGATTACAGCTTTCTCAGAGATAACTTTTGGTAGTGAGAAAATTAATTAAACATTCCTTGGAATCCATGGAGCTGAAGTCAGTGCACTGACTAACGGAGCAGCTGTCAGTGCGAAGTGGGTTCCTGTCCTAATCCTGTTCTGACCTCAGACTTGAGCCTGAGAACCTGTCAGAAAGGTGCTCTCACAGTGGAAGACATCAAGCAGCAGCTGCTTGCACTCAGCAGGCTGCAGCCGTTTTCGCTTGCTTTAAAAAAATACAATGCCACTCTGCTTGCATATTTCATGACACAAGCGGTGTGCGTAATTCTCCTGCTGCCGCAAAGGACAGTAAGGTTTCAATTCCATTAGTACACTGCTGTCCAGTGACAAAAATGCATACACTACTGTCACACACAGGAATATGGTCATCTCAACAGGCTAGCAAAAGAAGCCAGACCAAAAAAACACCTACTCTATGATTCCACTTAAATAAAGGTAAAAAGCAGCCAAATTAATCCCTGGCATTGGATGCCAGGATGGGGATGACCTGTGTAAAGGAGAGAGGAGGTAGTGATTGGGAGCGGGCACATGTGAGGCACCTGAGGTACCAGTGGTTTCCTATTTCTTTTTTTTCTTTTTGGCCACGCCATGCTGGCATGCAGGATCTTAGTTCCCAGACCAGGGATCGAACCCGGGCCCTCTGCAGTGCAAGCACAGAGTCCTAACCACTGGACCGCCAAGGAAGTCCCTAGTAGTTTCCTATTTCTTAAACTGGGTGATGGTTACATAGGTGTGTTCACTTCGGGATAATTGAGCTGTATACATAGGATCGGTACACTTTTCTTTATGAATGGTATTCTTCAATTAAAGGATTGAAAAAAGAAAAAAAAAAGATTAACTGCCAAACAAGACAAAACTCATAACCACTCTGACCAAGCAACTTACCAGCCCCAAACTAGCTAGCAGTTCTCACCCAGGGTTCCCCACATCGCTTCCTCAGACACAGGCATGGCACACGACACTGGATGTGGCTGGGGCCTCAGCTGGGACTGTCACCCAGAATACTACCTACCTTTGGCCTTTCCATGCGGTCTGGGATCCCTCACAGCACGGCGGCTAAATTCCGAAAGAGAAAGCGAGGTAGAATCGTCTTACGACCTAGCCTCAGAAATCATGTCACTTCCTCAGTCACTTCCACTGCATTCCATTTGTGAACAGTGAGTACTGTAAGGCAAGCCTATATTCAAAAGGAAGGGAATTAGACTCCACCTCTAGATTGGAGGAGCACCAGAGAATTTGTGGATATGTTTAAAAATCACCACAGGCTGATGCTGCCCACAAATTATTTACATTCCCCTCACAAACAAAATACACACATTCCCTCCTCCCAAGATCTCCACGAAGTCTCATTTACTAAGGTGGCATCAGGCTAAGGCTCAAAGTCCAAGATCTCATGATCTAAATCAAGTCCAGGTGCAAATGAGACACCTTTAGTGTGGTCCCATGGGAACAGATCCTTTATTGCCATTCCCCTTGATATGAAGCCCTATAAACTAAAAAAACAAAGTACATGCCTCTATACATAAACACCCAACATACACTGGTGGGACAGGCGTAAGATAACTGCTCTAGACCCTCTGTCCTAAAAAGGGGGGAAAAAGGAGGCACATAGCAGGTTCTGGCCCATAACAACTCCGAAATCCAGTCAATCTTGCCAGTTGCTTGATGAAGGCTTAGTCCCACTAACTGGGAATGACTCTCTAGGGCTCTTCTCTGCCCTCTGGGTTCTTGGTTCCATCCTCTGAACTATGTTTCCTTTTTCATAAAAGGTAGCCTGCATTTGCAGTGGAATAGTAGTTTTCTCAGCCTGCTTCCTCCCCTTGGAAATCCAGGAGTCCAAATAACTCTTCATTTTAGCCAGTCTCTGTCCCTTTTAGTCACAGCTAACAGTGTCTTCTCCAATACAATTCTCTTAAAAATTTTGTGAGTTTTCTGAGTAATACTGGAATTCACTCCATTAGACCAAAGCAAAGTCACACCCACAAATCTTGTTGAGATAAGCCCTTCTCTAAAACTGTTACCGAATAATGTCCTTAAGAATATTAGAAGGTCTATTTAATCTATTTAATGAAAGAAGATCAGTGAGGCACACCCTTTAGATTTTAAGAGGGCCTTTTGTCTATTTGAAAGGGTGTATAAGATACCTCCTTATTAAATCATTCTGAGGTCTGGATAAAGGGTTTTACAGTGACATCTTTGACTTCATCTTTAGACCATGTTTCCCTGACAGCACCCTTGGATTTCACCTTTGCCCATAAGCCATTTCTTAATTTTAGAATCATCTACTATCTGGAGAGGCAAAGAATGAGAAAATAAATTTATTTTTGAACCCAGCAAGTCCTGGCTGATTTTACAGTTAGCATATTGTATTTTAGCTTATCTCTCCTCTCTTCTTATTTTATTATAAAGGGTAGAAGAAGCCAGGGGGCACCTTTAACCTCTGCCTGGAAAGCTCCTTATCTAGGTCATCTAGTTCATTAGGTACATTTTCAAGTTTCCATATTATTGTGATTATGTTGCCAAATTTCCTCCACTTTACAACAAAGATACCCTTTCCTTCAACTTCCAGTAACATCTAATCCCTCACTGACAGTCTCCTTGATGCCCGTTAGGCTCCTGCTAACATGTCAAGGTTCATACAGCTTCCATCCACTGCCTGGTCCCAAAGCCAAAGTCACATTTTTAGGTTATTTTTATATCAGTATTCTATTTTCAGGTACTAGAATCTATGCCAGTCATCTTTTTCTATGTAAGATACTACTCCAAAACTTAGTGGCTTAAAACAAAAACAGTCATATACTTTATAAATCTATGCTTCTAATCAAATTTCAAAACAAAGGTTTTGGTCGAAACATTTGTTCTATGGGTAAAGTTGACTTTCTATGTGTAAAGATGACAATTTTTCAGTACTTCTTAGTTATTACTGGACAGTATTAGAAATGTTGCTGAAAATTAAGAATAGCTAACATTTACTGAGGGTTACTAAACCTTTCAGCCTCTGATTTTCCAAAGGCAAGTGATATAGGACCAAACCTGTTGGAATGGGACTCAAAGAGTTCTAGCTGTCAGTCCTAGTTTGAACAAAGTTCTCTGGCCCTTGGTCTAAAAAATGAAAGGCTGAACTGAATACTTCCTTTCTGTACTTAAATTGTGATTATAAATTAACAAATTTATAACAAATGAACAGTTTTTAAGAGCTGTTCTTTTGAGAATTTAGCAAAGCCTATCAGGCCCTTGGTACTAGGACCTTTGCCTGCCTTCCTGGCGCAGCTGGCCTCATGTGGCAGCTCCCACCACATGAACTCTGACCTCAGATGAGACCTGGGCCACTTGCAGTTCTTGAATTGTCTGGGCTTGTTTTGTTTTCGCTTTGTCCCCTGGGCCTTGGCATGAGCCATTCATTCGCTCTGCCTAGAAGCCTTCATCTCTCTGGCCCATTGTCTTTTTCCTCCAATTAGACCAAACTCCTATTCTCAAAGAAACTTCCCAAGTGCTTTGAGGTAGACACAGCATTCCCAAAACCCACTCTAGGATGTCCAGTATGATGACACTGACACACGTTAGGTATGCTTTTGCTTTTGTCTGTCCACCCTCCTAATGGTGAGACTCTGGAGGGTAAAAACTATGCTCTGGTCATCTCTGTGTTTTTAACGTGTAGGACCGTACCTGGAATATAGTAGAAAGTCAACAAATATTTGCTGAATGAATGCATTTTAACTCTGCTGATAATGATGTGGTCCAAGAACACAAAAAGTCTTTTAAATGGTCAACTTTCACGACTGTACAGATTAACTGCTATATTGTGAGTATTATTATAAGCTAGGCTAATGGTTTATATCACATACAACTTATATTTACTATGCTAAAGTGGGGTACTTTGGGAGAGGTTAACTATAAGCATAGGATATTAATAAATTTTTTATCTACAATATTTCCCATTATTACAGCTTTTTAAAACAGCGTTTGAGCTATAATTTACATATCATAAAATTTACCCATTTAAAGTATACAATTCAGTGATTTTTAGTGTATTCACAGAGTATATTCAGATTTTTAATATATTCACAGAGTATATTCATTTAGTGCCACTACGGTCACACCTAATTTTAGAACATTTTTATCACCCCAAAGAGAAACCCTGCACTCATTAGCAGAAACTCCCCATTTCCCCCTCTCCTGGCCCCTCGCAATGACAAATCTACCTTCTGTCTCTGTGGATTTGCCTATTCTGGACGTTTCATATAAAGAGAATGACACAATATGTGGTCTTTTGCGACTGGCTTCTTTCACTTAGCATAATGTTTTTAGGGTTCATCCATGCTGAATTACAATGTCTTTATCTTTTGCAATATTTTCAAAGCAAGAGCTAGAAGAGAAACATGTTATCATCACTTTTGCAAATCTCCCCCAGATAGCATAATATGAAAAGAGATCCGTGAGTGAAGGAGAAAATGTTGAGATTCAGAGGAACTCAAAGGCTATTTTAAAAATGCTTTTTATTGCTAACTAATTTTGATTGGTACACCAACAAGTTTTTAAAGACATTTACAATAAAAAAAAGGGAGTTCAGAGACTTTGCTGATGGGTGTGTATCAACACAAATTGATGTAGAGAATGGCAGCTGCCCCGCTGCTTCACTCTGTCCACACAGCTAAAACACTCACAAACGTTGACGTGTGCTCAAAACTACAGACACTGGATTCTGCTGGTATAAAAAGTCAGGGTGAATTTTTCTTAGATCTTGTAAGAAATGTTTCAAATTTAACCCCCAAGTATACCCAAACTAGTTTTGATCTGCTCAACTCACTTGAATCAAGCAAATTACACAATTGCAGTTAATAAGGGCTCACTCTAAGCCTTTGTACAACACTGCCTTAAAGATAGATATGGGGTTACAATCTAGTTTGGAGAGTTAAATAAATAATACAAGCCTATCTATGAATGAGTACCAAAATAAATGTGTGGTATAGAGACAATGGCAGTAGCCCTTTAACAGCTGGAGCTACACAACAGATTTTAAAATGAAATTCTTTCCTGTTTTCACATGTGAGCTTATAAAACATTACAGTGTACAGGATTATGTTATTTTAACTGCAGCAAAGATTATTGAACTAATGACATTCTATTGTTAATCTGACTTTAATTGTAAAACCAAATCAGCTCCAAAATACTGTTATTAATATACAAAGACTATAGAAAATGAAAAAAAAATAGAATTGTTACTCCCAGGGATGTATTCTACCTATTTTAATTTTAATTTTATTTTATTATTTTTAAATTTTTTAGCATGTATCAATACTTTATTTTTATTGCTGAAAAACCTATTTTTAATAATTACAGGAAAATTGGCTTTTCTAAATAAAAAGACAACACAGCTTTCTCTAAGATATACAAGACTTTGTTATATTTTTGTTATAGTTCGTTTTCTAAAGCTGGGTTTCACCCTGAAAGATGAAATGGTACAATTCTAAATAAATGGGACAGAAGGAGGTTTCTAATGCAAAGTGGTTTCCCCTATCTGAAATAATTTTGCCCAGAAAATTTTTTTGGCAGAAAGAAATTCAAGCACATTTACAATATGGGTTTTTGGTATAAAGGAAAGATTAGAAGCTTTAGTCCTAAAAGAGTTATGAACCATTCAAATAGCAAATCAATGTATTTTAGCTAAAAAGAGAAGTAGAAAGTATTTAATTACAATCCTTGATAAAGTGTAGATCTGTACACTTCACAAAACTAGGGTATGTTTTTTAAAATAATACACATTGATAATGATATTTTATTTCAAAGGTTCATAATCTTATGATCAATATTAATTTTATCAATAACAACTACAATAAAACTCTAGTACTTTCTTTTCTTGAAAAAGCACTGAGGCTAAATAAACATTGACTGATTGAAACTTCTCAACATTGCCAAATCTCCCCATGGATCATTCCCAAACCTCAAGTCCTGACAACATCCTGTTTTACAGGGAAGACTGCTTTCCACACGGTGCAGCCTCAGAGAGGTGACAGGGCTTTCCTCAGGGGGTTTAAACTAGCCCCTCCTTGCACGGTGCAAAGCACAGTGCAGTGAACCACTACAGTCTGCTGGATCACAGGTACTCTTGCCTCCTTTTTAAAAAGACAAATACAAAAGGAAAGCTGGATGGGAAAATGCCTGGCTGCTTTTGTCCCTTGTCTGGACAGCCTCTCACTTTCCCACAACAGGTAGGCACAAGCACAGACTGCTGCTGAATGCTCCAGACCTTGCCAAGATGCTGAAACCCACTGGTTTCTGCGGTTGTCCCATTTTCTACTGATCCTGGCTCTTTGCCAGAGCTTAATTAAGCCACTGAAAATGCGGGATGGTTAACCCTCTCTGTACTGCACCCACCTACAATTATTTGCGAAGCACTTTCATATGCTTTCACTCTTCCCAAAGATAAAGATAAGTGCCAGACTGTAGCAGTGCACAGCAGGGTGCGTGGGTGTGTGTGTGCAGGTAACCACGGTACAGTAATTGCTACCAGTACTTACTGTAAAGAAGAAACTCAATATCTAAGGCTAGGGTTCAGGAAGCCACTCCAAAATATATGTGGAGTTTGGTTTTATTTGTTAGGGTTTGGAGTAAAGTGCAGAAGACTTCTACAGTTTAATCATGTTTAACCTCAGGGAAATAATTTTCCATTAAGAGAAAGAAAACAAGTATTCGGATCACAATGTCTGTTGTGAATCCTTTTTACCATATGAACAAAACATTATAGAGCTTTTGAAATTCCCAGAGCCACTGCTGTTCATTAAAAAAAGAAAGCACCCTTTTAAGACTTAGGTGCTTTATCTTTTACAAAATGAAAAAGATCAAACATAAAACCTTATTTGTAAGCAAAGCAATAGTGTCTCTGGGTCTCTTGCTAAGATCAACAGCAATGAGGATGAATGAGGGGAAGCAGTGACAATGGTCAAAATGGGTGAAAGGAAGCTCTCTGTTGAGGCCAGCCTTCCCTGATTGCAATCTTTAGACCCAAGCCCATAACTCTGTTTAACTACTATATCCTGAATAAAAAGTTAATTCTGCTCTAATGAGAAGCAAGTGAAGTCGCATGATGAGAGGAAGACTGAGTAACCTAACTGAGCCCCTACAAACTGATATCAGAGAAGATCTGTATTTGAAGATAGTTTAAGAATATCTGAATTGGATTCAGGAGAAATGCAGGAAATTGATTGGTCAGGCTAATTATTTTCTCTTTTTGACAACAGAGTAACCCACTACACACAACAGATAATTAAGTAATCTTCTCTCATTCTATATTCTGTAGCAATAGACATCTACAGATGTTCAGCTTCCACCTTCCTGATAACAATGAGGCAATTTTAAAGGGACCAAAGTGACAGGAGTCACTTTTCAGCTATCCAGTACCAAATTCATATTCCCATTTTATCCCAATAGTTTTCCCAATTCTTCTTGTGCTTCAGTTACTTGTACTTATAATTCCCATTACTTTGTAGGAAAATAACAGCAAAAGTTGACTGCTTTCCCTAATACCTATCATGGGTACACAGGAATATTCCTATTTGGTGAAGACAGAAAATTTCACACCTATACAACACCACAATATGGTCAAACAAAAGAGTGGCTTAATTAATTGCTGGCCAAGAGCCATGTTCTTTCCAAATCAAGGCTTCTACAAGATGGCATATGGTTTGTTATTTCTTACAAATATGAAAAGCCTTTTGAAGTGATTACACTTGGTATCTGTCAAAATAATTCTATATATGAAACAGTACTAAAAATTTTTAAATTATTATTTGTAAAACAAAAATTTCATCGTAAGAATTTGAAAATAGTTTTCGTTTCTGAGAGTTAAGATAGTGACCAGCATGCATTTTAGTAAATATTTTAATTTCACATAGTGTTGTTCCATGTAGAATATACCAACTTTACTTAGGAACATTAACAGGAAATATAATTTTTAAAGTAAAAAGATTACTTCTTCATTTTTGCCCCACGTTTTCAAATGCAGAATATATTTAGTATTTGATTTTTTATTGTATCATTTATTCTATTAAATTCAATCACAATGCCATTTTTTTTTTAAAACTGTGCTTGTATTGAGGATGGTTAAAAAAAAAAAAAAAAAGAAGGCATTTAATCTGAGTTCCCTGACTGTAAGAGTTTTCTATTATTCATCATTATATCTCCAGCACCAGGATACAGGAGGTCGTGACGAATTTCTATCCTCTGAATAACCACCGCAATCTCAAACATCGTGCTGCACCCAGCCCTAACACACTCGGAGCCGTGCACAGCAACGAGGCATGGGTTGAGCCCAGTCCACAGCACTCTGGCTCAAAAGGCAGCATAATCCAAGCGCTTAGGCATCCTGAGTGCTTTCCCCTCAAGGTCCCAACAGGATTTGTAACTACCCACTTAGAGACATACTGCAGCAAAACATTTAGGAGACAGGAAATGTCAAAGCATTAGAAAAACCTCAAAGTTACAACGTCTTAAAACTGTTTTACTCTGTCTCCTGCCTCAGTTCCATCCTGATAGACTTCATAATGCTACTAGTAATAAGTGTGAATCAGAAAAACTAAGACACCAGATTTTTATTTTTAAATTGTAACCCAATACCTATCACAGAGTCAATCACCTACTAGGCTTTTAAAAATACTGTTAAATAATGAATTATGGAGGTGAATGAAATACAGGTATAGAGTGCTTTCATGGTAAATGGATCTTCATGGTTGGTGGGAACGTATTTCTTAACATTTTTTCTTCTACTAATATAAATGTATTTTGTCTCCAAAGGACATAGAGGATGTGATGTACCAGGACTGATTTATTCATAACTTTGGCTCCTGTGAATACTGAAAGGAACTAGAAAAGACAGCACTTATTAACATAATTAATAGCCATAAAGCCTCAATTCACTCCAATGTACTTGTATTTAGAATCGTACCGATTGGGGAACGTGGACCTCTTGCAAATACTGTCCTATACCAGGGTATCAGGACAGTGAAACACAATGGATAAAACCAGTAGGCAAGCAATCAAGATGAAGTTATCAGAGGTAGACCTTTCAAAGTGACTTAGTATGATGGAATCATATGGGATGGAAACATAAAAATTATCTTTACCTTACACACCTGAAAAACTAAAAGTGAATGGAGATTACTCAGCCTGGAGTCATGGGAATGCACTGTGTCATCAAAGGAAAATATATGCAAACAGCTGTGGCAGAGGCTATTTTAAAGCACCCACCTTGCAGCTCTTTTAGTCCTCCTAATCCATTATCTGTTTTCAGTTAAAAATCATTAATGTCCAGCATATAAGAACCTAGACACAGACAAAAAACACATATTTTTTTCCTATGGGGGTGGTAACCAGATGTCAATAGCTGCAGCTGTGACTATATAATTACCTGTTTGCATTAACGGAGACCACAGTTTAGATTTAATAGGTCAGATGACAATGCAGCAAAATGCATTTAGCCTATGATTACCCCTTTTCAAACATTCTCTCACTCGCAACTTCGACCCTGGGAACATAGCAGGCACAGACTTAGGTCAATAAGAAACACTGGCCAGCACAATAGGCCTTGCCTCAAACAGCGCTGTTGACAGACACCAGCACAAAGGAAATGAATAGAGTCCCCCTCAGTTCTCACACAGAGCGAAGAATGACTCAGTGTACTGCTGCTTTGGTGCTCTGTTTGTACAGTGTATACAGCTTTTGTCCTCAGCCACTGTTCACAGCTCAATGGGGGCTAAAGAGCTGAGGAAGTGAAGGCGGAAGAATGCTCCACACTCTTCCCTGTGGCCAGCAGTTGTCTCCATAGGCACAGAACAGGTCAAGAGAGAACTGGAAAGTCACTTGCTTAAACTCCTCCTACCCCAACTTACCCAAATAAAGTGATTTGTGCATTAAAATACAAAGAAAGCATTATTTAGAGTGCCTAGAAAAGAGTAGAAAAATCACCATTGGTTTGATATTAATATACTTATTGATTGAACTACCGGTCTCTTGGAGTTTTGCTTTCTGTCACATTTCTCATATTTCTTTTTCAAAAGCTTATGTTAGGCGCAAAGAGAAATTGGGACTGGCTCACAGTACGGAACTAAAGTAATGCAGGCCAGGACTCACTAGAGACCACAGGAATAGGGCCAAAGAGCAGGTGAGGAGGCAAGATCCAGGTAGGGATCCGAGGCATCAGCCAGGCTGGCAGTGAGCATTACTTTGCTTGTATATTAACAGCATATTGTCCCAAGTATATACACATCTATCTTTATGCCTACTTCCCAAGGTAATGGGAGTATAATAATAAAGAACCCAGCCCGGGGATAAAACAGAATTCTAAGACAATTCATTGGAGACTATGAATAGACAGTACCATAGGCTTAAGATTGGTTTGCTTGATACTGGCCAAGAAACCTAGCTAAAGTAAGGGACAAGTGCCAAAGATGAATGAAATGTCATTGCCCTGGGCCAAAAACATCCTGGCAGAAATGCATCTGCGTTTATGTACATGTTTTGGGATAGGACTGTGTTCAAATTCTGGTTCTGCCAATTACTAGCTGTGTGACTTTGTATAACCCCTCCAAATCTTAATTTCTGCCTCTGTAAAGTGGGATGTCCCTCCATTTCTCTATCCAAAAAATAATTATTGATATATTAATAGTACCTACACTTCATTGGTTGCTGTGAAGATAAACTACATGTAAAGCACCTAGGACAGGACCTGGTACTATGTGAATACTCAATAAATACTGCCTATACTAAGCGCTAGCTCCTATTGCTATTAGAACCACTACTATAATTCTCTAACTAGTACTAACATCACAAACTCCATTACCACTCCTACAGAGAGAGAACTGCTTTTTCAGGACTCTACAGAAAATTCTTACCAGGTGATTGAGATCGCTAATCCTTGAGTCCAGGAGGATATTTCACATACCCAGAGGCTGTCTGTAGTGGTCTCTAGTAAATAAATTCAAGCTTCATGGATGGTATACATGTGACATAAGCTATATATAAGACACACAAGCTTATTAATATTAAAACTTTAAAAAAGGTATATGGGGCTTCCCTGGTGGCGCAGTGGTTGAGAATCTGCCTGCCAATGCAGGGCATATGGGTTCGAGCCCTGGTCTGGGAAGATCCCACATGCCGCGAAGCAACTGGGCCCGTGAACCACAACTACTGAGCCTGCGCGTCTGGAGCCTGTGCTCCGCAACGGGAGAGGCCGCGATAGTGAGAGGCCTGCGCACCGCGATGAAGAGTGGCCCCCACTTGCCGCAACTAGAGAAAGCCCTCGCACAGAAACGAAGACCCAACACAGCAAAAATAAATAAATAAATAAAAATAAATAAAATTAAAAAAAAAAAGGTATATGATTTGAATTTTTCCCAAAATCTACATCAATGTACAGCCTAATAATTATTCCTAAAGCAATTATACTCCAATAAAGATGTTTAAAAAAAAAAAGATGAAGATACAAAAAAATAATTATTCCTAAGAGGGAAAACAATAGCAATTTTAATTAAGTGCTTGCTATTCTTGGGTCCAGATACTCTTCTAAGTGACTTATCTAAGGTACTATTATTTTTACAGTGAAGAAATTAAAGGACAGAGCATTAAGTAACTTGCTTAAGATTACACTGTTAAATAAGTAAACCCAGGCAATATGACTTCCCATCTAGTGCTCATAAACACTACACTGTACCGTTTCATTAATATTCCTATGAAAGCATCTGTAACAACTTGCGAAGTAGTACTATCCTTATTCTTACACTTAGCAAAGGAAAGAAGTCCTTTCAATAGAAGATTCTGGTACAGAATCAAACCATATACCCACAGTAGCCTCATAAATGATAATATACAATTAATTAAAATGTTTAAGGTATATCCTTTTTGAAGAACAGGCATTTGCTGACTACTTCTAGTCTAGTAGGAGTCAAAAAGTAAAATGCTTTGTTTAACTGCTTTCATTACCACACAACCATAATTAGTTTCATGCTTATGAATTTAATCTTACATGTTAATTATATCTGCAATGATTCTGAGAATGCAAAGAAGTTACTTAATGAAAAATAACTGCCTTGAGGATGCTTTAAGCATATAAATGATCACAAAAAGAAAAAAATGTCCCCCATTTCAATAACTTTCAGAATGCCTCCCCACATTTAAATCTCTCTTGGTACTGGTCAGTGGAACATCAATACCAAGCAAGAACCATGTCAGAAGTTTAAGTAAAATTTTGCACTTATTTAAAAATTCATTCCATATGTCTCTGATTTAATTTATTCTTCAAAATCTAAACTTGTATAAACATAGACAAATATTCATGAATGACCTTGATTACAATTAAATTAAAAATAAAGGTAACAGACTTCCATATCCAGCGGTATGTTAGGATAAGTAAACTGACCAAAGCTCCTGCTAAAAAGAAATAAACACAGTGGTTAAAATACCAAAAAATGTTTTCTTTAATTGTATCACTGAGTCAGCAATTTAGAACTGATTATAGAAAGGCAGAAAAAGAAAAAAGAGCTGGAACTCAAAGAATAAACAGAGCACTGAAGCTGGGTTTTGCAAAACTTTAGCTTCTTTTAACATTTCTATAGACACAAAGGGTCACTACATAATGGGAAAAAAGGAGAAAATTACCTAGAAGATAGGAAAATTCTAAATTTGTATGAAAGAGGTAAAACAGTCTCAAGTTATATACAGTAAAAATTTAAAGGATTACTAGCAGAAAAGACAAATCCACCATTAAAACTGTTGTGAAAATGGAACATTTACAAAAATTGACCAAATACTGGGCTTAAAAAGGAAGTATTAACAAATTTCAAAAATTTGGTATTTTTCCTCTGGTCACAATACAATTATGCTAGAAATTAATAATAAAACATTCTTACTTGTTTGGAAATTTAAAATACACTTTTATACAACTCATGCCTCAAAGAAGAAATAATGGAACTTAGAAAATAACATGAAAATATATAAATTAGCCAAGTTGTTCAATTGTACTATATAACAACATAATATATACTAATAAAGCACTTTAATTCTTGTAAACTAATTTATTTAACAGCCTGCAGTTTGTTTGGCTTCAGTTTTTTATAATTCATAAGAAAAATACTTGATTAGCACAGTATAATCATGTATGCTAACTATAAAAATGTGACCAATATTTTTTCATTAAAATAAATTATGTTCTTGGTCAAAACAGTAAGTGCACCCCAATGTTCACTGCAGCACTGTTTACAATAGCCAAGACATGGAAGCAAATGTCCATTGACAGAGGAATGGATAAAGAAGATGTGGTACATATATACAATGGAATATTAGCCGTTAAAAAGAATGAAATAATGCCATTTGCAGCAACACTGATGGACCTAGAGATTGTCATACTGAGTGAAGTAAGTCAGACAGAGAAAGAGAAATATATGATATCCCTTATATGCAGAATCTAAAAAGAAATGATACAAATGAACTTATTTACAAAACAGAAGCAGACTCACAGACTTGAGAGAAAGAACTTATGGTTGGGGGGGGAAGGATGGGGGGAAGGGACAGTCAGGGAGCTTGGGATCGACATGTACACACTGCTGTATTTAAAATGGATAACCAACAAGGACTACTGTATAGCACAGGGAACTCTGCTCAATGTTATGTGGCAGCCTGGATGGGAGGGGAGTTTGGGGGAGAATGGGTACATGTATGTGTATGGCTGAGTCCCTTTGCTGTGCACCTGAAACTATCACAACTTGTTAATCACCTATACTCCAATATAAAATAAAAAGTTTTAAAAAAAAAGTCTGGAAACAATCCAGATGCCCATCAACAGGACACTGATTAATAAACCATGGTATACTTCCCCACCAAAATAAAATAAAATAAAATAAATTATGCTCTATCTTACTTTATATTTATTAGGAAGCTTCCTTGACTAGGCTATGCCAAGGTATTATCTGTTTGAGTTAGTTTGGCATCTTAAAATTTTCCATCTTGAAGATATACATTTATGATTCTTTGAGTCCAATGTAAATGTCCTTTAAAAAAAAACTTTTGACAAATTGCATACATGCATTTAAAGCACCCTTGATTCCTGAACGCTATAGAAAGAATGTTTATGTACCCCCAAAATTCATATGTTAAATCCTAATGCCCAAGATGATGGTATTTGGAGATGGGGCCTTTGGGAGGTGATTAGGTCACAAGGATAGACAGAGCTCTCATGAATGGGGTTAGTGACCTTCTAAAAGAGACCCCAGGGACTTCCCTGGTGGTGCAGTGGTAAAGAATCCACCTGCCAATGCAGGTGACACGGGTTCGAGCCCTGGTCCTGGGAGATCCCACATGCCGTGGAGCAACTAAGCCCGTGCGCCACAACTACTGAGCCTGTGCTCTAGAGCCCGTGAGCCACAACTACTGAAGCCCGCATGCCTAGAGATCACGCTCCGCAACAAGAGAAGCCACCACAATGAGAAGCCCGCGCACCGCAAAGAAGAGTAGCCCCCGCTTGCCCCCCGCTCGCTGCAACTAGAGAAAGCCCGCCCACAGCAACAAAGACCCAATGCAACCAAAAAAATTAATTAATTAAATAAAAAAATGAAAAATAAAAGAGACCCCAAAGAGCTCCCCTGAACCTTCTGCCATGTGAGAACAAAACGTGAAGACGGCTGCTATGAACCAGGAAGCAGATCCTCATCAAACACCAAATCTGCTAGTGCCTAGATTATGTGCCTTCCCAGTCTCCAGGGCTGTGAGAAATAAAGGTTTGCTGTTCAAGGCACCTCATGTATGGTATTTTTGTTATAGCAGCCCGAAGAGACTAAGATACTGAATAAATTCCATTTTTCTCTATATTCAAAAACTGGCTATAAAACTTGGCAAGAATCAAAGAATTATTTGAAAAAAGTTAGGAAAAGAACACTAAAAACCAGAACCCTGAAGTATAAGTGTTTAGAGATATACTGGATATGTACTTGGATTTAAAAACTTGTGTTGGAACCCAC
The DNA here is from genome assembly GCF_949987535.1 of Balaenoptera acutorostrata. Taxonomy (NCBI): domain Eukaryota; kingdom Metazoa; phylum Chordata; class Mammalia; order Artiodactyla; family Balaenopteridae; genus Balaenoptera; species Balaenoptera acutorostrata. The sequence goes on along the minus strand of NC_080080.1, from coordinate 59,148,203 downwards.
ACCACTGTGTTTCCCACTTTAAATGGCTAATTCTGGTAATGTTCAATCCAAATGCATATGCTGAACTGAAACTATGAAGGCCTGATCTGTATTTTGAATCACTGAATCCAAGGATGTTGTCTGAAAGCCAAATACTTTCAAAAATGGTAGCCTAGTGTGCCTGGCAGCACATCCTGGTAGCATATCTTTTAAAAACCAAGAAAGAGAACGAGAACAAGAAGCATTTGATGTGTAGATACTGACTCTTAGCTCCCCCAAACAGAAATTAACTTAAACTAGCTTAAGAAGAAAGAGAAAAAATGAATTCATTATAAGGATATAGGGGTGCCTTCAGAAACCCTGGAGCAGACTTCAAGAAGGGCTGGTCGAGAAACTTTGAGAAGCCATGAGAGACTCAGGCAGTGAACCCTCTCATGATTCTCACCTGTCTTCACTCCACATCTGCATAATTCTCTCTTCCTTTGAACCAGCTTTCTGTGTTCTCCAGTCTGCATGGCATAAAATATGGCTACTCAAAGCCTTTGAATTTACAAGTTAAAGCCCCAGATATGTGAAGAGACTAATTACCTTTCCCTTGTTCACAATTCCAAAATCCAGGGGATAGAACTTGGTTTGATTCCAGCTTGGTGTAGGTGCCTACTCTGGTCTAATCAGGTGGAAAAGGCCACACTGCTTCAACATGGCTGCCCACAGACCACTGCTTGGGTGTTCAGGGGTAGCTAAAGGTGCTGTTGTGTTGGAAACTGTAAAAGGCACTGAGCATAAGCAAGAAACAAGTGCTGTGCAAGAGCAACATGCTTTCTGATGGAATTTCGTATCGCTCTGTGCCCGGGAGGCAGGTGTCAAGTTGGATAATCAAGGTTGAAGACACTGCCTGAGGTCTTGGGTAGGGGGATGGGATACCAATCGGGCTCAGACAAAGAGGTGGAGGGCAGATTTCCTCAAGTAACAAAAGAGTGTACAGCAAACAGAAGTGTGGCCAGCACTGCCCCAAGAAGCTGACAGGTCATGTTTGAACCTGACCCTCCAGTTTCTCTGCATTTGGCTAGGAGAGAGAGACTACTGACAGAACTGCTAAGCTCCTTCTCCCTGGAGCCTTTACTAAATATTTTGAGTTTTTGTTGCCTATACTAAACAGTCTGCCTGGCCTCAACTCACATAATTTGATACATACTATTTATATCATGTTGACTGCACAGATATTTAAATAAGTAAAAGTTAGTATAGCAAAATGATCTTGCTCATCTCTCAGGTAAAGCATAGCTGTCCACCCATTTGCTCAGCCTATAAATCCTGGCATAATCCTCTCTTCTCTGTCTCCTTCCTGCTTATTTATCTATCGATTCTTACTCTGAATTATCTTTTAAATCAGTACCCTCAATTCCATCCACAATACCATAGTTTTAATTCAAGATCTTTGTTTGTTTGTTTATTTATTTATGGCTGCATTGGGTCTTCGTTGCTGCATGTGGGCTTTTTCTCTAATTGCGGTGAGCAGGGGCCACTCTTTGTTGCGGTGCGCGGGCTTCTCATTGCGGCAGCTTCTCTTGTTGCGGAGCACAGACTCTAGGCACATAGGCTTTAGTAGTTGCACAGGCTCAGCAGTTGTGGCTTGCGGGCTCTGGAGCACAGGCTCAGTAGTTGTAGTGCACAGGCTTAGTTGCTCCGCGGCATGTGGGATTTTCCCGGACCAGGGCTCAAACCCATGTTCTCTGCCTTGGCAGGCGGATTCTTAACCACTGTGCCACCAGGGAAGACCCTTAATTCAAGATCTTACTATCTCTTTTCTGAATTTTTAGAATAGCCTCCTAAATTGACCCTTCTGCCTCTAAATGTCCAATATATTTTGTACTAGCTTCAATAATTTCCATTTTAAAGCAAAATCTTGTCCTTGTCACACCCCTGCTTATAAACCGCTAATAGTTCTTCCCAGCAGCAGAGGTCCCAAGCATGTCTGTACATCAGAACCACTTAGATTCCTACCCCTCATCCTAACCTTTCTAAATCAGAATCTCCTAGAATGGGGCTTAGGAATTTGCCTTTTTAACAAACTCCCCTCTCGATTCTAAAGTAACCAGCCCAAAATCAATCTCTGGGTTTGTGTTATGGAAAGTCCAAGACTCTATGAACGGAATACAAGTCAATTCACAATCTGAGTTCAATCTCTTTCTAGTCTCATCCCCTGCGACTTTCCCTTCCCAGCCTTATTCACAACACACAACCCTTTCATATTACTAGGCATCCATATATTCTGCCTTCTTCTCTACTTAAGGACCTTCTACTCATTCTTTAGGAATCAATTCAAATATGATCTCCTTTGTGAAGCCTTCCTTGACTACCTCCGGCATTTATCCATTCTTGATTATAGAGTTTAAGAGGCAGTCTAGAGGTGGTTAAGAGTATAGGCTCGGGCTTCCCTGGTGGCGCAGTGGTTGAGAATCTGCCTGCTAATGCAGGGGACACGGGTTCGAGCCCTGGTCTGGGAAGATCCCACATGCCACGGAGCAGCTGGGCCCGTGAGCCACAATTGCTGAGCCTGCGCGTCTGGAGCCTGTGCCCCGCGACGGGAGGGGCCGCGATAGAGAAAGGCCCGCGCACCGCGATGAAGAGCGGTCCCCGCACCGCGATGAAGAGTGGCCCCCGCTTGCCGCAACTGGAGAAAGCCCTCGCACGAACCGAAGACCCAACACAGCCAAAAATAAAAATAAATAAATAAATAAATAAATAAATAAATAAAAATTCTTTAAAAAAAAAAAAAAAAAAGAGTATAGGCTCTGCAGTCAGACTCCAAATGTTTGAATCCAGGTTCTGCAAATTACTAATGAGTAAGTGAGTGACACAGGGCCTTGGACAAGTTACTCAACCTCTCTCTGCTCAGCTGCCGACACTATAAAATAGGAATAATAATACTGTAAGGTTAATGAGTTAATACATGTAAAGCATTTGCCTGGATCATAGCAAATGGTCATTAAACATTAGCTTCCTGTTTAGAAGTTATTCCTATCACTTAGACTATGAACCAGACTTTTATATTAAGTCAATCAATTTAAGAGCTCTCTTTCTTAGTTCTGGTACAAAACGACAAAAAAAAGAGGGTAATTTATATATAAACTTCAATGTAACTTCATTTACTTCTCAAAAGGTGACTGAGGATGGTGTACTGAACCTATGTAAGGGAAAAGAAGGCATTTATATGGGAAGGATTGTCTTTTGAAGTCATTCACTAGGGAAGCAGAAAAAACTCAGAAATCTTAGATACCTATTTGAATTTCAAAAAAGAAAGCAAATATTTAGCCTACCTTTGGGCCATTATTTTTTAAATATATGGAAAGAGAACTTAAAAATCTGGACTAAAATCTCACACAGCAAAATTTCCATTATTTATAAAACTAAAAATTTAGCCAAAAATATATTTCAAGAAATCCTATAGGTTTTCAAAATAACTAGAAACAGTACAAAAACTTTTTATGAATCCTGCCTTTTCTCTAATTACTAAAGTAATGTCTGAAATGGAAAAGACAGAGTGAGGGAAAAATTTGGTCATCTCCAACAAAAGAAAAACAAATTATGGTTACGCAAGGTGAGAAGTAAACAGGAAAACTAAATTTGTGCTCAAATGCATCCTCTGTAATGTTACTAGATGCATTCTCATTTTGTCTTATTTTGCTTCTGAACTATCAGCTATTAAGAAAGGGTAGAAACAAGATACAGTGAAATCTGGAAACAGGAGTCAGCTCTTCTTCCACAGAACACATTTCTCCTTGGACCTCTTCATTCATTCAATAAATATTTACCAAGCACCTACTATTATACATGTTTGGACACAGCAGTAAACCAAAGAGCCAGGCACGTGTGATGCCATTCCTATGACGCTTATCATAGGAAGAGCCTCTACATTTCAACAAATCCAGCGTGCCTTATACACTGCCATGAAGAACATATGGCTCCACCTCCAAATTATCACCATTAGTGACCCCAGAAGATAAAATCTACCTTGCTCCCAGACTTCCAGATCATGGATTTTTAACCTAGGTTCATGGGTCCCTAAAGGTTAATGAATGTGTTGGGGGAATCTGTGAACCCTGTACTATTACATGCAAAATGTGTGTATGTATACACGTGTGTGAACTTTCCTAGACACACAATGTGATTTCACTATATTCTCAAGCGGGCCTATGACCCCCAAAGTATAAACCATCACTGTTCTAGGCACAGGAAAATTCCTACAGTTCTGTCCTACTGAAAAGACTGCTGCCATATACCAACACAGACAGCAGTTGGCAAGTTCTCACCTGACATTTTATAGCACAATATTCAACAATTTTATTGACAAGTTACATTTTATTCATCTAAATTCCGTCCTCTAATGTTCTGAGTACCAGCAATCTAGTCAGTCTGTTAGACAAAGAATTCTTCCAAAAAAACTGTTTATAGAACTTGGGCTCCAGCAACTCTTGCAATATAATTCTTGTGTATAACTGAACCGCAGAAAAATAACTCCTTAATTTGTGGTTAGAATAACCACTGCAGAACAACCTACGGTGGGTGGCATGAAACTATCACAATTATAAAGTAACCAAGCAAATAATATACTATGTCTATAACAGATAAAATGTTATAAATCCAAAACATACATTGCTATAAATAAAGTCTCTGGTTATTTGCTGAGATACTCTGACTAACATGGCAGTGACAAGGGCTACTCTTAGCTTGTTTTATAAAGGAGCAACTAAAGCTATTTGACAGTAGACTCTGTGGCACCACATGTATTGTCTGGGCTAAGAAATGAAGTGAACTGCACTGTATAGTAACTTGGGGAAAATACTGCCTTTAATATAAACAAACAATGGACTTTCCTTTAGAAGCCATGATAAGGGAGAAGAGGGCAGTGGGATTAGTTCTACAAAATCAGCATGCCTGCAATTTGGGAAACCATGGATAAGAGCACAAATGCCTATTTGTTGACAGCTGTAATCAGATCATTTCCCCCCAAATTAAAATCATAGATTTTAGAGTTGGTAAGGCTGTAAAAAGATCTACAAGATGATGGGACTGAGCACCAAAGACCATGCATGACTTGCTCAAGTTCACAAACCAAAACAGAAACTGAGTGTCCTAACTCCCTTACTCTGCCATTTCTTTTTCGGGAAAGACTACTGTTCTGCGATTGCATTTGCTCGGGATTCCAAATAACTTGATTTGGGGAGAGAGGAGGAGCCTCACCTAGCTTTTTGGCAGGTGACATAAGGCTTTTGGGTCCTTTACCTGGCAGGGAGAGTTGGCCAAGTGAGTAATACACTATTTTTATAAAAAAAGCATGGCCAGCATGAAAATCTAACTTTGGGTACAACGTGACTCCTTTTACAAGTTGCCCGTTAGGGTAAATCAAAGGGGAACAGGAGGTTAGAAATGCAAATTCTAACGTGTAGCCCCAGAACCACACCTTGAAAACCAGTAGGGCAATGGAATGTTCTGTTGGCCAGGTGCCCAATGAAATTTATAAGGAATTCCAGAAGACACTGAGTACGGGCAATTCTCATAAGACAATATGGTCTTTTGACCTGGGCTCCCAGAGGCCCTTGCAGAGTACTTATGAGGTGAACACTTGTCGTAACGCCTCTAAGATATTACTTGGACTTTTCCACCATTCTCAAGTAAATACTGGATTTTCTAACTACATAACTGAATGAAAAGAAAGTAGAAGCCTATGAAAACCTAGATTTTTTATTATTATTAAAGAGCTCCATGTCAGTTTCTAATGTAATCATGAATCATAATGAAGATGACTGTATTAAAAAAGTAAAATATAATTCATATACCATAAAATTCACCTATTTAAAGTAAGCACTTCAGTGGCTTTAAGTGTACTGTACTCACTAAAAAGAGCTGTGCATCCATTATCACAATCAATTCTTAAACATCGTCATCACTCCAAAAAGAAACTCTACAGCCCCTAACCATTAACTCCTTAAGCCCCTCCCCTCATCTTTGCATCCCTAGGCAATGACTAATCTACTTTCTACCTCTAAATATATTTGCCTGTTCTGGACATTTCATGTACATGTAATTATACAATATGTAGTCTTTTGTGACTGGCTTCTTTCACTTAGCATAATGTTTTCAAAGTTCATGCAAGTTGTATCTTCATTACTTTTTATGGCTGAATAATATTCATACACACACACACACACACATACATACACACATTTTGTTTATCATTTCATCAGTTGGTGGGCATTTGGGTTCTTTCCACTTTTTGGCTATTATGAATAATATTGTTTTGAACATTTGTTTATAAGTTTTTGAGTAGACATATGTTTTCATTTCTTCTGGTTATATACCTGGGAGTGGAATTGCTGGGTCATGTGGTAACTCTGTTTAAGTATTTAAGGAACTACCAAACTATTTTCCAAAGTGGCTATAGCATTTTATATTCCCATCCATCAGAAAGTTCTTGCTTTTAAAATCATAATAATTAAACAGATCGTGAATACAAACTCCTTATTTTCTGCTAATAGGTAACTGAAGAAAAAAATCCAAGTATTGATAAATATGTTTTTTAAAAACCACATACTATTAGCACATGAAATTCAAATGCAGAGTTCACAACACAGAAAGATAGCTTTAAGTTGCTATTTTTAAAAAGGGTTACCATGCAGTAAATATTCCCTGTATCATTTAAACCAAATGAAGATATTATACATGGGCTATAGATACACGTCAAACACTCTAAAATAGTGGGAAATCTTAAACATGAGTTAAAAAGGACAAAGTATATTTTCTCAAAAACCAAATTAGAATTTATCTAATCAAGTGATAGCTCAAACTTTCAGTCATTAGAAGGAAGAAAAACTATCTTTAAGATGGAAAACTGATGGATATTCACAGGGCAAAGTAAAGGTAATACGCTGATTTGGAAAAGAAAATGAAAGCCAGCTTCTACAACCATATAGTAAAGATGATAGAGTTACTGTCCAATGGGTTTGTGGTAAACAATTTGGGAACAACAACTTTATAAACTATGCAGTAAACTGTATATTCTGGATAGTGAGGGGCTTTGCTTCTACGTATCGGGTGTGCTTCCTATATAGGAAGGCAAGGCAAGTTAGTATCTATCACTACTAAGTGTGAAGCAGAGCTTAAAAGGAAATTTGGCCAAGCACGACTAACTCCCTTGGGTGTTTCTGCCAAGGAGAAAGTCCACAACATTGGGAACAGCAGCAGGTAGATAAGTGGCCAGGGGGAAAGTATAATTAGGAGCAGAAGAGAGAGTGAAGATCCTCAGAAGATCCAGGTGCATAGAAATCTGAGCTTTTATCCCATTCCAGCACCAGCCACTTTGTCTTTTCTTGTCAGCAGTGGTTACAATCTTCCATAATTGCCTTTAACCTCACCATTACAATCTCTGGACAACGATGGCTGACAAAGTAAGAAACATGGTTTCCATCACAACCCAGCACCCCCATAAAGAGATTACCTTCTACACACACATTAACACATAACTGAAATAAGTTTCCTAAAAGCTATAATTAGTCTTGCTATATGCAGTGCATTCTAATATCTCCTATTCTATTTTACTAAAGAAAAAAAATGCTGAGAATGACACAATACATTGTGGTTTACAGTCTATCAAGAACATAGCTCAAAACATAAGTTAATAATATAAACAGTCAAGACTAATTTTGCATATGGGCAGGCAAAATGACAACTATGTCACAAGTGTCATCTGGACAATAGTGATTTCAAGGAAGTAAGAGAGGTTAAAGTTCAAATAAATGTGTCTTAAGAACAACAAAAGAAGGTAATATGAGCTCAGTGCATATTAGTAATCATTACGGTTGGGGTGGGGTAGTAGGAGTCCTGACTTATTCCAAAATAAATTTTAAATAGTTTAAAAAAAAGACTGAAATATAAAACTATAAAATACTAGAAGGAAACATATGCCAATATTTCCTTGGAGGGAATGGTTTTTCTATGTATGACAACCAAACTAGAAACTATAAAAGAAAAATTATGCAAAATCAATTATATGATAATAGAAAAATGTTGTATGGCAAATGTAACCAACAATAAACTGGCAGTAAATAGTTTTAACAGCATGACAAAGGGTATAAATTAATAAAAAAGTGATAAATCCAAAGACTAATGAGCAACTGGAACAGGCCAATGAAACTGGAATACAACATTCATTTCAGAATTAAATAAATGGCAAGATGTTAACCATCGCTAGTCATCAGAAATGCAAATTAAAACAATGACAGTATTTTTGTCTATTAGACGGGCAAACATGAAAAATAAAATGATAACAACTAGTGTTAGGGACAAATAGTTTCTTTGTGGCAAATGGGAAATATGTATAAATTTTTAAGGAATATACATCCTTTCCAGTCTTCCCATTCCAAAGAATTTATTTCAAGGAAATAATCCAATAATCATATCAAGATTTATGCACAGAATTGTCTCTGAAGTGTTTATAAAAATAGTGAAAACTGGAAACAACATTAATATATATAAATAGTTAAATTAATTACAGTAATAGAATACTATATATTCCATATATAATGACATATTTAGACACCTAACTATTTGGAGGGAAAACCTAGTTATAAAATAGTACTCAAAAATATGATTTCTTGTTAAGAAATTTTTTTACATTATGTTTTCACTAGATGATCTTTATTTCTGTTAATTTATGTGAATTTATTATATTTTGCAATAAGCTTTAATTACTTTTGTAATAAAATGATATTTTTTAAATAAAAAGAAGAACAACCTTAATTATACCAAGAGCTCATATACATAGATCAGGAAGACACTATAATCCCAAAAAGATAAATAAGCTAAGCAAAGAAACTAACAATTTACAAAAAAGGAAATACTATTAATAAAAAACCTATGAAATGTTCCATCTGTTTGTATAAGCCTGAAAAATATCAATAACCTTTAAGCCTAGTTATTCCACTTAATCTTTCTTCAGGAAATAGTCCTAGAAGTCTTACCCTCAAAGATGTTCATGGCTGTGCCACTTATAAGAGTTAAAACAGTAGAAACAACCTAAATGTCTAATAAACAGGATTGCTTAAAGAAATTGTGTTATATTTAGTGATATATAAAGCATCCTTCATAATGAAAAAGGCTATGTTACAAAATTGAGAAACTCGTGATTCAAAATTATATAGGGAGATTAAAACCATATACAACCAAAATGAAAACCTGTGTCTAGATGAAAAGACTGAAAGGAAATTCACCAAAATGATTGGTGGATCTATGAAGGTTTTCTTTTGTTGTTGTTTCTTTTGTTTTTAGAGTTTTAGCAGTACTTTTTTTTTATTGAGTTATAATTGGCATATAATGTTATATTCGTTTCAGGTGAACAACATTATGATTCGATATTTGTATATACTGCAAAATGATCACCACAAGAAGTCTAGTTAACATCCATCACCATACATAGTTACAAAATTGGACCTATGAAGATGTAAAATTTTCCTACTTAGGGAATTTCCCATAGCTTTTTTATGAGACTGCATTACTTTTACAAGTTGAAACAAAAAGAAAAAATTAATAACAGAAATTCCAACATAAGTGTAATTTTAGTAATTTGGCTTGATCACTGAAGAATATTAGCTTTGACATTGTGGTGATCAATATATATCAATAGAATAAATAAATGAATTAAAGTTTTAATCTAAAATGAAGAAACCAACAGAATTAATTGGATTTGGTTTGGTCAGTAGCATATTTTTTATAATAAACAAAAGAGTATATAGAAAAGTGGGAAAGAATACTTGCATAAATTGAAATTTATGCATTTTCAGTAACCCATAAATTTTTAATGTAAAAGAACACAGTATTTGATGATATTTACGATTATAGATGTATATAAATACTTCTTTTTTCTACTTTCCTTTTTTAATAATAAAAAATGCAACTCGAGGGCTTCCCTGGTGGCGCAGTGGTTGAGAATCTGCCTGCCAATGCAGGGGACACGGGTTCGAGCCCTGGTCTGGGAAGATCCCACATGCTGCGGAGCAACTGGGCCCGTGTGCCACAATTACTGAGCCTGCGCGTCTGGAGCCTGTGCCCCGCAACAAGAGAGGCCGCGACAGTGAGAGGCCCGCGCACCGTGATGAAGAGTGGCCCCCGCTTGCCACAACTAGAGAAAGCCCTCGCACAGAAACGAAGACACAACACAGCCATAAATAAATAAATTAATTGATTTAAAAAAATGCAACTCGAAATATTTTGCTTAGTTAATTATCCAATTCAAAAAATGAACCTGAAAAGAGAGAAATGTACACAGAAATGTAGATGGACCACATCACAACGTCATTAGTTAAAAAGACATACTTTGCAATTCAGACTATAAAGGTCAATACGGGAACAGTTCACTTGTTTATTAGTCAGTGATGGTTTACCGTTGACAATGTGGGTGAATTTAGCTTACATGAGATAAATATTACTTGATAACATCTCTGGTAAAGTGATTTGGTACAAAAGAAATCAAAAGGTATGGCTTAAGTTAAACTATGGCTTATACTTAATAATGTTTCTTGATTATTTTACAAAAGCTTATTGCAACAAAAAGTTGTTCAAATGTAAAAAGTGGCACCTACCATGTTTTATTTGATAAACATGTCATTTAAATATTTTAAAAGAAACAGAACGATCTGTCCTAAGTGAACAGACTGCTGAGGATTCTATCCTCTCAATGCATGGAGCAACAGGTTGGGCTCCAATCCAAACCCTACCGTGTACTAGTTCACTGACTGCAGAAGTTTCCTAACTTCTCTAGGCTTAGTCTGCTTGCCTACAAAATGTGGATAATGTTGCCTAGCTCAAAATGTTACTGTATCTTATCCTTTTTTTCTCTACAAAATTCAATGTAACTTATCTCAAATATTAAAAAGACAAAATAAGAGTAAGTTACGGTTATATATTTGAGGGCTGAATAGAGAATTTGGATTATGACCTTCATTTCACCCACTCCTCATCCCACCCCCATCTCTGAAAAAACAAAACAAAAAAATAAATATGCAGTTTCCAAGAATTGTGACATAACTTTATTCCAGAAAATGAAATCAGTGGATAACCACCCCTTAGGAAATGAGCATAGAACAAACTCATTTACCATGAGTTAAAACATAATAATTAGAACGGAAAGAGGCAAAACCTCACTACCTTAATGATGTATTATGCTTTTTTACTATAGAAAGTTGAAAAATGTTATCAGAAATTCCCTGAAATAAACATATCTTGGTAATCATTTCTAATAGAAAAAGCATTCAGTCACTAATTTTTGGTTTATATTTTTATTTGAAGATAGGGAGGGACACATAACCTATACCTTCAAAATTCAGCCAGCCTAAAAAGGTAAATAAATTTTTATTCTGAAAAATACAAAATTTCAAGAAGAAAAACTGTGCCTGCATACATAAGTTGGAAAATGGTTATTCAAAATGTTTGTGATGGGGTCTTGATTCTTTGAGAGGCAGGGTAGGAGAAATAGGCTTTGGAGCAAGATACACCTGGGTTAGAATCTCAGCTCTGCCACTGAAGAGTTACTGGATCTTAGGCAAAGCAGCAGGGCCCTCTGGATAGGTTAACGGGAGGGGAATTACTCCTCCCCTGCAGCCTCCACAACGAAAAGATTAAAAGCTGGTTTTCAGAGCTTTCTCTGCAGTTAGGGAGGAGCCATCTTATACAGGTCTGATCAAGGAAACGTAGGCTGAAGTCTGGAAGAGATTTCTAAAAAAGCTTTTGTTTTCCTGATAAAAGGGACAGAGAAGCTGACTGTACCCTCCCCCACTCTCTTCCTCTCTTGAACACAGACATGTAGCCCAGGAGAATCAGCAGCCTTATTGTACCTGTGACGCAAGGAGAAGGCAGCCCTAATGTTGTCAAGCTGCTGAAGCAACCCCGGAAGCTCCAGCAGCCAGGATTCTTATGCAAGAAAAATAAGTCTCTATATGTTTAATCCACAAGTCTTCAAGTTCTCTGCTAAGTGTAACTGACACAAGTCTAAATGATTTGGAAAGTCACTTAATTCTCTGGGGCTCACTTTTCTTCCTCTGTAAAGTAGATAGTAAGTAGATAGTAAGATACGTAAGTAAGGTATCGTTATCTGTTTGACACGTAGAAAAGGTAATGTCAGCTGCTCATGACGATGATGACGATGATGACCTTATTTCTCACGCAAGCCATTTGCAGTAATCATTTCATTCATCTATTTTGAAGGCAACAAAATTGAGGCTCCATGAAGGTAAGCAACGTGCCCAAGATCACACAATTAATAAGCAGTACAGCCAGGATTCAAATTCAGGAATTCTTATTTCAGGACCAATGAGCTTAAACCACTACGGTGCTTAGAAAAGTGACTCAACATAATAAGAGCTAAAGCTAATAATCGTTGGTTATTATGATAATGTTAGACAACTATGAAGACAAGAACAAGTACATCCTAATTTTCATTCTGGAAAGTAATAAATTCTCATTAATTCAACATGAATTTTATATTTCTTCTTAAAATTAGGATGATCTCACTTCTTTACTGAAACAGGAATACTCAATACTCTTCATTGAAGGCAATTTTTTTCCTTTCTAACACCAAAGGGCAACTAATAACAGTATACGTCAACCAATAATTGCAATACCTACTGTTAGCTAAATGCTTTTGTGACTCCTGTCTATCAAAAAAGTAAGCAATGAATATTTATGGTGAACTTATAATCTGCAAGGCACTATGCCAGATATTTTAAATTATTTTTGCCAAAAGAAATAGCATATGTTTATTTTCTTAAAGTGACTTAAGACCGCTTTAGAGGGAGAATGTCCTAACAGTGCTAAAAATTAGGAAGTGGCTGCTGTTGTTAGTGATCACCACCATCATCAGCACCATTACTAACACACACAGATTTTATACCACAAGCTAGCATATACTAAGCGTTAGGTGCCACGTTTGGAACGTTTTCCTTCAAACCTCAGAATGTTTCGTTTCTGTCAGTGAAATAAATGAAACAATGTTAAAAAATTCATGCTGAAGGTGCAGTATTTGAAAAACAAGCAAAATTCAAAATTAAAGTTTCTAAATAAATTACATTCAGCAAACAGGCTAAAATATTGGCAATTGCAATTAGGAAAAGATATTTAGTTCCTGGAAAAGATTGAGATCTCAAGAGTTGATGTGCAGTTGTTAACTTTCAAAAATAGTTTGGCATATATCTTTCTAGTAAATAAAAAATTAATGTAAAGGCCAAAACTAAATGGATGGTGAATAAAGTAGAAGTTTTGAGGTAAGGTTAACTCAAAAATGTTAAGTCTCAAAATATGTACGTTCACAGCAATATATTTTTTGGAAGCCAAATAACATATATTCCACACTGAAAGAAGTACAGCTCTCTCCATTACATATCATAACAATAATTGATAACCACATTTTCAAAAAAGTACTGTATATAAAAGAAAATGCTTTCAAGGAAAATACATCAAGGAAAGAATCATTTGCTTAGTAAATTCAAAAATGACACAGGCAATAGCATAAAATCCACATAAACATTGTAATATGCTCAATCAGTACTAATTAAGGATCTAATTATACCTATTTAATAGCTAATCTGCATTTTTAAAAGAAACACGAAGTATTCTATTTTAGGTCCAAAATTAAGGTTCTGAATTAAAAATTTAGAAGAAATCTAACTGTAGTATACTTATGGGAAAATCTTTTCTTAAAAATTAAAACAAGCTAAAAGCAAAGCATCATATTTTCAAGTACAGGACTATGTTGAAACTGAATTTACCAAATAAAAGAAGAAGGGATACATATAAACGAAGACGTAAGTGTCATTTACAGGTTTATAAAGTATTTTTCAATTATTATAATGCTGGGGTTTTTTAATAGGGGAGCTCGAAAGCACTCCTTTTTTGAACAATTCTCTTGGTTAAATTAGCCTAGGTTTAGACTCTTGGATAAAGGAACTTTCGCTGTACACACTGACTGATGTAGGATTAGAACCAAGGCCTCTTGCCCTCCGGGCCCATGTTCTTCCTGATACTTGCCCCGCTCAACTTCCCTGCACATTCCAAGAATGTATCTCCTTCCTACCATTTCATCCTCAAAAATTTTATAAAGCACTTTTAGAGGAGTGTAGAAAAACAACAGGGAAATAGAAGGAGAACCAAGAAAAAGAAGGTATATGACAATTTCAGAAAAGGGAACAGCCAACAAAGAGTGCTGAATATTACAGAGAGCTTGAGCAAAAACGACTGGGCAGGGGACCAGAAGGTCACTGATGAATTTAAGAGGGTGCTTTCAATTAGTACAATGGTGAGGGCAGAGTCAGGTGGGCTAAACTGAGGAAGAAATGGAAATTTAGAAAATCAGGGCAATTTGGGGGACAGGGAGGAACAGAATAATAGCTTGAAGGGTAAAATGTTTCAAATTTTATAGAATCTAGACAAGATGATACAGAGAAAATTTAAGGTAGAGAATAGGAAAGCCAGGGAGTATTAGGTTGAAGCATTTGAAATTTCAGATATTCAACTATTTTTTACTTTAAAAAACCAGCAATTTCATACAGATTAAACTAATGTATGAACTTAATAAAGAAGAAGATAAGGTGATCTGCTAAGGAGGTGGAAGACAGGAACAAGAGACCTGAGATTGAAAAAGGTAAAGTAATGAAGAATCTACTAGAAATGAATGAAAGAATTTTCAGAACTCTGAAGTCATATAATATGAACCTATATTGAATACACCTGGCAAGATATGTTACCTCTCTGAAAGGATCCCATCTGCTATTTCTACATTTGCATTTCACTTTTAGGAACAAAGCTATTCAGCTCCAACAGGATGCCTGAACCTGAACACCACAAGATTTCTTTTTGGGGAAAAAAAAAAATCACTCTCACTTAACGTGGCACAAACACAAATCTGCACTGATGCTGTTGCCTTTCTTTTTTGTTTTGTCGTGTGTTTTGCTGATAAAATCAGAAGATATAGAAACTTAGAGCCCAATATGAAGTTGCTAATTTCAGGTCTACTGTTATTCTACAGCCTAATTTCTCATAAATCCACTTTCACATGGCCAAACACCTACAGAATAACCACATGTCTAAAACTGAGCTCCGGGCTTCCCTGGTGGCACAGCAGTTAAGAATCTGCCTGCCAATGCAGGGGACACGGGTTCGAGCCCTGGTCCGGGGAGATCCCACATGCTGTGGAGCAACTAAGCCCGTGCGCCACAACTACTAAGTCTTCACTCTAGAGCCCGGGAACCACAACTACTGAAGCCCACGCGCCTAGAGCCTGTGCTCTGCAACAAGAGAAGCCACCGCGATGAGAGGCCCGCGCACCGCAATGAGGAGTAGCCCCTGCTCTCTGCAACTAGAGAAAGCCCACTTGCAGCAACAAAGACCCAATGCAGCCAAAAATAAATTAATTAATTTAAAAAAATAATAATAAATTAATTTAAAAACCTGAGCTCCATGTCCTGCCCTATGAACAGCAACTCCACCCAACTTCCCTTTTGCTGTGACCTCCATTTTTCTACTCACTGGGCTGGAAACCTCAAGCCCCAGTCACCAAAGCCTATCAGTCATTTCTTTAAACAGTCTCTCCAAGCTTTCCTTTCCCATCTCTTCTCATTCTAGGCCAGCCCCTAGTAAGCCACTGTCTGGATTACTATGATAGTCTCAGAACTGGCCTTGCCCATCCATTCCATCTCACACATCACTACCAGTGTCATTGTTCAAAAACACCAATCCCCAAATACAACTCCTTTGCATCTCCACCATCACAATTTTTCAGCTTGAATTCAGAATTTTCTATAAGGATCCTTGTCTGTCTAGCAAAGCAAATATTTCATTACTCCTTAAAACTTCATCGAAGCCATGGGCTCCTGACCCATGGTGGTTTTAAAATATGTACACATATTATGTATATACCTCCCTCTAAAAGGTGGGGACTAACTCCTCTCCCATTGAGTATGGGCTAGGCTTAGCGACTTGTTTCTAAAAAACAGAATATGGCAGAAGTGACAATGTGTGACTAGGTCATAAAAGACATCACAACGACCTCAAGCTCTCTCTTAGATTATTCACTCAGGGGAAAGCGAACTGCTATGTCATGAGGACACTCAAGCAGCCCATGGAGAGGTCATGTGATGAGGCCTGAGGCCTCCTGTCCACAGCCAGCACTAACTTGCCAGGCAAGTGAGGAGCCACCTTGGAAGCAAATTCTGCAGCCCCAGTCAAGCCTTCAGATGACTGCAGCCTGGCCAATATCTTAACTGAAGCTCATAAGAAACCGTGAGCCAGGACTGTCCAGTGAAGACACCCATGGATTCCTGACCCACAGAAATTGTGTGAGATAATACATGTTTATTGTTTTAATCCACTAAATTTTGGAGTAATATGTTACACAGATGTAGATTGTAATACAATCCCCCCAAGCTCATTCTCAATTCTGTGCCATTGCTCATGCCATCTCCCCCACCACTGTTCTCTCATTATCCATCTCCCAGTGCCCCTCCCCCTCCCCTTCAGAATCTAGCCAAAGTTCCATCTCCTTGAGAAGCCCTCTTTTTTTGTTCATGAAACCATTTCAACTCTCACTTCTCCAGTTCTCCTTTGAACACTTCTGTGCTTAACCACACCATTCATTTAGGCATTTACTCATATATTCCTCTGTGTTACTGGGCTCTATGCATCTTTCCTCCTAAAGATGCCATACAGTTCTTCTAAACTGCATTCAGCACACTGTAATTAAGATACTCAATAAATATTTGCTGAGAAAATTAGCAAGTCACCCATACACACTCACTCTGGAAGTGTGTTTGATGAGTATATATAAAGTAGAGGTTGACAATATGGACTTAGAGCTAACATTCTCACTAGTCTGCTTATTTACTAGCTGCTGACCTTGGGTAATTTACTTAAAATCTCTACAAGCCTTCGTTTCTTCAGTGCTTTTTAATGAGGATTCTAACAGTATCTACCTTAGATTAATAGAAAGATTTTTAAAAAACAGAGGCAAATCTCTTAGCAAAGTGCCTAGCACAGAGTGTTCAACAAATGTTAGCTATTATTGTTCTTATTACTAATCACAAAGTACATGTTGAAATTCTGGGTCCCTGAAAGTCTCTAGATGTTATCAAGTGGCAATCTAAATTAATACGAAATTCTGCAAACTAAAATAGAACTCACAATTTCTATTAAGATAACTTTTAATTTTTCTAAAATCTACTTTTAAGTCAATAGAACTACAGCCTGAATCAATTGTAGGAGTGCAGCCTTGACTTTTTCTCCTCATTGTCCTATTAAGATATTAACTTCAAAGCTTTTGTGGGAACACTTAATTGCTTGCATTCCTTAACAAGCAGCCACCATAGTAGTTTCCAGATTCACTTTTAACCTTTACAGTCCTGGGAAGGCATATACGGCAAACTTACTAGACATGTAAATTTACACAATCTCTGGGTTAATATAGCTATATGTATGTGAATATGCCACATAAAGTAAATCAATTTTGTACATCAATCAAAGTAGAATCTAATAGAAAAAAATCAATCCAAAAGAGCACTGCTATGCCATATATCCCAGTGGGGAGGGTGGGTGGGAAACTTTAATGCTATTCATTAAAAAAATTTTTTTTTATTGAGGTATAATTGACATTTGACATTATATTAGTTTCAAGGGTACAACATAATGATTCAATATTTGTGTATATTATGAAATAATCACCATAAGTTTAATTAACATCCATCACCATAAATAGCTACAAAAGAAATTTTTTTCTTGTGATGAGAACTTTTTAAGATCTACTCTCTTAGCAACTTTCAAATATGCAACACAGTATTATTACTGTAGTAACCATGCTGTACATTTTATCTCCAGGACTTATTTATTTTATAACTGGAAATTTGTACTTTTTGACCCCCTTCACCATTCCACCCACCCCACAACCTCACCTCTGACAACTACCAATCTGCTCTCTGTATCTATGATCACCCCCTTTTTTTGTCTAATGTTATTCAGTCTGAATTACATGTGTTTCATGAACTCATATCATTCCTGAGATATTTTATAATTTTCTTAAGATTTATAGTATTTATAAGAATATTTATAATATTCTTAAGATTTCTTATTAAAAAGTTAAATACAGCAGATGCTCCTTTATCCTAAAAAAATAATCAGAGATCTGTTAAGGAAAACCTAATAAAATGATTTTCAATCACCAATCTACTTAAAAACATGCATACTTTTTAATCATGTCCTCTGGAATAAAAAGAACTACTTAATTCAAATTCTTATTTTCTTTTTCCCCCACCAATACACCTTGAAAACTTTAGTTTTTGAAACATTTAGTATCCATCCCACTCTTTATGTGACCCTATACATCACACAACCTGAAATAGAAACAAAGACTGGGAAATTAGCTTGTTTATTCCACCTTAGTGTCAAACAAAAGTACAAATAATATTCAGTGCATGTGCTAGTTACCTTAGAACTGCCAATCATGCTTGTTTTGAAACCCTTCGATTTTCAGAGCTGTCAATCATGTGTGTTGAGAGAGATGTTGAGTGTAGAAATAATGCTTTAAGAGAGGCAATCTTCATGAAACATTAAGAAATCAATGGACTTTGTAAAACTGAACTTTAGGATTTTATAGAAAGGTATACAATTCTTAAAAAAAATCAAAATTAAATATAACATAATGAAATAAAAAGATTTAGAGAATAAGACTCTTTAACCAAAAAGATATGCATGGTTTAACCACAGGGATTTTATATTTCAGTGAAAAAGAGGAATGTTCCTTAACTGATGCTAATCAGAAGTATTATAACCAGGAGTGGGAAAAGGAGAATCAAACTAATCTAAATCTGGACATTTTAATTTTTATTTTTGAAGCAGGCAAAAGTATCAATATAATACATTTCCCTTCTCCACCTCCCCAATACAACTCAATTTACTACCTACTAGTCATTCATGTCTGAAATCAAACACCATCAGAAACTTTTCCCTCTGATTCACAAGCCACCATTACTCAGTTACCAAGACCTGTTTCTTCTATCTCCTAAATTATTAATAAAAGTCTCCTTTCCTGGCCCCTAGACTTAATTCACATTCTCATCATTTCTTTCCAGAAGCTTCCTTACTGGCCTCCCTAACTCCGGTTTCATTCTTCTAATACATACTCCACACCATACCACAGCCAGAATGATCTCACTGAAACACAAGTGTGGTCCATGTTACCTGTTAGAATACTTTAATGTGTCTTTACCACTTTCAGAATAAAGACCCAATGTTCTAGAATGGTATATAAACCCCTTGAAGATCTGGCTCCTGCCCATCTCCCTACTCTCCCCCCTCACTCCTCCTAAACTTAAGCCAACTAAGCCACTTGAGTTCCCAGAAGAGCCGGGCTCTCTCTCACTGAAAACTCTGTCAAGTACAGCTCCCTCCCATTTTCTGCACTTTGTATCTCCTACCCATCCTTTACAACTCAGTTCAACTGTTAGCTCCTTTGGGAAACCATCTCTGACACAAGCTGACTCCATCATCGATGCCCTCTTCTCTGTTCCTGTAGGACACAGGAAATAGAACTCATACGGTACTATGTATATCGGTTTACTTCTCTATCCCCTGACTGAATCACTAACTCCCTGAAAGCAGGGATTGTCTTTCATCTGTACATCTCTAGCATAAAACGCAGAGGTGGCACACAAGAGCTGCTCATTAAGTGTTTGCTGACTCAGTGAAAAATTGTACCATGGCGCAGTTTACTTAAAAATAAGATTAATAAAATCAGCGGCTTAGTTCTTGAGACTGGTAAAATGCACGACAGGTACATTCCAAGCCAACCAAACTAATCAATGCCGTAAAGCAATACTTTGCACTTAACAATATTCTTAAGAGATTTACTCATTTACTTACAAATTCACTGTAAGAATTGGCACCATTTCAAGTAGTATTTGAGATCCAATAATACTATCTTATTTTCGCTACCGTTCCCACTGGAGGTGTTAAAGTCTCAACCACGACAACTGTTCTTGTCCAAGACACTCAGCACCTTGATTGGTTCAGCAAACACTTTTCTGATACGTGACAACCCCTATCAAGGGCATCAGTGAACAGGCAGTCAACACAGGCAAGACCCTGACGTGGTTACACTTCACTTATCAGGAAGTCAGTTAGCTGGTGACACCAAGTCTCCACAGAACCCAATGAGAATTAAGCAGGGGAGTTTAGGAGCGGTCAAAATATATGTTGAAGTTCATGTACTAGAGTACATACACTTTACTTACATAAGAGGCCGTGAGGTCCTTACTCAAACTCTAGTTGTTCTTATTTTAAGCACAATTTTGGTGACCAATTTCTCAGGCATCAGATATGAGAGGAAAATTAGGAAGTCTAAGAAAGCTAAAAATGCAGACACAGATACAACAGTAGAATAAGAAAGATGACACCCAAAGGTGAAACACAAAAACTACAGAACTGGCGGGTTATGTAGCTGAGAAACAATAATTCTATATATTTGAGTTGAGATACAATACAGGAATTAATGTTTATAATTATGACCTTGGGTCATCAAAACAAAGACAAAAAACAGGTTAAACAACTTTAGGTCTAACAAGGTTCAAGAAAATAAATGACATATTTTACAAAATGAATCAATTAAAAATTAAGTGTTACATGCATAGAGTCAACTTTCTACTATTTGTAAAATAAACTTTTTTGAAATATATTATTCCCAAATAACAAGAGGCATCCTGACTCTAAGCTACTAATCATCGTCAGACATTAACCAGTTCCTGTGACTACAGGTCTCACTACAACTATGATTCACATCCATTATGAAACAAAGCCTGGGCCCTCTGGTCATTAGCTTATTGGTGGTAATACTATTCAAATATACTATACCATGGACACCATAACCCAGGATATTAGATCAGGCTACCTACCAGTCTTTAACAGACCCCTCTAGAGCTTCACCACCATACTGTTTTCAGGGTTCCTGGTATAAACCTGGTTCATATGTGAGGCTATTTTAGGACATTTTTATGACACTTCAGTAGCTATATGTTGTAGGATTTAGAGAGTAGCACAGTACAGTGAAAGAACATTCCTGGGTGATGGATACACACAGCCCTAGGATTGAATCCCTGCCTTGTGAACTACAATTGTATGGCTGCACCACCTTATTTATGCTCAGAGACTCATTTTCTTCATTTGGAAAATGGGGAAAATATCTTCTACTTTCTATGCTTCTTGTGCAGAATAAATCAGACAATGTACATAAAGTGCCAACATAAGTTTTTAAAAAATTGGCTATTGGGATTATCAGATATAGAAAGGAAATGATCTTAATCCACTCTAGGACAAATTTTGTGAAATTGTGTGTTGTATTAATAACACACACACAAAAATGTCTAAAGGGAAAAGTGCTTTATATATTTAAGTCACAGTAGAAGCCCTCTGACTCATAGGTTGGTTCATGGAAAAGTAGGTCAAAGTGAGGACTCATTAAAAAAGTATACACATATACTCTAAAGATATTAACTTAGCAATTAATGCAAATATTCTGACACAGAGCCAGGTTTTCTTGCTAAGTAGAGGCTCACTCACTGGAGCTCTGCACTGATCTCCTTAAATAAACAATACCTAGACTGCAATGTCTGCAATTGCCAGAGTCAGTCACTTTAAAGTAATGCAGGGACAGAAAAGACATTTGGAAAGCAATTCCTTCCAGATTTTTATGATTCCCGCCCCCCACCCCGCATCTTTATGGTTTACTTGCTCAAACTAATTCAATAGCAATTTCATTAAAAAAAAAACTATCCTTTATGGAGCCTTTCTAAAACATTAAAATTAGCTTGCATAAGAACAAAAACCCTTTCTGTGCTCATATTTTATTAATTTATGCAATAATCAAATAAATTACCTAGCAATAATACAAATGGGTTTTGGAATAAACACAACTAGCTTTTGCTAAACACATACCTCAAATGAAAGAAGCAAAAGTTCCCAGTTATAGTAGAGGACTACTAATTCCTAACTGTCTAAGTGCTGGTATGAGTCAGTGGGTTTTATAGAAGAGAATCTTGATTAACTTAGCAAGTCAGTTAATTCAATGACAACTGCCAAAGAAATTAATACCAGCGTCACTATGGTTTGTCATAATTTGACTTCTGATTCCAAGTCATAAACTGATATTTAAAAACATATAATGGTTAAAACTTTTGAGGTTGGTACTGTAAGAGTTAGGTCCCATCCACACCTCCAAAATTTCTGAATGTAATTATAATATTTCTATTTTGCAACTCACTCAAAGTAGATCACAATACTACCTTTCATGCTTAAATACTATAGTTTATATTCTGTTACTATTAATATAACATCTTTCTAGACTTAATTTTTCTTTTAAAAGTGTTTTTCAAACTTTTTTTTTTGTGATACAAATACTCACCACCACTCCCCCCCGACACCTTAAACAAAACACTCCCAGAACTGTAATATATAAAACAATGAATGCAGAGCTGCTCTGAAATAGGGCCTAACTCCCCTCTCTACTCCCAGGGCAATCTCTGAAGTCCTTCTGCATAACTCTATAGTTTCTTGGGTCAAAGACTGAAAACTTGGTTCTTTTAAACAATAATCAAAAATATTAAAACAAAAAAGTTACAGAACTTATTAAAAGGCTGTAACTTAGCTAATTAGAATATTCAGTTAACCAAAACAATTTAGGATTCTTACCAGTTGTTTATCACCTTTTTTAAAAAGAAGCAATCTGGTGGCATTTTAGACTTTTAGCAATAGAAGTAGAGGTCAAAGGCCTTCTCTGACTACTGTTATCTTCTACTCGCCAGGCATCCTGTCACCATATTACCCCTTCTTACTCATTTAATTATCAATTTCTAAAATTGATTTGTGCACTAGTTTACTATCTGTTCCTCATTCCCCCAATAGACTAAGTTCTCCCAACTTTATGAGAGCAGAGAGCTAGTCTGTCTTCTTTACCAGCCCGTACAACAGTGCCTGCCAAATTGAAGAGGTCCAGTAAGCGTTTGTTGAATAAATGAAAGAATGAATGAATGAACGAACGAACGAACAAATCAATTCCTGCGCCAGTATGGCTCCTCCCTTTTCATGATCCTCAATCATGAATATATTGATTTTGTGAGTTTAAGTGGGAATTCCTGGTGAGAGTGATTGGATACTGGGCAGGTAGATGGAAGCAGTGAAGGTAACTATGGCAGATAACTAGAGAACAAAGAGATATAGGCATTTAATTCTCCTAAGGAAAAAAAGAAAAGACTTCAATACAGTGACTGCCCCCTATACTAGAGAATTTATTTGCAAAATTATTATGAGCCACTGCTCTCCCCCCACAAACACTTCTGTTAAATAGACTGCTTCACTGGGAGGAGAGTACATGTGGAGATAGGGGTTTCAACCATATAGTAATTTCTGTTAATAGGATGTGTGCTTATGTGGTACGTGCATAGTTTTCAATGAACAGTTAATTTAATTTTTCAATTCATTAAACTGAAATTTAATTAAATTAATTAAAATTAATTAATGTTGCAACAGATTCCAGTATTTAACCATTTAGAGCTATACTACACATAAAATAAATTCAAATCATATTATAGAACTGATTAGAGAAATATCTAGTCAAAAATACTGATATTTAAAATTCTGTGATCTAGTTAATAAGGCATAAGAATCAAATCAGAAATTCTAGACACCTAAAGCATTCTGAAATTTTATGCTCAAGAATATAACATAAAATGGGGGAAGAACGTTTAGATAAAACAATATCCACAAAGAAATAAATATCCGTGAAAGAAATATCACAAACAAAATTCCATCCACAAATATAAAGAAACATGTATATCACTGGCATTTGCGATTTATAATAAATTTGACTGAGCAGGTGAAATATCCATAATTCAGCAGAGTTATATGTAAAATACATCTCTTTATAAAGCTAATACCTGATGTTCTGGCTGCATGTTAGGTCAGCTTGTAAGAATAAGGATGGCCACTGCAACTGGGAGGCACCCATGGCAGCATGATGTAAAGCTTATCAATTGTAGGGAAGAGAGGAAAGGATTTCTTTACATAAAACAAAGCAGTACTTCATTTTCAAATTACTGATATATTTTCTATTAATGAAAAATGACCTGCTACAGCTCCTGCTGACAGTATGAAAGAGTTTAGGTTGCCTCTCTTGATGGATAATTTTAGGACCACATATCTTCACAACTTGCCTGGTACATAAACCCTCAATAGAAATTCTTGAGGGATGTCATCATTAGGTCACAAAAACCCTAAATCATCAGGATTTAAAGAAGAATAATAGTAGCATCTGTTTACTATATACCAATCACTGTTCTAAATCTTTACATACATTATCTAATTTAATCCCTTCAATACCCCATTACACAATAGATATAGATTACGGTATTAAAATCTAGATGGACACGTCTTACTTAGAAATTTCTTTAGGTTTTACTATTTTTGACTAAGTTTGTATGTTATTTAATATACCAGGGCAAGTCAAGACCTAGCCATTACCTCTCATGCCACATAGCACAGAACCCATTTTCTCTTCCAGGTATCACTGGTTTACATCACTCACCTTGCTGAGACACTGTTTAGCTTCTGACTACCTGCAGTAGGTGTGCTGGAGCCAGACTGCACCAACTTGTGAAAGCTGACTGTGCACTCATATTTCCAACTCCACATTCAATGACATCACACAGGTAACTTAACATTGGCGGTGGTGGAACTATTTCATACCACAGAAATCGGCAAATCAAGGCCTTTTATTTATTGGAGAGCTGGCTGTTAAGTATCTACTCACATATCACTGATCTGAGAACATGTGTATTCAGTTGAGTTTGTCAGGTCCTATTCAGATTCAGGTAGAAGGAGCTCCTGTCTCCTAACTGGGTGAGCCCAGTTATCAAGAAGACCTTTAGGTATCCAGAGCTCTCAGGAAAGAGGCAACCCATTCTTGTAACTGCTCCCTTAGAGCTAGAGTAGACTCTTTCCTTACTCATATCTACGGTCTGACTCATTCTTAAACATCACAAACTTCTTAATCACTGTAATTCATCTTATCTAAGATGCCATTGATTATGAGTCACCATAATTTATGTACTATTAAGAATTTTTAAATTGCCAATTAAATTGCATCAACTATAAGATGCATCCTGGTATCAGAAATATTAAAATCTAAAAAAAATGGGTACATTAAAAATTGGTGGAAAAATTTCATTTCTATCTTGATGACTACTGTTTTCCAATCTCAGAGTCTTAGTTCCACCTCTCTTTTCACTCTTTATATTCTACTCCCAGGTCTCCCACCTTAGTGGTTTTCATAAGGCATATTTATATTAATTATCTTTATCTACACAGACTATAAACAGAATGAATTCTGTTAAGGAAAAATTATATTCCAGAGAGCAGATGCAAAATAGTAAGAAAAGAAAATGATAAAGCAGCAGAATTTGCTCAAGTAAGAGAAACGAACATGAAGAAACAGAAAGCAGAGGTTTCTCTGAGAAGCAGATGGAGACTGTGGAAAAGAAGAGGCAAAAAAGTTACACGTAAAATGGCCTGAGCAGCATGTATTATTCCAAAGCTGGTTTTAATTTTATGGCATGAAGTGGTTTATTATCAGGATGGACATTCAAATCTTCCCCGAAACTGCTCTCACTGCTTTGAGAAGACATGGATCTGGCCTAACTTGACTAATATGACATGACATGAACTTGGCCTAACTTGACTAACTAGCATGATGAAGAGAAATAAACATATTTTCTGTCTTTTCAAAAAATCACCAATTAAAATCCAGTAATACTTTTGAGGTATTTCAACTTTTATGCACACGCTTAAAGCACTTAGAAATGATTCTACTTACTCTCCATCCACTTCCGGTCTTTTACATACACAAGGAAACTTGCCACCAAAATCTATATAAAGATCATTCTCCACAATATGAAAGATTCGTCCAATGACTAGTTTATCCTTGGCAGGTCCCATCTGTGTAAGAGGAGAATGTCTCAGCATAGAAGCGAAGGATTCCACATCTTTTGGAGAGCCCTAAATATGAAAAGAGATATTTATATGCATATAATTCAATGCTAAGGTATAATATGGTAGGTACAGTAATGTCTTATAGGGGAAATTTTTAAAAGTCAATTTGCTGTATATTTACGTTTGTAGCAATAATAAAAATACTGAAATGGAATTTTGCTTTAAAAAGCCTGGGACGCTCTTCAACTTCCTTTTCCTTCCTTTCCTTCTTGAAGAGGAGCCAGGGAAAAGCAGGCATCTGTGCTTGGTGGGGGATGGCGCAGATGTGGTGGCCCAGGGCGGAATCTGGAATGTGAGCGGGATAAGGAGCGCCCTTAGACAAAGCCTCAGGCCTGGGGCCAGGAGGGGGTAGGGAGGTGAGTGTGCGAGGAGGGCATCCAAGAAGGCAATTGGCTTCATTCCTAGTACTGACCATCTGCAAAAAAAAAAATGCCTTCGAATACTGATTTAATGAAAGTGACTATGCTTTAATACAAATTTAAGTGAGCATTAAGATAAAAATGATTAAGGGTCCTTTAATTAGCAGTCTGAACAGGCGCTCTTGTTACGTAATATTTTCAAATGACTTGACTTTATCATTTTAATGTTGTATTTTAACATAATTTCCTTCTTTTTCCTAAAGTAAAATTTTAAAGGAAAGACAGCTTTAATTGTTTTGTGCTACTCACTTTCTAGGAGTCGTTTGACGTACTGAATTTACTTGAGGTAGGGCTGAACATATAATGCAAGCCGATTACTTCTTTTTTTTTTAACTTACCAAAATTTTTTCCAAACACATGCTTTTTCAGAAATCCACGAATACAGATTTGTGCCTTCTACTCATCTTTAATTTTTGTGTGGTGTGGTGTGTGCGCACTTCGGATCAAACTAAGGGAAGCTGAGTTTCTGTTTGTGAGAGCTCATCACAGAAGAATATTAACAATCTGATCTGCCTACGTATATCCTGTATCTGGAATGAATTTTACATTTGTCATTTAAGGGAGAATTACTAAGTGTTTGATAATACACTTACTTTAAAAACTACAAAACCATATTTATGACAATGTTAATGCATGGGATACTCCAAGGATTACAAAATAATCAAATGCCCAGCCAGGAGCTTACTAAGCAGAAGAATACATGCCAAACTAAAAATATAGCCACTGCTCAGCTCTAGCTGCAGTTGCAATTCAAGTCCAGTGTTGCCGCATCTTTTGATTTTCCAAGAAAAGTCAGAAATCCATGTATTAATGTAAAATTTCCAATTTTAAGTGTTTATACATTGAAAAAAAGTCTTTCATTTTATAAATCAGAGCACATTTTGACCTATGAACCAAAAGTTTATGACCTTTGCTTCAAGAAAAAGAAAGTCAAATCATTTGACAGATGCCAAGTCCCTTAGATGTTCGAGGGAGGGTATGGTGATAGATTTGTTTCAGTGGGTTGAAACCCAATGAGAAGGAATCCTTAGCACATAAGGGTTGATCTAAACCAAAGACAAGTCAGTAGACCTAGATGCCAAATAAAGCTGAAAAGGTAGCTAGGAATATTACACTTTGAGCCATAATACTAGTTTTATGATTCTACACAGTATAATATTTAATTCCTTAAACAAGAACCTTTAAAATAGTTCTTTTGCAGACAGCCAAGCATGAAACACATCTTACAGGCTCAACACAGAAACAGCTATGAATTGTCCTCTTGATGCAAAGAGAGTAATACGAAGTACGCTGTCAGAGACAAGTGCAGTTACTATAACCCTCTGCTGGGAACCACTACACCATCCAGAGCAGCTGGGAAGAGCACTGTTCCAGGCAAGACCAGACAGGTTATCAACTTGGGGGTCTCATTCTGCTTACAACCTGGGAAGGTCCTTCTCATTTTCCCCTATAACCTGCTTTCCCATTACTCCACTTCTGTGGTTGATATCTATTCTTCTTCTTCTTCATCTGTTTTTTTTTTGGGGGGGGGGGACGGGGCAGGTAGACTTTCAATTAAAGCCATGGTGTCATTAAAACAGCAGAAGATGAGAGGAAGATACAATAGTAGATCAAATACTTGAATATTTATTGAAGATAATTCAGCCATCACTAGGGCCTCTTCCTAAAACAACAATATCCTTTACAACTGTGAAGGGCTGAGATTAGTATGATAGTAAATGGTATTTCCCTCTAGGTTTTAGAAAATAGAGTGTTCTTGACTATTTAATAAGATCTCTTGAGATTTTTAGTAAATGTGTTGTGAAATATTTACTACATTATAAACTTTATAAAATTATGAATAATTATTTTTAAAGGAGATTTTAAAATCAAGTAAAATAGAATGTTATTGCTTTTTGTTCCATTATTTTTGCCTTCACTTTGTTATATTTTACAATGGAAGCCAATGTGTTTTCAGTGAGTGAAATGATTTTACCACAAGTATAAGACACCTTGATCAATACCTGAATTTGCTTTTAAACTGTATGCTTGCTACACTTTTTTGGAAACTATAACAAATAATTAGACAAAGCCCTCCTTCAAAAAACATGGTCTAGAATCATCTCTGAATTCCTCATTTACTTGTCAAATGGCTTCTAAAAATAATAAATGTAGCACAACCCATGATGACAACCAACACTGTTAGCCCCTCTCGTGCTATTGCAGACTGCAAAGACTCCAGGCACACTGTCACCTTCTGGGTGTATCATAGACCTCAGTGTCTAATCCTGGTTATGGAAAATGTTGCTACAAAGTTCATTCATAAAGTTGTCATAGGTAAAGCAGGTGCCTTAGGGTTGACTGCTTCCTTTAAGAATTGGTCGTAAATCTCAGATTTCCTAAGTATTCCTGTTACTCTGCTGTACTGTTTTTTCCCTTTGAAGCCTGAAAGTTGAATAGCACTGTCCAGATAGAACAGGGGAAGGTAAATGAATTACAGATATAGGGAATAGTTCCACTTTCATCCATTCGTTCATCAAATATGTGTTGAATACTGAGTGCCTGTCATGTACCCCAGACTCCATTCTAGCCCTGATATGAAAATATATGAAACAGCTAAACGAACGTGACAAGACATTAGGGTCCAAAAATTGCTGAAAACAATTGCTACCCTCATTCAGGTTGTAAAGAGTCCTATACCAAAGGCTAAGTGGGTTAGACATTATCCTATAAGCAGTGGGAAATTAAAAGAAGTTTTTCATTAATGGGGTGACAGTACTTGTTCTTTGTTTTTAAAAAAAAAATTTGGCAGCAGTATGCAAAATGGACCAGAGAAAGGGGGGAAAAAATGGAAAGGGGGCAAACTGTTGAGAAGCTCCTCCAGTAACTAGGACAGAGATGATAAAGGGCCTACACTGAAGCAGTGGCCATAGGAATACAGAAGAAGGGATACAGAGCTATTTACCAAATAGTACAGCAAACACTTGATACCCAGTTGGCTGTAGAAAGCAAGGGAAAAGGGGAGCCACTGACGAGGTGGGAGAGCAGTGCAGCAGAAGTAAGAGAGTAAGTTAGTTTCACACTTATTAGGTTTCTGATACCCATAAAATTTTAGGGAACACTGTCTATCTGGTAGGTAGTTAAAAATAATGGTGCACTTTTTTTTTTTTTTTTTTTTTTGCCACACCACATGACTTATGGGATCTCAGTTCCCCGACCAGGTATTGAACCCAGGCCACGGCAGTGAAAGCACTAAATCCTAACCACTAGACCACCAGGGAACTCCCACGGTGCACATATTCATATACCTACTTACATAAATTTACACATGTTTACAGTAATATTATATAGATACAAATTCCTCAAAAGAAATATATCAAATGCTAACTGTAAAAATTTACATATAGAACTTTTTTCTTTGTTATTTATATTAGAAAATCTAGAACACAAAGAATATGTAGTACTTAAAATTTTTTAATATATAAAGCCTATGTACATATGCATGTATGTATAAAACTATCATGCAGGGACTTCCTTGATGGCGCAGTGGTTAAGAATCCACCTGCCAATGCAGGGGACACGAGTCCGAGCCCTGGTCCGGGAAGATCCCACATGCCGCGGAGCAACTAAGCCTGTGTGCCATAACTTCTGAAGCCCGCGCGCCTAGAGCCTGTGCTCCACAACAAGAGAAGCCACCGCAATGAGAAGCCCGCGCACCGCAGCGAAGAGTAGCCCCCGCTCACCGCAACTAGAGAAAACCCATGCACAGCAACGAAGACCCAAAACAGCCAAAAATAAGTTAATTAATTAATTGATTTAAAAAAAAGAAATAAACTTAAAAAAAACCATAATGCATATGAAGACATTTAATATATAGCTTGGAATCAGAGGCTACTAGCACTAAAGGAAACACAAGATATCAGCGAGTCCAACCACCTCATTTCACACATGATTACCATACCTGCTACTCACAGCCACATGATAGGCTGAACAGTGATTTAAATACAACTGCCTCAAAAGGTGGAAAGTAGAGAGAAACATTATTTTAAAACTTAAAAGTAAGGACATAGTACAGTAGAATAATAGAAATATTTAGGAAATCTGGGTTCTATGACCAACTCAGCCACTAAATAACTAAAAAATCTTGAGTAATAAGTCTTTTAACCTCTCTAGATCTGTCTTCTCAATTGTAAATAAAAAGACTGGATACCTACCAAGTTGAGTAGTAGGAATTCCTAAATATTCTAAAATATAAAAATGTTTTTTTAAAGTAATAAACTATGAAAAGGGAAGACAAATCCTACCCAGTCCCTTTTTAAACATAAACAATAACAAAAATAATGAAACGCTATATGTACTTTACTTCATATTAGTTAGCAAGAAAAACATTTCATCATGTGTCTTCTCTGACAAGTAACTTAAAAATGACTCCCTTCTATATACAGATTGCCAACAAACACATGAAAGGATGCTCAACATCACTAATCATTAGAGAAATGCAAATCAAAACTACAATGAGGGGGCTTCCCTGGTGGCGCAGTGGTTAAGAATCCGCCTGCCAGTGCAGGAGACACTGGTCCGAGCCCTGGTCCAGGAAGATCCCAAATGCCGCAGAACAACTAAGCCCGTGCGCCGCAACTACTGAGCCTGTGCTCTAGAGCCCGTGCTCCGCAGCAAGAGAAGCCACCGCAGTGAGAAGCCCACGCACCACAACAAAGAGTAGCCCCAGCTCTCCGCAGCTAGAGAAAGCCCACGCACAGCAACAAAGACCCAACGCAGCCAAAAATAAACAAAAATAAAATAAATTTATATAAAAAAAAACTACAACAAGGTATCACCTCACACCAGTCAGAATGGCCATCATCAAAAAATCTACAAACAATAAATGCTGGAGAGGGTGTGGCGAAAAGGGAACCCTCTTGCACTGTTGGTGGGAATGTAAATTGATACAGCTACTATGGAGAACAGTAAGGAGGTTCTTTAAAAAACTAAAAATAGAACTACCATATGACCCAGCAATCCCACTACTGGGCATACACCCTGAGAAAACCATAATTCAAAAACAGTCATGTACCACAATGTTCACTGCAGCTCTATTTGCAATAGCCAGGACATGGAAGCAACCTAAGTGTCCATCGACAGATGAGTGGATGCAGAAGATGTGGCACATATATACAATGGAATATTACTCAGCCATAAAAAGAAAGGAAATTGAGTTATCTGTAGTGAGGTGGATGGACCTAGAGACTGTCATACAGAGTGAAGTAAGTCAGAAAGAGAAAAACAAATACCGTATGCTAACACATATATATGGAATCCAGAAAAAAAAAAAAAGGTTTTGATGAACCTAGGAGCAGGACAGGAATAAAGACGCAGATGTAGAGAATGGACTTGAGGACATGGGGAAGGGGAAAGGTAAGCAGGAACGAAGTGAGAAAGTGGCATGGACATATATACACTACCAAATGTAGAATAGATAGCTAGTGGGAAGCAGCTGCATAGCACAGGGAGATCAGCTCGGTGCTTTGTGACCACCTAGAAGGGTGGGATAGGGAGGGTGGGAGGGAGGGAGATGCAAGAGGGAGGAGATATGGGAACATATGTATATGTATAGCTGATTCACTTCGTTATAAAGCAGAAACTAACACACCAATGTAAAGCGATTATACTCCAATAAAGATGTTAAAAAAAAAGATATCAGAATGAAATAAATGTTTATGTATTACCAAAAAAAAAAGACTCCCTTCTATTAATTGTGCTGCAACAACTTCAGTTTCCTCAACCCTACCCAGTAAATGTTATGCTCATAACAATGCTCTTTTAGTAAAATTAATGGATTAGTGGTTCAAGATGGCAGAGTGAGTACTTACATTTCTCTCTCTCCCTCCTGAAATTCCATTCAATGATGGTAAAGAATGAACGAAAAAATTACAAACCCTCAGTATTAAAGAGAAGAAAATGGAGACAAAAAGTATATAAGAGATTTCAACAACTTTTTAGTGGACTGAAAACATGTAGAAGGGTGGTAACTAGTGAAGCAGAGTGAAGGAAACTGCAGCTAAAAACACATGCAGTATGAAAATAAGTCAATCTATTCTGAAGAATCCCATAAAGGTGCTGGACTCCGTCAGGCCAGGAATTGTAGAAAGCTGGAATGATAAGAGAGGCTGAAAACAAAGGGAATAATTAAAAGAATACAGACAGGGAAGGCAATTTTCTGTCAAGCACAGAACACCTGGCAGAAAGGCCAAGTGCACAATACCTAATAATAAGGCATTTATTGCCCTGGCAAAATAAATACAATAAACTTCTTTTCTCTTCTCTAAAAAACATAATAATAATTGAATAAATTGTCTAAAGAAATAAGTTAGGAGGGTTGGTTATGCAGCAATAGGTAACTTAGCCCATCAGGAAAGAAAAGAATCGAAATGACAGGTTTTTGGCAAGGTACAAGCAATTAGTAAAGCCTGGAGTAGGAGGGCGGGCTCCTAAAGGCTCTGAAGTCAGACCACATGGTTCAGGTCCTGGCGGTACCACTTACCAGCTCTGTGGTTGGCGCAGTGCACTTAGACTCTCTGTGCTGCTGTTTACTCACCTATAAAATGGGGTTAATAATTATACCTATTTTACAGGGTTGTTGTGAGGATTAAATAAACACATGACTATATGTAAAGCTCTCAAACTGTGCCTCTGACAGGGCAAACACCTCTTAAAATGTAGCTTTAAACAAAAAATTAATCAATTTCTTATAGACCCAGTCACCACCAAGTTTTATGGATAATCCTAGTAGTTTTCAAACAGAACAATTTTGCCTGCCCTCCCTCTCCCCACCCCCCAAATCCCCCCTCTGTCCTGGGGACATCTGGCAATGCCTGAAGACATGTCTGATTCCCATGACTGGGGATGTTACTGGAATGCACTGGGTAGGGGCCAGGGATGCTGTTAAACACCCTACAACGCACAGGGCAGCCCCCACAGCAAAGAATTATCTGGTCCAAAGTGTCACCAGTGCCAAGACTGAAAAACCCTGCACAAGGCAGACTCAGGAGCACACGGCAGGCCAGGTATAGGAGCAATGTCAGTTGCATTTAGGGAGATCTAGGATGGAAGGCAAGACAAAAGATTAAGGGAGTGAGATTCCAAGATAGAACGGCTGCCAAGTAGTTCCAGACTGAGTATAAAGAAAGGTAGACCCAGAAAAAAAGTTGGTAGACTGGTAGATAAAGGTGTGATTCAGGAAACAGAGAAGGTGAAGAGGGTAAAACTGTGGTCCAAGAGGGCTCAGGAGTTTGAGAACTTGAAGATATCGTTCCAAGTGATAATGAATTTGTATACATACAAATTATGGTATATCTGCAAGTATCAGAAAGTAGAAGTGAAAGTCTAGGAATATGATACTTAGAATACGATGTGCATCTCTGTTGCCCAAGTGTTAGTAAAGTCATCGATGTACATGCTGAAGTCCATGAACATGGCAAGTAAGAAGGGGAAAAGAGAAAAGCTGTGAGTCAAATGCTGAAGAAAAAAACTCAAAGAATTGAGAAGATTTCTATCAAGGAATCTTTCCTTAAATATTTCTAACACAACAGTGGTCTGAAATGGTAGAGAAGCAAGAACCAAAATGACTCCTTTTCTTCTCAGACCCATCTGAGAAGTAGTGTTATCAAGAGAAATCGAGGAAGAAAGCAAGAAACACTTGTGAGAAGCTTAAAGGGAGACCGTGCACAGAAAGATGCAGGAGACTTGGGACCAAGGAATACAGATCTAGAGAGCAGGCTGAAGGAAAGAAGGCAAGTAATATGAAAGAACAGTTATCTCCATGATAACCCAGAGAACAAAAGAAGAAACTTCTGGAACTTCCAGTGATGGTTTTTTACTTCATCCTTTAAACTGTTGTTTTTTGTGAATGCTTTAAAATGTATGTAACAAATAGTACTGTAGTACTGTAGTACATAAATCTTTTTAAAGTAAATATTGGGGCTTCCCTGGTGGCGCAGTGGTTAAGAATCCACCTACCAATGGAGGGGACACGGGTTCGAGCCCTGGTCCGGGAATATCCCACATGCCACGGAGCAACTAAGCCCGTGTGCCACAGCTACTGAGCTTGCGCTCTACAGCCCGCGAGCCACAACTACTGAAGCCCACGTGCCACAACTACTAAAGCCCGTGTGCCTAGAGTCCGTGCTCTGCAACCAGAGAAGCCAACACAATGAGAAGCCCGCGCACCGCAACGAAGAGAAGCCGCGGCTCGCTGCAACTAGAGAAAGCCTGCACACAGCAACGAAGACCCAACAAAGCCAAAAATAAATAAATAAAATAAATAAATAAATAAAGTAAATATTGGAACATGTGTTCAAAAATTTCTTAATGAAGGGGCATTATCAAAAAAAGTTTAGAAACCTTTATAATAGAGGTATATCATAGTAGCAGGAGAATAATTATGCCGGATAGGGAGAAATATAGTTACAAGAGGAGGCTGGATAACCAGAATGATTTGCATGATTTTGCTAATTTATATCAACAGAAACTGAGGATATATGTGGGAATGGATCCTAAGGATACCGGATCAGGGTGAGAGGAAGACAGTGTTGCCTTGACCCAAATTTACCAATATAGGCTCACTAAGCAGAGATTCAGATACAATATATTAGCTTAAATGGCTGAGAGTGATAGACTATACTAGATGAAGCTGAAATACCAGAACTTCCTTAGTATACCACAAAGAAAGGTATCCAAAGGCTTGAAGAGAATGGAATGCTGGAGTGGATTTATTGTTTATGATCTGTTCACCACTCCTTACTATGGCCCCCAAGAGGATCTATAAGATACTCACTTCACCAGGGTTAAGAGAAATACCTGTGTGAAGGGAGCACCAGCATTCCTGAAAGCTGTGTGGTAGCGATTCTCTGTAGGCCAGGACTGACAGTGAGAACTGCTGCCAACAAGAGCTCCCTGAATTCAATGGAGATAATGTGGCAGGAGTCAAGCCAGCACTTTTACTAGCCAACAACATGGTGGGCATGGTTATCATAATGCAGCAGAGCCTAAAAGCAATCCAACTAATCTGACCTGTAGAGCTCTTTGGTGTTGGCTGGTTGGTTATGGTGTCCTTAGAAATAAAATAGATGGGAAAACTCCAGTTCTAGAGAACAGAAGTCTGACTTGAATACCACATATGAATATCAAGGCCCCTCAACCAATTACCAAAGTTGAAGCAATTCTCAGACACCAAGCCTTCTGAATGAAGAGGAGGTTGTGTCCCCTTGAGGGAAGATCCCGCTACAAAACCAAAAATTTATATCACCAATCTTCCTTCTAGCTTTCCCAAAAGGAGCTGTGGTTATTTACCAGAATGACTGTTCATTGAGGAAAGAGAAATCATCAGACCTTTCAGGGATTATCTGAACTGACACTAACTCTTCAAGAACCAACTCAATGCCAGTCAGAACAGGGGCTTATGGAGATCACGTGATAAATGGAGTTTTAGCTCAGCTCTATCCCATGAACCTGCTCTATAGTTCTCTCCCTAGTTCCAGAAGGCACAATTGCAATAGGTATACTCAGCAACTGACAGGATTCCCACACTGGTTACTTGATCTGTAGAGTGAAGGCTATTAAGGTACAGAAGGCCAAGTAAAAGATGAATTTGTTTGGTAGGTAGTAGAACTTCCCCTACCTACCAAACAAGTAAATCAAAGGCAATACCACATTCCTAGAGGCATTGCAGCAATTAGTGCCACTATCAAGGACCTGGAAGATGCAGCGTGGTGATTCCTACCACATGCCCATTCAACTTGCCTATGAGGCCTTGCAGAAAACAGACAGGTCTTAGAAAATGACAATTTATTATCATAAACTTAATCAAGTGGTAACTCCAATTTCAGCTATTCCAGATGTCATTTCATGGCTGGAGCAAATCAAATATCCTCCAGCACCTGGTATGCAATAATTATCTAACAAATGCTTTCTTTTTCTAGACCTGCTAGTAAAGACTATATACCTCCAGGTTACATTAATTCTCTAGCTCTATGCCACAGTCTAGTCTACAAAGACTTTGATTGCCACTCCATTCCACTGGACAGCATGCTGCTCCATTTCATACGCTGATTAGATCTGGAAGCAGAAAGCTGCAACTCCTCCTGACACGTGGTAAGACACATATATGCCAGTGGGTGGGAAATAAATCCCACAAAAATACTGGGCCTTAGTGAAATTCCTAGGGAGCCAATGGTCTGGGCTATGTCAAGATATCCTTTCTTACTGCTAAGAAAGAAGCTCAATGCCTAGTGGGTCTCTTTGAATTTTGTAGGCAACAAATACCTCATTTGGACGTGCTTCTTCAACTCTTTTACCAAGTAACCCAAAAAGCTGCCAGTCTTGAGTGGTGCCCAGAACAATATAAGGCTCTGCAAAAGGTCTAGGCTATCAGGTAAGCTCTTCTACTACTTGAGTTTTACAACCCAGCAGATGTGGCAGTGGCAGTATATACACGTAGAATGAGACTTTGACAGACCTCCCTAGGTGAAGTGTAGTGCAGAGCTAGAGTACCTTTGAATGACAGCAGTAAAGGACTTTGAGCAGTATACTTGAATGATCATTTTGCCTGGAAAGAGAGATGGCCTAAGGTGAGGATCTATATTGATTTGTGTGAAGTGACTAATGATTTTGCTGGATGGCCAGGGATTTAGCAGGAACATGATTGGGAAATAGATAACAAGAAGGTCTGGGAAAGAGACAGGAAGATAGAATATAGGACACAGAGTGAGACAGATAGGACACAGAGTGAGAAAATAAATGTGAATAATTTCTTCTGCAGAAAAGAATCTTAATAATCAAGGGATAAGATAACTAGTCATGTGGAGGTCAGTCAACCTCTTTCCCCAGCCACTCCTGCTCACCTCTCCAGTGGGTTCAAGAACAAAGCTGCCATGACAGCAGGGATTGCTTCCGTCTTAGGGGTAGGGGAGGTATCGCACATGTCCCAGAACACTGACCGACGGCATTTTACCAGGTGCAAGCCCCTGAATTTTTGTGAGATGGAGGTTATGCATGGATTCAGGAATACTGGCTTCCACTCACCCTGTGAGTAGTGATCTGGCTACAGCCACTGCTAAAAGACCAATCTGCCATGGCAGAAACCAATACTAAGCTTTCAATACAGCATCATTCCCTGGGAGGATCAGCCAGCCACCTGGTGGCAGGTTGATTACACTGGACCATTCAAAATGGAAAGGACAGTGATATATTATCACTGGAATGGACACTTATGCTGAATATGGGTTTGCCTTCCCTGCCCACAAAGCTTCTACCAAAACCACCATCCATGAACTTATAGACTCTCATATTCATTGTCATGGTATTCCAAACAGCATTGCTTCTAACCAAAGAAATCATTTTACAGCAAATTATGGGATAATGGGATAATGGGCTCATGCTTATGGAATTCACTGGTCTTACTAGTACTGGGCCTGACAGACTAGTGAAATGATCCTTTTCAAAAAAAAAATTAAACTTTCTATTTTGAGACCATTGTAAATTCACATGCAATCGTAAGAAACAACACATGGGGAGCTCCTGCACCCTTTACTCAGTTCTCCCAATGGTAACATCTTGTAAAACCATATAGTATAATATTACAACCAGGAAAGTGACATTGATATAATCCACAGATAGTATCCAGATTTCACCAGTTTTAGATATAATCATTTGTGTGTGTGTATTTAGTTCTATACAATATGTGAAGGTTCATGTATACACCATTGCAGTCAAGTTATAGGAAGTTCCATCACCACAAGGATCCCTTGTGTTTCCTTTTATAACTCCCCATCTCCCTTCTGCCCTATCCTAACTCTTAGCAACCACTGATCTGTTCCCTATCTCTGTAATTTTGTCACTTCAAGAATGTCACATAAATGGAATCACACAATAGGCAACCCTTCGGGACTCGTTTTTTTCATTCAGCATAATTCCCTTGAGAGTTATTCAAGCTGCTGCCTGTATCAACCACTGGTCCCTCTTTATTGTTGAGTAGTATTCCATAGGACAGATATACCACAGTTTGTTTAACCACTGAGCAGTTGAAGGACATCTGGGCTATTTCCCGTTTTGGGCTCTTACAAATAAAGCTGCTATGAACATTTCTGTACAAGTTTTTATATGAACATAAGTTTTCATTTCTCTGGGATAAATACTGCTCCAGTGTGCACTTATCTCCTTTGGGAGGACCTGACCATCTCCATCTAGGTAGCTGGCCGCAGGCCAGAGGACTTGTTGAGTCACTGACTCCTGGACTGGGAGTCTATCATTCCTTGTTCGCCAGTTGCCAACAGCAGAGTGCCCAATGATTTACAAAGACAGGGAAAATACAAACTGAATCGTCATGGTTTAATTTTATTCCCAAATCCCTACAAAGCAGGCTCCACTCAAATGTGATAGTTTCCTTTATTTCCTATGTTATTTAATGCCTATAGATAAAAACAAACTTGAGTTGTAATCACGTTAGAAAAATTAATCAAAAGAGAAAATCTTAATATAATCTTTAAAAGAAAAAACAAAATAAAGCAAAATCCAAACACATTAAAAGAAGGGAGTGAGATGTCTGAGCAAAAATAAGAGTTAAGAAAGATATACAACTAGTGAAAGCTAATGCTGACTTGAGAAGTCCTAAGAGTCTGATTGCGTATGATCAGAGCATATGACCACCCACAAAACAAAATACATACAGAATATATTCATCATTTCTTTGTAGGAAATGTACAGTATTATTTATAGGTATATTATAGCTGTTGATAAAAAAAACCTACATTCCCTAGAGATTTATATCTACCTCAATACACTCTTTCATTGTTTTTATATTAGCTGGTCATTTCCTCTAAACCTGCTTTGAAAATGTTAGACTCTACTGTGAAACTAGACATTTCAGAAGGTTTTATTTATTAGTTAGAGATAACTCTCCTAAAATTCTCTAATGTAAAAACCAGGGAGCACCATGGTTAAAACCAGAAATACTTTTCATCATTCCTTTACATATTAGTTTTTAAAACATTGGTGTAATTTTTTAAGTTGTCAATATAAAACTAGTGAGAAAACAAAGGGTTAAATAAAGCTGCATAATACTGCTATTTTATGAATTTAGAAGACTTAAAACTTATACTAAAAATAAGAGAATTGAAACAAATCCTTCAAGTAAGCCATTTTTTGGATTTTTCCAGTATTCTGAAAGGACAAAATAGCTGATTTAAATATTCTATCTTCTGGAATATTCCAGCATTTTGAAATAAAAAGTGCCGATAAGAAATATTCATGAAAAAGTAAAAAATAACATTTAAAAATATTTACATAAAATCTGTCTAATATATTGCTAAAATGAAACTATAAAGTATAACATCAGTATTCCACATAAATAAGCTAAAACAATAAAATGTTATTCTCCATCTTAAAAAAATAAAACATTCTGTGTAGCCTCAAAAACTCTTGCAAACCATTTTTTCAATGTGCTGAAAAGTAATATGCCCCCCTCTACTGTTAAGAAACAGTAATATTCAAAGAGCAGAAAACCAATTCTTTGCTCAACTATTGCCACCCTGTGGCTATAAGGTGGACCTTTCACTATACCATAGCTCCCCGTCGGCTTAACAGGTTCTACAAATCTCTATCGTCGAAGTGACATAAAAGGGTTAAAGTTTTTAACATAGTAAAAAAAAAAGAAAAAGAAAAAAGGTGTTTGACTTTAAAAATGTATTTAGCAAACATCTACCAGGTCCTGTATTCATAAGTATGTGTTATGTTGGTTACAAAAATGAAAAGGACTTGGTCCCATCCTAAAGAAAAATAAACAAACAAATACTTAAAGAGATACATGCATAAACCAATCTTATAGCTAATGAATCAAGGAAAAGATAATGGATAAGTGAGCATGGATGAGTAAATGGCCTTTCAGGTCATTTAAACTTGAGATTCCTTTAACTGGTAACCTCACTGAAATTTTAGGATAGGGAATTCATGATGAACTGTCCTTGATTAAATTCCTGCCTGCAGGGGAAAGTCCCTTTTAAGGATAACTTGCTTGGCTCTTACTGAATATCACTTATTTCTGAGGTGCACATATAGATACATGTCTGCACTTTGAGAGTAAGAATTAAACCAATGGGTAGGATGTCAACTTTTATTCCTATGTATATATATATATATTTTTTAATCCAATAACACGAGATGTTATTTCTCATTTATAGTTATTCAGACATCAAACTGTGTAAATCTTATTCCAATTCATATCAACAAATATATATTAAATCCCTACTAATGTGTAAGGCATTATGCAAGCAATGAAAAGGGTAAATAAAAAACTACCCCGACCTTCAAGAATTACAATCTAGGATATGGGATAAAACAAGTTCACAAATGGCTCTAATATAACTTAAGAGTTGTGTGTGTAAAATAAAGGTAGCATAAAACAAAGCCCCAAGACATTCAGAAGGAGTTTCACCTGGTTGGTGAAATGACAAAGGCCTAAAAGAAGAGGTGATTTTTACTATGGAATTTGCAGGCAGGGAAGCTAATTCTAGGGGAAAGAGCAAAGGTAAAGAAATAATGCTTTGCTTAGGGAACAGCAAACTGTTTACCTTCTAAAAACATTTTTTAAAGCAGAAACCATGTTACAAATTAAATCTTACATAGAACCTCAATATATATAACATTAAGTGTAGTATTTTGTTGGTATAAGTGTATTTTATGAGTTCAAATTGATAGCATTTACTTATTAAGTCAAAAAATGTGAACATGCAGTTATTTTGATAAAAATTACAAACTGGGGGGTTTCCCTGGTGGCGCAGTGGTTGAGAGTCTGCCTGCCAATGCAGGGAACACGGGTTCGAGCCCTGGTCCGGGAGGATCCCACATGCCGCGGAGCAACTAAGCCCGTGCGGAGCAACTAAGCCCGTGCGCCACAACTACTGAGCCTGCGCTCTAGAGCCCGCGAGCCACAACTACTGAGCCTGCGCGTCTGGAGCTTGTGCTCCGCAACGGGAGAGGCCGCGATAGTGAGAGGCCCGCGCACCGCGATCAAGAGTGGCCCCCGCTTGCCACAACTAGAGAAAGCCCTCGCACAGAAACGAAGACCCAACACAGCCAAAAATAAAATTAATTAATTAATTAATTAAAAAAAAATTTACAAACTGGTATCGGAGGTGAGAGATAAACAACTCCAGTTCCCAATTTTTGTATTTTGTTTTGACTGCCCACTACCA
The DNA here is from genome assembly GCF_949987535.1 of Balaenoptera acutorostrata. Classification (NCBI taxonomy): domain Eukaryota; kingdom Metazoa; phylum Chordata; class Mammalia; order Artiodactyla; family Balaenopteridae; genus Balaenoptera; species Balaenoptera acutorostrata. The sequence continues at coordinate 59,106,454 of NC_080080.1, read as the reverse complement.
AGAAAATCCACTTATAATACCCCACATGCGTAAGTGGTGAGGAAACAGGCACTGTCATGCACTGTAAGTGGAAGTGTGGTGCAGTCTGTATGTATCAAAACTCAAATTGTGTGTACACACTGACCTAGTGTATATCCCATAAATAAGCAAAAAAATTTAAATGCTCACTGTACCACTGTCTGTATTAAGGGAAAAAAAACCCAGAAACAACCTAGAAGCTCATTAGTGAAGGCCTGATTAAATAAATTATGCTACATCCACACCATGGAATACCAAACAAGTATTTTTTGAATGAGATATACAGTCAGACCTCTGTATTCACGGATGCGGGAGCCGCAGAGGGTTACCTGCACCGTTTACATAAGGGACTTGAGCATCCAGGGATTTTGGTATGGCAGAGGGTCCTGGCACCAAACCCCCGTGCATACCTAGGGACAGCAGTAAGTACACTACACATATGTAATGATAAGGAAAAACAGTCAAAGTTATACTTAAGTGAGAATAGCAATTTTCAGCAGCAGCAATGAAAATATACTGAGTGCTTATTATCAGGTACTTGTGCTAAGTATTTAAATAATGAATTCATTTAATCTCATAATAATCCCATGACAGGGTTTCCTTTTATAAAAAAAGGAAAAGAAGATATACGGCTATCAAGTAACTTTCCAAGGAAACACAGCCAGTAAATGACAGAGGAATTAGAATTCAAACCAAGTCTGTCTGAATCCAGAGCTTACATTCTTAAACATTAATAATGTAGTTCAAAACTTGTACGTTCTTAAGTATATACATATATATATATATAATTAGCTTATATTCATATATGCATACATAAAATCTCTAGCAGTATGCATTTATAAAAATACACCTTCCAGCTTTGAGAAAGTGAGGAAAAGAAAAAGGGGGCTTTTATATTTCCCATAGTAACCTTCAGTGCTATTTACATGCCCCTTTTGCAATATTATTTTTATACTTTAAATTTTTTTTCAAAAATCCTGATCACACAATAAAGACGAACTTTATTCATCTTGTAATCTCAGGATACTCTTCAATTAAATAGTTCCAGAAACTTCAAAGAGTGAAGTGAAAGATTTTTCACAAAGTTGAATCTTTACATCAATACCTAACAACTACTCATATTCCTCATCATAAATGTCACAAAAGTACTGAAAACTTCCAATAAACACTAAAATAAAACTAATGTGGTATCTTCAGTTTTCTTATTACTCTGACAATTGTTTTTGCTCAGTTATTACTCTGGAGTAGCACATTTAACTCACATGCTCAAGCCTGTCCTATCCTCACTTACACAACCGTTTGCGAGCAGTCACACAAAGATCTCAATTCAAAGACTGCTCAGATTGTCCTGAAGTTCAAGTGTGCACTTTCTGTTCTATTCATTCATTCACGCCTTGGGCAAACACTTACGGAGTGCCCACTAAGAGTCAAGCACTGTGCTAAATGCTGGGCAGTTTTCTATAACCCAGGACACTATCCATCGGTAAACTGTTTGCTACTGGTTCCCAAAGCGATGAGTACAGAAATTGAGACAGTTTATTTTTATACAGTTTAATATTGCCAGACATCCAATTTCATGTCCGCTGACTCAAAAAATCTGACTTGTATTTACGCCTATTTCTTCCATTTTATTTATCTAGTAATTCTATCGCATTTTACAAAATTATTGCCTCGGACAGATGGATTTTTTAAAAAAAGGTCATTTACAGAAAAGGAAGTGAAGCATCGACAGGTTACATTACTTGCTCAAGTTCATAGTGACAGTAATTCTCTGATTCACCTCTCCACTGAATTAAGAAATATTTATGATGAGCCTGGTACGCCAGACACTAAGGTCCACACTGCAGCTGCTGGGTAGAACAAGAGGAGCAGAGGGCCCTGCCTCTCTCAGTGATCCAACTTTACTCGGAGTCCCAAGAGTCGCCCTAGGCGCGTCACTGGCAACGCTCGCTGCTGGTTTCCCTTCCAGCACTCGCCTGAGGAAGACGCGTGCAAAGGAGTGTGGACAGCGCACGCCCAGCATGTAGATGCTGTACAAAAGTACAACAAACGGAGGAAAAACACCACCACACGCTCTGTTCTAAGTAGCCAGCAGATGGGACAAGCCACACCACCGCCCCCGACTCTACTCCCTACGCCGGGCCCCGCCCCGCCTCTCGGTCCCACCCACCTTGCCGGGCCCACCCCTTACGCCGGGCTCCGTCCCGGCTCCCGGCTCCACCCACAACGGCGGGCCCCGCCCGCCAACGCGTCGCTGGCTTAGCTTCCGCAACTCACTCTCATCCGCCCGAGCTCCGCCTTCCGCTGCAGTTCTGAGTGCCGCTTCAAAGAGTTCGCGAAGCCGCCTAGGCGCGGCCTAGGCTCCGTGGAATCAGAACTCTCGCTTCCGGAGCCACTTTCAGTGCCTGCGTCTCGACAGGGCCGAAAGAAGAGAAACACTCGCAGAAAATGACTGTCGGCAGTCACGGAACGGATCCGGCACAGCGCCGCCATGACGGCTCCACAACCTCTGACCTTTGGCTTCTCCGCGAACGTGCAGGTCACGGGGCGGAGCAATGAGACGTCCGCCCACTTGCGGAGCACTGTGGACTGGTGGGCGTGGCCTAATCGGTGTAAGGGAGAAGTGTGGGGTAAGAGAGACTTAGGCTAAAATTGGGGGACTAAATCCTTGGTGGCTAGAAGTCCCCTACTAGCAGCGACCCGCTAAGTTTTGCATGGAAAGGGTTTTGACTCGGAGCAATTTCGCCCTCGCGGGAGCCCTTTGGGCCTCATGCTGCTGTAAATTCTGGTAATGCGACTCTTGCTGGCCCCGCCGCCTGCGTGTCTGCCCCAGATGGCCCCAAGGCACTCTGCTCGCCACTGCTCTTCAGGTCTTTGCTCAAATGCGAGGTTCTCCTTGACTATCTTATTTAGGATTGGAATCCCAGACAAGATGCCACGTAGTTTACTTAGTAGTAATTTTGTTTAGCGTCTGCTCTCTCGATTTGTAAACTCTGAGGGCAGGAATTTTGCTGTTGAATCCCTGACAGCGGGCACATGGTAGGGCTCAAACATTTGTGAAATCCCGGATCTAAGTTTGTCTTTCTTCGCCTATCCTGTGGTCAGCCCATCCACGTTATACAAATATTAACTTGAGACATTTTTGGTCACCTCTTAGCTACAATCCCTTCTCCTAGGGAATTAAGGAATTTCGTAATGCCGAAACATACACCACCAGAGGCCCACCCTCACTTATGCATTTCTCCCTACCCGTCCCATGTTAATTGCCAGAATTTGCCCACCTTCTTCAAAACCGAGCCTAACTCCGTGCTTGAAGTGTTTATTAAGCTGTCCACCCAACTTCTACCCAGCATTTTTATATTAATGCGCAGTTATTTATCTGGAGGGAGGTAGCAAGCACTTTTCCAGCTCATTTGCAAGTACTTGGACAGAAGGAATTTTTATGTATGACCACAGCCCCTAATTTAATAATGCTTTTGACTGAGACTTTTTTTTTTTTTGGCTGCGCTGCGCAGCTTGCGGGATCTTACTTCCCCGAGCAGGGATTGAACCCATGCCCTCAGCAGTGAAAGCGCAGAGTCCTAACCACTGGACCACCAGGGAATTCCCAATAATGCTTTTGACTGTGGATTTTAGAACTCTGATGTTCTCATCAATTGCGTAGACAGTAGAGAGAACCCTAGAACTGCACTAACCTTAGAATGCATGACTTAGGTGCATGACTGTATGAATCACACACAACTTATTACTAGCCACCTGTTCTGCAGTCCTTAAATTCGGTGGAGAGCTTAAGATAAATTCTACTCCAGGTGAGTTCTCCCTTTTGGTACATAAACCGTTTCTTTCCCTTGACCGTTAATGAAGTCTTGCCGAAGATATTTTTGCATTACTTTTTATGGCTTTTGCTACTTCTGTTTCCCTTCAGGAAAAAGTGTGGTAAATTGTAAAGAGGGTTGACCAGTGTTCTTAGTTCTAGTTCGACCTCCAGTACTGATAGCAGGCAAGCCAATTTAATGTTGCTGATTTGGTTTCCTCACATAAAACCAAGTTATTAGCCTCTGTCTTAAATTTAAGGGAGTGTTTTGTAAACTTAACTAAATCAGCATCTACAGAACAAATGGGATTACTAATATCCCAGCTCTAAAATTCAGTAGATATATTATCTTCGTGTCCTACCTCAGCCAGATGATAAATTCCTTCAGTGTTGTGGTAACGGATTTGGGGACAAATCCTGATGTTTTTAATGGATAAGAGTAAGTTTGCATCAACTGACTTCAAGTATGCCTAGTTCTCTGCCTTTGGTAGAGCATCAGAATCATCAAATGAGAGAGAGGGTGAAGGACTGAGTGAATCTGCACACTGTCCTTGCCTGTATCAGTGCCAATTGTAAAAACAACCCTAATGGCAGTATTTCAACATCATGGCACTTCTGATCCTGCTCTATGCCTTGAACCACACTTTCCTTCTTGATTTATTAAAAACACACGTTTCTTTTTCCCCATATAGCTTGCAAATTGTTAGTATGCTCTTTAAAAATATTAGTAATGGCAGATGACAAGTGAATAAAAAAGTAATTCAAGTTCTGGCTCCATGTCTGCTGGCTGTGATTTCATCTATAAAATGGTGACAGCACCACATCCTTGAGTGAGGAATTAAAGGAAATGGGTGTGAAATGCCCAACAGCTACTAAAAGCTCAATAAATAGTGGCTATTAGTGGCTAGGTGGAGGTGACCAGAAGGTGATTTAGAAGTTCATGCCTCTCAAACATGCATGAAAACCTGGAATAAAGATAGGGCTAGTGATACACTGGAAAGATATGAGTATTACTGTAAAGACAGTCATTTCAACCACAGAGATGAATACAATCATTAAGGAGATTGTGTAGAAGATGACTAGAGATAGGCAATAACATTTAAGGAGTTGGAAGAAGAGAATACCAGAGAGTAGTCAAACTGGAAAATGAGAAAAGAAATACTTCTAGAAACCAAGGGGAAAACTTCAAAGCACATTGAGATGAAGCGGGTTAAAGTGAAAGTCACCAAGTAGCGTTTTATTTAAGTGAAATCCTGGCAGGTGATAGGCACATGCAGGCCCTGCCCTCTCAGGGCTCACAAACTAAAAGTTCTTTTGGCTCATTTTGATTTTGGTTCATTTTTATTTCACAATCAGAAAGTGGAAATTGAAATCTATGGATTGTAGGTTTACTTAAAAGTGATAATGCTTTATTATTAACTATAAACCAATATGGCCTCTATAATTAATCCAATTACAATGGGACAGTCACAAATTAATGGCCAAACGTCTCCCCATTATGGGCAAAAATCTGATTTTTCATCTGGGTCTTAAGAGCTATAAAGAAACACATGCGATCCTGATATAGGGCCTTATGCAGCCTCTCTGGCACAAATACAGCAAATAGTCACTTACAAATGTCTTTTTGTAGTCAGCATGTAGCGTTTTTGTTTGATACACTGAGTCCATACAGCTGCTCCTGGTTCTTTCTATACCCAGGATATGAAGGGTCTGGAGAGAAGTTGTATAATTAATGGATTTACCCCCTTTCCTCAGCAGATAGGTAATACAAAAGAACCCATGCCCAAATTATAGAATTTTTATTGTTTTCAAATACTATACAAAAAAAAAAAAATAGACAGTAGTATCTCTTCCTTAACAGATCCAGAAGTAGTCCAAATTCAACATGTTTTTTTCTCTATTTCAATAGTTTGTTACTACTAGGATAATCCAATGGTTTCTACTCTCCTCCGTTGATTACTTTGGCCTCATAGGTGTAAGAATTCTTGCTTTATTTCCCACAAACTCCATAAATTAAGGAGTTCCTTTGTAAGAAGGGGATAATTTCAGGAATTATTTTCTTCTGTCACACTTCTTGAATCCTTAAATATCTGAGATTTCACTCTTGTTGCTATGTTTTTCCAGTGTCAAACACAAAACACAGTAGAATGACCGGGACCCCTCTCTGCTGTTCTTAGTAATTACTGTGTTCTAAATTGCTTAAGTATCTGTGAATTCATAATATTGAATCTTCCACAAAGACTACTTGGAATAATATTTCTAAGTCGATGTTTATTTTTCTAAATTTATCCTCCTTCTACTGTTTTGTTGCTTTTAAGAGGCAGAGTACTCTGCAATAGATTAAATCATTTCTAAATTAAGTGTAGGTAGATGTCTAGAAAAGTGATTCTCCAATTTCTTCTTTTACAACCATCACCAATACCCACATACACCCATCCCACCTTCCAACCCTATTTCTATCATTTCTCTCATAAAGTAAGGAGACTTGAAGATATTTCACTCAGCTAAAGAAACTGCCATCTTCTCCATTTTGCTTTGTTAAAAAGACAACAATAGGGCTGGACATCCAAGAAACAATGTGATGAAAAGAAGATGTGATAAAAACAACTGAAAGACTAATTGGTTGAAAAAATAATTTAACAGCTATGTTGAGTAACCACAATATTCCTGTAAAAAGACAAATTTCTACATGTCGACTCCTCTAGGACAATGCTTCAACAACCTTTGCCTTAAAACCTTTTCAAGTAAATAATTTATGGTAGTCTGATACCATGAAGCAGTGATTTAAAGCAGATGGTAAAAAACAGCCTTTTTTTTTAAAGCATAGATACCAGTTGATTATGTAATACAACAAGCTGTTTCCAGACCACTGGTCTCATAATAAATATTGAGACCTATACTACTGATGTACAGAATTTATTAAGCTTTTCACATGTAATAGAGCATAGTTTCAGTTGCATCTGAAATGCTAACAAAAGCTCCAGCAATCAAGAATGGCAGCATGTTATCAATATTTTATAACAATCAACACTTGTAGCTTTTCAGATTTGGATAAGATAATTTATCCCAAAGTAAATCTAGTCATGCTTTTAAAAAATGCTTTAGGTCACTCCAAGCTTGGCAATTAACATTTGGCATAAACAATAGTAAAACAATCACAACTTGATAAATAACAAATACAACATTGTAGGCCATAACCATACACAGCATAAGGAAAAGATAGTGGTGATGAGTAACTAGCCATTAGTATTAATAGAGTACCTTGGCCTCCATGCAGATACTTCCAGAGGCTTTGGTTCATTCAGCCCTGACACTCAGTTTTCAAAGCAGGGGGCAATATCTACCGTATCATTTTGTAATTTCTAACACACTGAAAACAAGTAAGTAGAAAATGATGAGTTGATTTTTATTAATGCATTAAATCCTCAGGAGTTATCACCAACCCCTTAGTATAAAATTTTTTCAAGTTATATTAGTCATATGTGTGCTTCTTACTGTAAATGCTGCTAAATGAATTAAATGAAGACAACAATGTTTCCCCTAATGTGATTGATTTTAGCACTTTTCAGCTACCTAGATCTAAAAATCTTTCAGTCTTTTGAACTGAACGTTTGAGGACAGTGTTCATATTTCAACCTACGGATAATACAATATGCTTGATTCAGAACGTTAACTTACAATCTACTCCAAAACTAAAATTTTAATCTGGTGCAAAATAAGTAGCTATAAGTGGCACAATAACCATGACGCATAATGACCGTGACACTGAAATGGTTACTGTCACAGATGGCGATAAACAAGGATGTGAGGGCTCCACTCTCAAGTCGCCTAGGATTTTGAATTACTGTCTGTACATATTGTCACTTATAAAACTATAATAAATTGAATATTTAGTCTGGTGTCTTCAAACACCCAAGATATACGATAACTTATACCAAAACAATATTTATTCGAAAATATTTTTTGTAGCTGGTAGTTCTTCCCTTGGAGGTAAAGAACACCTTGCCAAAACTTTTAATAACCAGGATACAGAAAATTTTAAAGAACAGTCTTACCTAGGAATCAAATATACAGAGATTCAAAGAGGAAAAAAGAAAATTGTATAGAAGACAAAGATCAAACTGGTATCCCAGATCCAGAGCAATTTTGTAAAGTAGGAAAGCAATTATGATAACCCACAGCTTCTTAGATCATTCTAGTGAGGATCTCCAGGTACTATATGTGTTTTCATAATGATATTTTCTAAATAAAGGGCCTTAAATGCACATAAAAGGGTGTTTCCCAGGAATAGAGGTTAAGATATTTTTACGTTGTTCAACCCACAAACTATTTGGTCAAAGGAATATGTAAAGCTCAACAAAAGCACATCTGGTGGAAATTCATGGCAATGAATGTTGACAAGATGTGCTTGGATCTCGCTTGCAGCATCTGGCAGTGAGTAGCAGAACAAAGGTAGGAATCTCACAGGCTCTCCTGTGTCTGTTCTGGAAGAGGCTCCGTGGTGGTGGAACTAGCGTTTGCAGTCGAATTCAAGACTTCTCCAAAATCACCACCAGCAGGCTTGGTTCCTCCTACTTTAGACTTTTAAAAATAAAAGTTCAAAAAGGAAGAGACATTAGGAAACATAAACTTCGCTGACTCTGCATAAAGTAACTCAAATTTTACTTTGAAGAACAAATAAATCAGGAGCCTAAGAGCTCAGTGATTATTTGTACAGAATTTAGTACTGTTGTAATGTTCCATGCAGTTTCACAGAAAAACTTATGCAGTTTGCGTGCTGAAATATTCAAATTGGTAAATTCTACCCCTCCACTTTTTTCCCCTATCTGCTTATTGTTCTTCACGGGGAAAGTTGTCTGAAGAACTTTTTAAGGCCTATTATGCTAAAGTATCTACTGAACTCTCTTTATATTTGGATAACACTTTGTGAAATATTATTGAGTAAAACAAAGGAAAGAAATATATGTATGTTGCCCAGTTACAGCATAAACTTTCTAACCTTTTGCTGCTTAAAGAGTGGTACATGGACCTAGAGACTCAACATCACCGGGGAGCTTGTTAGACATTTGGAACCTCAGACTGGCCTCCCCATCTCCGTCTGCAGAATTGAAATCCAGGCTTTAACAAGATCTCCAGGTGCTTCCTATACACATTATAGTTTGTGAAGCACTACTCCAAGTTATCTGGCCTGAAAATTTGTCAATAAACATTTGTTTGAATGAATATATCTGCCCCACATTTCTATACTATTGTATGCTTTTCAAAACCCTTACACATCCTTAATGACATTGATGAATCTATGCTTCCTGCCCACCGTCACCCCCTCTCCTGCCCCCATTACATCTCATGACTGACCAACAGGACAGCTGACTACCATTAAGAAACCAGTCAATGATCAAGGATGCAACTCACAGTGGGCTTGCATCTGACCTTGCTCTTAGCTCAGTCTTGACTGGCCACAGATATCATTAACAAGCGGAATCTAGTTGAAACTTTCTCTCTCATTTCTTCTTGGCCTCCCATCCAAAATCTTTGAATTGCATGAAAAATGTGCATGACTTGTATCCACTGTATATTTATTAAATTTATTAAAATATTCCTTAATTACAAGAAAATGTTAAGACCTCTTGCAGTTCACAAGTCTAAAACAACTCCTCCCCACAACTGGTCCCTTCTCTATTCTAAGACCATGAATGTCAGTAGTAACTCCCAGTCAGACTCCTGGAGTTATCCTTGGTCCTCCCCTGTCTTGTTCCACATCCAATCGATCACTAACTTTTTCTCTGTCACTTGTAAAGTCTAAATATCTCTCGACTCTGTCCCACTGGCACTAGCTCAACTCACCACACCAACATCTTTGTCCTGGATTACAATGCCTCCCTCCCACCTTGTCTCCTTCTCCAGTCTCTCTCCCCTTAGCTCTGCAGGGCAGACAGTGATCTTTCTAAAATGCACAGAATGCGCAACTCGGGTTGTTTAAAATCTTTCAATGGCTTCCCACACTTTCCTTAACGTGGCCCACCCATCTCTCTAGCTCCATCTCCTGCTCAATACCCCACAGCACAGCAAAGTTCCTGGTGTTCCTCAAAGGGGCCCCAAAGCTTCAAACATTCCCCTCAACCTAAAGGTTTGGTTTCCATTTACATTACTGCATCCTCTGAGAAGCCTGCTCTGACCTTCCCTCCTGCCAAGCATGACAGAAATTCCCATTACTGATCCTCACTGCAGCCTTGACTTCCACTGTCATAGCACCTTACCCTGTGTTTATTTTCACTGGCCATTTAATTGTCTAAACATCTTCAGAAAGGGTCTGTGTCTCTATTGCTCACCATGGTATTTCCAGTGCCCAATACTCATCTCCCGGCACATGGCAAATGCTCCATTATCACAGTTAGTGACTTGATCCAAAATCTAAATGTAAGTACATGTAGACCCGATGTTTAACTGAATATCAATGTAAGTTAGAAAAACTGCATCCCAAGCACACAATTATATTTTACAGCTTCCTTGGTGATATTTGTCTAATATACTATACTATTAAAAAATACATTTTTATTTGAATGGTGCCTAGTCATATTTAAAAAACTGATTTCACTACAATTTAGAGAGTCTGAATATACTCAGGAGGAAAGTACACAGTAAATGACCTGGAAGTTTCTCCTCTTCTTCAGTGTCAAAAGAACAGAGGCTTTCCTGGTTTTCCAGCTAGTCATTTAAAAAACTAATGTTCAGGGTAGATTTCAAGGAGAGGCTATGATATTCCTAAAACATTGAGAACTGAATTAGAGTAAAACCTTGACTTCTTGCAACGTACAGTTTCTTTTCAAACACCTGACTAGGCATTAATGAGGATAAAGCAGGCCTCTGGTACTGACCTAAAAGAATGACTATGATGTATTTTTTGCTCATCAAACATGTATTAAGTAGCTGTGATATGCCAAGGACTACTCTAGGCCCTGGAGAAGCATCAGTGAGCAAAAAGAACAGGGGCCTGCGTTTGTGGGTTCATTAGAGCATGAGTACTAGGGGGGTTGAACGAACAAGCTGTAGGACTGTACAGTGTGATTCCTTTTTGAAAAACATTTATACATTTACGTAGAAACAGAAAAGGTGGGTAGTAGCGTTTGTATGCGCAAGAAAAAAGGATTCAGATCATGATACAGTGTTTGGTTTTCTTTCTGTAAGCATACCCTGATTCTGTAATTTTAAAAAGATATATTTAAAAGCAAGTGACTCAATTACAATTCTAAAAGACAAAATATTAATATTTTAAAGCTGATTTATATAAAACACTTTAAGATATTAGTATTAACCCTTAGAAAATATCCACAGTAACTACCAGAATTTGTTTAGGAAGAAATGACCATATGGGCTTTGCACTTCTCTGTAGAGAAGGCTGGGCAGTGGATGGGAACAAAACAACATTTTTGGTCACTTGTGATCCTTGATGATTTTATAGTTTTGAATATAATCTTGAAGATAATACAATTTACAAATTAATAAAGCTGATTATTATGGGAAAATGTCCACCTTCACCAATATCAAAGCAATCAAAAAATAAAACAATGAATTATCAATGATGATCACCACGGCATCATCATAATAATAAAAATGTCCAATAATTAAGGATTGAACAAACAATATCCATTATAAGGCTATGGAAGCAGCCATCAAACATAATATTGAAGAAGAATAATGATACAGAAACATGTTTATGATTTATGGTTAATTCTTTTTTTTTTAACTTTTAAATTTAATTTTTTTTTAATTTTTATACAGCAGGTTCTTGGTTAATTCCTTTTTAAAGTGTAACAGCATAGTCCTACAACATCACTGTCTCTGGGTCTTAGGACCACTTTTTTGTGTTTTATTTTTTGTACTTTTCTATATTGTTTTTAATTTTCCACAATAAGATTTATATTAAATTTTGTCCAATTACAAAACTATTTGAGTAATGCAAAAAGCAGCACAAACTTCTAAAGTACTACTGTTTTTAAAAATTATACATTTCTTTTCAGCACTTATGCTGGCCATGCTACAATATACACTCAAAAAAATTGATCAAGAGTATACATCATCTTAAATATCCATTAATAATGTAAAGAAAGTTATTGAAGTTCTTTAACTATTTTTAGAAGGAAATACTAATTTGAATAATTTACCCACACCAAAGAAAGTTACGGCACCAAACAAGATAACACAAAAGATCCTGTTCATTTCTCTACTTGCCTTTAAGTTTTCAACCTTTTCCTCAAACGATTTGAATGTTGGGGAGTTTCTATGGAGAGAAAAGAAAAACAAATAGTAAATTACAAACACTGAACAAAAAAGCCAACAATTTTGAAAACATTACTAGTTGACTGTATTCCTCTTCGCCATTATTCTCAATCAGCAAAAGAACACATATACCATATGTGACACCTGTTCCATAGATGTGCAGGCATACGTACAAACATGTTTTATTATGTGAGATTACCGATTTTGTTCTAAGATTTCTACAACGATGTTTTCGATTCTTTGAACAGAGCCAGTCTTAGACATATAGATAGAATCAAGTACATGTGTGAAGAGGCGGAACAAAGTCAGGTACAACGTTGGGTCTGTCACTTTCCCAACCAACTTGTCACGGTATAAGAAAATACCACTGTTAGATCAGTCTGATTCTGGTTAAGGTGCTACACTCTAGAACTCATGTTTAAATTCACATGTTGCCTGGCAAGATTTCTACATGAACCCACATCACCTAAGCAGGACAAGCAAACCATAGGAGGTTCCACACCAGGGATCCTGGTTCCCAGGAGCAGCATAACAGACAGGGAAAGGAAAGACCAAAAGGAAGGGAGGAGCACAGAAATGTGGCTTTGGCCACTTCACAAAGCTGCCCCAACTGACAGAAGCTCTCTGAGCCCACGGGAAGCCTCTCCTGTGACTTCACATTCATCCATATGAATTGAGGATCACAGCACCTGTGTCGCTCCCACCTGGGTTTCCAAAGCTTTTATACTATCCACCTGACCTCCAGTATCCTTCCTACTACCATGGTGAAAAAGAAGAAGGGAACAAGGGGTGTCCTCCTTCCCATTGTGGGGATGGGCAATCGGTCCCAAAGTGTGGTCCCCAGACCAGCTGCATCAGTAGCTCTTCGGAAGTTGTTAGCAAAGCAAATTCTCAGCCACCCCAGGCCTACAGAATCAGAAACTCAATGTGGGCCCGCTAGGCAGAGGCATTTAATAAGCCCTCCAGGTAGCTCTGAGGTACACTAAAGTTTAAGTCAAGCATGTATTAAAAATCCTCTGCCTCTATAGAGAGGTCAGGTGAGGTCACAGAATGTGCCACTTGCAAGTGCTTACTGATGAAAGAGGACACTAGAATCAGATCACAGTTGGCTCCAAATGTCACAGTGGGATGAGGGAAGTAGAAATGGGGAGGATGAAAGAAAAGGGGGGCTTGCCTGGTGGCTCAGTGGTTAAGAATCCGCCTGCCAATGCAGGGGACACAGGTTCGAGCCCTAGTCTGGGAAGATCCCACATGCCGTGGAGCAACCAAGCCCGTGCACCACAGCTAATGAGCCTGTACTCTGGAGCCCATGAGCCACAACTACTGAGGCTGCGTGCCACAACTACTGAAGCCCGCGCGCCTAGAGCCCATGCTCCGCAACAAGAGAAGCCACCATAATGAGAAGCCCGTGCACCACAACTACTGAGCCTGCGCTCTACAGCCCGTGAGCCACAACTACTGAGCCCGCATGCCACAACTACTGAAGCCCGCGTGCCTAGAGCCCGTGCTCCACAACAAGGGAAGCCACCGTAATGAGAAGCCCGTGCACCGCAATGAAGAGTAGCCCCCACTTGCCGCAATTAGAGAAAGCCTGCGCACAGCAACGAAGACCCAACGCGGTCAAAACTAAAATTTTAAAAATTAATTAATTTAAAAAAAAAAAAGAAAGAAAAGGGGATTGTAACTAAAGCTAATGCAGACGGAGGAGGTGGGACACCTACATCCATGAAAACAGAAGGTTGATTAGATGAGCACTGTTCACTTTTTTTTAATTAAACAGATTCCAGATATGAAACAATTTAACAGGTTTACAAAACAAAGAAGTAATAATAATTCCTTTTTCTAATAGCAAACATTTAATGGATTTCTTACACCAACCTAACATTGTTAGGAAGAGCAACTGAAAACTGGTGACAGTTTTCACAGCTTGTTTAGAGTAGAATTCTAGCTCCTACTTCAGAACAGTTCAAGTTAAACATCTAAGATAAAAAAAATAAGAAAACATCAGACCAACTACATTTTGTAAAAATATACTTTACCTCATAGCAGGCATGCTAATTGAGTGTTGAATGGAGCGTATACTAAGAGGCAGCATTAAAAAGAGATAGAAATGGAGTTAGTAAAGTGGTGATTAGACATTATAAAAAGCAAACAAAACTTAGTTTTCTAGGAGCTTGTTCTTCTGGCACCATGAAGAATTACCTGCTTTTTGAGGTGGAGGGGATCACAATTATTTCAACATAATTTACTTTTATTCATGAGCCAATTTAATTCTAGCAGTTAATAGAGCTAATGATAAACTTTGCATTCTTACAGCACTTTGAAAATTGTCGAGTGCTTTCACCAGTATCTGTAATGAATCTAGCATCAAGGCTCAAAAGTTAATAATTTACAGGTCACAGCACAATCGTGAATGGAACTTGGGTCTTTAAGACTCCTAATCCAATGTTCACCACCTCCCCTCAAAAAATGAAGCACACACATACAGGTATACACACACACACACACACACACACACACACACAAGCGAGACCACTGAAGGACTCCTGCAGTCGTTTTTCTCCCACATACTTGTTACCAGAACAGGAAGGTTTCAAAGTCACTATTTGACAACTTCAAGTGACTTTAAAATTACGTATCACTTCTTAGTGGTAGTCATATCCAGTTTTCTAGTAAGAGACACCTGTACTTCATCTCAAACTAAATGTCCTTATAGGTCATTCAAATAACATTTGACCCCCTGTTTTACCAGGACCAGCTTTTTATTCAAGGGCAAAGCAGTTCACTGACCATTCGGGTTCAAGGTTATCTACCTCCAGCCATCTCCCATTGAGACCACCTCACAAGATGAAAGTACCTCAATTCTTGGGCTCACTAAGTCACTGTATGTACCCTGCTGATACTGTTAACATGCTTATTAGCATTTTGACCACTGACACAGCATTTTGGGGTAAGCTGGACAGTCCAAGGTATCAATTCCCAATTATATTTAAATACTGTGTGTGTTTATGATTTAGTTTTCTCCAAGATTCCGTTGTTACAAATGACAATGTGTTTCAATGTAGCTCCTCAAATCTAGTTCTGCATTAGTATGGAGTATGATCTTGATATGAATCAAAAGAAGCTGACAGCTCGTACAGTCAAATAATCAGTAAAATATTTGGACATCTTTGTACTTAATGTTGTACACAATACAGGAAAAGATCCATTGTAGCTCAGCATTCTCTCTTCCTATCACAGTGGTAGATACCTTGGACATAAGACTATATTCTGGGAGGAATTTGCTAATTCTTTTCCTGCTTGATTTATTGCAGTGTGCTGGATCCATATTTTAAAGACAGAGATTAATAAAAATCACTTTTCTTAGTTTACAATACCAGAACTCCAAAAGCTACCTGCCCTTCCTTGGACCCTTCTGAAAAAGCTGCCTCTGTAAGTCACGTTCCCAAAGCCACCTTCCACCATCACCAATATAATAACTGGATCAGTACAGTTCCACCCACCAGAGCTAACCTCCTGGTAATTTACAAATTGTTTAGACCAAATTTTTAAAAAAAATTTGATTTGAGATAATTAAGATTCCTATCCTGGGATTTTGTAATTACAACACTAAGCCGCTGGTCATTTAGTGGTAGGTACTTGAACCAGAAAGTCATGTAGTCTTCGATGTTGAGGAAGACATTTGGGGGGACCAGGTACAAGCTTCAAGAATGCAGAGGAAACCAATTCCCAAAGAAAGAATTGCATATAAGCACAGAGAGAGGTAGAGGAAATGAAGGAGAGATGACCATTCAGGGAAGAGGGCTCAGGTGGTAGAGGAATGGGTTTCTTGTTTTTTTGGGGTTCTAGAAGCTACCTTCATTTCTAACAGCTTTTCAATGAGCAGGACTAGTCTGGGTGGGGCCTGGGCTTGCTTCCCTTTCCTCTCCTTGGATTCCAAAAGAACTTTCATTCTATGCAACACGTACACTTTTCAGGTGAGCGAACTCACATAGTTTTCTATTCTTCCTAACCAAAAGACTTTGCTAGGACATTTTGGCAGAAATTACCAAATTCTGGCAAAAGAAGGTGCTTAATGGCTGGACATGTGATAAATTATTTGTCCATAGGACTCACACATTGAATTCAACAGTATCAACAAAATGAGGAAATGGGTGGATAAAGCAAGTATAAATCTCAGAAATGCACAGTTAATTCTAGTCACTGACTCTCCCTAAGCACCTATGTAAAAGATCATTTCCTCCTGTGGCCAATTGTGGATACTGTGACCCTTTAAACAGCCTACAAACTAGTTAAAAGGGACTAGGGCAAAGGCAGAGTGAAAAGAATGATCATAAAAGTGAATTGTAGATGCATCAAGTTGACTATCAATTCCACATCCAGGGCACAAATTAATTCAGGATTATCCTACATAAGAAACAAGTCCTGAGGTCCTAAAAGTTGAAAAACTGAATTGTAAAAGTCACGAAGTCACATGGAATTATCAGGGGATGGAGAATTAACACAAGAAGGCAGTGGAGAGCTTATGCATGGCTCATCAAGGGATCTTCCCTGGATTAGGTAGGAGAAGGACGGTTGGTGGAGCGTCAGTGCAAGGGGATATCAGGAGAATGGGGGAAACTGACAAACAGGGTAAACAGTCAGGAGAAGACAATCAATAATGTTGGAAATACAGACAATTTTTAAAAAATATTTTGTTTTTACAGTATTACCATAGGAAAGGACTACCAAATACACTTTCAAGAAAACCAAGATAGAAATGATAATTTGGGGCCTTTAAGTTGCCAACAATGTTGATAATATGACTTAAAGAATGTTAAAAATGAACACTTTGAGAATTCTAAGAAACAGTGCAGCATCTCTTGTAAAGGACTTTAGGGTCTTTACAGGATCATGACAAAATCATCCTTGCTGGTGTTGTGTTTCAATTAGCAGTTAAGGCAGAGAAAGAATTTAAATATTTGAGCACCATGAAGGATACATCCACTAAATACGTTTAAGTGGGAATGTATAGGAAAAAGCAAGGAAATGATTACAATAAGGTGTTTATTTTGTGATAAATTGCTGAGTTTAATTTCTGTATGTTTTACATTTCACAATAAGAAAAGATTAAAAATACACCTACTGAACAGAGAATGAAATCAATTAAATTAATACAAACTCAAGGTGTTCCCACGTTTGAGGAAGCCATTACAGCAGGAAGAACAAGGAGTACATATCAATTTCCAGTCCACCCAGTTATCTGAACTTCTCTACAATCCCTATTTAAATGAAATTCCACTTTGTTGGTGGCTAGCCTGTAATCTAACAATTGGGCAGCTGTCCTTGCATTTCTAGCTTCTCTATGGAAGGTTACACAAGCTTCAACTTGCCTCAACTTACACATCATCTCCAATATCACTGAAGTTTAAATATAATATGGAAAACTTCAAAAGCACAAAGCCACATTGCTGCTGGACCAGAACTGTCTCTAACAGATATATATTGTGAGGATTTGTCATCAGCTATGAAGTTTAAACATAATATGGAAAACTTCAAAAGCACAAAGCCATGTTGCTACTGGACCAGAATTGGCTCTAATAAATATATCGTGAGGATTAGTTAGCATTTATAAAGCAAACTTTATGAAAACTTTTTCCAGCTTGATTTTGGCTCTCAAAGATAGTAACCTATAATCAAAGTAGGAATGTAAATCTGGGTTCCTCAAAACACTGAGAAAAAAAATCAAAGAGGGCAACCTGATTCTCACTCAGAAAACACAAAGTACTTCACAATCTAATATTTACTCTTACTTTGGAAAAGTTATTCTTTTAAAAAGCTGAATTGATTTTTTAAAGTTTCCTTGTTTCTTACATAGGTGTTTGATCTTTTCATACCTAATAATAATAAAGGGGGAGGGGTAGAGGGAAAAGAAGAAGGAAGGAAGTAGTAAACAGAAGATAGAGAAAGAAGAGTTAATGGTCAACATGTCTGAAAGCTTATCTGTGTATTACTATTCCCTTTTGCCCTCAAAATAATCTCTTGATCATAGGTGATGAACCAAAGGAACTGCTGGACAGTGCCTGTAGGGCCTAAGTCTTAAACTATCATTGCTCTGGGGAGGCAGAACAATGCAGAGGGTAGTGCAGGCTCCTGAACCCGGGTGTGCCTGGGTTCAAGTCCTGGCCTTCAGCCATGTCGCTATATGACTTTGAGGAAGTCACTTAACCTCTCTGTGTCTCAGTTTTCCTCATCTGTAAAATCAGAAAAATAATAGCACCTGCTATACATAGTCATGCCTGAAACACAGTTCACCATTATTATTGTTACGGATGGCTTTAACTGAAACACACATTAATATTTATTTAATTTTATATTATTTTCTTTAAAGCTTTCAAATTTCACCCAGCTATTATTTTGGTTGGTAACTTGAACCCTGGAGTCTAGAACAGTGCCTGGCACAAAGCTGTCATTCAATAAATACTTTTGAATGAAAGAATGAATAAATAATTGCAGTAACTAAAATTAGGAAACATGGGCATGAAAGGTAGAAAAGTTCATTAAAGCTTTTCAAATTCAAATCAAAACGTACTCTATTACAAGAGAAAAGAGGTCATTTCTTTTCCTATTAAGTGGTAGACATTTTCAGCAAAATGGAATCTGGAATGACTTTAATGAGTCTGAAACCAACAACAACAAAAAAATATCTAGAGGTTTACATGAAGAAACACACATGTCAAAAGGAGAAATTTCCTTTGAAGATAAAGGCAAAGTTAATTACATTTCCTCCTAAGTATATCAGAAATATTTGACTAATGAGGCTACTGAATTATTAGAGCATGCTATTAATAACATGAAAATTGATGTTTACACTGGCACCGAGTGAAATGAGAAGGCTCTTTTAAAGTTTCTCTCAAAAAAAGTAAAGGCATGAGTCAACGTTTGCCATGTATGTGTAGAAAACAAGCCAACAGGAGAGGAGTGACTATGAACACACCACCTGGGGAAAAGCTGTCTGTCCCCAAAGGGCCTCCTTTGGCCTCCCTGCCGCTGACACCTAATTGTCAGGGTGTCAAAAACAGACATCTCTATCTCTGTCTCTGTCTCTCCCTCTCCCTCCTTCTCTCTTCCCCTCTCTCTCCCCTTCTCCCCTACCCTCCCTTCCTCTTCCTCTTCCTTACCCACCCAAGGCATACGGCAAATATCTATATCCCAAGTGCTAACTTATTAATTGATAATGTAGTACAATTAAAACTGTTGCTGACACTATTCAAGTCAGCAAAATATCCGCAATTCCAGCAGAGAGCGAAATCATTGCCACAAGTCTGCTGGGTTAGCATGGACTCGGAACAAAGGGTAGTTAACAAGATTACCCAACTAATGCAAGCACTTGCAAAAAGGGGCCCCCTGCATCCATCTCCATGGGAGGAAAGGCCTTGCTGCTGGGATGGAAACGCTCAAATCTGCTGCCCAAGCTCCCCTCCTTGCACAGCTCTTGGGGGCACGTGGCCAGTGTTTGCCTCTGTGACTCACTCATCTAAAAGATGTGGGTTTTCCTTATGTTTTCTATTGTATATGTTTTTATATACTTCTATTATATGTTTCCATATATTTTCTATTACATATGAACCCATTAAATCAGATTACAATCAGGACATCTTGATCTAGAAATGATTTTTTAAAGTGACTTTACCCAACTTTTAATCTGTAAGAAATAATTCCAAAATTTAGTTCTCAAAAGATAACCTTATATCTCCCATTTCCAAATTGCAATATAAAGCCTTACTTTAACCTGCATGTATTGATACGCAATATATTATTCATTAACAACCAGCCTGAAAATGGTAGCATATAATCTCAATTGCATTTTTTAAATGAAATGAAAAAAAGTGACTGTGTAAGCAGCTAGAAGAGAGCCACCCAACTCAATTTATTTCTGGTGAATTAAAAAGACAGAATATACTGAGCCATACTTATGTACATCTGCTTAATCTTCTCAAAGGTACAGAAAATATCATTCCTCAACAGCACTTACAAAGTTTTATATTTTTGTTTACATCTAACATTGTTTTATAATCAGGTATTAACAGGGCTCTTCCATTCTTAACTCATTCCCAGGCCCTACTTCCCTCCCCCACTCCATCCACTCAAAAATTTCAAGCTCTTTCTGAACAAGAACCATGTCTGGTCTAGGTTACATCCTTTAGACCTGTCCACGATAGGCACCTTCATGTTAGCAGAATGCATTATGTTAGTGCATACATCCTCACACAACTCAAATAACTTTAGATAAAACTGTCGTAACAGTTTCCTAAAGCACTTAGGCCATTTTCAATTGAACACCAAAGATACAGAATCAATTCCTATCACTGATTTCTTGGGTTTTTTAGCACAGTTTTCAACTTTAAATAGTTCAACACTTAGGGACTTCCCTGGTGGTGCAGTGGATAAGACTCCGTGCTCCCAATGCAGAGGACCCAGGTTCAATCCCTGGTCAGGGAACTAGATCCCACATGCATGCCGCAACTAAGAGTTCACATGCCACAACTGGGGAGCCCGCTTGCCACAACTAAGGATCTGGAGAGCCGCAACTAAGGAGCCTGTGAGCCACAACTAAGGAGCCCACCTGCCGCAACTAAGACCCAGTACAACCAAATAAATAAATAAATAAATAAATATTTTTAAAAATAGTTCAACACTTAGAGTTTGTTTATCCCCATGATTTACTCTGACTTTCAGGGCTAAGTGTCATTAAGAGAGAGCCTCAGCTATAAGTACCTATGTGATTACTTAAGAAGGCACAATGCTAGGCCACAGCAAGTGACCACTTGAGAAGACAATTCACATTAATAGGAACAGAGATGGAGACTAGTATATTATCCTTCCTGCTTCCATTCAAAAGACCTTCCTCCACCTTAGTTTTCTCTGACTACTAACTGGATACTCAGAGAGTCTGTATGGGAGAGAGAGGAGAGGTTTGCTCAGTATCACAAAGATTCCTTCTATAAGGCATGGTTTGGGCTGACATCTTTTTAATGTACTTTCTTTTTTGGCCTAATATACTTTATTTTTCCTTTTGCAACCATGAAATGTTCTTGTGTGCATAATTATAGAATACAACCAGTGTAAAGAAATAATAAAATAGTAAACACTATAAGCTAATAAAACAAGTACTAAAAAGTGCTGAGTCATGGTGTATTTTATCTTAGGCATATTTTACTGCAATAAAAAAATTTCAGAGTAACCTGTACAGGACAGAAGACTAACATTGTGAGACAGTACATATGCTGTCTATTACAACTGCATAATGGGACCCAGGTGAAGGAAGATTCCAACATCCTGACAAAGGCACCAAAGAAATTAAAGCATCAAAAACAAACAAACAAAGTCAGACATTAAAAGGGAGGAATTCTGCATGCCATGGTAAAGCTGCTTCTTTTTGCCAAAAAAAAAAAGGAAAATGTCAAAATCATTTCCATATCCCTTTGAACCACAGTGTCAAATTATTCTTCTTTTAATGTATCCATTACCCATGGTATACGAGAAACCCTCCCTTGAAAATAGGAATGCACCAGAGAAAAGATATTCCAAAAGGCAAGAAAATTACGTAGTAGACAAACACAGCCATCCAATGTGGCATCATAATGTAAGCACACTTGTCTTAAACGAGAGACAAGGCTGCGGCGATGGTTCAAACTCTCCTTACCTAAAGGAATGTGAAAAGGCTTGCAATCTGCAAGAAGCCAGAGTAAGCATTAAAAAAGAAAGGAAGTTCTGGTAAATCTAAAACAATTAAATAACCTACTTTTTAAAAGTTGTGTAAGGTTTTAACTGAATTCTAAAGGGCTACACAATCGAGTCAGCACAGAAAGAAAAGAGAGCACCTAAGAGAAGTATATATAACTGTCAAAAGGGTTTAAGAGAGCTGTGTTTATTACATTGTGTTGAAAATGATAATAGTCCAAATACGATGAGCAAGTCATTTGGTTTTTTTGGTACAAAGTATAATACCAATTAGCCAAACTTATTCAACCAACAAAATTCTGGTTGTAAAATCTACTTTCCCCACAAATGGAAAACACAAAGTCATGCAATCTGAAGGATTTTTTTTTTTAAAACACAAATCTTGCATGCCAACAGAAGCACAGACAATTTAATCCACATTTGTCATTTTCAGCACTATTTTAATCCACATGGTGGGTGGCGCAAGGCATGGGTGGACACAAAAGCACTGCGAAGTGGTTTTACCAAAATGGCCAGGAAAATTCTGCAGACGCACTGAAAATATAAATACAAAATAAAAAGCAACAGCTCAAAACAAGATTTGGGCCTCGGCAGGAACATAAATGGTACAAAGCAATGCACAAACGAGCATGTTGTAAGCACACCATGGGATAAAGATGTACCTCCCGGAAGTGAAGGCAGGACTCGGTGCTCCCGGACTCATCCCCGTCAGACACCAGGCTCCGCCCACAACCACAGGTTTGCAAACACATACTTACCCGGTGTGATCAAGAACGACTAAAAGGACAAAATTCACAACCAGAATTTTTCAACAACCTTAAATGTATTCACAAGATGATCAGTTTGAAGGCTATGCCTAAAAGAATTTAGGGAAGCATTTCAGGTCCTAGTTTGAAGGAATGCCCTCCCTCACTCAAACAGAGAGGAATCCAGCATCAGTCAGAACCAGGCAGGAAACAAACGCAACCATGATAACAGATTTTAATTTGCCTCAGCTTAATTAAGCCAGGAAAAATGAGGACGTACTTTACATCTTCCAGCTTTTTGGTGATGACTGATCCAACAGATGAAAAAGCAGCTGAAGCCTTCTGTCCAGCCTGAGATAAGGTTTCAGAGGTCTTCTTGTACCTATATTAATTGATAAAAGAACAAAGCAAAGAAAGTAAGCTAACCTTTCCAGTATCAGTTATTTAGAATTCAGTGACGACCACCTCTTGAGAACTCTCAAAAAAAAAATTTAGAACACCTAAAATTCTTCACGAGCACCAGGTCAGCATGATCACATCATCTTTTACTTAACCATCATTTCAGATACAACCTTCTGCAGTGCTCTAGGACAGCCAGAAAGATAGAGGCCTATAAAGGCAGGGCCAAAGAAATCCGGGTAAGGGCTAAAAATAGTCATGGAGCCAAGATCAAAATGAGCCATAGGTTGAATGAAATTATATATCTTTATTTTTCCCCTTTTCCACTTAAGCTAAATAAAACAAAAATGAAATCAAATTCCTCATGTGTCTTTCACAACTTTATCTCCTAAAAAGGGGCCAGAAGCAAGGTAGGACCCATGGGTACTTTTTATTATCCAAATCAATTTTGGGGGCATAAAGATTTTTTTTCAATTTTGCATATCTGTTGAGCTACCAAATAAGGACCAGTGTATTCTCAACGGGGTACGCAAAAGGTACAATACTTCAAATGACTTGAGTGGGATATTTGCTATAGCACAAAGGTATAATTTACCATCTCCCTCCTCCCATCTACACGGGGATTAGTGAAGGGAAAAACTAAAACAAAAACGAGAGAATATGGTACTTGCACTAAAGAGGTTAAGATCCCCACATTGTAGAAAGGAATGCTCAGGCATTTTTACTAACCCCGTCAAGATCAAATACTAAAAAAAAAAAAAACCCAGTTTATGATGATACAAAGAATGGTGTCCTGCATGTTTCCCACTGCCTACTTATATGGGTAGAAAGTGGAGATGGTCACCCTCGTGCTGTCATGTCAGGATGCAGTCAGCCTCACCGCTGCTGGTCACCAGCTCGGCAGATGGGACTGAACAGAGAACACAGTTCAGAGACTGTTACTACAAGCCTGTTCCTCCTTGTGCTGGGAAACAAAACTGCATCATGACAATGTCGTATCAAAACTGTGTGACCAAAAAGACCAAAAGATTAAGGGGTGGTCCTCTGCCACCAGCACACATCACAGACGGTGACCTGAGAGTCTTATGGTATGTATAGAACAGGGTAAAAAAAAAAAAGACTGGCTCTGTACTGGGCCAGACGTGAGTTCAAATTCTGCCTCCATACTTTGAGAGGTTTGTGACCTCAAAACTTATCTGATCCTGTTTCCTTATCTAGGGCTATCTCACTACCCACTCTTCTGGGTTATTCTGAGGATTAAGCGACTCATGTATATATCTGGTAAGTCAATATATAACATTTTTAGAGCTTAGATTTTATTTCTGCAACTCACGTATGAGGTTGGTTTTCTTTCTATTCCCTAGAACAGTCTGAAAGACTGAAGTTAGAGAAGGGTCAGATACACTTGAGAATCGGGGGACGGGGGGTGGAACGGGCAGTGCCCTGCACAGTACAGAGAAAAGCTGCAGAAACGTCCTTAGTGCCTTTCGATCCCGTCCCCAGAAAAAAGGGCAAAGTGTCCTTTACAGTTTCTAGAACAATGTAGAATCAAGGGAACGTACGCAGACGTGGCTGTCACATCTTGCCACCCTTTGGCAATGTTCTGTTTTAGTTCCTGTAGCGAATTGATCCCGAGTTTCCGCTTGATCTCCGTTAGGTGCTTCTCTTTTGCTGCTAACACTTGAGACAGAGTCTGGATTTCTTCTTCTACCTGTGAGGAACGGGGTTGGGGTAGGTATACAGTCATTCAAAAAGTTCAGATGGTTAGCACAAAACTATACTCAAATTTCTAGTCATTTTAAAACATTTTTGATTCATTTATCTGCCTCTTTAAAAACAACATATGATATGTTGTTACGTAAACCAGTTACATGTTGATCTCTCCTGTAAAGCTGCTTTCCTCTCTTCTCTGTATTTCCATCTTGAGTCGTCCCCAGCCTTCTCCGCCTCCTTACTCAGTTACCTCACAGAGGCTAAGGGCTCAAACCTCTACACAGATAATAATCATACTCTAACAGCCACTCTCCCGACTGCTGGGTCTGCATTTCCAGCTGAACACTGCTGCTTGAATGCCCATAAAAACTCACATTTGTGTATTAAGTCAAACTAATCTCCATCCCCACCAAGATACACACAACCATGCCAAATCAAAATCCAACTTTCTTGCGTATTTCATAGGAGTTTATACGCTAGTATAAACCGGAGCTCACCCTGTCAGCCTCCGTACCTGCCAAAGTCACAAGCATAAATAAATCACACTGTCTCCCCCAGAGAGTCCGGCAGAGGTGTGGACCCTCTGATGCTGACTGACCAGCCTCAGCTTGGTGGTTAGAAATGCACTCCCGACCCAAGGTCAGCCAACCCAT
Organism: Balaenoptera acutorostrata; assembly: GCF_949987535.1. NCBI lineage: Eukaryota > Metazoa > Chordata > Mammalia > Artiodactyla > Balaenopteridae > Balaenoptera > Balaenoptera acutorostrata. The sequence goes on along the minus strand of NC_080080.1, from coordinate 59,081,111 downwards.
CAGGTGGCCACCAGCCAGTCTCATTCAGGAACGTAGTTTAAGGGCTTCCCTGGTGGCGCAGTGGTTAAGAATCCGCTTGCCAATGCAGGGGACATGGGGTCAAGACCTGGTGCAGGAAGATCCCACGTGCCGCGGAGCAACTAAGCCCATGCGCCACAACTACTGAAGCCTGCATACCTAGAGCCCGTGCTCCGCAACAAGAGAAGCCACTGCAATGAGAAGCTCGCGCACTGCAAAGAAGAGTAGACCCCGCTCACCGGAACTAGAGAAAGCCCGCGCGCAGCATCGAAGACCCAATGCAGCCAAAAATAAATAAATAAATAAATTTGTATATATATTAAAAAAAGGAATGTAGTTTGAGAAACTATGATCACATTGAGAGTAGAAGCTTGGATAAAGAAGCCCTGAAGTACAGGTGGGGCTCAGTGAGATTTTGAGATGTTACAGAAGCTTAAATATACTTGAGGGGCCAAAACTATAAACAGAAACTATGAAGAAAAAAAATAAAAAAGACTTACAGAGTAAAGGAAAAGCCTAAGCCAGGAAAACAGAGGGAAAGGGCAGACCCACAGAGAGAAACAGACACCAGGTGGAAAAGACTTTTGTCCCAGGAGGTTGAAAAAGTGGGTCCCTAAAATACAGTTGGCCTTCTGTATAAACGGGTTCCACATCCACAGATGCAACTAATTGCAGACTGAAAATATTCAGAAAAAAAAAAGTTCCAAAAAAACAAAACCTGAACTTGCCATGTGCCGGCAGCTATCTACATAGCATTTACATTGTACTTACATAGCATTTACGTTGTATTAGGTGTTATAAGTAATCGAGAGATGATTTAAAGCATATGGAAGGACGCGCATAGGTTATATGCAAATACTGCACCATTTTACATAAGGGACTTGAGCATCTGTGGAATTTGATATCCACAGGGGTCCTGGGATGAACCCCCTGCAGATACCGAGGGACGACCATACATTCATTAATATTCAAGACCCCCAGAAGAATGCTTCTCTTCGCTTGTGGCAAAGCCATATTCTTAGTCTTGACCTACACAACACTTCTATGAGCTCAAAGACAACATGGCCTGTAAAAACAACAGAGTATTGTTAAGCGAACTGACAGTACTCAACAAAAGGAAAGAAGGATAAATCAAATGTGATGTGGTGGCAGCTGCCAAAAAAAAAAGAATAACATACTCTCAGATGGCCTTAATTAGAATACAGGCCCAGAACAAAAATAGTCCTCTGTGCTTATGAGACAGGACCGCACATATTGTACCCTTTTGGGAAGTCACAGTTTGAGAAGTATATTGACAAAGTGGAATATGAGAAGAAAAGGGCAACAGTGATGAATAAGGTTCAAAATCAAGTAAATTAAATGACTTGCCCTAAGTCACCAAACTAATAATGTAGGAACCAGAATTTTAACTCAGGTTTTCTGACTCTGCTTCTCAGTTTACTGGCTAATTCTCATTGCATATTGTTAGCTTTCTAATATTTCTCTTTACCTGAACTCCAAATTTCAGATACTTCAAAGACTAGACTTAAAGGTTAAGTTTTCTACCCCTTGACCCGTCCCTGAAGTATTCACTTGCCCTAATGAAAGTCAGAAAGAAAGACCACTGTAAATCTTTCTGAACAATACATGACCCAGTACATTCCCTGCTTTTGTTGTTGATTGTGCTAACATACCTACCTAGCTCAAGCTCAGAATACCACAGCAACAATTCCTTAATTATGGAATAATGAGTGGAAAAGTTACTACAAAGCTATGGTAATTAAGATTGTGTTGTAGAACTAAGAGTCCAGAAATAAACCTGCACATTTATGGTCAACTGATTTTCAACAAAGGTACCAAGATAAGTCAGTGGAAAAGAGTAGTTTTTTTTCCACAAATGGTGCTGGGACAACTGAATTTCCATATGCAAAAGAATGAGGTTGGATCCCTAAGTCAGACCATATATAAAAATTAAGATAGATCAGAAATCTAAATGAAAAAGCTAAACAATAAAACTCTTAGAAGAAAACACAGAGGTAAATGTTAATAACCTTGGATTAGGCAACATCTCTTAGATATGATACCTCAAGCACAAGCAACCAAAGAAAAAATAGATAAATTGACATCATCAAAATTTAAAACTGATGTGCTTCAAAGGACAGCATCATGAAAGTAAAAAGACAACTAACAGAATGGGGAAAATACTTGCAAATTATATATCTGATAAGGGTCTAGTATGCAAAATACATAAAGAGCACTTACAACTCAATCACAGAAAGACAAATAATCCAATTAAAATGGACAATGGATTTAAATAGACATTCTGCCAAAGAAGATATACAAATGACCAATAATCATATGAAAAGATGGCCAATACCATTCATTAGTAATTAGAGAAGTGCAAATGAGATACTACTTCACCCCCACTAGGATGGCTGTAATCAAAAAGACAAACAATAACAAGTGCTGACAAGGATGTAGAGAAATTGGAACCCTCATACGTTGCTGGTGGGAATGTAAAATTGTGCAGTTTGGCAGCAAAACAGTTTGACAGTTCCTCAAAAAGTTAAACATGGAGTTACCATATGACCCAGAAATTCCATTCTTAGGTATATAACAAGAGAACTGAAAGCATATGTTCAAACAAAAACCTGTACATGAATGTTCACAGTAGCATTATTCATAATAGCCAAAAAGTAGAAACAATCTAAATATCCAACAACTGATGAATGAATAAACAAAATGTGGTATATACCTATACAACAGAATATTATTCAGCCATTAAAAGGAATGAAGCACTGATATGATTACAACATGGATGAACCTTGGAAACATTATACTAAGTGAAAGAAGCCTGTCACAAAAGACCATATGTTGTTTGATTCCATTTATAGGAAATGCCCAGAACAGACAAATCTATAGAAATAGAAAGTAGATTAGTGGTTACCAGGGACTGGGGAGAGGGAGGATTGGGAGTGAATGCTAATGGGAACAGGGTTCCTTTTTGGGGTGATGAAAATGTTTTGGAATTAGGTAGTAGTGATAGTTGTATAACCTTGTGAATATATATAAATCAAGAACTGTACACTTTAAAAGGATGAATTTGATGGTATGTAAATTATATCTCAAAAAGGAGTAAAAAAAAACTAATGTTTTTTATCTCCATTTTATTTAATTTCTACAACTATTTCAAGCAGTGACTCTAATGTAAAAAACGGAACATTACCATTTGCTTTAAATGTAAATAATTTTATTATATCTAATTATTATTATTATCATTATTATGATATCATGATTATTATGATAATACTGTGATATCACAATGTCATATATGATATGAGGTAAAGTAATAGTATATCTGCCGTATCTCATGGAGTTTTCAGAAAAATTGGATAAACTTCTGATAAAACGTGAATACTATACAAATAAAAGGATATATGCACATGCATCAGAGTTCATGAAGACCTGGACACAAAACCCAGTGCTGCAGTGCACTACCTTATGACCTTAATCTCCATAATCTTGGATTAGGCAATGGTTTCTGACATGTGACAACTAAAGCACAAGTCACCAAAGGAAAAACAGATAAATTCAACTTCATCGAAATTAGAAACTTCTGTGTGTCAAAGGGTGAAAAGGAAGTGAAAAGGAAAACACACAGAATGGGGGAAAACGTTTACATATCATATGTCTGATAACTTCATTTGTTAAATAACATTACATAATCTATTGGGAGATTTAGACCTATATTAAGTGCTATTACTGTTAAGTTAATATTACTGATAATGACATAATTATACTGAGAGCAGGCAAGGATTTGGAAAAACTACTCTCTCACATACTATGAGAAATCTTCTGGATAGCATTTTGGCCTTGTTGGTGTACACGGGAATGACTCTGTGACCTTAAAACCCAGTAGACCCAGGGATTCTACTTCTAGGAATTTATTCTAAAGAACTAATTAAAGAGGTGCCTAAAGGATTATATGTAAGTACTTCCATCAAAACACTGTTCATAATAGCAAAAAAGGAAAACAACTAAATGTTTATAAATAATTTGTCCATTAACTAAAAATGAGCTTGAAGCAATTAAAAAATGGGCTATGTAGCAATTTAAAATGATGTTTTAGAAGATTATTTACTGGCACAAAATTTTTTTTGAAATTCAGTTAAGTGAAGAAAAGTTATAGATGTGTATTCTGATGCCTTCATAAAATACTGAAATATGTTATAGCAATACATACATAGCAAAAAGTCTGGAAATCTGGAAACAGGTAATCTAAAACTTTTACGCTGTAGGTAATTTTAATTTTCTTTGATGTTTTTTTGTGTTTCAGCACTAAACATAAATAACTTGTGGAAAAAGTATTTTTGTTTTCTCTTTTCAAAATAACAATATTAGGCATGTACCACATACTCAATATTTTTAATTCTTACTCTCCTCGTAGGGCTTATCACCAACCTGCCTTACCCATCCTATCCCCACCTAGTTTATAAAAGCTGATGTAAAAAAGTGGATTGAACAAACAGATAAGTGAAAAGGAAACAGGAAACCTGAACAACACTATAAACCAACTAGAGCTAACAGACATAAATAGAACACCTCACCCCAAAACAGTAAATACACCTTCTTCTCAAATGTACACAGGACATTCTCCAGGACAGAGCATATGTTAGGCAACAGAACAAGTCTCAATAAATTTAAAATCATACCAAATATCTTTATCAACCATAATGGAATGAAACTAGAAATCAAAAACAAAATGAAAATTGGAAAATTCATAAATTTATCAAAATTAAACAACATACTCTTAAACGACCAATGAGTCAAAGAAGAAATCACAAAGGAAATTACAAAATACCTTGAGACAAATGAAAACAAACACACAGCATATTAAAACTTATGAGAAGTAGTAGGAGTAGTGCTCAGAGGGAAATTTATAGCTGCAAATGCCTACATTAATAAAAAGGATCTCAAATCAATAACCTAACTCTACACCCTTATAGACCTAGAAATAGAAGTGCAAACTAAACCCAAATCTAACAAAAGGAAGAGAATAATAAAGATTAAATATAAGCAAAATAGAGAATAGAAAAACAATAGCAAAAAATCAATGACATCAAAGGCTGTTCCTTGAAAAGATCAACAAAATTGACAAACCTTTAGCTAGACTGACAGAGTAAAAAAAAAAGAGAAGATGCAAATAACTAAAATCAGAAATAGAAGTGGTAACACTACTACCAACCTTATAGAAATAAAAAGGATTATAAGAAAATATTATGAACAATTGTATGCCAACAAACTAGATAACCTAAGTGAAATGGATGCAATCCTAGAAATTCACAAATGGTCAAAACTGACCCAAGAAGAAATAGACAATCTGAACAGATCTATAACATGTAAAGCAATTGCACGAATAATCAAAAATCTTCCAACAAAGAAAAGTCCAAGACCAGAAGGCTTCCCTGGTGAATTCTACCAAACAAAAAAGAAATAAGGCCAATTCTTCTCAAATTCTTCCACAAAACAGAAGAGAATGGAAAACTTCCTAACTCATTCGAAGAGGCCCGCCATTACTACGATACAAAAGCCAGATAAAGATATCACAAGAAAACTTCAAGTCAATCTCTCCCATGAATATAGGTGCAAAAATACTCAGCAAAATACAAGCAAACCAAATCCAGAAGCATATTAAAAGGATTATACACCATGACCTAGAATACATACACCTAGGATAAAGTGGGATTTATCCTAGGAATGCAAGGATGATTCAACATATGAAAATCAATCAATGTAATATACCATATTAATTGACTGAAGGGAAAAAAAATACATGATCATCTTAATAAGGTGCAGAAAAGCATTTGACAAAACCCAACACCCTTTCATGAAAAAAACACTTAACAAACTAGGAATAGAAGGGAACTTCCTCAACATGAATAAGTGCATTTATAAAAAAATGAAAGCTATCACCATACTGAATGGGGAAATATTGAAAGCATTTCTCCCAAGATTAGGAAGAAGACAGGGATGCCCACTGTCACTGCTGCTATTCAACATAGCACTGAGGTTTCAGCCAGGTCAATAGGGAAGAAAAATAAATAAAGGCATCTAAAATGGAAAGGAAGAGTAAAACGACCTTTAATTGCAGATAACATTATCTTATATATAGAAAATTCTTAAATAATCCACAAAAAATCTATTAGAGCTAATAAGCAAATTCAGCAAAGTTGCAGGATACAAGATTAACATGGAAACTTCAGCTGTATTTCTATACAGTAGCAATGAAAAATCTGAAAAGTAAATTAAGAAAATTCCATTTATAATCACATCAAAAAGAATAAAGGTAACTAAGGAAGTATAAGATTTGTACACTGAAAACTATAAAACATTGCTAAAAGGAATTAAAGAAGACCTAAACAAATGAAAAAACACTCCACATTCATGGAGTGTAAGACTTAATATTGTTAAGGTGGCAATACTCTCCCAAATCAATCCTCATATTCAATAAAAGCCGTATCAAAATCCCAACGGCATTTTTTGTGGGTAGAAAAGTAGATTCTAAATTCATATAGAATTGCAAGAGACCTTAAATAACAATTTCGAAAAAGAAGAAAAAGGTGAAAAAGTCATACTTCTCGATTCAAAACTTACTACAGAGCTATAGTAATCAAAAGAGTGTGGTACACTCAGAAAGACAGACATATAGATGAATATATCAGAATTGAGAGTCCAGAAAGAAACCTTTACATCTATGTGAAATGATTTTTGACAAGAATGCCAAAAGCATTCAGTGAGGATAATCTCTCAACAAATGGTGCTAATAAAACTAAAGTCACATGTGAAAGAATGAAGTTGAACCCTACCACAAACCATACACAAAAATTAACTCAAAATGGATCACAGACTTAAATATAAGAGAGAACTTTTAGAAGAAAACATAGTGTAAATCTTCATGATTTGAGTTTTGGAAATGGATCCTTAGATATAATGCCAAAAGGACAAGCAACTAGAGAAAAAATAAATTGGACTTCATCAGACTTTAAAACCTTTGTGCATTAAGACACTATGAAGAGGGACCTCCCTGATGGTCCAGTGGCTAAGACTCTGTGCCCCCAATGCAGGGGGCCCAGGTTCGATCCCTGGTCAAGGAACTAGATCCCACATCCTGCAACTAAGAGTTTGCATGATGCAACTAAAGATCCCGCGTGCCGCAACTAAGACCCAGTGCAGCCAAATAAATAAATAAATAAATTTTCTTTTGAAAAAAAAAAAGACACTATGAAGAAAGTAAAAGGACAATGTATGGAATGGGAGAAAATGTTTGCAAATTAATTTCTAATCAGGGTCTAGTATCCAGGATATAGGAAGAGCTCTTACATCTCAACAACAAAAAGACAAATAATGTTTTAAGAACATGGCAGAGGTTTGAATAGACATTTCTCCAAAGAAGGCATATAAACGACTAATAAGCACATGAAAAGATGCTCAATATCATTCGTCATTAGTGATATACAAACCAAAACCACAATGAGATACCACTTTACACTCGCTAAGATGGCTATAGTCAAAAAGACAGAAAATAAAAAATGTTGGCAAGGATGTACAGAAGTTGCTGATGGAGATGTGAAATGGTGTCCCTGCTGTGAAAACAGGCTGGCAGGTCTGAAAAAAAAGTTACACATGGAATTACCATGTGACGAGCAATTCCACTTCTGGGTATATCCCAAAGAAATTAGAAATAGGTATTCGAACAAGCAGTTTTCCACAAATATTCCCTAGCTCAGTATCTACAATAGTCAAAAGGTGGAAACCACCCAAATATCCATCAACAGATGAACGGATAAACAAAATATGGAAGATAAATACAATGGAATATTATTCAGCCACAAAAAAGCAGTGAAGTACCAATACAAGCTCAACAAGGATGAACCTCAAAAACATTATACTAAAGGATAAAAGTCAGATACCAAAAGTCACATGATATGTGATTCCATTTAAATGAAATATCCAGAATAGGTAAATCCATAGAGAGAGAAAGCAGATTAATTGTCGCCAGGGGCTAAGGAAGGGAAAACTGGGGATGCCAGCTTAGTGAATATGAGGTCTCCTTTGGATGTGCTAAAAATGTTTGGAGCTAGATAGAGATGATAATTGCACAGCATTGTGAATATGCTGAGTGCCACTGAACTGTACACTTTACAATGGTTAATTTTAAGAAAAAAAAAAAAGGGAGGGAGGGAGAGAGGAAAGTATGGAAAGAAGGTTCAAAGTACCTCTGTCCACAACACTGCCAAGGGGAGAAAAAAGTCAGTGAAGCAGCTGAAGAGCCAAGCGCATCGGGGTTAGTGAGGTCACTTAGAAGATATTCACTAGTAGCCCTCATCCATTTCCCACTTCACACCCCACTTCTCAGATCCACTTTACCCGTACATACCTTCCCTCATATAAAAACCGACTGATCTCACACTCCCTCATCTCCTCTCCCCCTCTCAAGATCTCTAGGAGAGTAAACACATGTTGCTTTCTCTGCCCTGAAACTGACTCTACGATATTACCATGTGCTTTAGAAAAACAAATGACAATATATTAAGTGCAAAACATGAAGTTCCAGAAGGATTGCGCCTTTACCTTTGCAAGTTCTCTTCTTAGCTCTTCTCGCTCCTCCTCTGATAGGGTCTCAGTGGCACTGATAGTGGCAGCAACATCTTCTCCTTCCTCGGGTACTGGGTCTGTTCTCAGTAGACCTTGTTGGAGATTTAAAAAAAAAAAAAAAGTCTGTAAGGTATGAAAGCTAAGTAAAATTCTCCTTTGGGCTCCTCCACTGCCCCAGCCAGAATAAAGCCAATTCGGTTTGAGCCACACCTCATTTTTCTGCACCTTCAAATGATGTGGTTTTCCCAGGAACACACCAAAAAAAAAAAAGTCTGACTTAACCACTAAAAACCACCAAATGACACCCTACCAAAATATGAATTTAAAAAATACAGGCACCCTTTCTGCTTCTATTCATTTCTCCAGTCACAATATACTTACTGCAAAGCAGAAGAGTTAAGAGGCCAAGAATGGGATCTTCCCAAGACTTTAAATGCTTAACTAGTCAATCAGCATGACTAATAATTCATAGTAACCAAAGCAAGGAGACTGTAAATGTCTTTAGCTTCCTCTACTAATCAGATTCAACTCTTAACAGCCTCAATGAAGAACTATCTAAAGAAATTTTATTCCATTTCATTCCCTTAGTTAGTGGAAGTAGGAGACACCTTCTTGTAGCTTTTTAAAAATATGTATCTCATCCAGATACCCTTTTAAAAATCCTAAATTATATACTCAGAGAAATGACCAACACCCACATAATATTTCTACCAAAACACTATTTATGACCAATCCTGCCACACCCATTGCCCTGGAATAGAGCCAATGTCTACTCATCCATCAGGAAGAACTCGGTATTTTCAGAGAGTAGCCAGGAAGGCACCTGCCTCTCGGCAAGTCTCCCCTCTCTTCTGCCCAACCAACCAAGTACAAGGCTAAGAGCGTGGGCAGTGAGGCCCCTGAGCCTTGGGTGTCAAATTTAAGAGGGCACTAAAAAAACTCACTATAAATTATTTTAATATTTTAATGTAATATTTTTTAAAAATCAAAGTTAATTCTAAGAATCCATGGTGAACAAAGTGCCAAATTTTTAAATAGACAGGCTCAGTATGGCTGATTTTTCCTTTTGCCTCAGGCTCCAAAGGTGGCTTTTCACAGCACTGTTACTGATTTTGTCTTTATTTAAAATGTTAGTATGTTGTTCATCATGGATTGCTTCAATTTTAATCTTCTTAAAACACTGCATTAACATAATACTCATCTTGATTGCAGGGCTTTTCGATGCCCCCTTAAATGCTACACCTGAGGCGAGGGCTCGCTCGCCTTACCCTGGTCACCGTCCTGCTATCCATTCCCATTCCCCAGCTGTGGGCGTTCACAGTCTCCTCTGGCAACAGCTTTTTTGCACAGGGAACCAGGAAAAGGTCTCCTCCTCTTCCTGCTCTTGGCCTCTTTTCTGCCAGTGAGCGTTCCAAGGATCATACTGTTCCCCACCAGCCCTCACGTCCACTTCTGGGAAGGGCTGGTTCCACCACAGTGGTGACGTGGCATCCGCCCAAAGCAAGATGCCAGGTGGCAGATGACAGACTTAAGAGGCAGGCAGAGAGGAAGACCGAGAGAGAACAAGCACGCTCTTCGACAAGCAGCCAGCGCCATGGCAAGCCCAGGAGAAGAATACGTACATACATTGTGTAAAAGGTACAAAGACACTTGCACATGATCTATTGTATATTAACTGCATAAGAGTGGTTGATAATTACAATAACAATAATCAGTAGCATAACAGTGCCTACCTGAAAGGTGTTTACAGAATTGTTAAAGGCATAAAAGTAATACAAAACAAAACAACTCAAAAACCACAAACTAGAGTGGCAAATAGGATCTCCTTCAAGTCCTCTCATGCAAAGACAATATGTGACAGGTCCAATCAGTGGATGGAAAGGCTCAGTGAATAGCTGCTTCTGCGGGTCTCCTCTAAAATATCTTCAAGCAGATTGCCCGAGTACTGATAGAAATCTCATCATGTCACGCTCCAGCTTAAAATGGTTCCTGTAGTAGCTCCTTGTTGTTTTCAAAGCAAACTTCAACCTCGCGTAGTTTAGCACACAGGCCTCACTGGCCCCATCCCCTGCTATCTGGCCCTGGAACCTCTTACTGCAGCTTGAGTCATAGCAAACTGTGGACACAGTGCTGTGCCAGAAACCCCTGAGGAGGGTCCATGTGCGCTTGCAAACGTGTGCCCTATGCCAGATTATTCGACAAAGGAGCGTGAGACTGAGGATGGGATACAAGCACACAGGCGGCAGTCGCATGAGGCAAGAGAATAAGAACCACAACAGAGTTCATTACAAACATTGTTTTATTTTTAATGTTTTGCTCAGACCCTCTCAAGTTCTCCAGCTAGGACAGGACCCAACAAAGCGCAACAAAACTCAGGTGCTGGGACTTCCCTGGTGGTCCATGGTTAAGAATCCGCCTTCCAATGCAGGGGATGTGGGTTTGATCCCCGGTCAGGGAACTAAGATCCCACATGACGCGGGGCAACCAAGCCTGTGCGCTCTAGAGCCTGCGCACCACAACGGAGAGCCTGGGTGCTGCAACCAAGACCTGATGCAGCCAAATAAATAAACAAACAAACAAACAAACAAAAAAACTCAGGTGCTAAACCATGCCTTAAATAGCAAAGCCTCTTTCACGCTTTTTAATAAACACTGTTTTGCAAATCTACTTATGGGGGAAGATGCAATATCTGATTACTAATGATGCTTTATGCGTAACTGCCCATTTCCAGAAAGAATCTAAGAGGATTCTGATATTAATCAAGAGCTTAGTTGAGCTACCAGGGAAAATAAGAGTCTCAGAAAAGGGCGTTCTGGGGTTGTCCACAGTTAGCTTCGGGACCTCCAAGATGACCTTGGGATTTTATACTCAGAGTCTAAGAAAGCTAGTAATTACATGTTCTGCTTTTTTCATATTAGCCTGTAGGTGGCAGCAAATTATCAATATTAAAATTTAAAGGCGAGGTTTGTTTTAGGATCATCGACTAGGGAAAAAATTGGAAAATTAAGGACGTGAAGGAAGAACAGAAACACAGATATCGAAATCACCTGGCAAACCTAACAGTCATGACTTAGGAAAATTATTAATAACCACAGCCGCCCCCACAAAGTGCATTCTATTTATATCCAAATCTGAGCTAAGTGGTCCCAATACATTACATCATTTACTTGCAACACTTCTGTGAGACAAGGATCACCATCACCATTTACAGATGAGGAAACTGAAGCTTACAGAGGTTAAGCAACTTGCTCACGGTAACATACCTGAATACATGGTGGGAGTTGGGACTCTGAACCTGAATATTTTTATTTGAAAATAAAACTTCAAATCATTCATTGTACAAAGCACAAATAAAGACAAGAGTAGGGGGCTGAAGGTCAGACTTGGGAGATACCTAGAGGCAATAATAAATAAGACTCTGTAAAAAATGGTAGAGTAGATCAAAAGCAGTCTTTTAATCATTTCCAGCCATATAGTTTCCTCAAACCTTGTTATGTGTTTCTAGGTATTATCCCATATCTTATATGTTCAGTAAGAGTAGAGTATTTATTGCAGAGGTAGAATCTGGCATGCGGGAAAAAAGATATTAATTTCTCATTCATAACATGAAAGTTGGGACATGGAAATGTATATCAGTATAGATTACTGATAACTAATGAGAACCTACTGTATAGCACAGGGAACTCTATCTACTCAGTGCTCTGTGGTGACCTAAATGGGAAGGAAATCCAAAACAGAGGGGATATATGTATACATATAGCTGATTCACTTTGCTGTACAGTAGAAATCAACACAACATTATAAAGCAACTATATTCCAATAAAAATTTTTTTAAAATATAGATTACTAAAAACTATAAATAATTCAAAAATTCTTATTTGATCATTAATTTTAATGTTCTTCCTCAGAGTCTGACAGAAATCTATTTTTAAAAGACAGAGAAGAGGGAGAAAATACGACATACTTATTGAGATCTAATATACCAGCCACCGTGAGGGGAGACACATTTACATATTATCTAAAAAAAAAAAAAAAAAAGCAAGAATCTTACAACCAACACCCAATGAGCGAAGCAGTATTTGTAGTATTTATTTCCATTAGGAAACTGAGGCCCTCTGAGGTTCAGTAATGTGCCCAGAGTCACAGAAATTAAAACGCAGGTCTTTCTGACTCTAAACTCTTGCTCCTTCATGTACACTTTTCATAGAGAAATTCCAAAGAGCAGGGGGCACAAACAGCAGGTCAGAAGGGAAGCTGGAAGCAGAGGGCTTTTCGTTCCCTGCAAGTGTGAGAACACGCGGGGTGCCTGGCTTGAAAGTCACAGATACCATTATCGAGCCTAAGTGACTGCAAATCAGTGATAATTCGTTCCATCAGGTTACTAACATTTTAGCCACTTGCTTAATTCTTCTTCTAGTTGTGCAAACAGATTGTCAGCCTGTCTTCAGTTGCACGCATGGGATCACCCTGAAGAGTTTCATCTGGGGAGGAGAGCCTGGAGCCCACGGACAGGCGAAGTGTTGGTTGCCCAGGTGGGAGACCCACTGCCAAGAGAGCGATGGGGATGAACCAGGAGAACGGTGCCTCTTCAGTCCTGAGACACAATTTTTTCTTCTACATTTTACATCTTTGAACTGGAGATCATTGTACAGCCAGCCGGCTAGGCAGTCCTTGTGGCATCGCTGTTTGTCACCTGTAACTGTGCCTCAAAATGTGCAAAACAGGTGTCAGTGGCTTAGAAAAATCGCAGACCTCTCTTTTAAGGAAGGCTGTATCACAGGCGTTTTGTGAGAGCAAAATAAATAAAACAGACATGGATTATTCCTAACTGAAAGGGAATTCAGATAAGTCAGGCGATGCACGTGAAGATGTTTCAGGAAAACTTGAACTGAGCTGACTTTAAAAAGTATGCAGAGGAGTGTTACGATCAATGTATATGTCAGAATAAATCTGAAAAAATTAGCATAAAATTTTAAGTGACAATTTTACTTAAAATAAAATTTGTTTTCACTTAAGCTAATTTTAAGTGAAAACAAAGCATTGTTTTTTTAGTTTAACTTGCAGCAATTTTTTCCCTTAATGAAATGTAAAATAAGGGTACATCTTAAAATCTGTGGTGTCTTTCATGTGATGGAACATGATACTTTGGACATCAGAAAATTTGTTAGTACTTTGAGGAAAATGAAGTTCTTAGTGTTTTGCTTCAGTGGAAACATGTCTGAGGAGTGAGAACGGTGGGGAAGAACGAGGAAGAATGGGGAAGAGACTTCAGTCTTGAACAGTCTCCAGTTCTAGAAAACAAGGTCCTGACGTCACACCCTTATCTTTTCACCTCAGGACTCACAGCGCCCAAAATAAAGCAAATGTTCATAAATATTTCATTTGAACTGACTTATTCGCTAAAGATTTGTTCCAACGAAGTTTCTCTTCCCCCCCCTCCCCCCGCTCCCCTCCTCCCACCCCATGCATAGCCATCCATTTGCTACATAGTCCCAAAACTTTCAACCAGGGAAGGAAGTAAAGCTTTTTTGATACATATTTAGAACCTACAATTAAAACTAAGCCACAGTTGAGAGTCTGGTGGGTACCTCCCTGCTCAGGTGCAGTGGGTCAGCCCCTATAGCAGAGCCCTAAACAGTTCTCTCCTCCCTTCAGTTCTTCGTCTTTCACCTTTTTTTTTTCCAATCAAGGCCAACTATTTCAAGACTTTCTATGATCATCAACTAAAAAATTTTTAACCATTTTCATACACTTTTAGATCTGAAAAGAATTTTGGATCATTGAAATCCAAACACTTCACTGCGTAAAGACAGGAAACACAGGGCAGAGATTTTTAAAACTAGATGGTGTTGTGGGTTGACTTGCGTCTCCCCCTCCCCCAAAAAAAGATACAGAAACCAACTCCCAGGACCCATAAATGTGTCCTGGGATTTTATACTCAGAGTCTAAGAAAGCTAGGACCCATAAATGTGTCCAACTCCCAGGACCCATAAATGTGTCTTTATTTGGAAACCGGGTTGTTGCAGATATAATCAAGATGATATCATACTGGATTTAGGTGGGCTCTGATCCAATGGCTGATGTCCTTATAAGTAAAAGGAAGTCTGAACACTGGGACCCGGAGAGAACATCATGTAAAGATCCAGAGCACACAGAGACACAGGGAGCACGCTGTGTGATGCTGGAGGGCAGAGACTGGAGAGGTGCAGCTGCCAGCCAAGGCAAGCCAGGGGTTACCAGCGGGAAGCTAGGAAGAGGCAAGGAAGGATTTCCCTGCAGGTGTCAGAGGGAGCATGGCCCCGCTGACACCTTGATTTTGGACTTCCAGCCTCCAAAACCGTAGAGATAATAAATTTCTGTTGTTTTTAAGCCACTCAGTCTGGGGCACTTTGTTATGGTAGCCCCAGGGAACTGAGCCCCAGGAAACTGGGCCCCAAACCCCGTTACCTGTTTAAAAAATAAAAAGGCAATAATCCCACCTAGCTCTCTGGGTTTTTATAAGAATATTTTAAAGGACCATGAAATCAAGCATGGGCACATACTCAGTGTTCAATAAGCATTTGCTGTTTCACTTTCCCGGGTCCTACAAGTCATCCTGGCTATTTCCTCTCTCCTCCTCCACGAAGCTCGATTCACAAGGCTCACTTCCTCACTTCCCATCACTCTCCAACCCCTCCCTCAGCATCTGCCCCTTCAACTAAGGACAGGCCTCCGTCACGATCTCATTTGACATCTCTAAGTAGCGCAGACTGAACCTCACTCTGAAGTCTCCGGTCCTGATACCTCCCACTGCCCTCCCTGGGTTTTTTCCTACCTCTCTGAGATGTGACTCTGTCTCCCTCTCCCAGGAGTCCACTTCACGCTCCACCACCAATCCCACTACTCCCGCCTTAGTCCAGGATCTTCCCATGTTTTGCTTAGATTCTTGCCCCCAAAGCTCCTTGATGGTCTCTGTCTCCTCCAATCCATTCACCGCCCTGCCACCAGAGTGATCTTTCTAAAACATGACTCTGACCACGGCACTCCTTGCCATACCTCCTTGTATGGCTGCCCACCTCCTAGTAAAGCTCACTGCTCTTGACAATCTGGAGCCCACCTATTCCATCTCCTGCTGCTGTCCTCACACCCACACCCACCCCAGTGCGCTCACTGCATCTTCCAAACTGCAGTTCCTCTGCAAACATGTTATTTGACGGGTTTTTTTTTTTTAAGGAACGTATTAAAAAGTAAGTTAAAATAAGCTGCCTCCCCTACTTATTTTTCCCATCTGATTTTTTTATTATGGTAAAATATATAACATACCATTTGCCATCTTAACCATTTTTAAGCATGAAGGTCAGCGGCATTAATTACATTCACAATGTCGTACAACCACCTTCACCCTCTCTTTCCACATCATGCTCTCCTTCTTTCTGTCTTTGCACGTGTTATTCTCTCTTCTTGAAACCCTCTCCTTATTTCCAAGTCCCATTTATTTCGATAAACCAGTAGGAAAAGTCTCCTGCTCTTGGAGGAAATTCTCCGGACCTGGTGACCCGGGCTGCTCTGGGCCTAACACCCTCCGTATGTTGCCTACTGTACTTAGAACACAGCCGGCTGGGCAGAATTTGACCTTAGCACTGCACTCCGAACACGTAGCTTCGGCCCCGCACAGTATCTGGCGCAGAGTGTCTGGCACACAGGAGATACTCGGCAATACTCTCTGAATAAATGAATTGTAGCAAGGCACCCCGTCTCCCATCCTGGTCTACCTTGCCTCTCTTTCTATTTTATGTATTGCATTCTCACTTCACTGCTTTCACCTAAAAAGGTTTACCTATGTAAAACAGACCTAAAATGTCACTTTTCTGAAGCAGTACAACTCTGCCTCATACATAATCTAATAGATTGTTACCATTTGGAGCAGGGCGCCTACCTTCACGTTACAGAGGAGGTGTGTACACAGCAAAGGCTCCGTGGTTGAACAGGTGGGGCGCTAATGGTATCAGAGCAGGAAGAATATAACATCAGCCACTTCCAGGAACATTCAGTTAGGAGGGAAAAAGGTGCCACAAGAGAAGTGTAAGGTACCGGCTACTGAAGGCTGAACGTTAACACTGTCTACCCAAGAGAGAATTTGTAAGAGGATGATCAAGGCCTAGAAGCTTCTCTGGAAAGCAAAACTGTATACACCTCTCTTACACAGTCTTCAGAGAGGCAACGATGGCTTTAAGACAAGAGGAGGAAGAAGAAACTTCGGTCTCTGGGGTTGTTTTCTTTAAGCACATCCAAGAAGAAATATGCGGCCCCTTTTTTTAACCTAGAGATACCAAAAAAAAAAAAAATATATATATATATATATATAAGACATATAGTTCAAAATATCTTTAGTGGTCATATCCACGAAGATCACAAGATAAAAATTTTTCCCCTTAAAAGTCTGTGCTTGGGGCTCCAACTTTCTGTGCCTTGTTCTTTGTTTCCGGATGTAACAAAATCCAGAAGAGGGGGAGGAATACTTGGAGGTGCTCACACCAAAGTGGTTATCCTTAAGAGACCCTAAAAGCAAAGGATCCACTTAAGACGGGGCTTCCCAACTGTGACATGACGGACACTGAGAGCAGCACAGTTCTCGGCAGGGGGCATCCTACGCAGCGTCCCATGGGGCAACCCAGGCATCCACCCACTCGGTGTCTGCACCATCCCCTCCTGCACCCAGTGGTAACAACCAAATCGTCTCGAAATCTCCTCCAGAAGTGGCCAAATGCCCACAGTGGGCCAAAAGTGCCCCACTGACTTCAGGCAAGGGAGCCTCTGACACCTGCTATTTGACTTTGATTATTTTCAGAAGAAAGAGATTCAGGAGTACAGGCCGTGAAACCTTGATACTCCTTAAGGTTGTGATTTTCCCATATTTGCTCATGGTGAGAACAGTAAAACCTTAGGAGAGAAAAATGAGTGGAGTAATTGTCGTGGAGACAGCAAGCAACAAGAAAGCTGAGGAAACTCAAGTCACTCCACCGGGGGGACGACCCAGGAACCCAGGAGATGAACTGGGCAGTGACAGGGTCATCAAAGAGGAAATTCCTGCAAGCCGGGGAGGGGAGGCAGACAGCACCGAGGCAAAAGGGGGAAGAGAGCTCTCTGGCCAGACGGGCCACCGTGCTCCTGGGACTCAACTCTGAACACGGGGCCCGACACAGCAGTCAACTTCCTGCCCAAGAAAAAAGGTCACCCTCCCCGAACTTCGCTTCCCAGGAAGAGTGGAGGAGGAAGAAAAGACAGCAAAGGGAGAATATATTCTTATTTTCAAATGTTTCATGCGTCTCTCCAGATTTTTTTTTTGGGGGGTCTGCAATATATTGTAAAGATGAATAACTAATTATGGTTAATATAGAAACAGAATTTTAAAGTCCTAATTAACACAAGTGTGTAAGAAACATAATGAAGAACACATTCTTTGTTAACGAGGAAAGAATTTATCTCAAGGCTTTATTTCCCAACACACTTGCTGGAGTTCCAAGAGTTAGAACCAATCCCATAGCATGCAGTTTTCACCATACCAAGAATCTCTAAAATTTGTAGCCAGAATCATATTGATAAAACCGGTTAACCTCTCTCCAGATATTCTTAAACTGACCCTTGAATCTCTTTCATCTTAAAAAAAAAAGAGAGAGGAAAAAAAATCTTTAGCCAATTATTTCAGAGCCATCTGTCCCCACAGCCCCAGTCAAGTGTAAAACTGGTAAAACTGGGGCACTCCATGAAAGGGGGTGAAAGGTCAGCCATGGAGGGATTTGGGGATCCCCAACGGGGAAGTCACTCCATCCTCAAATTTCCTCTGTAGGAATAAGAAGTTTCTACATCTCTTCAATTCTGCTCGGATTTTTATTTTGTAAACCATATATTTGCGATTTAAGACCTTGACAATCCTGAAAAACTTTCAAGAAGTGATAACTCCTTCCCTAAAAAGAAGAGAGAATGGCACAGAGTAGAAATCAAGAAGGGGAATAAAACAGAATGAAAAGGACTCACAGCTAAAGAATTTCAGTTCGAGTTTTTTCCGTGTTTTTAGAGTTTCAAATACGACAGCACAAAACTAAAATGTCAGAGTTTTAAATGGCTCCCATTTCCTGAAACCACTAGAAATAACCAAAGGTTTTTTTTTTATAAACTAGGGCTGCATCTTTCTGTACGTTAGAAAATCCTTAAGAGAAAGAGTGAGTCTACATAAATAACATTTGGGAAGTTTTCCTTGTAGATGTTCACAGGATGGAAGAGAAGAAGGCAGCCAAGGAAACCAGCTGTGAGACCACTTTGCTGACCGCATGGCAACATGGAAAGTTCAGGTCCAAGCGGCACATGAGGAATCAATAAAGTACCCCACTGTAAGACCCTTGACCAAAGGAAAGGTTATGCCTTAAATGATTAACCTGTTGTATGATATCCGTTACCAGACAGGTGGAGATTTCCTGTGATCAAAAAACAAACAAACCAAAGGAAAAAAAAAAACAACAACACTGGTTTGAGAACTGAGGGTGAGTGTGAGTCCCGACTTAGGCTAAACTTTGTGATTCGGGGACTTCTCAACACCTCTCTTGGCCTCCATGTTCACATCTGTAAAATGAACTGCAGTGTGATTTACTCTTTGCCAGTTTCATTTCATTCATTCATTCATTCACTCATTCATTCAACCAACAATATTTGTTGAACCACAGCTGTCAAGCACTGCTCCAGGTGCTGGGGGAAAAGCAGTGAACAAAGACTGACACCCCTAATGGAGCCTGTATTCCAGAATCTGAAATCAGTGTTTTTCAAACTATGCACTGTGAAATCCATTTAGCAGTACCAAATGAGCATTTTTAAAAGAAGAAATGGGATAATATCAGAGTACATAAATTACATACATAAAATATCAGAGTACATCACACATAGTAAGGATAAGTTCTGTTTCACAGGATTCTGCTTCAGCTATTGACATTTGTATCTATGGCAGTTGTGGATCAAGAAGCATAAGGCATTTCTGAACGTGGGCTGGCTGTATCAAGAGAGTTTTAAAGTCCCTGATAAAAGACCTCTTTTTGTACCAGGCACTGGCCCTCATCCTGTCCTTCACTCAGATTGCTTCTGAGGAACATTCTGCTTACAGATTAAATCTTGTTACCTTCTCATTTGCCCCATGATGGCATTTTGGATAAATATCAAAGAATATGTTTTTCAGATCAGTGTTCCCAGCCTTTCTGAGTATGATTCCTTTTAACATCAGTCCTTTTTGTGCACTACTTGTCTGCTGATTAGGAAAATACATAGTGGTCAATAGCCACGTGAGCTTTTAAATGGATTTATAATGTAGGTATCCATCCTAGGCACTCCTATCTAGAAATACAAAGGCTGCACATATACAGAAGACACTACGCATTCCATCTACGCCTCACAGTTGATGTTCAAACAGATTTGCAGGCTTCTTGTGCCCCGAGGAGTCCTGGGCACAGAGAATGGAGATCCCCACTTTGATTTGCTTATTTTAGAATCATCATGTTCTTACTAGGTGACTGCTTATGGTGGTTTCTGTTTGTTTTACTGCTCTCTCCACTGTTCCTTTTTTTAAAAATTATCACAAACTAATAAATCTCATGAGCACTGGTGGGTACATGAGTTTGTTTTCAGTTTTTCTTATTCACTTGCTTTTTTTTTTTTTTTTTTATCATTCTGTGTCTAATCCCATGAGCCCAGACTCTTACAGACTGCTAGTAGGAACTGGGGAGGTAATTGTTCAAAATTTTCCTAGAGACACACTCAACCCTACCCACTGCTTCTGTTTTAACAGAAAACATCCAAAGGCAGCAATTACTACAGCTGGGAAAAGTAAAAGGAGGTGGAACAGAGACATAAAAAGACTGAGAGATACCTCAAACAAGCGGCAGAATCCTCCTGGGAATCTCGAAGTCTTGCACACTGATCACCAAGATCTACCTGAGGTCAGGTCACTACGGTCCCAGCTCCCACGGCCAATGTCACTTAGGCTTTACTCTGTCATTGAGCTCTAACTTCCTACTGTGTGTTGCTCTTGAAGCATTTCCTACACATAGGACTGAGAGTGAGGATGGAGGAGGTCATCCTTTGGGGGCAGGCATAGCGGAGGATGCACTTTCCTGCAGAGGTCCACAGTGGGCCACAGGGCCGGGGAAGGACAGCAAAGGACAGGGCTTCCTGGCAACCCGACTCCCCCAACAGACACCCAGCTGCTGCCTGCCAGTCCCCAACTTCTGGAGGTCAGCTCTACCCTGTTACTATCAACATTTTTCCATTCCTGGAAATCCAAACTACACCCCCATAGGTGGCCACGGATTGTGACCAGTGGTGAGAGGCATGCTGCTTTAGCATGTTCCCTAAAATACTTACAACTAGATTTCATGTTGTAGCCTTTACCATCTTTTTTCTAAATTACCCACTTTTTTTTTTTTTTTTTAACTCCGGGTCTCCAAATCTTGTGTTTTCCCCTATACTCTTTTTTTTTTCTTTTTAAATTATTATTTATTTATTTATTTATTTTTGGCTGTGTTGGGTCTTCGTTTCTGTGCAAGGGCTTTCTCTAGTTGCGGCAAGCGGGGGCCACTCTTCATCGCGGTGCGCGGGCCTCTCACTATCGCGGCCTCTCTTGTTGCAGAGCACAGGCTCCAGTCGCGCAGGCTCAGTAGTTGTGGCCCACTGGCCCAGTTGCTCCGCGGCATGTGGGATCCTCCCAGACCAGGGCTCGAACCCGTGTCCCCTGCATTGGCAGGCAGATTCTCAACCACTGCGCCACCAGGGAAGCCCCAAGTTACCCACTTTTTAAGTTTAAGAAGAGCGACATGTGACCTACTCTTCACTAGTAAGGGAAACATTAACTTCTAGGAAAATCTGCTTACTTCTCTGGCAAGTCACGGAGGTCGTTTAACCGTCTCCAAGTGTTAGCTGTAAAATGAGGGGATTGGCCTGGACGTGGCTGAGGCTGCTTCCAGCTTTGTGCTGCCGGTGCCGATAAACTAAGCTCTTCCCTGATGGTGCCTCCTGGCCTGCAGAGCAATCTCATAGCAGCACGTGGGAGGCAATGACTGCTTCCAAAGGTACAGCAGCTTTGAGTTTTTCTCTTAAAATCTCTCACCTGGATAGTTCTGCATGTTGCTCACAGTATTCCAGAACAAAATCCAGGTCCTCCCTTAGCCGAACCTTGAATTTAGTCAGTGCTTCAGATGCTTAAGCCTCATTTTCGCAAAGACAAAATTGGGGGGAGGGGGGATCTTCATAAATTACATAGGTGACCAGAAGCGTTCGGATTCCCCCATTTTTTGTTATTTATCAGCTCAGTGAACTCAAGGTGATCAGAAGACCTCTAATGCCCATACAAATAGTTCTACCTTTAAAATCTACTCAATATTCTGTAATATCCTATATGGGAAAAGAATCCGAGAAAGAATAGATATATGTATATGTATAACTGAATCACTCTGCTGTACACCTGAAACTAACACAACATTGTAAATCAACTACACTCCAATACAAAATTAAAAAATAAATAAAATAAAATTAAGTTCCCATTTATTTATATATATTTAAATATATAAACATATATTCTAAATATTTAATGAGCCATCTAGCTCTCTGCTTGGAATCTGTAGCAGCTTTACGAACTAGCGGCAACAGAGCAAGATCCCGGTACCTTTTTACACTAAGAATTTTAAGGCCCGGCAAATCCCAAGTTGTGTACAGGTTTCATTACAGCAAACTTAACTTTAGAAAACTAGTAGTTACCAAACTTCTGAAGAGTAGGTGATCCTGGTGGGGATGTATTTCCACTAGGAGACAAGTAGAGATAGTTTCTGTTCACTCCTGTGTTAAAATCAAACGGCGACTGGTAGTCCTCGTAAAAATCCATCTCTCTACCGTCCATTCCAGATGAACGCAGAACGCATAGTTCTATCACCGCCTGCTATTCCTCGGTTGAGCGCTGCTCTGCCCGTATTCCCTTGGATCACTGCACTGGGCAACCTTGCGAAAGAAATCAAGCCCAGGTTTCTGAGAGCTTGGCTTCCTGGCCCAGGGGCAGCCGTCACACCCTTGGGACAAGCGGGCTGTTTAATAAATGACTTCTCCCCAGCAACCTGAGGAAAGGCTCTAGTCACCACCTGCTGTTCATTTCAGCCAACAACCAACAACCTGGACAGGAAACAGAGTTTTCTGGAGCTTTCTTCAGTAAACAAAGGAGGACCTGGTGCCGCAACATGGCCCCGATGTACAAACAGTTCAAGCAAATGTCAGACACTGGCAGACTGACAAGAAACTACAATTTATTATTTTTTTAAATCGCTCAGCTGACCACAACTACACCAGGGCAGACTTAATCTTCTAGGACAAGGAAGGATTATCAGCCAGTAATCTCCCACAAATGCCATCTGGGGGCTACTTTTTTTCCACCCTGGATTAGAGTGGAGTCCTGAGAGCCAAGCTTCCTGGTTAAGCGACCAGCTTTCTGTGTGTGGCTTGGTAGAGAAATAAAGCTCCATTTCCAAGATGACTTTATCGAAAGCAACGTCTGGCTTTAGTGTAACAAAAATGTCAGTCTGACTTGTCCTCCTCTCCTTTCTTTTCCTTCCCTTCCCTTCCCTTTTCTGCAAAGATGGTGTTTCCGTTTCATGTACTGAGAAGAGAAGAAAGCCATGCAGGTGAAGCGCCCAGGTCCCTTCCTTGTTAACCAAGGTCAGGCCTGAAAGGGTGGCAATAGCCTGGGTGAAAACACGCCCTGCACAGCAACCGTCGGGGTTGGCTTATAAAACAAAACTTCTAAGTCACCAGATCCACTTCCCAGCCTCTTCACAGACCCTTTCTGAGCTAACCCTGGCCTTTGCCAGAGTGACAGCATTTACGGTTCAGGCTGCTTTCACCCACGTGGCTCAGCTCATATTAAAGAGGTGAAAATAAAAGCAACCCCTCCCGTAGGCAGGAGATGGTCTGTTACTGCATAACGAAAAAACAGCTGTGTTCTACCTTTTCAAATCCACCTGATAAAACGGGAACTCAATATATTGTCCCTGGATTGGAAGCAAATATGAAACAAAATATTTTAAGCATGAAAAAAAAAATCTGTGGCTAGTGTATAAAATATATATGCACCAAGACAGTCTATATTCATCTTAAGAGTTATCTTCTATTTTTTTTTCTGTTAGTCTCATGTTGTACTCTATTTTTGGCAAGTCTAAAAAGTTTACTTGTAACAACAACAACAAAAAATCAATCTGTATTTTTCTCCTAAGAGATACCAAAATTTGGGCAACTATAAATGCTGTTTATTCTATATTTAGAAATAGAATAAATGGTTTCTTTTTTATTATTGGAAAAAATGAGTTGGCTGGTTTCTTGAAATCCATAGTATCTCTTACCGAGATAGGGCAGGCATCCCAGTTATGTTCTTGGACTAGATGTGGTTAATGTGGCCCCCGACCCTTTCAACACTCTACACGTGGTCACCAAATCACTGGTGGAAAAACACATTTCTCCATTCTCATGCTTCCTCCTTGAGCCACAAGTGTTAGAAAGTGTTACAGGCTGATTGTTTGTGTCTCTTCACAATGCATATGTAGAATCCCTAACCCCCAACATGATGGTATTAGAAGATGATTAGGTTTAGATGAGGCCAAGAGGATTGGGCCCTGATGGGATTAGTGTCTTCCCAAGAAAAGAAGGAGAGCTAACTCGAGCTCTCTCTCCACCACATGAGGACGCAAGACGACAGCCATCTGCCAACAGGAAAAGGGCTCTCACCAGGATCAAATCAACCAACCTTGAACTTCCCAGCCTCCACAACTGTGAGAAACAAATGTCTGTTGTTATAAGCCTTCCAATTCTGTGGTAACTTATTACAGCAGCCGGAACTAAGATAAAAGATATTAGCACCGACTCAGGTAACAGAGCAAGCCGCAGCCACCTCTATGCTCCTCAGAACCCTCAAAATTCCCATGTCCTTGATCTTTGGTGTGGGCACCTATGCTACACCCTCTGCCTGAAACGCCGCCTTTTTTCTGCCTGCGAAACTCATTCGTCTTTCAAGACTCAGGCAGAAACGCCATCTCTTCTCGGAAGCCCTGCCTTCTCCAGCTCTCCCGTCCGCCAGCAGCACACAGGATGTGATGTGTCCACCTGTCAGTCCCTCTGGGCCTGGACAGCCTCCCCTCCAGGGCAGGGGCTGCATTCTGGACTGCTGTCCTCGCTCTAATCCACGTGGAGTGAAGAAAGGAAATAACAGCTTATGCAGACACTGCATGCCTTATTTATAAACATGGGGATTCCGAATTTAAATGATGTCTCAAAATTTTTACTCTACTTGTTTAGGTATCATCTTAGGACCGTTATGTAAAATCTGACTCTTTGAACCAGCTGTAGTTCTCCAGTCAGATCGCAGTCAATACATTCTAGCACGTGAGGAAAATAAGAACAGCGAACCAGAGGTGGGAAAAGCATGGGATACGTTAATGGAATGGCAAAAAAATTCAGTTGGCTCAAGAGTCACACACTAAGTAGAAGGGAGCTGTAAGATATAAAAAATGGAAGTGTAGCTTAGGGACAGACCATTGAAGACCTTGAGTGACAACCTTGTATACTGAATATAATGTGCAAAAAAAGCCACAGAAGGTGTTTGAGCCAGGGGGAAACAGGATAAAATGTTTTATAAAGACGACTCTGGAAACAGTGTATAGGATGCACTGTAGCTAGAAAGAGGCTAAAAGAGGGGGGACCCAGAGTCTACTGCCACAGTCCAGGCAAGAGGAATCACCTCCACGTATCCCTCCTCTATACTGAAGTACCACCAAGAGCTCTTCATCCAACGTGTACACATAATACGCCTTTTTCATCCTTTCCCTCTTTTCGTTCGTCACTGACCACACCGACTTCGGACCTACCTGAAGCGTTCCCGTACAGCCCAGCGCCCCACAGTGTGGCAGACGTCTCCTGTTTGTCTCTTTAGCACCCGCTTCTCCTTGAAGAATCCCGCTTCACCTGCTCCACAGGGTTCCCAGGGGAGAGCCTTCCATGGTTCCCGCCTCTGCCCCTGGGCACAGGCGTGGGCTAGCGCTTCAGATCTGGCCCATGCAGACATCCCAACCCCGTGCTCACAGGGACTAGTCTAAGGGTACACATCTGACCCCAAAAGCACCAAGTACAGGTCTTCCCTGATGTTTACTCAGTGAGTAATGGGAAAAAGTGACTCTTCCTATAACCTGAACTGTTGGGATGTCCAGCTGGGGGAGCTGAGAGCTCCTTCTGTCCCCATGCCAACAGGCAAGAGAACCAGTGCAGAAACTGGGAAGGGACAGAGGGAGAATCGGTGACAGCAAAGGGATGGAACAAGAGCGTCTGAGTCCCCAGATCCAGCTACCCTGGGGTTCCCAGTTATGAAACAAATAAATTTCGATTCTGCTTCACTTACGGTTGGAGTTGGAGCCTATCAGTTCAATAGAAAGAATCCTACAACACCTACTTTCCAACATCTCACACTATTATCCCACTACGTTTCAGCCAAACCTCATTTTTCCTATTGCTTGAATACATCCTAAACTTGGCCTAGGCAATTTTCTCGAACTAGTCTCTTTTCCCTATATTTTTACCTGTCAAGTTCCTATCCACTTATCAAGTTCAACTTAATAAGTCACATATGAATGATATATATACAAGGAATGTCCACTTTAGTGCTATATAAAATGGAAAAAATAAACAATACAAATGCTTCCTAAAAGTGGATTATTTAAATGCTAAATAGAACATTCACGTAATAGAAAACTATGCAAACATGAACACGATGACATAGAAATGTATATATTTACAGGGAAAGATATTCTTGATATCAGTAAACAAAGCAGGTTCCAAAACTGTTTGCACTGCATGATCCATAACTCTGTGATAACTGGAGAGACCAATCAACCAAAAGAGAAAGTGGGCAGAGGGAGAAATCCCAGAAAAGTGTGTATGCACTGCAGTGCCAGCAGAGGGCACCCATGGGCAGCTCAGAAGTTAATATTCCAGCCAGTAAAGTGTACACCACAGAGCAATAACCCACCGGATGACTCCTGTTAGTGCAAATGGAAACGGAGTTAAGTACTAATGATTACAAAGAATATTAAGTTTCTACCTGCCCATTAACACATCATTCAAATATGTCTAGGTAGGCTCTCCCTAATTTTGGAAGAGTTCAAGAGATAGTGTATGGAAAAGCTATGTAACACACAAAAATTTACTTGGAGGGAGCTTGAAGGGCACACAGACAGACGATGCAATTGCCCAACAGGAGTGCCAGGCCACAGATATCAGATCCTGTGGACATGTCATAATGACACAGCAGCCAGCTGGCCAAATATAGGACAATTTGATCACCAACATAATTAAGGATAGCAGTGGATTATAAACCATTAAAAACAGGAGTCCAAGAGTACATATCCGATGGTTAATTGCATGTGTCAATTTGACTGGATCACGAGGTACCCAGATATTTGATTAAACATTATTGTAGTTGCATCCGTGAAGGTGTTTGTGGACAAGATTAACACTTTAATCGGTAAACTGAGTGAAGCAGATGGCCCTCCCCAAAGTGGATGTGCTTCATCCAATCTGCTGAAGGCCTGAATAGAAGAGTCACTCTCTCTGCCTGACTGTCTTCGAGCTGAGATATCAGTCTTCTGTGTCTGGACTTGGACTTCTAATGAAATTTACACCGTCATCTTTCCCGATTCTCAGGCCTTCAGACTCAAACTAGAAGTACAGGAGTGCCCCCCTTATTAGTAAAGAATACGTTGCAAGACCCCCAATGGGGGCAGAAACCATGGGAAATTTTCCTATACATACATATCTATGATAAAGTTTAATTTATAAATTAGGCACGGGAAGAGATTAACAATAATAATAGAATGATTATAAAAATATACTAATAAAAGTTATGTGAATGTGGTCTCTCTTTCTCAAAATACCTTATTATACAAATTTAATGCCTTTTCCACCTTAACTAAGGACTTACCATGCACTGTGGCTGTAACTTTCGCAGTCTGAGATGCTACAGCAAAACTAGCACGAATTTCTTTTTCCTTCTTCACAATTTCACAAATAGAAGATTCATTCTTACCGTAGATCTTGTCATCCTCAGCATACAATATTTTTCTTTCCTTAATTAGTTGAGAACTTTCATCTTTTCACTTAAAGGAAGCACTTAAAGGCTTCTCTTTGGCAGATCCAAATTGCCAGCATCACTACTCTTGTGCTTTGGGGCCTTTATTAAGTAAAACAAGGGTAACTTGAACACAAGCTCTGTGATACCATGACAGTCAATCTGATAACTGAGATGGCTACCAAGTGACTAGCGGGCAGGATACACTGAACAAAAGGCTGATTCACATCCAACGTGGGGAGGAGTGAGACAGCACGAGTTTTCACCACACTACTTGGACCTGTGAACAATTTAAAACTTATGAATTGTTTATTTCTGGAATTTTTCATTTAATATTTTATAACTGCAGGTAACTGAAACCGCAGAAAGTGAAACCACAGATAAGGGGGAATTACCGTATATCATCAACCTTCTTGGGTTTCCAGCTTGTGACTGCTTGGGACTTCTCTGCCTTCATAATTGTGAGGCAATTCTTTACAATAAATCTCTTATTTATATATATAGATGCAGATATATAGATATAGATATAGATATCCTATTGGTCTATTTCTCTGAAGAACCCAGACTAACATGTCGTACAAATAATAAGTAGATCAATAAAGAGGAAGAAGGAAGCCTCTTACAGAAGAACGCTGCATCAACCATCACCATAAAGACTCAGGCAAGAATCAGGAAGAAAGTTTTAAAAGTGGGATATATATACAGTCTTTTGGGGCCTCCCCACAGATTAATTAGGTGTTGGAATGGAAAATACAGTAACAACACAGGGGAGAAACTGAACACTACCTTTACTGGATGATCAACATTGCTATCACCCGAGAGGCAGGTGGACATGAGTCTTCAAATGTGATACCCTGA
This sequence comes from Balaenoptera acutorostrata, assembly GCF_949987535.1. Lineage (NCBI taxonomy): Eukaryota > Metazoa > Chordata > Mammalia > Artiodactyla > Balaenopteridae > Balaenoptera > Balaenoptera acutorostrata. The sequence goes on along the minus strand of NC_080080.1, from coordinate 59,052,436 downwards.
ATACTTATGAGGTATTCATGCTAAGAATGCAGAACCTGAATCCTATTATGAGGAAACATCAGACAAATCCAAAATGAGAAAGGTTCTTTTTTTTTTTTAAAGAGGAAGAGGCTGCATTGTTCAAAAATGTTGACGTCATAAAAAGCTGTGAAAATGATCCACATAAAAGGAGACTAAAAAGACATAACAACTAGAAATCATACCTAATCCCAGATTGGGTCCTGAACCAAAGAGAAAAAAGAAATTCCATAAAGGACATACTGGGTCAGTTTAAAAAACTGGAATACAATGGCAGATGAGATAAAAGTATTGTATCAATATTGAATTTACTGAAGTTACAACTGTACTGTGGTTATGTAAGAGAATATCCCTCTCCTTAGAAAGTACAAATGGAAGGATTTGGGGGCAAAGTGCTATGATGTACGCAACTTTCTCTCTAATGGTTCAGAAAATAAAATACTATGCACGTGAGAATGATAAAGCAGATGGGGTACTGTGTGAGCAGTGGGTGAATGATCTGGGCAGAGTATGGAGCTGTTGTCTATAGTGTTCTTATTCTTGCAAACTTTCTGTAAATTTGAAAAGGTTTTTTTAAAACTGACTGAAAGAACTCCTCTTTACGAGGTTAAGTAGGCTTGAAGGAGCTGGAGCGGCAAGGAGTAGGCCCTCTCTCCCAGCCACAATGGGATGAAGTGTCACAAAGGGACTGTGTTCCGCTTGGTCACAGATTAGACGTACAGACCCCTTCTGGTTCCTGGCCACTGCTGAGACCTGAAAGGATTCTCTCCACCTTCCCCTGAAGAAGCAGCTGATTGACCCTCCGCGGGAAAAGGAGTCTCACCATCACATCTTTGCTGGTCACATCCTGCCTGAGGAAAACCAGCAGGACCCTGTTCCATGATCAGGATGAGACAGTACAGAGGCCGAGGGATTAAGAAACACCACTGTCATTTCCCCCCCAGTGCCATGTAAGGAAACCTTGACTCAAAACCAAAACAAGGGGCTTCCCTGGTGGCGCAGTGGTTGAGAATCTGCCTGCCAATGCAGGGGACACGGGTTCGAGCCCTGGTCTGGGAGGATCCCACATGCCGCAGAGCAACTGGGCCCGTGAGCCACAACTACTGAGCCTGCGCGTCTGGAGCCTGTGCTCCGCAACAAGAGAGGCCGCGATAGTGAGAGGCCCGCGCACCACGATGAAGAGTGGCCCCCGCTCGCCACAACTAGAGAAAGCCCTCGTACTGAAAACGAAGACCTAACACAGCCAAAAATAAATAAATAAATTAAAAAAACAAAACAAAACAAAACAAAACAACATAGAAAACAAACTTATGGTTACCAAAGGAGACGGTCAGGGGAGATAAATTAGGAGTTTGGGATTAACATATACATACTACTATATATAAAATAGGTAAACAACAAGGACCTACTGTATAGCACAGGGAACTATACTTAATATGTTATAATAACCTAAAATGAAGAAGAATCTGAAAAAGAATATATATACATGTATAAGTAAATCACTTTGCTGTACACCTGAAACCACACAACACTGTAAATTAACAATATCTCAATTTAAAAAGTACCATGAACCAAGCACACAAAAAGGTACTTAGTTTCAAATATGAAATCCAATTTAAAGTCACAAGGGTAGAGGCTCCATTATTTACACAATGTTTTGATTAATCCTCGAAAAACCTCTGTGATGTAAGCGCTATGACTGTCCCCATTTTTCAGATGGAAACAAAGCAGAGACAGGGTCTGTAAACATCCACGCCCACGTAAAGCTGGGATTTGAAACCAAATTCCAGGAGCTGGAATTTGAAACCAGGTTGTCTGTCTCCAAGGCCTGTCCCCTTTCTGCACCAGGAGAAAGCTGGACTGCAGTTAAGAAGCAGGTGAGGAACCAGGATCTCACATACCAATCACCTGAGAATCTAATTACAGTGCAGCATCTGCATCACTAACAAGCACCAGACGAGGGGAGGCTGCTGGCAGGGGACCACGTGGAGTAACAAAGTGATGGAGGACCTTGAACAGCAGGCTGAGGAGCACGAACATGATTTTCATAACAACAAAACAACACTTACTTGTTAGCCTTTACGTCATCCTTACGGCAACGCGGGGTTGGTAAAGTTATCTCCGGTTTCCAGATTAGTAAGGGTAAGGAACCAAAGGACAGAGCCCAAAAGTCTCGTAGCAGGAACCCTCACACTGCATCTAAGCAAGGGGGAGATGGGTCAGGCTATTAGAAATGGGAGGGAGATGGTCAGAGCTGTGTTTTAGAACAGGGGTCCCCAACCGCCGGACCATGGACTAGTACCGGTCTGTGTCCTGTTAGGAACTGGGCCGCACAGGAGGTGAGCGGCCGGCGAGCGAGCGAAGCTTCATCTACCGCTCCCCATCGCTCGCATTTCTGCCTGAACCATCTCCCCCATCGCTAGCATTACTGCCTGAACCCCAACCCCGCCCGTGGAAAAACTGTGTTCTATGAAACCAGTCCCTGGTGCCAAAAAGGTTGGGGACCACTGTTTTAGAAAGATTGTTCCTGCCTCCATATGAACATGGATCACAGAGGGGAGACAGGAAATCAGTGAAACCATCAGCAGCACCAAGGCTGTTATGGACTGAACTGTGTCCCCCACAAAATTCATAGGTTGAAGCCCTAATCCCTAGTGTGACTGTATTTTGGATACAGGGCTCTAAGGAGGTAATTAAGGTTAAATAAGGTCATAGGGTGGGGCCCTAATCCAATAGGAACGGTGTCCTTATAAGAAAAGACAAGACACCAGGGAAGCACATGCACAGAGGAAAGGACACAATGAGAAGGTGGCTGTCCACAAGCCCAGGAGAGAGTCCTCACCAGAAACCAACCCTGTTGGCACCTTGATTTTGGACTTCCAGCCTCTAGAACTGTAAGAAAATTAACTTCTGTTGTTTAAGCCACCCAATGGCAGCCAGAGCAAACTAATACAAAGAGTGTGCTCCAGGGAGCAACAGTGGAAAGAGAAAGGCAAAGACATATTGCAAGACACCACGGAGGGATCTTCAACAGACCCTGGAGCCCAACTGGATGACTGGGGTGTGGGGGAAATAAAGACCAAGCTCTACTTGTGATTCCCCAGCAGGAGCTGTGGAAGTCTGTGATGGCATCAATGAAGATGAAAGGAGGGAAGAGGAGCAGTGGAAGGAGGGAGAGAGGAGACTTTAAAGGACCAGAGAGTGGATTCCACTTGGGCAGGTTGGGTTTAAAATGCTCAGAAAATTCTGAATGTAAATGGCCAGCCAGTGGTTAGAAATTAAACTCTGGGGCTCAGGAAAAGGTTAGGGCCAAAGATATCAATGTGGGAAACCCCAAGACTGTCAAGGAAAAGCCCAAAGAGAAGAGAGGTCCTATGAAAGGAAGAAAGAAAAAAGGCAGTGAATACCTGCAAGTAGGAAGCAGGCCAAGGAGCCTGCAAAGAGCAAGAACTGCCCTTTGATGATGATGATGATGGTGGTGATGGTGATTATGGTAGTGGTGGTGGTGGTGATGATGGTGATGGTGGTGGGTGGTGGTGACGATGGTGATGATGGTGGTGGTGGTGGTGGTGGGGATGGTGACGATGGTGGTGGTGGTGGTGGTGGTGATGGTGATGGTGGTGGTGGTGGTGATGGTGGTGGTGGTGGTGGTGGTGGTGGTTGTGATGGTGATGATAGTGGTGGTGGTGGTGGTGGTGGTGGTGATGGTGATGGTGATGGTGATGATGATGAAGACAATGACAATAATGATAACTCATCCCTAAGGAACCCTTACTATGTACCAGATATTCTCCTATGCACGTTACACCAACTGTGTGGGGTAGGTTTTTTCACTACCCCCATTTTATAGATGAGAAAACTGAAGCACCCAAAAGTTAAATAACTTGCCCCAGACACATAACTAGCAAGTGGTGAAGCTAGGATTCAAACTCAGGCAGTCTGGCTCAAGTGCTCTCAAGAGGCAAAACACATGGACAAAAACTTCAGTGACCAATACCACAGGAATAGTGGGAGGAGAGAAAGTGGACAGGACCAAATGCTACAGAGATTTATAAACAAACCACTGGACTCGGTGTCCCAGCGATCTTGCATAGAAATTGTAGTCAGAGCAACAGTAGAAGACAGATAAGGGGGAGCAGAGGCCAGGGGAGGGACGAGAGGCTAGAAGTGAGTGAACAGGAGGTGGGGTTGGTTGGTCTGTATGTTCCTTTGTAGTGTATGCGATGGATGAGATAAAGGAGGCAGTTCAGGACGACATCCCTGGCTCAGGAGGAGGCTTCAATTCCTACACTGCATAATCCTGACTTTCTTTTAAAAGTATGTCAGCCCTCAGATTAAAAATTCTACGTTAGAATTGTAGGAAATACTCCCTATGGGAATGCCATTACTTTCTCCCTTTATTTTCTAACCCAAGGGGAAAAAAGTCTATTGTGGTACTGTGTTCTAAGAAAAAACTTTCCCCCTTGGAACCGCCTTCTCCAGAAAAATGCACAAACTAGTGAACATATTCAAATTATTCAGACCTAAATGCAGATCTTTTAAGTGATAAATGAGTTCCAACCAACTCTGTTACTTGACCTATTGACTTGCAAAGAAATTCTCACTTGGCAGGAGCTCTGAACGTTTTGGGTGGAGTGTGTTTCTGCCTTCTCAAAATAACTGAAATTGAGCTCCTGTCCAATAAACAGGCCAGAGGCTTTTTTTCTTTCCTTTAAGAAATGTTTTTGGAGGTATTAAAGAGCAAGAGTCTTAAGAAAAATCTCAAATAACCTAAACTTACACCTAAAGCAATTAGAGATAGAAGAACAAAAAAACTCCCAAAGTTAGCAGAAGGAAAGGAATCATAAAGATCAGAGCAGAAATAAAATGAAAAATAAATGAAGGAAACAATAGCAAAGATCAATAAAACTAAAAGCTGGTTCTTTGAGAAGATAAACAAAATTGATACCACTAGCCAGACTCATCAAGAAAAAAAGGGAGAAGACTCAAATCAACAGAATTAGAAATGAAAAAGGAGAAGTAACAACTAACACTGCAAACATATGAAGAATCATGAGAGATTACTACAAGCAACTATATGCCAATAAAATGGACAACCTGGAAGAAATGGAAAAATTCTTAGAAAAGCACAACCTTCCGAGACTGAACCAGGAAGAAACAGAAAGTATAAACGGACCAATCACAAGCACTGAAACTGAAACTGTGATTAAAAATCTTCCAACAAACAAAAGCTCAGGACCAGATGGCTTCACAGGCGAATTCTATCAAACATTTAGAGAAGAGCTAACACCCATTCTTCTCAAACTCTTCCAAAAAATTGCGGAGAAAGGAACACTCCCAAACTCATTCTATGAGGCCACCATCACCCTGATACCAAAACCAGACAAAGATATTACAAAAAAAGAAAATTACAGACCAATATCCCTGATGAATATAGATGCAAAAATCCTCAACAAAATACTAGCAAACAGAATCCAACAACACATTAAAAGGATCATACACCATGATCAAGTGGGATTTATCCCAGGGATGCAAGGATTCTTCAATATACGCAAATCAATGTGATACACCATATTAACAAACTGAAGAAAAAAACCATATGATCATCTCAACAGATGCAGAAAAAGCTTTTGACAAAATTCAACACCCATTTCTGATAAAAACTCTCCAGAAAGTGGGCATAGAGGGAACCTACCTCAACATAATGAAGGCCATATATGACAAACCCACAGCAAACATCATTCTCAATGGTGAAAAACTGAAAGCATTTCCTCTAAGATCAGGAACAAGACAAGGATGTCCACTCTCACCACTATTATTCAACATAGTTTTGGAAGTCCTAGCCATGGCAATCAGAGAAGAAAAAGAAATAAAAAGAATACAAATTGGAAAAGAAGTAAAACTGTCACTATGTGCAGATGACATGATACTATACATATAGAATCCTAAAGATGCCACCAGAAAACTACTAGAGCTAATCAATGAATTTGGTGAAGTTGCAGGATACAAAATTAATGCACAGAAATCTCTGGCATTCCTATATACTAATGGTGAAAAATCTGAAAGAGAAATTAAGGAAACACTCCCATTTACCACTGCAACAAAAAGAATAAAATACCTAGGAATAAACCTACCTAGGGAGACAAAAGACCTGTATGCAAAAAACTATAAGACACTGATGAAAGAAATGAAAGATGATACAAACAGATGGAGAGATATACCATGTTCTTGGATTGGAAGAATCAACATTGTGAAAATGACTATACTACCCAAAGCAATCTACAGATTCAATGCAATCTCTGTCAAATTACCAATGGCATTTTTTACAGAACTAGAACAAAAAAATCTTAAAATTTGTAATGGAAACACAAAAGACCCCGAATAGCCAAAGCGGTCTTGAGGGAAGAAAACGGAGCTGGAGAAATCAGACTCCCTAACTTCAGACTATGCTACTAAGCTACAGTAATCAAGACAATACGGTACTGGCACAAAAACAGAAATATAGATCAATGGAACAGGATTGAAAGCCCAGATAATCCCATGCACCTATGGTCAACTAATCTATGACAAAGGAGGCAAGGATATACAATGAAGGAAAGACAGTCTCTTCAATAAGTGGTGCTGGGAAAACTGGACAGCTACATGTAAAAGGATGTAATTAGAACACTCCCTAACACCATACACAAAAATAAACTCAAAATGGATTAGAGACCTAAATGTAAGGCCAGACACTATGAAACTCTTAGAGGAAAACATAGGAAGAACACTCTTTGACATAAATCACAGCAAGATCCTTTTTGACCCACCTCCTACAGAAATGGAAATAAAAAAACAAATGCAACCTAATGAAACTTCAAAGCTTTTGCACAGCAAAGGAAACTATAAACAAGATGAAAAGACAACACTCAGAATGGGAGAAAATATTTTCAAATGAAGCAACTGACAAAGGATTAATCTCCAAAATATATAAACAGCTCATGCAGCTCAATACCAAAAAAACAAACAACCCAATCCAAAAATGGGCAGATCTAAATAGACATTTCTCCAAAGAAGATATACAGATTGACAACAAACACATGAAAGGATGCTCAACATCACTAATCATCGGAGAAATGCAAATCAAAACTACAGTGAGGTATCATCTCACACCAGTCAGAATGGCCATCATCAAAAAATCTACAAACAATAATTGCTGGAGAGGGTGTGGAGAAAAGGGAACCCTCTTGCACTGTTGGTGGGAATGTAAATTGATACAGCCACTATGGAGAACAGTAATGGAGGTTCCTTAAAAAACTAAAAATAGAACTACCACATGACCCAGCAATCCCACTAGTGGGCATATACCCTGAGAAAACCATAATTCAAAAAGAGTCATGTACCACAATATTCATTGCAGCACTATTACAATAGCCAGGACATGGAAGTAACCTAAGTGTCCATCGACAGATGAATAGATAAAGAAGATGTGAACATATATACAATGGAATATTACTCAGCCATAAAAGGAAAACGAAATTGAGTTATTTGTAGTGAGGTGGATGGACTTAAAATCTGTCATACAGAGTGAAGGTAGAAAGAGAAAAACAAATACCATTTGCTAACACATATATATGGAATCTAAAAAAAAATAATAATAATTCTGATGAACCTAGGGGCAGGACAGGAATATAGACGCAGATGTAGAGAATGGACTTGAGGACACAGGGAGGGGTAAGGGTAAGCTGGGACGAAGTGAGAGAGTGGCATGGACATATATACACTACCAAATATAAAACCGATAGCTAGTGGAAAGCAGCTGCATAGCACAGGGAGATCAGCTCGAGGCTTTGTGATCACCTTGAGGGGTGGGACAGGGAGGGTCAGAGGGAGATGCAAGAGGGAGGGGATATGGGGATATATGTATACATATAGCTGATTCACTTCGTTATACAGCAGAAACTAACACAACATTGTAAAGCAATTATACTCTAATATAGATGTTAAAAAAATTAATAAAGATACAGAGGATATAAAAAAAACAAAAGAGCAAGAGGCTTCATTCCCTCCCCTCAACCTACCTCCAAACACTTTTTGGTTGAGCCTTGAACTGGGAGAGCCAAAACCTGTCGAGAAATCTCAAGAATGCCTGAATTCTCTATCTCCAGGGAGCCAGGGACTGGATTCTAAAATTGTGCAAAAAGGTCTCTTTCAGTGAGATCATCTCTTAACCATTCGGGACGTGTTCCTGCCACTACTGTCCTCGGACTGAAGAGGTTTCATTAGCACAGCAGGAAATAATAGAATAGATCGATATTCGCCATGTGCTCAGATAGTTAACTACAATACACAAATTTTTCATTTTGTAAATAGAGTTTGAGTTCAAGTGTTATGATCCCCCCTCACATTGACGAGTGGTTTCAGTAATTCAAGGCTCAGGCTGAAGTTTTCCACCAGTGCTTCTCCAACTTTTACATTCACAAACCACCTGGGACCAAGATAAACTACAGATTCTGACCTAACAGATCTGGGATGGGGCCTGAGTTTCTGCCTTCTGGACAAACTCCAAGGTGAGGCCTGATGCTTGCTTTAGATAACAGCTGCTAATCTGCCTTAGGATGAAAGCTTAAGCAAAATCTAATGCTTGTCATTTTACATGGCCTTAGCACTTTCAAAATATCTATCTTGGAAAATAAGAGACAGATTTTTTAGCCAAAGGGTGTTTGTTTCTTCAGTGATTGTTTTTGTCCCGTTTGTTTCTTCCCACTATCCTAGCAGTTCACAAAGCAAGCAAGTTTAGACGGGGGACAAAATTGGCTATGTCACAACAGGTGTACACTTGCCTGGCCTTTTCAATGTGGTAATTACTTAGAGTTTGGAATTATAGTAATATGAAGAGTCTGGAGCAGTTGCTCAGTAATAAGAGAATAGCAGCAGGCCGTCCCATCTAAGAGTTTTAACGGTGTATTTAAGAGCACAGTGGTCTCTATGGAGAGATTACTGGAAGATAAAGAGGCTTCACCCAAGCTGAATGTTTCCAAGTTGTTGACTGAGCTTAAAGAGGGCTCTGCAGGGGGGCATAAACACACCCGACTGTCAGAGCTCTGAAAGGAATAAATGAACTGGAGGACCAAATTTTAATTTGGAAAAACTTTCACAGTGCTTACACAGCTATTCTCAGCAACTAGAGGCTCATAGGAAACACTTCTGAAGGGACTGAGAGTTGCTGGAGAACAGTAGGCACCTATTTAAAATCAATATTTGGCCATGAACTTCAATCAGCAGCAAGCTGAGGCCGACCAAACATGCTCAAAATACGCTACCGCCAAGTCACACATATAGGGCACCCAAGCTTGCTTTTTTTTTTTTTTTTAATATAAAGTTTTTTTTTTTTATTTTTTATTTTTGGCTGCATTGGGTCTTCGTTGCTGCGCGCGGGCTTTCTCTAGTTGCGGCGAGCGGGGGCTGATCTTCATTGCAGCGCGTGGGCTTCTCATTGCAGTGGCTTCTCTTGCTGTGGAGTATGGGCTCTAGGCACACAGGCTTCAGTAGTTGTGGCATGCGGGGGGCTCAGTAGTTGTGGCTCGTGGGCTCTAGTGCGTGGGCTCAGTAGTTGAGGCGCACGGGCTTAGGTGCTCCGCGGCATGTGGGATCTTCCCGGACCAGGGCTCGAACCTGTGTCCCCTGCATTGGCAGGCGGATTCTTAACCACTGCGCCACCAGGGAAGTCCCAAGGTTGCTTTTTAACTATAATTAGTTAATAAAGTACATCTAGTGGATTGATCACTAAAAAATACGCAACACAAACATCACCCATTTCTTCCTAAATTTTATTAAGAAATAGAGTCTCATGCTAAAATGTATAGCATTTCTATCTAAAAACCCACTACTCTGGATAAGAAATGCCATATCCAGATACAAATTTCATGTACTTTTCTTTTTAAAGGCAACAGAATACCAATGTCACAAGTGAAGAGGAGTCCATTATCCTGAAACTAAATCAAGGGTTAGAAGGCTTCAAAATAGCCTCTTTCCTCTGACAAAATAGAGGGGACCTGACAATTTTTAAATATCTGACTTAATAACAACCACATTTATTATTATTAAGGCTTCTTACTGACTTTTCTCAGTTTTAGAGGCCATCATTATCAAACAGGTATTTGTTGAAACAACACATATTTTTCTTTATTCCAATAAGCTCTCTCAGAAGTAAAATGATAGGATAATTCAAGATGCAATGGCGAACAGGACATGAGGTGAAAAGTGCTTTCCTAAAAAGCACCCAGAACTCTGAAATCATGCAAGTACTGTCCTGTTGTCCCTGAAAGATCAAAATCAAGAGCTACTGTATGACTTAATCATTTACTTAATATGGCTAAGACTGCTAACTAATCACAGAACAAATTTCCTCTTATTGTTATGCACACAGCTAGACTCCATTTCCCAGCCTCCCCTGTACTTAGATGTGGCCACGTGACTAAGGTCTGGCCACATGAAAATGATATCTATGTAACATGAGGGACATATAAAGACTGTTGAGAGCCACTGAGATGTTGAGGCCTTTTATGCAGCAGAATTTAGAGGAAGCTGAATGACAAAAATATTTTGCTAAACATAGCTTCAGGTGGATTTTTTTTTTTTTGGCTGTGTTGGGTCTTCGTCGCTGCACGCAGGCTTTCTCTAGTTGCAGTGAGCGGGGGGCTACTCTTCGTTGCGGTGCGCGGGCTTCTCATTGTAATGGATTCTCTTGTTGCGGAGCACGGGCTCTCGGCGTGCGGGCTTCAGTAGTTGCAGCACTTGGGCTCAGTAGTTGTGACTTGCGAGCTCTAGAGCGCAGGCTCAGTAGTTGTGGCACACGGGCTTAGTTGCTCTGCGGCATGTGGGATCTTCCCGGACCAGGGCTCGAACCCATGTCCCCTGCATTGGCAGGCGGATTCTTAACCACTGTGCCAGCAGGGAAGTCCCTCAGGTGGATTTTTTAAATTCCTCTTTTATTTTTTTGTCCTCCAGTTTTATTGAGATATAATTGACATACAGCACTTTATAGGTTTAAGCTGTCCAGCATGATTTGATTTACAGACATCATGAAATGATTATCACAACTTTGGGGAAAATCCATCATCTCATACAGATATGAAATTAAAGAAATAAAAAAATATATTTTTCCTTGTGATGAGAACTCAGGATTTACTCTCTTAACAAGCTTCATATATGACATACAGCAGTGTTAATTATATTTATCATGTTAAACATTACATCCTAGTAATTATCTTATAACTGGAAGTTTGTACCTTTTGACTGCCTTCATCCAATTCCCCCTGCCTCTGAAAACCACAAATCTGATCTCTTTTTCTATGAGCTTGTTTGTTTTTGAAGTGTAATTGACCTACAACACTATGTTTGTTTCTGTTACATAACCTGGTGATTCAGTATTTTTATACATTTCAAAATGATCGCCATGATAAGTCCAGTTATGATCTGTCACCATACAGAGATACTACATAGTTATTGACTATATTCCCCACACTGCACATTTTCATACCTGTGACTCATTTATTTTGCAACTGGAAGTTTGTACCTCTTAATCTCCCTCACCCTTTTCCTTTCTCCTTCCCTCTGGCAACCACCTGTTTGTTCTCTCTATATATAACTCTGTTTCTGTTCTGTTATGTTTGTTCATTTCCCTTGTTTTTTAGATTCCACATATAAGTGATATCATACAGTATTTTTCTTTCTCTGTCTGACTTATTTCACTTAGCATAATACCCTCTAGGTCCATCCATGTTTTTGCAAATGGCAAGATTTCATTCTTTTTTCATGGCTGAGTAATAGACACACCCACACACGCACACACCCACCCCACATCTTCTTTATCCATTCATCTACTGATGGGCACTTAGGTTACTTCCAGATCTTGGCTATTGTAAATAAAGCTGCAATGAACATAGTGGTTTGTGTTACCTTTTCTAATTAGTGTTTTTGTTTTCTTCAGATAAACACCCAGGAGTGGAACTGCTGTATCATATGGCCCGTTCTATTGTTAATCTTTTGAGGAATCTCCATCACTCTGCATCTTTTGATTGGAGCATTTAATCCATTTACATTTCAAGTAATTATTGATAGGTATGTAGTCAGAGCCATTTTGTTCATTGTTTTGAGGTTGTTTTTGCAGTTCTTTTTTGTTCCTTTCTTCTTTTTCACTCTTTTCCTTTGTGATTTGATGACTATCTTTAGTGTTATGTTTGGATTCCTCTCTCTTTTGCGTGTGCGTATCTACTATAGATTTTTAGTTTGTGGTTACCATGAGGTTTGTATATAGCAATATATATATATAGCAATATATATGTGACTATTTTAAGTTGCTGATCTCAAGTTGAAACACATTTTAACAATGCTACATTTTTATTCCTCCTCCAACCTTTACTGTTTTTAGCAACGTATTTTACATCATTTTGTTTTGTGTATCTCTTAACTACTTATCGTGGATATAGACGATTTTACTCCTCTTGTCTTTCAATCTTTCTACTAGCTTCATGTGTGGATTATTTCCCACCTTCACTGTATGTTTGCCTTTACCAATGAGATTTCTTCTGTCACAATTTTCATGTTTCTGGTTGTGGCCTTTTCTTTTCTGCTTAGAGAAATCCCTTTAACATTTCTTGTAAAACAGGTTTGGTGGTGCTGAACTCTTTTATCTCTTGCTTGTCTGTAAAACTTTTGATCTCTCCACCAAATATGAATAAAAGCCTTGCCATGTAGTATATTCTTGGCTGTAGGTTTTTCACTTTCATCACTTTAAATATACTGTGCCACTCCTTCTGGCCTGTAGCAGCTTGGTTACGCTGTCACAGTAGGGAGGTCGTTGTCAGCAAGTGTACAGTCACTGGGGAACAAGAGGGTATCACCAGGCCAATAACCTATTTCAGGTCCTGCAATCATACTCCTAGTTGTTTACCCAAAGGAGCTGAAAACTTACATCTACGCAGAAACCTGCACACAGATGTTTATAGCAGCCTTGTTCACAATTGTAAGCAACCAAGATATCCATCAATAGGTGAGTGGATAAACTGTAGTGCATCTAGACAATGGAATATTATTCAGCAATAAAAAGAAATGAGCTATTGAGCCATGAAAAGATATCGAGGAACCTCAAATGTACATTGTATAGCGCAAGAATCCAGTCTGACAAGGTTACATACTGTATGATTCCAATTGTATCACATTCTGGAAAAGCTAAAACTAGGGCGATAGTAAAAATACCAGTGGTTGCCAAGGGTTCAGCAGGAGGGAGGGATAAAGAGACAGAGCACAGAAGATTTTCAGGGCAGTGAAACTATTCTGCACGATACTGTCCTGGTGGATACATGACATCATGCATTTGTCAAAACCCAGCAAACAGTATGAAATAAAGAGTAAGCCCTAGTATAAACTATGGACTTTGGTTAATAATAATGTGTCAATATTGCTTAATCAATTACAACATATGTTCCACACAAATGCAAGGTGTTAATAATAGGAGAAACGGGAAGGGGAGGAGGAGGAAATAGGGGAACTCTCTGTACTATCTGCTCAATTTTGGTAAACCTACAACTGTTCTAAAAAATAATTTACTAATTAAACAAACAAACAACATACTTCACCTACTCTGCCACTCTGCCTATGGGAAAGCACCCAGGGCACTGAAACTCATCTGCTTGGGCTACTGTCAAGGCTTCATAAGTATCTGAAGGACCAGCACAGAAAGCATGTTTAGAGCAGGTCTGAGTTCATGATAAAAGAAATGATGACTTAATTATCAAGCTCCATTATTAATGCAAACTAGACATTCACCTGAGCCGCTCTAAATTCCTCCCATGTATTTTTAAGAAAACAATTGTAGTGGTTTGAGTACCTGCTTCCTAGCTAAAGATGTTGAAAATTTATGGAAGAACATTATCATCTTCAAAGAATCTTCCACCACAAGTGAGGGTGGCTCACAGAACTGGCTAGTGGGCTAATATCTCTCTAGAAGTAACCAGAAACAGATATCTATCTGTTCAACATAGAAGTAGGACACCAAGTTCAAGACCTACATTTATCCTTAAGGTCTTTTATTCTTGGCAAAATTCAGTTAAATCTTTTCTGTGGATTTCTAATAAGACATACATGGCCCCAGCATCTTCACTAAAGAGTGTTCTAAATATGTAACTGGCATGTTGATCAAAACAGAGAGCAATTCCAAATTTAGATTCTCCATAAGAGGATTTGATTTAGAAAGATAAACCTCTAAAGAAATCTGGCCTCCAAATTTTGAGAACTGGAAATCCAAGGGTGATAACTGCAGAGGGGGAGAATGACACCCAGGAGGAAAAGCTCCCAAAGACCAGAAACCATGGGGATATTTGTCTTAATAGGAAGATTATTGCTTTAAATAAGCTGATCCAAGTCCTAATGATTTTTCTGTCACATTGTCTTACTTTTAAACAAAAACAGAAACACTAACCAAAGTGACTTTTCTTTTTAGAGTTGGCTCTGCTGCTTAAGAACAAGCAGAGGGAGAGAAGCAGGAAGACTACGGGGTGTCCCCAGCACGTCCATCTAAAAACCCATACAGTTTTTACAACAGACACTAGAATCTTTATCCCTGGGAAACTACCTGGATCAAGGTCCGTTCTGGCTGCTGGTGGAGGCCGGCTTATCACATGGATGAGTAAAGGATCCCAGACAAGGATGAGTCAGTCCACGGCCCTCAGCCACCTGGCCAGCTGATGTTCACTGAGTGCTCTACTGAGTGCTACAGTGATAGACTTGCTAGTAAATAGCACCAGGGACCCAGTCAATAACATACTCAGTGAGGAGAAAGGGAGCAGAGATGATCTAGATAACAAACAAGCCTAACAAAGGAGTAAAGTAGGCAACCAGTGAAATACGCACCTGGGAATAGTGTGGATGACACGGAGGGGCACCAGGATGTCGGGACGAAGGGGTAGAACTCAGAAGTTCATAGTAAAATTGCAAAATGTACTAGTTATCTAAGGCTGTCTAACAAATTACCCCCAAATTCAGCGGCTTAGAACATCAACCATTCATTATCTCACAGTTTCTGAAGGCCAGGTATCAGGAAGCAGCTGAGCTGGGTGGTTCTAACTCAGGGATTCTCATGACGTCGCAGGCAAGGTACCAACTGGGGCCGCAACATCCAAAGGCTTGACTGGGGCTGGAGGGTTGAGCTCTCTCACACAGCAGTTAGCAGGAGGCTTTAGTTCCTCCCCACGTGGGCCTCTCCAAAGAGCTGCTCACAACAGGGCAGCGAACTCCCCCAGAGCAAGAGATCAAGAGAGAGAGACAGACAGACAGACAGACAGAAGCCAGTCCTTTAGAACCTCATCTCAGAAGTGACATCACATATCATTTCTGCCATATTCTACACCTGGTACCTTGTTGCAGGAGGTGACTAGACAAAGGTGTGAATACCAGGATCACTGAAAATATCTGAGCATAAAAAGTATCCACTTGCAAGATTAAAAGGCTGAGCAGCTAGAAGCTGATTTCATGGAAGAAGCAAGTGCTCTGGAGTTGGGCAGAGCCGGAGATCCATGACAATTCCACAGCTCACTGGCTGTCTCACCTTTGGCAAATTTCTTCACCAGCATAAGCCTCAATTTTCTCATCTGTAAAACTGGGTTAATATCTACCTACCCCTTTAGGGTTGCTGCAAACAGCTTAGAACATGCTTAGCATATGCACCCAGTAAACAACGGCATGTGTTACTAAATAAACCACTCTTATCTGGAAAACTGACATTAACTGACCCATATTCTAACAAAAGTCACCAAGCATTATTACTATAGCTTTGCAATTATTAACAATACAGCACATGGGTAAATGAGTCATTCAGGGTATCTATTAAAAATGAAGATTAATGGCCTCACCTTCAGACATTATGATTCAGTAAAAACAAAAACAATTGTGTCTGAAATTAAAGGCTTACGATATGACAAGCAGTGTTCTAAACGCTTCACATGAATTGACATCTGACTCTTGAACAAAGCGGGAGTTAAGGGCGACGGACCCCACACACACACAAATCTGCCTCAAAAGCAAAGGAAATGAAAATGACTCACCCAAGGCAGGAAGCTGAAACAGTTTAAATAGAATCAGGATTCAAGCCTAGTTCTTTTGATTCCACCTATTGTGATGTCTAATTGAACACAGAATTCTTCCTCCCACCTAGTTAATTTAAACATCTGTAAAATGAAAATACAGGTACTATATTTATTGAAAAACCCACATATAAGTGGACCTGCATAGTTCAAACCTGTGTTGTTCAACAGTCAACTGTATTTAATTCTCACAATGCTATGAAATAGATATTATCCTTACCATGAGCAATATTCCCACTGTACAGATGAGAAAACTGAGGTACAGAAACATTAAATATCTTGCCTAAGACCGCCCAGCCAAGTAAGAGTCAGATTCAGAATTTGAACCCAAATAGACTAACTCAAGCTTGTGTTCTTAACCATTATCCCCTCTACCTTTCAAGATCAGGCCATGGGCAGGGCCCAGGCATGTTTATTTTTAACTGGTATTCCAAGTGATTCTGATATGAGTAGTCAATAAATACACTTAAAGAAACACTGAACTCCTGGCAATAAACAATAACACTAGTTTCAAAATTGTATCTCTCCTAAATTTAAAAAAACAAAGGAGATTTTATCAGGCTAGTTAACTGATGGACTTCTTTGCTAAGGCAAAAAGATATACCAAGTGGAAAAGAAATTCCACCTCCAAACTGATGCATCAAATCAGTTCACACAAGTGATCTTCCTGCCTCCAGACTCTTCGGTCCTTCTCCCCATTCAATGCCATAGGACCTGGATTCCTGGACTCTTCTCTCTAATGTACTAGGTTCTATCATCTGCTGCCTGGTCGCTGAAGCCTACCTTGACCACCTATTTAAAATCACAACTACGCTCTTTCCTAACCCATATACACACATAACCAGTCCCATTATCCTGCTCTATTTAATTTGTCAATAGTATATATTACCTAACATACTATATAATATACTTATTATGCATACTGATTAATGACTCTCTCCCCCACTAGAACATAACTTATACAAGAGCAATATTTTTTTCTTTTTTGGTTTATTTTGCACATTGTGCAGTGTCTGGCATGAATAAATATTTGTTGAATGAATGTACAAACAAATGTCACTGCCCAACCCTAAACCTTTCAATAGCTCCCCACTGCTTATCAAATGAAGTCCAAGCATCGTCTCAAAGATTCTGGACACTAACTGACCTCTCCCCATCTTTAACCTCCCTAACTCAGACTCAGAAACCCAGGGAGTCAGCACTTCCTCTGCTTCCTGCTGCCTCCGTTCAGATATCCCTTCTCCGGGGAATGCCTTGTCCTCTACCACACCTCCATCTATAACCTCACACCTGTTGTCAAAGAGACTCCATTCTCCAAGGCCTCTAAAATGGTGTCTTTTTTCAAAGACTTGCCTGAATTCAGACGCATAACAGGGTCCACTCCAAAGGCTTAGTTTTGCCAAGTGCCCAATTTCCTCTACTCCCCGATAGGATGAGTCATGTCTGAGTCACATCTTCTCCACTGATGTGAGCTCATAGAGGGCACTGATAGCATCTGGGGTTAGGGGTGCACCTGCTTCCTACAGAACAGGTGACTGGCTTGTGACATATTTCACAAGCCAAGTCAAGCAAGGTGCCTGTCACTTATGCTCCCTCTGGTTTTTCAAAATTCCCGTCACAGGCACCTTTTCAAGCTTTCAAACTTTTTTAAGCACAGAGCCTGCCCTAGTTTCTCTCACTGGACCCCGCATTTGAAGCCATAGCTGATCGGTTAGGGAGACTGCCCCAAGTGCAAAGAGAGGCCCATCTGCAGATGGAAGACAAGCTTGACAGAAAATCTCCACCCATCTGGGGTGGCTTACAATGAACAGTGTGACCAGACCAACCAGTCTGATCTTTTTTCTGAACGGGAGGCTAAAATGGAGACAACGAGAGAGTCAGTCATGAGAACAGAAACCACAATGGCATAAAGAAAGATGACAATAAGCAGAGCAATGAGAGCACAGAAGCCAGCAAGCAGAGGAGAAAGATCAAGTCATTTAAGCATCAGAAAAGGTGGAGGGACCATCACGGTGGAACACAGTCTCTAAGGAGACGGTTTCTGGATTTTCTATTCATCTAACCTGCAGAGAACAGACTACAGACTAACTCCTGGACTACCGCTATGTTCCAAAGACACAACCTGATTATGTGGCTGATCCTATTCTTCCTATTCTCTATGAATGTTTACAGTAAAACACATCAACCGAGGTAAAGCAAGCATATTGGTTTCTTCAAGCTTAAACGAGCCTAATTACACAGGAGGCAGCAATGAACAGTGGTTAAGAAAATGAACTTGATACCAAGCCAGAAGCAGAAAGGAAAAGGTGGAAAACTCTGACCACATAGAAATGTCAAACTTCTATACGGCAAAAATGTCCAACAAAGGTAAAAGAAACTACTAATGGGGGAAAAAATACTTAGAAGACATATGTCAAAGTCTAATTTCCTTAATATAACAAAAAACTCGTTAATAACCCAACAAAAAGGGGAAAGGATATAAAGTTCATTATAGATAAATAAAGGTAAATAGCCACTATATGACAAAAAACTTTAACCTCATTAATAAGCATAAATCAAAATAAGATACAAATGTTCATAAATCATAGGGGCAAATATGAAAAAGTAAGATTATTCTCAGTGCTGTAAAGACTGAAAAGAAACTCTTTCATGCAGACTGGTGAAAATTCTATGAATTTGTTAATATCTACTAATATTGAATATGACATCCCTTTGACCTAGCAAATTCAACTAAGAACACTCAGACACAATATCACCAAAAATACACCATAATATATAGAAGGATACTAATTGAGGCATTATTTATAAATGTTAATGGTCATAAATAGGTTATTTATAAAATAGTATGTGGTTGTTAAAAAATTAGTTACGACTTTATGGAAATTTTTCTAAAATACAAAGCTTTAAAAAGCAAGGCAGAAATAAAATGAGGAATGAAAGAAGGTCATTATTACCAACCATGGGAATACCAATAAAAAGGATTATAAAGAAATACTATGAACAACGGTATTCCAATAAATTAAATAATTTAGATGAAATGGACAAATACTGGGCTTCCTTGGTGGTGCAGTAGTTAATCTGCCTGCCGATGCAGGGGACACGGGTTCGAGCCCTGGTCCAGGAAGATCCCACATGCCACAGAGCAACTAAGCCCGTGCGCCACAACTACTGAGCCTGAGCTCTAGAGCCCACGAGCCACAACTACTGAAGCCCGCATGCCGCAACTACTGAAGCCCGCACGCCTAGAGCCCATACTCCGCAACAAGAAAAGCCACCACAATGAGAAGCTTGTGCACCGCAATGAAGAGTAGCCCCCACTCGCCACAACTACGGAAAACCCGCGCACAGCAACAAAGACCCAATGCAGCCAAAAATAAATAAAAAATAAAATAAATTTAAAAAAAAAGAAAGAAAGAAATGGACAAATACCTGGGAAAACACAAAATCCTGAAACTGAAGCAAGAATAAATAGAAAGTGTGAGAAGAACTCTTAAAAAGTATAGGGATTGAATTAGTAATCAAAATACTACTACTACAAGGAAAAGCCTAGGCCCAAATGGCTTCATTGGTGAGTTCTACCAAATATCAAAAAGTTGATAATAACAAGTGTTGGTGAAGATACAGAATCTTCATACACTGCTAGTCAGAATGTAAGACAGTGTAGTCACTGTAGAAGGCAGACTAGCAGTTCCTCAAAAGGTTAAACACAGAGTTATCAGATGACTCAGCAATTGCCCTCATATATACCCAACAGAAATTAAAACATACATTCACACAACTGTACATGAGTATTCAAAATAGCCAAAAAGTGGAAATAGCCCAAATGCTCATTAACTGATGAATGGATAGATAAAACACAATGGAATGCTTTTGACAATAAAGAAGTGAGTACTGATACATGCTATACCGTGGCTGAATCTTGAAAACATCAGGCTAAGTGAAAGAAGCCACAAAAGAAGTCACAAAAGACCATATATGTATGAATCCATGTATATGGAATGTCCAGAATAGGTAAATATATAGAGACAGAAAGCAGATTAGTGTTGCCTAGGGCTGAAGGCAGGGGGTGGGGGGAGGTGAATAGTAACTGTTAATGGGTAAGGGGTATCTTTTGTGTTGGTATTCTAAAACCGATTGTGATAAACACTGCACAAGTATATGAATATACTAAAACCCACTGAATTATACACGACATGGGTGAATTGTATGGTATGAGAATTTTATCTCAATAAAGCCATTACTTTTTTTTTTTAATTTTTATTTTCAGTACATTAAATTGACTCATAAAAACATTCTAAAAATGCACAATTTTTCCTTTTTAACAAAGTATAATAAAACATAAAACCCCCCAAAACAGAATACTTGACATTTACAATTCAAAATCAAATTAGCAGAATATTAAATATCTATGAAACTATATCTTTTAAAAATATTTACAAAGTTAAATGCAATTTTGTAGAACTGACATAAAAGAATGGCTCAAAAATGGGAGAATTTTCCTTCATTCCAAAAAGAAAATATGTCCAATAGAAGCTGTGATGATTCTTGAGTACACGAGGTCTTTAGTCTCAGTACAAAGCCTGTCTTTGAGCATCTAAGAACTTTACGCATGTGAGGGGCTTCTTAACACTGGGATGACCTGGCAGGTGCGCCCCTCCCTCCAATAACAGCGTAGTAACATTGACCTTTGGCCTCAACCAGCACAGTAAGTAGTTTGCGAGTGTTGATTAAAGACAACTCACTTTGGTTCAGAACCTCGGAACTTTTCAGTAATTGAGCCTCTTCAGAACCCATGGCTTCAATAAAGCCATCACTTTTTAAAAAGCAAGGTAAAGAATAAAATATAGTATGTATAATACGATCCCATTTGTAAACGTTTTTACCCACGGGTAAGTGAATGTACTGCAACATGGATAAACGTTCTCTGGGAAAAAAAAAGTGAAAAAATTTAACCGTAATTAACAATGGGAAGGGAGATCATGGTGAATGGGTTAAAGAAAGGAATTTCAATTTTCACTTTATCCCTTGCTGTTCACCTAAAATTTGTCTTACACCATGTAAAAGAAAATGTAACCTTTTTTTTTTAATTTATTTTTGGCTGCATTGGGTCTTAGTTGCAGGGTGCGGGCTCTTCATTGAGGCACGTGGGCTTCTCTCTAGTTGTGGGGCACAGGCTCCAGAGCACGAGGGCTCTGTAGTTGAGGCATGCGAGGGCTCTGTAGTTGAGGCACGCAAGCTCTCTGGTTGAGACGCGCAGGATCAATAGTTGTGGCGCATGGGCTTAGTTGCCCCATGGCATGTGGGACCTTAATTCCCTGACCAAGGATCGAGCCCACATTCCCTGCATTGAAAGGCGGATTGTTAACCACTGAACCACCAGGGAAGTCCAGAAAACTTTTCTAAAATTTAAAAACTAGGAGCTTTGTATGGTAATTAAAACCACACAGTACTTCATATATATAGAGAACAAACCAGTGGTTACCAGTGGGGAGAGGGAGGGTGAGAGGGGCACACTAGAGGAATGGGATTAAGAGTTATGAACTATGAACTACTAGGTATAAAACAGATAAGAAACAAGGGTATATATTGTACAGCACAGGGAATTATAGCTGTTATCGTATGATAACTTTTAACGGCATGTAATCTGTAAAAATACCGAATCATTAGGCTGTACACCTGAAACTAATATAATATTGTAAATCATGTATAGTTCAAAAAAAAAGTTTATAAACCCGCACATTACTGGCACAAGAATAAACAGATCTTTGCATACAAAGGAATTTAATATATGACAAAGGTCAGTATCAGTGGAGAAAAGATAAACCATTCCTTAACTCAGGCCAGAAATTCCAGATGGAATAAAAAGCTATTTAAACCATGAAAAAATATACTCAGTAAAACTGTTAGAAAACCTATAGGAGATTACCTTCATAAATTGAGTGATGACTTTTCTAAGATATAAAAACTCAAAAGTTACTAAAAGACTGACAAATTTGTTTACTACAAATTTAAACTCAGAATAAAACATAAGTTAAAAGACAAGTGATAGCCTGCAAGAAAATTTTGGCAACAGATGGGAATTTACATACTTTGCACCATACATATAATAAGAATTCAACAGATGTATCTTAAACTAACAAAATCAAAATTAAATTAATATTTTTAAATAAAATAATGAATAGATTAAATTACAGGTTGATTCAGTAAAAGATTTTTTTTTTACTTCAACTAAACATTTTTTTTTCATACAGCAGGTTCTTATTAGTCATCCATTTTATACACATCAGTGTATACATGTCAATGCCAGTCTCCCAATTCATCACACCACCACCACCCCCCTGCCGCTTTCCCCCCTTGTCTCAACTTCTGCCCTGCAAACCGGTTCATCTGTACCATTTTTCTAGGTTCCACATATATGCGTTAATATACGATATTTGTTTTTCTCTTTCTGACTTACTTCACTCTGTATGACACTCTCTAGATCCATTCATGTCTCTACAAATGACCCAATTTTGTTCCTTTTTATGGCTGAGTAATACTCCATTGTATATATGTACCACAACTTCTTTATCCATTTGCCTGTCGATGGGCATTTGCTTCTTTGGAGAAAGAATGTCTTCTTTGGAGAAATGTCTATTTAGGTCTTCTGTCCATTTTTGGATTGGGTTGTTTGTTTTTTTAATATTGAGCTGCATGTGCTGTTTATATATTTTGGAGATTAATCCTTTGTCCGTTGCTTCGTTTGCAAATATTTTCTCCCATTCTGAGGGTTGTCTTTTCGTCTTGTTTATGGTTTCCTTTGCTGTGCAAAAGCTCTGAAGTTTCATTAGGTCCCATTTGTTTATTTTTGTTTTTATTTCCATTATTCTAGGAGGTGGATCAAAAAATATCTTTCTGTGATTTATGTCAAAGAGTGTTCTTCCTAAAAGATATTGATGGAACTTAAACACAACATATATACAGAAGTGAAGAGCAGCTTTAAACTTAAAGATAGTTTGTAGTTTTATTGAAACTGTCATTTGACCTTCTTCAGTGAATACTATAAAACAATGTGTAGATGGTTCAAGATGGCACCAAAGATCCTGAACTCACCTCCTCCCATGAACCTGCTCCCAAATCTATAACTACAAAGGGAATAATTCCTTCAGAAAGGTACTTGAGAGTGGAGATCAGAGCATCCACAACAAAGGGTAAGAGGAAAGCACTGAGATGGCTAAGAGATGCAGAAATACAAGCTCAAGTATAAACCCACACCCCAGCAGAAATGATCCACCATCAGGAGGGATCACAAAGGTACAGTGCCCTGAGGAGCAAGGGATTTGAGCTCCACATCAGGCACCCCAACACCCTAGATCTTGCACGAGAGAGATGACCCTCCCAAACACCTGGTTTTGAAAACCAATGAGGAGGATTAGGAACGAAGATGGTGGAGTAGAAGGACATGCTCTCATTCCCTCTTGCGAGTATACCAGAATCACAGCTAGCTGCTGGACAGTCATCGACAGGAAGACACTGGAACTCACCAAAAAAGATACCCCACATCCAAAGACAAAGGAGAAGCCTCAATGAGACGGTAGGAGAGGCACAATCACAGTAAAATCAAATCCCATAACTGGTGGGTGCATGACTCACAGACTGGAGAACACTTATACCACAGAAGTCCACCCACTGGAGTGAAGCTTCTGAGCCCCACGTCAGGCTTCCCAAACTGGGGGTCCGGCAACGGGAGGCGGAATTGCTAGAGAATCAGACTTTGAAGCCTCCTGGGATTTGATTGCAGGACTTCAACAGGACTGGGGGAAACAGAGACCCCACTCCTGGAGGGCACACACAAAGTAGTGTGCACATCGAGACCCAGGGAAAAGAGCAGTGACCCCAGGGGAGATTGAACCAGACCTACCTGCTAGTGTTACAGGGTCTCCTGCAGAGGTGGGGGGGGTGGCTGTGGCTCACCATGGGGACAAGGACACTGGCAGCAGAAGTTCTGGGAAGTACTCCTTGGTGTGAGCCCTCCCAGAGACCGCCATTAGCCCCACCAAAGAGCCCAGGTAGGCTCCAGTGTTGGGTTGCCTCAGGCAAAACAACCAACAGGGAGGGAACCCAGCCCCACCCATCAGCACTCAAGCAGATTAAAGTTTTACTGAGCTCTGCCCACCAGAGCAACAGTCAGCTCTACCCACCACCAGTCCCTCCCATCAAGCCTCTTAGATAGCCTCAACCACCAGAGGGCAGAGAGCAGAAGCAAGAAGAACTACAATCCTGCAGCCTGTGGAACAAAAACCACATTCACAGAAAGATAGACAAGATGAAAAGGCAGAGGGCTAAGTACCAAATGAAGGAACAAGATAAAACACCAGAAAAACAACTAAATGAAGTGGAGATAGGCAACCTTCCAGAAAAAGAATTCAGAATAATGATAGTGAAGATGATCCAGGACCTCGGAAAAAGAATGGAGGCAAAGATCGAGACGATGCAAGAAATGTTTAACAAAGACCTAGAAGAATTAAAGAACAAACAAACAGAGATGAACAATGCAATAACTGAAATGAAAACTACACTAGAAGGAATCAATAGCAGAATAACTGAGGCAGAAGAACGGATAAGTGACCTGGAAGACAGAATGGTGGAATTCACTGCTGCGGAACAGAATAAAGAAGAAAGAATAAAAAGAAATGAAGACAGCCTAAGAGACCTCTGGGACAACATTAAACGCAACAACATTTGCATTACAGGGGTCCCAGAAGGAGAAGAGAGAGAGAGAAAGGACCCGAGAAAATATTTGAAGAGATTATAGCCGAAAACTTCCCTAACATGGGAAAGGAAATAGCCACCCAAGTCCAGGAAGTGCAGAGAGTCCCATACAGGATAAACCCAAGGAGAAACATGCCGAGACACATAGTAATCAAATTGGCAAAAATTAAAGACAAAGAAAAATTATTGAAAGCAGTAGGGGAAAAATGACAAATAACATACAACGGAACTTCCATAAGGTTAACAGCTGATTTCTCAGCAGAAACTCTACAAGCCAGAAGGGAGTGGCATGATATACTTAAAGTGATGAAAGGGAAGAACCTACAACCAAGATTACTCTACCCGGCAAGGATCTCATTCAGATTCAATGGAGAAATCAAAAGCTTTACAGACAAGCAAAAGCTAAGAGAATTCAGCACCACCAAACCAGCTCTACAACAAATGCTAAAGGAACTTCTCTAAGTGGGAAACACAAGAGAAGAAAAGGACCTACAAAAACAAACCCAAAACAGTTAAGAAAATGGTAATAGGAACAACATCCATATCGATAATTACCTTAAACATGAATGGAGTAAATGCTCCAACCAAAAGACACAGGTTTGCTGAATGGATACAAAAACAAGACCCATCTATATGCTGTCTACAAGAGACCCACTTCAGACCCAGGGACACATACAGACTGAAAGCGAAGGGATGGAAAAAGATATTCCATGCAAATGGAAATCAAAAGAAAGCTGGAGTAGCAATACTCATATCAGATAAAATAGACTTTAAAATAAAGAATGTTACAAGAGACAGGAAGGACACTACATAATGATCAAGGGATCAACCCAAGAAGAAGATATAACAATTATAAATATATATGCAACCAAGATAGGAGCACCTCAATACATAAGGCAACTGCTAACAGCTATAAAAGAGGAAATTAACAGTAACACAATAACAGTGGGGGACTTTAACACCTCACTTACACCAATGGACAGATCATCCAAAATGAAAATAAATAAGGAAACAGAAGCTTTAAATGACACAACAGACCAGATAGATTTAACTGATATTTATAGGGCATTGCATCCAAAAACAGCAGATTACACTTTCTTCTCAAGTGCACATGGAACATTCTCCAGGATAGATCACATCTTGGGTCACAAATCAAGCCTCAGTAAATTTAAGAAAATTGAAATCATATCAAGCATCTTTTCTAACCACAATGCTATGAGATTAGAAATGAATTACAGGGAAAAAAACATAAAAAAACACTAACACATGGAGGCTAAACAATACGTTACTAAATAACCAAGAGATCACTGAAGAAATCAAAGAGGAAATCAAAAAATACCTAGAGACAAATGACAATGAAAACGCAATGATCCAAAACCTATGTGATGCAGTAAAAGCAGTTTTAAGAGGGAAGTTTATAGCTATACAAGCCTACCTCAAGAAACAAGAAAAATCTCAAATAAACCATCTAACCTTACACCTAAAGGAACTAGAGAAAGAAGAACAAACAAAACCCAAGGTTAGCAGAAGGAAAGAAGTCATAAAGATCAGAGCAGAAATAAATGAAATAGAAACCAAAAAACAATAGCAAAGATCAATAAAACTAAAAGCTGGTTCTTTGAGAAGATAAACAAAATTGATAAACCATTAGCCAGACTCATCAAGAAAAAGAAGGAGAGGAGTCAAATCAATAAAATGAAAAATGAAAAAGAAGTTACAACAAACACCACAGAAATACAAAGCATCCTAAGAGACTACTACAAGCAACTCTATGCCAATAAAGCGGAAAACCTGGAAGAAATGAACAGATTCTTAGAAAGGTATAACCTTCCAAGACTGAACCAGGAAGAAATAGAAAATATGAACAGACCAATCACAAGTAATGAAATTAAAACTGTGATTAAAAATCTTCCAACAAACAAAAGTCCAGGACCATATGGCTTCACAGGTGAATTCTATCAAACATTTAGAGAAGAGCTAACACCCATCCTTCTCAAACTCTTCCAAAAAAGTGCGGAGGAAGGAACACTCCCAAACTCATTCTATGAGGCCACCATCACCCTGATACCAAAACCAGACAAAGATACTACAGGGCTTCCCTGGTGGCGCAGTGGTTGAGAATCTGCCTGCCAATGCAGGGGACACGGGTTTGAGCCCTGGTCTGGGAAGATCCCACATGCCGCGGAGCAACTAGGCCCATGAGTCAAAACTACTGAGCCTGTGCGTCTGGAGCTTGTGCTCCGCAACAAGAGAGGCCGCAACAGTGAGAGGCCCGCACACCGCGATGATAAGTGGCCCCTGCTCGCCGCAACTAGAGAAAGCCCTCGCACAGAAACGAAGACCCAACACAGCCTAAATAAATAATTAAGTAAATAAATAGCGATCCCTTTAAAACTACAAAAAAAAAGTTACTACAAAAAAAGAAAATTACAGACCAATATCCCTGATGAATATAGATGCAAAAATCTTCAACAAAATACTAGCAAACAGAATCCAACAACACATTAAAAGGATCATACACCATGATCAAGTGGGATTTTTCCCAGGGATGCAAGGATTCTTCAATATACGCAAATCAATGTGATACACCATATTAACAAACTGAAGAAGAAAAACCATATGATCATCTCAATAGATGCAGAAAAAGCTTTTGACAAAATTCAACACCCATTTCTGATAAAAAACTCTCCAGAAAGTGGGCAGAGGGGGAACCTACCTCAACATAATGAAGGCCATATATGACAAACCCACAGCAAACATCATTCTCAATGGTGAAAAACTGAAAGCATTTCCTCTAAGATCAGGAACAAGACAAGGATGTCCACTCTCACCACTATTATTCAACATAGTTCTGGAAGTCCTAGCCATGGCAATCAGAGAAGAAAAAGAAATAAAAAGAATACAAATTGGAAAAGAAGAAGTAAAACTGTCACTGTGTGCAGATGACATGAAACTATACATAGAGAATCCTAAAGATGCCACCAGAAAACTACTAGAGCTAATCAATGAATTTGGTAAAGTTGCAGGATACAAAATTAATGCACAGAAATCTCTTGCATTCCTATATACTAATGGTGAAAAATCTGAAAGAGAAATTAAGGAAACACTCCCATTTACCACTGCAACAAAAAGAATAAAATACCTAGGAATAAACCTACCTAGGGAGACAAAAGACCTGTATGCAGAAAACTATAAGACACTGATGAAAGAAATGAAAGGTAATACCAACAGATGGAGAGATATACAATGTTCTTGGATTGGAAGAATCAATATTGTGAAAATGACTATACTACCCAAAGCAATCTATGGATTCAATGCAATCCCTATCAAATTACCAATGGCATTTTTTACAGAACTAGAACCAAAAACCTTAAAATTTGTATGGAGACACAAAAGACCCCGAAGAGCCAAAACAGTCTTGAGGGAAGAAAACGGAGCTGGAGGAATCAGACTTCCTGACTTCAGACTATACCACAAAGCTACAGTAGTCAAGACAATATGGTACTGGCACAAAAACAGAAACATAGATCAATGGAACAAGATAGAAAGCCCAGAGATAAACCCACGCACGTATGGTCAACTAATCTATGACAAAGGAGGCAGGGATATACAATGGAGAAAAGACAGTCTCTTCAATAAGTGGTGCTGGGAAAACTAGACAGCTACATGTAAAACAATGAAATTAGAACTCTCTAACACCATACACAAAAATAAACTCAAAATGGATTAGAGACCTAAATGTAAGACCGGACACTATAAAACTCTTAGAGGAAAACATAGGAAGAACACTCTTTGACATAAATCACAGCAAGATCTTTTTTGATTCACCTCCTAGAGTAATGGAAATAAAAACAAAAATAAACAAATGGGACCTAATGAAACTTCAAAGCTTTTGCACAGCAAAGGAAACCATAAACAAGATGAAAAGACAACCCTCAGAATGGGAGAAAGTATTTGCAAACGAAGGAATGGACAAAGGATTAATCTCCAAAATATATAGACAGCTCATGCAGCTCAATATTAAAAAAACAAACAACCCAATCCAAAAATGGGCAGAAGACCTAAATAGACATTTCTCCAAGGAAGACATACAGATGGCCAAGAAGCACATTAGAAGCTGCTCAACATCACTATTAGAGAAATGCAAATCAAAACTACAATGAGGTATCACCTCACACCAGTTAGAATGGGCATCATCAGAAAATCTACAAACAACAAATGCTGGAGAGGGTGTGGAGAAAGGGGAACCCTCTTGCACTGTTGGTGGGAATGTAAATTGATACAGCCACTACGGAGAACAGTATGGAGGTTCCTTAAAAAAGTAAAAATAGAATTACCATATGATCCAGCAATCCCACTACTGGGCATATACCCAGAGAAAACCATAATTCAAAAAGACACATGCACCCCAATGTTCATTGCAGCACTATTTACAATAGCCAGGTCATGGAAGCAACCTAAATGCCCATCGACAGATGAATGGATAAAGAAGATGTGGTACATATATTCAATGGAATATTACTCAGCTATAAAAAGGAATGAAATTGGGTCATTTGTTGAGACATGGATGGATCTAGAGACTGTCATACAGAGTGAAGTAAGTCAGAAAGAGAAAAACAAATATCATATATTAACGCATATATGTGGAACCTAGAAAACTGGTACAGATGAACCGGTTTGCAGGGCAGAAATTGAGACACAGATGTAGAGAACAAACATGGACACCAGGGGGGGAAAGCAGCGGGGGGGCGGGGGGGAGGTGTGATGAATTGGGCGATTGGGACTGACATGTATACACTGATGTGTATAAAATTGATGACTAATAAGAACCTGCTGTATCAAAAAATTTTTTAGGGGCTTCCCTGGTGGCGCAGTGGTTGAGAGTCTGCCTGCTAATGCAGGGGACACGGGTTCGAGCCCTGGTCTGGGAAGATCCCACATGCCACGGAGCGGCTGGGCCCGTGAGCCACAATTGCTGAGCCTGCGCGTCTGGAGCCTGTGCCCCGCGACGGGAGGGGCCGCGATAGGGAGAGGCCCACGCACCGCGATGAAGAGCGGTCCCCGCACCGCGATGAAGAGTGGCCCCCGCTTGCCGCAACTGGAGAAAGCCCTCGCACGAACCGAAGACCCAACACAGCCAAAAATAAATAAATAAATAAATAAATAAATAAGAAAATCCTTTAAAAAAAAAATTTTTTTTAAATAAGTAAATAAATAAATAATACAAAAAATCTGCACTAAAATAAACATTCAAATTGATTTTTGTTGGTTTTCTCTTCCTCTACCCACACAAATTTGTGACTATACCCAGCCAGGTACAAGATTATTACCAAGATGACTGAAATCAACACTCTACCATTTTCCACTAAGAACAGATAATCAATTTAAAACTAAGGGTTATTTCAGGTGAACAAGGCAAAACTGCCACCCTTTCATGGCCCCAGAAAAGACAAGATGTGACAGGAGCCCCAAATGCACAAGAGGTGACAGAACCCTTCTCTTCTTTGTGCAGCAGAAGAGGCCACATTATTCAATTCAGTTAAAAGATTATGATCACACAGACTGGGGATTTTGACTGGAGGTTTGTATAAGGAGCTCTCAGAAGGTCTCAGGTTTACTCTTACTTAATGCAGTCATCAATCCTCATGAACACCACACTGCAAAACTAACAAATACACTGTATAACAGTAGCCAAGCCTGAACAGATCAGCCAAAGGAATCCTCTGAGACCTCAGGAGCCATGGAAAATGTAATACAATTATCTCCCCCCGGAACTCTGTACATTTGTTACAAAGAGCTCCTACTAGCATTTCATTCCAGTACAAATGCCTAAAATTAATTCCAAAACAAATCAAGCCAAGACTTCGTCTTGAAGACACTAAACCTGCATTGGTTGATCACTTTGTCTTCTTGAATTCACACAGGCAGCCAGGATTATAGACAGGGCTTCAGTCTGACTCTTTCCTTTTCTTTTTTCATTTGGAAGATTTTTACTGATTTCCAACTGAGTTCCTAGAGCTATGGATAATAAGTCTTTTTCAATTATTAGTAATTAGAATTAATAATAAATAAATTATGTTTATCATTATTATTTCTACTTTACAAATTTCCCTTGTATTTTCAATACACTATCTCACTTAACGCTTCCAAAAAAAAAATCCCTGGGCAATTATGTTTTATTACCATTACCATTTTATAGATGAGAAAACTGAAAATCAAATCAATTATTTAATTCGGCTATAATCTCGTGAGAACTAGGAATCAGGTCTCACATCATGACTATGGCTTTCTCTATTACAACCCATTGCATCTCAAAACAACACAAAAATCAGATTAAACCAAGAATGCACAGAGGGAAAAAGGCAATGAACTGGAAGCAGCATTTGGGCTGAATGAATGGCAACAAAAAAGGTCATGACAGTTCTAAGGACAATAAGTAAACTGGTTGATTAGAAAGTAAGGTTTGGGGAACCTTCAGTGCCAGGCTGAGAATTCTGACTTGTGCCTATAGGCCAGTGAAGAGCAGGCCAGGAACAAGCATGGCAAGCACAGTGGTCAGGGGCACCATTAAGGTCCTTTGGGCAGGAGGGTACCAGCTGAGACTCAAGAAAGACAATGAGAGTGGGAATGGGAATGGAAAGTAGAGAGGTAACAGTTCAGATCTGCATCTTAAATGAGTCCTTCTGGTGATTACGGAGCAGCAATTTGAGAGGGAGAAGCCCAGAGGCAGGGAGACCAGTTAGGAGACCTGCAGTATCCAAGTGAGGATGAGGTCCTGAGCTAGGGAGGGGCCTGGTGGTTTGCGATAGAGAAAAAGATTAATGCTGAGAAATATTTAGGGCATAAAATTTACAGCCCTTATAAGATGATGGTATATAAAAGAAAGAAGGATGACTCTCCGACTTCTAACACAGAAGACTGGGTAGATGGTACTGCCACCAGCTAAGAAAAAGAACATGGGAGGTTAAACAGATTTAGAGAAAAATTAATTCCATTTTGGTCAAGTTCATGGGCTATCCAAGTAGATATGTTGCCTGGGCAGTTGGAAAGATTATGATACTGATGTAATAAGCCAGGAAATAGGTTTACATTAGCACACAATGGTAACTGAAAATGTGAGAATGTATAAACTCTCTGAAAGAGAATATGCAAGGGGGCAGGGAAACGTATCTTTAAGAGATGGACAGAGAATCTAGAGTCTTTAAGTCCTGGTCAAGGAGGTAGGAGGAGCTCTGGGAAAGCTCAACACCTAGAAAGAATAGAAAAGAGAGTTTCAAGAAAAGGAATGGGCAGCAAAAAAAAAAAACAAAACCAAAACCAAACAAAAAAAATGCTTATGAAGAACGTAGGGGCAGGACAGGAATAAAGATGCAGATGTAGAGAATGGACTTGAGGACACGGGTGGGGGAGGGTAAGCGGGGACGAAGTGAGAGAGTGGCATGGACATATATACACTACCAAATGTAAAATAGATAGCTAGTGGGAAGCAGCCCCATAGCACAGGGAGATCAGCTCAGTGCTTTGTGACCACCTAGAGGGGTGGGATAGGGAGGGTGGGAGGGAGATGCAAGAGGGAGGAGATACGGGGATATATATATATATGTATAGCTGATTCACTTTGTTATAAAGCAGAAACTAACACACCATTGTAAAGCAACTGTACTCTAATAAAGATGTTAAAAAAAAAAAAAGGAATGGGCAGTGGTGTCTAACGCAACAGAAACACCCAGCAAAATAAGGAAGGAAAAATCAGTAGCAAGCAGGTGGTGACTGGTGATGTCGGCAACAGCACTTCAGGTAAATGATGAAAAGAAGTCTCATTTCATGAGCTGAACAAGACCGAGAGTTGAGGAACTGAAGACTAAGAGAGGGACTTCCCTGCTGGCGCAGTGGATAAGACTCCGAGCTCCCAATGCAGAGGGCCGGGGTTCAATCCCTGGTCGGGGAACTAGATGCCACACACATGCCGTGACTAAGAGTTCACATGCCACAACTAAGGAGCCGGTGAGCCATCAACTAAGGAGCCCGCCTGCCGCAACTAGGGAGCCCACATGCTGCAACTAAGGAGCCCATGAACCACAACTAAGGAGCCCGCCTGCTGCAACTAAGACCCAGTGCAATCAAATAAATAAATAAATATAGACTATGAAAGCTGCCCTCTCTTTGGTAGAACTTTGCAGGAGAAGCGGAGATAAAACATTAGACAAAACTAGAGAGGGACCTATGGGCAAGGAAGGCGTGCAGGCATGTTTCACATACTGAAACAATGGTTCTCAACCTGGGCCAGACATCAGTCCTTGTTAAAAGGTCCCCTGATAATTCTAACGTGCAACTGAGTCAAGAACCTCTGGACTCAGCGATATTAGTTTATCAAAAATGGAAGAGTGAAGATTCAAAACAGGGAGAGGCTGAGTAAGGAGCAACAGAGCCTCGGGTCGAGATGAAGATGCAAACCTAGTGCAACCGGAAGGGAGACATGATATGGGTATTTCTTTTTCCAAGCAGTGATTAATAAGCAGGCCAAAAGTTCTGAGAGATTTGAAGTCAACATTTTTCAAAATTAATGTCCTTTTGATTAAAAAAAAAAGATTTCTGCATTTCACCTAATCTCAGATGCCACTGACTATGGTATGTATCCCAATTTTAGAATCAATAAAATACAGTATTTTAAAAATTGTTCATTTCTGTGATGTCATCCCAATTTTAGTTTAAAGACTGCTGAAATGGTTACAAGTTTAAATATGAAATATGACAATACAGCAAGTTTTAAAGGTAATCTATTAAACATCATCCATCTTGCAATAGGGAAGAACAAATCTGACTCCATATTGGATACATTTCTTTTACTCTATCCTTTGTATTCTACTGCTTTTGCTACAAGTTAATCATGAAAAGGATGTTGCCTATAGCTTCAAGTATACATAATGGCCCACCTCAGTGTCTGGGAACTCTGCCTCCCATGCCTGAGTGTTAAGCTAAAATACCTTTGTTCAGCTCACAGGAAACATCCTGACCAGGCCCACCTGTGAATGGCTATAAGAAGGAAGAAATTAACACATCCCCTCTGGAGTCTGGCTGGAACCAGGAAATATTTGCAACAACTTATCACTTTTTTACTTCACGTCCTCACCTCCCCGCTCTTTGTTCTATTAAAACAAAGAAACAAACAAACAAAAAACACTAGCATCCAAACATGGGCAAGATGGTTCTTTGGGACACTAGTCCACCATCTTCTTGGTCTGCTGGCTTTCCAAATAAAGTCACTATTCCTTGCCCCAACACCTCACCTCTTGATTTATTGGCTTGTCGTGCAGTGAGCCAGTACGAACTTGGACTTGTAACAATCTCTAAGGTGATACAGCAAAGTGTCTACATAAAATCACTGATGGCAGTAGGCTCTATTACTTTAGTTAAGAAATCCCATCCCACCGAATTCCCTGGCAGTCCAGTGGTTAGGATTCTGCGCTTTCACTGCCGGAGCCTGGGTTCAATCCCTGGTCGGGGAACTAGGATCCCACAAGCCACACAGCATGGCCAAAAAAAAGAAACAAATCCCATCCCAGAATCACCACCCCTGGTCCATGTGAGTATGTCAGAAGGAAATGAGCACTCTTCATTGGCTGTCCTGAAGAGTTACACCAAGTAGTATGTACTCACTCTAGGAAATAAAGCCATACATAACTGTGAAGACCACACTAAGTAAACAAAGAGCCAGTATCAATATGGTGACACAAGCATAGACAAGCTGAGTTCTGCACAGTTCTGATAAAATCAAATGCTCACACTCATATTTATAGAATCAAAATTTTCCTACATGTTTGATGTTTGCTTTATTAAACAAATGTATTGTTTATTTAGACAATTCTGATATTGCTTCCATTCTGCTCTGATTTCTGAACGCCTGAGTACAAATCTGTATCCATGCATGAGAATATAAATTTTATATTATTTTGAGAAAGGGGAAAATGTGCTATCCAAAATGCCAGAATTCATTATTATTTCAGGTTTTATTCTTCTCTTCCAAAGGGAAAGGGTTTTTCTTTGTTTTTGTTTTTATTTTGAAACCTTTTGAGATGCTCTTTGCAAACATTCTCTGTTCTTCCCAAATGGATTTTAAATAGTCATTATTTCTCTCTGACTAAAACAATGAAACAATACTTCTGAAAACAAAAGTTTAAAATTTTGCTTTTAAATTCTTCAGAATATTTTCATTCAACATAGCACATTAAAAGAAATTTTAAATAAAAGAAATTCACGAGTAGAAACCATTGTCAACTAATTGATTCACCAGCCAACTGTAAATTTAAAGAATCTTTTGATACAACCTGAAACATTTTAATACCCTCCAGCTTTTAATTTCAACTTGATGGCTTGAATGTTTTTGATAGATTACAGTCTTCCTGTTTTTCGCACTTTCACTTTGTTGACCTATATTTTGATAATTTGATAATCATTTTATAAAGGCATGAATATAACTGTAAAATGAAATTGACTGAATGACAAAAAAATTGACAGAATATTCACATCTTCACAAAATCTAATTACTTGTAAACTCAGGAGATGTGTGTGACAGCATGGGTACAGAGCTCGTGTGGTTCTTTGTCTCTAATTAGGCAAGTAAAATCCTCTCCTCACAAAAAATGGAGCCGTGCTAGGGCTGGACACACATTTTATTCAAATCAATTTCAATCTGCTGCAAATAAATTCTTCTAAGCCTATATACATTTATTAAAGAAAGTGTCATCAATAACTAAAGGTAATTATTTGATTTCATCAGGATAGCTAGCTGCAGAAGCAAAGAAATGACAGTTGAGTCAACAGTTCTTGGGAACAACACGGCAGCCATCAGGAAAAATATATATCATAAAGCTTGATTCCCTACCTCAATAATTCCTTACACTCAAAAATATTCCAGGATTTCCCTGGTGCCACAGTGGTTAAGAATCCGCCTGCCAATGCAGGGGACACGGGTTCTACTCCTGGGCCGGGAAGATCCCATATGCTACAGAACAACTAAGCCCGTGTGCTCCAACTACTGAGCCTGCACTCTAGAGCCCGTGAGCCACAACTACTGAGCCCTTGTGCCACAACTACTGAAGCCCACATGCCTAGAGCTCGTGCTCCGCAACAAGAGAAGCCACCACAATGAGAAGCACGTGCACCGCAACGAAGAGTAGCCCCCGCTCACCACAACCAGAGAAAGCCCACGCGCAGCAACGAAGCCCCAATGCAGCCAAAAATAAATAAATAAATAAATTTATTTTAAAAAATATTCTGGATGAAAAAAATATTTGATTGTTCATTTCTTCCATTTACAAAAAAAAAAATCACGAGTGAATTTTTTCCAAAGTTAATCTTGGATTGGAAAGGACTTTCCAAAATGACAGAAAACTCAGCCATAAAAGAAAAGATGGACAAATGATACCTCATGAGGATTTAAAACTTCTATTTGGAAACGTCTACCATAAACAAAGCCAAAAGTCAAATAACAAACCGAGCAGGTATTTGGACTATGTGACAGGTAAAGAGTTAATTTCCTTAATATTAAGATGTCATTTAAACCGTAAGAAAAAGAAAACTTCTACAAGGAAAGTTTGATAATACTGGGATGAGAGACAACAGGCACTCTGATTCACTACTGAAGACTTACACTAGTGCACATTTTTTGCTGGTATTTGATGATATCTACAAAAATGTTAAAATACAGCCCTTAAAATCCAGCAATTCTACTTCTAGGAGTTTATCCTACTACTATACTTCCATCATATA
This sequence comes from Balaenoptera acutorostrata, assembly GCF_949987535.1. Lineage (NCBI taxonomy): Eukaryota > Metazoa > Chordata > Mammalia > Artiodactyla > Balaenopteridae > Balaenoptera > Balaenoptera acutorostrata. The sequence goes on along the minus strand of NC_080080.1, from coordinate 59,015,780 downwards.
TGAGGTTATCCTTTATAGCACGGGTCCCCAATCCACGGACCGCACAGCAGGAGCGGCGAGCGAGCGAGCGAAGCTTCATCTGTATTTAGAGCCACTCCCCATCGCTCACATTACCGCCTGAGCTCCGCCTCCTGTCATATCAGCGGTGGCATTAGATTCTCATAGGAGTGCAAACCCTACTGTGAAGTGCACATGCGAGGGATCTAGGCTGCGTGCTCCTTATGAGAATCTAATGTCTGATGATCTGAGGTGGAGCTGAGGCAGTGATGCTAGCCCCGGGGAGCGGCTGCAAATACAGATTATCATTAGCGGAGAGGTTTGACTGCACAGAGACCATAATAAATCAATTGCTTGCGGACTCATATCAAGACCCTATCAGTGAGTGGCAAGTGAAGACAAGCTCAGGGTTCCCGCTGATTCTGCACTATGGTGAGTTGTATAATTATTTCATTATATATTACGATATAATAATAATAGAAATAAAGTGCACAGTAAATGTAATGCACTTGAATCATCCTGAAACCAGTCCGTGGAAGAACTGTCTTCCACAAAACCGGTCCCTGGTGCCAGAGAGTTTGAGGACTGCTGCTTTACAGAACTGCTGATTATGAAGGGAGGAAAGAGTGTCCATTATGATACTGCTACACAAAAGAAAAGTCTGGCTCCAGTTTTAAAGTGAGATTGCTGTAAATGTCAATACGAAAACATGTCTCATTACACTGCTAAAATGAAAAAAGCAAAGTGCTATGGCAGAGACTTCTATGTCTTTCCTAAATCACATTTCTTTTTCCTCCAGGCCATATGGCCAGACTACATTTCCCAGCCTTCCCTGTGGTTATGTGGGGCATGTGACTAAGACTGGCCAATAGAAAGTGTGTGAAAGTGATGCCTGCCACCTTTAGGCCTGGCCCGTAAAAACCTCCTTTGTGATCTCTGGTGTTGTCTCTTTCATATCCCTACAGCTGGGAGTAAAGCTACCAGCTGGAAGAAGCCTGAGTCCCCGAGATTCTGCTTAATACAAAGCTGCCAAGGAGCTCCACTCAACCAAGACACCACACACTTGACCATTATGTAAGAATTAAAATTTTATTGTGAAACCACTGAAATTTTGAGGTTATTACAGGAGTCATCCTATAACCTGTAACCTGACAAACATGGCTCCCATCTGTGATTTCTAAATAAACACACTTGCGTGAGCGCGCACACACACAAACACACGTATGTTGATATACAATATAAAAATATAAAAGTAAATACTAAACCATTAACAGCTGTTATCTATCAGAAATGGGACTAGGGATCAGCGAAGTAGATAGAGATGCTTTCGCTTTTCACCTTATGCTCCTCTGTGCTGTTTGATTTTTCGGTTGCTGCTGTTTTACATTTACTAAAAAGGAGTTCATGAAAATCAGATACCTGCTGCAAATGTCAAAGGTTACACAAACTGCCAGCTGTCCACAGTTCTACAGACTGTCTTGTATCACTGTATAAACAGAAGAAGCAAGTGCTTCTTCTCTTACTCACCAAGTGCTTAATATAACCTGAACCACTGGGAACACCGGGGCTCCGGCTGGTTAACGGGAGAAAACAGATTTTCGCTTTTTCCAGGAACATTAATTCTTTTTTCAGACACAACGTAGTATTTAGTGGGTTTACTCATTAGTCACTAAGCCTTTAATGTCCTGAAAGAGATTAACGAATCTCTGGAAAGTAATCCGTTGTAACCATGGTTATGGCGTCCCCATGGCTACAGAAAACACCCACAGTGTAGGACACCTAAACACTGCCGCCCACTTAGATACACACCACACACACAGACACACACACACCTCCTGCACTTACTCTATTTTTATCTGAATTGGTTACATATGGTAACAAATTCTACACAATCCCACATAAATAAAATCGTTAGCTGCACTGCCTTCTAGGAAATTAAATACTACCACCATCCTCCATTCCTGCACCACTCAAAAACAGAAAAAAGGTGGAGGGGTCAACACTATCACACCACCTAGTGAGGCCACCTCAAATTTAACCTTCAAATCCAGTATTTGTTCTCAATTCTGTCATCCTGGCAGGAAGAATAAACCAAGAGAGGCATTTACAGGGACGACACACGTATGTCTGTGTGTGTGTAGAGGACCATGGCAGTCCACGGCACTGTAAGGCACGGATGAACCACAGCACCTCAATGTGAGCAACACCTGGACCATTTCCTTCAAACACAAACCCCACCTGCCCTACAAATCTGACTCAGCTCCCCAGCTGGCAGTAACCTCTGAACTCTCACATTTGTGATCTGTACCTCTGTATGCACAGTGGCTTTCCACCTGGGATCACAGTTATGTATAAAATGTAACTCCTCACAAGACTAAGCTGTCTGAAGGTTAATTCCACATCCCATTCATTCCCCTCGGAGCTCACACAGCATCGACATCAATTTCACCTCCCAGGCATCACTCCCTAGCCCCTAGGTTCCAGCGGCAGAGGCTCTGCACCTTTGCCACACACATCACTCCCCAGGCCACCTCTACCGCGAGCCGCAAGGTGGTTTCCCAGATGGCGGCCAAGGATGGCTGGCAGTCATGCCCTGTGTCGTCCCCTCCCACATGGTACCAGGGATGGTCTGTGTGAACTACAGAACGCAGCTCCTGGGTTCTCTCTAGGATCATTCGCTCTCAGGGAAGCAACGCCACTGGCAGCCTTATGGAGAGGTCCCTGGAGTGAGGAACTGACACCTCCTGCCAAAGACTTGTGAATGTGGGATATTATCAAAGTTGACAAGAGTTTTTTGACCCTCTTGAATAATTATAGCTTATTTTCTATTAGGACGAACTTATTTCCAAAGTATGAATCAATCCTTCATATTTCTTCTGCACTGCTGATTTAAACACAGAATATTTTCACTTTTCTTCTCATTCAAACCCCAAATCAAGCTTTGAGATGACTGAAGCCCCAGCCAACAATTTTACTGCCACCTCATGGGAGGCCCTGAGCCAGACCGTGTATCTAGCCAGTCTCAGATTCCCGACCTTCAGAAACTGTGTGAGAGAACAAATGTTTGGGTTTTTTTTTTTTTTTAAGCTGCTAAGTTTTGGGATAATGTCAGGCAGCAATAAATACTAAGGCAATCTCCATACCACCTTTATCTGGAATGTTCTTTCCTAGGCCCAACTACCCAAATTCTCAAAGTTGAGATCCAATGACGGTGGCTTATCTTTTACAAAAATGCTCTGGACTGTCCCCTCACCAGAATTACTTACTCTTTCTCTCAATTCAAATTGCATGGGTCACTGTTTAACACTGAGGTTACTCTGTCATATGTTGCAGTTAAGGCTCACAAGCCTGCATCCTGTAAGCTCTCTGAGGCACAGATCAGGTCAGGGATTCTCACCCATCCCACACCTGTGTACAGAAAAAACTAGGAAGTAATTCTACCGGACTTTAGTTACAGTTGGGCTGGTTCCCAGTAATAAAGACTTTATTATCCATGCAGAAGCCTGCTCTAGCTGGGACCACAATTTGAAAAATGGGGAGAGTCAGAGAAGGAGGCAGGAAAAGCACAATCAGATTGGTCCTGGGCTGAAGTCAACCTTTCCTTCCCTTCCCTACCCCTATACTTTCCCTGGTAACTCCATCAGAGGAGAGTGAGGCAGGATGAATAACTGATAGAAACATCGAGTCTGCACCTTCACAGGGCAAGTCAGGTAGAGCAGGTAGTCTGGAAGGCAACAGAACACCCCCCTCCGAGTCAGCTGCACTGGCTTCCAGCAGCTGATGGGTGCAGTCACACAGCGTGAACTTGGGAATCAGACCCATGTGGATTTGCATCTTGATCTCACAATTAGGAACCATATGACCTAGGAAGAAAGCATCCAGTTCTTGGACCTTCAGATCTCTCACCCGTAAATTATTACAAATTACTAAGGCAACTATAGAAAAGACTAAATGAGATCAACCTACAAGTTTACGTGAAACACCTGGAAGAGTGGGGAATCATCTCATCCACTTCCCTTCCCCTCACTGAAGCCAGACTTCAGGAGAAGCTGTGCCCCAAGTCGGAGAGTCTAAGCTCTAACATGAGGACCCAAAGTCAAGTCATCTCTACTGCCCGTGTTGCTACAAATCCCAAAAGAGGCTCTAGGGTTGGGGAGACAACCCCCAAATTCACTTATATACCTACGTACAGCTCCAATTAAAAATTTTGGTTCCTTCCAAACATACATTTTCTCTTTGACCAGAACTCATTAAAACTTAGCAAAAGGCCACCCATAAGTATATTCGAGGCTTATTACATGTAGTATCACCCCAAAGAACTTATTGTACCTAATTTATATGTTGGCACTCCCCCACCTGACTATACCTTCCTAAGGTGCCAGAGCCATGGATTCATTTCTTGTGTGTGTGTGTGTACATATGTGTGTTTTAAGCTTCATAATTAGCACAATGTCCACCACTTTAAAAGCAACTAATTTGACCAATCAACTAGAAATTATTATTTCTAGAACTTACAGGTATCACATAACACTACTCTGGGGACTAAAAATGTAGAAACATTAAAAAACCTACTAAGGATTAGACAGTTCAATTTTCAACATAAAGCATGTCTATTAAGATTCTAGTACATTACACTGTATTAAGCACCAAAGGAGACAAAAAGAAGCAAAACACTTTTCAAAAAAATGTTATTTATGGTCTCATAACATTCATGAATTATAAAAATTACATTTTTAGACAATCACAAAACCCACAATTAATAGTTCATTTGTTGGTTAATCTACAAGGTGAAATCCATGTAAAAGATTCCAAAATTTTAATTATACCTGACAAATTTTGTAATCAGCTTTAAAAAAACGTTCAAGGTATAGTCAGAACCAAACCAGGGCAGTCATGCTTCTTCAAATGAAAAGTAATCCTTGTCAGGCAAGTATATATTGTAATATTTTGTTCTTTCATCTACTATGAAGAATCTCATGATAATATTTCAAACAACTAGTAAGTAAATTACATCTTAATTTACCAACACACAAAACCAGGATTTTGCAACAGAAGGCCAATTCTGACTAAAATAATACAATACTTTTAAAAAAATACTGAACAGTAAAAAATGGTAGACATTTTACAATGTGGGAAACCATAAAGAAATTGATCAACACTCCTCACAATCAACACGGCTCTTCAAGCTGACTGAGGTTAGATGACATTTCACTCCTGTTCCCCTTCCTGAAAGGCCCGAGTGTCTTGTCACACAGCTGACACTAGCACCGATCTCTCCAGAGCAACTGCAGGAAGCCCTGCAGCGCCAGCAAGGGCATCAGATGTCCCCCACCCCTTACATTAAATACTTATTAGCTTTCAGAATAGCGGCCTTCTTGGGGAAGTTCATGGGATGCACACGTGACTCAGAGCCCACCACTCTTCCTTCAAAAACAATCTTTTTTTTTTTTTTTTTTTTTTTGGCCACACCACGCAGCTTGCAGGATCTTAGTCCCTGACCAGGGATTGACCCCAGGCCCTCAGCGGTGAAAGCACAGAGTCCTAACCACTGGACCACTAGGCAAGTCCCCCAAAACACTCTATCAGATTCACTGGAATAAATCCAGAAAGGGAGTGTCCACAACTGGTTCCTTTTGGGTCAGGCAGGCACTGGCCTACCCGTTTTACATGGTATTCAGTGTCTATTGCTTTAAATGGTATTCAGTGCCCATTTTAATCAAACCTAAGGGTTTTCCCATTTTTTAGGTCATCTCTATCCCCTCAAGTACCTCATCCAATAAGTTGTAACAGAAAAAGATTTAATAAAGCACTGTATCTAAAATCTAATAAGCCTCTTAGATCTTGGCTGTTTGGAAAGAATTAACATTGTAATGAGTTACTCTGTGGGTTAGTTTTTAATTTGTTTCCCCACACCCCATGAGGTTCAAAACGCACAACTGTCTCAAGCTCAGCTGAAGTACTCCTGGAAGAGGCTGCCCTGTATTTGGGAAGCCCTCGTGTTAAAATCAGCACAAATTCTGTTGTCACTCGTTAGGGTATCTTCACGTCCCAAAGCAGAAGCGTAAAAGTAGGTAACAGATACTTAGGTATCCTTAATGACAAAATAGGATTTTCCTTGCATGAAAAGCAGATTCTCCCAAGAAGCTCAAAGATACGATAGTGATCTTGTTTAAGCCCAGCCTGGGGCCAGAAGTGAGCAATGTGAGTAAAGATTTTGAAGGCAAGAGATCTTGGGCAAGCGTGGCAGCTGTCTCCATAAAAGTTTGAACACATCTTCACGGGAAAGCAGTCTGTGTGCTGTAGAAGAAGCCAGACTCTCAGGAAGCTGCTGAAATGTAAGAACTCCTTCCTCTGCTTCCTTCTCTCCGGGACCTCGCTCAGCGCCTGGCATACGGGACCATCCCGCCCGCAGCAGTCCATGGCAGCACCGTGGACAGTCTGACAAACCAGGAAAGCCTAATACAGACATCAAATCTTTGAAAAGACCAGTTTCCTTTACATACTGTAACTCCAGACTAAATCAACATTTCCACTTGTCTGAGACAAAGGAGAAAACAGAAACCATTTTCTCGAAACTGAACTTAAAAGTCATAACCTTTATTAGGCGGTATTCTTTCTGATTTTGGAGGGTGTAGAGGGATGTTAAAAAATCTCACATTTTAATTTTAGAAATGGTGGCTTTTTGTTGGTTGGTTTTAATGACTTGGCAAAACAAGGATTTGAGGACCCAGTGTGAGCTTCCCAGCCCCAACTTTAATTTCACCAATCTACGAAATCCTAAGTATTAGGAATGGTAGTGCTGAGATGTAACACTCACTTACCCTGCACTTACCTATGACTGCAGCCCCTAGCACCTGCCGACTCACCTAGCACATATCCCTGCCCAGGACAGAACAGAAAAGGAGGAATAACTCGTGTTGAAGGTGGAGGGCATGAGGAATGTTGCATTTGGTTATAAATATAGAGAGTCTGACCCCGGGGAAGAATATCCAAGATTGGAGAAGTCTAACAATGACTTCACATAAAAAGATACATTTGGACCCAAACCCTCTAGAAACTATGTGAGCCATTGTTACTGAGGGCATTTCTTATCCGTCAAGGATATTAAGGGGGAAAAAAACCAGTTGAATATCACTGTTTTGGGAAGTCCGCAAAAAATGAAAAAAGACTGGCCAGCAGCCCGAAGCTCATTTCAGGTTGAATTTGTAAAGAGCCCAGTCAGCACATTTTTACAATTTTCCTAGCAACTTGGCTTAGTCCCAGATTAGGAGGAGACTAAAACAAATTACCCAGGGCTGGGCATTAATATGGTGAACATCACAGAGAGTCAGGGAGACACCATCATCTATTTGAACAAAAATGAAATAAAAATATACATGCTCAGCAATTTCACTTCTTCATGTTACCCTAGACGAACCTGCTTACATAACACAGGAATTAAAAAAAAAGATGCTCAGTGCAGCATTCGTTTATAATAGTTTTTTAAAAATACTGTAATGAACCAAAATGCCCATTGACAAGTCAAACTAAGGCATATTTACACTCTGGAACACTAATACAGAAGCACGTATGGTATGATAGCGTTTGCTGTTTTAAAAGGCGATCACACGCACGCACACACACACAAATCAATTCTTTGAGTGTCCACAAAGTGTGGTCCCTGAATCTGGAAACTTGCTCAAAATGCAAATTCTCAGGCCTCCCCCCCAAGAAGGACTGAATCAGAGATCTGGGTCCAGCAATACATGTTTGTGCAAGCCCTCTGATGCAAGCAAAAGCTAGAGGGCTGCTGTCTACACGGGTCTATCTACACATCCCCAAGAAATGGACTGACAAGACTCACAGCAACTGAGGTCTCTGAGCAATCACCTTTATCTATATTCTCCCCCCTCCCTCTTTTTTTAAACAAGGAGATTTTATTCATGCATTGCTCCATAAGTTAAAAGTAACTTTTTTCAGATACTACAGGCGGAGATTGGGGAAGAGTTAACTACGCAGCTGCGGTGGAGGGAAAGCTGATGGAATGGGAGAGCGGAAGTTCCCTAAGACCTGCTTAAAGGGGAGGTCACAAACAGGAAGAACAAGCCCAGGAGGAATTTTACTCCAGAACTCTCCACAGAGTTCAGCTGGTCCTACTGGTGTGCCTGTGGAGAGAGTGCAGGACAGTCAACTCTAGTAGGAAGGACAGCTAGCTACCAAAGGAGAAAAAAGAACAATGCAGACATTGTTTTGGAAAAGCTAGACTTTTATAAAATCTTTTGTTGTCCTGTTTCGTCGATTCTTCAGCATTACACACTGCAGTTGCCAATGCCACGTGCACCCCAGCTGTCATCCTTACATCTGCTGGGACTGTTTTGCAGGTGACGAGAAAGGGAGCTTTGAAATCTAAGTCACAGATCCTAGTGCACACATCTAGCCACTATGCCTCTAACCTTGATCATCCTCCTTCAAGGCAGTGGGACCTGGAAACACACATGCACACAAAGACATACACAAGCATTGTACTTTATTTTTTAACTTGACCATCAGAAGAAAATCAACCATTACTGCTAATATTTATAAAGATAAACACACAAGGGTAGTTAGGAATCCTTTTTAAAATAAGGTTTACAGAAATCTATATATTTAAAAATAGGATTAGCTATACTTAATTTTCAGTTGAGAGATGGCAATAAGAGGTGACCTATTAATCTCCATGCTATTACTACAAGTCATGCTCTAACCCAGGGATAAAAATAAATGGTATTTTATAAAGATTTATGAATTTTCCACTTCTAAATTTTTTTTAAAGTGAGAGCTTAGCTGATTTGATATCAAAAGTGCATGGTGTCACCCTTGACAGATACAACAATTTTAACAGCCAACATCTAAAACAGCCTAGATATTCTTACTGAACTTTGCCACAAAAGATCAAGGAAAAGTTTCGCTCTATATAACAAGTGCTCTTCAAATTTCACTGAAGAGAAAAAGCTGGATAAAAGTACACTCTCACTCTGGGGTTTTGGGGACATCAGCTACTCCCGTTTAAAGCTTTATTCTCTCGCATATTGCGAGGTCATCACAACCCACTTGTTCTTTGACATAAGCAAAACCCCATGGTCGAAGTGATTGCAGAACTACAAAGAAACAGCTGTATGCCATTCAATTTTCTGGGCCATGTTTCTCCATGGTACAGAGAAAAATAATTTCTTTTTTTAGCCTAAAAGGAAGCACAGTTCTCCTTCTCATCTCCCACCATTCGGCCAATTTTTTTTTCTTCCTCTAACAAGGCCAAATTTTTAGCTATATCCATGTAAGAAGCTTGGGTTCTTTACCCAGAGAAGATGAAGCAAAAAGTGTTGTGATAACCTCATATAATAGAACTATCCAATTAAAGAAAAAGATTTGCCACTACATCAAGAGTATTAAAGACACAGACATAGAGAACAGACCTGTGGTTGCCAAGGGGGAGGTGAGGTGGGGGAGGGAAGGATTGGGAGTTTGGGGTTAGCACATGCAAACTATTATATATAGAATGGATAAACAACAAGGTCCTACTGTAGAGCACAGAGAACTACAGTCAGTATCCTGTGATAAACCGTAATGGAAAAGAATGTACATATCCATATATGTATAACTGAATCATTTTGCTGTACACCAGAAACTATCACAACATTGTAAATCAACTATACTTCAACAAAATAAAATAAAAAAGAGTATTAAAGAAAAACATACTTTACCTCTAAAGAGAACAGACTTAGGGACTTCCCTGGTGGTGCAGTGGTTAAGAATCCGCCTGCCAATGCAGGGGACACGAGTTCGAGCCCTGGTCCAGGAAGATCCCACATGCCACTGAGCAACTAAGCCCGTGTGCCACAACTACTGAGCCTGCGCTCTAGAGCCCGCGAGCCACAACTACTGAGCCCACGTGCTGCGACTACCGAGGCCCATGCGCCTAGAGCCCGTGCTCCGCAACAAGAGAAGCCACCACAATGAGAAGCCTGCGCACCGCAACGAAGAGTAGCCCCTGCTCACCACACCTAGAGAAAGCCTGCACGCAGCATCGAAGACCCAACACAACCAAAAATAAATAAAATTAAAAAAAGAATTAAAGAGAACAGACTTAAAACCTGAGAAAAAGAGTATAAAAAGAGTAAGGTGTAAGCTATATTACAAGATCATTTTGCAATATGTCTATTGTAATATATCTGTGCCTAAATGAGTTAGGAAGCAAGTTAAGGTAAGAAGCAAGACACAGAACATAACTGCCTTTAGGTCAATATTTGTCAGAGAAAGCCTAAGCATTTACTGATAAGCAGCTTTCAGTATAAACAAAAGCCTGGCACCTCTCTGTTAGTTCAGTAAAAGAGCACTGCAACTCTGGGAAGCTGTGCCTTCCTGGGGTGGGCGGGCTTGAAAGGCACCTTCCAGAACAGACATTTCTGAATGCCCAGTAACAGCGGGAGAAAGGAAGAAGGCTAGCCCTGTCTCTACCTCCCTGCCACAGCCCTCCGACCTCGGGAGCAGGTCAATCCCCAACATCTTTTTCCTCCCCCATCCCGTCTCCATCCTCATCCCCAGCCCCTGCACCCAGAGGTAGAGAGCTGATCCCGAGATGAGGGGCCAGCCATATCCTCAGGAGAGGCTGGAGGAGCCAGGTCCGCCCACCACAGTAAATGACAGAACCGCGTGCGCAGAAATGAGCCGTCTGAGCTCGGATGGGTGACCCAAGACAGCTGCAGTTCCCAGAGGAGGTCCACAACGCTGCTGTGAAAACACCCGTCCTCCTCGACACCCACCCCCACCGAAATGCCCCCTGCATGGAAGACTCAAAACTGTGCCTGGCAAAGCCAGCTTTAAAGCAGATCTCTTACGTGAAAGAAGTCAGGTACAAGCAAGTCTCAGGTTCCCTTTGAACCGAGGAAAACTGACTTCCTGAAGGCCTGCCAAAGCAGCAGCCTGTGTTTCAAGTAAACGCTTATGATTAAGAGCCTGAACCCTGACTCGACAGGGTGTGTGCAGGGCAGGGGGGAGGAGGGCAGAGGGGACAAATATGACTGAATAAAGAAAATAAGGCCTGCACCTTGGTTTGTACTTTCATTAGAACATGTTTGTTTCCATTAGTATATCTGTCCTTTAATTAACATGTATATTCAAAGACAGAATGATGCTTACACACGAACAAATAAACGTGGGAGAGGAGTGCTTAAGATTATAGGGATCACTAGGTTCTTTATTAAAAACAATGTTTTATTACAGTCTATAATTATGTAATATCTTTGAAAAAGAAATGTTTTATTGCTTTGCTTCTCCACTAAAATTATGTTTAACCTATGCCCCCCAAAATGATAAAGAATTACTGCAAAGCATATAAAAATACTAAATATGTTAAGTTGCAGCTGCTTTAACGACACAATGCCCAGTAACTGAAGGAAGTTAACGATGGCCATAGTTGCTTCCAAAAAGAAAAAAAAAAAAAAAAGCCCATGGGACTGCCCCGGGTGGAGGTGGTGGGCTACCCATTGTTTCCCGCTGGAATAAGCAGAGGTGTGCTGCCTCAGTAGGAAAAACAAATTCCTCAAAGGGAGCCAAGGTTCCCTGAGGCAGCTGGGCAGGGCTGAGGAGACATTTCCCTCCCAGCTCTTCCACCTCCATCATCGCCTTCTGTCCACAACAGCCATCTCGAGACTGCATTTGATTTGCAGTCCCAAGGATTTTGCCATACTGGCATCAAAACATTTCACTCATCCATGGTTCCTGCAATGATTCACAGGCAAGATTCCTTACATTTGAGACTTGGTATTATTAAGTAAATCAGCTCCACTGAGGTAAATCTATGTATATAACAAATTCACTTAAAATAAGATCTCTCTACCTGACTGAGAGGCGGTAAAATATTGCAGATAAACTACACGATCTTAGGGAGCTCTTTTAAGCCCCCTACACTTCAAAGCCCTTCATCAGGAAAATGGAAGAGAAAGAGTGCATCTGCCCAGAGTTGATGCGAGTGTCAGATAAGGCATTCGCTGCCCACCACTGCTTGGCTGGAGCCAGGACCCAGGATGCACCGAATAAATGTCTTAGCACCATCACCACATAAAATTCCCTTTTTTTGCACACAGTACTGGTTGAAAACAACTAAGAATTTCACATTTTTCCAAAGCTGAAAGACCAAAACCATCCCCATCTTGCCCTCTGCACCCTTTCATTCACCTTTTCCAAACTCTAAAGAAAAGACGAGCAGAATTGCCATGCTCTCTGTGGCAGGACACGCTGAGAAGGACACAACAACATTTTTCTCTTGTTCAGTGTGGAAACTATGGGTGTGATGTACTGGTATTAATGGGAAAATGAACACACATAAAAAATCCCCCCAATGGCATTTCACTGTCAAAAGCAAAAGGGTGAGGGGACTTCCCTGGTGGCCCAGTGGTTCAGAATCCACCTGTCAATGCAGGGGACATGTGTTCGAGCCCTGGTCCGGGAAGATCCCATACGCCGCGGAGCAACTAAGCCCATGCACCACAACTACTGAGGCTGCGCTCTAGAGCCCGTGAGCCACAACTACTGAAGCCCACATGCCACAACTACTGAAGCCCGCAGTGCCTAGAGCCCGTGCTCCACAACAAGAGAAGCCACCACAATGAGAAGCCCGGGCACCGCAACGAAGAGTAGCCCCTGCTCACCGCAACTAGAGAAAGCCTGCGTGTAGCAACGAAGACCCAACGCAGCCAAAAATAAATTAAATAAGTAAATAAATAAATAAATAAAATTGAAAGCCAAAAGAGTGGCTGGGCAGACAGGCATCTTGGTCAGGAGAAGGAGAGTCAGCAGGGGAAATTCCTGACGCTCTCCCCAGGCAAGTGCCGGTGACAGCACCAGGAGCCCAGGTGGAAGGGGCCACCCATCCAGCAACCTCTCCCTCAGCCCAGGAAGCTGGAGCATCTGTTGGTTGCCAACGTGTCCAGAGTCCGAGGTGGAAGTGACAGTATGACAAAGGTCCACATCCTGAGACAGCACCTGATTAGAACTGCAACTAACCACTTCCCTCAATTCCTTTATTTTTTTAAATTTATTTTATTGAAGTATAGTTGATTTACAATGCTGTGTTATTTTCTGCTATACAGCAAAGTTATTCAGTTATACATATATATGCATTCTTTTTCATATTCTTTTCCGTTATGGTTAATCACAGGATATTGAATATAGTTCCCTATGCTTATACAACAGGACCTTGTTTATCTATCCTATATATAATAGTTTGCATCTGCTAATCCCAAACTTCTAATTTATCCCTCCCTCACCCCCTTTCCTCTTTGGTAACCATAAGTTTGTCCTCTATGTCTGTGAGTCTGTTTCTGTTTCATGGATAAGTTCATTTGTGTCATATTCTAGATTTCACATATAAGTGATAATCACATGATTTTTGTCTTTCTCTTACTTCACTTAGTGTGATAATCTCTAGGTCCATCCATGTTGCTGCAAAGGGCATTATTTCATTCTTTTTTCTGGCTGAGTAATATTCCATTGTGTATATATACCACATCTTCTTTACCCATTCATCTGTCAATGGACATTTAGGTTGTTTCCATGTCTTGGCTATTGTGAAGAGTACTGCTATGAACATAGGGGTGCTAATAAGTTTTAAAAATGATATGGCCTCCAAGTGTTTCTACATTTGCCCAGAATTCACACAGAGAAACCCAAATAGTTCAACCATTACAGTATAATTTTTGAGAATTCCCAATTAATAACTTGAAATATTTTTTTCTAAGCTTTGAATCATTATACACACACCAAAAAAGGGAGGGGGGGTAGGGAGAGAGAGAGAAGACCTAAATTCGCTTCACAATAGCAATGAAATTAATTAATAATAAATGAACAGAGTTCCGGCAGAGAGCGCGGTGAGAAGCGGATCGCGGCCTTCTAGCCCGGGGCCCTCCAGGCCCTCCGGCCTCCGGTCGGCAGGTGAACTGGGGGGCCCCCGGGACAGGCTCAGGCTGTGTCTTGCCGAGCCCCAGAGCCCTCGCCGCAGCCGCCCACTGGCAGGGCCCGAGCCTGGAAGCAGCAACGAACTTCTCCCCCACCCCCACCTCCGCGACCTAATGGCGGCGGCCCCTTGGAGCCCAGATCCCGCCCACCGCCGGGTCTCTTGACCCCACGCTGTAGGGGTTAGGCGAAGCCTCCGGCAGGCCACCGAGGACGTGGCGCCTTTGGGCGTCGGGCGTGGCAGGGCGAGAAGAATGGTGGCCACTGGAACGCCGCGGAGGGCCCTTAGAGTTTCGAGGGCCCAGGAAGGGGGGTCTGCGTGGACGCCAGCTCAGCCACCCTTAGGCCTTGGAGCCCGCGCGGATCCGGGACCTGAGGTGACCTCTCTGTCCCAGTTGGACGAGACCTCACCTCGTCCGGAGAACTACGGACAAAGGCCTGAACGGGCCCGGAAGGTGAGCGGAGCCCCGGTCGACGACGGGTGGAACGTTAGCGGGTCATCGGGCGGTTGGTCGTCGTTCTACCAAGACTTAGATGTCGGAAGATAGAAATGGTAGAATAACGTACCACATGCGGCCAATAGGAAGTGCCCGCCACCCTTTGGGAAGATTTACTGGCCGTTTATAGAAGGCCTGTGTATATAATATGAAAAAGCTGCTCTCAACTTTCCCCCCAACCTTTCGAAAGAAAACTTTTCGCTACATATAGGCCTTCTAGATGTGAAGAGGTTGCCGACGTATGATAGAGTTAAAGTCACATGTCTTGTAAATGCCCATTTGTTTCTTTAAAAAAACCGTAGAAAAGAAATGTCTTCTGGAAATGACTTTTCGAAATGGAGTTGTTTGACCACCTCTAGAGGCGACATCAGGAGCCACAGAGGTCCACGTTTGTCCAGTGGGTTAGAGGACATGGAATGGCAGACGTTGAGGAGGAAGAAAAGAAGGTTCTATGCCAGACTGGTCACAGTTAGAAGACTTTTCCATATTAGAACCATTGTTTTGTGTGTGCATTTTATTCCTTACTACTGTAATGTAGTTGACAATAAGTACTTTTTTGAAATATCTAGTCTTTCTAGATGTTCTGAAGTGCCTGATATATGTTCAAAGTAGAGGTAGTAAAAAGACATTTTGTAAATATCTTTTTGTTAAAATTCGTATGAAATGTTGTTTTGGGGGGGAGGGGTGGCCAAACCACCTTTTTGAACAGTACGCAGTATGCACTGTGTTTGTGCACTGGTTCAAGGTCGGGGAGAGGAGAAGGAAGTGCAAAGAGCTCTGTGCCAGTGTGTTTATAGTGAGGCAAGATTAACCATTGTCTTTTTTATGTTCCTGCATTTTGTTTCACTTTGCTGTGTATATAGTGTATATAATGGACAAATGAGTCCTAATTTACAACACCTAGTCTTTCTAGATGTTAAAGAGGTTGCCAGTGTATGACAAAAATAGTTAGTAAATAATACATTTTGTATATTTTGTGTTAAAATTTCTAGGAAAGATTGTCTTCTGAAAATTTGAGCATTATAACCCTCTGGGTTGGAGGCGGGGGAGAGAGAGAAGGGGGTTGGTCTTAAAATGGCTAGAATGCTGGTATTTTGAAGACACTTTCAGATTATAACTGTTACATGTGTGCAGTTCGTTCAATACTGTTCTGTATATAGTGGACAAATTAAGTCCTTATTTGAAACATCTAGTCCATCTAGATGTTTAGAAGTGCCCAACGTATGTTAAATGTAGAGGTAGTAAAATATCACTTTGTAAATATCTTTTTGCTAAAATTCATAGGAAGTACTGTCTTTGGGAATGTTAAATGTTAAACCACCTCTCTGAACAGTATACTATTGTCTATACTTGTTCAGTGGTTTGGAGGAGGGAGGGAAAGAATTGCAAATGGTAATATGCTAGTGTGTTCATACCTGGACGTTTTCATACAAAACCATTTTTTGTATGTTCATTTTGTTTTGCTGTGTATATAGTGTATATAATGGACAAATTGAGCCCTAATTTTGCAACATCTAGTCTCTAGATGTTAAAGGGGTTGCCAGTGTATGACAAAGTAGTTAGTAAAATTAGCACATTTTGTCCACTTTATTGAAATTCATAGGAAAGCTTGTCTTCTGTAAATGACTTTTGGATATGAATTTGTTCAACCATCTCTAAGCATTACACATGCATGTACTTGTCCACTGGATTGGCGGCGGAGAGAAGGAAGTGAGGGAGGAAATGGTTCAGGCCAAAATGGTCATATTTAGAAGATACCTCAGATTATAACCCTTGTTACATGTGTGCAATTTTATTTAACAGTGCTGTGTACATAGTGGACAAGTAAGTTCTTATATGAAATATCTATTCTTTCTAGATGTTTAGAAGTGCTTGATGTATTTAAAAGTAGTTTTAGTAGAATAATGCTTCTTGTAAATAGCTTTTAAAAACTGATGGGAGGAAGGACGTGCTCTCACTCCCTCTTGCGAGAGCACCAGAATCACAACTGGCTGCTGGACAATCATTGACAGGAAGACCCTGGACTTCACCAAGGAGGACACCCCACGTCCAAGGACAGAGGAGAAGCCACAGTGAGACGGTAGGAGGGGCGCAATCAGAGTAAAATCAAATCCCATAACTGCTGGGTGGGTGACTCACAGACTGGTGAACACTTATACCACAGAAGTCCACCCACTGGAGTGAAGGTTCTGAGCCCCACCTCAGGCTTCCCAACCTGGGGGTCCGGCAAAGGGAGGAGGAATTCCTAGAGAATCAGACTTTGAAGTCTAGTGGGAATTGATTGCAGGACTGTGACAGGACTGGGGGAAACAGAGACCCCACCCTTGGAGGGCACACACAAAGTAATGTGTGCATCGGGACCCAGGGGAAGGAGCAGTGACCCTGGGGGAGACTGAACCAGACGTACCTGCTGGTGTTGGGGGGTCTCCTGCAGAGGCGAGTGGTGGCTCTGTTTCACCGTGGGGATAAGGACACTGGCAGCAGAGGTCCTGGGAAGTTCTCCTTGGCGTGAGCCCTCCCAGAGTCTGCCATTAACCCCACCAAAAAGCACGGGTAGGCTCCAGTGTTGGGTTGCCTCAGGCAAAACAACCAACAGGGAGGGAACCCAGCCCCACCCATCAACAGTCAAGTGGATTAAGGTTTTACTGGGCTCTGATCGCCACAGCAACAGGGAGGGAACCCAGCCCCACCCATCAACAGTCAAGTGGATTAAGGTTTTACTGAGCTCTGACCGCCACAGCAACAGTCAGCTCTACCCACCACCAGAGCCTCCCATCAAGCCTCTTAGATAGCCTCAACCACCAGAGGGCAGACAACAGAAGCAAGAAAAACTACAATCCTGCAGCCTGTGGACCAAAAACCACAGTTACAGAAAGACAGAGAAGATGAAAAGGCAGAGGGCTATGTACCAGATGAAGGAACAAGAAAAAACCCCAGAAAAACAACTAAATGAAGTGGAGATAGGCAACCTTCCAGAAAAAGAATTCAGAATAATGATAGTGAAGATGATCCAGGACCTCGGAATAAGAATGGAGGCAAAGATTGAGAAGATGCAAGAAATGATTAACAAAGACCTAGAAGAATTAAAGAACAAACAAACAGAGATGACCAATACAATAACTGAAATGAAAACTACACTAGAAGGAATCAATAGCAGAATAACTGAGGCAGAAGAACGGATAAGTGACCTGGAAGACAGAATGGTGGAATTCACTGCTGCGGAACAGACTAAAGAAAAAAGAATAAAAAGAAATGAAGACAGCCTAAGAGACCTCTGGGACAACATTAAACGCAACAACATTCGCATTATAGGGGTCCCAGAAGGAGAAGAGAGAGAGAAAGGACCAGAGAAAATATTTGAAGAGATTATAATCGAAAACTTCCCTAACATGGGAAAGGAAATAGCCACCCAAGTCCAGGAAGCGCAGAGAGTCCCATACAGAATAAACCCAAGGAGAAACACGCCGAGACACATAGTAATCAAAGTGGCAAAAATTAAAGACAAAGAAAAATTATTGAAAGCAGCAAGGGAAAAACGACAAATAACATACAAGGGAACCCCCATAAGGTTAACAGCTGATTTCTCAGCAGAAACTCTGCAAGCCAGAAGGGAGTGGCATGAAATACTTAAAGTGATGAAAGGGAAGAACCTACAACCAAGATTACTCTACCCAGCAAGGATCTCATTTAGATTTGATGGAGAAATCAAAAGCTTTACAGACAAGCAAAAGCTAAGAGAATTCAGCACCACCAAACCAGCTCTACAACAAATGCTAAAGGAACTTCTCTAAGTGGGAAACACAAGAGAAGAAAAGGACCTACAAAAACAAACCCAAAACAATTAAGAAAATGGTCATAGGAACATACATATCGATAATTACCTTAAACGTGAATGGATTAAATGCCCCAACCAAAAGACATAGACTGGCTGAATGGATACAAAAACAAGACCCATATATATGCTGTCTACAAGAGACCCACTTCAGACCTAGGGACACATACAGACTGAAAGTGAGGGGATGGAAAAAGATATTCCATGCAAATGGAAATCAAAAGAAAGCTGGAGTAGCTATACTCATATCAGATAAAATAGACTTTAAAATAAAGAATGTTACAAGAGACAAGGAAGGACACTACATAATGATCCAGGGATCAATCCAAGAAGAAGATATAACAATTATAAATATATATGCACCCAACATAGGAGCACCTCAATACATAAGGCAACTGCTAACAGCTATAAAAGAGGAAATCGACAGTAACACAATAATAGTGGGGGACTTTAACACCTCACTTACACCAATGGACAGATCATCCAAAATGAAAATAAATAAGGAAACAGAAGCTTTAAATGACACAATAGACCAGATAGATTTAATTGATATATATAGGACATTCCATCCAAGAACGGCAGATTACACGTTCTTCTCAAGTGCACACGGAACATTCTCCAGGATAGATCACATCTTGGGTCACAAATCAAGCCTCAGTAAATTTAAGAAAATTGAAATCATATCAAGCATCTTTTCTGACCACAACGCTATGAGATTAGAAATGAATTACAGGGAAAAAAACGTAAAAAAGACAAACACATGGAGGCTAAACAATACGTTACTAAATAACCAAGAGATCACTGAAGAAATCAAACAGGAAATAAAAAAATACCTAGAGACAAATGACAATGAAAACACGACGACCCAAAACCTATGGGATGCAGCAAAAGCGGTTCTAAGAGGGAAGTTTATAGCTATACAAGCCTACCTAAAGAAACAAGAAAAATCTCAAGTAAACAATCTAACTTTACACCTAAAGAAACTAGAGAAAGAAGAACAAACAAAACCCAAAGTTAGCAGAAGGAAAGAAATCATAAAGATCAGAGCAGAAATAAATGAAATAGAAACAAAGAAAACAATAGCAAAGATTAATAAAACTAAAAGTTGGTTCTTTGAGAAGATAAACAAAATTGATAAGCCATTAGCCAGACTCATCAAGAAAAAGAGGGAGAGGACTCAAATCAATAAAATCAGAAATGAAAAAGGAGAAGTTACAACAGACACCGCAGAAATACAAAACATCCTAAGAGACTACTACAAGCAACTTTATGCCAATAAAATGGACAACCTGGAAGAAATGGACAAATTCTTAGAAAGGTATAACCTTCCAAGACTGAATCAGGAAGAAACAGAAAATATCAACAGACCAATCACAAGTAATGAAATTGAAACTGTGATTAAAAATCTTCCAACAAACAAAAGTCCAGGACCAGATGGCTTCACAGGTGAATTCTATCAAACATTTAGAGAAGAGCTAACACCCATCCTTCTCAAACTCTTCCAAAAAATTGCAGAGGAAGGAACTCTCCCAAACTCATTCTATGAGGCCACAATCACCCTGATACCAAAACCAGACAAAGACACTACAAAAAAAGAAAATTACAGACCAATATCACTGATGAATATAGATGCAAAAATCCTCAACAAAATACTAGCAAACAGAATCCAACAACACATTAAAAGGATCATACACCACGATCAAGTGGGATTTATCCCAGGGATGCAAGGATTCTTCAATATACGCAAATCAATCAATGTGATACACCATATTAACAAATTGAAGAATAAAAACCATATGATCATCTCAATAGATGCAGAAAAAGCTTTTGACAAAATTCAACACCCATTTATGATAAAAACTCTCCAGAAAGTGGGCATAGAGGGAACCTACCTCAACATAATAAAGGCCATATATGACAAACCCACAGCAAACATCATTCTCAATGGTGAAAAACTGAAAGCATTTCCTCTAAGATCAGGAACGAGACAAGGATGTCCACTCTCACCACTATTATTCAACATAGTTCTGGAAGTCCTAGCCACGGCAATCAGAGAAGAAAAAGAAATAAAAGGAATACAAATTGGAAAAGAAGAAGTAAAACTGTCACTGTTTGCGGATGACATGATACTATACATAGAGAATCCTAAAACTGCCACCAGAAAACTGCTAGAGCTAATTAATGAATATGGTAAAGTTGCAGGTTACAAAATTAATGCACAGAAATCTCTTGCATTCCTATACACTAATGATGAAAAATCTGAAAGAGAAATTATGGAAACACTCCCATTTACCATTGCAACAAAAAGAATAAAATACCTAGGAATAAACCTACCTAGGGAGACAAAAGACCTGTATGCAGAAAACTATAAGACACTGATGAAAGAAATTAAAGATGATACCAACAGATGGAGAGATATACCATGTTCTTGGATTGGAAGAATCAACATTGTGAAAATGAGTATACTACCCAAAGCAATCTACAGATTCAATGCAATCCCTATCAAATTACCAAGGGCATTTTTTACGGAGCTAGAACAAATCATCTTAAAATTTGTATGGAGACACAAAAGACCCCGAATAGCCAAAGCAGTCTTGAGGCAAAAAAATGGAGCTGGAGGAATCAGACTCCCTGACTTCAGACTATACTACAAAGCTACAGTAATCAAGACAATATGGTACTGGCACAAAAACAGAAACATAGATCAATGGAACAAGATAGAAAGCCCAGAGATTAACCCACGCACCTATGGTCAACTAATCTATGACAAAGGAGGCAAAGATATACAATGGAGAAAAGACAGTCTCTTCAATAAGTGGTGCTGGGAAAACTGGACAGCCACATGTAAAAGAATGAAATTAGAATACTCCCTAACACCATACACAAAAATAAACTCAAAATGGATTAGAGACCTAAATATAAGACTGGACACTATAAAACTCTTAGAGGAAAACATAGGAAGAACACTCTTTGACATAAATCACAGCAAGATCTTTTTCGATCCACCTCCTAGAGTAATGGAAATAAAAACAAAAATAAACAAGTGGGACCTAATGAAACTTCAAAGCTTTTGCACAGCAAAGGAAACCATAAACAAGACGAAAAGACAACCCTCAGAATGGGAGAAAATATTTGCAAATGAATCAACGGACAAAGGATTAATCTCCAAAATATATAAACAGCTCATTCAGCTCAATATCAAAGAAACAAACACCCCAATCCAAAAATGGGCAGAAGACCTAAATAGACATTTCTCCAAAGAAGACATACAGACGGCCACGAAGCACATGAAAAGATGCTCAACATCACTAATTATTAGAGAAATGCAAATCAAAACTACAATGAGGTATCACCTCACTCCTGTTAGAATGGGCATCATCAGAAAATCTACAAACAACAAATGCTGGAGAGGGTGTGGAGAAAAGGGAACCCTCTTGCACTGTTGGTGGGAATGTAAATTGATACAGCCACTATGGAGAACAATATGGAGGTTCCTTAAAAAACTAAAAATAGAATTACCATATGACCCAGCAATCCCACTACTGGGCATATACCCAGAGAAAACCGTAATTCAAAAAGACACGTGCACCCGAATGTTCATTGCAGCACTATTTACAATAGCCAGGTCATGGAAGCAACCTAAATGCCCATCAACAGACGAATGGATAAAGAAGTTGTGGTACATATATACGATGGAATATTATTCAGCCATAAAAAGGAACGAAATTGAGTCATTTGTTGAGAAGTGGATGGATCTAGAGACTGTCATACAGAGTGAAGTAAGTCAGAAAGAGAAAAACAAATATCGTATGTTAATGCATGTATGTGGAACGTAGAAAAATGGTACAGATGAGCCAGTTTGCAGGGCAGAAGTTGAGACACAGATGTAGAGAATGGACATATGGACACCAAGGGGGGAAAACTGCGATGAGGTGGGGATGGTGATGTGCTGAATTGGGCGATTGGGATTGACATGTATACACTGATGTGTATAAAACTGATGCCTAATAAGAACCTGCAGTATAAAAAAACAAACAAAACAACTAATACTAAACTTTCATTGGGTTATTTGTATGGAAATATGTTAATATAAATGTTTCAGACATTACATGAAATTTCTAAAAATCTTATATTTGTATTTGTATGGAAATATGTATGGAAATATGTTAATATAAATGTTTCAGACATTACATGAAATTTCTAAAAATCTTGTATTTGTATGGAAATATGTATGGAAATATGTTAATATAAATGTTTCAGACATTACATGAAATTTCTAAAAATCTTATATTTGTATGGAAATATGTATGGAAATATGTTAATATAAATGTTTCAGACATTAAAAAAAAAAAAAAAAAAAAAAAAAAAAAAAAAAAAACTGATGGGAAATACTGTCTTTGGAAATGGAATTGTTAAACCTCCTCTCTGAACAGTATACTCTGTGCTTGTTCATTGGGTTTAAGGAGGTGGGCGGGAAGATTGCAAAAGATGTTTTGCTAGCAGTTACTAGAACATTGCAACTTACCCATTGCTCTATATGTGACATGCATTTTGTTTAACTTTACTGTATATATTTTGTATATACTGGACCAATGGGTCCCAATTTTATAATATCTAGTTTCTAGATATTAAAGAGGTTGCCAATGTATGACAAAAAAAAAAATAATAATAATAATAATAATAATAATAAATGAACAAACTAGGAAATCTCTTTTCAGGGGGGTTTTTTATTCCTAAAGAAAAAAAAATTAATACTAATAGGAAACATAAAACATATTGAATAAATCCATGAAATCCCTTAAGTAAAAGCAAAACAAAAAGAACAAAAGCAACAAAACTCCTGAGTTCCATTTTATGTCCCCAAATGAGTAAAGATTAAAAAGAGAAAGAAGAAAATGGAAATTAGGTGGAGTAAAAAGACGGGAAAAGAGAGAAAGGCTAAGGGAAGGAGAAAGGAAAAGCAAAGATGGAGAACAGAAAACTGAGAGAAACAACCATGCACAAACCCAAACTGAGGGGAACGGACAGACTGACGTGGGATCTGAGGTTTATGCATCACTTCGTATTTTAGGGAATTATCAAAGCGACCTAGTGCACTTTGTTCCTTTGTTTTTTATATTGAATGAAAGATTCTTTAAATTCTATAGTGCTTTACAACTTTCAAAAGTTTCACACACATGATTTCATATAATCCTGTAATAACCTTTTTTTCCCTTATCCCTATATTGCCTTTCTCCTATTCCCTCTCCCCAGTGGTAACCACTAGTTTGTTCTCTGTATCTGTGTGAGTCTGCTTCTTTCTTGCTTTACTCACTAGTTTGTTGTATTTTTTAGATTCCACATATAATTGATATCATACATATATCTTTCTCTGTCTGCCTTATTTCACTTAGCATAATGCCCTCCAAGTCCATCCATGTTGCTACAAATGGCAAATTTTCATTCTTTTTTATGGCTGAGTAGCATTCCACTGTATATATACACATCTTTTTTATCCATTCATCTGCTGATGGACACTTAGGTTGCTTCCATACCTTGCCAACTGTAAGTAATGATTCCATGAACACTGGGGACCTAGTACACTTTGAAAAGTTGGTTGTTTCACCAGAGGTCACTGCATTTCAAATTTAACAGCTACAGGTGCCATTGTGAAGAGAATAATCAGACAAGGACAATGTCATCAGAACTTCATGGGTAGTGACCACAGCCCCAGCCAGAGGCCACCTGCAGGGCAGCAAGGCTCCCAGGACTGGAGTCTCTTCTCAGGGCTAAAAAGAGGAAGGAAGTTCGGGAAGAGATTGTAATTCTGGGAAAAATAAAAGCCCCTAAACCAAGAGAAAGCTGTCATGTTATCTTTACTGTTAGTCAAAATCTTCATTGAATTCCTGAAGCAGTGAAAGGTAGCCACCCACTGGAAAACCACCAGGAGAACCGACTGAAAGGTCAACCGTGACCCAAGGAGAACAACTGGCTGACTTTCCAGTGGGGGTACTGCCTCTCTGGAGGGAAAATCATTTCTCAAGAGGCTATTTGACAAATTCAGACGCTGCATAAATCAGCCCCGCAGCCGAGACGTTCCACGATGAAAAGGGCGCGCTCACAACTTCAGGTTTGCCCTGAGAAATCACTGGTTTAAAAAAACATCACAGCTTTACTATGATTTGGCTATAATGTCACCTCAAGGCTAAATTGCTTCTCTGGCTCTCATACCACCCAGAGAATGTATAATGCTTTCGTTTTGCAGATATTTAATAAATACCTATTCTCCGCAAGGCTCTTACACATTAAAGTGAATTACTGCTTACAGACTTGAGCGCCTTGAAGGTCAAACTCCAGGACGGGACTATTAAAATACATTTTGCATTAAAAGCATCTTAACTAAAACCAGTGACATATACAGGAATAGCAAATCCAGTTATTCTCCCTTGCCTCGCTTTCTTCTCTCATTTTACAAACATGCACAGAGATCAAACGAGCACCCTCTCTGCGTATGAAAACAAAAAACAACACTCAGTGCAGGCAAGCAAATCACCAATGAAATCCAAATTTCCCTTTAAAACACCACCTTGCTTCTTGAAAGAGCAGTCTCTCAATTTGTGGGGTTTCTTTTTTTTTTTTTTTTAACCACATTTGACCATTCTCACAGGCCCCAAATCCATGGGTTCTGCCCTCTCCCTTCTCCTCAGCCCCCTCCCAACCCTTGGAGCTTGAATCTCTCAGCATTACCCATGACTGGCCCTCATCACCAAAGCCAATATCTACTGTCCCCCCTCGAACTACTTGGCGTCTCCAGGGCCTTTGAAAGTTAAACTCCCTATTCCTGAACCTTCCTCTCCCTGCCCTGAAATCTTCAGATTCCATGTTCTGTTCTACTTTTGTTCCTGGGCCATCTCAGCAACGTAATAGCTTCAAATATCACATGTGCTAATATGTAAGTAATACGCTAATAGTTAATAGCTTCAAATGATCACAAGTCTCCCAAACCTTGCTCTCCTGCCCAGTTCCTTCTTTATTTTTAAATTTTTGTTATTAAAGTGTAGTTGATTTACCATGTTGTGGCAATCTCAGCTGTACAGCAAAGTGACTCAGTTATACACACAGAGACATTCTTTCTTTCTATTCTTTTCCATTATGGTTTATCACAGGATATTGAATATAGTTCCCTGTGCTATACAGTAGGACCCTGTTGTTTATCCTTTCTAAACGTAATAGTTTGCACCTACCAGCCACAAACTCCCAGTCTATCCCTCTTCTTCCCTCCCTCCCCCTTGGCAACCACAAGTCTGTTCTCTATGTCCATGATTGTTTCTGTCTCATAGATAGGTTCATTTGTGCCATATTTCAGATTCCACGTATAAGTGATATCATATGATATTTGTCTTTCTCTGTCTGACTTACTTCACTCAGTATGAAAATCTCTAGTTGTATCCATGTTGCTGCAAATGGCACTATTTCATTCTTTTTTATGGCTGAGTAGTATTCCACTGTATATATGTACCACATCTTCTTTATCCATTCCTCTGTCAATGGACATTTAGGTTGTCCCAGCTCCTTCTCTTCAAGATCCATAGTTCACCCATGAAACCATCCACACCAACATCCCACAAGGACCTGGTGGTGGTTTTAAAACATGTGCACACATTTATCGTGCACACACTCTTCCCACCAAAAATGGAGTCTAATTCCCCTCTCCTTGAATCTCGGCCAGTCTTTGTGACGCATTTCTAACAGAATGAGGAGGAAGTGATGCCACGTGACTTCAAGGCTAGGTCACACAAAGCCACACAGCCTCTGCCTGCCTCCCTCTTAGGACCTGCAGGTTGGGGGCCCTGGGGTAACACATAAGAAGCCCAGGCATACTGAGGCTGTATGCTGCTGGGTCAAGAACATGGTCTCCAGCTAAAAACAGTACTCAACACAGGCAAGCAAATCACCGTCCTCCAACAGGTCATGCTGTTTTCACCGGAGACCACGGGGATTGAGTCAGGTGCCCGAGGAGCGCCAGCTGCTGGCATCTCCCCAGTACAGCCGCCTTCGTGTCGTGCAGTGAGTGAGCCTTTGGATGAGCCCAGCCTCATGCTACAAGCCTCCCAGCTGAGCTGAGTGGAGCAGAGACAAGTTGTCCCCACCAAGCCCTGCCCAAATGACAGATCTGTGACCATAAAAAAAATGCTACGGTTTTAAACCACTAGGTTTTGGGGTGGTCTGTTATGCAGCTTTGGATAAACAGAACAGACCTCAGATGTAACACACTCCAAATGGAATTCCCTTTCTTCTACCTGCCTCTGCTCTCCTTCCTGTTCCATGTGATCTGAAAGCCCTAGTCGGCTCCTTTTTCTTCTCAGATCCCCTCCCCTCACATCTGACTTGTTCTACCCAAAGATCCCTCGGGAACCCAGCACCACCACCTCTGGCGTGGAACACAGTGATATACCCCCTGCCTGCTTTGCTAGTACCTTCTACGCAGCTGGCAAAATGCTGTTCTAAAACTAAACTCCCACCCGCCTACCACCTGCTTATCAGAACAGAAGTCCTGATTCCTGATCCCAGTACACAAGAGTGCTCACACAGCCCTAGTGACTGCCCAGAACTCCAGCCACAAGGAATTTCTGAGGATCACCAGCACCTTTTTTGCCCTTTCATGCCTCTGCACCTCCGCACATGCTGAACCTTCTTCCCAAATTCCCTTCCTCACCCTTCCTTCTCTCACCTAGTTAGCCTTCAAGTCCAAGTTCAAAGGTCACCTGCTAGGAGACTCCTGTCCTGATGACCAGCCGGAGCTGCTCACTTTCTCCTCAGCCTGTCAGGCAGCCCTTACAACCTCCACTTGACTACAGTGACCAAGTTCTTTGTGTGTTTCTCCAGCCTGGCCTGTGAGCCCGAGGGCAGGCATCATATCATAATTGTCTATAAATAAATGAAATGTTTAATTTGATTGGGGAACCACTGAATTAGCATTTTACAGAAAGGCTAACATTCCGTTTCAGAATCAGTATCTATTGAAGCCCAGTGCTAGTCACAGATTTTTACTCAATTTTTGCAAATAGTTGAGGTATTATCAGCCTCAAAGAGGTTGAGTGACTGATCCAATGTCTCATCACCAAAAAGTGATGAAGCCGAATTTTGAACCCAGACGTAACTTCAGGTCCAGCATTCTTTGCCCTGAACATTTACAATTAGTTCTGGTGCACGAGGACAGACACATGGCCATAGTCTGGTGTAGATACAAGTCCTAGTGCTCCCTTCCCATGGTAGCTACCATAGCATTGCACGCTTTTGAACACCTTTGAAAGGAAAAGGGAGATGATATAGAACTTTGAGGTAGTATAATATGTTGCATAAGTACATGAACTATATGGTCAAATATTTCAGATTTAAAACTCAGCTCTGTCTGCATCAAGCTATGTGCCCTTGGAGAAGTTATTACTTCATTCTTTTTTTGTTTTTTAATAAATTTATTTATTTATTTATTTATTTATTTATTTATTTATGGCTGCGTTGGGTCTTTGTTGCTGCGGGTGGGCTTTCTCTAATTGCATTGAGTGGGGGTTACTCTTCACTGCGGTGCATGGGCTTCTCATTGTGGTGGCTTCTCTTGTTGCAGAGCACGGGCTCTAGGCGCACGGGCTTCAGTAGTTGTGGCTCGTGGGCTCTAGAGTGCTGGCTCAGTAGTTGTGGCGCATGGGCTTAGTTGCTCTGCGGCATGTGGGATCTTCCTGGACCAGGGCTCGAGCCTGTGTCCCCTGCATTGGCAGGCCAATTCTTAACCACTGCACCACCAGGGAAGTCCCATTACTTCATTCTTTCATATTTTGTTTCTTCAGTTGTAAAGCAAGGATATTATGAGTGTGGCTCACAGGTTTGTTATAAAGATTTTCAAAATGAAAAAAAAAAAAAGCTTTTAGAACAGACCTGGTATATAGAAAACACCCAGCAGATGTTGTTGCTAGCATTAGTGGTAGTAGTGGTATTACTAAATGTGACCCAGTAAAACCCCAGTTGGAAAACTTAGGTCATTATAATGCAGGGCCTGAAGTGGTATCCCTTCAGATTCCAATTTTGTTTTAATTAGTTGGAAGGAAACATTTCTAAAAAGTACTTAGTGTCCCCAGCCCTTTAAACTGTTTGCAAATGTAGTTTAAATTGGCCACTAGGTTACTCTCTTAGAGACAACAGGTGTGCGACCAAGTTTTTGTAAAACTCTCCACACCTAGAAGAGTAACAATGGGAAGTCATGGTCACTCAGCTTCTGTTTCCTCATGTGTGAAATGAAAATGATACCCGTTCTACCACCCTGCAGCACTGAAAGACTGAAATGAAATAATACGAAGAAAAATTAGAAAGAGTTCTGCAAAAACCAGATGGAATCATCATCATCATCATCATCACCATTCTGATTACTAATAAAGTGATATACTCAGTATGTACCAAAATGGAAAGTTGGTCATCACTTTGCTAAAATGCCCCAGCCAGCCAAAATGTTTGCATTTTTCCCTCTTTACGTAATTTTTCTTCTGGTTAACTAGTAGCAAACCCTTTCCACCACTGTCAGCAACCCCGTTACCCTTCTCAACTGCATTCAAAGAAAACTTCTAAAATGTACTGACACCATCCTTGCCTCCTAAGTTCAGGATACATTAGCATCAAATAACTACCCTCAGTAAAACAGTATAGAAAACATATTTATGAAAGTATTTACCGAGCACTACATCCGACATCCTTTGGAGAATAAAAATTTAATCAGCACTGTCTCCTCCTCTATCTGTAAATGTATACACACGCACTCTTACATATATACTTGGGAAGTAAAGTACCAATTTGGCTTCTATTTACAGACCAGATTTTCAGTGATTATATATAAAACTATAAGCACATTTGGAACATGTATACTTGTCTCCCTGCCAAACAATTATCTTTCCTTAATTCTTAACCTCTTCTATCTAATCCCATCTGATTTTATGTATGTTAGAAATCTTTCTAATGAATGTATGTGCAATAGGACAAATATTTATGGAGTACCTACTACACACACACTCAACTGAGAGCTGGGAATACGAACGTTAAGAACATTCTCCTACTGACACTTCATTTCTAGCCAAGTATAGATCCTAGTGGGGTGGATATACCACTATCTTTATTCCTACAGCCCTACTGATTGCACCATAAGCTCCTTTTCCACACCACAATGCCTCCAACAAAGCTCAAAATACAATGGGTGAAGTTTAACCCTGTTAATTCTCAATCTGAAACTTTATAAGGTCATGTCTTACATCATTTTTAAACTGACATTTACATTTGCATAGCTGTAACATGAAACACATTCACCATGCCTATAAGCCAAGGCGTGTAAATTACTAGACTTGCCTAAAGACACTACTTTTAGTATTGATTACAAAAGCATCAGAAGACACAAAGACACAGAGAAGGAAGTATTGAAAGCAACTCAGAGCCACGCAACTTACTCTATAAACTGTCACCAAGAAAATATCTGCTCTTAATAATGTCTTTTCTTTGTAAAAATAACATAAAAGATCCAACATAACCAAAATAAAAATAAAAATAGAAAAAATAAATACTTGCCACAAAACACAAAGGTTTAATATGAACAGGGGAGTGGGGTGAGGGTAAAAGAAGGCACTAAGATCCCAATTTTAAAATGAAGGAGCAAACAATCTCAAAAGGGGAACACAAATGGCTAATATCATCTACAGCCTTTCTAGCAAGTGGAAGAATTTTAAATGAAAAGAGATGGCATTTTTTTACCTATAAGCTTTATAATTCTTTTTTTTTTTTTTTTTTAAGGGCAATGACATCTTGCAGAAAAGGAAACAACCAAGAGTGAAAAGGCAATTTACAGAATGGGAGAAAAACATCTGCAAACCATATATCTCATTAGGACTAAGTATCCAGAATACATAAACAACTCCTACAACTTGACAAAAATATTAATAATAATAATAATCCAAACATAAAATGGGCAAAGGACTTGAATAGACATTTCTCCAAAGAAGACATACAAATGGGCAACAAGCACATGAAAAGATGCTCAACATCACTAATCATCAGGAAAATGCAGATCATAACCACAATGAGATACTATCTCAGACCAATTAGGTAGGCCACTATCAAAACGAGAAAATAAAAAGTGTAGCTGAGGATGTGGAAAAATTAGAACCCATGCAGGCTCCCTTTCTCTTCAGTTTTTTGGCCCCTACAACCTTCCCTCTTCCCTTTAAAATAACTGTTGGTAGGAATGTAAAATGGTACAGCCATTCAGCCACTATGGAAAACAGTACAGAAGTTTGCAAAAAGAAAAAAAAAAAAACGACCTAGAAATACAACTACCACATATACCAGTAATTTTATTTCTGGGTATTGAAGGGGTTCAGAACAAGTCTCCCTCAAATATACCACTTTGGCATGTGGACTATTTTGAGCTGAAGGCATTCAAGACCCAGCAGATTCAGGAAAAACTTTTACCTCTCCCTTACCTGCCTAAAAGCATCTAGATAGAGGGTCTAGGCCGGGAAGGGAACTATCACAAGAGATAATTACAAAGAGTACAGGTGAGGTGTGGTGAGCTGGGGGCAGCTCAACTGGGCCTAGAGATCAAAGTCCTCCCTGGATCCCACTGTCCTGCGTGGCATGGCAAACATTTGTTTACCAAACCTTTGCTCTTCCCATCTTCCTGTGAATTGTCTTCCTTCTCTTTGAAGACCCAGAACCCTACCCCCTTCTCCGTAACTCAGAATGTCATATAAGTCTCAATTCCCTGAATGCCTGTGGGTCTCATATTCTTGTAAAACCCCCGTACATATGTAACTAAATTTGTTTTTCACCTGTTAATCTGTCCTATGTTAATTTGATTATTAGACCAGCCAAAGAACCCAGAAGGGTAGGGGAAATAAATTTTCCTTTCCTACAGTATATACCCAAAAGAATGGAAAACAGGACTCAAAGAGTATTTGCACACCCATGCTCACAAAAGCCAAGAGGTGGAAGCAACCTCTGAATGCCCACTGAAGGATGAATAAAGAAAATAAAGTATGATAAAGAAAATAGGGCATACATATATACTGGAAAATTATACAGCCTCTAAAAAGATAGAAATCCCACAATATGCAACAACATGGATGAATCTTGAAGACACCATGCTAAGTGAAATAAGTCAGTCACAAAAAGACAAATACTGCATGATTCCACTTTAATGATGTAGGTGAAGTAATCAAACTCATTGAAACAGAAAAGAAAATGGTGGTTACCAGGGGCTGTGGGGAGAGAGAAATGTGTGTTGCTCAATGGGTCCATGGTTTCAGTCATCAAAATGAAAAAGTTCTAGAGATTTCTTATACAATAAGGTACATATAGTTAACAATACTTTCCTGTACACTTAAATATAGCTAAGATAATATATTTTATGTCATGCATTTTTTACTACAATAAAAAAAGCAGTAACAATTATGTTTTCCAGAAAGCAATTTAGCAACAGGCATGAAAGGCCTAAACATACTCACATCCTTTGTCCTGTCTCAGGAAGTTTATCTTAAAACAATTTCTCTTTAAAGTATTATAATAGCTAAAATGAAAAGCAATCTATATTCCAGCAAAGAAACAGTTAAATAAACATCAAATGCTGAAAGGGTACAGTCATCAAAAAATATAGTTTGGAGATACTTTTTTAAATGACATGTTAAAATTCTGATTATCTAATAGTATCCAAAATACAATACAAAACTATATATATATTATGTATAGTATGACTATGATGAACATATACTGGGACATTCAATAAAGAAAAAAACCAGGTCTAATAAAAGAAAGACAAAGGGAAACGGGGGGAGGGAGGAAGAGCAACGGGAGGGAAGAAAGCTATACCAAACGGATTTCTATTGAATCTGCATCCAGACAAGTTGATTCTAATGTTCATTTGGAAATCAAATCTGGCAAGAATAGCTAGGAAAAACTCTAGCAATAAGAAGAATAACAGAGTGAACAGGAGAGACTAGCCCTTCCAGACATTTTTACATATTATGAAGCTACAATAATTTAAACAGTTTAGTTGCTGGCAATGAACAGAGAGATCAAGGGGAAAGCAAATAATACAGGACTTTAGTACTGACAACAGTAGTATTTCAAATTAGTAAAGGAAAGATCCATTAGTCAGTGAATGGTATTGGACAATTGAGTAGCCAGCTGAGGGGCTGGGGGGCGGTTAAGATTCACAACTCACATTTTTTAATCAAAATAATCTCCAGATGGATGAAAGATTTAACTGCAAAAAATAAAAACATAAACTCAAAGTGAGAATAGCATTTCTAGGAATGATTCAAGAGCTAGAAGCTATAAATGAAAACCACCATCAATTAGTATTTCTGCTTGGAAAAAATCACCAGAAAGTCAAGAAAGGAATGACAAACTAGGAAAAAATATATTAGCAATTCATGTCATGGACAGAGGGCTACATTCTATAAGTCAAGAAGAAAAAGATAAAACAAAA
Organism: Balaenoptera acutorostrata; assembly: GCF_949987535.1. Classification (NCBI taxonomy): domain Eukaryota; kingdom Metazoa; phylum Chordata; class Mammalia; order Artiodactyla; family Balaenopteridae; genus Balaenoptera; species Balaenoptera acutorostrata. Next base: position 58,982,989 of record NC_080080.1, on the reverse strand, counting down.
GAATAATTGGCAAAGTATATGATCAGACATGTCACAGAAAATGCAATACAGATCTCAAACATGTCAAAAGAAGTACAACCGCCTTCATATTAAGAAAAATATATAAGAAAACATATACTGAGAAACTCCTTTTCCCCTACAAGATAAGCAAAGATGAAAAAGTGTGACAACACCCTGGGTGCATGATGGAGGGAAGCAGATGCTCACACATTGCTGGTAGAGTATAACTGGCACCACTTCTATGGAGCGGAATTTAGCACATCAAAATTGAACAGTCACATTCTTCTAAGAATTCTTCCTACAGACAAACTGGCACATTTATCAAATAACTTGCATACAGATTTATTTGCTGCAGCTTTGCTTTCATAGCAAAATATTAGGGGAAACCTAAATGTCCATCAATAGGGAACAAGTTAAACATCACCTGTTATGGTACATAACATGGTACATCTACAAATAGACATCTACAAATAACCCTGAAAATGAAACAGCTCTATATAACATTACCTTCAATGATCTCTAAAATATACATTGTATTTAAGTGAAAGAAGTTAGACGCTAAATAATTTGCGTGCTACAGCTTATATAATACACACACATACATATATAGTACTTAAATACGTGTGTGTACACCTATATAAGTAGAATCTCTCTGGATGGATGGAAAAGAAACTGTTAATAATGGTGACATCACTACACAAGGGAAATAACCTGGGAGACAGCAGTGGAAGGGAAATTTACATTTTGCAACCTTTTAGTCATTCTGAATGCTGTATCATGTGCATTAATTACCTGGTCACACTAGTCAAAATGATGCTGGAGAAGGGTATTTAAAAAATATATTGAGTTTAAAAAGGGAGGGGAGGCAAGATATAAGATGAAATAGTCAATAGGAGATTATTTTGTGATTTGTTTAAAAGGATAGATATATGGATGGATATAAACCAATACGCTAACAGTGATTTTCCAGACTAGGATTATAGGTAATTTTATGTTCTTTTTCTCCATCTGTATTTTCTGACTTTTCTAAAGTGAACAATTACTCTCGGTTACGAAGAAGTATTTTTAATTCAAATGTTTTTTTAACTTCCACTAAACATTAAATCCCTTGATCCCTTGGACACTTTTCTAATAAAAACACACTGCTAAGATTATGGTTTCTGGACAGCTGGTACCCACCCAGTTTAAATAAAACTTGGGAGAGTCTCAGAAGAGAGATTTTTACAACAGTCAACAATTAAAACAGAAATAATTAACCCCACAAGGAAAATAAAATAATGTGAGCCTCCAACAAACGGACCAGCAGCACAGAAGTTCAGGAGATTCGGGTGTTCTTTTTTGTTTGGAAGCGTGAATGTATTTGTTTTTATGTGTACATAGATGATGCCGTTTTGAGATCTTTCTGAAGGATCACAACCCCTCTTACCACTCAGCTTTTCCCTAGGGACTCGGCAGGCTGCTGCATAAAAATAAATGCAGGAAGTGAATGGGAGCTAACAGACATTAGCAGCATATGGAAAGGGAGACTTGGCCAAAGACACCAAGAACCTGGGTGGGTCACACCCACAGATTTGGGAGCAGACCCTCAAAACTGTTATCCATTCATCCCTATGTTTGTGTTACCTATAAATAAGCGACACCTTACCTTTCTGTTATTTCTAAGGCATAATTGCCATGCTGAAATTATAGTAACCTATTATTGTGTCACGGTTTTCTTGCAGCTTTCTCTTCCCCCGGTTGTTTCGGCCCCAGCAGCCTTCCCTCACCCCCTTAAAATATAAAGCTTTGGTGGTGGTAGTGTTTTAATTCAAACACAGATAAAATGCTTAGTGGCTAGGTGACTGTCACTTCAATATAATGGTGCTAAACGACAAGTTATTACTAACATAAGAGGGTCCTCGAGTACAATTATCTATTCAGCCCCATAAAAGGCAGTCAGGAGATGTTTTCCACAATGTATTGTCTAGCCAGCCGGCCGCACTGCACTTTCAAAGTGGGAAATGGCACAGTCGTTAAGTGTGCTTTGCTGGGCTGAACGCATAGTAACTCCTGAGAGGCAATATGTGGTTTACGGTAGATTTTAAATCATTTGATGTTGACTGCTCTCAATATAAGTAGAGTATTGTATACAAAGTATGGGTATAGTAGAGGACAGGAAAAACAGAATCTCAGGCTGATACTAAAAAGCATTCAGAATACAGGGTTGAAAACAAAGGCAAACTGCTCATTTTAAAACTTTATAGCTCTGTTAAAACTCAGTAGCAAAGGATACATTTTGACAACTTCATAAGAAGGAAGGGATAAGGAGACAATTCAACAGAGACATGTATTTAAGACAAGAGGTAGGGCATTTAATTTTGCATCTAGAGGTTTTTTTTTTTTAAGGGACAAACACAACAAACTCCACACATACCAAAAAAGTAAGTTAAACAAATTCTAAAATGTTCTCATTTGGGTTTAGATACTTTGAAAAAAATCACAAATTCAAGAGACAATCACAGGGGTATTTATAAACGTTCTTTCAGTCAACATACTTTGCTGGTGAACCTGCAGGTTTACAAACGCAGGTTCTTCCTTCTCAGTCTCAGCCAGGAGTCTATGGAATCGCTGAAGACTGAGCCATCCCCTCTACTATTTCAAAGACCTGACGGGTAAACTTACCCTCTACGCCCAATGCAGCTTTATCAGCAACTTTCTCCACCCAACCAGACTTCTGCTTCTTTAAAACACAGAGGAAAAAAAGTACAGGAGGAAGGGGGAAGCAAATGACCAACTTAGAGGGACATCGGAGGTTACAGGAACCTGAAGGTACTTGCTCTTGGGCACTTTCCCTTTCATCTGAGGCAGTCAACACACATTTCTGAACACCTACTATGTGCTGTGGGAACATAAAGATGAAAAGGCAAAGGAGACAGGCAGAAGGAAGCAAAAGTATAAGGAAAGGCCATGTGGTTCTAAGATAGCAAAGTTGTGCGGTGAGTCAGCTGACCTTGCCCAGGCGTGTGGCTCGTCTTTCGTTTAGAGCCAAGTCTCCAGACTCTCCACTTTAAGAGGATGGATTTCCCTACCTGTCCAAGAATGACAATTAAAAGCAAGGAATGACATGACTAACAAATATCCTGACCAAAGAAAACATCTGAAAATTAGAGACGGAAAAAGACTCCTCTTATAAACCAAGAGATTTATTAAATATGTCTTAGACACACACACACACAGAAAAAAAAAACTAGTCCTACAAAAACCACACAAAGGGGCTTCCCTTGTGGCGCAGTGGTTAAGAATCCACCTGTCAATGCAGGGGACATGGGTTCGAGCCCTGGTCCAGGAAGATCCCACATGCCACGGAGCAACTAAGCCAGTGCGCCACAACTACTGAGCCTGCACTCTAGAGCCCGCGAGCCACAACTACTGAGCCCATGTGCCACAACTACTGAAGCCTGCGCACCTACAGCCTGTGCTCTGTAACAAGACAAGCCACTGCAATGAGAAGCCCGCGCACCACAACGAAGAGTAGCCCCCGCTCGCCGCAACTAGAGAGCCTGCGCCCAGCAACAAAGACCCAACGCAGCCAAAAATAAATAAATAAATAAATATATTTTTTAAAAAAACAAAACACACAAAGTGCATCAGCAAATTGGACTATTACAGAAGTACTAATGGTTGTGACTCTTACCAGCCAAACTAGAATACAAAATCTAAAAAAAATTAGTCACTCCATTCACCTAAGTCAAACACAGCTTTGTCCACTTTGACAAGTACCACATAGAGTTATGTATTCTAAAAACATCATTATGTTAAATATGACAACGTAAGACATACAAATGTTCACATGTTTGACACCCTCATTGCCCCCATTAAAATCCAGATAAAAAAATGCTGGCTTATTTGGTGGCCCCTAGGCCTCCTCCTAACAATACATATAAGACCTGTGAGGGGCTTTTTGACTCAAACATTTAAATACCTACCATGTGCAAATCACCAGGCTACCCAACCTTGGACAAAGATGAAGTATATGCTTCTAACCTCAAGACGTATAAAATCTAGACAATATGTGTGTAAGTGTATATATAGTGTATTACATATGCACTATATATTCCATATTGTATAGCTAGTGGGAAGCAGCTGCATAGCACAGGGAGATCAGCTCATTGCTTTGTGACCACCTAGAGGGGTGGGATAGGGAGGGTGGGAGGGAGAGAGGGGATATGGGGATATATGAATGCATATGGCTGATTCACTTTGTCGTGCAGCGGAAACTAGCACAACATTGTTAAGCAATTATACTCCAATAAAGATGTTAAAAAAAAAGAACTGACACTAAAAAAATATATATTGTATAAAATGTTTATAATATACACACTCAGATGTCAGGTGTGAGATTAATTTGAGGGGTGGGGAGAAAGGAAGGGTTGGAAGGCTCCAAAGATTCTATCTTACAACTTATCAGAAGTAAAACACAAAAGAGTATATATGGAATATGGTTTTATTTCAACAAAAACTCACATGCATGAAAGTAAATACTGGAGGGTAAAAAAAAAAATTAATGAAAACTGTTGTATTAGAACTCAAAATAGGAATAATTCCTATCCCCCACTTCCTAAAATTTACCTTAGTATCGTTACTCTTTTTCTTTTTCTTGTTTTTTTTTTTAGTGTCTATATATCTTTTTAAAAGCGTGCCACGAATCTGTGTTATGGTTAGTGGGTTATTATCAGCAAAGATCTCTAGGATGTGGCAATGCTTAAATCTGAAAACCTTGCCCTACTACTGCCACATCTCTCTTAGACAATGACTCAACTGGAAGCAATTTCACTTGATACACTATTTTCAGAAACAAATGCATCCAAAGCTAGAGTAATCAGATTAGGGATTTTGTGTTGGGGGGTTTCACATTGATGGGTAAAAGAGGACCCTTGCTATGAAAAACTACTCGCCTCCAAATAAACCCATAGACACTACTCCACAATTGGGGGATGTTAAATGTTTGCATCCAAAACCATCGCCAGGGGCTCAAACGCCACCCAAAATCCTAACCACGTTAAGGAGAAGAGGGCAGAAAGTCTCCACATGCGGGTGGGGAGGACTTCACGTTCCCATCTTGCGGGGAGAAACAACCCACTGTCCTCTGTCCCTCAGTTTCCACCGGTCACAAGAGCGAGCTGAACAGGACTCCCTGGGTACTGTTTTCTGCCAAAGCGCATCTCGATCTGCAGCCCCGGCTCGGTAAGCCTGGCGCCAGCCCTCCGCCGCCTCCCAGAACCTTCTTTTTCTTTTTGCTCCGTCTCTCTCTAATACACTCGCACACACGCGCGGCCCCATCCGCCCTCTCCGGCAGCCAGCGCCGCTCCCTGCAGCAGGGCCCCACCAGGACGCCGGATCCGGATCGGTGGATGCAACTCGCGGCGCAGGCACCGAAGGCTCTGCACCTGCTCCGGCGCCAGGCCGCGCGCCGCGCCGGACCCCGACTCGGACCCCAACGCCGCGCCGGACCCCGCGCCCATGCCGGAGACGCCGTGCCGGTGGCGTCCGCGCCCTCACCTTGCTCGCCGCGATCCATGTCTCCCGCCCGCCGGCAGCGAGTCCCCGCTCGGCCCGCCCGCCCGCCGCGCTCCTCCCGTCCTCCGCCGGCGGCTCCCGGGAAGTCCCCTCCCCCTGGAGGCGTAGAGCGCGGTGGCGCCGCCCGCGTGCGGTCGGGAGCGCTTCGCCGGGGCGTCACCCAATCACCTGACCCCGCCGGCGGGTGCGCTCCGCCGCGTCGGCGCGGGAGGGGGGACGGACGGACGGACGGAAGGGCGGGGGGGGGAGGGCCGGCTGGGCTCAGGCAGGAACTCGCCCCAGAGAAAGAGGGAAGAGGGGGAGGGCGAAGGCTCGGCGTCACCTTGGAGGCTGCGTGGGGACCGCTTGGGGACCGGGATGGCGTTTACGTCCCACCCTCAAGTTATTTATCATATCAGAAGTTTCCTCGGGGCCAGTGAAGATTCCCTTTCTTTGCCTCCGCGAGCACCTACTCTTCTGTACTTATTGAGTGGCAAAAACAGGAAGGTTCTTTCGCCATGCCAGTGGCTCTTTTTCCCTTATATTCTTCATGTTCCCCTGCTCCCGAAATAATACCCTATGCTATCTGCCAGACTAGGTCCGGAGCAAGCAAGAGGCGAAAATTGCAAAGAATCTCTCGAAAAACCATGTGGTCCTGTCTTTTAATAGAGAGTGCAGGGTTTTAGGTGGCAAATTAGGAAGATTTTCATGTAATAAAATCTGTTTTGAGTTCAGGATTAAGGACAACACGCTGAGATGAATTAAATGAAATGTTGGAAATGAATTAAGTTAACCAAAGGGTAGAATTATGAACAGGGATCTTTTGAAAATATAATTGGAGGCTTCATGTCCATTGATCAACGGACAGTTTGAAGTTCCTGTAATAACACTTTTCGTTATTAGCATTAGCACTCTATTTCCAAAGTGTTCTGCAGTTTCTCATCTTCCGTGAAGTCACTTTGATTACCACATAGTTCTAAGGTGGTAACCCAGTTTCCTAAGCTGTCTGCGGCTACGAGTAAGGCAAGCTTCTTTTTGTGCTACGTGGAGACTCTGGCTTGGCCTTCAGCCCGCAGCGTCGCCTACTACTTCACACACGCTAGGCTTTTGTTAGTATGTTTTTTAATTAGCAGTAGTTACCTGAAGCAACTCCATGTTTTCTGTCCATTGCGCTGCAAGTAAGTGTTTCTCTTTCCCACCTGCATTGACAGCGTCTTCTCGTGAGGTTTATTCTGTTTATCTCAATCTATTGAGACCTCTCCTCTTTGATTGCTCCTACTCCCACTGCACTTGGCTTCTCTCCTGAGGCACTCACCCCTGGGACTCATCTCCCAGGCCAGCCTGCTACAGCTATAGGTTTATCTGTTTCACAGCCCTACTAGGTCATAACCTAGCAGCTTATGAGCTTCAGGAGGTCAAGGATCATTTGAGTCATGGTTTCATTGCTTTAATTATGCCATGCATTTAGTCAATATTGTAAGTTTAGCTTTCAGGTTTAAATTTTAAAAGAGGTACATTGTATCTACTAATAATCCAGTGTTTGTAACAAAGAGGTGCAATGATAGCTTTTTTTCTTTTAAATGACCTTTTAAATGTACCAGTAAGGTAAATGTTGGCATTGGCAGGAAGTTCTATAATGTGGTCAAGAATTTTTGACTAGCTGCTGCTCAAATAAATGGCTGGAAAGACAATCTCTCAACCTATGGACTAACTTGTGGACAAAAAAATAGCACTTGAAAATAGTGTTGGTTCAAAATATGATTTATTCTATTCGTATCTATTTAACTTGCTATGTAGTGATGAACATGACTGTTACGTATGTTGGGAGAGAAAAATGACTTGTGTTTTGAAGAATTTATATGCTTGTTCGCATCTGTGGCTAATAGCATACAGATGCTAATAGCCTACCCCATACCCAGCTTTACCATTTTTCTTCCTAAGAGAACCCGAATATTATTTGGGATAGCGGTGTGTCCAGCTGAAACATGGCCACTTTAACCTCCCTTGCAGCTGGAGGTGGCACTCTGACACATTAATGACCAATGAGATATGAGCAAGAAACCTCCAAGAAATCATTCGGAAAGAAAGACTTAGCTGGACCTAGAGATGATCATACTAAGTGAAGTAAGTCAGCCAGAGAAAGACAAATATTATATGATATCACTTATATGTGGAATCTAAAAAATAATACAAATGAACATATTTACAAAACAGAAACAGACTCACAGATGTAGAAAACAAACTTATGGTTACCAAAGGGGAAAGGGGGGAAGGGATAAATTAGTATGGGATTAACAGATACACACTACTATATGTACCATAGAGAAACAACAAGGATTTACTGTATAGCACAGGGGACTATATTCAATATCTTGTAATAACCTATAACAGAAAAGAATCTGAAAAATATATGTATGTATAGCTGAATCACTTTGCTGTACAACTGAAATTAACACAATATTGTAAATCAACTATACTTCAATTTTAAAAAAAGAAAGACTTGGAAACATTATTTTTTTCTGTAGCTTCCCCCTTCCAGCCTAGAAGGGCAGCAGCCATCTTGAAACATGAGGAAGAAAACCACAGCCAAGTTTGGCAGAGTAGAAAGGCAGAAAGAGCCTGGGTCTTCAGTGGCATCATGGAGCTGCTTCTTACGGGAGAAAAAATAAACGCCTGACTTTTTTAGACCACTAGAGTTGGCTTCCTGTTACACTGAGCCAAAAAAATCCTAACTGATACAACATGCCATTTTAAAATTCCCTTCCTGGCATGTACCAGCATAGGTGTATTCATGCAGCCCTGAACCTTAGACAAATATTAACTTAATTTTCTCTACAAGGCTAAATAAGCACTGTTTATATTATAAACAACCTAGCATGTAATAGTTCCACAAAAGCCTACTTTTCTCTTGTGTCTTCCTTCTACTTAATTTTTTTTCTTGACAAATAGAATCTGTACTTGGTGTACTTATAACTCATGCTGTGTTACGTCTAAAATGAATAGAGCTTATGTTTTAGCACACAGAGGAATCCCTGGAGAATGGCTCGCACTTAAACTGAGCATCGGGGTGCATTTAACCGAACCATCCTTTAAAAGGCTCAGTACAGGAGAGAGACACTAGATTTACTTTGCAGGGTTGTTGTTGTTAATGGTGACATGGATTTTTTTTTTTCTTTTTTAGTTTCTTTTTTCAAATATCCATTCATTGGTGAAATTTCTACAAGAAAATGTACCAAGGGAACTCCCTGGCAGTCCAGTGGTTAGGACTTGGTGCTTTTACTGCTGTGGCCCGGGGTTCAATCCCTGGGTGGGGAACTGAGATCCCACAAGCTGCATGGCATGGCCAAAAAAAAAAAAAAAAGAAAGTGTAGCAAAAAGCAGATGAATTGAAGCAAATGAAAATATTAAAGAGGTTAGAAACAGAAGACATACATTATAAGTGGAAACTATCCACTCTGCCCTTGTTGTACCCATTCCCCATCTGATAGCCAGCAGAAAGCACACAAAATGTGTATATGGCCAGAGGCTCGCTGCAGGCCCACGCTTCACATTTGTGGGACCCAGGGTGAGGGTACAAACAAAGGCCCTGGCCCTTTCTTCTGGCTTGGTCTTTTTACCTAGGACTCTGTCCTACAGTCAAGTTGGCCTGGCATGCTCCTGTGCCCAGGCACCTCAGCCAGAAATCCCATCTCGATCCACCCTTTCCCATCAGCTACCCCTTGGTCACACCTGTAGTTGTAGACTAGGATTGCAGACACCCAGGGCATGGTGTATAAGAGGGTGCAGGAATGGATGGGTATGTCCATTTGGTGCCAAGGATTCCTTACCCTGAGGAAAAGCACTGGTGGGTGATCTCTAAAGCCCAGGGCCCCGTACAGGGGTCCCCAGTAGCCTGGGTCTAGGATTGCCAGATAAGATACAGGACACCCAGTTCAATCTGAATTTCAGATAAACAACAAATAATTCTTTAGTATAAGTTTATCCCCTGCAATATTTGTGACACACTTATACTAAAAAAAAGTTATTCATTGTTTATCTGAAATTCTTAATGGGGTCCTGTGTTTTTATTTGCTAGCTTTGTCAACCCAAACTGTTTCTAAGGGCAGTTCTGGCTCTCTGATCAGTCAAGCCACTAAAGGCCTATGATACCACAATTTTGAAAAAGTGATCATATTCCAGCAGAAAGACAGACTCTTGATAGCTGAGCTATGGAAGTAAATGAGGTACATATACTAGGTGAAAGTTAGGAAGGCCAAGAAATCAAGGACAAGTTTTGGAGAAATATTGATTTAATAACAGGTAATTAACACTTAAATGCTTTAGAAAATATTACAGCCATCTTGTATTCTCTCAGCTATGTAAAAAACTGACTGTGAATATGATATAAACAACTTTAAAATGCATAAAGATGGATATTGGCAGGAAAGAGTACTTAATACTAATGGAAGTTAGACATGTAAATCCCTAAATGTTAACAGGAAGAGATCTCAAGTTATTGATTTTGGCTATGTTAAGAAAAGCCAGAGACCACTTAATGTTCCTTGTATTTTTTTAGCCACTTTGAGTTCTGTGTGTTTATCCAATTACATCATGGGAGCTGGGTGGGGAGGGGATTGCAGGGAGAGCCATGGTCCCTTTTCTCCTGGAGCCTCAAACATCACTGTTCTCAGTATTTTCATGTATCTTTAAAACTACTGTCTGATATAAATTGCACTAATTATGTATAGATTCAATAATTAAGTGATTAACAGTATTTGTGCTTTTTTTAAAAATTATTTTATTTTATTTATTTATTTTTGCCTGTGTTGGGTCTTTGTTGCTATGCATGGGCTTTCTCTAGTTGCAGCGAGCGGGGGGCTGCTCTTCATTGTGGTGCATGAGCTTCTCATTGTGGTGGCTTCTCTTGTTGCGGAGCATGGGCCGTAGGCGCGGGGGCTTCAGTAGTTGTGGCACGTGGGCTCTGGAGCGCAGGCTCAGTAGTTGTGGCACATGGGCTTAGTTGCTCCATGGCATGTGGGATCTTCCCGGACCGGGGCTCGAACCCGTGTCCCCTGCATTGGCAGACGGATTCTTAACCACTGCGCCACCAGGGAAGCCCATGTGCATTTTTAAACTAGCATTCGACTCAGTGACATGCAGGTCATTTCATCCTTGCAGAGGTATTTAGTTTTCCAGAGCACCAATGTTCCTCTTCTAGAAATGGTGCAGGCTAGAACGGCAAGTGCCCAGCGTCACGGCTTGAGGAGCCAAAGTCTATGCCACTGCCCCAAAATGCAACTCTGCAAGGCCAGATACAACTCAGAAAACCTGAGTGGATTTAGTTGAACAGTAGCTTAAAAGTTGACTTAAGGGACTTCCCTGGTGGCGCAGTGGTTAAGAATTCGCCTGCCAATGCAGGGGACAGGGGTTCGAGCCCTGGTCCGGGAAGATCCCACATGCCGCGGAGCAACTAAGCCCGTGTGCCACAACTGCTGAGCCTGCTCTCTAGAGCCCGCGAACCACAACTACTGAGCCTGTGAGCCACAATTACTGAAGTCCGTGCACCTAGAGCCTGTGCTCCGCATCAAGAGAAGCCACCACAACAAAGAGTAGCCCGCGCTCACCGCAATTAGAGAAAGCCCGCGCACAGCAACAGAGACCCAACACAGCCAAAAATACATTAATTAATTAATTAATTAATTTTTTAAAAGTTGACTTAAGTGAGCTTTTAGATCATTTAAAAGCCATCACAATCCTGGGCTTCTCATTTAAGTTTCTCTGGCTCACTGTCCTCTAAAATTAGGAGGCGTATGTTGGGATAAGAATGGCATATCACACACATTCATTCATTTTTAAAATATATTTTATTGAGATATAATTCACATACTATAAAATTCACCCTTTTAAAGTATACAATTCAGTAGTCTGAATGAACATTCATTCATTCTTACTTCCTCCCAATGCTACTAAAATTACAGAAAAGGGGAAAACCCATGAGGACAAAGAGAATGCAAGAGGCTGCATAATCATAACTGACCTGGCAGATCTGAGAAAGCTGACTGCTAAGCTGGCAGTGGGGAAAGCCAAGAAGAACCTAATTTATAATGCAGAACATCTAAAAACCTCGGGACTTAACACCAGGTATCTGCAGATACAGAGAGAAAGTGAGGCTCAAAACAGGAGGATTGGTTGAAAGGCTACTTAAGGAGTTAGGTTGTAATTCCCTCCCCAGCTCTGCTCAGAAGACTGAGGTGAATTCTCTGGAGAAGGAAACTGGCCGATCTCTTGACTAGAGCACAATAAGTACATTTGAGAGTGATTTCCTACCACAAGCAGAGAAGTTCATTAGCCATTCACATCATGAATGCTGAGATCCCCAACTTCCCTTGGTTCTCAGAATGCAGACAGTTGAAAGTTGGAATACCCTGAAAGTAGGAGATAGAAAGATCCACCTCTCAGGAATTTGATCAAACCAAGAGAAAACAACCCCTAAAATGGTGATCTTGTGTAAGCCAGATCACCTTACCCTCAAGCCCATGGTCCACGAGTCTTGCCTGGGCACCAGGGAGACCAGTCAGCTGCTTAAGGTCCATGACAGGCAGCCATGAACCGACAGAGTGTTCCACAATGGAAGACAGAGACCAAAATAAACACAACAGAAGGGCAACTTACAGGAAACAAACTATACAGGGAGAAGAAAACAGATTTTTCTGCTACAACTTTTGATATAATAACTATCATTATTATATTCAGAGAGAAGTAAAGATATCCCAAACATGAAACAAGTATTTGCTATACAAAAAAAAGGAACATTCAGAGAATAAGGAGTTCTTGGAAGTTAAATATATTACAGTAGACATTAAGACACTATAATATAGTGGTAGGCAGAATAAGGATCCCTAAAGATGTCTACATCCTAAGCCCTGAAGCCTATGGCAAAATGGACTTTACAGATATGATTAAGGTTAGGGATCTTGAAATGAGGAGATCACCCTGGATTATGAAGTGGTCCCAATCTAGTTAAATGAGCCCTTGAAAGCTGAGAACTTTTCTGGCCAGAGGCTGAGAGATGCCACAGTAGAAGGAGAGGAGAGATTAGATGCATGAGAGGGTCACCACTCACTGCTGCTGGATTTGAAGATGAAGGAAGGGGACCACGAGCCAAGCAAGGTGGGTGCCGCTGGAAGCTGGAAGAGCCGCTAGCTGACAGCCATCAAGAAAGTGCAGACTGCAGCCCTACAATCGAATGAAACTGAATTCTGCCAACAACCTGAATAGGCAAAGAAAGATTCTTCCCAAGAGTCTCTGGAAAGCAACATAGCCCTTCAGACTCCTTGACTCTAATCTGTAAGATTCACGTTAGACTTCTAACCCTCAGAACTGTAAGATGATACATTTGTGTTTTTTTAAGTCACTTTATGGAATAGAAAGTCAAGTAAATTTCCTAGAAAGTAGAACAAAACAGAAGGACCTGACAAATAGAGGAGAAAATAGAAGAAAATTAGAAGGCTGATCCCAGAGATCCAATATCCAAAAAAAGAGCTCGAGAGAGATGGAGAAAACAGAAGACAATCATCAGTGAAATAACTCCCCAAATGGAAGAACATGATTTCCAGATTGAAAGGGCTCACTAAGGGCTGAGAGCATAGCATGTATTTATGAAATTCAGAACACTGAAGATCAAGATCCAGAGATGAAAAAAAAGGTCACTTTCAAAGTACAAGGGTAAAAATGATTTTTAACTTTTGAACCAGACTAGAGGACAATGGAGCTCTAGCCTTAATTTACTAAAGTGATTTCCCCCTTATTTTCTCCTTGTATTGAGGGGACAGAATGGGAGTGAATGGGAAAGGAAGTTAAGAACAGGTGACAGTGAGGTGTGAATAGAAGGCATAATGCCTCATCTGTCATAGTGGAAAGTTGGTGGATAATGCCAAAAACTGAACAAGTACCCACATATGCATGTTATTTAAAGATAGGAAAGTTTTTTAAAAAATGATTTTAAAGTGATTGCCTTCAGGGAGGCATATACAAAGGGTGCAGGGGGGGACTTCTGGAGTTTTTTGCAACAACTCTTGTTTTCCACTGTAAGATATGTGCATGTATACATTTAATAAAAACTAAAACCTGGGAAGTGAAAATAAACCAGAGAAAACAAAACTCAATGACTAAAATGAAAAGTTTAATAAGTAAAGTGGCATGAACACATTTAGTAGTCCAAAGTTTTTTAAAAGAGAGCTGTTTTGTATTTCCCTTGAATTGTATTAGACTTAAAATAGCCAGTGAAATGTCTGTATTTGTTCTGTGCAGAGACCTCTTAGGCCCTTCACATTTCCAGCAGGATATAAGGGCCCTAATGACTCTATTTCCAATCTCCCTTTCAGCTCTAAAGATCTGTGGTGCCTAAGGAGATGGACAAAATATATTGTGGGAGATCCAAATATATCACAAGGCAGATTGCAACCACATTTTTGGAAAAGTGTATTTGAGTATTGGATCATATGCGTAGCAAGATACCTAGGAAGATATTGACCAAGCATTAATAACTTTTTTTTTTATGGTAGGCTCAAATTGTTTGTATTATCCTCTGTTTCTTGTTATTTTTTTAACACTAAGCTTGTGAAAAGCAACAAAGGTATTTTTTTTAAGGAAAAAAATCTAAGGAGTCAACGACCAAATAATTTTGTATTAACTCTTTCTATCCCACAGGCGTCTTAGAACTTGCAATCTTAGAAATACTAATCTTCGAACACCCAACTTCCCAGCACTTTTTTAGTCACTTTGTTTTTACCTTTAGCAATCGCTATTTGCACAACGCCAAGTTCTTTGGAATCATCTGGTATTTCTGCCTGCTCTCCTTTCCCCAAACTCAACTTTTTAGAATGAAGAGGAACAAAAACTACAGTATCAGGTCAAGAGTTATCCATGTTGTTTAATAGATACAGAGTTTCAGTTTGGGATGAAGTTCTGGAGATGGATTGTAGAGATGGTTGATCAACAGTGTTAATGGTTAAAATGGTAAATTTTACGTACTGTATATTTTTCCACAATTAAAGAATTATCCAATACTTGCCCTTTATTCACTTCTAATCAATCATTATAAATAATAGTTGACTATTTAGGAGGGACAGAAAAAATGTGGAATAATTTTGAGAAAGATGCTAAGTGCTGTAAAATTTCTTAACCAATCCGTGTTTCCTGAAGGCAGTCCTTGATGTGAACTTCAAAGTTTCTATCGTGAAATAAGTTTTTTGTTGTTCTTCCATTAGGGAAATTAAGAGACGTTTGATTCTGAAGAAGGGAATGAGAAAAGGAGAGTAATATGGTTCCTTTATGCAAAATGTTTTGGTCATTGTTACAGATTCCCCAAGAAATAGATTGTTGAGATGGAGATTTGTGTGCAGGAAGCTTATTGGTGAGTCCTCCGGGGATCTAACCTGTGGGGCAGAGAAGCAAGCAAGAAAAGGCTGAGAAGAGTGAACTTTGAGACAGTCACAACAAAGGCCTCATCCCTTCCCTCTGGGAGCTCTGGAGCTGGGATGCTCCTTCAGTATTGCCCCAAATTGAAGCAGGGAGCCCTGCCTTAATACCCCTATGTTGACCCATCCTAGGAACTGGGCTGCCCTCAGGAAATAATCTTGGGCAAGGTGGCTTTCTCCTGCTGAGGGCAATTCTCCCAGAGAAACTAAGCTGAAAGCCACCAGCTGCCAACACTGTCAGTCCTGAAGGGAGGGTCTGGGTAGTACCACTCATCATCCTCTCAATCATATTCTACAAACTTCTTGGGCATCTCTACCCACTTTATAAATTAGTAATATAAATCAGAACAGAAGTAAGAAGTGTTAAACAAAGAAAGAAGAACTAAACTTACCTTCTAATGACATGGGAATTTAAGAAAAATGTCCCGCTGCCCAAGTGATAGGTGCTTGACCAGAACCTTCCCCTTCCTCAAAGGGCCAAAATGTACTCCTGATGACCTTATAATGATGTACTATGACATTATCAGTAAAATGTTTTCAAAAAGCTCCGGAGAAAGGTTCACTTATGGTGCATTTTGAGCCCAGTTATCATAGTCAAGGGAAAAAAAGAAAGAAAGAAAGAAAGAAAGGAAGAAGGGAGGGAGGGAGGGAGGGAGGGAGGAAGAAAGAAAGGAAGGAAGGAAGGAAGGAAGGAAGAAAGGAAAGAAAGAAAGGAAGGAAGGAAGGAAAGAGGGAAGGAAGGAAGAAAGAAGGGACAAAGGAAGGAAAGGAGAAAGGGAGGAAAGAAAAGATTAGAAAAGAAAAAAAGGAAGAATTTTAAGCCATTTTGTGAACTCAGTCCTAAAGCCCAAGATACACAGTAGGATAAGCGCCCTTCCTCCACAAACATTCCAAAATTAAAATGATGAATCGCTAAAGAGAATCTCTCTTTCCCTCACTTATCTTCTCTCTTGCTTCCTCACCAGGGAAAATGCCAAAGAAGCATGAGACTTCTAAAGTAAACCATTAGATGCAGATGTGAAATTACTTACCAGAGAGCTACTACTTCTGACACAGGAAAGAAAAATATTCTCTCTTCAATCTCCACTAATAAACCACCTGAGGGTTCCCATTAGTTAAGGGGTTTATGGAATCCCACTTGCTGGCTTATGAATGAACTGTCTGAAAAGTATTTCCTATGGTTCTCAACGTTTTTTTAAGTTTTAAAGTCTGCATTGAAAAACAAATTGAGCTATTTTCTCCAATTCCCTTTTCATTATATTCAATTCTGAAATTTTAATGGAACCAAAAATCAATGTGAGGTCACATACTAATACTCTTATTTTCCCAAAAACATTGAGGTGAGAGAATGACATCTTGCAAATGAGGACACTGAGACACAAAGATGTTAAGAAACTTACTCAAAATCTCACACCTCCTAAATGTCAGAGCTATAACTCCCTAGAGATCTCCCTTTGGGTTTAGAGAACTTTCCACTACACCATGACAGCAAAACAGCTCTGAGGATGAGTTAATGCACTGACACAGCTTCATTCAGGGAAGAAACACTCACACACACAAGTGAACATTTCCTATTTGACCCACCAGCCGGTGCCATCCCAGTGGAGAGAACTAGGATCAAATAAAAATTATAGAATAATCACGTGACTCGGGGCTGGAAACTACTTCAAGTGAACATCTGGTTTGGTCCTTTGCCTTCAGGGAAATAAAACCTTATCATTATGTCCATTTTAGTTGAGTTACAGAGAGGATGAGTACGCACCCCAGATGTATAGTTATTAATGAAGGGACAGACAGAACCCAGGTTTTCTCTACTTCCCCAGGTGAACTAGATCTGCAGGTGGAGTCTTCACAACCACTTTGTGGACAGGCAACAGTCAGACTATTTTAAACTGATATTGGTCATATTTGGGGCAGCCAGTCTCCCTAGAGCTGGAGTGGACATCTGTCTACACAATATAATTTAAGGTGTCTCTGATTACTACTGAGAGACTGAATATACAAACAGACAATGGCCAGACCAGATATGACAATAGAACTCTCACCCACAACCTGCAGAAAGCAGTCCAGGAAGCCAAGCCACAACCTCTGCAGTGATAAACCCAGAACAGTCAGGATTTGGTCACTGACTGCCAGCCTTCCTATTTTGGGCCCACCTTTTCAACTCAGGGTCAACCAGAGAAAGCCAAATATGTTCCCCAAACCAATCACATAAGATTCTCACTGCTAGTCGGCCTACCTGCAACTTCCTCATGCCAACAACCTCCAGTCAGAACATACCTGAAGCCTCCCCTTTTTTTTCACTACGGTCATCCCTCAGTATCCACGGCAGGGGTTGGGGGGAGGTTTGGTTCCAGGACCAAGACCCAAAATCCAAGGATGCTCAAGTCCCTTGTATAAAATAGCATAGTGTTTGCATATAACCTACACAATCATCTAGTTTAATTCATCTCTAGATTACTTATAATACCTAATACAATATAAATACTATGCAGATAGTTGCCAGTGCACAGCAAATTCAAGTTTTGACTTTGGAACTTTCTGTAATTTTTTTTCAAATATTTTTGACCCCCAGTTGGTTGAATCTGTGGATGTAGAATCCACGGATATGGAAGGCTGACTGTATAAATCTTCCCACTCTCCTGTCTGCCACAACTAGAGAAAGCCCGTGTGCAGCAACGAAGACCCAACGCAGCCAAAAATAAAATATAAATTAATTAATTAATTTTAAAAAAAAAAGAAAAAAAAGCTGACTGGTCTGACCCAGAAAGGGATCTAGAGGATTCCTCTTTCCACAGTAAATCTGAGAGTCAAAAAATGGTCCCAAAAGTAGGGCAAATCCCCCTAATAGCCAAACCTGAAATACTTCTTATTAAATCAATTGGATCATAACTCAAACATGCAAACAAACAAACAAAAAAAGACAAAATTATAGGTGATTCGGGGATAATCTAGAAAATAACTTTCAGCAACATTTGTAAATTTAAGATTACATAACAGTGGCATGAGTGATCTAGACAAACCCTTAGAGTTTTAACTCAACTTCACAAGAACCATTATCACCCATTGCTTATTAGAGCTGCATCTCTGACCTGGTTGTAAAGGCTTATCCCCCTTACTTTAGGGCAGTAGCTGCCAGGCAAAACTGTCAGTGCTTCTGCTGAAACAGTTCTAGGTTCCCTACTTGGTCTTGTATTTCCTCATGCAATCCAGACATTACTACCTAATGAGAAGATACAACTCTTTCACCCAGCCAATTCACCCACTCTCTCCCTCTCACATCACTATTCACCATTGCAACACCCTGATTCCAGCCACTCCCTGACTCTACCAAAAGAAGGGGAACCCCATGGTTGACTTACCTCAGTTAGGAAACTCTCCTTACCTTACTCAAATGTATTAGAAACTCCTGTTGAGAACCCTGACCTAATATTACTTGTAAACAGATTATACCTCAGAATCGAAACTGGAGGGCAAGCAGGATATTTACCTACTAATATAAGCTTTTCTTCAGAAGATAGTCCTCTACCTGAGGTAAAATCAGCCCTGATGACAGAAATTTTACACTTAGTAGAGTTTGCCAACTATCCAAAGACCAGAAAGTCAACGTATACACAGAAAACAGGTATGCTTTTGGAGTAGGACATTTTTTGACATGCTATGGAAACAAAGGGGGCTTCTCACCTCTGCTGGAAGCTCCATCCAACATGGACAAAAAGTTAAGGAACTTTTAGATGCCCTCCTACTTCTTGGAGAGGTGGATCTCACAAAGGTTGAGGCCAAGCAAGAAGACAAAATATGGAAGCTGAAGAAACGTTCTAGCAGCACTTCCAAACCAAAAGACCTAACCAAGGTTATGATCCTAGCTATACCCCCTAAAGATAAATCTCTGGAGAGATTCAATGAGGCCATTACAAAATATCAGTCTGTGGTCCCTGGTTTTGAAAAGGAAGGATGGGGAAAATCTGGCTGCGCCCTTCACGTAGATAATCTCTGATGCCCCCAAGAGAGCTGCTTTGTGGCACCAGATGATTTCAAAGGGATATTAGCTAAATTTTTCCATGAAACTACTCATGATGGTGCAGAAAATTTGGTTACCAGCTTAAACCAACATTCCTGGGGATTTCTCAGGGTATATGCCCAGTAGTGGGATTGCTGGGTCGTATGGTAGTTCTATTTTTCGTTTTTTAAGGAACCTCCATAGAAAACCATAATTCAAAAAGAGTCATGTAGTTTCATGCCTGTCTTGGTGCAGCTTGTGAGGAAGGGAAATGTGAACTTCCCAAAGCAGAAAGATCCGGTAATGTTTTCAGACTGCCGGCTACAGAGCCTCATCACGGTGAACTCCTTCTTGGCCACTTGCTGAAAAAAAAAAAAAAAGAGTCATGTACCACAATGTTCATTGCAGCTCTATTTACAATAGCCAGGACATGGAAGCAACCTAAGTGTCCATCGACAGGTGAATGAATAAAGAAGACGTGGCACATATATACAATGGAATATTACTCAGCCATAAGAAGAAATGAAATTGAGTTATTTGTAGTGAGGTGGATGGACCTAGAGTCTGTCATACAGAGTGAAGTAAGTCAGAAAGAGAAAATCAAATACCACATGCTAACATATACATATGGAATCTAAAAAAAAAAAAAAAAGGTTCTGAAAAACGTAGGGTCAGGACAGGAATAAAGATGCAGACATAGAGAATGGACTTGAGGACACAGGGAGGGGCAAGGGTAAGCTGGGACGAAGTGAGAGAGTGGCATGGACATATATACACTACCAAATGTAAAATAGATAGCTAGTGGGAAGCAGCCACATAGCACAGGGAGATCAGCTCAGTGCTTTGTGACCACCTAGAGGGGTGGGATAGGGAGGGTGGGAGGGAGACGCAAGAGGGAGGGGATATGGGGATATATGTATATGTATAGCTGGTTCACTTTGTTATACAGCAGAAACTAACACACCATTGTAAAGCAATTATACTCCAACAAAGATGTTAAAAAAAAAATTACTGGGGAAACTTTTAAAAGACAGCTGGGGTTATTGTCAGGTGTGTGGTTTGTCAACAACTAATCCTGAGAAAACTGTAAATGTGGGGGATAGCCAGGATCAGATGACTCACAGGCCCTTTGAATACCTTTAGGTGGATTTTTTTTCCTGCATTTATTTCATTCTCCCCAAGGGAGTTGAATTTGTTTTAGTTATTGAACATCTATTTTCGAGAGGAGTTGAAGTATTTCCTTGCTGAAAAGCTACAGTTCTTAGAGTTGCTAAAGAGCTACTTGATTTTGTGTTTCCAACCTGGGGTACACCAAGTTTTATATCACATAACTGAGTCCCACACTTTAGGGGAACTATTATAAAAGAACTGTGTAAGGCATTACCCCTTACCCAAAAATGACATACCCTTTACCACCCACAATCTTCTGTAAAAGTTGAAAGCAAAATTTTCAGAAACCCTTGAGCTCCCTTGGCCAAAATTGTTCCCACTAGCCTGAGGGCCCATGCATTTACAGATTTCACTTCTACCACCAGCTCGGCCTTGCTGCAAGCAGATATTGCAAAACATTGCAACAGACTCATGTACTACATTAAGTCCTATTACCAACGGATTAAGATCACC
Organism: Balaenoptera acutorostrata; assembly: GCF_949987535.1. Lineage (NCBI taxonomy): Eukaryota > Metazoa > Chordata > Mammalia > Artiodactyla > Balaenopteridae > Balaenoptera > Balaenoptera acutorostrata. Next base: position 58,962,373 of record NC_080080.1, on the reverse strand, counting down.
TTCCCACATCTTCTGAAACAGCCTCTTCTTCATCCTCAACCAAGAGATCTGTTTATTGGGAGGAACATCAGAGTAAACTGCTCTTAAACTTCATCAGAAGAAATCTTATCAGGTACTGTTAGCATCAAATAGAGCAGTCCAGAACTCCACACTAAAAAAGCAATCCAGAATTTCACACACAATCAGCAAGTTACCCAATAGGGAAACTCAAAGTGAGGATTGTCAGGGATCCACTGAAAGCAGTAGATCTTGTGGAAGTAGGCAGCTGAAACAAGACCTCTGGAACAAGCTGATAACCTCAGAGAGTGGACAGCTTCCATCCAAGATGTTGAGCCAAGATCCCTGTCTAATTCCTGGTTTGTTTTTTATCTGCTTGTTTATGACCATTCTTCTTCTCATTTTCTACAGACCTCTGGCTGTCATCTACCCATAGAGGCCCTTTTTTCTTTTATTTCCTCTTTATTATAATTGTTAGGTCAGAGGGCAGACAGCAGAAGCAAGAAGAACTACAATCCTGAAGCCTGTGGAACAAAAACCACATTCACAGAAAGATAGACAAGATGAAAAGGCAGAGGGCTATGTACCAGCTGAAGGAACAAGATAAAACCCCAGAAAAACAACTAAATGAAGTGGAGATAGGCAACCTTCCAGAAAAAGAATTCAGAATAATGGGAGTGAAGATGATCCAGGACCTCGGAAAAAGAATGAAGCAAAGATTGAGAAGATGCAAGAAATGTTTAACAAAGATCTGGAAGAATTAAAGAACAAACAAACAGAGATGAACAATACAATAACTGAAATGAAAAATACACTAGAAGGAATCAATAGCAGAATAACTGAGGCAGAAGAACAGATAAGTGACCTGGAAGACAGAATGATGGAATTCACTGCTGTGGAACAGAACAAAGAAAAAAGAAAGAAGAGAATTGAAGACAGCCTAAGAGACCTCTGGGACAACATTAAACGCAACAACATTCGCATTATAGGGGTCCCAGAAGGAGAAGAGAGAGAGAAAGGACCCGAGAAAATACTTGAAGAGATTATAGTCGAAAACTTCCCTAACATGGGAAAGGAAATAGCCATCCAAGTCCAGGAAGTGCAGAGAGTCCCATACAGGATAAACCCAAGGAGAAACACGCTGAGACACATAGTAATCAAAATAGCAAAAATTAAAGACAAAGACAAATTATTGAAAGCAGCAAGGGAAAAACAACAAATAACATACAAGGGAACTCCCATAAGGTTAACAGCTGATTTCTCAGCAGAAACTCTACAAGCCAGAAGGGAGGGGCATGATATACTTAAAGTGATGAAAGGAAAGAACCTACAACCAAGATTACTCTACCCAGCAAGGATCTCATTCAGATTCAAAGGAGAAATCAAAAGCTTTACAGACAAGCAAAAGCTAAGAGAATTCAGCACCAGCAAAGCAGCTCTACAACAAATGCTAAAGGAACTTCTCTAAGTGGGAAACACAAGAGAAGAAAAGGACCTACAAAAACAAACCCAAAACAATTAAGAAAATGGTAATAGGAACATCCATATCGATAATTACCTTAAACGTGAATGGAGTAAATGCTCCAACCAAAAGACACAGGTTTGCTGAATGGATACAAAAACAAGACCCATCTATATGCTGTCTACAAGAGACCCACTTCAGACCTAGGGACACATACAGACTGAAAGTGAGATTTTTACAAAAAAATTCAAAAAAAAAAATTGTTAGGTCAGAACACACTCATTCTAATGCCATTCTTAGATTATTCTGAACAGGAGCCACTGGCCTGAATCTCACTGACTCCTGAATAAGCCATCCATCACTGAACCCCCATGATAAAAACCTCTGGACAATTGTAGTCTCATGAAATAAAACCACAGGGAATTACAGCCGATGGCATCTCCACTTGCACCTACATGGTAAAAGAACCTTAAACAAGTCAACCTGTGACTTTGTTAGGTCCCTTTCACCCAAAACAAATAAACAAACCCACAAAAAAACAATTATTACAATCTGTCGATCAGACCCTCTAAATTTGAATTCTACAAACTTCATGTAATAGGGAAGAAACTTTTGTATTCTACTACAAGTTAATCACTAAAGGAATGTTGCCTATAAGCTTAAATTATACATAATGGCCTATCTCTGGGAACCCTGCTTCCCAGGTAATGAGCATTAAGCTAAAATACCTTTGTTTAGCTCACAGGAAACACCCTGACCAGGCCCACCTGTGAATAGCTGCAGGAAGGAAGAAATTAACACATCCCCTCTGGAGGCTGATGGGAACCAGGAAGTGTTCGACTTTACTCCCTCCCCTTTTAGTATAAAAGGAGCCTGAATTCTAACTCAGGCAAGATGGTTCTTTGGGACACAAGTCCACCATTGTCTCAGTTTGCCAGCTTTCCGAATAAAGTCACTATTCCTTGCCCCAACACCTCGTCTCTCTATTATTGGCCTGCAGTACGAGCTTAGACTTGGTAACATTCATAGAGCAATAAACCAAATCTTTGCTGCCTGGAAGAGACTAACAGAAATCCAAATTCCAATCTTGTGAGCAATTCTTTTTTCCTAGATCTCCATGTGCCAATCCCAGATACTATTTCCTCTGTGCTTAGATCAATGAAGCAGGCAAGATAAACAAACTATGTACCTTATGAAGAAATAGAGCTACTTGGCTTCCTAAGCTTGGTCCTCAAGGTCAATGGGTTTGTTCTCTGGTCCTGGGTTGGGCAGTTGGGGTTCCTGGTTTTGAAGCATCTTACAGGTAATATTAATTGTTCTTGTTTTTGTCAGAGTGGTCATGATTCTGGTGCACTGTATTCTCACTCTAGAATTTTCATTGCGTCTGCTTAGTCACCCTGTTACCAGATGATCACCATGATGAAAAAAAAAAAAAGTCAAGATCTCTCAATACACGTGGCTATGGAAACAAGTAGACAATCCCCAAGAGGTAAAGATCTGAAACTCAATCATTCCCTGAGTTGGTCAACTTCTCAGAAGTGACAGAATGACCAAAAGAGGGGCCTGAGAGACTAACTATAGAAATGGATAATAGTCAGATCATATATGGCAATAGAACTCTGAATCATAGCCAGTTCAGGAAGCCAAATCGCAACCTCTGCAGTAAACAGCCCTGAACAGTCAGGACTTGGTCACTGACTGCCAGCTTCTCTATTTTTCATCCCTGCTTCCAACTTAGGACCAACCAGAGAAAGCCAAATATGCTGACCATATCACTCATGTGATTAAAATCCTTCACTTGTGACCACACGTGACTTTCAAGGTTTAAACCATACTTCGTAGCATATCTTGTAAGTTTCTACTATATTCATCAGCACTCTTTTGACTGCAAAGGATAGAAACCCAACTCAAGGTAGCTTAAGTAAAAAAGAGAATTACTGGCTCACATAACTGGAAATAACAGGAGTGAAGTAGAATTCAGGCATAATTGGGTTTAGACTAAGCTAATGGGATTCAGGCATGGAAAAGAAGCTAAAGTGATCTTCTGGGTGGGACCCTTTGGGCCATTCAAAGTATTGTTGTTGTGCTTTCCACTGATGATATGTAACTGGGATTGATGTTTCTTATGCTTACACCATGAATGGTCATAAAGTTCAGAGAGGATTATCTTCACGGAGAAGATCCAGAAGTGCGAGTTCCCTTGGAGCTTCACAACCCTAATAACAACTTTGAGCTTTAAGTCTCTTTGACTGATTGTTTTGCAAGTTGGAGCCTTTGACAAAGGAAGGTAGCCTCCGTGTGGAGTCAACCTTTGAGCTTTTGGAATTGTCACCTCCGAAAAGTAGCAGCTAGAAGCAAATACTGGGCTCTTACAGAAACTGAATTCCTGACCTAGCTAGGCCTTGTGACTCTTCTTCCTGATATTCCCATTTTGAAGGACTGCCAACATGAACTCAAGGACTAACAATATAGAAAGGGCCCAAGAAGCCTCACTGGTCAAACGCAAATGGTGTATTTTAGCATGCAGCCATCCTGGCCTCAGAGGTACCTTGACTGTACATGAAAAACTGGCAGCTATCCCTTTGGTTATACATGACCTAGATTATAAAGATAATGACCACTTGTTTGAGTACACTGCCCATCGAGTCCCCCTACATTAGAGAGGTGGGACAGAGCAGGAGACATACTGGGTCTCGGTCAGCTTTGTAAAAATGTGCTTGTAATGGGGGAGGCTGTATACGTGTGAGGGTAGGAGGCACGTGGGAAATCTCTATACATTTCTCTCAATTTTGCTGCAAACTTAAAACTGCTCTTAAAAAAATGTTCTAAAAGAAATATTCAACAGGGCTTCCGTGGTGGCACAGTGGTTAAGAATCCACCTGCTAATGCAGGGGACACGGGTTCGAGCCCTGGTCCGGGAAGATCCCACATGCTGCAGAGCAACTAAGCCCGTGTGCCACAACTACTGAACCTGTGCTCTAGAGCCCGTGAGCCACAACTACTGAGCCTGCGTGCCACAACTACTGAAGCCCGCACGCCGAGAGCCCGTGCTCCGCAACAAGAAGCCACCGCAATGAGAAGCCCGCGCACCGCAATGAAGAGTAGCCCCTGCTCGCCACAGCTAGAGAAAGTCCACACGCAGCAATGAAGACCCAATGCAGACAAAAATAAATAAATAAAATAAATAAATTTTTAAGAAGAAAAAAAAGAAATATTTGATAAATAAATATTTCCTAAAAAAAAAAAAAGTTCTTATCCCTCTTGCAACCTGACTGTCTTGGACAAAAGGTCTAGATGCAGAGGATGATTGGAAAAAAAGGTGAAGTTATGGCAGTGGAGGGAACACCTTAAGATCCAAAAGGCATGGGAGAGGGAGAGGAAAGGACATTAATGGTCTTCATCTTTTATTCAGCTATTTATTTATTTATTTATTTTTGGCCGTGCCGTGCAGCATGTGGGATCCTAGTTCCCTGACCAGGTATCGAACCGTGCTCCCTTCAGTGGAAGCACAGAGTCTTAACCACTGGACCACCAGGGAAGTCCCAGTCTTTATCTTTTACAACTGCACTTGGAGCTACTTCACAAAACCTCTCCCAAACTATTGCAAATGCCTTAAATTTAATTGACTGTTGGATGGGAGGGATAGATTAGGAGTTTGGGGTTAACAGATACTCACTACCATATATAAAATAGATAAACAACAAGGATCTACTGTATAGCATAGGGAACTATATTCATTATCTTATAACTTATGATGGAAAAGAATCTGAAAAAGCATATATAACTGAATCACTTTGCTGTACACCTGAAACTAACACAACATTGTAAATCAGCTGTACCTCAGTTAAAAAAAAATTTAATTGACTGTTGAGTCTAACATTCTCCATCTCTATTTGATTACCATTCCCTTCAATGCTGTCAAGAAGTCTATTGGGGCTTCCCTGGTGGCGCAGTGGTTGAGAATCTGCCTGCCAATGCAGGGGACACGGGTTCGAGCCCTGGTCTGGGAAGATCCCACATGCCGCGGAGCAACTAGGCCCGTGAGCCACAACTACTGAGCCTGCGCGTCTGGAAACTGTGCTCCGCAACAAGAGAGGCCGCGACAGTGAGAGGCCCGCACACCGCAATGAAGAGTGGCCCCCGCTCTCTGCAGCTAGAGAAAGCCCTTGCACAGAAACGAAGACCCAACACAGCCAAAAATAAATAAATAAATAATTAAAAAAAAATAAAAGAAGTCTATTGGAAATAGCAGGGAATGGCCTTAGCTTCTGTACCTCCCAGGCAAGAAACAACTGTCAACTCCACTGGATGTCTTCTCCCCCCTCCCATTCTATAGTCATCACTCCGTCACTCATTGGGGCAGATGAATGCCACTTGGCTGGTTGTATGGATAGATTAGACAGGCTGGACTGACTGCCCTTAGGCCATCCCTCCAAAGTATAAGGTCTAGACTCAATTATTCAAACTGACCTGGGAACCCCAAAACCCACCCACCAGTCAGGAGACTACACTGGATACACTGTCAGACTGTGCTCTCTGACTGATGTCAGTCCCACTTGGGGGCCTCAGCAACTCTAAAGAACACTTTCTTTCTGGGGGCACCAGGTGTACTTCCTGTGTGGAAACTGGGCATTAACTTGCCTCTCTCCCCAAAACATGCTGCCTTAACACATTAGAAGTGGCCATAAGGATCTTCAAGTATTTAAGAAAACACCACAAGTAGATCATGTAGCCCTTAGACAAGAACAGAGATCTCTCCCAAATGAGGCTTTGCTACTTAGGGAAGCTTTCCAGTGGGATAACTGACTGTGCACCCTGTAGACAGTTTTCCCTAATGGTGCAACTATCCAATTAGAAAAGATGATTTATCTTGTACAGCAAACCCTGACTTGTCTTTTTAACCCCCAAAATATGCCTTCAGTAGCTATTGAATCTGCCACTATCACAATGAGTTGCTTGCATTTATTCCAAATAATCTCATTTACTCTCAAATGTATGCGAATTGTATAAGGTTTCTTATGCCCAAGCTTGAAAAATGATTTCCCAGTAGATGAGGTGGCTGGCCGTCCTAAAATCATGGTATTTATTTACATGGAGGGATCTTACCAGAACCCTCTGCTTGACTCCGTTCCAACACCCTGGTAACTGCGAGCGAGGCAGAGACCGCCGAGTGGAGCGGAGACCTGGTGAGGGCATCATCGGTCGGGTTTTGCCCTTGATTTACTGGGTTGGGGCCGGGCGCTGCTGATCCTCCTTCTAAAGTGCAATGCAAAAGGGACAGCGTCTATATGCAGCGTTTTTTTGGTTGTTGTTGTTTTAATTTTTTTTGCTTATGTTTTTCTTTGCAGTTATTAAATCTGTATGTATGGGATTTAAAACCTCTGCCATAGGTATATCCACCGATGGGCCTTATTACCGTGTCATGTAGAGCGCTGGTTGTGTCACGCAACACTCAGAATGCTGTGTTTAGCTTTGTTATTCCAGAGTTGTGTTTTTTCAGTCATTTCTTCAAGCGAAAGTAAATGATTTAGTTGGAGCAAAAAAAAGACAAAGGTGATTTAAAATTTGTGCCTGACTTTAGCTGACGTGATCAATGATACCACCTTGGCCCTAGAAGGTGTTCAGATCATCTTCAATTCACTGGTCAGGGTTGTTGATAGAATTGCCTGGACGTCTTCTACGTAGACCAAGGCAGAGTCTGTGCAATCTCCAATCCATCCCTCTATAACTGTATTAACACCTCAGGCCAAGAAGAAAAGTCAATACAGAAGCTAAAGGAGAAAGGCATCTGGCTAGCTAAGAGAGACTCTGTTGGCTCCTGGAATTTGTTCAGCAAAGTATGCTCAGGATCCTGGGCGGGCGGGCTGGAGAGTGGGGTATGGCTGTGTTCAGTACTCCAGGTTGGCCTCATCCTGCTGCACTTGGAGTGCTGTTGATAGTAGCCTTAATGAAATGTTGTATGAGACAGATGAAACGGATTCAGTCCCAGCCTCTGTAAGTCAGATTAATTAGAGTGGCCAACAGTGGCATACTCATGGGAAATTTCTTCATAGGTTTCTCACGTTTGTTTACATCTTGGGAACAGGGCCATTGATAATCTTTATTCCGGACTGTCTTTTCCAGGATGAACGCTCTTGAAGGATAGAGATAGTGTTTCCTCTGGAGCAAAGGGCAGGTTTGCTTATAGCCTTGTAAGATAAATAGTGTTTCCCTCCTAGGCAAAAGTCAGGCAGGGTTACTTCCCATTATAAAATATTCAGCTGACCTAAACTCAGGTTCCCTCTCCTGTAACGCCACCCACTGTACATGCAGGCTCTCTACATCATCTGGTGGGAATTGGAACTCAGGCTACTGCTGCAAGAAAGTGTCAATACTATGGCTACTGCTTTTGCTGTGAGTAATAAAGCCCTCTGTCTCTGATCCAGGAATACTGTGACAGGAAATCCAGTATTGGGACACAGATCCATGAAACTGTAGCAGGCTTACTTGTTAGCTTGCAGATAGGATAAAGTCTTAACCATTATTCCTTCTCCTGCATTCAGTAACGATTCTCATGGAGATTGTCAGTGGTAAGGAAGGTATTATTTATCTATTGAACTGGGTGTCCACATGGAGATGACCAAAAGAGACTGGGTTATTGTGGTGTTTGGCCTACAAATAGTATTAAAGACATGGACTAGGAAAAGGTTCCTGGGAAGAACACATAACATAAATGGTACACTGAAGTCAGCTCACACCTGCTCACAAGAGCCAATTTTGTGCATATTTTCCCAATTCTATGTTCAGTGACTTCATGTTAGTAGCTAAGTGGGCCATACTGAGAGTATTTACACCATGGAAGTGAGCAACTGCTACACATCAAAGCTTCCCCCCACTGCTGGGAGAGCTAGCTGTTATCAGCATGCCCCAGACCATGGTGTAGCTCATAAGAAATGAGGGCAGCTTCCTTAATCTATTTTCTTCTTCTGTGAAATGTGGAGAATACGTGTATCAAGGGATTGCTTAGAGGATTAAATTGGAGAATTCATAAAACATATAGAATAGTGTTGGTACATATTGCATTAGTTGAATCTAACATGCTCCCAAATTGAAGATACAGCCTAATTTTACATCATATTGCCAAGAAAAAAAAAACACTTGTAATTAAACTATGATTTATTACCACATTGATTGTAAGACACATCTCAATCTCAGAGATGGTAAAATGTAAAATATGTCTGTCTTAGAATGAATGAAGTACAGTAGCATGCTTATAATATACTTCACTAATAGTATATATCACTGTGACTAGCTAAAATGTGTGTATGTGTGATAAAAAATTATTTGTCTTGTTCTATTTTAATTATCAATTTATTCAAATTTCTAACAAGAATGCTGACAAAGATAGCTTGTAATAATGAATGCACAGCATATAAATAGGAGAGGATGACTATTTTTTCATAATAAAACCAAACACAAAATTCAATGAGTTTTGAATTTCAAAACAGTATTTTATAAAAAAAAAAAAAAAGATTTAAACATACAAGAAACATCTGTGGGACCATAAAATAACACTTGCAATCATAAACAAGTGAATGCAAAATTAGGAGTTCTCTGAACAATTCATGCACATTTTAGAAAAACATGTAAACTTACATGAAAAGTGAGGGGAGTACTAAGTATATTTATGTCCTCAGAAAAGGATTGGGAACTGGAGAATAATTACAAAGGAAGGGATTTGTCTAAGGTGTAATTATCTCAAGGCTGTGGGAATGAATTTATATTGTATAAAGTAAAATTCCTGGAAACAAGTCAATACAGGCTACCAAACTTGGAGAAAGAAGAGAAACTACTATGTTTGCACAAAAGAGCTTCAAAGAGAAATACGGTTTATTTTCTTTTTTACACCATTGCAACTAAAAATAAAATATAAGAGCCAACCATAACGATGTGAAGAGTTTACAGCTATTACACAGAATACAGAGTTTGAGCAGGCTATAAAACACAATGACCTTCAGTAAAACTTGACTCCAAGCCCCTTAGAAGCAATCTCTAATTCTCTCCGTGGAAGTCTAATGTGCAGCGTAAGAAGAGCTGGCTTTTGACCTCAAAATAACTCCAGGGCTCAGCACACTGTTTCCGGACTCATCTGCCTAAATGCATACTTGCCAGCTGACCACAACTTAGGTGCTCTGCTGGAAGTCATTTGTAAATCACTTTTCCGACCATGATGGGAAGGACAGTCCCAAAGATCAATGTAATAGAAATTTTGAATCAGGAGACTCATTTCTGGCATGTCATTTAGACATGTGCCTTAGGCAAAGCAGCTTGTGATCCTCGAGTTCTTATCAGCAGAAGGGAATCGTAAAACTTGGCTTCCAGGGGTCATTAGACTCCCCTGCCCCCATGCCCCACCCCAGTATAAGGACCCAGTGATTACATTGCACCCACCAAGAGTCATGAGGCTCCTGGAAGAACCAAAACATATATTTAAAAAGTGTTTATATATCTTTAAGCTGTAAAAGTGCTTTACAAATGTAATAAATGAATTATTAATTAGTGCTGCCATTATCACTCTTATTACTACACTACTGCAGAGTTGGCAAAGTGGCAGTCACCATATCACTGTATTATGAACTTGGGACAGAATTCTGTACAAAATGATAATTTGATAATGAAGATATATTAAGATGTCTTCTTAAAAAACTAAAGTGTTTCAAGATAGATATTTCACTACACTTTCTATTATAAAATCTGAAGGAAGGCCAGAACTTTTAATTCAGACAGACAGGGATTTGGATCTGGATTTAATATCTTACTAGCTGTGTGATGGTGGGCAGGTTACTTAACCTCTCTGAGTTTAGGAAGCCCCACTTCCCAAGTTTGTTGTGAGCATTCCATCATGCAAAGTGCCTAGCTCAATAAATTCTAGCTTCCTCCTTCTGCTCTTAAATACTTTATCTTTTGTTTTTTTTCTTTACATGTTGTAGGGAGCTTTGGAAGAGCTCAAGGGGGTTATAGGTGATGCTTTATAGATCAATAACAGCATTTATTCCACTCTTTCTATGTATCAGGCACCATGTTAAATCTTTACATAACAGTTTCCATTTAATCCTTACATAACCCTGTATTAGTTTCTTATTGTTACTGTAACAAACACCCATAAATTTAGTGGGTTAAAGCAACACAAACCTATTCTCTCATGGTTCTGGAAATCAGAAATCTAAAATGGGGGACTTCCCTGGTGGCGCAGTGGATAGGACTCCGAACTCCCAATGCAGGGGGTCTGGGTTCTATCCCTGGTCAGGGAACTAGATCCCACATGCATGCCGCAACTAAGAGTTCGCATGCCACAATAAGGAGTCCACTTGCAGCAACTAAGGAGCCCATGAGCTGCAACTAAGGAGACCGCCTGCTGCAGCTAAGACCTGGCTCAACCAGATAAATAAATAAATATTTTTTAAAAAAGAAAGAAATTTAAAATAGGTCTGCAGGGCTGCATTCCTTCTGGAGACTCTAGGGGGTATCCATTTCCTTGCCTTTTCCAGCTTCTAGAGAACACTCGCCTTCCTTGGCTCATGGCATCATTCTGACCTCTGCCTCTGTTGTCACATCACCTCTCACTTTCCCGCCTCCCTCTTTCCTGGATAAGGACCTTTGTGATTACATTGCACCCACCTGGATAATCCAGGATAAACTCGCCATCTCAAGATCCTTAATCACAACTGAAAAATCCTGTTTGCCATGCAAGGGAACATATTGACAATTTTCAGGGACTAGGACGTGGGCATCTTCCAGGAGTCATCGTTCTGCATCCGCACATGCCTAGTTAACACATGAGGGAGTTGAGGCTTCTCAGGTGATGCACTTTGTGAACCAGAACCCAAGTTCTGAGTCTCGATGGCAACCTCCACCCTCTATTGCGTACCCAGAAGCAATGCTGCCATTTGATATGAACTGATGTGTTTCATTGTGGGCGTGGTTATTACATGGATTGTGGTGACGACACGATCAGTAAGGATCAGACAGGAATTTATTTTGTGCGTTGCCTTGCGTCCAGCAGCCGTATTTACTATCTACCATCAAACTGATCATCTAAAAGATAAATTTAGTATCTAGCTGGCGTTGCATCAGTTGTTACACAGAATTCAACAAAGACCCAATTCAGTGTCCCTGAGGGAATTTCCAAGACAAACAGCATAAAAGTACAAAAGTACATGTGTCAAACTGAAGACCAGTGGGGATTGCTGCACAAACTGGGAAGCACAATTAGCACATTCATTAATTTGGAATTGTCTTGTGGGTCTTTTGTAATCGAGTTCGTGACTTACCTCAGTTACTCTCCTTTTTTTTTTAAAATCTTACCCAGTTTAGTGAAATGTTCCATTCCTTTTTATTTGTTTATTTATTTATTTATGGCTGAGTTGGGTCTTTGTTGCTGCACATGGGCTTTCTCTAGTTGCGGCGAGCGGGGGCTGCTCTTCCTTACCGTGAGCGGGCTTCTCATTGCGGTGGCTTCTCTTGTGGAGCACGGGCTCTAGGCGTGCGGGCTTCAGTAGTTGTGGCTCGCAGGCTCTAGGTGTGCGGGCTTCAGTAGTTGTGGCGCGCGGGCTTAGTTGCTCCGTGGCTCGAACCTGGGTCCCCTGCATTAGCAGGCGGATTCTCAACCACTGCGCCACCAGGGAAGCCTGCTGCCCCATTTTTGCTCTCGCACTACTTTGGGGGGATTTGAAAAACACTCTGTCTCAGAGGTGGGAGGGGTCAGGGAAAGCCATATGTGAAAAAGAAGTACTCCATCTGTGTTCAGTACAAATAATGAGGTCATTATTTGTTCATCTGGTAGCATTTGAAGCTTCACTCTCTCTGTGGCTTTCCTTCTCCAGTTCGTCCATGTCTGTGGTTTTGAAAAGAACTAATGTCCTGATTCCAACTCCACCACGAGCCTTCTGTTTATCTACATTCCACATTGCAATTCTATATGCACAATTCAATTAAGGTATTTATGTCTGGTAAAATTTTTTCTCAGCTCTTCCTAGAATTCAGTAGTAAAATATTGTCTACCGAAAAATAGAGAAGTGAGATAACAAGCAGTTTTACTTTGGATGATTACCTCCTGTATCTTGCCAGATCTTAAATGTCTATCATCTTTCAGTCTCTTCTCTATATGAGTAGGATGAAGTGTTCTAGGAGCATTAGCTAATGGACCACCAGCTTCACTTAATTTCCTTTGAGAAGATTTATCTTTATTTATGTCAGTACCAGCAACCCGGCAGCAGCACACTTATGGCTTGTAAAGCACCCTTCTCTTTAGTCCCATAAACACAATGAGTGAAGAACAAAACATTATCATTTTTCTCGCATGCATCACTGCCCAAAATGAAATATATGTTAGGTATTTTCTGAATTTTTTTTTTATGGACAAAAATCATAAGCTATGGAAATTTAATAATGAATAAAGTTTTCGCAGGAGAAGTTTTTTATGTTTTTTGGGGGTGGGGGATTTTTAGTCATGCCGCGTGGCTTGTGGGATCTTAGTTCCCCAACCAGGGATTGAACCCATGCCCCCTGCAATGGAAGTGCAGAGTCCTAACCACTGGACTGCCAGGGAAGTCCCCGAAGGAGAAATTTTTGAAAAAACATTTTTGCTATTAGGTTTGTTGACATTTAGTCAGGAGCGAGAGCTTTTCAATCTAACTGTTGACCTGGTCCTCTGAGCTGACTCACAAACAGGTTAGCCACTAGGAGGAATCTTCCAAGTGCTGGTGAGGGGCATGGGGGCTTGTCTCCTCCTCTGTGGCAGAGAAAGAACCTTCAGCATGACTCTTTTCCATCATTTTGTCTCCTCAGGAAGTTTTCTAGAAGTAAAATCGTAAGGTAACCACCATTTTGAGGTCTACAGTGGGCCAAACTGCCCTAGACCCTGTACATAAGTTTTTCGATCCATTCTTTATATCAACTTTCTGAGGTGAAAAATATCCCAGTTTTACTTGTAAGTGATACATTCAGGCCTCACCAGTCTTTGATTATAAATAGGGTTGTGGTTTTATTTATTTATTTATTTATTTTATTTTTGGCTGTGTTGGGTCTTCTTTTCTGTGCAAGGGCGTCCTCTAGTTGCGGCAAGCGGGGGCCACTCTTCATGGCAGTGCGCGGGCCTCTCACTATCACGGCCTCTCTTGTTGTGGAGCACAGGCTTCAGACGTGCAGGCTCAGTAATTGTGGCTCACGGGCCCAGTTTCTCCGCGTCATGTGGGATCTTCCCAGACCAGGGCTCGAACCTGTGTCCCCTGCATTGGCAGGCAGATTCTCAACCACTGCGCCACCAGGGAAGCCCAGGGTTGTGGTTTTAAATGGTCAAGTTAGGACACTTTGAAGTCCCTCTGACTGAGGACAAGAAATGACCTGTCGCAGTAACTGGCGAGCATCTTAGGTGAGCGTCTTGGCCCCGGAGCAGCTCCTGTTCCTCCACTTCAGCTCCTTGTAAAGTCGCCAACCCAGGCCCCTGCTGCCGCCGCCTGGGCCCCAGAGGAGCCTGAGTGGGGAGAAGACAGGAGAAGAAGGAAGGAAAGAAACGGTCCCCTTCACTGAATTTTCATGTGTGTCAGGTGACATGCTATATGCTCTGCTCACATTACCCATTTGTCCTCACAACAACCCTCTGAAATAAATCCTATTATTATCTCCATTTTATGGGGTGAAGGAAGAAAGGGGATCTCTGAGAGGCTAGGGACCACGTTCGGCTAGCAGGTGGCAGGCAGCTGTCACACGTGTAGGTTTGTCTCCTCCCATGAACTCTAACTGCTGGGCTAGAGCTAGAATTATGAGATTGCCACTAGATTATAGTAATAGATTTACTGCCAAGTTCGTGCTCTTAAAAGTAAATACATGTTTTATTTAATTCTTCCATAGAATAGAAAAGCCCATACAAATCCTATTCAGCATGACTGTCTTAGGATCCTCTGGCTACTGTAACAAAATATTACAGACTGAGTGGCTTAAAGTACAGACTTTTATTTCTCACAGTTCTGGAGGCTGGGAAGTCCAAGATCAAGGTGCTGGCCCATTTGGTTCCTCATGAAGGCCTACTTCCTGATTCATAGATGGCTGTCTTCTCTCTGTGTCCTCCTATGGCAGAGAGAGAAAGAGAGAGAGAGAGGTGGTGGGGAGCTCTCTTTTTCTCTTCTTATAAGGACACTAATCCCATCGTAAGGGCTTTACCCTCATGACCTAATGACCTCCCAAAGGCCCTACTTCCAAGTACCAATGCATTGGAGGGGGGTGGTGGTTAGGGGTTCAACATATAAATTTTTGGAGGACACATTCAGTCTGTAACAACAATGAATATAGAAAACTATTTAATAAGAGATGTGTGTGTCTTCTTTCACATCAGAACTATCTGTCCTATATGTTCTTACATATGGGTATGCTATTACATGCCTCAAACATTACAGAAATGAATTTGTTCTAGGGTGATCACATGCCATGGTCTCCCCAGTACAGTCTGGGTTTACGCCTGTTGTCCTGGTGGAGTTATTATAACACCTCCTTTTACTGTCAAAAATGTCCTAGTCTGGGTAATAAATTACATGATCACCACTCTTAGTACCAATATTTCAAAAACATATTTGTAGCTTGGAAAGTTTTGTTAATTTTTGAAGCTGCATGATAGGTGTGTAGGGGTTTAACTTCCATAATAAAAAATCTGAAATATACATATTTATAGTTAAGTTTTTTTCTAGTTATGGTTTAAACAAATATGGAGTAATAACTTATTTGTGTTCAAGTGATTATCTCTCTCTCAAATATGAAAACATTATCACTGGGGCAATAACTTAGAGTTCTCTTTTCATGCATAGAAGTGTGTTCTTGAAGATTTGTTGTAACTGAAAAGCATGCAAACTGAACTAGTATAATTGAAAGGTTTTGAATGACCTAGGAGTATTTGTTACATTAAAAGACTAGAGGGAATCCTGTCACTCAAAAGAATCTTTTTGTAAAAGGATCATTAATGTCCTTATTTTCCTTCTGCAAACAAATATATTTCATATAGCCCAAGGGGGAACATGGTTTACACAGTTTTCTCAACTGTAAAACAAGAAAAATACTACTACTTACCTAGAAAGTTGTTGTGAGGGTGAATTCTTAAATTTCATGTGAAGAATACAGCTCCCTGCTTGGCACAGAGTTAAGAACTCGATAGATGTTACCATTTATATCAGCTATTGCCAACATTTTTCTTTATAGAGAGGTGATGTATTGTATCAAGTAAAGTGTTAAATGACAGCAGCAACAAATCACTCTTGGAACTCCTTACTGTTTATTACCCTACTGATGTTTTGTAATTGAAAACAGAGAGTGAACATATTTAATGTGCCCCAGTGGGCAATGTTGGAGTAAAAATTATATCAAAAAGATAGTTAGGGGACTTCCCTGGTGGCGCAGTGGTTAAGAATCCGCCCGCCAATGCAGGAGACACGGGTTCGAGCCCTGGTCCGGGAAGATCCCGCATGCCACGGAGCAACTAAGCCCATGCGCCACAACTACTGAGCCCACGCGCCTAGGGCCCGTGCTCTGCAACAAGAGAAGCAACCGCAATGAGAAGCCCGCACACCGCAACGAAGAGTAGCCCCCGCTCACCGCAATTAGAGAAAGCCTGCGTGCAGCAACAAAGACCCAACGCAGCCAAAAGTAAAAATTAATAAATTAATTAAAAAAAAAGATAGTTAAACGAATTTTACAGTCTCCCATTAACCCATGCAGCCAGCCAGCTAGTCATGAACTATTTACTGGATGTCCAGCATGTGCAAGCCAGGACCTGCGCTACTGGGCGTGGCAAAGCGTGTGACCTGCGGGCAGGTGACGCTGGAGCACCGAACAGTCATGATGTTAGTTTGTTTAGTTTGGTGGAATTAAGAAATCCTGGTTCAATTGTAAATCTTCTCAGTAATCAATACTATACCTTTCCACCCTGGCCAGCGAGTTATTTTCCACAGGCTTTATTTTAGCAAGGAGCAAAGATGTCTCTGATGTGCTTTTCCCTTGTACATTTTCTATGCCTGGAGGCTTAATACAGTCTATGAAAAATCGTTCTTTCATTCTTTTCATTCTCTCTCAAAGCTTCAAGCCTCAGGGCCTTTGAAATAAATCAATACTGAATTCATTGACTTGGGCATTCCAACAGAACAAAGGGAACTTCAGAGACTAGGCAAAGCATTAAAAATATTTGGAATTTTTTTTCCCCAAAGTGCCCACTTTTTTCTGATTGGAATAGCAACAGTTAACAGTATTCTCGCAGCAGGATTGCCATTGCTTTGCTTGCAAACAAACTAAAAACCTTGTCAATCTTCCCCTTCCCAAATTCATTTTCTAACTAACAAAGTTAGCGTGTCACCATTTAAACAATAACCACTCATTTTAAAAAGAGAGTGTAATGATAAAATGCATAATTTTATATAACCTGCCTTCACCCTACTTTATGAATAGTTTTCAAACAATATATGTACTCAAGTATACTTCAAGTTAAATAACGTCTTTGTAATTAAAATAATAAGTTTTCCTGAGTATGCAAAACAAACACTTTCATCTATTTCTGGAAAGCTTACAGCATTGCAGAAAGCAAAATCAGGAGACAATAAGCATACAACGGTGGTATTATAGATTCAATAGCTTTGGGCTGCTAAATATTCTCTTTGGGTTTCTAGATCAATAAAGAGCAGGAAGCTCTGGCTTCTATTAGCATGTTTCCAGTTGTAAGACAGAGAGACCAGTTCAAACCAGTTAACAATAACTAGAACTGGTTAACAATAACAATAGCTAATTTAAAGATAGGGCAGCCTGAATTTAGCAGCTCTGTGATATCAGAAGAACCCAGTTAGGGAGAAGACCAAAATGTCACACTTTTTCCTTTACACACTAATTTCTTTTCTAGAATCTTACTGTCATAATATATACAATCCCGCCGTGATACATCTGGCTAGTACTGAGGCTACCAATAGATAGTATGATTCCAACAAACCCTCAAACACTGTAGCCTCAAAAATCTCACTAACCTACCATTCTTTAGAATAATACTGACTTCACAATACCTTGTTTAAAGATATTCTGCATAGGGGCTTCCCTGGTGGCACAGTGGTTGAGAATCTGCCTGCCAATGCAGGGGACGCGGGCTCAAGCCCTGGTCTGGGAAGATCCCACATGCTGTGGAGCAACTGGGCCCGTGAACCACAATTACTGAGCCTGCGTGTCTGGAGCCTGTGCTCCACAACCGGAGAGGCCGCGATAGTGAAAGGCCCGCGCACCGCGATGAAGAGTGGCCCCCGCTTGCCACAACTAGAGAAAGCCCTCGCACAGAAACGAAGACCCAACACAGCCATACATACATACATACATACATACATACATACATAAAAAGAATGTAAGCAGACAAGAATCTCATTAAAATATTAAAAAAAAAACCCACCTAATTAAAAAAAAAAAAAGATATTCTGCATAGTAATGGGAGCCAAGAATTTGTTATCAGAGGATTACTGCTACTACCCTGCATAATTATGAGACTTACAGCAAGCTATTAATCCTGATGATTTTCAGTTTCCTAATCTGTAAAATGGAGCTTACAAATAATGTGCTTCTAGACTTTATGGAGAGTATCTAACAAAACCCCACAGCAAACGTGTTACTGAACGATAATGCCTTAGGAGCCTTCCTTCAATGTCTGCAGCAAGCCATTCATTTACCTCTTGCCTGTGGCTGCTTTGGTGCTACTTTGGCAGGGTAGCTGCGACAGAGAGGACAGACCTCTCGAACCTAAAATATTTAATCATATGATATTGCTTATATGAGGAATCTGAAAAAAAAAAGATATAAATGAACTTACAAAACAGAAATAGACCCACAGACATAGAAAACAAACCAACGGGGAAAGCGGGGGGAGGGATAAATTAGGAGTATGGGATTAACATATACACACTACTATATATAAAACAGATAACCAACAAGGACTTACCGTATAGCACAGGGAACTATACTCAATATTTTGTAATAACCTATAAGGGGAAAGAATCTGAAAAATAATAGATATATATGTATGCATAACTGAATCACTGTGCTGTACACCTGAAATTACCATGACATTGTAAATCAACTATGCTTCAATTTAAAAAAAAAAAAGCCTAAAATATTTACTATCTGCCCTTTATGGAAAAAGTTTGCCAAGCCCTGAGATGGAGAAGGAAGGCTTTAATACCAGAGATGTAACTTCACAAGGAGTCTTGTTTTTCTGGATGATTTCTGGATCATGGGAAATAGGAAGAACAATTTAGGAACATGCATATTTTTATCCAAAAAGTGTCTGCCAGAGTCCCAACAAGAAACCGATGGAGCTGGGGCTCACCACTGGAAAGGGTAAGGAGAGGGAATATCTGCCAGGATCACAGAGAATAGGACTCTGTACAGTTAGTGGCCCCAAGAAAAATGGGGATTTCCTGTTGAGGGTTACAGCCAACTCAATGAGACCTCTTGGGGAGGGAGGAAGGGGGATAAATACCCTGACTTAGCTTGCTTTCCTCTTGCTTCATTTTTCTTACTGGGACTCCTCACTGGCTGAACCCAACCAGAGTGACAGAGGACTTTGGAACAGATCATTGAATCCATACCATACAGGCTCCTGGCAGAGAGCAGAGTGGAGACATGCACTTTAACGAAACTTTTTACCCATGCATTTTAATTTCATCATTTCATATAATCATATAAAACTATACAATCATAACTTTATATCACTTAACTTCCACATTTCAACCTTTTATCTAATTGGCTTTCAGCATCATTGTCATTCTAAATGTTTCAACTTTACTTGATTTTATTTTTAATATAAATTTTTTTCAGATTAAAAAATTTGTGGTTAATATAAAAATAAAAATTTTACTGAAATATATAATGTAGAAAGCCATCATCCCCAAATCCCCTCAGCAGGGATAATCACTGTGAATAACTGATGTATATTCATCTAGATTTGGGTGCATATACACATATACATAAAAGATATTTTATTGATATTAGTAGTAAGATAAATGGTACTTGACTTTATACACCATTTTTAAACTTTCCCCTTTATTCAGTTAATAAGTCCTGGGAAATAAAACAGGATATCAAAAAGATATCTGGGAGTTCCCTGGTGGCCTAGTGGTTAGGATTCCAGGCTTTCACTGCCATGGCCCGGGTTTAATCCCTGGTCGGGGAACTGAGACCCCACAAGCTGCACAGCTTGGCTAAAGAAGAAAAAAAAAAGATATCTGCACTTCCATGTTTATTGCAGTATTATTCACAATAGCCAAGACATGGAAACAACCTAAATGTCCCTCAGTGGATGAATGGATAACGGTACCATGATATAGTTATTGGAATGGAATACTATTCAGCCATGAAAAAGAAGGAAATCCTGCCATTTGCAACAACATGGACAGACCTTGAAGGTATTATGCTAAGTGAAATAAGTCAGAGAGAGAAAGACAAACACTGTATAATCTCACTTATCTGTGAGAACCTAAAAAAGCTGAACTTGTAGAAACAGAGTAGAATGGTAGATACCAGGATCTGGGGGTAGAGGAATTGGAGAGATGTTGGTCAAAGGTTATAAACTCACAATTAAAAGATGAGTAAGTTCTGGAGATCTAATGCCCAGCCTTGTGATTATAGTCAACAATACTGCGTATATACTTCAAAGTTGCTAAGAGACTAGACCTTAAATGTTCTCACTACGAAAAAGAAGTGATGTGACATGGTAGAGGTGTTAGCTAAAGCTATGGTGGTAATCATATTGCAATACATAAAAGTATCAAATCAACAAATCGTATACCTTAAACTAGCACAATGTTATATGTCACTTATACCTCAATAACAAATATATTTTGAAAAATTTTCATGCATTCGTTCAAATATTATATATAATATGAATACAAATGTATACTAAGATATTTGTGTTAATATTAATGGGGCTTGACTGTACACATTATTTTTTTAATTTTTATTTTATATTGGAGTATAGTTGATTAACAGTGTTGTGTTAGTTTCAGGTATACAGCAAAGTGATTCAGTTATACATATACATGTATCTTCTTTTTCAAATTCTTTTCCCATTCAAGTTATTACAGAGTATTGAGCAGAGCTCCCTGTGCTATACAGTAGATCCTTGTTGGTTATCTATTTTAAATATAGCAGTGTTGTGCATATCATTTTGAAGCTTGCTTTTTCTTTCAGTTAAATATGTATCTTAAGAAAATTTCCAGCATTTGTTCATTCATTCATCCAAAAAATTTTAACATCTATTATGTGGCAGGCTTTGTTCTAGGTGCTAAAGAGGCAGCAGTGAAATAGATGATGTCCCTAAACTCAATGTAAGTGAGTAGAAGGGGAAAAAAGAGAGCAAACAATTAAATAAATAAGTTGTAAGTAAAGGGGTACCTGGAAAGGGGGTAGAGGTAACAAGAGAAGTTTTATTCTTGTTTGGTCATGAGGGAATCTCCTCAAGAAGATGAACTAGAGCAGATAACTAAAGAATAAGAAGGTCAGACCACATGATGATCTGGAGAAGTGCTTTCCAGGTAGAGGGAAGAGCAGGTGCTCAGTTCCAGGGATGGGAGCAAACTTGGCTTGTTCAAGGAACCCAGAGAAGACCAGTTGGGGTTGGGATGGAGCTAGCAGGAAGGGAGAGTGGTGGCTGGTATGAGAGGTCCTTAGTGTCCTGGTAAGAGGTTTGCAATTTATTCTAAGTGCAACAGAAAGCCATGAAAGATTTAAGCAGGGATGTGATATGAATTTATCTAAGATTTTACAAGATCAATCTAGCTGCTAAGTAGCTAATGGACTCTTTGGAGGGCAAGAACAAAAGCAGAGTGACCAGGTAGGAATCCATTTCTGAGAAAAGCTGTGACTCACTGAGGTTCTAGGAATATAGTGAGGAGTGCTCAGATTCAGGGTGTATATTGAATAGAGAATTCTTGGGATATGCTGATGGATTGAATGGGGCAGAAGGGCGATGGTGAGGGAGACAAAAATCAAGAACAACTCTAGGCTTTTGGCAGGAGTCATCCCTATCATTTGTACATTTATCTTTATACATTTATGTGACTTACGGAAGGATAAATTCTGAGAAGTATTTTTCTTGGTCAAAAGTTATGACTAGTTTAAATTTTATTAGATATTGGAACATTCCCTCTCCAAATATTTTTCTTTTTTTTTTTTAGCTGCACCGTGTGGCATGTGGGATCTTAGTTCCCTGACCAGGGATCAAAACCATGCCCCCTGCAGTGGAAGTATGGATTCTTAACCACTGGACCGCCAGGCAAGTCCTAATATTTCATTTTTTTTAATTCCTAAAGTTGGAAATATTAGCTCTAACCATCTAACCTCCTGTCTTTTTAGTCCCTTATAGGTCCTGTTTTAGACATTATCGATTTTATCTATTTAATTTCTTTCCCCTCTTTTATACTGCTTCATTCCCCTTTTGTTTTTCCTATATTCCTTTATGATGACTCATCCTTGTTCTGTCTGGCCAGAATCTGGGCCTGGAGGAGCGTGAACCATGGAGGGTTTACATTGTAAACAGGAAACTCTCTCCCAGCTGCTCAGGCACCTGCTCCCTTGGCTTCCCGTGAAAGCAAATTCCCAGGGCAGTTAGCAAGTCTCTCTCCAAAGAATTTGTTCTGAGGGGACTTTGCAAACTCCAGGGTTAAGTCTCTCCAGGGCCATAAATTCCACAGTGAGAATAACACGGTTGATGCGCTTAAAAAGTGTTACTTATCAACAAGTTACGCGATTTGGTGTTTACATTTTAAAAATCTCTTAGGGCTTCCCTGGTGGCGCAGTGGTTGGGAATCTGCCTGCCAATGCAGGGGACACGGGTTCGAGCCCTGGTCTGGGAGGACCCCACATGCCGCGGAGCAACTAGGCCCGTGAGCCACAACTACTGAGCCTGCGCGTCTGGAGCCTGTACTCCGCAACAAGAGAGGCCGCGACAGTGAGAGGCCCGCGCACCGCGATGAAGAGTGGCCCCCGCTTGCCGCAACTGGAAAAAGCCCTCGCACAGAAACGAAGACCCAACACAGCCAAAAAAAAAAAAAAAAAAAAAAAAAAAGTCTTACAAAAAAATAAATAAAATAAAAATTAAAAAAAAAAAATCTCTTAAGGGGGAATTCCCTGGTGGTCCAGTTGTTAGGACTCAGTGCTTTCACTGCCATGGCCCGGGTTCAATCCCTGGTTGGGGAACTAAGATCCCACAAGACACTTGCCAAGGCCAAAAAAAAGTCTCTTGTGGTAAAACCCACGGACTCCAGTTGTATTTTAGGCCAACTGTCAATATTAAACCACAAGACAGAAGGTGGTGATGGCATGGGGGAGGGACGTTCAGGTAGTGGCCTGGGTTTGGTCAGGAAGTAGGTGGTGGTAAACCTCAGAGACTCTGAAAGGAGGTGGCACAGAAGTTTAGCAGCCAAGTTATTGGTACCACTTCTAAACCCGCTGTTTAGGGGGAGGTGGTTCAGACCTCTTGTCCTGCTCTGGTTGCTGCTGATGGTATTTATGCTAATTCCTTTGCAGACCACAGTGGTCCTTTTCCTCCACGTCAACCTCTGTGAAAGATCCTCCACACTGGCCTGAGCTCTGCCACCACCCTGACGCCCCACACCACTGTCTACTTCCCTGTCCCAGGGTCTGCCAGGCCACACACGTGCTGCTGGCTGAGCAGGGCCAGAGCTGGAAGGAGGAGGTGGTGACCAAGGAGACTCAGCTGCAGTGCCCACTCAAGGCCTCCTAACTGTACGGGCAGCTCCCCAAGTTCCAGAATGGAGACCTCACCCTGTACCAGTCCAATGCCATCCTGCTCCCTGAGGCTGTGTGGGAAGGACCAGCGGGAGGCAGCCCTGGTGGACGCGGGCAACTACAGTGTGGAGGTCCTCCCCTGCCAATACGCCACCTTGATTTACACCAACCCCGAGGTGGGCAAGGAGGATGATGGGAAGGCACTGCCCGGGCACCTGAAGCCTTTTGAGCCCTGCTGTCCCAGGACCAGAGAAGCCCGACCGCATTATGGGCAAGCAGATCTCCTTCACAGGCTACAAGCTGCTGGACTGGCTGTGGACTCACCAGGTCCTGGCCCTGCCACGCTGCCTTCCCACCACGCACAGCAAGTACACCGCCCCATTCAACAGGAAACAGTGAGGGCTTGTGGCACTCTCTGCAGAGGAAGAAAGGGAGCTGCCTGCTTCCCTTTCCCCAGGACCAATCAAACTTCCACGAGGTTCTCCACACTGAAACCAGCTTTCAGATGCACTTGAAGAATCTTTTCCTTAGGGCTCAAGCTGGCCACCAGGTCATCCCAAACCAAGTTTGTTCCACATGTGGCCCCTCTCAGACCTAGAACCAATAAAAAGTCCCTTTTCCCCTCTGGACTATGGTACAGAAGACAGTGCACCTGTCCTGCCTCCTCCTATCCTAATGGTAAGGTATCCCTCCAGGATTTTATCATCCTTTTCCAGCTCTCTGCCTAGCCTGGTCTAGATTTCTTTTCAAAACTTTGGCCCTCAAAGATAAAGTGTGTGTGGGTGTATGTGTGTGTGTGTGTGTGTGTCTGTGTTTATAAGGGCGCAGCAGGACTTTCTCAAATGTGGGTCTTTGATCACAAACATTGTTATACTATTTGCCATCACCTGGGGAATAGATGTTATTGGATTATTTGAGATTTGAGTTTTCTTGGCCTGGGCGTTTGACTTTGGGTTTCACAGCATGTGCTCCAGTTAGAGAACCATTCGTTGATTCTTATGTAGAACTGGAACTACACTATGACTGTGAGATTTGGGATCAAAGAAGGGAGCTTCTTGAGGAGGTCCTAAGACTTCCCAATGAGTTAATGAAGAAATGTGTTTTCTCCCTCCTTCCCTTTTTCCTAATTCCTTATTTTTTAAGCCAGTTGTGAATAGACTGATAGGAGTTTTAGATGAGCTGGTGGCCTGCCTCTAAAGAGACCAGAAAGACTGGTGTCCTTTTATTACAAATACTACCTTGAAGTAGGAGTACCCTGAACAGATAACTGGCCTACCGGGTAGTTGTGCCCAGAGAGGAGCACTTGTTCTTGCTCTCCGTTGTCTCAATTTTTATTGCTTCACTTTTAACTGGTTTATAAATACAGTAACAATTTTATTTATTTATTTATTTATTTATTTATTTATGGCTGTGTTGGGTCTTCATTTCTGTGCCAGGGCTTTCTCTAGTTGCAGCGAACGGGGGCCACTCTTCATTGTGGTGCGCGGGCCTCTCAACTATTGCGGCCTCTCCTGTTGCGGAGCACAGGCTCCAGACGCGCAGGCTCAGTAATTGTGGTGCACGGGCCCAGCCGCTCCGCAGCATGTGGGATCTTCCCAGACCAGGACTCGAACCCGTGTCGCCTGCATTGGCAGGCAGATTCTCAACCACTGCGCCACCAGGGAAGCCCAGTAACAATTTCTTGTAACAAGTTTCCTCATTTATCTATCTTGGAGTCCATTTTGTATGGAGTTGATGGTGAAAGAAATGTCAGCAAGTACCATTACTCAGTGCAGGGTATTGGATGAATAGGCTTACTGAAAACGATTTGTTTTTGCTGTTGACAAGGAGGTTTGGATACAGCGGCTTTAAAAATTGCCCAGGCTAAAAATATGGGGTAGAACTCTGGGGACTGGCTGCTTATTCTTTTGTGCAATGGATGTGGTTTGGCCTCGTAAGACCTGATTCCCTAGTCAGCCTTCACAAAGGGACATAACTCTATCTTCAGACTATCTCCTGGCAAAATCAAGTCTCAGTAGAGCAGATACTTGCCGGTATCTGTAGGGCAGGCACCAGCTCATTATCTCCCAGTGGCTGAGAGCATCAGTATTCTCGTTATGGGTACTTGAAGGAAATACAGTCCCTTCACTCTTATCAGAGTCTAAAATCTATGCCCGGACTTCCCTGGTGGCCCAGTGGTTAAGAATCCGTCTGCCAATGCAGGGGACACGGGTTCGAGCCCTGGTCTGGGAAGATCTCACATGCCGCAGAGCAACTAAGCCCGTGCGCCACAACTACTGAGCCTGCGCTCTAGAGACCATGAGCCACAACTACTGAAGCCCACATGCCTAGAGCCCGTGCTCTGCAACGAGAAGCCACCACAGTGAGAAGCCCGCACACCACAACGAGGAGTAGCTCCCGCTCACCACAACTAGAGAAAGCCCGCGTGCAGCAACGGAGACCCAACACAGCCATAAATAAATAAATAAATAAATTTATTAAAAACAAATAACATAAAATAAAGTCTATGCCTGGACCAAGCCAGACCAAAAGAGAGCGAAGCCCCAGCAGGTCCACTGACCTAGGGCATTCGAGGCTGCTACACAGGAGATCCCGAACCCAGATTTGATGTCAGTGGGGCTTTCCAGAGAAAGTGATGTGTAATGCAAGACCTGGAAGATAAGTAGGCATAGTAGCAGGCAAAGAAAGCTGATGTAAAAGAGAGCCAAGAGATGAGAGAGAGAGCACAGCACGTTGAAGGAACTGAGAGCACCAGTTCAGTGTGCCTGGCGCACAGAGCATAAGGGAGGACGTGGCAAAAGGTCAGCCAGGCTGGCAGGAGCCAGATTATGCAGAAACGTGAAAACTGTTAAAAGGTCTGAACTTTGTCCTCACAGCAACAGGAAGCCACTGAAAAGTTTTATGCAAAGGAGGTGACAAGCTGAGATGTACCTTTGTGAGAAATCACTCTGGTTGCACTGCAGTGATGGAGGGCATGACTGGAAACAGGAAGCTGGGGGACCACTTGGGGAACGGTCCTGGTAGGAGACGTCAGCAGATGGGGAGAAGCCGTTCTGTCTATCACCAGGCATGCCACCTGGGTGTCACGAAACAACTACAGTCACACCCTCTCTCTTGGTTTTCATATTCCCCTGTTGCACCTGCTTTTTTTTTTTTTTTAAAGGATCACTCAGAGTGGCCTTAAAAAAAAACAACAAAGCACAGTACTCAGAGACCACACAAGTTACAGGCAACTTAATTTTTTTGTTGGGAGATTTTTGAGAAATAAAACATTCTCCTCTCATTTTATTTTAGTTTAGTTTATTTTTTTAATTTTATTTATTTATTTTTTATTTTTGGCTGCATTGGGCCTTTGTTGCTGCACGCGGGCTTTCTCTAGTTGTGGCGAGCAGGGGCTACTCTTTGATGCAGTGCACGTGCTTCTCATTGCGGTGGCTTCTCTTGTTGCGGAGCATAGGCTCTAGGCATGGCGGGCTTCAGTAGTTGTGGCACACGGCTTAGTTGCTCCGTGGCATGTGGGATCTTCCCGGACCAGGGATTGAACCCATGTCCCCTGCATTGGCAGGCAGATTCTTAACCACTGCGCCACGAGGGAAGTCCCTCATTTTATTTTTTTTAAAATTGGCTCACCTTTATTCAATATCTGCAACATACTCAAAATATAGACAAGTTCCATATTATGAGAAATTAGGAGCCATCTTTGATTCCTGTCTCTCTTTTATCCCTCATATCTAAAGAATCACCAGGTCCTGTTAGACTCTGCTTTGGAAGTTTCTCACAGTCATTCCACTTTTTTTTTTTTTTTTTTTTGGCCACCATCACACTCTGGGTCACATCACCTTTCATTTCAAAAGCCCCCTAACTGGTTTTCCTTTCTTTGGTGGTGCACACACCTATCCACTGCCTACTCTACAGCCAGAGGGATTCTTGTGCGTGTAAAATGATCATGCCTCCAAGGCTCCCATCATTCTTTCAGTGCCCACCATGACTCCTCATTGTCTTTGAGATAAAAAGCAGGCCCGATCTTGCCTTTTTACTCTACTCAAATTTTACCTCTCTTTTCTTGCACTCTCTACTACAGCGTTTCTGAACTTTGTTCCGTCTTTTTACAGCCATGCCTTGACCCCAGGGTTCACAAAAGCTATTCCTTGGAATGGCTTAGAATGCAGTATATTCTCTCTTCTTCTGGTTATCTCTTATTCCTTCCCCCAGCGTTCAGTCTGACCCTTGTTTCCTCAGTCTTGCACAATTACCAGATTTGGCTAAGGCTCCCTGTTATGTTTGTGTAAGTATCTATAATTCTCCTACCTTAATCTCCACCATATATTGTTGTGTTGTTGTCGTTGTTGTTGGTTTTGGGCCACACTGCGAGGCATGCAGGATCTTAGTTCCCTGACCGGGGATTGAACCCAGGCCCCGGCAGTGAAAGCTCCAAGTCCTACCCACTGAACCACCAGGGAATTCTCCATCATATATTGTTAATTCTTCTTTAAACACATCTCTCTCCTGGCTGAGCATTCTTGTCTTGTTCCCTTCACATATTCCCTGGTATACAGAAGATAAAAAACATGCTTCAAATTAAAATGAATTATGAAACCAACCTGAAAAAGAATTAAGTTGGAGAGCCCACACTTCCCAATTCCAAAACTTACTACAAGTAATGATAATTAAGACTGTGTGGTAGTGACATAGGGATAGACATACAGTTCAAAGGAATACAGTTGAGAGTCCAGAAATAAACCCATCAACTGATTTTTTTGACAAGGGTGCTAGGCTATTCAATGGGCAAAATAGTCTTTTCAACAAATGGGGTTAACACAAGAAGATATCCACACACAAAAGAATGAATCTAAAACTTCTGCCTCACATTGTAAATAAAAATTCACTAAAATAGATCAAAGATCTAAATACAAGAGCTAAAACTATAACACTCTTAGAAGAAAATATAAGAGTAAATCCTTATGACCTTGGATTTGGCAATGGTTTCTTATATGACACCAAAGGCAAGCAACAAAAGAAAAAATAATAATTAGGACTTCTTAAAAACTAAACACTTTTTGCTTCAAAAGACACTATCAAGAAAGTAAAAAGATGACCCACAAAATGGGAGAAGATTTTTCCAAATTGTATTTCTGATAAGAAATTTGTATCTAGAATATATATATTTTAAAACTTCCTATAACTCTATACTAAAAAAGACAACCCAGTTGAAAACTGGGCAAAGTATCTGAAAACACATTTCCCCAAAGAAGATATGAAAATGGTTAATAAGCACATGGAAAGATGCTCACTGTCATTAGTGTCAGAGAAATGCAAATCAAAACCATAATGAAATACCATTTCACACCCACTAGGACGGCTATAATTAAAAAGACAGATAAGTGCTGGTGAGGATGTGGAGAAATCAACACCCTCATACACTGCTGGCGGGAATGTAAAGTTGTGGAGACACTTTGCAAAACAGCCTGACAGTTCCTCAAAAAAGTTTAACATAGAGTTATCATATGATCCAGCAATTCCACTCCAATAGAAATGAAAATATACAACCTCACAAAAACTTGTGCATGAATGTTCATAACAGCATTATTCCTAATAGCCAGGACACAACACAAATATCCATTAACTGATAAACATAAACAAAATTGGTATATCCATATAATGAAATATTATTTGGCCATAAAAAGAAATGAAGCTCTGATTAATACCACAATGTAAATGAGCCTTGAAAACATTACACAAAGTGCTAAGTGAAAGAAGCCAGTCACAAAAGACCACATATTATACGATCCCATTTACACGAAATTTCCATAATATGCAAATCTGTAGAAACAGAAATTAGATTAGTGTTTGCCTGGGGCTGGGAGAAATGGGCGGATCAGAGAGCAATGGCTAAAGGGCAGAGAGTTTCTTTGGGGATGATAAAAATATTCTAAAGTTGGTTGCGGTGATGGTTGCACAACTTCATGAATATAGTAAAAACCATTGAAACGTTCACTTTAAATGTGTGAATTGTGTAGTATGTGAATTATATCTCAATAAAGCTGGTACAAAATATGAATTATAAGTGGGAAAACAAAAATAACTTATGGAAAGGAGGTTGAAAGAGGTCAGAGGGAAAAGGGGGAAAGACAGGAAAAAATGAGAAAGAGGAAGAAAAGTGCAAGAAATGAAAAGTCAGGAGTGAAAGAAAAATAACACCAAGAGGCAAGCTGGAAAAAAGAGAACAGGAAAGTACTTGGAAGAAAATAATTGAACAGAAGGGAGAGAAATTAATTTAGCTTTTAAAGCCCTGATGGGGAGTTCCCTGGTGGTGCAGTGGTTAAGAATCTGCCTGCCAATGCAGAGGACACAGGTTCGAGCCCTGGTCTGGGAAGATCCCACATACTGCCGAGCAACTAAGCCCGTGCGCCACAACTACTGAGCCTTAGCTCTAGAGCCCGCATGCCACAACTACTGAAGCCCGTGTGCCTAGAGCCCATGCTCTGCAACAAGAGAAGCCACCGCAATGAGAAGCCCGTGCACCGCAATGAAGAGTAGCCCCCGCTTGCTGCAACTAGAGAAAGCCAGTGCGCAGCAACGAAGACCCAACGCAGCCAAAAATAAATGAATAAAATAAATAAAATTTTAAAAAAATTATATAAAAAAAAGAAATGTAAATGAATACATTTACAGATAAACCCAAACTGATACAGTTTATTGTCAGCAGATCTGCACTAAAAAAATGCTGAAAGAAGTTCTTTAGCCCAAAGGGAATTGACATCAAACATAAACTCCACCTACAGGGAGAAAAGAATGAAGAATATGGGAAAGTGTTAGTGGGTGGGTAAATGTGCCCTCCTGTTTACTCTTTCCTGCCCATTCACCAACCCTTTGATATATGCACACACACATATACACATATACCCATATACAAACATATTCCTCTCTTAATTTCTATAGAAGACATGAATGAATATTCTACAGTATTTTTATAATTTACCCTGTTGATGAACAGTTTGATTATTTAAAGTTTGGGGCCATTATGAAAAAAACTATTAACATTCTTATACAAGTCTTTGTGAAGACTTTTTTTTTCAATTTCTCCTGGATAAATACATAAGAGCAAGGTGTTGGGTTGTGTAAGTGTATGTTGAACTTTATTAGAAACTGCCAAAGTGTTTTCCAATATGTCTGTACTATTTGCAAAGCATGAGAGCTCCAGGCACTCCGCATCCTCTGCCAAACTTGGTATCATCAACCTTTTTAGCTACACTAGTGTGTGTGTGCAGTGGCATTTCATTTCGGTTTTAATTTGCATTTCCCAAACATGCAAATACTAAGTACGCTAAACACCTTTTCATATGCTTGTTGACTTACTTGTTATCCATATACTGCCTTTGGTGGAGTGTCTATTCAAATCTGCCAATTTATTATCAAGGTTTTTTGTTTGTTTTTATTGAGCTCTAAGCACTCTTTATATTCTGCGTTCAAATTCTCTATTATACATATGTTTTGCAAAGATTTTCTCCCAGCTTTGGCTTACCTTTTAATTTTTCATCAGTGACTTTTTTTTTTTTTTTTTTTTAAATTGCAAAGCTTATGAGATGTTATAAACCTCCACTTAATTTTTATTTATTTATTTATTTTTGGCTGTGTTGGGTCTTCAGTTCGTGCGAGGGCTTTCTCTGGTTACGGCAAGTGGGGGCCACTCTTCATCGCGGTGCGGGGACCGCTCTTCATCGCGGTGCGCGGGCCTTTCACTATCGCGGCCCCTCCCGTCGCGGGGCACAGGCTCCAGACGCGCAGGCTCAGTAGCTGTGGCTCACGGGCCCAGCTGCTCCGTGGCATGTGGGATCTTCCCAGACCAGGGCTCGAACCCGTGTCCCCTGCATTAGCAGGCAGATTCTCAACCACTGCGCCACCAGGGAAGCCCCCATCAGTGACTTTTGAAGAGCAAAAGTTTTTATTTTGATGAAATTCAAATTATCAACTTTTTCTTTTTGCTTTATGCTTTTCTTATTTAAGAAATTCTTGCCTTATCCAATGCTGCTGAGATTTTCTCTTATACTTTTATCTAAAAAGTCTTAGAATTTTTGCTTTACATGGAGGTCTATGACCCATTTCAGGTTAGTTTTTAGCACATGGTATGAAATAAAGATTGAGGTTCATTTTTTTTTAATTAATTAATTTATTTATTTTTGGCTGTGTTGGGTCTTCGTTGAGGTGCACAGGCTTCTCACTGCAGTGGCTTCTCTTGTTGCAGAGCATGGGCTCTAGGGACGTGGGCTTCAGTAGTTGTGGCACATAGGCTCAGTAGTTGTGGTGCATGGGCTTAGTTGCTCTGCAGCATGTGGGATCTTCCCGGACCAGGGCTCGAACCCGTGTCCCCTGCACTGGCACGCGGATTCTTAACCACTGCACCACCAGGGAAGTCCCACATGACTAAAATTTTAATTTCGTTTTAAAACATGAAAATAATGATGTGTCTCTTTCTGAACCACTGGAGTTGAAATTTTATACATGGATGAGTTCCACTGACTTCACATGCTTAATTGCTCATTAAGATGGTTACCCTAGCAACTGCTACATCAAATAATAGCTTTTACAATTTTGACATGCAGAGAACCTTCTTAAAGTAACTCAATAGCATTAAGTAAAAAGTGATACATTTACAAGCTATTAAGATGTTTATATATCAAATAAAAACTGCCTATCAAGTATGAAATTCTCAAAACTGTAGACATGAAATGCACAACATATAATTATCCTTTATTACAGCTGAGTGGGCTTCGCTTATGAATTGTGGTACAATATCCAGATTTTTTATCTGACCTTTTCTGAACAACAGGCAAAAGGATTCTGGTGACATAAATGTCCAAATTAAACTTCTATAGCTATGCTCTCAATGCAACAAATCCATTTCAATAAACATTTATTTTACCAATACACTGCTAGAATTTTGAGATATAAAACTGAGTAAAACATCAGCCAGCACCTTGAGAAGTTTGCAGTCAGGTAGGAACCAGTCACTTATTCATTTGTTCATTCATTCATTCACTCAACAAATATTATAAAGCACCTGTATTGTGCCAGGTAATTTTCTAACAGATGGGGGTAGGGAGGGATGCATAATGAATGAAACAAACAAAAATCTCTGTCCTTATGGAAATTTGCACTATAATGGAAAAAACAGGTTATAAAAAGGGCTACTGAGAAAAACAAAGCAGAGGAGGGGAATAGAGGTGTTGGGGGTGGGGAGTAAGGCACAGCTATAATTTTTTTCTTGGATCACAGGAAACCTTAATTAATATATTTAAAACAGATGTGCTGGACTCCATTTAAATGATCCCAGTTTCGGTGACCACATTTAAAGCATGATGGTAGGTCTAGTCTACCATGGTGGGTCTATGTCTTCTTCCTTCCTCAATGTGTTGACCTTGGCCATATCAGAGTAGCAGAGCTTCTTCACAGCTCGCTGGATCTGCCCTTGACAACCACAGTGAGCACATGTGTTGTTGTTCTCCATTTCTCTATGACCCACTCAGAAATCAGGGGGAACCTAAGGGTGGCCCAGTGGTCAAGCTTATTCTTCCTGGATGCACTCTTCTGAAGGTACATGCCCTGCCTTCAGAGTTTCAGTGTCCTGAGCCACAGGAAGACGGGAGATGTATGGATCTTTTTCTTCTTTAATATGTTGACCTCTTTCTGCGTGGCCTTCTTTGCTTGTAAACCTTCTCTTTTGCTTCAGTTTTGGAATAGGCTTCTTCTTTCCTTTCTGAATCACCTTAGAAAGGGACAGTTGTGAGAATTCTCTGGTGGTCCAGTGGTTAAGACTCCACGCTCCCAATGCAGGGGGCCGGGGTTTGATCCCTGGTTGGGGAACTAGATGCCGCATGCCGCAACTAAGACCCAGCACAGTCAAATAAATAAATAAATAAATATTTTTTAAAAAAGGACAGTTGTAATTTCTAGTAAGGTAGTCAAGGAAGGCTTCTAGAGAATGTACTATTTAAACAAAGAGTTGAGGAAGTGAGAGAGCTAAGCATGCAAATATATGGGGCAAGTGCAAAGGCCCTGGGGTAGGAGTGTGCCTGTGTTAAAGGCAGGTGAGGCAGACGTAAAAACACACTGCTGTAAACAGTACTTGTGGTTAAAAAGTACTCCCAAGAAAGGAATGCTTAAATTTTACTTTGTATAACTAACCCATAAAAAGTACTTTTACTTTAAGGATCTCAAATAGATTTGTAAACAGTGACTACTTAACCAAGATGATAATAAGTAGACATGTTTATTATGTCTGCTTCATCCATCTGGGAGAGAGAAGATAAAGAAGAAAAGTTTGGCGATATGAATAAGAGGATGAACGTGGAAACTATTTTGCCTGAGTTAAAAATCCCAACTTTGCTCTGGGCAAGTTACTTAACTTCTCTTCCCACAGTTTCCTACTTTAAGATGGAGATAATAATATACCTCTGTTACAGGATGGTTACGGAGATTAAATAAGGTAATACATAGACTCTACTACGTGCCTCTGAAACTTTAAGTTGCAGCTTCTGAGTCAGTAGGTCTGGGGTGCCCCTGAGATTCTGCATGTCTAACAAGCTCCTGGTGCTGTTGCTGGTTCACAGACCACGCTATTGTATCAAGGTTGTAAAGCATTTAGAACAGTGCCTGGCACACAGAATGCACTGAATAAATTTAGCTCTTATTACGCTTTCACACAGTTGACTTGGCAGGGAGACTAGATAAAAAGCCAACAATTTTCCTCCTTCTCTATCAGATGTTTCCTGACAATACTGCAGCTTTGAATAGAATTCGATTGCATTATGAGTTCACATGATGAATGTGCATACAGATAATATGGTTTTCATTTTTAAAATCCATCCACAGCAGAGCTCGGCACTCTCTTTGGATTTATGGTTTTAGGCTATATCAAAATTCTCAATACCTTGTGCATAGTAGGCATTCAATAAATACTTACTGGATGAAAGCAAGGTCCAGACTGTCTAAATAAATCATTCCTCTAAGAACTAACAGTGCTCTTGGGGTTTGGTTTTATTTTAATACAGTGGCACGTGTGCCAAATCATTGTTTCAAGAATGTGGCAATTGTGTTCCAAAAACCGAAGTATGTTTTTCTAGTCTGATTGCATTAGATACTAATGCAGTGCAGACTCTAACCGAACTACTTCCTTCTTCCTTTGCCCTTCAGCAATGCAGTCTCTAACCCAAACTTTACATGCTCACAGCGCCCTCTACTGTTCAGGAACAAGTCTGTGCCCCCAATTCCAATCCCTAGAACTCAAAATCAGACTACTGTATTCACTTACCACAGGAAGGTAGTTTGCATCTGCCTTTAAAGAAGAGAGGGTGGCCGTCTAGTAGCTGAACATGCCAGGAGGAGCTGGTCTCTAAGGGGGCTGCTGGGTCGCTCCCACGTGAAACCGACCAGGATCTCCGGAGAGAAGAGAAAAGCTGGTTACGGTTTGTTGCCCCTTCCTTCCCTCAAGAGCACTAACTTGCTCTACTAACCTCCTTTTTTCCACGCTAACCTGACCGTCACCCTTCCTCCTCCTCCTCCTTAGGGTTAATTGCGTTGTCAGTCCTTTCCACCTGCCCCTTATTCCACCTGCCCAACCTTGGTTCTCCTTTTGGAGAAATCTGGGAAAACAAGTCCTTGGGTTAAAGCCCCTCGCCCTCTAAGCTCGAGAAACTCTCCCTTCACTGTGATTAGATCCTCTCCTTTGTAGCATCATGTTAACTTTTTTTGCAATGCTTTTTAGAATATTCACAGAGTTGTGCAACCATCACCATAATCTAATTTCAGAACATTTTCATCACCTCAAAAAGAAATTCCATACCCATTAGCAATCACTCCCATTTCTCCCACCCCACTTCAGCCCTAGGCAACCATCAATCTACTTGCTGTCTATAAATTCGACTATTCTAGACATTTCATAGAAATGGAATCATACAATTTGTGGTCCCTTATGAATGACTTGTCTCACTAACATGTTTTCAAGTTGTAGCATATATCAGTACTTAATTCCTTTTCATTGCTGGATTATATTCCATTGCATGGATATACCATATTTTACTTGTCCATTCACCAGTTTATGGACATTTGAGTTGCTTCCACTTTTTAGCTATAATAATGCCGCTATGCATATACAAATTTTTGTGTGGACATATGTTTTCATTTCTCCTGGGTAGATACCTAGGAATGGAATTACTGGGTCTTATGGTAATTCTATGCTTAACATCTTGAGGGACTGCCAGCCTGTTCACATCCCTTTACCTTTAGGGGGAACTTCATGACCCACCCCCACCTAAGAATGAAGAAAGATTAATAAGGAGGAAAATATTGTTATTCTGATGACCGTTGAATAGAATATTACCAGAATTATGATCAGGAGGTTTCTAACATGCAAATGAGTCAGACTTGATTCTTCAAGAGCAAACACCCAGGTCTTGACCCAGAGAATTATTCCTTTATACTATTAACCTTTTGAGACTCTCTGACCTTTTCTTTCTTGACAGTTCTAAATGTGACCACCAGCAGAAATGTTTTCACATTCCTCTGAAGCACAGGTTTCTGACCTACGTCTTAGAGTTAGTCCCACTCCGACTTTTATGATTTCTGAGCCTTCTTAGAAGCTGGCAGAGCAGTCATCCCTCTCAGATGATTTGTGAAGTTTAGTTTTTTAAGGCCATAATATTCAATTACTCAAACTATTAAGTATCTCTTGAGCATTTACTCCTCAGGCGGGAAAGCGAGGACAACAGAAGAGAAATGACAGAGTTCCTCTCCTGGACGAGTTTATAGTCCAGTTGGGGAAGCAAATAAAATTACAACTCAAAATATCACACAAGTGTCCAAATATCTTTAGCAACTCATGCCTATAGAGAAGTGACAGCCAACCATTTCCAAGTCATGGCAAATACGGATTATGATAATATCTCTATGGACAGTGGGATAAACAAAGGAGCCTGCTGAGTAGAAGCCCCTGGCCTGGGACCTCCAGCACCTCCCGCCCCCCAGCCTCCCTGAAGTGGGTCAATACCTCCACTCACTTCTAACCCATTGGCTTATACCAGTGTGACCGCATACTTGTGGGAAACTCTTGCCCACAGGATCAATTGCAACATTTTTTATGCTTGGTCTTCAAGGCCCTCAGCAAACTGGTCTTAATTTACCTTTCCAACTATTTCTCCTATGAGCCCTCAATATCTAACAGTGTGGTTAGCTTACGGTCCTCAGCGTACCCTGGGGACACTCCCTAGAATGCGTTCCTCTCCAAAATGAGGTAGATATTGATTGACTGATTCTCACCCCTACATAATTCATGCCAACCACTCAGGAGTTCCTCATCCCTTCAAGTCCCCACCAGTTCCCCTGTCCTTTAAGAGATCTTCCTCGACGCCTCCAGCCCACAGGGGTTGCTTCTTTCTGTGCTCGCCCATGTCTCTTAGTATTTGACCTACATGTTTGACTTGTAGACTTGTGACAATACACTGCTTCAAAGTTATTACATTGTCAAGCATATAGCTGTGCTTGGCCCAGCTGGGGCCTAGACTGGCTCCTTCGGGGTGGATGAGCTGCTCCCAACTGGGTATACATAGTACCCTCGGGAACCCTGGTTTGGAAAAGCATGAATGAAGTAAAGCCGGCCCAGAAGGGGGCTTATGCCGTGCTACCACATTGTCATACAATCTGCTTTCCATCTATTACCTAGTGCTTTAGTACTTAGATATTTCTAGGCCTCTCAGAATCCTTAAGCAAAAACAAAAACACGACCTTGAAGAAACAGTATAAATTGAGACTACTTTGGACTGAACCAGGGCATAAGGTGACCCTTTAAATCCACTGAAGGGGCAGACCACAGATTAACGGGCCCTTCCACCAGCTCTGCAGAGCCTGACACAAAGAGGACGAAGGGGAGGGAGGAGGAGGAAAGGGAGGAAGAGGAGAAGGCGTAAGTGTACAGTGCAATCAGCCTAAGACGCATCCCTGAGTTCACAGGCCTCATTCCTCTTCTGCGGAGCTCGGTTTCTGCGCGGGACACTAAAATATCCCTGCGGATGTAATGAGAAAATGGAAACCATATTTGCCAGAACTGCTTTCAGAGAGCGCCCTGGGGGTGTTGGAAGGAATTCCTTCATAAACTGCTTGGGGAGGGGGGAGTGGGAGTGAGGCCCTCATGGGACAAGCTTAAGAAACGACAAATTATCACCAAGCTGCCTTCGAAAAATATCCCCAGACTGCAAGGCTTTGTTTTCCCGGGAGGCGTAGGGAAGCTTGCCCTCCAAGGAGGGTGTGGTCACTGCCCCCAGAAAGGCTCCTTCTCGGTCCTTCCTAACACCCAGCATCAAATCTATAAGTGTCCGGGTGCCTAAAGATTAACCTGCCCTGTGCCCAGGTCGCCGTTCGGCGAACGGGATCGCTGTCGTCAGTATCCGACCTCCTGCTTCCAGTCCTCGCCCCGGGCTCTGCTTAATGCCCTGGAGGCGCTTCTGGGTTCCAGGCACCGAGGAGCGAGTGTGGGGTGACGCGGTGGCACCGCAGCGCCCCCGCGCGGCACTCAGCGGAAGGCCCGGCTGCGCAGCCGCGGAAGCCTCTCCCGCTCCGGGCCCAGCTCGCCCGCCGCCTGGGGTCTCCGCCGGCTCGTCCCACCTCCCGAAGGCGGCCCGGCTCTTCTGCTCCGTCCCGCTGTGTACAGGGTTCTGCCCAGGCTGCGGCGTGCGGTCAGGTAATGCCGGAGATTCTCCAGCATCACTCTTTGCAGAGACCTACCGTAGTGAGCTCTGGTCTCAGATGCCTTCTGGATCGCTTCCCTCTTTCTTCCATCAAGGTTTTTAGGTGGGAATGAGTCTTAAAGACACTACTATGTCCAGTCAAAGGAAGCTTCAGCTAAGGATGGGGAGAAAATAAAGCAAAAACACAGACAGGAAAAAAAAATATCTGGTATTAAAAATCAATATTAGGGCTTCCCCGGTGGCTCAGTGGTTAAGAATCCGCCTGCCAATGCAGGAGACACGGGTTCCACCCTGGTCCCGGAAGATTCGCACATGCTGCGGAGCAACTAAGCCCGCAAGCCACAACTACTGAGCCCGCATGCCACAACTACTAAAGCCCGTGCGCCTAGAGGACATGCTCTGCAACAAGAGAAGCCACCACAATGAGAAGCCCGTGCACCGCAATGAAGAGTAGCCCCCACTCGCTGCAACTAGAGAAACCCTGCGCGCAGCAACGAAGACCCAATGCAGACAAAAACAAACAAACAAACAAACAAACAAAAAACAACATTAAACAGCAACTCATCCTTCATAAGATGACAGGATTCCTTCCAAGGTTCACGTTTGTCAGTAAGGCCAGGGAATGTAGTGGAGTTGGACAGACAGAGGAAATCAAAGAGAGAGACTACGTGTCCATTAAATACCAATTCTTTGTATATAGGATTGTTTTATATCTGTACATCCATTCCAATAAACCTTAAAGCACCTGAATGGGCTTAGATTTGATTTCTGAAAATCGTACTTTAAATTTGAATATGGATGTATAAAAATTACTATCCTCTCATGATCATCTTTTCCCCAAGACTTTTTCCCTTCTTCAATTACAGATTTTTTCCCTCATTTTCTATTTTTTTGGTGTGTGCCTGCTACAATTTACTATGTCCTTGTTAAAGGATACCCCTTTCTTCTAGAACGCAGAGGTCTTCAAATTATATTTTGATTTCTTTCAGTTCCTCCTTCACTTAAGTTGCTATCTACATCTTTGGATTTGGTACCTCTCATCTTTATTTGCAAATCAGTACCGCAAACTCTTTGTCAGCTTTGCACATCCCTGCATTTCCACCAAAGTGTTGGTCATAATTAGATACTCTCATTGAAGAGAAAGTAAAGTGTGTGATCTAAATTGTTTTCGCTGCGTTTTTGACTCTTAAAGCCTGGAAACCAAGATGTCTGTATTCCACTTAAAAACCGTTTGACTCTCTCCCTGGCTCTCTTGGGTCATACAGATCTGACTTCACCTCTGTCCATGTCACCTCATAATTTATGATAATCAGAAAAAGGACCCGTAGAAGTGTCCCTATTCCTAATGAGCTGGGGAACACGCTTTGCCTGAGCTGAAATTAACATCACTTCAGTAGAAAATCAGAGTGAAATGCAAAGGGAAGACAGGATTTTAAAAATATGCCTTTGCTGTCGAAATTCAGACAGTAATGTATCGACAGATGGAGAGCCACGGGCGTCAGTGAGAGGAGAATTAGTCAAAATCACTGCTGTGCAAGGGGCTGGAACATAAACTGCAGCCTTTCACATTGGGGATTTAAACAATGAACAATCTTTACAGACTGGTGTATTTTGTTTTCTCTAATTAACATCTAATTAAATGTCTATTCCATTGCACATCTAATTTTTCAATTTTCTCAGAATTTCCCAAAAACCATATAGCTGCTTATACCAAATAAATCTAAGCATTGATTCAGGTTATACATATATATTCCTATGCTTTACATATTCCACTATTTAGGATGCAAGGATGATTTTGAAAAGGAGCTTGTAAGCAAAGTGTATCAACTGAAAATGTACAGTTAATGAATACATGGATATATGGAGGCTGTAGAAGAGGCACCAATTATAACATAAATCTTCTGATGTGCTACAATCACATTCTTGCTAATGACAGGGCATATTATTTTTATTTTTTAATTTTATTTTTTTTTAATTTTTGGCTGTGTTGGGTCTTCATTGCTGCACACGGGCTTTCTCTAGTTGTGGTGAGCAGAGGCTACTCTTGGTTGTGGTGCTTGGGCTTCTCATTGCGGTGGCTTCTCTTGTTGTGGTGCGCAGGCTTAGTTGCTCCGCGGCATGTGGGATCTTCCCAGACCAGGGCTCGAACCTGCGTCCCCTGCATTGGCAGGTGGATTCTCAACCACTGCGCCACCAGGGAAGTCCAACAGGGCATATTATTTTTAAATCTAAAGTGAAGAATAAAAAGTAAAGCTAATAATAATAAATAAGAAGGCTATACTTCAATAAGAAGTTGTCTATTTTGAAAAAAGAAAAAATAAAATAGAGGGATTCCTCCTTCTCCCAATCAATCAATCAATCAATCAATCAATAAGAGGGCAGGAGAAAACTTTTGGAGGTGATGGAAAGGTTTATGGCATAGAATGCAGTGACGGTCTCACAGGTGTGTACTTGTCTCCAAGCTCTTCAAGTTGCATACATTAACTATATACAGTTTTTTGTATGTCAAGAAATTTTTAAAAAGTAAAATTTAAAAAAATTAGAAAAACTTTTTTTAACCCCCCCAAAAAGTAAAGTGATTGTGTGTGTGTGTGTGTGTGTGTGTGTGTGTGTGTGCCTAAAATTCCCAGGAGTCTAATAGGAATTTTGGTTAGTAATCAAAGGCATGGGGCATTCTGTTGACTTGTGTGGCTATTAAAGCAAGTTTACCTATGTCCCGGGTACCCCCTCCTCACTTCTTTTTTTTTGTTGTTTATTTTTGGCTGCGTTGGGTCTTTGTTGCTGCGCGCAGGCTTTCTCTAGTTGCCGCGAGCGGGGGCTACCCTTCGTTGCGGTGCGTGGGCTTCTCATTGCAGCGGCTTCTCTTGTTGCGGAGCATGGGCTCTAGGTGCACGGGCTTCAGTAGTTGTGGTTCATGGGCTCAGTAGTTGTGGCTTGCGGGCTCTAGAGCGCAGGCTCAGTAGTGGCGCACGGACTTAGTTGCTTCGCGGCATGTGGAATCTTCCCGGACCAGGGCTCGAACCCGTGTCCCCTGCATTGGCAGGCGGATTCTTAACCACTGCGCCACCAGGGAAGTCCCCTCCTCTCCTCACTTCTTACCATTCCTCAGTGTACCTCCCACTCCTGCCTTACTGAATTAACAGTGCTTACATTTCTCCAAACTTGACATGCCTCCAAATCCTTCCTTAAACTCCTTCCTCTGTTCAAAATACAAAACAGTGCTTTCGTTACTCCAAACTGGGCATGCCTGCAAGACTTCCTCCAACTGTTCTTTCCCCAGTCTTGTTCACCTGGCCTACTTACCCCAGGTTTCTGAACCACTACTGGCTTTGTGCCGCCAGCTCTCCAAAAACCCTGGCCGAATAAATGAAACTTCTCAGTAAGAACTTATTGTCATTGGAATTAGCAATAAATTTCTGTAGCTCAAGACATTGAGAAAGCAAGGTACTAAGTTCCTAAGAGATCTACATTAAAAGACCCATGATGATAAAATGACAGAGAAACTAAAAGCTGTAGTCATTTGGAAACACTGTAAATGTGAAGACAGCTGGAGGACCTTACGAGGAAGGGGAAAGAAAGTGCCATTTCCCAGGGGTTATGTTCATGAACATCCTGGGCTGCTTGCTATACCTAATGCAAAACCCAGTGATAAAGAAATTATTTAAAAACAGGAGGGAACTCTCAGTCCTGGGGTTGAGGATTCATACAGTGAAGGGGGTGGAAATGGTGCAAAAGCACAATCCACCAAGCTTTGCACAGGAAAGATCTTATCAGGGGAGCCTCATGTGAGGTCAGGCTGTAACTCGGTTTTGCCTCAGTAACATTTTATGGACCAGTTTCCTCAAGGATAACAGCAGGACGCAAACAGATAACCCTGAAGGATGCAGGGAAGGCTGGCAAAGTGAAGTGTTGGCATTATCGGCCCATGTCATTTTTAAAAAGCACTTTAGAGTCTGCTCTGGTTATTTTATGTTTCCTGATGGGTTATTTTTTCAAAATGCTTGTAGCCATTTTCAAATTCAATAAAAGCCCATTAATAGCATCATGCTTTGGGGAAGGAAAGCAGCCAGCAGGGATAATGAGTGGGAGGCTGGGAGGACAGAGGCAGTGGCCGCATCTGTACTGGTCATTGTTGTCCATAATGACACCGCTGCTCCCAGGGCCTGTGTATTAACAACGCGGTTCCTACTTGTTATCTGTGAGCCCAAGAAGAGCAAGGTTTTAAAGTCAGCTGGCAGCTGGGCTTGTCAAACCAAGCAACTCCTTTCTGCTGAAGCCCAATTGTAGGATGTACAGTCATCTTTGGTGGTCGGAAACTACCATAAATTCTTCACAACGTAATTTGAATTGAAGTGGTTTCAGCCACTCGGCTCACTAGCAGCCCACAAACCTGTGCCCGCCCTTGGAGGAGGAAAGCAGTAGGAGTGAGGAAACACATGTCTTTTCCGGCTTCCGAGGGGAATGAGGAAGCAACAAGCTGTCTGAGAGGGGCTCTGACAATGTGAAGACCCTGCTGTGGACATTCAGAGGAGATGGCAACATCCTTCCGACCTCAGTCACA
Organism: Balaenoptera acutorostrata; assembly: GCF_949987535.1. Taxonomy (NCBI): domain Eukaryota; kingdom Metazoa; phylum Chordata; class Mammalia; order Artiodactyla; family Balaenopteridae; genus Balaenoptera; species Balaenoptera acutorostrata. The sequence goes on along the minus strand of NC_080080.1, from coordinate 58,919,829 downwards.
AAGGGCAGCCTCTTCCTCTAGGGAGGTAACCCAATATTCCCTGCCCTACGGATGACTTGGCAAGACCCACACCACAGAACTCTCTCCCTAGCTTCTCTTCCCATCTTCTTGGAAATGACGGTTTACTGTGAAAGCACAAGGAAGACCACACATCCTCTAACGTGATGAGATTCGTATAATAAAAAAAACTAAAAAAGAATTCTTGACTGTACAAGATCAGTTTAAGCCTTGTGGACAAATACAATGCCTCACATGGCAAGAACTGAAGGGTCTTTGCTTGCTTTTTCCCTCTTCAGTGTGTTCTGAAAGATCAAGGACCGGACATCCCTGGTGGCGCAGAGGATAAGACTCCATGCTCCCAATGCAGGAGGCCTGGGTTTGATCCCTAGATCCCACATGCATTCCACAACTAAGAGTTCACATGTCACAACTGAGGAGCTGGCGAGCCACAACTAAGGAGTCTGTGAGCCGCACCTAAGACCCGGTGCAACCAAATAAATAAATAAATATTAAGGAAAAAAAAAAGATCAAGGACCATCAGATTCTGAGAATCCACGTGAATACCCATGTATGCGCCCCGCTAGAGACACTTGGGTATTGTAAACAACTCTTACAGTGAAATATATTGATTGACATAACATGCCAACTAGGACATCCTGAGCTGATTGTCCGTCTTGCCTCTTTTCCTGGGCAGCCTCGTGAGTGATGAGAGACAGGCTTTGGATTCAGAAAGGCAGAGAAGTAAATCCTAGCCAGCTTGATTTCTCACTCTCTCCCTGAGGACTGAATTCAACAGACTTCGGGCTAAGTACTTTACCTCTCAGAGACCGTAGAATGGGAGTGATAATATTATCTCACAAGATGATTGGTAGTTTTAAATGATGTGATCACTCTTCCCCCAGTTTCTGGTTTTATTTTCTTGACATCGATTCTCACTGTCTGAAATTACCGGAGTACTTGTTTATTTTCTATCCATCGCTCCTCCTCCCCCAGGCAAGCTTCTGAAGAGCGAGAAGCGGGACCACTGCCTTTGTTCAGTGTTGTTTTCCCATTGTCTGGGAGCAGAGCTCGGCACATAGTAACTACTCAGCAAATATTTACTGAATGAATGAAGGTGAAATGAATGCATTGGTGAAGCACAAAATAGAGACTCAATAACTGTTAGTTTTATTTCTCCTTTAAGAGTATGAGTTTACCTCTGCGTTCATTGTTGCCATGTGTAGCGTGGAAATGAGCCAGACTACAGGCCATGGAATTCAGCAAAGTCCTCATTGTTCAGCCCAAGCAGATCTTTTCTAGATTCTTTTTTTTTTTCAATTAAAAAAAATTTTTTTTAAACTTTATTCTATAAACTTATTTATTCATTTATGGCTGCGTTGGGTCTTTGTTGCTATGCACAGGCTTTCTCTAGTTGTGGTGAATGGGGGCTACTCTTCGCTGCAGTGCGTGGGCTTCTCATTGCGGTGGCTTCTCTTGCTGTGGAGCACAGGCTCTAGGCACACGAGCTTCAGTAGTTGTGGCACACGGGCTTAGTTGCTCCGCGGCATGTGGGATCTTCCCGGACCAGGGCTTGAAACCATGTCCCCTGCATTGGCAGGCGGATTCTTAACCACTGCACCACCAGGGAAGTCCCTCTACATTCTTTAACTTCTTACGTAGAAGACTTTCTGAGCTATTACCATCTGCATTGACTGGAGAAGAACTTAGCTTTAGGTTCAAGATCATTTGTTGGTAAATTGACTTTCTCATTGTAGGTCCATTTCTGAAGCTGTTTTGTCCCCTCTCCTGCTGTCTTGGCTGTCCTGGAGGAAATTCTCGGGTTGTGGTGATGGTCATTCAGTAGGTGGCGCTCTTTCCCAGAACACCGTCCTTCTTCACAGCCCAGACGACTTTACCGATAAACCATTAGACTACAGTTAGATGAATAGCAGAGTCACAACTACAAAATAGTCATGCTGATTATTTTGCAACTTTTCTTTCTTTTCCATACACCACATCCCACTCCCTGTTCTTGTCTTCTCAGCTCCTTTAGTACTTCACTAATGTTCTCTGACCTTGAACTTAGGGAAGCCATGTGGGCCTTTTCCTAAGAGGAGTAGGGGACAAAAAAAAGACATCCATGCTAACTTCCGGGCTTGAAGTTCAGTTTGGATTATTTTTTTAATTCATTCACTCACTCATTCATTTATTCACCAGACTTTTACTGTGGACCAAAGTCAGGTGAATAAATGAAAGAAGAACAGACTCTGAGAGCAATGACCATGGTTTGTAGCTTGCATCTGCTACGTAATGACTTTGGGAAAATTTCTTAACCTCTCAATGCCTCAGTTTCCTGATCTATAGAATGGGGATGACTATAGTACTTATCTCATAGAGTTGTTCCAAGGATTAAATTAATTATTATTTATGAAGGCCTAAGGACAGTGCCTGGAACACAGTAACATTAAATAAGGGTTTGTTAAATAAATACTAGCTACTACTTTGCTAATGACTTGCTTAACTTCCAAATGGACATGGCAGTGCCTTTCTATGTTAGATATATTGCATATTTTCCCCCATTTAAAAATCTCTGAAATCAGGATGGGATGTCATAATTTGGTAACTAAGAATGGTGATATCCAAAATATTTAATTCATTTTTAAATTGATAGCATATTGAGTTTGATGAAATATGGCAATTATAAATAACATCTTTCTCCTTTTTTGCTGGCCCCTTTCTCTTAGGTTGCAGGTGTGCTCAAACTTTCCCAATTAAAAAAGAAAGAGGGGCTTCCCTGGTGGCGCAGTGGTTGAGAATCTGCCTGCCAATGCAGGGCACATGGGTTCGAGCCCTGGTCTGGGAAGATCCCACATGCCACGGAGCAACTGGGCCTGTGAGCCACAATTACTGAGCCTGCGCGTCTGGAGCCTGTGCTCCGCAACAAGAGAGGCCGTGATGGTGAGAGGCCCGCGCACCGCGATGAAGAGTGGTCCCCACTTGCCACAACTAGAGAAAGCCCTCGCACAGAAACGAAGACTCAACACAGTCATAAATAAATAAATAAATAAAAGAACGTGAATTTCTTAAAAAAAAAAAAGAAAGAAAAAGAGAGAGAGAAAAAAGAGTTCCTGACTCTGCCTCTTTTCTCAACGCATCACTGGCATCCGGTGCAGAGCACAGCCTGGAATGGAATAAGGGGAGAAGGACCCCCTAGAGGGTCTGAGTGGAACTTGGAGGCCTCAGGAGAGTGAGTCTCTGTCTGCATTCCCGTCTCACCCAGAAATGGTACACACTCCCCCAGTGAGAGAGCCTCATCAATGAGGACACACAGGGGAGGAAGGGGACCTCTAAAATGAAGCTTGGGGACTTCCCTGGTGGCACAGTGGTTAAGAATCTGCCTGCCAATGCAGGGGACATGGGTTCGAGCCCTGGTCCAGGAAGGTCCCACATGCCACAGAGCAACATGCACCACAACTATTGAGCCTGCGCTCTAGAGCCTACAAGCCACAACTACTGAGCCCCCGTGCTGCAACTACTGAAACCCGCGCGCCTAGAGCCTGAGCTCCGAAATAAGAGAAGCCACCACAATGAGAAGCCCGCGCACCACAACGAAGAGAAGCCCCCGCTCGTCACAACTAGAGAAAGACCGAGCGCAGCAACAAAGACCCAACAACAAAGACGGAAAACAGCCCAAAATAAATAAATAAATACATTTATTAAAAATAAATAAATAAATAAAATGAAGCTTGGGCTTCATCCTGTGACTGTGTTCTGGAAAAGCCTGGGTTTGGATTGAGAGTTGGGTGGGCTTTCAGGAAGTGTCTTCTCAAGCCCTGGGCTGAGAGTCACAATCAGAAGACTGGGCCTGGTACCCACAGAACTGGTCAAATTTACCACCTGGATAAAGTCTCTGAGCAAACAGAATTCTCGAGTTCCGTGTGGTCATCAGCTCACAGGGAGTGCTGGATGGATGCTACGTTTCAGTATATTTTGTGCTTTTTTTTATGCCTTCAACTTAGATTCTTTCTTCTGTGTAATCTATCCACTGTATGCCAACCCACCCCTTCTCCCCTAGAGTTCCACTGATACTTCCCTTCACTTGGTGACTGTATTCGCAGAGGCTCACGGGACACTTCAAGGCACTCAGCTGATCCCTCTTCTTTGGATTCCAGTACTCCTAAGACACCCCATGTGTGCCTGTGGTACTTCTAACACCCTTCCATCCATTCATTTAAGCACCTCCTCCAAGTCTACTCCATTTACCCTGAAATATTCTCCCAATGTTCTGCCCACCCAGAATCTGCGAGTAGCAATTCACCATCCTTTAGTTATTCCTCCAGTGAGTGTATTGTCCTAAAAAATAGAACAGCCAGTTACTTTATCAGCATAATGGATTGATTTGAGAATAGCAGAGGAATTGCAATTTGGGACAAGCAAGTTACAGCAAAAATATAGGTGAGCCCAACAGCAAAGGAACATTACTTTATAGAGAAAAAGGGGGAAGTTGGGAGGGGTTGTTTTGAATGAAAGGCCGTTGGAGGAAAACAAGAGTTCGGGATGGCAGGTGTTTCCCATTGGCTGGGTTTGTTGCTGGGCGCCAAGAATTCTTCTTGTTGGGGCCTGTAATTGACAGTCTTCCTGTTGGAGTCTGTAACTGACTTGCTTCTATTGGGGTTTGTAACTGACCTCAAGCAGTAGTGCCTGAGGACTCCCCCTTCTGGCCTCCTGACTCCATTTCTTTTTTTTTTTTAACATCTTTATTGGAGTATAATTGCTTTACAATGGTGTGTTAGTTTCTGCTTTATAGCAAAGTGAATCAGCTATACATATACATATATCCCCATATGTCCTCCCTCTTGCATCTCCCTCCCACCCTCCCTATCCCACTCCTCTAGGTGGTCCTGACTCCATTTTAAATGAGGTTTCCTTTATTCTGTTTCATAAGTGCTTATGAAGTCCCTCTGTACAATGCTGGGCACACAAAGAGAAGAATACCAGTCCCTACTCTGGGGATGTCAAGTTACAGTCTCCTGAGAGACCTTCACACACATTGTTTGATCTAAGCCTTTAAATAGCCATTGATATGGGCACCTCCTTTTCATATTTCACAGATGTAGAACAGAGGAGAGAAGGGGTTAAGTAACTTCTTCCAGGGCAACAGCCAAGCCAGGATATCCATTGATTGGCAAGGGATAAATTAGATGGTGATGCCTGCTCTCCGGGAGCCTGCCCTCAGTTCCCAGGCACCTCCTTCTCATCCTATCCTTATTCTCTGAAGTTTCAGTCCAACATAAAGTAGTGTTATGGGTCCTGACCTACCCCAAACTGCATGAGCCTTCAGTAAACTTTAAAATCCTCACTTGCACATAGCAGAGAAGCCCTTAGCCCTCCACAGCAGACTTGAGGGCTTGCGCCATCTCCCTACACTTCTTTGCCTGAGGTGTGTCCGGGCAGGGTTTGGGTCAGTCAGTCAGTAAATAACTTGCTGAACAGCAAGCACCACCCTAGGCTCTGGGAATTCACCTTGAATTCACCTTGCAGTAGACTTGGAAGGATGTTAACACCAAAAATTCTTTGAGCAAGAAATTATAATAGAGACTCTATATAGTGTGCTCATGTTTTTACGAGTGACACAGTAGTATTTATATTTGTTTTTCTATTTTTAATTGTTATATTTTTATCATGAGGATTCTGTCCAAGCCTGAGGTCTGGGTGGAAGTGCCTTTGGAGCTGGGAAAGGACACAAGGCCACAGCTGAGCCTCAGCCCACTGCTCCGGGTGGAGGGGACTTGGGACCTCATACTAACCCCTGGCCACACTGCAGTGCTCTCCACACCCCCAGATGCCTGCTGAGTCATGACCCACCCTCCACATGGGGGCGGCGTGGAGACGTACAGTAACTGTTGCACTGGCAAAAACTGCAAATTCTAAAGGTCCCAGAAGAGGTTTGTTTCTTAGGCAGCTGGTTCTAAGTAGATTAAAGGGTCAGGGAGGGGGGTCTTGATCAGAAAATCGATTATCTTTACTTTAGTTGATTTTCCTTACTTAGTTTTCAAATCTTTTTATTTTTAATTGAAGTATGGTTGATTTACAATGTTGTGTTTGTTTCAGGTGTACAGCAAAGTGATTCATTTATACATATATATTTATCTCTATTCTTTTTTTTTTGAAAATTAAGTAATTACATCCTCTTTTTAAAAAATTTTTATTGGAGTATAGTTCCTTTACAATGTCGTGTTAGTTTCTACTGTACAGTAATTTATCTCTATTCTTTTTCAGATTCTTTTCCATTATAGGTTATTACAAGATATTGAATATAATTCCCTGTGCTATACAGTAGGTCCTTGCTGTTTATCTATTTTACATATAGTAGTGTGTATCTGTTAATCCCAAACTCCTAATTTATCCCTCCCCCCCCTTTTCCCCTTTGGCTGAGTAATATTCCATTTATATATGTACCACATCTTCTTTATCCATTCATCTGTCAATTGACATTTAGGTTGTTTCCATGTCTTGGCCATTGTAAATAGTGCTGCTGTGAACATTAGGGTGCATGTATCTTTTTGAATTAGAGTTTTCCTCTTTTCTGGGTATAGGCCCAGGAGTGGGATGGCTGGGTCGTATGGTAGTTCTATTTTTAGTTTTTTAAGGAACCTCCATACTGTTCTCCATAGTGGCTGCACCAAGTTACATTCCCACAAATGGTGTAGGAGGGCTGCCTTCTTCACACCCTCTAGTTTTCAAATCTTGGGAGGAATGAAGCTGCAGAGTAGGAGACGCTGGGCATCACTATATGGTACATTTGGGGTGGCGCTTTCTCCTCTTGCAGGTTGGAGTAAGTGGGAATGGTTTACCTGCTGGCCCGCTGTCTCCAAAAGGAGTGAGTTATGACCTCTTCCTTCATCTCCTTCCTTAATATTTGTTTCCCACTGTCTACCTCCAGTGATAAACAGATGAGCAATCTCAGGTACATATTCTAACTCTACAAGGCCTTGCTTTCCTCATCTATAAGATGTGGAGGGGCTTCCCTGGTGGGGCAGTGGTTGAGAATCTGCCTGTCAATGCAGGGGACACGGGTTCGAGCCCTGGTCTGGGAAGATCCCACATGCCGCGGAGCAACTGGGCCCGTGAGCCACAACTACTGAGCCTGCGCGTCTGGAGCCTGTGCTCCGCAACAAGAGAGGCCGCGATGGTGATATCACGATAGTGATAGTGAGACTCGCGCACCGTGATGAAGAGTGGCCCCCGCTCTCCGCAACTAGAGAAAGCCCTCGCACAGAAACGAAGACCCAACGCAGCCATAAATAAATAAATAAATAAATAAATAAATAAAATAAAATTTAAAAAAAAGATGTGGAGACTGCCCAGCTCAAAGGGCTGTGCCGAGGGGAGAATGAAGTAATACACGTCTTGGTAAATTGTAAGATTCTACGCAGACGTTCATTGTTTTTACTCTACATATTTATTCCTTATGGTGTAGTTTGAAGGCATCTGCTTCAAAACATTCTCCAAGCGTTGTGTTTGAAAGCACACAGTGCCCAGCCCATAGTAGGCCTAATAAATTAAGACTGTGATTCCTACTGGGGCCCAAGTATGAACGGGATACCTTGGTGATGCTGGTTATTTATCATCGTCTCTAGTGGAAGAACACTGGACACCAGCAAAGAAAGGAAAATGGCCTCCAAAGAGGGACGGGTAAGGATGGGGAGGAGTCCCCCTTATTTCAAATGTTTTTCCTGCCCTACCCACCTCACCCATAGTGCTCCCTCTTTCTCAGCCTCCCAGACTCTTCCCCACTCCACCCTGACTCCCTGCTCTCTGATCACAAACTGTCAATTCTCAAGATAACATACTGTGAAAGCACGTGAGATGAAAATGGTTGATATGGCTGAGAGCTGTAAAAGGAGAGCTGGATCCAACCTTGGAGGAGACATCCAGTATGACACTTGCATTTTGCAGAGAGGCACCCGGGGTCATGCTTTGCCTCTACCAGTGTTTTTACATTTTAACAGACAACAAGGAATTAGATAAGAGTAGAGTTAAGATTTTGGTGTTCTAGTCTGGAAAGAGTGGGTGGAGGTGGGGTGGGAGTCCCCGCTGCTCCCCACCTCCCCAAGGAGCTGAGATCTCATCCACCCCAGGAGAGGGTGCTGAGGCTCTGTGGAAGCGGAATTACATCAGGGCTTTAGTCTCAGTCCTTCCATCCCCCTAAAAAACAGAAGGAATTGCTTTCAAGTTTAAACAATAGGATAATTCAGTTAAAAGAGAGCTATGATTCTTCTCCTGCCCACCTGCTCCCAAAGAAAAACAACTAAACAGATTTCCTAGACTTTGCTCACATAGGACTCTTTGGAGCCTTTCTCCCCTGTTTTGGGCTGATGTGGTGGCCTGACAGACAACCCTCACAGCTCCTGTGCCCGATTCCACACTTACCTGAGTGCCTCCCCTTCGGGACTCTTTGTAGACAGGCCATGGCTTCTGGGTATCTGAGGCTCATTATTGTATGAATACTGTTGTGGATGAGTGAACGAAGGAGGTAGAGTAGCAACAATTAGCAACCCCGAGTTTCATTGCACGTGGAAAGCCCTTTAGAAACTGAAATATGTGACATAAGTATTTCCTCACCTTGATTTGGAAGAAAAACACCATCTCCAACTACCAGAAGCAAGAATGTTTCCTTCCCATAGATCCAACTAATTCCCTTAGTAAATATTTCAGGGGTGCCTACCTGGTACAGGGATTAGGCTTCCGTTAGCAAATCACCTTCAAGACCATCTCTCCCCTCCTTCTTGGTCACTCTTAGACCTTCTTCTCTTTTCTCTTCTATCTCATTTATTATCTTAGGGACAGCATCTCATTTATTACCTTAGGGACTAGTCAATGGAAAACTGTACTCTCTACCTTTTTAGAAAGACTTGGGAAACTACAGTCTCTTCCTGTCCTGCTTGGAGATCTGGGGTCTGAAGTTTGCCTGTGTGTTTGGGAGAGAAACACAGAGACAGCTAGGATGCAGAGGAGAGAATGGCTTAGTCCCCAGGTCTAACTGCTCAGTGGCCTCTGGCCCAGGGTGCTGCTGCCCGGCCAGCCACATGCTCTGTGGCCCCCTTTGCTGACCTGTGCCCCCCGCCCCCTCAAGTGTTGCAAACCGGTTTACTTAAGGGTGCCCAAAGTGGAAAGACCGTAGCCAAATGCCAAAAAAATCCCTTCCCCTAGCATTGCCTGATCCTGGTGAGGCCAGGTAGAGATTTAGGTAGCAGAGGAAGGCCCCTGCTCAAAAATCAATTCCAGGCTTCCCTGGTGGCGCAGTGGTGAAGAATCCGCCTGCCAAGGCAGGGGACATGGGTTCAAGCCCTGGTCCGGGAAGATCCCACATGCCGCGGAGCAACTAAGCCTGTGTGCCACAACTACTGAGCCTGTGCTCTAGAGCCCACGAGCCACAACTACTGAGCCTGTATGCCACAACTACTGAAGCCCGTGCGCCTAGAGCCTGTGCTCCGCAACAAGAGAAGCCACCGCAATGAGAAGCCCCCGCAATGAGAAGCACCACAATGAAGAGTAGCCCCCGCTCGCCGCAACTAGAGAAAGCCCATGCGCAGCAATGAAGACCCAACACAGCCAAAAAAAAAAGAAAAAAAAATCAATTCCACATGAGTGCCTGTACTGTTGGTGATTAATTCATCCCTTTATTCACTGAGCAAATATCTACCTGATACTCCGCAGACAACCCCTCCCCCATTCAAACAGAAATGGTGTCTGTCCTCGAGATGATCAAGAAGTAGCAGAACATTGTGACACAAATATACTTTACCCAGTGCCTGGTGAGGCTCCTAGATTTGCAGGAAGGGCCTTGTTTTGGAGCACAGGTTGTTGACTTTAACGTCTCACCTTCCAAATCTAGCTGATGACCCGGGACAAGTTACTCAACCTGTTAGAACCTGTTTTCTCGTAGGTCTAACTAACAACGGTGATGGTAGTAATAGCTTACCCCTTGTTATGTGTGAATTCTGTGAATCGCTCCCCAGGAAAAGTAGTAAGAGCTTCTAGTAAGAAGTGAACGCAGTATTCTGAGGGCGCGAAGGAAGTCACAAGTGTATCTGCCTGGAGGCATTGAGGAAGGTTTCACGGGGATGTGGCATCTGATCTGGGTCTGGAAGGACAGGCAGGAATTGGCCAGGCAGAAAAGACAGGCGGTGGATCTCAGGCAAAGGGAACAGTGTATACAAACTAGTGAAGCAAGACATCGCATAATGTCTTCTTAAAACTTGAGAGGTTCAGTCTTGAAGGACAGGGAACGTTGGAGGGCTGGGAGGCGGGGTGGTTCATCCACTCGCTGCCCGCTTTTCCCTACAGAGCCTCGTGGCTCACCCTTCGCCTTCTTTAAGTCTTTGCTCAAATGACCCCCCGACCTTCCCAGGTCAAAGGGCACCAGTCCCTCCCCCCTGCTCTCCTGGTCTCCTTTCCTGCTAGGTTCATCTCCAAAGTATTTATTGTCAAAGATAATATAACATCAGTTTACTAATTTTATTAAGACCCTTACCCCTCTCCCCTCCCCACCACAAACATAGACTGGATGCTGCCTGAGGAGAGGGATTTGGGTGTTCTCTTCACACATCCCCCAGGTCTCGCACAGAGCCCGGCACAGACGAGACAGGAGAAGTTCTGTGTGCTGAGTGGCCTCGGGCTCGGATGCGGAGCAAGATGGCACCTCCACACTCCAGCAGCAGTTGGTATGGAAGTGTTCGGAGCTTCTGGGTCGTTCTGTGCCTGCTTTTGAGAAACCCCACTGAGGAGTTTTGACTGTTTCATTTGTCTGTCTTTGCCACTCTCTAAAGACTTTCAACATGGAAACACTTCTAGGGTAGAGTCCACATTTAGTTGGTGTCTTACTTTTGCGTGACTCTGTGTGTGAGGTGCTGGGAGGGGTGACTTTGGGAATCCAAGGAGACTGCCAGGTGCCTGGGGGAAGGAGAAGATGTTGAAAGGACAGGGTCGGGGGTTCAGGAATGGAGGCGCCCAGAGACACGTAGCTCTTTCACAATTTGGCCTGGGGCTGTTCCTGTGATTGGGTGTCTCAGCCAAGAATGTCCCCAGAATTCCAAGTCATTTTGAGATGCAGTCTTCTTATCCTGTGTTCAATAGCCTTCCGTAAAATACTTTTAAGATTGGGAAAAGAAAGGGGGTTGTGTACTTAGCTCTTTTAGGGCTTGAGATGAGGGGAATGAGGGCCCAAATTTTCTTTGGTGTTTGTTTTTACTTTGGTTTTAAAAAATATCACAAAATATAGAAAAGAAAAACTATAACTAATAGCCTAACACTCATGTGCCAGTTAAATATGCATTTACCCTAGTTTTTTTTTTAAGGCTAACATTGGGTTTTATTTGCCTTTTTAAACTTTTGAAACAATAAGTACTCACACAACTCATAAACAAGAAAGAACACCAAGAAAAAAGTTAAAAGACAGCCATAAACTGTAAAGGAATTTGCGTGCATGGTATTTGCATGCATGCTTATAATTACTATTATAATTATAAGAATTACTCTTCAGAATATGTAAACAGCTCTACAAATCAATGAGAAGAAGATAAGCCATTCTGGTTGTTTCGTGGCAACTGCAGATCTGGATGAAGCTCCCTGAGTTTTCCCCCTCCCTGGTCCTCTCCTCACTTCTTATCCCCGCTCTACCACTCACAACAGAAGTTCACGTGCTCAGAGCAGAGGGGTCTTAAAGAGAAACAACCCCAGTTCCTTTCCCCTTGCCCTGCACCCCATCCTCCTCGAAACAGGACTCAAACAAGATGAGACAAGTTGCTGTGGAGATCTTACATGCCTTTTCTTTGTACTCCTCTCCTCCCTTTTTTCTAACTGGAAAAAAGAATGCTAGTTTGTCCCTATGTCTCCATGTGAAAGAGAAAGGGCCTTAATATTTATTGCAAGAATCTTTAACTTCTCAACAACTTCGAGAGGTAGGTGTCAGTATTTCCACTTTACCAGTGAAAAACCCAAGCCCAGAAGGATCAAATAACTTTCAAATGTCACAGGTGGCAAATACAGAAATAGCATTTGAACCAAGGATTGTATGATTCCAAAGCTCAAGCTTTTCCTCCTAAACCACACTTGTAAGAACAACATGATTGCCTCTTGACTTCAAGAAGTGGATGCGGGGACTTCCTTGGCGGTCCGGTGGTTAAGATACTGCGTTTCCAACGCAGGGGGCGCGGGTGTGAACCTTGTTTGGGGAACTAAAATCCCACATGCCGCATGGCCAAAAAAAAGTGAATGCATCTGACAACTCTACATCATTATTAACAAACGTGACATTGTGACAAGGTTCTGTGCCAGGTGGTAGAGGTGAGGACAAGCCTGGATTCAGGAGGGAAACCCCAGTTCTTCTTCCTGTGAGCTTGCCGCATGTAACGATGGAAAGGAGCTGGTAAAGGGCAAGGGCGTTACTGGATGCTGGGAAGTTACAGTTCTAACCGGAGTGCAGAGGTAGAAGTTTTTTCCTGCTGTTGGACACGTCATAACCCTCCTACGTAGCGGGCATGTGAGACGGATTAGGAGCCTGCTCTGGAGTTTCGCAGACTGGGGTTCAAATCCCTGCTCTGCTTCGTGGCGTTGTGTGATCTTAGGCAGCTCACCTATGTCTGGGTTTCCTCTTATTCGCAAAGTGAGACAGATACCTTGTTCACGGGGGTTGTTAAAACGTTAAATGAAGTGTATGTAAGGCGCTTAGCCCAGGGCCTGGCATGTAGTCAGCCCTCAATAAAGAGTAGCCATATTTGTTTTATCTTTAAGATCATCATTTGGCAGATAGGGATTATGAAATGCAGAAATTCATTCAGTCAACACCTAGTTATTGAACACCAGCTATGTCACAGGCAGTGAATAGTGCAGACTGAGATGCCTGCTCTCCTGGAGCTGTGTTCTGGACTGCGAAGACAGACAGTAAGCAACACCAATAAGTAAATTACCTGATATACTGAAATGTGATATATGTTCTGGGAAGAATATAAATAGAGGTTTATACATTTAATGTGGACACTCATCTAATCTGAACCATCATTGCTAACAGTGGTAGTCCATTGGTTGGAAACGAATGCTGGTCTTGGAGCTTAATTTCTTTTTTCTTTTTTTTAATGCTGATAGTATATTGTGCTTTCTCTAATCATCTCAGTGTCCCAGATAAAGCAATCTCCTCACCTACTGATAGTTAACAACTCCCTTGCAATTTCTAGATGCTGTTTCCAATAAATGGTTTATTTTCAATTGTTGTTTTTTTTAAAACAAGAGTAACATCCAGTGGCCAGGTTGCTAACTGCATTGTTAAAAAACAAAAACAAAACTTCGAAACTATAGGTATACCTGACGGTATTGTTCTATTGATTGTTGAGGAGAAAAGCATCTCATAACTTGAAAAACATTCTGGAAAAAAAAAAAATTCAACCATAGAAACTCCAGGCTGGAAGGGACCTTTAAGCTTATTCTGAAATTCCCCTGGTGTGGTTCAGACATGACTGGTTTGATTTGATCTGTGTTGGACTTGAGCGCCATTTCCTGGGAATTATAGGTTGATAGAAGTTGATACTCAGAAAAGGGAAGATGTGGTTCTCAATAGATTTTCCTTCAGAGCACTCGCTAAGAGAGAACGGAGATTTTCCTTCCCCAAGATGCTAATAAGAAGATTCTTGGTGAGGCACAGTTTTTATTTTTTTCTGTTAAATACTTCAAGGCAGGCAGATGCTGGGAGAGATGCTGCTAGGACCAGAACTAGCCAGCCTACAGGGCTGCTGTCTGTCTCAATCTTTTTGTTGTGTTTGACTATAAAAATTGTCAAACACACAGAGAAGTACATAGAGTGACGTTACAAAATATTCACCCCAACCCAAACAACAGATTTCAACAATTTTAATATAGATAGATATTAGATAGATTTAGATGTAATTGATGACCCCTTGATACTATTCCCTAGCCTTCTCTCCCCAGAAGAGGAGTATATGCACATCCTGAAGTTAGTGTATATATTTCCTGTCTATACACTTATACTTTGATTCTACAATCAAAATACAGCATTGTATGTATGTTTTTTTTTGTTTTTTTTTTTTTTAATAAATTTATTTATTGATTGATTTTTGGCTGTGTTAGGTCTTCGTTTCTGTGCGAGGGCTTTCTCTAGTTGTGGCAAGCGGGGACCACTCTTCATCGCAGTGCGCGGGCCTTTCACTGTCGTGGCCTCTCTCGTTGCGGAGCACAGGCTCCAGACGCGCAGGCTCAGTAGTTGTGGCTCACGGGCCCAGTTGCTCCGCGGCATGTGGGATCTTCCCAGACCAGGGCTCGAACCCGTGTCCCCTGCATTGGCAGGCAGATTCTCAACCACTGCGCCACCAGGGAAGCCCTGTATGTATGTTTTTAAACTTTGCATAAATGGTATTATATGGCACGTATTTTACCTTAGTTTTCACGATCTCTTTGAGGTCTGTTGATGTTATTAGCTATAGATGTAGTTAATTATGACTCTTCTCAAAAGAATGACCAGTTGGATCTCTGACCCCTGTACACATTTGGAAGAATAGCAAGATGTATTATTCCAGAGGTGTCTCTCTGACAGATTCTTCATCTTATTCATCAAACTGTCAACTTCCTGAGACCAAAATACCAGCACAGGAGGTAAAACCTGCTGACACAGGGAACAAGAGCTACTTAAAGAAACTAAATAGGAAATTAAGCCATTTAAGTGTAAGCTAAAGAAAGAGAGGAGCAGTGAGCTTCTTCCTATAATTTTTGACCTCAGTCACCTGGAGTGTTTTTCCTCCTCCCCATCCCTGCCAAAGCAATCAATATTTCAAATATTTCCAACTTTGGTTAAATTTGCCTGTTCTAGAACCTCATAAAAATAGAATCACATGCTGTGTACTATTTTGTGTTATGCTTTTTTCACTCAGCATAATGTTTTGGAGATGCACTCACATTGTTGCATGGTCATAGTTTATCCTTTTTTATTGCTGTGTAATGTTTTGTTTTATGAATATACCACAGTTTGTTTATCCGTTGCCCTATTTATAGACACCTGACTTGTTTCTAGTTTTTGGTTATTATGAATAATGCTGTATGCATATGTTTTCATTTTGCTTGGGTAGTTACCCAGGAATAGGATTGCTTGGTCACACGTTAAATGTATATTTAACTTTATAAGATGCTACCATACTATTTTACAAAGTGGCTGTACTCTTTGCATTCCAACTAGCCATGTATGAGTTCCAATGGCTTTATATTCTTGTCAACATTTGTTATTGTCAGTCTTTTTAATTTTTAGCCATTCTTGTGGGTGTGTATTTCATTGATTTTTTTTCACTAAAAACTTAGTTAAAACTAATTTTGAAAACACAAACAAGATTATATACAGCTGGGACTTCCCTGGTGGCACAGTGGTTAAGAATCCGCCTACCAATGCAGGGACATGGGTTTGAGCCCTGGTCAGGGAAGATCCCACATGCCACGGAGCAACTAAGCCTGTGTGCCACAACTACTTGAGCCTGCGCTCTAGAGCTCATGAGCCACAACTACTGAGCCCGTGTGCCACAACTACTGAAGCCCACGCGCCTAGAGCCTGTGCTCTGCAACAAGAGAAGCCACCCAACGAGAAGCCCGCGAACCGCAACGAAGAGTAGCCCCCGCTTGCCGCAACTAGAGAAAAGCCTGCGTACAGCAACAAAGACCCAAGGCAGCCAAAAATAAAAATAAATAAATTAAAAAAAAATCTCATTATGGTTCTTAATTTGTTTTTCTCTGATGACTAGATGTCGAACATTTTAAAATGTATTTATTTGTTATTCATACAACTTTTTTTGTGAAGTATTTGTAAAATATTTTGCCCATTTTTTTTTATTGTGTCGTTCATCTTATTATTAAGTTATATTTTATATAAATTGGGCCAGATATATGTTTTGCAAAACTGTATGCAATCTTGTGGCTTATCTTTAAGAGCAGTAATTTTTAATCTTGATGAAGCCCATTTTTCATTTTAAAAGTTTACAGTTTGTGCTCTTGTGTCCTGCTTAAGTAGTCTTTGCCTAATCTAACATCACAATGATTTTCTTGTTTTCTTCTAAAAGTTTAATTAGTTTTAGCTCTTACAGTTAGGTCTACAATCCATTTTGAGTTAATCTTTGTATGTTGTGAAGTGTGGGTCAAGGTTAATTTGTTTCCGTTTAGAATATCCATTACCCATTATTGACTATCTTTTCTCTATTAAATTATCTAACTTGGCACCTCTGTTGAAAATTAATTGACCATATAGTGTGGGTCTATTTTTGGAAACTGTATTCTGTTCCAAATAAAAGCTCCTTTTCTTGCCAGCATTTTGAAATTATACAATTAAAGAGCTATCTATTCATATATATATTTTTTATTTGGTTGTGCCGCGTCTTAGTTGCAGCTTGCCGGCTCCTTAGTTGAGGCATGTGAGCTCCTTAGTTGCGGCATGCAAACTCTTGGTTGCAGCATGCATGTGGGATCTAGTTCCCTGACCAGGGATCGAACCCAGGCCCCCTTCATTGGGAGCAAAGAGTCTTAACCACTGTGCCACCAGGGAAGTCCCTATCTGTTTATATTTATTCTTGCATCTCTGGTAACTATTTCCTTATTCTGGTCACTATCTATGACAATGGGAAGGGTCAGGCATTTGGTTTTCTTTCCTATCTCTTTCTGTCTTTCTCCTGCTCTCTGTCAACATTTCAGACATCCATGTCAACTTCCATGACTTTAAAGAAATTAAAACATTGACTTACCCAAGGACCTCCCTGGTGGCTCAGTGGTTAAGAATCCACCTGCCAATGCAGGGGACACGGGTTCGATCCCTGGTCCAGGAAGATCCCACATGCCTCGGAGCAACTAAGCCCGTGTGCCACAACTAATGAAGCCCACGTGCCTAGAGCCCGTGCTCTGCAACAAGAGAAACCACCGCAATGAGAAGCCCGTGCACCGCAATGAAGAGTAGCTCTCGCTAGCTGCAACTAGAGAAAGCCCGCAGGCAGCGAAAGTTAACATCACCAATAATAGGGCAAATTGACATCATGTGTCCCTTAATATGAATCCACAGACAACATAACATCTGCATATTCCAGACAAAACTGCATCACCTGAAAACAATCATGAGGAAACATCAGACAAACTCAAACTGAGAAACATTCTACAAAATAAATGGCCTCCTCTCAAAAAAAAAAAAAAAAAAAGGACTTACCCAAGGTTCTCACTCCTGTATTTTTCTAATGAAAAGTCCACAGGCTCCAATGTTAGTAACAATAGCTAATACTTCTATCATATATGTTGTCACTAATCTAAGCACTTTAGAGGTATTTAATTGTCTCAACTACCTTATGAAGTAGGAATTATTATCCCTATTTACAGAAGAGGAATCTGAGGCCCTGAGGGGCTATGTAGTTTGTCCAGGTTTGTTCACACACACAGTAAGTAGCTGAGCTAGGATACACACCCAATCTGTCTCCAGAGCCTGCATGCTTTACCAAAATGCTAAACTGCTGAATCACCCACAAAATGACTTTATTTGTAGATTGCACATCATCTATATTATTTTTAAGTTAATATTTTTCTATTAAGTGGAGCTGTAAGGGATCTTAGAAAGTATTCTTCAGATGAGGAAACTGAAGTCCAAAGAGAGCTAAGCTGGAAGCAGAGCCAGGCCCTAGCCTTGGAGGCCTGTGGGCTTTCCCTTCACCCACGCTGCCTTCCTGGACTTGGGGACTTCCTCTTTTTTGGACTCACCACCCTTTGGCATCTCCAGATCATGGGGTCCCCGGGATGTAGCACTCTGTGCTTCCAGAGAATTGCATCCCATTCTTTCGCATCTCTGTACCGCTCACCAGATCCTCCAGTAAGGCCTACTCTCAACCACCTGTCATGGCAGGAGAGTTACCTAATAAACTCATCCACTGGTCTCCTCCAGGCAATACTCAAACGGACATTTACTGAGACCTACTATGGAAAACATCTTATTAAACTCTATGAGAACATACATATAAGATACATTAGCATGCCCTCCAAGGGCTTATAAATACTATCATCAACTAATATTATTAAAGTTCTAAAAAGTTTCTGTACAGAACAAATTTTATACACATTAACTGACCCAGTGCTCCCTTTGCCCTTCCTTCCATTAACTTTTGTTTCTTGTTCATTTAGTTAATAAATGTATTGGGTGGTTTCTTTGTCCAACATTATTGTATTTTACAGTATAGAGAAATGAACATTTATTTGGAATCAGAGATCTTGATTTCCAGGTCCTCTCTGTCCCTTATCAGCTGGGTGACCTTCAGCAAATTATTTAACCTCTCTGAGCCTCTTGCCTAATCTGTAAAGGAGGATGATAATAGTACCCAGTTTCACTGGGTTGGAGTCAAAGGAGATAACAAAACGCTTTGAAAATGCTAATCTTTTTGAGAGCTGTAGAAGAAAGAACTTGGACTTCAGAGTCAAAGAGGTGGATTCCTAGTATCACTGAATACATGACATAGTCTGTGATAGCAAAGCCACGTTGAGGAGGTGAGTGGTTGGAAAGGCTAACCCAGGAGCTAAGAGCCTGGATCCTGACACTGGCCTGGCCCTGTACCTCATTCACATTCTTTCTTCAGGAAATCACAAGTTACCACAAGTCATGACCCTTCTTGAATAATCAAACCAAAATTGTCCACGATCAGATTTCAGAGATTTAAATAGAGGAGGCCTTGATTGACAGGAAAAGAGCATTCTTAAAGACGGATACAGTAATTCAGCTGTCTCATTCATTCATCCCTCAATCAACTTTCACTGACTGTCTACAGTGTTAGCTGTGAGGCATTATTTTAGATGCTGGAGGTTTAAAAACGAAGGTTAATGGTGCTTCTAAAACTTCTTGAGGGGAGAAGGGTATTGTGAGGGAGTCAGGGCTCGAGGGTGATAATCTGGTTGGCAAAACCTGAGTGAAGGAGTGGAGGCAGCTTGTCTTGGGGAGGGCTGATCGAGTTGGGGAGCAGGGCTAAAGTGCCCCCAAGCCCCCAGCTGAAAGACACAAATCTCATCATTAAAGCGCTTACCATCAAAAAAAAAAAAACAAAAGAGTTTACTATCTAGTGGGAGAGACAGAAATAGAATCCCAGAATGATAATATGTGATAGTTGTGTGAAGGAGAGATGCACATAGTGATATGAAAACACACACACGTACACACACACACACAAAACATCAATCCACATTGAGAAAAGCATTGCAGCCTGAGGGCAGACAAGATTTATGATTTGCTCGACTAGTGGTCTATGCATTTAGGGCTCCTCTCTTTGCTTTCAACAGCACCTCACTTTCCATGACACTTTTACAGTTAAAAAAGTACTTTCACATTCTGAGTTTCATTTGATTTCATGAAAATAGGAATGGAAAATGGGATCATTTCTATTCTACGGATGAGGAAATAGGCAGAGAGGTGACCAAGTCACAAGTTTGTAAATGCAGAGTGGGAATTACAATGCAGTTTTTCTGATGCTTAGTTAAAGGTACTTTTCTAGTATGAAAAAGTGACTTTAATATCAATCTGATAACATTTTCTGATTGTTTTGAACCTTCATCGATGTAATTTCACCTTTTCTTTCCTGTTGTGTATTTTTTTGTTCTAGAACATAGTGTTTGGAGTCCTGTGCCACTGCGATTCAAACAAGCAAGAACATGAATTATATTCTGGGACCCAAAGGCCTCATATTTTCAAAGTCACTGTAATTATAGTCCAGCCACGTTCTACCCTTAGGAAAGAAACTTGCAGGTTTTTTTGCAACTGTCAAATGAAGGGCTTAGGCTACAATCGCTCAGTGCTAACATTCTATGATTCGTTTTTATAACCATCAGTGTAATTTTAAAGTATTCATTAAAAGGACACACACACATACACGTACTGAAAAAAAGTATGGACAATTACAAACTAAAATGTTAATAATCACTATCTTTGGGTAGTTGAATTGTATTTTTTTTTCTTCTTTTTGCTTAAGTATATACCTTCCTCTACTTGTTTCTTTTTATAGTAAGCATGGATAACTTACATAATTTAGGTAATAAATATATAATTCCACTTAGTACTGAAACTGTGCCAAAAATGTTATCAGCACTTGGCAAAATCTAGCATACTTACAGCACAATGGAATCTTTTCAACAAGTCTGTGTTTGAACTTTCAAATTCATTAATGAGACTAAATAGTACCAATTTTTGACAAATGTATGTTAATTCAATAAGTTTTGCCATATAGCCAAAGGGAATTGCTTAAAAGAGAGTGTTGGCTGATGATCACTAGAAGAGACACTGATTTCTAAGTTATTCCCAGTCTTTATGACATATGACCACACCAAGGTGTAAAAGACCTGATTTAAGGGCTTATAATTTAGTGGAGTTTAATTTTATGGGGGTGGTAGTGCTTAGGCTTTGAAGGTAAAAATTGTGCCAAGTCACAATAGCCCCTGAAAGTACCTCAGTCATCTTCCAAATATAGTGTGTACCCTATAATTGCATTTATGATAGAGTAAGATTTTACTAACTTTATATTGGTCTTCTTTATATTAATTCTTCAACTTGGAGATGCCACCACTACCCACTTTCCTGGCTCTATAATTCTTTTTCTTTTTTTTTATACATTTATTTATTTATTTTTGGCTGTGTTGGGTCTTCATTTCTGTGCAAGGGCTTTCTCTAGTTGAGGGAAGCGGGGGCCACTCTTCATCGCGGTGCGCGGGCCTCTCACTATCGCGGCCTCTCTTGTTGCGGGGCACAGGCCGCAGATGCGCAGGCTCAGTAGTTGTGGTTCATGGGCCCAGTTGCTCCGCGGCATGTGGGATCTTCCCAGACCAGGGCTCGAACCCGTGTCCCCTGCGTTGGCAGGCGGATTCTCAACCACTGCGCCACCAGGGAAGCCCCTGGCTGTGTAATTCTTAAAGCCACTCATCAACATGCAGACCCTCCTCTGGGGTGACTTGATTTCTTCACTGTTTGGGAGCATCACTGCTCATTACCTTGTTATTTTTCTTTCATTCTTTCTCTCCTTCTTCTTATTTGGCCCTTATAATCCATATAAGTTCACATTGAGCATATGTGGTGCCATTTTAAGAGAATAATATTTATTCGCAAATAACCATTGAACAAGACCAAATGAGTTGTGTTAAAAGAGACTAGCAGGGCTTCCCTGGTGGCGCAGTGGTTGAGAATCTGCCTGCTAATGCAGGGGACGCGGGTTCGAGCCCTGGTCTGGGAAGATCCCACATGCCGCGGAGCAACTGGGCCCATGAACCACAACTACTGAGCCTGCGCATCTGGGGCCTGTGCTCCGCAACAAGAGAGGCCGCGATAGTGAGAGGCCCGCGCACCGCGATGAAGAGTGGCCCCCGCTTGCCGCAACTAGAGGAAGCCCTCGCACAGAAACGAAGACCCAACACAGCCATAAATAAATAAATTAATTAATTAAAAAAAAAAAAAGAGAGACTAGCAGCTGAGGTAGGTTGGGAAGAATGGAAAAGATTAGGAAAAGGTGATATGTCAACTGGGCTTGTATTTGCTGAAAAGTATTTTTAGATTTTGTGTGTGTGTGTATGTGTTAGGCTGTGTTTTGGCTGGGGGCTGGGGACACACATGACCCACAAGGACATTGTGCCTACATGGAATTTCTAGTCTAGTGTGGGGGATGGCCATTCATCAGAATTACACAAATAAATGTAAAATGATAAGAAGCAAAGAAAGGAAATGCAGGAGGTGTGGGGCTGGGACGCTGAGCACAGCTACGGACTTCAGCAAACGGACAACCTCAGGAAAATCTAAGAATAAGTAATCCAATCTGAAGCTAATATATGTTCTTTAGGCAGAAGTAGAAATCACATTTTCTGAGAGCTCACCATGTAGCAGGCTGTCTGATGAGAGGGTCTTGGCTTGTTATTACATGCAATCCTTAAAATACATTTGCGAGGTTGACACCAGGAACCACAGTTGTTGTTTTTTTAAATTTTTGGCTGTGTTGGGTCTTCATTGCTGCACGGGCTTTCTCTAGTTGTGGTGAGCGGGCACTACTCTTTGTTGTGGTGAGCAGGCTTCTCATTGCGGTGGCTTCTCTTGTTGCAGAACACGGGCTCTAGGTGCACGGGCTTCAGTAGTTGCAGCATGTGGGCTCAGTAGTTGTGGCTCGCTGGCTCTAGAGCGTAGGCTCAGTAGTTGTGGTGCACAGGCTTAGTTGCTCCGCAGCATGTGGGATCTTCCGGGACCAGGGCTCGAACCCGTGTCCCCTGCCTCGGCAGGTGGATTCTTAACCACTGCGCTACCAGGGAGGTCTGGAACCACCGTTTTTAAATGAATAATGGAGGCTTAGAGAGGTTAAGTAATTTGCACCAACCAACCTAGAGAAGCTGGAGGGTCCGGAAAGAGACCCTCAGTGCCAGGCTTCAGAATTTGGGTTTTATTTGGTTGTCAGTGAGCGAGTTGCTGAAGGCTTCTGGGCTGGGGCATGGCTTGATGGAAAGTATGCTCCAGGAGGGTTTTTCTGAGGTAGGAAAGGAAACTTTTTGTGAAATCAGTGAGGAAGCTATTGCCCTAGTGTAGATCAGAGGCGAAGAACACTGCACCTGCGTGAGAGGGAAAGCCCTGGGAGAAGGGGATTAGAGGGAGAGGGCGTTCTAGATGGAAAGTTAACTGACCAGGTATGGAAAGGGGTAGGGAGGGGGTGACAAGAATTCATATTTTATTTTTTAAAAACTCCCCATGCACAGAATAATGTAACAAAGGAACATGTATCTACCCTGAGGCTTAATTTATGCTGCTGAATTGTGTAGCTTATAAAATAAAAACGTTTAATATTCTACTACCAAAGACAGAATTCAAATCAAATATGGATAAAAACGTAGACCAGTTAAGGGGATAAGGCAGGCGAAATCATTGTATTTTACTTGTGAGACATAGTTAATCCAATTGATTATATAAGGCATAATGAATTCTTACATCTTATAAATGACGGTCTTTATTTTCAATTCAGTCTTTTTTCTTCTTTTTTTTTAGGCCCTGCCACGTGTGGAACCAGAGATCAAACCCATGCCCGGTGCAGTGGAAGGAAGCAGGAGTCTTAACCACTGGACCACCAGGGAACTCCTGGTGGTTCAGTCTTTAAATTCAACTTTGGGCTGGCTCACTCGGTGATGCCCTTGTACTGTGTCTTTCCTACACCAGCGGTCATCGGATGATTTTGAGAGATCACTGGAGGGCAGTCCTGGCTACCATCTGCTGCTCCTGGGGAAAGAGCTAGCTAGGCCTCAGGTGCGTGGGGAGGAAGGAGTGGGAGGGTGGGACTGACCCCCCACCCCCCGACCCCTCCCATTGCCCTGCCTCCAGCCCCGGTGCTGGGGGAGGGGGGAGAAGCAGCGTCTCCACCCACAATGGGGCTCCTTAGAGCCCTCAGTCCCTGGTTGTGTGGGCACCGCGTGTTCCTGATGCCGCGGAAGGAATTTCAGAGCCGTTCGCCAGGCCCTGCTCCTGGCCTCAGGGATTAAAGATTCAGAGATGGTCTTCTAACTACGTGTAAGCTAGGCCCGCGTCAGGCCTCCGGTGGGATGATCTTATCTAGTTTCCCAGTGTGTTCAGAGAGTTGATGGTGAAATTGTTTAATGTTTGGGCCAGGCTCCCAGCTGAAAATCACGAAGCGAGGCTCTCTGCGCTTCGGCACACGTTCTGCCTTTGGTTTTTTTTCGCCAAGCCCAGGAAAAGCCTCGCTGCCGCCAGGTGATCAGCTTTGGGCTTGCGATTCTTCGCGTCGTCCACCTCCAGTTAGAAAGACGGGCAATCGGCCCCGCCCCAGACCTTCTGAGTCATAATCTGCATTTGAAACAAGACCCCCAGGTGACTGTGTGCACATTGAAGTTTGAGGAGCCCAGGGCTAGCCCACTGCGGATGGGAGCGTCCACCCCGGGTCTCAGAGCCGAAGTTATGCTGGAGAACCATGAATACTGATGAATTGCTGTAGGGTTCATTGGAATTTCAAAGGAGAGAGATAGCAGGCTCCTAGAAAGCCCAAAGTAGGACAAAGAAGGGTTTACAGGCTTAAGAACATTTAATTGATGGTATTTAAAACAAAACAAAATGCTCCCGGAGGAGCACGTGCCCCTGCCGCAGGCGAGCGGGCCTCAGAACCCCTCTGCCTCGCAGACAAACCTATTGAAAGAATGCGCGAAGGATTTTTAACAGTTTAAGGGACTCTGGGGCAAAGAAGTGCTTTCTGAGAATTTGAATGACTCTTGTTGGAGACAAAAAAAAAAAAAAAAAAAGGGAGGGAATGTTCTTTTCCTTCTTCTATATTTAAAGACATCATTTAGTATCTGGTCCTTCAGCCTCCTCTGAGGCCTGGGATGTAAGAGAACTGGGAATCAGAAGGCCACACTGCAAACCATGACACCGTCAGGCTAGTCACCCTGGGCCAGCTATTATACTTGATGGGTTTAGGCCTCAGTTTCTTATTCAAAATGGATACTAATAATACCGACTTCCCAGGGTTGCTGTTAGGATCAGATATGCGGTTGAGTACAAAGTAGTTAGACAAGTGCCTGGTACAGAGTGAGCTTTATATTTTCTTTACAAAATGATGAACTGAAAGTGTCCAGCTTTGCTCACTCCGTCCAAAGTCGTTGCCACTAGGATTAACTCTGTGCCTGTTGTGCCTACCAGGCCCGCGTGATCTGACACGTCCCATCTGCGACCTCATCCCTGCCCATTTCCATTCTCCCTGGCACCCGGCCTCCAGCCGCACTAGCGTAGCTTCTGACCCGCAAGCCCGCCCAATTCATTCCCAACTTCTGGCCTCATCCCAGCCTGTTTTTTTCAGCCTGATCTTTGCACAGGAGACTTTCCTGTCATTCAGGCTCAGTCCCACATGCCCTCCTTAGAAAGGTCCTCCTTTCTGAGGAAATGGTCCACCATTACTTCAGAAGCGCTCTAGCTCCTGCCCTTTTACATCTTCTTCTCAGCACGCATCCCTCTGTGAACTTATTTTATGTTCGCTTGTTCACATATTCAGTTTCTGACTCCTCCACGAAGGGACTGTCACCCCCAATAGGGCACAGTCTTTTTTTAAAATTTATTTATTTTAATTTATTTTTGGCTGTGTTGGGTCTTCGTTGCTGCATGCGGGCTTTCTCTAGTTGCAGTGAGCGGGGGCTACTCTTCATTGCGTGGGCTTTTCATTGGGGTGGCTTCTCTTGCTGTGGAGCACAGGCTCTAGGCACACAAGCTTCTGTAGTTGTGGCACGTGGGCTCAGTAGTTGTGGCGCACAGGCTTAGTTGCTCCGCGGCATGTGGGAATCTTCCCGGACCAGGGCTCGAACCCGCGTCCTCTGCGTTGGCAGGCAGAGTCTTAACCACTGCGCCACCAGGGAAGCCCTCAACTTTGTCTTTAAAGGGGGTATGGAAATGGAACGTAAGGTAGACTTTGGCATTTGGTGGCCCGGAGTGGAGGGCATTTAGGGGATAGGGAGGAACTGGCGGGGGGGATGGGAAGGGGAACACCAGCAAGCAAAGTCCAAGACTGGAGAAGGTGTGCTTGCTGCTTGTTGCAAGGCGACTGGATACAGAGAGGCAGGTCCGCAGTGAGGGACACCTGGGCTTTCCAGGAAGGAGGAGCTGTCACCTGGCCCTGCTCAGGTCCTCGGACTGGAGTGTAGGGTAACCGGCCCAGCGGGGGCCTCGTGCTGGGTGCTGGGGGCGGGGGTGGGAGGGGTGGCGACTGGAGGAGGGCCAGGATATCTGCGGGGAGCCGGGCCTCTGAAGTACTTTTACATAGATAAATGAGGGTGGGGAGAGGGAGCAACGCCCCCAGGGAGAACAGAGGGAGGTTCTGCAAAACCAGCACTCAGGTGACCCCTAAGAATTCAAAAGTCTTTCATTAAACCCCACCTGAAGGCCAATTGTTCTGCAATCTACCAGGTGGTTTTGGCTCTAGGCTTATCTAAATCCAGTCTTGGGGGGAAGGGTGTGGGGAAGGGTTTTTTTTTTTTTCCTTTAAAATGGGAGGACAAACGGACAGCTCCCATAACAAAAGCTTTTTTTTTTTTTTAATGACTGGAATTTGAACACTTCAAAAATAAACTACCTGGTTTGAAAAATGTCTTTCCCCTACCCCCATCCATAGTAGTACACAAATGGATTTCCTTTATTTTTTTGTTGTTGTTGTTATATTCATTTGTTCGTTTTATTTTTTAGATTCCACACAGAAGTGATAACATACAGTATTTCTCTTGCTCTGTCTGACTTATTTCACTAAGCATAATACCCTCCAGGTCCATCCATTTTGCAAATGGCAAAATTTCATTCTTTATGGTGGCTAAGTAGTATTCCATTGTATATCTAGACCACAACTTCTCAAATGGGTCTCCTGTAAAACCCTGTATGTGAGCACAAAATAGGACTCTGCTTTTGTATCCTGACTTCTGTTGGGAGTGGGGATTTTAACGACAACATTTTTGGAAACTTTTTTCCAAACGAGCATGCTGTATGCCAGAGAGATTCACAGACTTGGACAGCAGGATTAGGGAGGTTCAGGTGACAGCTAAATTAAGACTAAAAATAAGACCAATGGTCGACCCTAAGGAATACAGCGTGTTCCACATCAAAGGCTGTCTTCGGAAAAGTTACTTAACCTCTCTATGCCTCAGTTTCCTCATTTGGAAAGTGGAGATGGTAATAGTTCCTAACTCATTTCACTTGTGAGGATTAAATGAGGTATGATGTATGGAAAGCGTTTGGGAGAGTACTTGGCCCATTGTTCGTACACATTAGTTTTGGGGTATCATGAGTGCTGTATTACTGCAAAACGGTCAAATTCATTTCCGTTCCACAGATATCACATTAGTCTTTGGGACATAAGAAGGAAGAAAATGTCCCCGGCTTTGGGGAACTTGGTCTAGAGGTGAAGACAGACATAAAAGCAGATATTTATAATTCTATATGTTACACAATAAACCAAGTGTGCACTGAGGGCTGTGGGAACCGGCTAGGGGCGTCTCTTTGACCATTGCAATATTGAAGTAACATTGTGAAACTGAATGGGGGGAAGAAATCTAAGGTGGGTTAGAAAAAGCAGATCCAACCCAGTGGTGTATATACAACATTATTCCGGAGGTGCCAATTGTGTGCAAGATGCTGGGCTGGGCCGTGGGCAAAAGAAGAAGAAACACAGCTGACAGCCTAGAGGAGAACAAGAGTAAGAGCGATCTTACCACAAGGTAGATGCAGGCAGAGGGCACAGAGCCCAAGACAGGGCGGTGAAACTGAGCGGCCGCATGGCAGGCTGAGTACAGAGAGGACTTGGAAAGGTGGGCCTGGGCCAGGCTGAGGAGCTAGACTTTATAGGTTTGTGATTCTCCAAGTGTGTGAGGGGAGACGGCAGCTGCTGTCGTAGTAGAATCATCTCAGAGCTTTGTGAGGCTTTCTTTCATTTCCTCACCAACCTCATAGGGCCTGCTTTTCTCTACTCTTCGCTGGTTAGAGTGGAGGTGAGGGGCTCCCGCCCAGGAGCCAGGGTGCCTATCCCAGTCCCAGGAACTCTGTGTCCTTTGACAAGTTAGTTAACTTTCCCGTGCCTCAGTTTTCCCAACTGTGACACGTACAATTATTGTGAGAATGAGTTAATTCATGCAAAGGGCTGAGGGCAGAGCCCAGCATGTAGTAAGTGCTGGTTACACTCTAGCTGTGAGCCTGTCACCCTGATGGCATGTCATTGTCCTGGAAGGGACCCCGGTTAACAGTGAGAGCTGCGACTACACTCTGAAGCCTTGGTGTGTTTAGAGACCTTATGTGGTCACGTTTGCATGTTAGAGACAAATGGATTTAAAGGAGGAAACAAAGGGACTTCCCTGGCTGTCCAGTGGGTAAGACTCCACGCTCCCGAAGCAGGGGGCCTGGGTTCAATCCCCGGTCAGGGAACTAGATCCCGCAGGCCACAACTAAACAAGCCCTCATGCCACAACTAAAGATCCCACACGCGGCCACGAAGATCTTGCACGCCGCAACTAAGACCCAGCGCAGCCAAATAAATAAATAAATATTAAATAAATAAAGGAGGCGGACGAGGCTTGAGGAGGCCAGGAGTCAGTGAGGTAGCGTCTACATGAGCCCCAGGAAATCCTGAACCCAAGAGGTGAGAGTGAGAGGCAGAAAGAATCGGAGGTAGAGTTGGCAAGGTTTAGTGAGTGGTTGGACGTAGGTAGCAAAGATGGACTCCCCGGGTTCTGGATTAGTGACTGGCAGGCTGGTGGAACCAGAGCTGAGGTGAAGCGTGCAGAAGGAGAGGCGGGCTTGGAAGGGCGATAGTCATGACTTCTGTGTTTCCTGTAAGAACATCCTGCTTGTACTGATTCTCTGCTCAAAACTTGTCCGTGAACCCCCATTGCTACTACATAAATGGGGACTCTAGGACTACTTACCTCCTAGGATTATTGTAAGGATTAGTCAGTGCAAATCTAACACTTAAAATACAGTAAGTGCACATAGTGAGTGCCCCGTGTTTGCTATTATAATTAATTACGATTCTATAAATAACTAATATAACTGTCAAAGCCCTCTGTCTGTCCTCAGTTCATTTCCCAGACTCCCTATCCCCATTCCTCTTGCATTAAAGTTTCTCCAGTTCATTGAAAACCCTGGCCTTCTGTCCCTTCCAGACTTGAGAACTCTGTGCCCTCTCCCCTCTTTCCCCCCCACCCCCACCCCCCGTTTCACCTTTGTTCCTCCTTCTTGTCTCAGCTAAAATGTCACTCCCTCTAGGAAGTGGGTTGGGTGAAGGGGCCTCTCTTCTGTTTTCTCATGGCCTTTATCACACTGGTATGTGTCTGTAAATGTCTGTGTTGGGAGCTCCTAGAAGGCAGGGCCAGACTATCTTGGGGAACATTGTCTTCCAAACATAGTGCCAGCTCACAGAAGGACAGTTTATACATTTTGTTTAGATGGATAAATAAATGAGTTGGAATTTGGAGGAGAGATCTGGATGAGAGGTGTAGATTAGGGGGTCATCAGCATGTGGATGATGTTTAGATCAGGGGAGAGATGAGATTATCAGAGGTGAGCCTTCTTCATACTTGATCTCTTACCTTTTGACTACTTATTTTTCTTCTGAAAACTGTTCTCCATGGCTCCAAGGATACCATTCTACTTCTTTTGCTATTTTGGCAAAGGATCCTCTCTGATCTCTTTTGTTGTGTTTTTTTTTTTTTTTTTTTACCCTCTGCCCCCCTTGGACATCTATCTTTTCCCCATAAATTCAACTATCCCTTATTGATTGTTATCTCCACATCCAGCTTCAGCTTTGCTCCTGAACTCCTGACCTATATTTCCAACTGCTCATAAATACTCCAACTGGACCTTTCACAGCTAGCCAGGTGGAACGGGTTATTATTTCTACCCTCATTCCCAGGCCTCAAACTGGACTCTCCTTCACTCTTCCCTACCTTAGATGATAGGGTTCCCATGCACACAGACACCTAAACTAAGTCTTAGGAGTTTCAATTCTTCCACCCTCTTCCCCACATCCTTCCACTTCTGTATCTTGCTATTTCTGATTCTGGAAGTCTTGAATTTGGCTTCTCATTTCATTTTCACTGTCACAATCCAGCTCTGCCTAGACTACTATAATAGCTTCTTTTTTTAAAAAAATATTTATTTATTTATTTTGGCTGCGCTGGGTCTTATTTGCAGCACGCAGGACCTTTGTTGTGGCATGCGGGCTTCTTAGTTGCGGCATGCAAACTCTTAGTTGCGGCATGCAAACTCTTAGTTGCGGCATGCATGTGGGATCTAGTTCCCCGACCAGGGATCGAACCTGGGCCTCCTGCATTAGGAGTACAGAGTCTTACCCACTGGACCACCAGGGAAGTCCCTATAATAGCTTCTTAATTGGCCTGTCTGTCTCCAGGTAACTTTCTAAAATACAAGTCTGATCCTGTCACTTTTTCACTCAAAGATTTTCCAAGGCCACACAGTGTACAAAGTGAATTCCAAACCCCTGACCATGGCATTCAATGTCTTCACAATCTGGCTCCAACATACTTTTCCAGCCTCATCTCTCATCAGCCCCTGCTCCAAAAGCCCTCCATGTATATCTCTACATTATGTTAGAATTAGATGTTTCTCCCTCTGTACTCCCAACTCTTTGGTGTCAGGACTGGCCCTTGTTAATCTCTGTATCTTAAGAACCTAGGAGAGTGCCTAGGAAATGAGTGTCTTTTGAATAATTGACTATTGTCACTTCCAAAGGGAACATCTCACCTAATCCTCCTAATGGGACATCTAGCTCAGTCTCCTACACACAGAATGCATTCAATAAAGATCTGAGGGAATTGTTGGCTTATTTTGAAATGCAAGCCCCCTGAGAGCAGGAACTTCATTTATTTTTAATTGAAATATATTTGACATATAATATAAACTTAAGGTGTATCAGTGTGTTTATCTGATACATTTATATATTGTTATGTGATTGCCATTGTAGTGATAATTAGAGGCAGGAACTTTATTCGCTTCAGTATATCCCTTGTCTAATAGTACCTGCCACATAATAGATATTGAATAAATATATGTTGAATGAAGGCATGAATGAATGAATAAATGAAACTACCTCCTTGAATCCCCCTTTCCTATGGCATTTACTATCTCAGACTTTATTTCTAGTAATGTGCAGGTAGTTGGTACTATAATGTGTGTCACATCTGTGCTTTTGCTTGCTAAACTTCTGAATCTTCTGAATCAGTCAGAGAAAATTACTCTTGAGGCTAACTTGAATTTCATTTAATTAATGTAAGTTTCTTCCAGTGTTAGTTAGGTCTTTGGACAACAAAAGATAAAATCTTGTCTCCCATGCGACAAGGTCAATATTAGAAATACAAAAGAGAAATTGGATGTCAAATAAACTTACATTAAGCATTTTGTTTTGGGGGGGTTTCACTTATTTATAAAACAAGATGTACCCGTGTTTCTCAAAGTGGCTGTACATCAAATTCAAGGACATTGTGGGAACTGTGCACTTCTAGGCCTCACCTCAAATGAACTGAATCTGAATTTCTGTGGGTGTGGCCTAGGGACCTGCATTTTCAGCACTATGGCCCCCTTAACTGGAAATTCCTCTCCATGGCTTCAAGGGTGCCGCTCTGTTTTATTTCTTCTCCTTCTTTGGTTGTTACAGATCCTTTCTAATCTCTCTTTTACTGATTGCTTTGTACTTAATCATTTTGGAGCCCCTGCCCCCCCACCATGATTTCAACTATTACTTATAAGTGGTGGTCTACCTACTCTCCTCAACTCAAGTACTTCCAATGATTACACTGAGTCCTCTGCATGACCACCAAAGGCTCTGCGTGATTCTCCTGTTCTCTGAAGTTCAAGAGCAGATTAACTAATACTTTTTAAAACCCCCCTTCTTTCCATCCAAATCCTGATTGGTTCAGAAGGAAAACTGAGTGAATGTAGAGAAAGGGACACACATATCAATATGTATCATGCATGGCAGTCAGTTTAGAGGCTGGCGTTATTTCAGTGGCTGCAGACAATGGGTATGAAGCCTGCTCATTAAAACACCATTAATAAATATGAAACATATTGCTGTTCAGTGATAGATATCCTCTGGGTTTTGATATATGTTTCTCACGGATTATCTCGTCTCTCACAGCATAGATCCCAGCTGAGGCTCAGGTAGGGCCTGAGTAGTGCCTTGAGGTGGGCTAGGCTGAGGGCAACAGGTAAAAAGGAACTAAATGAAACCAAAACCAAAACCCGTCAGATATTTTCATCAAGTCATCGAACTGAGTGGTTGGCCAGTAATGCTCCATTTTGGCTACATAGCGGAATTATTGGGGGAGATTTTAATTGGCCTTGCCCCAGACCACGTAAAGCAGAGACTCAGAGAGTTTGTAAATCACTAACCTAGGCTGGAATATGGACCCACGGGAGCACAGTTGCAGCCATTTAGATGGCGGACCTATAGCTTTATTTGTGAGCAGGAAGTTGCTGTTAAGGCTAATAATCCAGTTCAGACGTATCTTGAAATCCTATTGCTTTATTATAGTTGAGCACTTACTATGTATAAGGCATGATATAGACACTGACATAAAGAGACGAAAAGTGGTAAAACAAACTAATGCTCTTTTTTTTAATATAAATTTATTTATTTATTTATTTTTGGCTGTGTTGGGTCTTGGTTGCTGTGTGCGGGCTTCCTCTAGCTGCGGTGAGCAGGGGTTACCCTTCTTTGCAGTGTGTGGACTTCTCATTGAGGTGGCTTCTCTTGTTGCGGAGCACAGGCTCTAGGTGCACGGGCTTCAGTAGTTGTGACACGCAGGCTCAGTAGTTGTGGCTCACAGGCTCTAGAGCGCAGGCTCAGTAGTTGTGGCGCACGGGCTTAGTTGCTCTGAGGCATGTGGGATCTTCCTGGGCCAAGGCTTGAACCCGTGTCCCCTGCATTTGCAGGCAGATTCCTAACCACTGCGCCAGAAGGGAAGTCCCCAAACTACTGCTTTTTTAAGACTGTTTCTTGAATATAGGCTGTTCAAGGCACTTTAATCATTTATCAGTAATTCTCATTAAAGGCTAACGACAGTCATACTTAGCATCCCCATTTTACAGGTGAGAAAAAAGGCTCAGAGAGGTTGAGTAACTTCCTCAAGGTAAGTCAGTTAGTAAGTAGCAAGAGTCAAGATTCAAACTCATACCTGCTGGCTCTAAAACCCATATTCTTTCCACTATATTTAGTTGCCTATTATGTCAAAAGAGGAGGAAAGTATTTTGCCTGCCCTTCTGGAGTTTCAGGCTGTTTCGGAAGAAGGGGTATAGCTATAACAATGAAAGATCATGCTAAGTGTTTGAGAGGTTTAAGGGTGTTGCTAAAAGAATGAAGGGGGAGGGGCAAGATAGAGGTAGAGGATTAAGAGGTATAAACTACTCTGTATAAAATAAATAAGCTACAAGGGTATATTGTACAACACAGGGAATATAGCCAATATTTTACAATAACTATGAATGGAATATAACCTTTAAAAACTGTGAAAAAAATTTTAAGTCAAATGAGAAATTTTTTTTCGGGGCTTTCTAAACATACAATGTTTCTTGGAGAATTTATTTTAGAAGTGACACTTTAAAGTCTAAATAAATATAGTATTGAAATGGATTTTTTAAAAATGAAGAGAATGAAGGGGAGGTTGGAAATCATTCCTTGCTGAAGGTGGGCTCCTCTGGAGTGCTTCCTGAGGAAGGATGTTCAGAGCAGCTAAAAGCAGGCTGATGGAGAAGTTTGGCAGAAGCAGGCAGATGGAGAAGTTTGGCAGAGCCTATGCCTAATAGGGAAGGCAAAGACAGGGTGTAGGGATGCACAGGGACTTTTTCAGGATAGGGTATGGGGTCTGCTTTGATTGGAGTAAAAAGTGCTCTAGTGGATTCGTGTGAGGCATCTCTGGAACAACACAGTGTGTCCAGAGCCCAGAAGTTATTGGATGACAGGCTCAGGAGTTCACCTGCTCCTCAGGCAAAAGTGCCTCATGGAGATCTGAAGGCCAGAAGTGAAATGATATGTCTTGGGGACTGAAGCCAGGAGAGAGTGGAGGCCAGATGATTAGTTAGGAAGCAACTGTAGTTAGGATGAAATGAAGAGGAAGGATGGGCAGAGGGAAGGATGAGAGATATTTCAGGGGTAAGATCCTCAGGACTTGAGTTGATGGTGGTGACATGGAGGAGAGGAAGGGTGGGATCATGCAGATTGTTTAGAATTTGGGAAGGACCCCAAACATGGGGATGGGTGTATTTACCTAGGGCAAGAAGAGTTGAGGATATGGGGGTTTGGGTGTGTGAGCTCAAGGTGATGGGAAGAGATGGAAAGGGCTCATGAGGCAGATGACGACTCAGAAGTTGCTGAGAGGGGCTCCGAGGTCCTGACCCCCAGGTCAGACTTAGCAGCTATCCGCTTGGGCATGATGGCCAGAGCATCTGGCTCCTGTAGAAGTGTTCTACTTGAGTGGATTCCTATTAAATGTTAACCACATGAACACCATTGATTTAAAAAAAAGTGGTATCAGAAAACACTGGGTAAAAAGAATTTGGGAATCATATCCAGTTAAATAAAGCATAAAAATTGCTAGTTAGTTAAGTAACTAAAAAGCTACTTAAACATTACTAAAAAGTTACTTAAAAGTTAATTAAATCAATTTTGAAATACCAACTTTGAGATTTTTTCCTATAGACTGGAAAGATTGTAATTAAACTAATTATAGTCATGCTAGATTTCCTCCCTGATGTTTATTTTTCTTCTGGTTACATTTCAGACAATTAATAGTGTCTAATGACTCAAGGTTTCATGTAATTACCACCAATGATTAGAATCTCTCTCTTATGGAATGTTCTTTTCACACAGGCACTCTGGGAGTGAAGGAAATTTATGATTATTCACGAAGTCTCTCTACAGGCTGTAAAAAATTATCAGACTTTAAAATAAATTTATTATTCATTTATATCTTTATTTGCAGCTAGAAAAAATG
This sequence comes from Balaenoptera acutorostrata, assembly GCF_949987535.1. Lineage (NCBI taxonomy): Eukaryota > Metazoa > Chordata > Mammalia > Artiodactyla > Balaenopteridae > Balaenoptera > Balaenoptera acutorostrata. Next base: position 58,885,299 of record NC_080080.1, on the reverse strand, counting down.
ATAAAAATAATTTAGTACCCCTTAAAAAGTTCCAATAGTTCCCTGTCACGCAGAGCCTTTCTTTCCTCCAATTTTAGAATGTTTGAGAGAAATGAAAATTAAAATGGGAGAGACAGATTTTTGTTTTTAATTCCTTTGAATGCTTGGTTTCTAGGCTTCCTTTCCCCCCACTAAGTGTGAAAGTATTTTAGTGAAAGTTTCATCGCAACTTTGTCAATAATTAATCCTCTCTTTCTTCAGAAAGTCTGACAATGTTACAGTAACAATAACAGGTCATAAAACACTCCCCCTAATTGTGCAAGAACTCATTCTTCCCTGACAGGGTTCAGGTTGACTGGAATGTGCTGAAGTCACATTCCAGCACCTTCCCTGACCAGGAGAACCACACAGGACTCTGGAAAGAATGGATGAGAATCTTTATATCTGCTCCTAGAAAGGAGAGCTGGAAGTACTGGAAGAGGCTGGGAGGCACAGTAGAAAATGAAATGGGGTTGGAAAACAAAGGGCAAATTAACTAGGGGAAGAGAGTGGGTCAGTGTGTAGAAGGATGGGCAAATAGAACAGAGACAATTGCCAAGGGTGTGGTCCATTAACATAAGTTAGGGAGGATGATAGAAAAGCAGATCAGAGATCCATCAGTAAGGCCAAAGGCTAGGAATCACAGGCAGGGAAAAGGAGCACACTTCAGAAGGTGAACATTGTTCATTCAGTGGGGATCTCTTCCCTTCCCTCTCTTCCAAGAAAATATAGTTGGAAATCCAAATGGAAGATTTCTCCATTTATCGGGATTGTGGATGATTAAATAGAATCTTAAAAACTAAATCTTGAAATTCTTCCTGGGATTTACTTAGGAAATTCTTTAAGGGATTTAATTTGCTCTTGAGTGATGGGGTTGGTTTTGAGAGAGTGAACTCACTGTGATAGCTTGTCCAAAATTCCCAAATCTTTCTTCTTAATATCTTTCAACACATTGTGACATTCACCAGTTTTAAAAATACAATTCAGTTATCTTTTGTTAATTTATTTGGTTTTGCAACCATCACCATAATCTGGTTTTAGAACTTGGCCATCACCCTGGTAAGATCTCACATGCTCATTTGCAGTTAATTTCCATTTCTATCCCAGGCCCCAGGCAACCACTGAACTACTTCCTGTTTCTATAAATTTTGACTATTCTGGACATTTCATATAAATGGAATTACACAATGTATGGTCTTTTGTGACTGGCTTCTTTACTTTGCAATGTTTTTGAGGTTCATCCATGTTGTTGCAAGCATGTCTTTTCAGTCTTTTATTGTTGAATAGTATTTTATTGTATGGTAATATCACATTTTGTTCACCTATTCATGGGCATTGGATTGTTTCCACTTTTTTTTTAAAATAAGGAAACACAAGCTTTATTTTATTTATTTATTTTTACATTTATTTATTTATTTATTTTTAGCTGTGTTGGGTCTTCGTTTCTGTGCGAGGGCTTTCTCTAGTTGCGGAGAGCAGGGGCCACTCTTCATCACTGTGCGCAGGCCTCTCATTATCGCGGCCTCTCTTGTTGCGGAGCACAGGCTCCAGACGCGCAGGCTCAGTAGTTGTGGTTCATGGGCCCAGTTGCTCTGCGGCATGTGGGATCTTCCCAGACCAGGGCTCAAACCCGTGTCCCCTGCATTGGCAGGCAGATTCTCAACCACTGCGCCACCAGGGAAGCCCTGTTTCCACTTTTTGGTTATTATGAATAATGCTGTTGAGAACATTCCCATGCAAGTCTTTGTGTGATCATATGTTTTTTGAAAAATGTTATATTCTATTTATAGTTATTAAAAATATTGGCTGTATTCCCTGTGTTGTACAATATATCCTTGTATCTATTTTACGCATAATAGTTTGTACCCCTTAATTCGCTACACTTATCTTACCCCTTTGCCCTTTTGTCTCCCCATTGGTAAGCACAATTTGTTCTCTGTATTTGTGAATCTGTTTCTTTTTTGTTACATTCACTAGCTTGTTTTATTTTTTGGATCCCACATATAAGTGATTTCATACAGCATTTGTCTTTTTCTTACTTATCCACTTAGCATAATTCCCTCCAAGTCCATCCATGTTGTTACAAATAGCAAATTTTCATTTTTTATGGCTGAGTAGTATTCCATTGTGTGTGTGTGTGTGTGTGTGTGTGTGTGTGTGTGTGTGTGTGTGTGTGTGTGTATACCACATCTTTCTCCATTCATCTGTCCATGGACACTTAGGTTGCTTCAGTATCTTGGCAATTGAAAATAGTGCTGCTGTGAACATGTGATCATATGCTTTTATTTCTCTTGGTTAGATACCTAAGAATAAAATTATTGGATCATATGGTAAAGTTATGTTTAACATTTTAAGAAACTGCCGTGATTTTCAAACTAGCTGCACTATTTTACATTCTCAGCATCATGATATGAAGGCATAACCATGTATGTGCCTGTCTCCATATCCTTGTCAACTTATGTTATTGTCTTTTATTTTTATATTTTTGTATTTTAAGTTTCAGCTTTACTGAGGTATAATTGACATATGAAATTGTAAGATATTTAAAGTGTGCATCATGGTGATTTGGTATATGTATACATTGTGAAAGGATTCCCCCCATCTAGTTAATTAGCACATCCATCACCTCCTACATCTTTTTTTTTTTTTGGTGAAATTTTTAAGTTCTATTCTCTTTGCAAACTTCAATTATACAACAGAGTATTATCAATATAGTCACCATGGTTTACCTTAGATCATCAGACCTTATTTATCTTATAGTTGAAAGTGTGTACCCTTTTACCTACCTCTCCCTATATCCCCACCCTCTAGTCCCTAGCAATTCCTTTTCTACTCTGTTTCTGTGAGTTGGCTTTTTTTTTTAAATTTAAATTCTCCATATAAGTGATTCTATGTAGTATTTGTCTCTCTCTGATTTCCTTTCACTTAGCCCTCAAGGTCCATCCATTTTTTGCAAATGGCAGTATTTCCTTCTTTCACATGGCTGAATAATATTCCTCTTTGTGTGTGAAATTTTCTTTATCCATTCATCTGTTGAGAATACTTAGGTTGTTTTCATATCTTGGCTATTGTGAATGAAGATGTGATGAATGTAAGCATGTAGATATCTCTTCTATCACCTGTTTTCATTTCCTTTGGATATATACCCAGGAATGGGATTGCTGGATCATACGGCTGTTGTATTTTTTATTTTTTGAGGTATTTTCATGCTGTTTTCTGTAGTAGCTGCATCAATCTTCATTCTCACAACAGTGCACAAGTCTCCTTTCAGCACATCTTCACCAATATTTGTTTCTTGCCTTTTTGATGATAGTCATTCTAACAGGTGTGTGAGGTGATATCCTATTGTGGTTTTGATTTGCATTTCCCTGATGATTAGTGATTTGAGCACCTTTTCATTTACCTGTTGGCCATTGTATATCTTCTATGGAAAAACGTCTATTCAATTTCTCTGCCCACTTCTTATTCAGATTTTTGTTTTGTTTTTTTTTTGTTATTGAGTTGTATGAGTTCTTTATATATTTTGGATATTAACCTCTCACAGATATATGACTTGAAAATATTTTCTCCCGTTCCATGGGTTACCTTTCCACTTTTTTGATGGTTTTCTTTGCTGTGTAAAAACTTTTTAGTTTAATGTAGTCCCACTTGTTTATTTTTGCTTTTGTTGTCTTTGCTTTTGGTATGTCAAATCCAAAACATCATTGCCAATGTCAAGACCAATGTCAAGGAGCTTACTGCCTATGTTTTCTTCTAGGAGTTTTATGGTTTCAAGTCATGTTCAAGTCTTTAATCCATTTCGAGTTGATTTTTGTGTATGGTGTTGTTTTGTGTTGCTCTCAGCCCATTGTTAGTGATGTTATTGGCTAGGGATGCCTGGGGTACTCCTTTGGGCCCATCTACTTGTGGCAAGCACACACAGACATTTCCCTGACTGGAGCCAATGTTGTGGCTGGATCAACTCTTGTGGTTCTTATGACTGCAAGACACATCTCGACAACAACCATAAGGGAACTTTAAAAAAAAACAAGATTCATTACTCACAGGACTGGGGTTTACATGGCACTCCCAAGGGCCACACAGTGAGGTTGAAAGTAGAGAAAGAGAGAGAGTACAGACCTGGGATTCTACCTTTATTAGGGTCTGAGGGTGGGGTGCCTAGGGTTTTGTGGATTTATTCTTGGCAAATTTTAAACATAAGAGCAGGAATTAGGGTGTGGGAAGGGAAAAGTGGGGTCACTGAAGTGGCAGTTATCTAGGTTACCCAGGGGTTTCTAAAAGGGAAACTTTATGGGTGGGGAAGCTTGGTTTCTTATTTATTTGTTTAGTAACTGTGTATACAGCTGGCAGTATGTTTAGAAATACAACTAACCTTTGTATATTGATTTTGTATACTGAAATTTTACTACATTAGTTGATTAGATCTAACAGTTTTTTAGTAGAGTCTTTAGGATTTTCTCTACATAATATCCTGTCATCTGCAAATAGAGACACTTTTACCTCTTCCTTTCTGATCTTTTTCTTCTCTAATTACTCTGGCTAGGACTTCCAGTACTATGTCGAGTAAAAGTGGTAAGAGTAGATATTCTTGTCTTCTTCCTGATCTTAGAGGAAAGTCTTTCAGCTTTTCTCTGTTGAGTATGATGTTAGATGTGGACTTGTCATATACGGCCTTTATTATGTTGAGGTACCTTCCCTCTATACCCAGTTTGTTGAGAGTTTTTATCATGAATGGATGCTGAATTTTGTCTAAAGCTTTTTCTGCATCTATTTAGATGATCATATAATTTTTATCCTTCATTTTGTTAATGTGTTATATCACATTGATTAATTTGTGGATGTTGAACCATCCTTGCATTCCTGGAATAAATCCCACTTGATCATAGTGTATGATTATTTTAATGTATTGTAGAATTTGGTTTGCTAATATTTTGTTTAGGATTTTTATATCTATGTTCATCAGCGATGTTGGCCTTTAATTTTATGCAATGCTCTTGTCTGGTTTGGTATCAAGGTAATGCCAGCTTTGTAAAATGAGTTGGGAAGTCTTCTTTCCTCTTCAATTTTTGTGTAAGAGTTTGAGAGGGATTGGTATTAATTCTTCTTTAGGTGTTTGGTGGAATTCACTAACGAAGCCCTCTGTTGCTGCACATTTGTTTTTTGGGAGGTTTTTGATTCCCCTGATTCAATCTCCTTACTAGTAATTTGTCTATTCAGATTTTCTACTCATGATACAGTCTTGGTAGGTGTATGTTTCTAGGAAACATTTCTTTGAGGTTGTCTAATTTGTTGGTGTATAATTGTTCATGGTAGTCTCTTTTAATCCTTTGTATTTGTGTGGTATCAGTTGGGATGCCCCCTTTATCATTTAAAAAAAATTCATTTGAGTCCTCTCTCTTTTTTTCTTGATAAGTTTAGCTAAAGGTTTGTCTATTTTGCTTATCTTTGCAAAAAACTAGTTCTTAGTTTAATTGATCTTTTCTGTTGTCTTTTTAGTCTCTATTTCATTTATTTCCTTTCTTCTATTAACTTTGGGCTTAGTTTGTTCTTTTTCTATTCCTTGAAGCGTAAAATTAGGTTTTTATTTGAGATCTTTCTTTTTTAAATTAATGTAGACATTTGTTGCTAAGACTATCCCTCTTAGAACTGCTTTTGTTGCGTCCCATAATTTTGTATATTGTATTTCCATTTTCATTTGTCTCGGGTTTTTTTTTGTTTCTCTTTTTATTTCTTTGTTGACCAATTGATTGTTCAGTAACATGCTGTTTAATCCCCCAATATTTGTGAATTTTCCAGTTTACTTCTTGTAATTGATTTCTAGTTTCATATCACTGTGGTCAGAAAATATGCTTGACATAATTTCAATCTTATTAAATTTATTAAGACTTGTTCTGTGGCCTAAAATATGATCTATCCTGGAGAATGTTCCATGTGCACTTGAGAAGAATATGTATTCTGCTGCTGATAGATGGAATGTTCTGTAAATGTCCGGTAAGTCCATCTGGCCTGACATGTAGTTTAAGCTCAATGGTTCCTTATTAATTTTCTATCTGTATGACCTATTCATTGCTGAAAGTGGGACATTGAAGTTCCCTACTATTATTATGTTGCTGTCTCTTTCTCCCTTTAGGCTTGTTAACATTTGCTTTATATATTTAGGTCTTTCTATGTTGGGTGCATAAATGTTTACAAATATTATATCCTCTTGTTGGATTGATCTTTATTGATCTTTATGATCTTTCTCTTTCATTACAGTCTTTGCCTTAAAATCTATCTTGCCTGATATAAGTATAGCTACCTCTATTTCTTTTGGTTTCCATTTGCATTTAATATTTTTTCCATCCCTTCACTTTCAGTCTGTGTTTGTCCTTAGAGTTGATGTGAGTCTCTTGTAGACAATATATAGTTGGGTCTTTTTTTTTTTTTTTTAATCCATTTAGCCACTCTAAGTCTTTTGATTGGAGAATTATTGCATTTACATTTAAAGTAATGATTGATAAGCATGGAATTACTATTGGCATTTTGTTTATTGTTTTTTGGCTGTCTTGTAATTTCTTCATTCCTGTCTTCTCTTGTGCTCTTCCTTTGGTTTGATAATTTTCTGTAGTGCTATGCTTAGATTTTTCTCTTTATCTTTTGTGTATCTATGATAGATTTTTGTTTTGTTATTACCATGAGGCTTACCTAAAACACCTTATATTTATAACAGTCTATTTTAAGCTGATAACAACTTAACTTCAAACACATACTAAAGCTATACATTTTTATAACCCCCCCTACATCTAATGTTTTTGATATCACAATTTCTTTTTACCTTGTGTATCCATTGACAAATTATTTTAATGGTTATTTTTAATGCTTTATTATTTAACCTTCATACTGGATTTATAAGTGATTTACCCAACACCATTATGACAGGAGAATATTCTGAATTTAACTACATATTTGCCTTTACTGGTGAGATTTATACTTTCATATGTTTTCCTGTTACTTATTAGCATCCCTTTGTTTCAGCTTGAAGAAGTCCCTTTAATATTTCTTACAAGGCCAGTCTAGTGGTGCTGAACTCCTTCAACTTTTGCTTGTCTGGAAAATTCTTTATCTCACCTTCAACTCTGCAGGAAAACTTCGTTGGGTAAGTATTCTTGGTTGGCAGTGTTCTTCCTTCAGCATTTTGAATATGTCATGCTCACTCGCTTCTTGCCTGCAAAGTTTTTCTGAAAAATCTGCTGATAGTTTTATGGGTGTTCCCTTGTATGTAATGTTGCTTTTCTCTTGCTGCTTTTAAGATTCTTTCCTTGTCTATAATTAAATTTTCAAAAGTTAAAATGTGTCTCAGTGTGACTATCTTTTAAATTACAGCCTTTCCAGTGGGTGTGAAGTGGTATTTCATGTGGTTTGTTTTTTGTTATTTGGTTGCGTTGGGTCTTAGTTGCAACAGGCACGTTCCTTAGTTGCAGCTCACGGGCTCCTTAGTTGTGACTCACTGGCTTCTTAGTTGTGGCACGTGGGCTGTTATGGCATGCATGTGGGATCTAGTTCCCAGACCAGGGATTGAACCTGGGCCCCCTGCATTGGGAGCGTGGAGTCTTAACCACTGCGCCACCGGGGAAGTCCTTCATGTGGTTTTAATTTACATTTCCTTAATGATAAATGATATTAAGCATCTTTTCATGAACTTATTAGCTAGTCATATATATTTTTCAGTAAAAAAAAAATGCAAATATTTTGCCCATTTTAAAATTGGATTCTTTTCTTACTATTGAACCATAAGAGATCTTTATATTTTCTTTTTTTTAAAAATTTTATTTTATTTATTTATTTTTTATACAGCAGGTTCTTATTAGTTATGTATTTTATACATATTAGTGTGTATATGTCAATCCCAATATCTCAATTCATCCCACCACCACACCCCCCACCTTTATATGTTCTTGATACAAGTTCTTTATCAAATATATGATTGCAAATATTTTCTCACTTATCTTTCCATTTTTTTAATAGTGTGTTTTAAAGCACAAAAGTTTTAAATTTTGATGAATTCCAATTTTTTAGTGTTTTCTTCAATGTATTGTGCTTTGGTGTTGTTGTAACTAGGAAATCTTTGCCCATGTTCACAGTGATATTTTTCCATGTTTTCCTCTAAAATTTGTATAGTTTCCACACTTACATTTAGGTCTCTGATCCCTATTTGTTAATTTTTTTGGTTATGGTGTGAGGTAAGGGCCTAAATTCAACTTTTTGCATCCAATAACTTTTAAAGAAAGGAATTTAGAAAAATAAACATTACATTTTTTTTTCCAAAATATAATTGTGATTTGTGACAACATGTTTTTTCTTTAGCATACTTAAGAGTACCTGATATTTTCTCATTTATTTATTTTTTATATTTCTTTTGTCTATCTCCTCCTTTAGGAAAATTACCAGAGGCAAAAGTGGCCTTATCTCTGTTTTCCATTGTTGTATCCTCAATGCCTTGCAAGTGGTAGGTACTCACTAAATATTTGATGAGTGAGTGAGTGAATGAATGAATGCATGAATGAAATGCTAGGGAAGAAAGGGAAGAAAATCAGTCAGAAAAAATGAAAATGTCTTTTATTGCCTCAGTAGGTGGGGGAGGAGTATAGAGTGAAGGTTCTAGAGCAGGAACCAGCAGGCAGTGAGTACAGCACTAGGAGGTGAGGACTTACCTTAGGTTTGGGGTTTCCTTCAGTGCCACTCTGATCCAGAACTTGTGCCCACACCTGTGAATGTGCTGACAAAGTGCCTTTTGGCCACCCCAAGTATGGTTTTTGAGGGGAATTTAATGTTGTAGTTAAGGACATAAGCTTTATATTAGATATTATTCATTTATTCAACAAGTATGTTTGTGTCCCTGGCCACATACCAGGCACTTTGCTAGGATTTGGAAATTCTGTGGTAGAGAAGGCAGGTGTTTACCCTGCTCTTATGAAGTGGTCATCTCCCAAGCACTTACTAACTAGCCGTGTGACCTCGTGAATATTATGTAAACTCTCTGAGCTTGTTTCCTCATTTATAAACTGAGGATTGTAAAGTAGCTACTTCATTTGATTTTGACAAGTATTAAGTCATTATATAAAGAAATGACAACTCCTATGACACATCGCAAGTGTTCAAAATGGCATTATTATAAGTTGTTCAACCTGTCAGTTAAGACAGAATTGTTCTGTATTATTGAGTCTCAATTTCCATTTAGTATGTTATTAATGGTTCTCATTACCATGGGGCAATGAATCATCAAAGAATCAAAAATTAATATTTCTTTCTGAAAACCTTTAAACTTGTTTATTATAAAGGCAATGCATGCACTAGAGGAAAAAACAAATTCAAACAATATAGAAGCATGTACAATAAAAAGTAGAACCTCCCCTTCCACACACACACAACCTACTCCTCAGAGGTAATCACTGTAAACAATTCTTTGTTTCCTCTTCCAGAAAAATTTCACACATGTAAAAGCATATATATGCACATTCTTAGACAGCAAACGCAAATGGAATCAGATACTACTAACTGGTTATCACTAAGCATTCTCACTTCAGAGTATGTACTGGAGAGCCTTCTAAGAGCAGCACATATTGTTCTTATTCAGAGTGAGTATTTCTTTCTTTTTTTATTGAAGTATAGTTGATTTACAATGTTGTGTTAGTTTCTGGTATACAGCTGATTCAGTTTTTTATATATATGTATATATATTCTTATATATATAAGAATATGATATAAGAATTATTATATTCTTATAATATATACATATATTTTTATATATATGTGTATATATATCCTTTTTCAGATTCTTTCCCATTATCAGTTATTACAAGATATTGAATATAGTTGAATATAGTTTCCTGTGCTATATAGTAGGACTTTGTTGTTTATCTACAGAATGAGTATGTTTTAATATTCTCAACAAAATTAAAAAAAAAAAAAAGAACTCTCTTAAGCTTTTTGAGAAAGCCTGCGGGTTACACTTTTCTTCTCTCTCCACCCCCGCACTCCCCAGTCTCAGCCCCTGTAGCTTCTAGCAGTCAGAGACTGGCACCTGCCCACCCACGCTTTCTTGGCCTGTGGCCAGCTGTGGTCAAACCGGCAGTGGGGGTGGGGAGCGGGGGTGTGGGTAGTAAAGAAGGAAGAGAAAACATATTTTCCATGAGTAATCGAGAAAGAGCAACAAGAGTAAAATCAAATCGACCTAAGGCACTAGCACCCAAAAGTGTTTAATTACATGTATTTAAATAAAAGGTATCAGGAAGAATGTTCTAGAAGGGATTAAAAGGCAATGGGTGGATGAGGGACCAGGATCTTAAAGTAGTAGCAACAGCTGCACAAGCTGTGATGTGGGTGGTGAGAAAGAACTGGGGGTCCCTGTGGACAAACCTGTTCTCTCGAAGTGTAGGAGAGAAAGAGACAGAGAGAGACAGAGAGAGAGGCAGATTGAGATCCCATCAGAGAAGTGAAATGGCAAGACAGCAAGATTGGGCCCAGCGCCAGAGGAAGGACAGGGAATGCTCCATCCTTCCTCACTGAAAACTTAACTCCTCTTCTTCCACTTTCCGCCTGCTTGTTTCTTCTCCCACCTCTCTGCTCTTAGCCCCATTGCTTCACTTCACGCCTGTGAGGGGCTTTGCTAGACCTCAACCCCCAGCCAAGGCTCTAGATGATAGATGTCTCCCCCGACCACACGTTTCTCAGTGGTTAGATGCTTAAAGCAAGTAAAATCTGAAATAGAGATTCTGATACTCTTGGAGGATGTAGAAATAGATCTCTGCTTGTTGCCTCTTTCTTTTTGCTTATTCATTTAATCTTGGTTCTCTGAATTGTTTCTACCTCCCCCTTGGCCAGAAAAGAAGGCTATAGAATGGTTTAGAGCTTCTAAATTAAGCTGTTAGAGGGGCCAGTGCCTCAGCCTACAGGCCTGGCTTGGAGCCCACACCCAAGAATGCAAAATCTCTCTTTCGATGGGGCTTGCCTAGACATAAAGCTTTTACCATGCCTGTAAGCAGGGGAAGTTTGGGCCAAGATTATATTGGGCAGGTAATAAAATTAAGGGCAATAAAACCAGATAAGCCACCTATTTGGCAGCAATTTACCAGTGAAGCCATTTCAACAAGAAGAGGTAAGATGGAGGACTCCATGGGCCTGCTCTCAAGTTCTTTCAAGTAGTTTCCTCTACAAAGAAAACATTTTTTTCAGGGGTCTTGGCTTGACTGAAATGGCGTAGGTGCATTTGTCGAGCACTCGGTGAGAGTAAGTAGCAGCTCAGAAGGGAGTCTCTGGAATTTGTATCCCTCACTCTGATGCTATGAATGATCACCACTGGGCTTCTCAAACCTCTCAGAACCTTTCATCAGCCATGGAATGAAGAAAGTAGAGGTCCATACCTTCACTCCAATGTTCACTGCGGCATTAGTTAACGATAGCCAAGGTAGGGAAGCAAGTGTCCATTGATAGATGAAAGGATAAAGAAGATGTGATACATATATAAAATGGAATATTACACAACCATAAAGATAAATGAAATCTTGTCATTTTTGACAACATGGATGGATCCTAGAGGGTATTATGCTGAGTGAAATAAGTCAGATGGAAAAAGGCAAATACCATATGATCTCACTTATATATAGAATCTAAAAAACAAACAAACAAAAAATGAAAATAGACATATAGATATAGAGAACAAACAGAGGGGAGAGAGGTGGGAGTGGGAGGGACAAAATAGGTGAAGGGGATTTAGAGGTACAAATCTTCAGTCATAAAATAAATAAACTATGGGGATATAATATACAGCATAAGGAACATGGTTAATAATATTGTAATAACTTTGTATGGGGACAGATGGTTACTAGACTTACCATGGTGATCATTTCATAATATATACAAATGTCAAATCACTGTGTAGTACATCTGAAACTAACATAATATTGTATGTCAACTATATTTCAATTAAAAATTAAATTAAAAAAAGAGAGTGGAGGTCTAGTACCAATCTGTCTAGACTCAATTAATTGTTGATTGATTTGCACATTAAAAATCAAACATTCTGTAAAGATAGAATCATTTTCTTAACCACACACATCATAGGGATCTTATATTGCTTTTAAGGGATTAATTAAGAAGGAAAAACATGAAAGATCAGATTCTCAAAACTGCCTGACATTCACACCGTTACACATATACACACACCTACATATATATACACACCTACATATATACACACATCTACACATACATACACACCTACACACAGGTAAAATAACTTAATTAAGGTATACCTCTAAATAGCTCTTTTTAAGCATTAGCATAATTTTTCTATCAATAAATACTTTCTCTTTTCAATATTATTTCTGCATAGTACAAACTTCTCTAAATCTCACTTGGTGATTGGGTTTCTAAATATTAAATAAAATATCTTCCTAATGCTTGTAAACTGTATGTTTTAGTTAAGGAGAGGCACAAATGATTCAGTGACTGCATTATTCTTTGGGATCTGAGTTGTGGTTATGTGGGCACCCAGCCCTTTAGGACACAACAGGCTGGTGAACCATTGGTTCATGAAACACTGCCAGGAATGGCCTTCGTCCAGATCCCAGGGCAAGTTCAGCCAGCAGCAGGGAATCACCCAGGCCAGGAAAGACTAGTCAAAAGTACAAATTTCTGCCTTTGTCAGAATCCTGGAAACCTGGGAATTATTCTCAATACCTCCCATTTCCCTCTGTCCTATATCCAATCAATTACCAACATCTCTCAACTGCTTTCACCTCCGAAATGCCTCTCCAATCTGTCTACTCTTCTTTAACTCCACTGTCTCTTTCCTAGGTCCAAAGAGCTGGATTATTACAAAACCTTTCCAAGTGGGCTACACCCATCCACTTTTGTCCCCTTCCAATCAAGTCCCTATACTATGACCAGATGGATTAAAAAAACCAAGCATGCACCTAAGCAGTCCTTCCTCTCCTTAACAGTTTCCACTGGATGCCCTTTTGCTCTTAGATTGAAGATCAAAATCCACACCATGGCCTAGAGGCCATGAACCAGCTGCCCCTGCGCCACCCTCCAGTCTCCTCCTATACTTCACATCACTGTTTCTCCAACCTCTCCACTGCCCTGGCTCCTCAAAGCTCAGGAGATTTGGAGACAGAGAAGATCCAGGTACCTGAATTTTTCCCAAAGCTCTTTAGGTGATTCTGAACCACTACTATAGTTGAAAGCAGCTAGACTAAAGATGGAGCCATTGAAAACTTGCATTATGGTAAGTTTGTACATGTTAGCATGAGGGTTTGCCTTGGGCCAACCCTACAAAGCAGGGCAGGAAAATTCCCAAATCGGCAAGTCACTAGGCAAACTTTCGAGAAGAGGAGGTCACTGTTGCTACTCAAAAAGGGTTTAAAGAGTGAGATGCAGGGGCTTCCCTGGTGGCGCAGTGGTTGGGAATCTGCCTGCCAATGCAGGGGACACAGGTTCGAGTCCTGGTCTGGGAGGATCCCACATGCCGCGGAGCAACTGGGCCCGTGAGCCACAATTGTTGAGCCTGCGCATCTGGTGCCTGTGCTCCGCAACAAGAGAGGCCGTGATAGTGAGAGGCCCGTGCACCGTGATGAAGAGTGGCCCCCGCTTGCCGCAACTAGAGAAACCCCTTGCACAGAAACAAAGACCCAACACAGCCAAAAATAAATAAATAAATAAATAAATTTTTTAAAACAAACAAACAAACAAAAAACAAAACAAAGAGTGAGTTGCATACAACCCACTCGGTATATGCTTTTTGACTTTCTAGAAAGCCTAAACCTAGCTAAAATATGCAATTCTGAGGCTGAGGATGCATTCACAAGAGCTCTGAAATGTTACCTTAGATGAAGCAGATGGTTCCTACGTAACCACAAACTCAGCTGGGAATGTCTTTTTCTGACTTTCATGTTTGTAGATTCCATTCAATCCTGTTATAACAGAGCTTGTTAAGTGGATCTGGATGTGCTTTGAGTCCAGTTGTGTTCCAGAAACTAGACAACTAGTAAAGGCAAAGCCTGATCAAACTGGGTATTTCTCCTCTCTTCCAAATTCATTATAGAAAGAGTCCAATGTAGTGTCAAGTTCACTTTTCTGCAGATCTCTCATGAATTGCATTTGGAAAGCAGGATTGAATTTGTTTGTCCCTGCTATTTATAGCACCCACTGAGTCCTCAGCCAGCTGTGGGAGGATGTGACTGCGTTTAGATTCCCATCCAAGTTGTATGTGACAGTATCTGGCACCCATTCAACAGCTGCAGTCATTACTTGGAGAGTAAGCACAAAGGGAAATAAATCAACTTTTAATGTCAGGATGTCACACCCTCTCTAACGTTTTTTGGATATGAATGAGGCACTAACTAAATAATTAATCTTGATCTTGTCTCTCTATAGTCAGATGACTACTTTACCAAAAGGTGCTATCTATAACACCAACAAATTTTTTTTTAACATCTTTATTGGAGTATAATTGCTTTACAATGGTGTGTTAGTTTCTGCTTTATAACGAAGTGAACCAGCTATACATATATACATATCCCATATCTCTTCCTTCTTGCGTCTCCCTCTCTCCCACCCTCCCTATCCCACCCATCTAGGTGGTCACAAAGCACGGAGCTGATCTCCCTGTGCTATGCGGCTGCTTCCCACTAGCTATCGATTTTACATTTGGTAGTGTATATATGTCCATGCCACTCTCTCACTTCGTCCCAGTTTACCCTTCCCCCTCCCTGTGTCCTCAAGTCCATTCTCTAGTAGGTCTGCGTCTTTATTCCTGTCCTGCCCCTAGGTTCTTCAGAACCTTTTTTTTTTTTTTTAGATTTAATATATATGTGTTAGCATATGGTATTTGTTTTTCTCTTTCTGACTTACTTCATTCCGTATGACAGTCTCTAGGTCCATCCACCTCACTACAAATAACTCAATTTTGTTTCTTTTTATGGCTGAGTAATATTCCATTGTATATTTGTGTCACATCTTTATCCATTCATCTGTCAAAAGACATTTAGGTTGCTTCCATGTCCTGGCTATTGTAAATAGAGCTGCAATGAACATTTTGGTACATGACTTTTTGAATTATGGTTTTCTCAGGGTATATGCCCACTAGTGGGATTGCTGGGTTGTATGGTAGTTCTATTTTTAGTTTTTTAAGGAACATCCATACTGTTCTCCACAGTGGCTGTATCAATTTACATTCCCACCAACAGTGCAAGAGGGTTCCCTTTTCTCCACACCCTCTCCAGCATTTATTGTGTGTAGATTTTTTGATGATGGCCATTCTGACTGGTATGAGGTGATACCTCATTGTAGTTTTGATTTGCATTTCTCTAATGATTAGTGATGTTGAGCATCCTTTCATGTGTTTGTTGGCAATCTGTATATCTTCTTTGGAGAAATGTCTATTTAGGTCTTCTGCCCATTTTTGGATTGGGTTGTTTGTTTTTTTAATATTGAGCTGCATGAGCTGCTTGTAAATTTTGGAGATTAATCCTTTGTCAGTTGCTTCATTTGCAAATATTTTCTCCCATTCTGAGGGTTGTCTTTTCGTCTTGTTTATGATTTCCTTTGCTGTGCAAAAGCTTTGAAGTTTCATTAGGTCCCATTTGTTTATTTTTGTTTTTATTTCCATTTTTCTAGGAGGTGGGTCAAAAAGGATCTTGCTGTGATTTATGTCATAGAGTGTTCTGCCTATGTTTTCCTCTAACAAATTTTATTTAATTAAAAAAAAGAAGCTTTTTGGACCTAGAGAGTGTCATACAGAGTGAAATGAGTCAGAAAGAGAAAAGCAAATATCGTATAATAATGCATATATGTGGAATTTAGAAAAATGGTATGGATGAACTTATTTGCAAAGCAGAAATAGAGACACAGATGTAGAGAACAAATGTATGGATACCAAGGGGGAAAGGAGTGGGGTGGGAGGAATTGGGAGCCTGGGACTGACACATATGCATTATTGATACTATGTATAAAATAGACAACTGATGGGAACATACTGTATAGCACAGGGAACTCTACCTAATGCACTGTGGTAACCTAAATGGGAGGGAAGTCCAAAAGGGAGGGGATATCTGTATGTGTATGGCTGATTCATTTTGTTGTGCAGTAGAGGCTAACACAACATTGTAAAGCAACCATACTCCAATAAAAATTAATAAGAAAAAAAAGCTTTCCAGCCTAGACAAAAATGTCTTCTTAAAAAATAATGACTTTATGAAGGTAATATGTATGAAAGTTCCCAAAGTCAAAATGTTCAAAAGAACATACAATGAAAAATATATCAACTCCCACACCTGTCCTTCAGCCATCCAATTCCTTAGGCAAACACAGTAACCAGGTTTTTATTTATCTGTCCAGAAATATCTTATGTATTTACAAACACACACACATGCACAGACACACATACACAATGCTGAACATCTTGCTTTTTCCCTATATTTATTTATTTTTTTCTTTTTCTTTTTCTTTTTGGCCGTGTGGCTTGCGGGATCTTAGTTCCCTGACCAGGGATTGAACCCACGCTCTCAGCAGTGAAAGCGTGGAATCCTAACCACTGGACCGCCAGGGAATTCCCTCCTTTTTTAAATAGTATATGCTAATTGTGCCACATCAAATACATAGAGATGGGCCTAATTTCATTGCTAATGGGTGTGTTTCATGCAGTAATTTCTTGACTGCCCAGTAACCCTTTTCCTCCATGAAGACCTTTGTGGCTTCTCAGCTCTCAGGTATGACACAGAAAGGTCTCCACAACCATCTCTCGGCAACTATTCTTTAACCTGTTTTCTCTCCTCCAATTAAACTGACCTACTGTGGCTCTTGAATGGAGCTCTAATCCCTGCTCTTTCATTAACTCACTGTCTGGCTGCAGACAAGTGATCTCACTCTTCTGGCCCTTGGTCTTCTCATCCCTGAATTAGGGGTGGTATAAGGAGGGGGAAAGGGGTGGACCCATTTCTAAGGTCCTTTTCAGCTCTCACGTTCTGTGAATCTGTGACTAGATGAGGTCAAAGGGCCTTTCCAAGTCTACACTTTGATCAGCAACTTAAATTTTTATGGGTTTGGTCCTGTTTTCTCAATTGTCTGTAAGATCTTTAAGGATGAGACTGTCTCTTTATACAGTATCCCCCAGAATGTCCTGCTAGAATCGTTGCTGCAGAAATGTTTGTTGATTTTCTGGGTTATCACTTAAAGTGCTATGCATTTATAATTGCTCCAACCCTATTGCTGGAAATAGGTCAGTTAACGCAGTTTCTTTCTTTGAGGACAAGTGATAAGAATTACAATGCTTGTGCTCTATCAGAACAATTGAGAACAAGTCTTGATTTGAGCAGTAGGTCTCAACAATACATCTGACTTAGGCAATCTATGCCTTCCTGGCATGATATATATAAATATTTTTAGCAATTTGAAGGGTAAAAGAGTAGAGTTTTAGAAATAAAAAGGACATTGGGGATGACAAAATTCAAACTTTTTATTTTATAGATGTAGAAAACCAAGGCCTAGAATTTAAGAGATTTGTCTAAGGATTATGACTCATCTAGAGATAGAACCAGGGTTAGGATCTGGGTCTCCTGACTCTTGTTCTAGAGAAAAAAAAAAAAGGCGAAAGAGAACCTTTACAGAGTGTCTGTTATATGCTGTCATTAATTGGAACTTACTGTTCCATGAAACTATGTGTACGTACTACATAGGATATTATGGTTTGTATCTTACTACACTTCCTCATCTGAAAAATTAGATTAATAAGCCTATTTACCTTACAAGGTAGTAAAAGGATTACATGAGATGCCTATAGGGTCCAAGGAAAGCCCCAGGTACATGTTACCAATGTTACCTATAATTATTATTTAAAGATCTTCGCAATGAAAAGTCATTTGTAATATAATTTCCTTTTTTTTTAAAGAAATTCACGCTCTATTTATTTATTTATTTATTTATTTATGACTGTGTTGAGTCTTCGTTTCTGTGCGAGGGCTTTCTCTAGTTGTGGCAAGTGGGGACCACTCTTCATCGCGGTGCGCGGGCCTCTCACCATCGCGGCCTCTCTTGTTGCGGAGCACAGGCTCCAGACGCGCAGGCTCAGTAATTGTGGCTCACGGGCCCAGTTGCTCCGTGGCATGTGGGATCTTCCCAGACCAGGGCTCGAACCCGTGTCCCCTGCATTGGCAGGCAGATTCTCAACCACTGCGCCACCAGGGAAGCCCTATAATTTCCTTTTTACTTGATTTTTTTTTTAGGGGAGAGGGAGTTGGATTTAAATATCAGGTTTTGTTAAAGGAAGCCACACCTCTCTATTACTCTAATGAATGTCATAGACACTCATTGACTTAACCTCCATCTTAAAATGGGAGAATTATTCCTTGTTTTTGCCCATCTTTCAGTGACTACGAAGATTATGAAAATTTCATTCATTTAGCACATCTTCATGACTTTTGCCAAATCTGCAAAACATCTCTATTACTATTTACTTATGTTTTTATTTAAATAGACCAACTTTTAATTTAAATAATTTATGTATAGTTATATTACAATGTAGAACTTTTTAAATAAAAAGGTTTTTTCCTATGCCACTTAGGAAACACTGATATAGCGAAATGCATTGAGTTGAAGGATTAGAAGACTTGGGTTCAAATCCCACCTTTGCTCTCTTCTAGTCATGTAATTTTGAGCAAATTGTCTCAGTTTCTTTATCTATAGAATGATGAGCACAATATATAATTCACAAGTGTTTTTACGGTAATAAGTAGGATCAGGTATATGATAGCACTTTTTGAAAAATTTAAGACTCAGTGTACATTATTAGTTATTGTTCAATTGAGGGAAAATTAACATGTTGGGAGAAGAAAGTGGTACCATTTAATAGTGGACAGTTTATTCAGAAGGTGGGAGGGTGTGGAAAACATCAACATCTTAAGGAATGGATATAGATCAATGCACCATGAGATGGGTTGAAAATGGCAAAAAAGTTAACAAAAATACTGCAAAAGGAGAGGGCATAATCCATTTACATTCAGTTTGATGAAAAGAACTTGCCCAACATGAAATTGTGGCAAGTTTATGTAAAGCTTTAAAAATAGAGCTTCAAGTGTTAACACTTAATCATATATATAATGAATAAAAGGTATCTTAACAGTAATTAATGTTTTCTGTATTCTTTTGGAATCATTCATTTTCTAAGACTAATATAATTTTTTTACTTCATCTTTAGAGTATAACGTAAACCATGTCAACGCTCCCGTATACTTATGACTTAATTGCAAAGTGTAGGAATAGTCAAGACTACAAGCTCCCCAGACTCAAACCATGCTTACTTTAATAAAAATCTCTTTGGAATGTATTCCAACCCTTTTCCAGTCTCTTTACTTCCTTGATTAACTGCTGTGCCCTCCTATTCTCACTGGTGACCTTGTCTGCAATCTCATGAAGAAACTAGAGGGAGCCCACTGGACTGCTGTCAATTTCCTGTCTCCAAATTTCCATGGCAACACTGCCTTCCCCTTCTCCCTGGACCTCCTCTCTGGATCTGAAGCATCCTACTTCTTATTGAACTTTGCACTCTCCGTGCTTTCTGCTCTGCTCTCCCTGTGGCTCTAACCTCGCCCCCACTGCAGCTTTTTCCCATCAGCATTAAAGACTTTCACCCTTCCCCCTAGCAGGTTCCCACCTCCACAGGTTCCCACCTAGCACTGCTTTGACTCTCTAGCCCTTACATCAAACGTGTCCAACAAACTCTCTTCCTAATGCCCTATTTTGTCCTCTTCTGCATTCCTCACCTCTTAAGTTAGCCTTCATATTCCCTTTTCCTCCAAGAATATGATGTTTTCCTCCAAAATTGAATCCATAGGAATGTTTATATACTATTACACAGGTAGTAAAAGAATAAATATATAAAATTTGGCTGTAGTGCCACAAAAATTGTCCACGTGCTCCCATTTCCCCTTATGTGACTTTTTTTTTTTTTTGCATGTGAGTAGGTTTCTTGTAGTCATAGCAGCCACACTGACTTTTCTATCCACTCTAGGAATAAAGCATAGCCTGTTACAAAAACAACTGGTCTACCTGAGAGATTGTTGTCTTCGTTTATCTGAGTACATTCTTATGAAGATCGACAAAGACTTCCATCCCACTAAATCCACTGTGATCTTAAATCTAGACTTGAAGCTCAACTTCCTAGTAGTGTTTGATGCAGCTGATCACCCCTTGGTGACAACGTCTCCTTCCCTGGTTTTGTGATGGTAAAGCTTCCTGGCAACCCATCTACCTTGGCTATTCCTTCTCAGTTTTCCTGATGGCTCTTTCCCCTCTACTGTCATTCCACACTGAAGTTCCTAAGGGCTCCACGCTGAGTTCCTCTGCTCTTGTCACTCTACCAACTGTCCTTAGGGAGTCTCACTTACTTTTTTTAAAATATTTATTTATTTATTTATTTATTTATGGCTGTGTTGGGTCTTCGTTGCTGTGTGCAGGCTGTTCTCTAGTTGCGACGTGCAGGGGTTACTCTTCGTGCATTGCGTGGGCTTCTCATTGCGGTGGCTTCTCTTGTTGCAGAGCGTGGGTTCTAGGCTCGCGGGCTCAGCAGTTGTGTCACATGGGCTCAGTTGCTCTGCGGCATGTGGGATCTTCCCAGACCAGGGCTCGAGCCCATGTCCCCTACATTGGCAGGCGGATTCCTAACCACTTCGCCACCAGGGAAGTCCCAGTCTCACTTACTCTTCAGACTCTCATTACCATCTTCATGCTGGTGATCCTCAAATTCATTTCTCCAGCAAAGACCTTCCCCAGAACTTCATATCTGTCTTTATTGTGGTCAACTAGATATGTCCATGGAATGTTTCATAATAGGCAGCCAAATCTCAATATTTTCTAAAACAGAACTCACCTTCCTACTCCCAAATTTTTATCTTCTCAAGTGTTCTCTAACTTAGTAAAGACCACCACCATCCACTCAGTTGCTTAAGCCTGAAACTTAGGAGTCATCGTTGATTTATCCTTTACTTACTTCTTCCTAACCATGGCACCCTCTTCCCATTAATTAATCACCAAGTCTTTTCCATTCTATCTCTTATACACTTCTTTAATCCATTTACCTCCCTAAATTGTCACTATCATCACACCAAGTGCAAGGTACCATCATCTTTCAACTGGATTCTGTGACAATCTCTTACTCTCCCACTAAAGCTCATGCGATTGTGCCACTCTCTCTTTACACTCTTTAATGGTTTCCCATTGCCTTTAGGATAAAGGTTCGAACCCTTAAGGCCTCCCAGGCTCTGTGTGATTTTATTTCTGCCTCGTTGTAGAGGTTCAACGTGTGTCATTCGGTTCCTCACCTTTTCCATTCCAGAAACTGGCCTCTGGGTTCTTTACAATGAGAAGCCACCTTTCTTCTTACCTTGGGACTTTGCCTGGAATACATTAGCTTAATTTTCAAGCCCCCTACTGCTCTCCCTCCTCAATTCTCCAGACCTCCCCTGACCACAGCTTTAACATAATTATTGTATTCTTTAGGTCTTAACACAAAAATTCCATCCTCAAAAAAGTCTTTGTGAACCCTCTAAACCCTTACATAACAGCTTGTACTCTTTCTCAGCATTGTCATAATTATATTTGCGTAATTTTTCTATGTCTTTCCAGCTACTAATCTGTAAGCTCCCTGAAGGCAGTGAACTTGCATTGTGCCTGACACATAGTAGGGTATAGAATAAATATTTGATGAAGGAATAATTTATTTTTGAGAAATCCTTCACTTCTGCCTATTAACATTTTTAAGATTTATTTATAGCAATAGATTTGAGTAACTCCTTTCACTTTTTTTTTTTTTAATTTATTTTATTTGTTTATTTTTGGCTGCGTTGGGTCTTTGTTGCTGTGTGCGGGCTTTCTCTAGTTGCAGCGAGCGGGGGGCGAGCGGGGGGCGAGCGGGGGCTACTCTTCCGTTGCGGTGCGCGGGCTTCTCATTGTGGTGGTTTCTCTTGTTGCAGAGCATGGACTCTAGGCTCCAGGGCTTCAGGAGTTGTGGCTCACGGGCTCTGGAGCGCAGGCTCAGTAGCTGTGGCACTGGCTTAGTTGCTCCGCGGCATGTGGGATCTTCCCGGACCAGGGCTGGAACCCGTGTCCCCTGCACTGGCAGGCGGATTCTTAACCACTGTGCCACCAGGGAAGCCCCCTTTCACTCTTTAGACTGCAATAATTGGAAGTATGAAGATTTAAGAAAACCTTTTGAAAAAATAATGTGTAAGTAAATTGAAGGCTTAAGAAAAAAAAATCATTTCCCCCCTAAGACTTTATATCTCTCTGTGGAGGGGGTTTCACCCATGAAGAAGAAAAAAAGATTTCCAAAATGAGAAATGGATAATACCAATAGCTGTCATTGATCAGGCATTTGCTATTTTTCAAGGATAGTCCTCAGTGCAAAGAGTGTACTAATTAATTTAAAACAACTCTATGAGGTGGTTACTATTTCCACCCTTGTGTTGGAGTGTGATTGCCATCACTTTGTTTACCACTCCGAGGGAAGCATGAAGGCACACTCTCCATCTGTTGCTGACACACCTCTTAATTAGGTCATATTTTACAGTTACACTAGATTCTGTTAATGACAGGGATTCTTTCCTGGCTGCCTAGAAAGATCTCGGGCCACGCTGCCAGAGGGCTGTCTCCCATCATGTGTTGCCTCTTGCATTACAGATTCTTCCCGGGTGGACTTGGCTCCATCCTATCTCATTCCTGCCAGAGGAATTTATCTAGTCATGCATTGCCCTTGAGGCCACAGTAGCCAGTCCTTGTGATTTTTTTTTTTAAACACTGTGGTTCCTAAACAGTGTTCAGAACAGAGGATTCTTCAGGGTGCCCATGCTGGCTCCTATCCAAGGAGGCCTCTGGAAGCATAAGGATAGGAAGCAGTGGGTGTGTGAGGAGGAGCTGGAGAGTAACATACCTCACTTCATTCATTCATTCATTCATTCATCCATCCATTTATTAATTAAATTTATTCCATAAATATTTATTGCTTATCTGCCGTGTGCCAAGTTGCATATTAGCTGTTGGGGACATAACACTGAAGGAGAAATTCCTGTCCTCAAGGAGCTTATAGTCTAGTTGCAGTTGCAGGTAAGTAAATATAGCACATGCTGTTGAAGGAGCATAAGAGAGGAGTGTTGTAAAGTTAGTCCTCATGGTGACAAGAGTCATAAACCCAACTGAAAAATTGAGTAAGCGTAACTGTGAATATTTATTGGCTTAAGGAAAAGCAATTGGAATAATGAAACTCTGAGAAGGGCTGTGGCAAAGGACTCAGTACCAACTAGATCCAGGCACTTGGATGTCCCCAGGAGCCTTGCTGTTCTTGGTCCAAGTGTAGGCGCTTTCCTCTCTTACTGCAGAACAGCTCTCCTCACAGGTCAAGAAGCAAGGCCTCCATCAACTCAGGGTCTGACTCAGAGAGGACTGGTTCCTCTTTTTCAATTCTAATCAAAAAACCCCAGGGAAGAACTCAAATCAACTCAATTGGGTCATATCCCGTCTCTAGATCGGTGATTCTCAACTGTAGGTGGTTTTGCCCCTCAAGGGATATTTGGCAATGTCTGAAGGTGTGTTCTCTTTTTTTTAAAATTTTATTTATTTATTTTTTGTCTGTGTCGGGTCTTTGTTGCTGCACACGGGCTTTCTCTAGTTGCGGCGAGCAGGGGCTACTCTTCGTTGCAGTGCGCGGGCTTCTCATTGCGGTGGCTTCTCTTGCTGTGGAGCACAGGCTCTAGGCACATGGGCTTCAGTAGTTGTGGCTCACGGGCTTAGTTGTTCCACGGCATGTGGGATCTTCCCTGACCAGGGCTTGAACCCGTGTCCCCTACATTGGCAGGCGGATTCTTAACCACTGCGCCACCAGGGAAGTCCTGAAGATGTGTTCTGTTGTCATGACTAGTAGGGTGGAGAGGTCGTTACTGGCATGTAGTGAATGGAGGCCAGGGATGCTGCTGAACATCCTACAATGTACAGGACAGCCCCCCACAACAAAGAACTACCAGGCACTAAATGTCAATAGTGCTAATGTTGAGAAACTCTATTCTAGACCAATGAATTGTGGTCAAGGGGAGGGTCAAGAGGGGCATCGGTGTTTTCTAAAAGACACTTAAAGGATGAGTAGGAGCTATCCAGGTAAAGAGGGGCCAGGGAAGGCTGATCCATGGAGGGAGGTATGTGAGCAAAGAGCCAGGACTGCTCAGAACAGGTTCCCATAAATAGCAGTAGTCACTCTGCCTCCCGTTACTACCTGATGAAATATCATGAATCTATGGAAGGCTCACTTGGAGCAGAGTGTCTTGTGCTTCAATACTATCATTATCCTGCAAGGCAATTTATCAAGCACAAATCATAGGTTATATACATTTCCTCTACTGTACTAAGCTTTTTGTCAAAGGCTAGTGTTTCACCTGAGATTCATTTGTACTTATCAGGAGATTGTTTTAGTCAGGTATTAAAACACATCAATGGACAAGACCTAGTAGTTAGGAGCATTGGCTCTGGAATCAAATGGACTTGGCTTTGAATTCAGGCCCTATGTCTGCCTACAGGTGTCCACAGCCACCACAAGTAGACAGGCCAGTGCTAGGGAAATGCAGAAATGAGGCCACGTGAGGGAGGGAGGAGGACCCTAGACTTTTTAGGATGAGAAAAAATTGGGTAAATAGAAGGGAGGAAGGTATTCTAGGTGGAGAAAGCAGCACCTGCTAAGGCTTGGAGTTGTGTGTGTGGGAAATGAGAGATTAGAAGATGAAGCTGACTTGAGGAACAACGAGGAGTGTAATTTTGGACACACAACAAGCATTTCCTGTAGAAGATCTAAGTAGGGATGTTCAGAGAACAGTCAGAGTTACAGGCAGGATTCAAATTCAGGTGAGGGGTAAAGAGCTGGAGATTTATATATGCGAGAAAGAACTCTTCCTTAATGCAAAGAGCTTCGAGAGAAGGAGAAAAGAGGAAAGGAATGTTTGTTGAAAGAAAGGAAGGAAGGAAAAAAGAAGGCAGGGAAAAGGGGTAGAGAAAAAGAACACAGATGAGTGTGTGAAGAAAGAGAGAAAGGAATAACATCATGACAATGTGGTGTCATGGATGCCCAGGGAGGAGAGAATCTGAAGAAAGGAAGAGTTGTGAGTCGTGTCAAATACTGCAAAGAGGCCAAAGATTACTAGAGCTGTTACAGAGATCACTGGACACATACAGTGCAATTTAAGATGTGAATTTCTAGGTGGAGGGTAGAGGTAGATATCCAATAAAGGGAGTCCCAGAGTAAATGCAGGTAAGCATTTGGAGACAGCTAGTATATAATAGCCTTTTACAAATTTGGATACAAGACAAAGATGCCCATTATTATTGCTATTATTTCACATTGATTTGAAACTTCCAACCCAATATACAAGTGCAAGAGAAAGAGGAATAACAATTGAAAATAAGTTAGCAAAACACATTCACTATTTATAAATTATATTACCTTCTACCTATGGTGCCTCAAAGATGCAAATAAAAAAAAAACTACTAAACTAAACTAAAAAAAACCTATTAAGGTTAATACAATAGCTCAAAAGTTGACTAATTACAAAGTAAATATATATGGCCATCAGTTAATTAAAAAGCAATCCAGTTTGCAATAGGAACTCAGAGTGACTAAAAAGAGGGACTGAATCAGTAGAAAGAACTAAGATGTTCAATATTGTATATGTATCAATTATCCTCAAATTAAATGCTTAGTATAACTCCAATCAAAACCCCAGTGCACTCTTGGGGTCACTTGATAAATCAAGTCAAAATACCATTAAGGGTAGAAGGCTGGATCCCACAGAGAGAGGTGGTCAGTAAGAAATTCTTCTTTGTGGGGTAACAAAAGATTTCAGAAAAGGGATATTAATATTCACTTTCATCTCATATATTCAATATAACCGCTTTCTATTTTCCCAGACATTCAGTAAAATCTGCTAAATATAGAAATGTCTTTTATGGCAGTTTCAGGGGAGAAAATCTGAACAAAAGAGATGGAGTTCCACCTTTAAATTAGTGGGGAACAGAGAAAAAGAAAAGCTTGAGAAGGTGAATTTATGGTTAAATCCAGTGGAATCAGCACTAGGAGCCAGAAATGATTATGTAAACCCCTGGGAATTTGAAGCAATCTTAAAGAATGAATTGCAACCTCATTGAGATTTAGGAGGAACCTTGAGCCAACTTATTCTATTATCTCAAAGTTCAGAGTAATTTCAGTTGACATCTCACTTACGAATGTGAAATCTTAATCTTTTTAAAAGAAATTCCTAGAAAAAAGACAAAATATTACTAGTGCTTATCTCTGCAGTATTAAATTATAAATGATTTTAATTTTTTATACTTTTGAGTTTTCTGAATTTTCTATGATGAGCATAAGTTCTTTTTCTTTCTTTTCTTTTTTTTTTTGGCTGCACCGTGTGGCTTGCAGGATCTTAGTTCCCTGACCAGGGATTGAACCCGGGCCCCAGCAGTGAAAGTGCTGTGTCCTAACCACTGGACTACTAGGGAATTCCCATAGTTATTTTTCTAAGAAAAGTTTGTCAGTGAAAAAAAGAGAAGTAGGAAGAATGCTTGGGTGGAAATAAGGGTCAAGTAAAGCTTTTCAAGTTCATTTGCTTGGTGGTTTCTAGAAAGGTCATGGTAAATGATTCTCTGTATCTCATCTTCAACCATAATTATTGTGGTTCTCATTTTACGTGTTTTACTGTAATTTTGGAACTAAGCACCAAGGGGTCAGCAACACATTTCTATCCATTGATACCTCTCTCTTCTGACTTTCCACACAGACTACACCAATTATACACTTTCCTGAGTTGTTGTCTAGTTGTTTCATGTGCTTACCTACTATCTTGCTAACTAGGTTATAAACTTGTCTATAAACTTATATTATAAGTCTTATAAGTCACGTCTTATATTTCTGATGATTCTCCTGTGGTACCTAATAGATAAAACTGGTTTTGTGTTTAATTAAAAAATTTTTAAAATTACCTCATAACAAGAATAGAGGTGAATATTCAGTGATTTTCAAGAAAAACTGAACTCGTAATAACTCTTTAAGATCACATAGATGATATAGCAATAGTATAAGTTTCCAATTTTTCATGAGATTTTCCTATGAGGCAGCCTGGGAAGATGCCTACCATACTTAAGCAAGTTATGCTTGATGAACTGAGGGTAGGTTGATTCTAATTCCTTATTGCTGTAGAGCTATAGAATTGTACTTTATATTTATATCTGTATTTAGAGCTGTAGAGCTTTATTTTATCAAATCAGTGCCTTCCTGTGTAAGTTCCTCAAAGACACCCACGTTTGTATTCTGCCCCCATTGTAATGTTTGGCACATAGCAAAAACTCAATAAATGTTTGGAGGAAATGACCTCATTTGACTTCCAAACAACTCAGTGAGAGAATCAAATAAAGATAGTAAGGACAAAAACAAAATAACAAGAATTACTAATGTTTATTGAGTACATCCTATGTGTCAGGCATTATGTTAAACACCTTGCATAGAGTATATCATTTACTCCTTAGAATAACTCCAAGAGGTAAGTGCTATGAATATTTCAGTTTATGGATGGGGATGGAACCTGAGAAAGGTTAAATGGTTTGGCTAGTGTCTATCTAAGAAGTTGCAGAGCTGAGAGAAAAACTGAGGTCGTCTAATGATAAAATCAGGGTTCTTTCCATTTTCTTCTTCCGCCTTTCATAAAACCAAATTTTGTCTCAATATTTGGAATCCTCTTCTTGCTTTTTGGAAAAAAAAAAACCCTGAGCTCCTGAAAATAAAATCTAAGGAGTCGGGCTTCCCTGGTGGCGCAGTGGTTGAGAATCTGCCTGCCAATGCAGGGGACACGGGTTCGAGCCCTGGTCTGGGAAGATCCCACATGCTGCGGAGCGACTAAGCCCGTGAGCCACAATTGCTGAGCCTGCGCGTCTGGAGCCTGTGCTCCGCAACGGGAGAGGCCACGATAGTGAGAGGCCCGCGCACCGCGATGAAGAGTGGCCCCCACTTGCCGCAACCAGAGAAAGCCCTCACACAGAAACTAAGACCCAACACAGCCATAAATAAATAAAAAAAAAAAAAAAAAAAAAAAATCTAAGGAGTCCTAAAGTATATAATAATACCAATCTGCATAGTACAAAAGGATGAAATATTTAGTACCAAGGTCAGCAACCCAACAACACAAAGAAAGATTTTAGGACAATAGGAGACTGACTTTTTATTTTTTTATTATTATCTTTAAAAATATTTTTAAAATTTATTTATCTATTTATTTATTTGGTTGCACCGGGTCTTAGTTGCGGCATGCATGTGGGATCTAGTTCCCTGACCAGGGATCTAACATTTGCCCCCTGCATTGGGAGTGCAGACTCTTATCCACTGTGCCACCAGGGAAGTCCTGGGACTGACTTTTTAGATCATTAAATTTAGGGGAAAAAAGGGCTTGATTTCAGTTTGAACTGGTTCACAGGAGAAAACATTTGCCCTACCTACCCCAACACCCCATCTTTATAAAATGTTATCAAATTTATCTCTGTATTTAAAGTGGTGAAGGCCATATTAATTATTAAATTTGTCAGATATGAAGCAGATTGGGGTAACTCCAAACCACATCAAGTGCATTATTTCTTTTTTCCGTAGACTTTCCAAACTAGCTCTTTAGATCACTTGTTATTACTCTTTGAGCAGAAATTCAGGGTGAGAGTGGAAACAGGTATGTATCTTTGTTTAAAAACCCTTGATGGGCAGGACTCTGGTCTTGCCGGTGCCCCCACTACCGTTGCCACCATTCTGCCACCCCCATCTCTGGGCCTTCCAGCTTGTTGGCTCACACAAGGAAAACACCCAGGGCAGGTATCATCCCCTTGTCCTGCCCCACTCTCCCTCCTTACAGTTCTCAAAGGTGAGCATGGTGCAAGGACAGGTTTGCTGGACAATCAGCTAAGTGTTGCTTGGCAGGCGGCTGTGTGCATTTGGGGTACAGTGGATCAGAGCACTGCTTGGCTGGGGTGGCAGAAGAAGACAGACTCCTTTTACACCCGTCACCCTGAAATATACATGAGGCAGGTTAGCGATCTGAATTGCCTGTGGTCTAAAGACTGCAGGATGGATGGGAGACAGTGGGCATGAGAGGGCAGGGAGAATTGGGGGTGGATTTGGCAGTACCTCGCTTAATTGCTTGAAGCCCTAGGGTGACAGGGGACAGCTGAGTGAGTCCCTTTCACTGCACACATCCTCCCACCTCCCATCATGGGACCTGGGAACCTGGGAAGATTCTTACCTGGTCAGAACCATTCAGCTACTGAAAGTGGCAGCAAAAGTGGGAACTATAATTGAGAAATTTTATAATATATTTTATTCCTCTGGGATCCACAGGTACCATATAACACGTGTATTAATTTGCTATTGCTACTATAACATATTACTACATATGTAACAGCTTCAACATGACAAATATATTAGCTTACATTTCTGTAGGTCAGAAGTCTAACATGGGTCTGCTGGACTGCGTTCCTTCTAGAGGCTCTAGGGGAGAATCGGTTTCCTTGCCTTTTCCAGCTTTTAGAGGCCCCTTCCTCCATCTTCAAAGGTAGAATACGGTGTCTCCTCTTCTTCTGATATCTTGCCTCTTTCTCATAAGGACCCTTGTGATTACAGTGGGTCCACCTAAGTAATCCAGAATAATCTCTCCAGCTCAAGATCCTTAATTTAATCATAGCTGCAAAATTCCTTAAGCCATGTAAGGTAACATATTTGCAAGTTCTGGGAATTAGGATGTGGATGTCCTTGGGGGCCACTATTCAGTTTCACAGCATGTGAACCTCATTTTCCATTTTCACAATCTGATCTTCGAACACATTTACAGAAATGTACAGACATGTATTGTGTATTAAAGTTGAGGGCTACCTGCAGTGAGGTAGAAATATATTTCATTAGAAAATAAAATATGGCCTGCACTCTGCTCCTATCATATTAAGAGATACTACTTGTTTTTTTTAAATAAATTTGTTTATTTATTTTTGGCTTCATTGGGTCTTTGTTGCTGCGTGCAGGCTTTCTCTAGTTGCGGTGGGGCAGGGGCTACTCTTCATTGTTGTGTGCGGGCTTCTCATTGCGGTGGCTTCTCTTGCTGCGGAGCACCGGCTCTGGGTGCGCGGGCTTCAGTAGTTGTGGCTCACAGGCTCTAGAGTGCAGGCTCAGTAGTTGTGGTGCACCGGCTTAGTTGCTCCGCGGCATGTGGGATCTTCCTGCACCAGGGCTCAAACCCATGTCCGCTGCATTGGCAGGCGGATTCATAACCCCTGAGCCACTAGGGAAGCCCTGGTTTTGTTTTATTTTGTTTTGTTTTGAAATCTCTCCTTCTCTTTTTAAATAGGATGGGTAGTCAGAAAACTGGAAAAGCAGAGGAGACACTGGGAAAGGAAAAGTTACTACCAGGTATTCTAAGAACAAAGAGAGCATTAGTAAGGCTACTTCTTGTCTTTTGATTAAGTGTAAACAGGTGGCAAATTGTCTTACAAAAATGGTAAATAAAGGCAAGGGACTTTTAACTAAGTTGCCTCTGAGGTTTATGTATTTTTTCTTTCTTTCTTTCTTTCTTTTTTTTTTTGCAGAAGATTTTTATTTCTTTTTGAAATTGAAAAGGTTTGTACTCAGGGTAAAATTTGAATCTTCGACCCTAAAATAAAATATTATATATGATTATCAAATATTTCCTTTTTCTCACTGAAGGAAGCTGTTGTAGGACTATTTTCCGGACTACTTAGTATTATTGGATATTTATCAAAATAAAATTGCTGACCCTTTTTTATCTAAAGGTAAAGATTTCTGATGAGCAGAAAGAAGTGTTCCCCTTAAGCCAGAAATCAAACCAAATTAAATCAAATTGGAGTTGAGAATGTGGTTTTTCTATATTTATTTAAACATACGGCTTTACCAATATTACTTAATATTTATACGTGGCTGCTTTACTCGATAGTTACACCATTTATTGAAGAAGAAAAAATATATATAACTAAGTGAGAAAGAGAACTAACTTCTCTGTCAGTAATCCCAGCTATGATATTACTTCTTTCGGGAGGCCATCCTAAGGCATTATCTGGGGACAATGTAGCCTGCTTCTAGGTAAAATTCACAGGAATAGAGAAAAGTCCCTGTAAACTTGAATTGATAAAGTAATTGTAAATGTCAGATTTCATCCTGCAGATAGGAATGCAAAGGATTTCTAAATACCCTTTTGGAACAGGTTGAATTTACTGAACCCTCAAGATAATATATTTAGGGGAAAATCTTTAAAGGGAACCATGGTCATATACAAATCCTCCTCCTTTCTGCCTTCACCATCTCTTCCCTATACCTCGATCTATTGATCTAAATAATAACAATATTTATATTTGTGCAGCATTTATTCCGTGCCAGACACTGCTCTGAGCGTTTTACACATAGTATTTCATTTGATCCTCAATAACCCTGTATAATGGATGCTATTATTAAACTCATTTTATAGATGAGGAAACCAAATTTAAGTAATTTTCCCAAGGTCACACAGTAAACAAGTGACAGAAGCAGCTGGAGTGTGAATGTTTGACTCCAAATTCCACACCATGAACCACTGCGTTTATATTTCGCATTTTTGCCAGGACACAATTTCTAAATTCCAAGTGGAATTTATTTATTTATTTATTTATTTATTTAGTATTTTTGGCTGCATTGGGTCTTCGTTGCTGCACGCAGGCTTTCTCTAGTTGTGGCGAGCGGGGGCTACTCTTCGTTGCAGTGAGAGGGCTTCTCATTCCGGTGGCTTCTCTTGTTGCGGGAGCACGGACACATGCGCAAGGGCTTAGTTGCTCCGAAGCGTGTGGGACCTTCCCTTACCAGGGCTGGAACCCGTGTCCCCTGTATTGGAAGGCGGATTCTTAACCACTGAGCCACAAGGGAAGTGCCCAGGTGGAATTTTTGCATCCTAGATACTAGTAAGGACTATAAGTGTCATGGAATTCCCGGTTTAGCTGTTTTTATTTCCCCCTGCCTAGTTGTGGGACAAGAGGCCGCCCCTCCTGGATCTGGACCTCGATCCTTCCTCTTCACCATCTGTGAATAGAGCCTTCAGGGCGCTGAATCACTCTGTGGTTTTCCTTCCCTGCTTTGGACCCACAGAGCGCCGTGTCACACTCAGTGAATTCTGTATCTATCCGCTAGCTTGTAAGCAGTGTGACTGTCACTAAAGAAATGAAGTAATTTTACACTCTCTTTCAAAAGCAAACAAACCTGGACGTCCCCATGAACCTCGCAGGGAGTCCCCACGCTGTGAAAGTGGACGTCGTGGGGAGGAAAGGCAGTGTTGCTTTTGGAAGTTCACAGGGACATGCTAAGCTAACTTTGATCCTTTTTTCTGGCACCCTGGCTCCCGAAACCACCCTCTGCTACCCAATGAAATGATGAAACCCTCTGGCAATTTGATATGCTTGATTTGAGGTGCCAGGGACGCCTAGATGGCATGCGTGACGCAGGACTGTCACATGGGGTTGGGCTATGGGCTGATCCACCCAGGAGAGCTCAGTCTGTACCCCCTAAATTTTTTGTATAAATAAAATCAGGTTAAAGTGAATCTGCAGAGCCTTCGGATGGCAGCATGTGAAGGCAAAAAAGGGACCAACCATAGCTCCTGTGCTAAGAGTAAAAAATATTAAAGAATGATTGTGCTGATGGGAACTTCAGGTCCTATTTGGCACTGGCTAAACCAGCCCTTCTCCCTCTGCTGCCCCCTTAAGACACTCCCCAGATACCTGGGTTCAAAGTTTGGGGCCTAGGAAAAATTTCAGAATTCAGTACAGGTAACAGTGTACAGATCCAGATTTGAAAGCATGAGAAAACGAGAGAAAAACCCTAGGTCCAAAGGCCAAAGGCTCTCTCATTCTCCCTGAGGACCATCAACTAATCTTCCTTTACCTCTTCTTCTTTTTCTTTTCTTTTTCTTTCTTTCTTTCTTTTTTTTTTTTTTAACTCTCCATTCAGGAGCAGAACAGTGACTTAATGGGTGACATAGAAAAAGAACAGCATCAGACAACAACAGTTCTCAGTACTACGATTAGTAGTTGCTGCTGCTTGTCATAAAAACATCAGAAAAACAGCCACCCATCTGTTCCAAATTGATACAGCAAAGGCTCCGCAAGAAGTGTTTATCCAGATTCTATGGGAAAGTGTCTGCATTTTACGGCATATTGACATGTGTGCCCGTGCAGCTAAAAGATGTCAGATGCCAGCTTTCTATCTAGCCGTGTATTATGTAACATCTGTCACCACAATAGCTAAGAGTTTTGACAAGTGGGCTGTTTTAGCGTGAAAATGTCCGAGTGGGAGGAAGAATCTCCTTTGCTGAAAGTGAAATACCACTTCAAATCTCCAACACCACTGGGACTAGTCTGTACTGAGGATATAATAGGAAATGGAATCAAACCACCTCTCCAACCCACAAAGCAAATTGTTCTAACACTCTGTGTTGGCGTCTCCCAGGCACCTCTCACTGGTGGTAATTAGCAGCACATAAATGCTAATGACTAATTAGCTTAGCCTATTTGATTCAGGAGAATCAAAGTAAACTATTGTCCAAAAGCCTGACTTAACAGATATATAGACAGTAAAACTGCAAGTGTTTTTTGTTTTTTTTTTGGCTGCGTTGAGTCTTCATTGCTGCGTGCAGGCTTTCTCTAGTTGTGCCGAGCGGGGGCTACTCTTCGTTGCCGTGCGCGGGCTTCTCATTGCAGTGGCTTCTCTTGTTGCGGAGCATGGGCTGTAGGCACCCGGGCTTCAATAGTTGCAGCTTGTGGGCTCAGTAGTTGCGGTGCGTGGGCTTAGTTGCTCCATGGCATGTGGCATCTTCCCCGACCAGGGATCAAACCCATGGCCCCTGCATTGGCAGGCGGATTCTTAACCACCGCGCCACCAGGGAAGTCCCAAAACTGTAAGTTTTAATAGCTTTCAATAACCCTTGGGTTGGGGCAGTGGTAGGCGAGGGGAGAGCTGGGTGGATGGGAGGGAGGGTAAGTGAATAAATTAATGTTATTTACATGTTAGGAGGTAGAACTGGGTAATTCTCAGCCTCTGTATGCCAAGGTCTCAGAAAATAAATTTAATTCACAGAGACATATGAATTCTCTGTGTACATTGACTTGAAGGTCTGTTTTTACTCTGTTGTCAGAGGGTGTGATACCTAAAACTTACTGCAGGAACATCTGGTATCCTTAATAAAACATGTCAGATAAATGGGTGGCTTCTGCACAGCATATGTGGATATAAGTGGAAATAAATAATTCACTTTTCTGGAAAAATATCAAGGTCAAAGAGAAGACTCTTTACAACAAGTTGTTAATGAGGTGTCACAAGAACAGAGGGCTCTGACTACTAAAGCCCCCTTACTGTGTCCTTGAGTGAGTGAAGATTCCAGAATCTCTATAAAGAGTGGTTTAGGGACAGCAGTGAGTTACCAGAATGGACTGGAGAGCTTGTCTTGAAGCTGCGTTGGCTAAACAAGCATAGTTTTTACTTGTAGGTTTGTTTTTTTTTCGGTAAATGTCTTTGGAGAAGGGGAAGTTATAGGGAATTAAAGTCCCCCCCCTTCCCTGCCCACAGGGTACCCCCTGGAACTGCCACTGGAGGGGAGAAAACTGATTTTTTGGAACACTTTTATTCCCTACTGGATTTCTTCACCTACCTGATGTAATTGATCTTTCTTAGAGAAACCAGGAGGGCTTGAATTTATATTAGCTTATCTTACATTTAAGTGCTTGTATTCAAACCTTGTTGATGTGTTTTATGTAACTGAAATGCTTATCTTTTCTGTTGAGAAATTGGAGTAAAGTTTAGCTTTGCTTTTATATTATTTTCAGTCCTCTAAAGGGGTTACAGTGGTTCTTCGGGGATGAACTCTCATATGTGCTGCCTTTCTCAATTTAGTACAAACACCAGGAAACTGAACGGCACACGTCTTACTCACACGGGCTCCTCTCATTTTATTTTGACTACATTGTAAGAAGGGGATCTAGGATACTAAAATGCATATTCTAATTCCAATTTCTCAACACCAGACTCATCATAAAATGCATTTTTATAATAAAGCCTCACAAAAATTAGTGTGAATTTTGTTCTTCTTTTGGAAGCTAGTATGTTTGTATACCCCATATACTCCCGTTGTACTATAACATGTAAACACTATAATGCTAAGAGATCCAAAATCATTTAAGAGTTCTGGTTATTGAAAATGTGACTTGGGACTTCCCTGGCAGTCCAGTGGTTAGGACTCTGTGCTTCCACTGCAGGGGGCCTGGGTTTAATCCCTGGTCGGGGAACTGAGATCCTGCAAGCTGAACGGTGAGGCAAAAAAAAAAAAAAAAGAAAATGCGACTTTATTCTAATCAGTTGACAGTTCTAATTGTCAACCAAACAATTTGTCACTTCTGAGATCCTGGTTACAGTAAAACTAAGGAGGTAAGTTAATATTCTTAGGCTCCTGAAAGTCAGAGATTACTTCAAAACCCTAACATAGTTTGGAAAAATAACCTTCAACGTCACTGCATAATCTCATCACACACACCTCACAAATACCAGGGCCAAACTGAGACAGGATAACAGGTTAGCACCCCTTCGAAAGAAACTCTGTAAATATATATTTACCCAAGAAGGGGTGATTTACTCTACTGAGGGCTAGCGGAGTAGTTTATTGTTTAGACAGACAGATTTGGGAGAAGTTCCTGTAACAATAATGCTATTTGGAACTTCATTTTCATGAGCAAGAGTTTTTCTTGGAATAGTCAAGTTCTACTAATGCAGACATTTGAATGGTCGTGTCATGTTAACGTAGACAGGAGGCAATATGGGTATAGATGGTTTGGGTCTCATTATGAAAATACAAAAACGTACATTAAGATGCTGCGAAGTTGAGACACAGATGTAGAGAATGGACATATGGACACCAAGGGGGGAAAACTGCGGTGGGGTGGGGATGGTGGTGTGCTGAATTGGGCGATTGGGATTGACATGTATACACTGATGTGTATAAAATTGATGCCTAATAAGAACCTGCAGTATAAAAAAACAAACAAACAAAACAACTAATACTAAACTTTCATTGGGTTATTTGTATGGAAATATGTTAATATAAATGTTTCAGACATTACATGAAATTTCTAAAAATCTTATATTTGTATTTGTATGGAAATATGTATGGAAATATGTTAATATAAATGTTTCAGACATTAAAAAAAAAAAAAAAGATGCTGCGAGATCATCATCCTCTCCTCACCCCAAACTCATTCTTTTTCTTGTATTTTTCTGTTTCACTTAATGACATTTCTACCCACCCTGATCCCCAGGCTAAAAACCAGAGGCTCTGCCTTGACTCACGGCTAACGATTAACCAATTCTACCTCTTTAAAGGGCTAAATATTTCCTGAATCTTTTGGCTCGTCTTCACTCCTGATTCAAACCCTCCTCCTCCCTCACCAGGGTACTGCAATACCCTCCTAACTGGTTTCCTTTCTCAAGTCAGGTAAGTGTCAATTTTATACATACTCTTTTACTTGGAAACATTGCTTTTTGGAGAGGTTTGACTCCATTTTAAAAGAACCATTGTTCTTGATTGTCAGTTAACGTGTACTCTACTTATCCTCCTCCCCTATCCCTGATTATCACCTTGTCCTTTATCCCTTTAGTTAGCCCAAGGGTGGAAATGATGTCACCACTTACTCAGAAGTGAAATGGCAGTCAGAGATGGGGTAAGATTTAGGAATGGGGTAGGAGTTAGAGCTATCTATTGAATATGTTACTAATTGTAAATTGTTGCAGCCACTATGGAGAACAGTATGAAGGTTCCTTAAAAAACTAAAAATAGAGTTACCATATGACCCAGCAATCCCACTCCTGGGCATATACCCTGAGAAAACCATACTTCAAAAATATACATGCACTCCCAATGTTCATTGCAGCACTGTTTACAATAGCCAAGACATGGAAGCAGCCTAGATGTCCATCGACAGATGAATGGATAAAGAAGATGTGGTACATATATACAAAGGACTATTACTCAGCCATGAAAAAGAATGAAATAATGCCATTTGCAGCAACATGGATGAACCTAGAGATTATCATACTAAGTGAAATAAATCAGAGAAAGGCAAATATCATATGATATGACTTAGATGTGGAATCTGAAAAAATGATACAAATGAACCTATTTACAAAACAGAAACAGACTCAGAGACATAGAAAGAAAACTTATGGTTACTAAAAGAGAAAGGTGGGGGGAGGGATAAATGGGGAGTTTGGGATTAGCAGATACACACTACTGTATATAAAAGAGATAATCAACAAGGACCTACTGTATAGCACAAGGAACTCTAGTCAGTATTCTGTAATAATCTAGATGGGAAAAGAATCTGAAGAAGAATATATTATGTACATGTATAAGTGAATCACTTTGCTGTACACCTGAAACTAACACAACATTGTAAATCAACTATATACCAATACAAAATAAAAAGTTTTTAAAAATGAATTTAAAAAAATAGTAAAAAAATACCAGTAAAAAAAAAATAGTAAAAAGAAACAAAAAGTCCTACTTTACTCCAGTTTTTCCCCTGTAGACACTGTTGGTACCCTGCTCAAATTGCTTTCATCCCTTTCACCACCTCTGTTTGTCCACCCCCAGGCTGTGAATGCTTTTCTGGAACTGTAATGGAAAGAGGACCGTCCTTTGGCAATGGAGCTGCCTAGCCCACAGGGAAAACAGGAACTGCCCAAGAGTCTTCATTTCCCCCAGAGTGGCCAGTAGGTGACAACTAAATGGTGTGGGAGTACAAAACCCCAGCTACTTGCCTTAAGGTGGGGCAAACTCTG
Source organism: Balaenoptera acutorostrata (assembly GCF_949987535.1). Classification (NCBI taxonomy): domain Eukaryota; kingdom Metazoa; phylum Chordata; class Mammalia; order Artiodactyla; family Balaenopteridae; genus Balaenoptera; species Balaenoptera acutorostrata. Next base: position 58,847,336 of record NC_080080.1, on the reverse strand, counting down.
AGGTGTAATTTTTTTTTTTTTTACTGAAGTACAGTTGATTTACAATGTTGTGTTAGTTTCAGGTGTACAGCACAGTGATTCAGTTATATATTTATAACTGAATATATATATGTATAATTGAATACATATATATATTCTTTTTCAGATTATTTTCCCTTTTAGGTAATTACAAAATATTGAGTATTCAGAATTTCCTGGCGGTCCAGTGGTTAGGACTCTGTGCTTTCACTGCTGAGGGCCTGGGTTCAATCCCTGTTTGGGGAACTAAGATCCCACAAGCCGCGTGGTGTGGTCAAAAAAAAAAAATTGTGTATAGTTCCCTGTGCTATACAGTACATCCTTGTTGGTTATCTTTTTTATATATAGTAGTGTGTATATGTTAATCCCAAACTGCTAATTTATACCTCCCAACCCCCCTTCCCCCTTTGGTAACCATAAGTTTTCTCTCTTCATCTGTGAGTCTATTTCTGTTTTGTAAATAAGTTCATTTGTATCTTTTTTTTTTTAATTAGATTCCACACATAAGTGATATCATACGATATTTGTCTTTGGCTTACCTCACTCTGTACGATCATCACTAGGTCCATCAATGTTGCTGCAAATGGCATTATTTCATTCTTTTTTTGTGGCTGAGTGATATTCCATTGTATATATGTAGCACATCTTCTTTGTCTATTCATCTGTTGATGGACATTTAGGTTGCTTCCATGTCCTGGCTATTGTGAATAGTGCTGCAATGAACTGAGGTGTACTTTATACTCCAGAGCTCCACACAGGATCAGGCTGAGTCTAGGATTGAACTTGAAACTGCTCCTGTGCTTGGCTTCTTACCTTCCTCTATCCTGTTTCTCCTACTTACTACTAGTTTCTTCTGTAATAATTTCCTTAAAAATATCACTTGCGCTCAAATTCTTGGTTCAGGGTCTGCTTCTGGGAGAACCCCACTTACACTTGCCTGTAAAATTCCTTCACCAGAAATCTATCTAAAATAAAGATCCAACCATGTCACTCTCCTGCTAAAGCCTTCAGTAGATGGTTGTTACCTACGTGACGCCTTCATGAGACATTCAAGGCTGGCCGCTGTTGGCCTTTGCCTACCAAGTCTACCCTATCCCAGTATCCTAACCTATGGGGCAGTAGGGTTGAACAGCTTTGGTTCCCCATTCAGCTCCTTGTCATCTGCTTGGTTTCTGGTGTTCCCATTACCTGTGAAATTTCCAGAAGCCCCTTAGCTTCCACACCTCCCCCAGATGAGTTAAGGCTCTTCTTTTGTACTCTTCTAATAACCTAGTCAATCACTTTTAAATGTGTTCCATTTACTACATCATACTGCAGTTCTCTTGTTTGTCTCCCCAACTAGACAGCCATATCCTCAAAAGCAGGGAGCATGCCGTCATCATTTTAAAATCCCCACTGCCTAGCACAATGCCTAACACATAGAAGGCTGTCATTAAATTTTTTGAGCGAATTCACATAACCATTTTTTCATGCCGAGTTAACCAGAGATAGGAGGTAATTATAGCAGTATGCGCTCCAATTCTATCACATGGAAACTAGAAACACACTCTTAGAATAATAAAAATGGCAAAGACTTTCAAAATATTTATGCTTCTGGCAGTCAAGGCGTAACTACAGTGGTTAAACTGATTAGGCATATGTATTAGAGCTTCATCCTACAATATATACCTTGGGTTTTTTTGCTTAAAATTCTTTTACTCCATCTTGGATTATATAACTGGATGGTTAGAGCCTTTATGTAACCATTGTTGTTTTTTTAGTGGCTTTGTTTACAAAATATTTTTTTTTAACTTTGTGGTTTTTGTGGACTCCACAGGACTGCTCCCTGACCTACCTCCTGAATTGGGAACACAGCCTACTAGTTCCACGGCAGCCACTCAGCACCATGCCTCATTCCTTAGCTGGGTTGGCATAAGTGAAAATGCCACAGGAAAAACAAGAGAGAGCACTAAAATAAGCTCACTTGGTTTCATCCTGCCAAAAACTATTTGGGAAAATAATTCAACATCCATCAAATGTGAAAATGTCAAAATTAGGCAAAAAAGAAATGTATTTGCTACTTCTACGGAAAAGTCACATCCCATTAATTGGAGAAGAATGTTTGCAACATTCAGAAACTTGGCAATAAAATCTGTGGCATGAAGAGCCAGGCTTGTAGTGGGGTGAGAGGTCAGAGCAAACATGGTCCACAGACATTCAGCTGGGCAAGGGGAGGTTTTTCTTTATCTACAAATGGTCCACATCTGGAAGATATAGAGCATTGGGGGAACCCAGAGAATCACAACACATGTGTCATGGAAAGTCTGATTGAGGGTCATTTTCTGTCTTAACGTTTCTCAGATTATTGTCTACCTGCCACTCACTCCCATCCCCTCTTGCCTACTCAAGGACATTGTTATGCCTTCTCTTCACCACATCATCAGTTTTTCCTTTCCACTGGACCATTCCCATCAACATCAACCCAGTTATTTCTTCTTTGTCTCCCAAATCCTTTCTTTATCCTCCCTTTTCCCAATGGCTCCTGTGCCATTTCACTTCTCCCACGAGACGCAAGAGGGAAGAGATATGGGTATATATGTATATGTATAACTGATTCACTTTGTCATAAAGCAGAAACTAACACACCATTGTAAGGCAATTATACTCCAATAAAGATGTTAAAAACAAACAAACAAAATTTCTTTTAAAACTTTTCTCTATTACTGTCTCCAGTTATTTCCTCACGTTCTCAGTTTAACCCTCTCCAGTGAGGTTTTGCTCTCTTCCTCCACCAAACCTACTCTTGTCAAGGTTACCACTGACCATCACATTGCTAAAGCCAATGGTCAGTTCTCAGTCCTCAACTTACTTGATCCATCAGCAGCATTTAGCACAGTTGTTCACGCCCTCTTTAAAAACACTTCTCTCCCCCCACCCGCCCCTACCAGGGCTTCCAGGAAAAGGCACACTCCTGGTTTTCCTCCTAGCCCACTGGTCCCTCCTTCTCAGTCTCTACGCTGATTCCTCTTCAGCTATTTGACTTCTTGACACTGAAGTGCTATATACTCAGTCCTTTGAACTCTTTTCTTTTCTCTCTACTTTCTTAATGAGTTCATCCAGTCTTGTGCTTTAAACACCATTTCCATGCTAATGACTTCTAAAGCTATATTTTCAGTCTAGAATTCTCCCCTGAACTCTAGATTCATCTCTACTTGGATTCCTAACATGCATCTCAAACTTAACATGTCTCCAAATGAATTCCTGATCTTTCCCTGAAAACCTCTTCATGAACTTTCCCCCCATTTCAGTGCTATCAGAGAGTTGCTCAGGTTTAAGTTCTAGGACTCATGCTTAACTCCCCTCTTTTATTCAAACCCCAAATACAAGTCATGAGCAAGTCCTGTTGGCTCTACCTTCAAGATCTATCCAAATCTGACCACTTCTCACTGTCTGCATTGCTGTCATTATGGTCTAACTCACCATCGTCTGTCTCTCCTGGATTATGACAACGACCTCCTAATTGGTCTCCCTGCTTCTACCTATTTAAAAATGACACCAACACTACATTCCTTGCTTTGTTTTCCTCTATACCATTTACTAACATATATATATATATATATATATATATATATATATATATATATATATATATATATATATACACACACACAATACATATATATGATACAATTTAAAATACCCATTATTTTAAGTGCGCATTTCAATGAGTTTGAAAAATTTAATACACCTGTAACTACTACCACAATCAAGATATAGAACATTTCCATCATGTTAAAAAATTTCCTTTTGCCCCTTTCTTTGCAGTACATTTATTTCCCCAATCCTGGCTCTAGGCAACAACTGATGTGCTTCTTAATGACAGGGGTGGAAGTGAGAGAAAGAACAGCATGTTTTATTCTAATGGGAAAGATCCAGCAGAGAAGAAAAATAGATGATACAGATCACTATAGAATGTATTTGCCCTTTCTAGAATTTTACATAAATGGAATTGTTACAGTATGTACTCTCTTGTGTCTGGTGTCTTTTATCAGCATAATTTTTTTTTTTTTTTGAGATTCATTCATGTTGTTGCATCTATCAGTAGTTCATTCCTTTTTATTTTGGGATAATCTTTGATTTTAAGGAATACACCACAACTTGTTTATTAATTCACTAGTTGATGGTCATTTGGATTATTTCCAAGTTGAAACTCTTATGAGTAAAGTTGAATAAATGCTAATAAAACATTTGTGTACAAAACTTTGCATGGATATGTTTTCAGTTTTCTTGGGTAAATACTTAGAATTTCTAGGTCATATGGTAAGAATATATTTAACTTTATAAGAAACTGCCAAATTGTTTTCCAAAGCTATTGTTCCATTTTACCTTCTCACCAGCAGTTGCTCTACATCCTTGGTGACACTTGATATTTTCAGTCTTTTTCCTCTCAGCTATTCTGGTGGGTGTGTAGTGGTATCTCCTTTTGGTTTTAATTTGCATTTGCATTTCTCTCTGACTGATAATGCTAAGTATCTTTTCATTTGCTGATCAGCCATCCATAAATCTTCTTTGTTGAAGTATCTGTTCATATCACTTGCCCATGTTTTTAACTGGGTTATTGTTTCCTGATTGAGTTGTAAGGGTTCTCTATAGTTTCTGGACACGGGTCCTTTGTCAGCTATTTGCACTACATGTATTTCCTCCCAGTACACAGGGTGCTTTTCTTTTTCTTAATGGTGTCTTTTGAAGAGAAGATACAATATTTTAAAATTTTTGATGAAGTCTAACTTATGAATTTTTTCTTATTATTTCAGCTGTTTGTGTCCTAAAAAAACTTGCTTGCATCAAACTTGTGAAGATTTTCTTTTATAACATAAAGTATATTTTGTTTATTTTATTTTGTCTCCCACAAAATAAAAAAAAATGTTACTAATGGTACAAAGTGCTAGAGAATATTTGAATATTTGACATAACTGTGTATGTCTACACTTTCCAATTGATAGTGTAACTAGACTATACTGTCTTACTTTGCTGATGAGTTTCTATAGGCAGACACTATAGCATAGTGGTTAAAAGTAAAGACATGCAAAATAGATCTGGAACTGAAATCTGCTGTCTATGCACAGTGGCCTTGATTGGGCAAGTCACTTAACTTCTCAGAGCCTCCTTTGTCATAGGCAAAATGGAAAGAATGATGATTTTATGAGATAATACACACAATCCTGGGCACATGGATAGGGTTGAGTGAATTTTAGATATCATCATCATTATTAAATATTTATTTATTTATTTGGTTGTGCTGGGTCTTAGTTGTGGCAGGCAGCCTCCTTAGTTGCAGCATGCGAACTCTTAGTTGCAGCATGCATGTGGGATCTAGTTCCCAGACCAGGGATCGAACCCAGGCCCCCTGCATTGGGAGCACAGAGTCTTAACCACTGCACCAACAGGGAAGTCCCTCATCATTATTATTAAAGTAAATTTGAAGCCTCCAGTGCAAACTTAGCCAACAGGCTACGGTAAATAGTATTTATAAAATATTCAGAAGTTTAAAGTATTGCTATGATTATTATTAAATTATTATCCAACCATTTCCCAAATAGTAATAAGCCACACGTTTCACAGTTGGCAGTATATTTTCCTAACAAAAATTTGGGGGTGTTTGTAATTTGTTAGAGCCATATGTCAACAGATTCCTTCCAAACTTCTAAGAATAGAATAACCTCAAATTATTTCTTACCACAAAAGGACCATCTAAAAGTGTCTTGGGGACTTCCCTGGTGGCCCAGTGGTTAAGAATCTGCCTGGCAATACAGGGGACACGGGTTCAAGCCTTGGTCTGGGAAGATCCCACATGCCACTGAGCAACTAAGTCCGTGGGCCACAACTGCTGAGCCTGCTCTCTAGAGCCCACGCACCACAACTACTGAAGCCTGGCCCATGCTCTGTAACAAGAGAAGCCACCGCAATGAGAAGCCCATGCACCCTGTGCACCGCGATGAAGAGTAGTCCCTGCTTGCTGCAACTAGAGAAAGCCCGCGCGCAGCAACAAAGACCCAACGCAGTCAAAAATAAAATAAAAATAAAAATTAAAAAAAAAAGTGTCTTGGCTGGTGCTGCTTCTGTTTCATAAAGTCAGGTCAGAAAAAGTTTTTGTAAGTTTAATGTATTTGTAGCAATTGCTTGTTTGTTCTCTTTTCATCCTTTACCGTGGCAACCATTCATAAGTCATATGCTAGATCTTAGGACAGAATATCATTTATTTGCTATATTTCTTTCCCATTCACCTTCTTTAATAACACATTTACAGAAATGTGATTCAGAGAGCTTTCAGGTCCCCCTCATTATTTGTATGTCATTTATAATTAAGTTGGCTTGTTACATTTAGAATCTTGGACTGAATATTTAATAAGCAATCTGCGCTCAAACACTGGTTGCATTTTAATAAATATTTTAAACCAGCCCCTCAAAAAGGATGACTTTTGGGTTTCTTCTGATAACTGCTAAGCCATATGCACAAAAGTCTCATTATTTGTTCTGCTATGACTTTCCCGGAGGATGTAAACACAGTAAAAACTGATTTTGATGTAAATAGGCTGTGATGACCCAGGGGCTTTTGCTGTTTGGATTGCTTTAAGCCTGCATTGCTTGGGTAGCAGTGCCCATTCTCCAGTGAAACATCCTGAAAGAACAAAATGACTCATACTCTCACTGATCTATCCGCTTCAATTCAAACCACATGAGATACATAGTTTGGTTTTGACTGTCTGTTGTATAGTTAAGTAGGATTTAGCTAAATGTTTATTTGCTTCCTTACTCTTGGATTATATTCTAACTCCCCATGTTTGCTCAGGGCATAATATTCCTTTTTCAGGGATAGGAAAGCTCGTTCTTGTCATAACAGAATTATTCTGCTTTCTGATCACTTTTCAAGTCACATAGAAGTCTCTGGGTGTCAACGTGTTTTTTTTCTGTTTCTCCACTTCTTTTAGGTTTTGCAGGAGGCTGCTCCTGGGGGGGACCAACCAAGACACAGTTCTGTCAAGTGAAGCCCAGGGAGTTATGACCAGCAGGGCAAAGGAAGCAGGCTTCTTCTGGCCAAATAGATGTCACGTTTCCTAAGCATGGGAGGAGTGGAGGAGTGACACTGGGACCCTGCCAGAGCCCATCGCCCTTGATGAATTAAAGTTTAATTCCCTTGGCTTTATTCTACCATATAAACAAGACTCATTACGTGTTCTGTCAATGCCCCTAAGAGAGCAGTATTTTTAGATGATCATTATGTGTTTGAATGTAAAAGGGTTCCTGATCATTTCTTGTGAAATGATGTCTGGAGAGGAGATACAGGAAGGAGACAGAACCAGTTAGAACATAAGAGTGCTGGGTATGTGAGGAGGGATGGAGGGCCACTGAAGGATAGGAAAGCAAAAGGATGCCAGATCCCAAATCTTCATACTTTACAGTTTGTCTAAGTAAAGGAACTGGAGCACAGAAGCCTCTGTGGTGATCAGACAGACAGCCTAAAGCAGTGGTTCTCCTTTACTTTAACATAACCTGGAAGGCTCTAAAACTACCTAAGCTTGGGCCTCACCCCTCACCTCCCGCCAGACTGATTTAACTGACCTGAGGTGGGCCCCAGACATCAGTATTTCATTCCCTCTGTCAGTGTTTTTCAAATGCAGCCGGAGTCAAGAACCTCAGCCTAAAGGAAGCTTCAGGAGTCCCCAGGAGTGGGGATCCCCACTTTGGTATCTTCTCTTAAGGAGCCTGGGGAAGTCCTAAAGACTGTTCAGCAATGGAAGAAATCCCCACTTCTATTTTGTGGGAAGATGAGGAGGAGACGGTCTGTCATCACCCCTGGAAACTCCCTAGGCCCTTATGACTCTTCCTGGTCTCTCCACACAGATACTCACCACACAATGCCTTCCGAAAGAAGTATGGCCTGCTGCCCATGTCCAGTTTTTCACATTCTTTTGGAACCAAATTCCTTTGGAGATATTTACAATTAACCTTTTCTCAAGTTAGATTTCAGACAAGTTGGTACGGTTATAACATGATTTTCCAGTTTGGTGTGGATGGAGACCGAGTTCTCCAGTAGTAGGAAAACCTGTGGGGTTATATGGCATGTTTCTTAAACACAGTCATAATGCAGTTTAAAACGACAACAGGTGTGGGAAAAATATGTAGTAATAGAATCCAGTTTAAAATCAGATGAATGATTCTGAGCTCTGAGATCGGAACAAATTTAAAAAAAAGAACTGTATCAGTTTTCTCATCTGAAAAATGGGATTGCAAAGACCTGTCTTTCCTGTCAAAGATTTGTTTATGAATATTAAATTAGAAAATTTAGGTGAGTTTAGTTAAAAACTGTATATTACTTTTCAGAGGTGAGATGCTGGATAGTCCAGTTAAAGTCTATTTTCAATTTAGATTTGATTGCATTGAAAAAACGCAACTTATTTAGCCAATTTCTAATTTGAAGAGGGTATGGAAGATAAAAATGCCTATATTAGCTCAGATATGTGTATCAAGATTTGTTAAAAATATCTTGCATTGGTAAAGATTTAAAAAAATTTTTTTTTAACTTTTCAGAGGTTTTGGTCATTTTATCTTTACAATCACTTAGTAGAAAATAAACTCTCAACCTAAGCAATTTTCAGCATATGGACTGTCTTATTTTTTTCTAGACTCAAACCACTCCCATCCTCTCTAGCCCCCCAGAAATGAATCCCAGATTTTTTTAAACCATTTTGTTCATAAGTACTTCAATATTTAAAATGCTTTTGAGATAAATGGTAGTGTTTTTTTTTTTAAGTGTTTTTTCTTTTTTGATGTGGACCATTTTTAAAGTCTTCATTGAATTTGTTACAATATTGCTTCTGTTTTATGTTTTGGTTTTTTGGCAGTGAGGCATGTGGGATCTTAGCTCCCTGACCAGGGATCGAACCCACACCCTTGCATTGGAAAGCAAAGTCTTAACCACTGGACTGCCAGGGGAGTCCCAATGGTAGTGGTTTTAATGCTGACAATTGTGGAAACTCTTGGCACCCTGGCATCTAGCCAAAGGTCACATGACTTATCAGTAGAACTAAGACTTGAAACAAGCTTTTTAATGTTATTAGAAAGAAGTAAACCCCCCCTTTTTTTTAGCTCATTAAAAAAAATGTATCACATCTCATGGGTAAATATATATATATTTGATATTGTTTTTAACCAATTGGGATTGGTTCTCATGGATCAGGGAATAAATAAGTTGTAGAAAAGAGTTGTAGAGTTAAAGATCTAGATGGGACTTGATTATCTTTTTTTAAAATAATTAATTAATTAATTAATTTTATTTTTGGCTGTGTTGGGTCTTCGTTGCTGTGTGCAGGCTTTCTCTAGTTGCGGCGAGCGGGGGCTACTCTTCTTTGTGGTGCACGGGCTTCTCACTGCGGTGGCTTCTCTTGTTGCAGAGCATGGATTTTAGGCTCACGGGCTTCAGTAGTTGCAGCACTCAGGCTTAGGAGTTGTGGCTCGCGGACTCTAGAGCGCAGGCTCAGTAGTCGTGGCGCACGGGCTTAGTTGCTCCGTGGCATGCGGGATCTTCCTGGACCAGGGCTCGAAGGCATGTCTCCTGCATTAGCAGGAGGATTCTTAACCACTGCGCCACCAGGGAATTCACTTGATTATCTTTTTTAAAGCCTGTATTCACTGTCTGGAACTTTATAAAGAGAATTAGTTGACATTTTACAAAAATGAGGCAAAAGATTTCAATGGGTAAGATAATTAAGAATTTGCTTTAAAAGAGTTGACAATTGAAATGAGTTCTACAAAGATTTTAGTTTATACTTTCTCAATATTGTGTCTCAGTGACACTAATATTGGTGATTTTAAAGGTTAGATAGTGATGACAATGGCTACGTGTCCAGACAGGTTAGATTCATTTTGGAGCCAGTAAAGTAGAAGAAAGATCTTCATGGAGCAATGACTCTGGGCTGAACAAACATGACAAAATATGATTATATTCAGAGCACATCAGGTCTACAAGATTGTAGAAAGAAAAATTTGTTTTTGGGAAAAAAACAAACCCAACAGCATTTGATTCAATAGTTTCCTCTGAAACCCAAGTAGAAGGGTGTGTGTGTGCATTTGCAATCAGCCATAGACAGTGACAAGCAGACTAGCATAAGTTATAGCTGTAGAACTGTAGTCTCAGGTCACATGGGCTAGCGTCCTACACGGATGTAATAGCAAGAGTTATGGTACCAGGGCAAGCAAATTGGATGGGGTTCTAAGGAGAGCTTCCAGGGAGTTGGCACTCTGCCAGTATTCTTCTGAACACTGGAGGTTTTTAGATGCAATATCAGTGCAGTTAACTATGTTGATTCTACCTGTTCCTTGAAAGATTTTGATTGATTACATTGGTGGCTTTTGACCATGGGGTGTTAAAAAAAACAAAACTAAAACAAAAAACAGGGGCTTCCCTGATGGCGCAGTGGTTGAGAATCTGCCTGCTAATGCAGGAGACACGGGTTCGAGCCCTGGTCTCGGAGGATCCCACATGCCGCGGAGCGGCTGGGCCCGTGAGCCAAAATTACTGAGCCTGCGCGTCTGGAGCCTGTGCCCCGCAACGGGAGGGGCCGCGATAGTGAAAGGCCTGCGCACCGCGATGAAGAGTGGCCCCCACTTGCCGCAACTGGAGAAAGCCCTCGCACGAACCGAAGACCCAGCACATCCAAAAATAAAAATAAATAAATAAATAAATAAAGAGAAGAGGAACATACTTTGCCTCTGGGTAATTAAAAATGAAAAAAGTATCAAAAAAAAAAAAACCAAAAAACAACACTGATGTGTGGGCCAAACTCCCAGAGATTCTTTTTTTTTTTTTTTTTTTTGACATCTTTATTGGAGTATAATTGCTTTACAATGATGTGTTAGTTTCTGCTGTATAATCAGGTGAATCAGCTATACATATACATACAACCCCATATCTCCTCCCTCTTGCGTCTCCCTCCCACCCTCTATCCCACCCCTCTAGGTGGACACAAAGCACCGGGCTGATCTCCCTGTGCTATGCGGCTGCTTCCCGCTAGCTATTTTACATTTGGTAGTGTATATAAGTCTATGCCACTCTCTCACTTTGTCTCAGCTTACCCTTCTCCCTCCCTGTGTCCTCAAGTCCATTCTCTACATCTGTGTCTTTATTCCTGTCCTGCCCCTAGGTGCTTCAGAACCATTTTTTTTTTTAGATTCCACATATATGTGTTAGCATACAGTATTTGTTTTTCTCTTTCTGGCTTACTTCACTCTGCATGACAGTTTCTAGGTCCATTCACCTCACTACAAATAACTCAATTTTGTTTCTTTTTATGGCTGAGTAATATTCCATTGTATATATGTGCCACATCTTTATCCATTCATCTGTCGATGGACACTTAGGTTGCTTCCATGTCCTGGCTATTGTAAATAGAGCTGCAATGAACATTCTGGTACATGACTCTTTTTGAACTATGGTTTTCTCAGGGTATATGCCCAGTAGTGGCATTGCTGGGTTGTATGGTAGTTCTATTTTTAGTTTTTTAAGGAACCTCCATACTGTTCTCCATAGTGGCTGTATCAATTTACATCCCCACCAACAGTGCAAGAGGGTTCCCTTTTCTCCACACCCTCTCCAGCATTTATTGTTTGTAGATTTTTTGATGATGGCCATTCTGACTGGTGTGAAGTGATACCTCATTGTAGTTTTAATTTGCATTTCTCTAATGATTAGTGACATTGAGCATCCTTTCATGTGTTTCTTGGCAATCTGTATATCTTCTTTGGAGAAATGTCTGTTTAGATCTTCTGCCCATTTTTGGATTGGGTTGTTTGCTTTTTGATGTTGAGCTGCATGAGCTGCTTGTATATTTTGGAGATTAATCGTTTGTCAGTTGCTTCATTTGCAAATATTTTCTCCCATTCTGAGGGTTGTCTTTTCATCTTGTTTATGGTTTCCTTTGCTGTGCTAAAGATTTTAAGTTTCATTAGGTCCCATTTGTTTATTTTTGTTTTTACTTCCATTTCTCTAGGAGGTGGGTCAAAAAGGATCTTGCTGTGATTTATGTCATAGAGTGTTCTGCCTATGTTTTCCTCTAAGAGTTTGATGGTGTCTGGCCTTACATTTAGGTCTTTAATCCATTTTGAGTTTATTTTTGCGTGTGGTGTTAGGGAGTGTTCTAATTTCATTCTTTTACATGGAGCTGTCCAGTTTTCCCGGCACCACTTACTGAAGAGACTGTCTTTTCTCCATTGTATATTCTTGCCTCCTTTATCAAAGATAAGGTGACCATAGGCGTGTGGGTTTATCTCTGGGCTTTCTATCCTGTTCCATTGATCTATATTTCCATTTTTTATGCCAGTACCATACTGTCTTGATTACTGTAGCTTTGTAGTATAGTCTGAGGTCTGGGAGCCTGATTCCTCCACCTCCGTTTTTCTTTCTCAAGATCACTTTGGTTATTCGGGGTCTTTTTTGTCTCCATAAAAATTTTAAGATTTTTTGTTCTAGTTCTGTGAAAAATGCCACTGATAGTTTGATAGGGATTGCATAGAACCTGTAGATTGCTTTGGGCAGCATAGTCATTTTCACAATGTTGATTCTTCCACTCCAAGAACATGGTATAACTCTCCATCTGTTTGTATCATCTGTCATTTCTTTCATCAGTGTCTTATAGTTTTCTGCATACAGGTTTTTGGTCTACTTACATAGGTTTATTCCTAGGTATTTTATTCTTTTTGTTGCAGTGGTAAATGGGAGTGTTTTCTTAATTTCACTTTCAGATTTTTCATCATTAGTGCATAGGAATGCAAGAGATTTCTGTGCATTAATTTTGTATCCTGTTACTTTACCAAATTCATTGATTAGCTCTAGTAGTTTTCTGGTAGCATCTTTAAGATTCTCTATGTATAGTATCATGTCATCTGCACACAGTGACAGTTTTACTTCTTCTTTTCTGATTTGGATTCCTTTTATTTCTTTTTCTTCTCTGATTGCTGTGGCTAACACTTCCAAAACTATGTTGAATAATAGTGGTGAGAGTGGTCAACCTTGTCTTGTTCCTGATCTTAGTGGAAATGGTTTCAGTTTTTCACAATTGAGAACAATGTTGGCTGTGGCTTTGTCATATATGGCCTTTATTATCTTGAGGTAAGTTCCCTCTATGCCTACTTTCTGGAGGGTTTTTATCATAAATGGGTGTTGAATTTTGTCAAAAGCTTTTTCTGCATCGATTGAGATAATCGTATGGTTTTTCTCCTTCAATTTGTTACTATGATTTATAACATTGACTGATTTGCGTATACTGAAGAATCTTTGCATTCCTGGGGTAAACCCCACTTGATCATGGTGTATGATCCTTTTAATGTGCTGTTGGATTCTGTTTGCTAGTATTTTGTTGAGGATTTTTACATCTATGTTCATCAGTGTTATTGGCCTGTAGTTTTCTTTCTTTGTGACATCTTTGTCTGGTTTTGGTATCAGGGTGATGGTGGCCTCGTAGAATGACTTTGGGAGTGTTCCTCCCTCTGCTATATATTGGAAGAGTTTGAGAAGGATAGGTGTTAGCTCTTCTCTAAATGTTTGATAGAATTCACCTATGAAGCCATCTGGTCCTGGGCTTTTGTTTGTTGGAAGATTTTTAATCACCGTTTCAATTTCAGTGCTTGTGATTTGTCTGTTCATATTTTCTATTTCTTCCTGGTTCAGTCTCGGAAGGTTGTGCATTTCTAAGAATTTGTTCATTTCTTCCAGGTTGTCCATTTTATTGGCATATAGTTGCTTGAAGTGATCTCTCATGATCCTTTGTATTTCTGCAGTGTCAGTTGTTACTTCTCCTTTTTCATTTCTTATTCTATTGATTTGAGTCTTCTCCCTTTTTTTCTTGGTAAGTCTGGCTAATGGTTTATCAATTTTGTTTATCTTCTCAAAGAACCAGGTTTTAGTTTTATTGATCTTTGCTATCATTTCCTTCATTTCTTTTTCATTTATTTCTGACCTGATCTTTATGATTTCTTTCCTTCTGGTAACTTTGGGCTTTTTTCCTTCTTCTTTCTCTAATTGCTTTAGGTGTAAGGTTAGGTTGTTTATTTGAGATGTGTCTTGTTTCTTGAGGTAGGATTGTATTGCTATAAACTTCCCTCTTAGAACTGCTTTTGCTGCATGCCATAGGTTTTGGGTCATCGTGTTTTCATTGTCATTTGCTTCTAGGTATTTTTTGATTTCCTCTTTGATTTCTTCAGTGATCTCTTGGTTATTTAGTAGTGTGTTGTTTAGCCTCCATGTGTTTGTATTTTTTACAGATTTTTTCCTGTCATTGATATCTAGTCTCATAACGTTGTGGTCAGAAAAGATACCTGATATGATTTCAATTTTCTTAAATTTACCAAGGCTTGATTTGTGACCCAAGATATGATCTATCCTGGAGAATGTTCCATCAGCACTTGAGAAGAAAGTGTATTCTGTTGTTTTTGGATGGAATGTCCTATAAATATCAATTAAGTCCATCTTGTTTAATGTATCATTTAAAGCTTGTGTTTCCTTATTTTTTTTCATTTTGGATGATCTGTCCATTGGTGAAAGTGGGGTGTTAAAGTCCCCTACTATGATTGTGTTACTGTCGATTTCCCCTTTTATAGCTGTTAGCATTTGCCTTATGTATTGAGGTGTTCGTATGTTGGGTGCATAAATATTTACAATTGTTGTATCCTCTTCTTGGATTGATCCCTTGATCATTAGGTAGTGTCTTTCCTTGTCTCTTGTAATAGTCTTTATTTTAAAGTCTATTTTGTCTGATATGAGAATTGCTACTCCAGCTTTCTTTTGATTTCCATTTGCATGGAATATCTTTTTCCATCCCCTCACTTTCAGTCTGTATGCATCCCTAGGTCTGAAGTGGGTCTCTTGTAGACAGCATATATATGGGTCTTGTTTTTGTATCTATTCAGCCAGTCTATGTCTTTTGTTTGGAGCATTTAATCCATTTACATTTAAGGTAGTTATCAATAGGTATGTTCCTATTATCATTTTCTTAATTGTTTTCAGCTTTTTATTGTAAGTCTTTTGCTTCTCTTGTGTTTCCTGCCTAGAGAAGTTCCTTTAGCATTTTTTGTAGAGCTGGTTTGGTGATGCTGAATTCTCTCAGCTTTTGCTTGTCTGTAAAGGTTTTAATTTCTCCATCGAATCTGAATGAGATCCTTGCTGGGTAGAGTAATCTTGGTTGTAGGTTTTTCTCTTTCATCACTTTAAATATGTCCTGCCACTCCCTTCTGGCTTGCAGAGTTTCTGCTGAAAGATCAGCTGTTAACCTTATGGGGATTCCCTTGTATGTTAATTGTTGCTTTTCCCTTGCTGCTTTTAATATTTTTTCTTTGTACTTAATTTTTGATAGTTTAATTAATATGTGTCTTGGTGTGTTTCTCCTTAGATTTATCCTGTATGGGACTCTTTGCACTTCCTGGATTTGATTGACTATTTCCTTACTCATATTAGGGAAGTTTTCAACTATAATCTCTTCAAATATTTTCTCAGTCCCTTTTTTTCCCTCTTCTTCTGGGACCCCTATAATTCAAATGTTGGTGGATTTTATGTTGCCCCAGAGGTCTCTGAGATTGTCCTCAATTCTTTTCATTCTTTTTTCTTTATTCTGCTCTGCAGTAGTTATTTCCACTATTTTATATTCCATATCACTTATCTGTTCTTCTGCCTCAGTTATTCTGCTATTGATTCCTTCTAGAGAATTTTAAATTTCATTTATTGTGTTGTTCATCATTGTTATTTTGCTCTTTATTTCTTCTAGGTCATTATTAAAAGTTTCTTGTATTTTCTCCATTCTATTTCCAAGATTTTGGATCATCTTTAATATCATTACTCTGAATTATTTTTCAGGTAGACTGCCTATTTCCTCTTCATTTGTTTGGTCTGGTGGGTTTTTACCTTGCTCCTTCACCTGCTGTGTATTTCTCTGCCTTCTCATTTTGCTTAACTTACTGTGTTTGAGGTCTCCATTTCACAGGCTGCAGGTTCGTAGTTCCTGTTGTTTTTGGTGTCTGCTCCCAGTGGGTAAGGTTGGTTCAGTGGGTTGTGTAGGCTTCCTGATGGAAGGGAGTGGTACCTGTGTTCTGGTGGATGAGGCTGGATCTTATCTTTCTGGTGGGCTGGACCATGTCCGATGGTGTGTTTTGGGGTGTCTGTGAACTTATTATGATTTTAGGCAGTGTCTCTGCTAATGGGTGGGTTTGTGTTCCTGTCTTGCTAGTTGTTTGACATAGGGTGTCCAGCACTGTAGCTTGCTGGTCGTTGAGTGGAGCTGGGTCTTAGCGTTGAGATGGACATCTCTGAGAGAGCTTTCACCATGTGATATTACGTGGGGCCAGGAGGTCTCTGGTGGACCAATGTCCTGAACTTGTCTCTCCCACCTTGGAGGCTCAGGCTTGACACCCAGCCGGAGCACCAAGACCCTGTCAGCCACACGGCTCAGAAGAAAAGGGAGAAAAAGAAAGAAAGAAAGAAAACATAAATAAATAAAATAAAATAAAGGTATTAAAATAGAAAAAAATATTAAACACAAAACAATTAAAAAGTAATAAAAAAGAGAGAGAGAAAGAAAGAAGAGAGCAACCAAACCAAAAAATAAATCTGCCAATGATAGAAACGCTAAAAACCATACTAAAAAAAAAAAACTCCAAAAACAAACAAACAAAGAAACAAAAAACAGACAGTCAGAACCCTAGGACAAATGGCAAAAGCAAAGCTATATAGACAACATCACCCAAAGAAGCATACACATACACACTCACAAAAAGAGAAAAAGGAAAAAAAAATATATATATATAAAATTTAAAAAGGGAAGAGAGTGACCAAATCAATAAACAAATCTACCAATGATAATAAGCTCTAAATACTAAACTAAGATAAACATATAACCAGAAACAAATTAATGCAGAAAGCAAACCCCAAGTCTACAGTTGCTCACAAAGTCCACCGCCTCAATTTTGGGGTGATTTGTTGTCTATTCAGGTATTCCACAGATGCAAGGTACATCAAGTTGATTGTGGAGATTTAATCCACTGCTCCTGAGGCTGCTGGGAGAGATTTCCCTTTCTCTTCTTTGTTGCCACAGCTCCTGGGGTTCAGCTTTGGATTGGCCCCGCCTCTGCATGTAGGTCGCCTGAGGACGTCTTTTGGGAAGTCTGAGGTTTTCTGCCAGCGTTCAGGATGTGTTCTGTAGGAGTTGTTCCACATGTAGATGTAGCTTTGATGTATTTGTGGGGAGGAAGGTGATCTCCATGTCTTACTTCTCCGCCATCTTGAAGGTGCCCCTCCTGTATTCTTGAAAAGATACCATAGAGACTTGAGGTGTAGGTCTGTCTCCTCAGTTCTTCATGGCTGGCCAGTTAGCTGTGGCTTTCCTGTTCTCAGTTTGTCAAGTCAGAGAGTCCGGGTAAGATGGTAAATGCACAAAATAATCCACCTTGCTAACTCTGAAGGATTGCTAAACCTTCAGGAAGTGCTGGGCGGACCTCCAGGATCCCAGAGATTCTTGATTTAATCGAAATGAGTGATACCTAGACAGTGGTATGTTTTTACATGCTTCTCAAGTGATTCTGAACTGTGCCTGGGTTGAGACCTGATAGCTTAGGTGCCGAGGAGCCCTTCCTGACTGGAACTCTTCTGGGGGATGCGGGTATGCCTTCCTATAGTCAGGAGCCCTCCACATCACTGCCATATTCTCTGGGAGGATGTAGGGCTAGTTGGAATGGGGGCTAATAATGTGCTATCCATGTCCTTTCATTAAGTTGGCTCCCCTTAGCTGAGTTGTCAAGTTCAACTGTGAAGACCCCTATATGTCATCAGATTTCTTATCATTGGAGACCAGGACAGCCTCTGAAACCAGAAGAGAAAAATATTTTTAGGTCAGATCTTAACAGAAGACTTCTCAGGACAAATTTCTATTCTGTGTCTGGCCTAGATGTAACTATCAGGAATTGCTTGTCAGATCAGGTCAAAGCAGTTCTGTGCTGCCTGTGAAGAAATGAGTATTATATGCCAGGAAGTCACTGACTGAAACCAGCCTGTCTTCTCTGGGCACATAGCCTTATTCTATGGCTCTTTGTGGCTGGACTTATACAGAAAGCACTATTTCCACTTTAGAATGAGAACTGAGAATGCAGATGGATTCCCTGAATTTGAGTGAATGAAGCAATGCCCGCCCCCCTTTCACCCAAAAGCAGGAAATGACTTTCTTTTTTATTTCCTATAACAAGATGTGTTTCTTATCAGGACAACGACATCAACTTTGTTACTGTAGGCAACTCATATTAACCAATTATTTTTCCCTTTAATAAATGAGTTTAAATATTTTTCTTTTTGTTACTTATTTTTGCATTAAAAAAGTACTACATACTTCATCAAGAAACCTTAATAATTTGGAAAAGAAAAATGAAAAAGAAAAAGAAAGGGTAATCTTACTATTCAGAATGTCACATTTACCATTTTGGTTTATGTCTTTTCAGATCTTGTTTTTGTTTTTTAATTTTAGGAAAAACACAACTGACAAGAACAGGGCAGGACCCAATCCTAATAAGGAACTAAAATAGTTAAAAGAGTCTAAGAAAAGATCAAGACAGAAGCTCAGTTATAAGAAGTAAGAAGCCCAGTAATCAAACTTGGACACCACGAGAAATAGACATTGAAACATGGAGTGTTGGTCTGAAGGCTAAGAAGTGTTTGATTTCTCAGTATAGGATAGGTTCTGGAAACTAGGATCAGGTGGAGATTTAAATGGCCCCATCTTTGGGGAAGTGGAGGGCTACAGAGTTCAGGAAATAAGCTGGGTCAAACAAGTATCTTTCTTATTACATCATGGCCATTTTTTTCCTTTGAAATATCCTTTAAAACAATCCCTCCTCTCTACTCACGTAAAGCAAATGCAGCCTGGTTGTCTTCTCTGACTGAGAATCTTCCTTTCCCCAGATGACCCTACATACTGCTGCCAGATGAGTCTCCTTAAACTGCTATTTTAACATTATCTTTCCCCTCCTTAGAGATAAAAAACGGCTCTAATTCTTGAATTGGGTTAGTTCCAAACTTCTCGCCCTGGCTTTCACGGTTCCCTATAACGTAGCACTAACCCATTTATTCAGCTTTGTTTTTTTATGTCATACTTTCATTCTCTCTCACTCCAATCAGGCTGAATGACTAATTGCCCTAAAAGTGCATCATTCTCCTTACCATTGTCCCTACCCTCATCCCCATATTACCGTCTTGTCTGGCATGTCCTACCTTCTTACCTCTGCCTATTGTCAATCCTTCAAGGCTTGGATCTAGTAGCAGCTCCTTCACAATATGTCCCTCAATAAATCCACACTGATTTATGTTTTCTTAGACCTACCACACCAGTCATAATTTATCACTACTTACTTACTACTTTGTATTAGTCACCGTTTTATTTTTGTTATCTGTTCCTTTTCAACTTGATTGCAAGCTCACTGAAAATAAAATCTATAGCTGGGTCATTTCTCATCTAGTATATAGGGTCAACTTTGTATAAATACATAAATACTCAGCTTATTAGATAGAATAGAGATTGTACATAGAAAAATTTAATATTCAAATTCTATTACAGTGGATTTTCCTAGGATTTTAAAAGAAATTATGTTTTGCTTTCTCCACTCACTGAAATAGTTTTCCTATTTATGCAACATAATTCAGCATATGCAACACAATACATAAACATCATACAACAAATGCATCAATAATAAAGCTTAGGAAAGACTAACTTACAGGTATAATAATCAAACTCAAATATTTTTTCCTCTCTTTTCATATTCATCAATGTCATTAAAGCAGATTCACTCAAAGTACTCCAGGGTATATATGAGTTTATCATCCTCATGATGACTTTATGTGCTCAAGGATAAGAAGTTATATTCTTTTTTTAAAATTTTATTTTATTTTATTTATTTATTTTTGGCTGTGTTGGGTCTTCACTGCTGCATGCGGTCTTTCTCTAGTTGTGGCAAAAGGGGGCTACTCTTCATTGAGGTGCTCGGGCCTCTCACTGTGGTGGCTTCTCTTGTTGCGGAGCATGGGCTCTAGGCTCACAGGCTCAGTAGTTGTGACGCACTGGCTTAGTTGCTCTGCATGGCATGTGGGATCTTCCTGGACCAGGGCTTGAATCCATGTCCCCTGCATTGGCAGGCAGATTCTTAACCACTGCGCCACCAGGGAAGCCCCAGAAATTATATTCTTTTTTTTTTTTTAAGTTATATTCTTTATCTAAGTTCATTTAACTACTATTTTATCTATGTTTGCCTTCCACAGTTATACTGGAATTATATATTTAGGAAAAATAGAATCTTGAGGACCCATATTTAAAGAACATGTAAAATGGTAATGATTATAAAATTAAATAAATTATAAAATAACAAGCCCAGCCATGAGAAAGTACCAGCACAGATAAGAACTGTCATCTGGGTACCGTTTCCTCTTGGAAGACAGAACCATGGATGTAGAGGGCCGACTGTAAGTTATACTCGGATTTTTGACTCTGTGTTGGGCGCTTGGCACCCTAACATCCACTTTGTTCAAGGTTCAACTGTATATCCTTTCAGTGCTTTCTAATGTAGTTTGGTTCATAACATATATCAAGTTATGTAACATTTATCAGGGACATTTTCCCATGAAATATATGCAAATACACATTTTTATAGGCTCATAGTCTTCCATTGGATTTAACCAATCTCTATCAATAGACATTAGTTTGAGTCACAATATTCCATTGTCTCTAACCCTTTTAACCATTTAGTTTGCTTGTTTATTTTGTCTTTGCGCTAGTATAAACACTGCACAAAAAACATATATATTCTTGTACCTACATCTGTGTGCCCTTGACAGATTAAGAAACATGATTTAAAATTTTTTCTTCTGCTTATGTATTCATTGAAAACAATCACAGAAATAAGCAAAATCTCAAAGAAAAATCACCCATAAGCTTGACATTCAGAGATAATCACTCATAACATAAGGATCTCTGTCCTTCCAAATTCTCTGTTTATCTGTATGGTTCATTTTATTTTATTTTTTTTATTGATGTATAGTTGATTTACAATATTATATTAGTTTCAGATTACACCATAGTGATTCAATATTTTTATAGATTATACCCCAAAGTTACTATAAAATAATTATCTATATGGTTTTAAAGGATAACAATATTCATTTGTTTCTCAGTAGAATCAAAATTCAAAAATTCCTTTGTTCCCATTGCATCCAATGATGTGATTATAAGCTCTCATCAGAAAAAAAAAAAAAAAGTTTGCCTTGGAATATATACCTGGAACTAAATATCTTAGAAAATATATGTGCAGTTGTGAATGTTGCTTTTTCTGTTCCTTTAAAACCCTTGGAGTCCAGCTATTTTTCAGTAATGAAAACATCTACAATTCTGGAGGCTGAGCCATGCCAGGTGTTGGTGAAGACAAGATTGGGTAGAAGAGCAGGGCAGCCAAAATGTGCCTGCACTCACCTGCAAATACCTTTGGAGATAGACCAGGTTACTGTCTTATCACCTTCTCTGGGGAGGTGGGAGTTGGGTGTCTCTGTCCTAAGGAGGAGGGGAAAGGGCAATACCGTGATTTCCAGTTCTAAATTTCAGCTTTTTCCTTCCCTTGGAAAGATGGTTTGGGACGAACTCAAACTTCCATTTAAAGTACACACAGCACTTTGAAATGATAAGTTGTCATTTGGGATACGTCACTTGCTTTTAACTTACTTTCTGTGTACGAAATTTCTAGTTTATCAAGAAGTTTCATCCTCTGTAAAGTGAGGAACGTGGACCAGGTGATTCATACAGTTTTTCTCGGCTGCGAGCTACAGAATTCCAGGATTCTAACTCTAATCCTTAAATATTGAAGGGATACCATCACACACTGCCCAGCACAAAACAGGCTCTTGGTAAACATCTGTTGAGTTAAATTAAACAGGGACAGAAAAGATTAAAGCTAACTAGATTAATTACTCTATAAAAAAAACAGAGACTCTGTATAAATGAAAAAAGCAAATTCCACTGTGGCAGGATGTCCGGTAATTATTTTGCTCTTAATTAGTCTTAAGCTGATGATTGCCAAAACTTTGACTGGTAATAGAAGTAGAGCCTCAGATATAATATAACCAGATTGAGGAAATAAATACTAAAGTTTGAATTCATTCTGACTGGACACTTAATTAAAGTATGGCAAATCAGAGAAGAATCCATTGCAGATATTCAAGAAAGATGGAAGGCACCTAGTGGATAGAAAGGAATGACCCCTATGTTTATACTTCATCTCACCCTCCTTTGTCATCAGAGTAGAACTAGTAGGAATTCTCTTCCATCTCACATACTCACCTCTTGTTCTGCATGCTGCCCTTTGATGACTTCTTGTCCTCAAGATTGTTCACTTAAACAAGTTTCCCCTCTCTAAATACATTGGAGGTCGGCCTGGGGGTAACCCAGACGTACCACAGAACTTGTCCCAGGTCACCCCCTCTTCAAGAGAAATGGGAAAGACCTGAAGGCGCTGGTGCTGAAATCTGGAGTGAACTCATGG
Organism: Balaenoptera acutorostrata; assembly: GCF_949987535.1. Classification (NCBI taxonomy): domain Eukaryota; kingdom Metazoa; phylum Chordata; class Mammalia; order Artiodactyla; family Balaenopteridae; genus Balaenoptera; species Balaenoptera acutorostrata. Next base: position 58,824,734 of record NC_080080.1, on the reverse strand, counting down.
GAGGCTGAGCCACATGGACACCCAGGTTGGTTAAAATGTGAGTATCCTCAATGATCTATTCTCATACTCTTAGATTGTGTCTTTAAAGGGAAAGTGTCAAGAGGAAAAATTAGGTAGTTATGGGATCTGAAAAACTGAAGTCTCCAAACACTTTAACTCAATATAAAGTCAAACAATTTTTTTAAATTTAAATGAAATTGGAGGATTGTCTCAATGCTTTATTTTGAAACTGCATGTCTGGTTTCAGCCAATCTAACTCAGTATCTCAAACACCCATGGGACATACATGACTTTCAGAACATGAATGCCAACCACTGTTATCAAGTCAACACTGAATTTAAGACACACTTCACTTTACCAAGCACTTACAGGTGTGAGGTAGCCCAAGTGCATTTAGTCTTTGAAAAGATTTATGGTTATCTGCAGGGGGTATATACGTGTGTGAGTATTCTCACAAATGAATATATGAGATTTGCATCTTTAGAAAATGTGCATATCTTGTTTTTGTTGTCATGCCATAACAAACTAGTACAGTTATTGCAAGAATGCCCAGGAAATTTCCTCATGACAAAAAATCAACCACGTTTTTCCTGTCACCATGGAGTATTCTGCCTGCCTATGATAGACTACTTGAAAAACAGAACTGAAATGATACTCAAGTAGACCTTGTCTACCAATGTGATAATGTCAGTCCAATTAGTACAATGTGTACCTGCATTACGTAGTGTGACGTCGGTCACTAAGGCAATTCCTGTAAGTCATATTTACTTTAACTTGTAGACCATTCCATTTATTTGCTTCCGTTTATAATCCTTTAGGATTTCCAGATTGTGCCAAATGGGTCATCTGAATCCATGTGCAGAGTGTACAGAGAATTTGAGGTGCTCTCACATTGTTGACTCCCTGTGGGGAGCCTTTTTTGGAATGTAAAATTGTGTTCACACCCTAGGAGGTCCTTTGCAGCCAAGGTCATACGGGGTCTGTCTCTCCTACCAGATCATCAGCAATGCGAGTTCAGGGACTATAGTCTCAGCGTGTTTGCCTCAACTTAATAAATATTAGTTGAATAAACAATTATATCCGCAAACAGGAATAATTAGCAAAATTGTTAAAGCTCATTTATTCTTTTCCTCTCAAGTTTGAATTAATATGTTCTGTTACTAATAAGGGCATTCGTGCTTGAGATGGAGGCTATTTTTTTCTAAAGATAAATGAGTAAAAGTTATCCTTCCTTAGGGCTACCGTTTGGTACAGTGCCTGACTCATCTTGGGTTCAGTAAATTGTTCTTGACTTAAATGGACTTAGCCACCCTATATATTACAAAGATCCATTCAGATGATAATAATTTTACCCTGCTGAGTACTTTCAAACTGAAATTACATAGGAAAATAATTTTTAATTAATATAAATAATATCTAAAGTGCCTAGAAAAATACTTGGCATCTAGTAAGTACTCAGTACGTATTAATTCTTTCCCTCACACATATTTTTATTATTATTATTATTATTGTATTTTTATTTTTGTCTGCATTGGGTCTTCGTTGCTGTGCGCGGGCTTTCTCTAGTTGCGGTGAGCGGGGGCTACTCTTCGTTGCGGTGCATGGCTTCTCATTGCTGTGGCTTCTCTTGTTGTGGAGCACAGGCTCTAGGCACGCGGGCTTCAGTAGTTGTGGCACGTGGGCTCAGTAGTTGTAGCTCATGCGCTGTAGAGCGCAGGCTCAGTAGTTGTGGTGCACGGGCTTAGTTGTTCTGCGGCATGTGGGATCTTCCCGGACCAGGGCTCGAACCCATGTCCCCTGCATTGGCAGGAGGATTCTTAACCACTGTGCCAACAGGGAAGTCCCCCTCACACATATTTTAAAAGCATACTGAAAACCCTAACTCTAAAGCTTGGTGGAAATACATAAAATTAATGTAAGTAGAGGGCAAATGGCAAAAAGAAAAGCTCAGAATTATCTTTTGACCTAGCAAAGAGGTTTAACTATCTCATCAGAATTTCCATATGTTACCCTGCCCTTCTCATGTTTTTTGGCATCATAGTGAAAATGCATCTAAATTAAGGTTGCCAGATAAAATACACAGCACTTAGTTAAATTTGAATTTCAGACAAACAATAAGTACATTTTCAGCATAAATATGTCCCATGTAATATTTGGGACATACTTATGCTAAAGAATTACTAGTTGTTTATTTGATATTCAAATTTAACTGGGCACCCTGTTCAATTTTTTTTAATTTTAATTTTTAGCTTATAAACAGTATAAATTTATTTCTCATAGTTATGGAGGCTGGGAAGTCCAAGATCAAAGCACTAGCAGATTTGGTGTCTATTGAGGACCCACTTCCTGGTTCATAGATATCTTTCTTCTTGCTGTAACCTCACATGGCAGGAGGGGTGGCACTGTATTTTTATTTTCTAAATCCGGCAACCCTAATCTAATAGCAATGAGTACCGGCAGTATGAAAACCAGTAATACTTTGGTGAGCTCTTTTTTTCTTTTTCTTAAAGAATGTTTGATTGGCAGTTGACCAATTTCTTTAAAGTTTTTAAGCTAATTTTTTCCTCATCCTACACCTATGGTTAGTTTGCAGGGTGATTTCACCTTCCTTCAAAAAAAAATGCTCTAGAATCAAAATGTCTATTTTGACTCTCCATGGTCACCAGAATGTGGCTTACAAGAAGGGAACAGTTGTTAGTCCTGGCTAAAAGCCAGACATTTGGTGCAGAATTATCAGTTGCTTATTCTACTAGAAGTTTCAGTGGAAGCTTGTAAAGCAGGTTTTCCTTATTGGTTTGGATCGAGTAGCCAGGAGACCATTTACATTGCTGTTTATTTTCATTGCATAGTGAAGAGCCCCAAGCATTCACACTGAAGAAGACAGGGCAAAGCTCGATAAGCAGTGTGGCTATGGGCTAATGACCAGCTTGTGACCTCACCACTAAGCTCTGGGGCACAGAGCAGAGCAGCAGTGAGCCAAGTTTGGATGGACACCACCAGCAAAGAAAGAAAAACCAGAAGTTTTACTAAATTGGTCATTTTGTGGACATGTTTTTCCTCATTACTCACCACTCTCAAGAAGCCATATAAATCATCTCATGCCTGAAATCTAAAATTCCAAAGAGCTGGGTAGGTGAGCAGCTGTGAGAGGCTGAGGCCTCTTGCCAACATAAAACCCGAAGAACATTCCGGGTCTTTAGCCAGCTCCCCAAAGCCCTCTTCCCTTCCTACTCGGAGCCCTGGGGATTGGCCAGCCTGTTTCCTTTCCACTGTTACCACCTGTTATTTCCAACTGCGTTTCTCTCCTCCCTTGGTACAGAAGACAGCCCCACAGCTTCTGGCCTACCTTGTTCATACCGACTGCCATTTATTGACCGCTCACCGTGCATCAGGCTCTCTACTATGTACTTTTTTTTTTTTTAAGTTTAATTTTATTTATTTATTTATGGCTGTGTTGGGTCTTCGTTTCTGTGCGAGGGCTTTCTCTAGTTGCGGCAAGTGGGGGCCACTCTTCATCGCGGTGCGCGGGCCTCTCACTATCGCGGCCTCTCTTGTTGCGGAGCACAGGCTCCAGACGCGCAGGCTCAGTAATTGTGGCTCACGGGCCCAGTTGCTCCGCAGCATGTGGGATCTTCCCAGACCAGGGCTCGAACCCGTGTGCCCTGCATTGGCAGGCAGATTCTCAACCACTGCGCCACCAGGGAAGCCCTCTACTGTGTACTTTATACCATAATATTGTTTAATCTTTATTCTAGTCTTGAGATAGGCATTGCTGCCTCCCATCTTACTGAGGAGGAACTGAAATTCTGGGAGGTCAAAGAACCTACCAAGAGCTTAAGTAATGAAGATGCACTTCAAATACAGTTATTTTACCTCAGCGCAGTTCCTGAGTCAAGCGACATCACTTGTCTAGGTGACACTGCCAGTAAAACCATAAGAAATGGGCTTTCCCTAATTTAGCACCAGATCGTCTCACAGGAGAATACAGAGACCACAGACGTGGTAATAATGGATCTTTGAGGCTTAATGAGACTTTCTGAGGTGAGATGAGGAGATAGATAAGCAATCTGGTAAAGAAGTGGTTTTCAAACTTTGATGTATACGACATGGCTCCAGTTATTAAAGAGTTAAGTGGTAGAGTGTGGCTTCCTTCAGTACTGGGAGGCAGAACTGTAAAAAAGGAAATGCAAAGGAAGACCGTCAATGTTTTGAAAGTAGTTTGCTCAGGCCACATATATGATAATGGTGGAGGCACAGAGGCCCGAGTCAGTAACATCTGGCAGGGAGATGGGTGAGGTGAGGGCAGGGAAGGTTTTAGAAGAGAAGTACCACTTGATTTAATTTCACCTTATTACTTTATTTTTTCATTTTTATTTTTTTATAAATTTATTTATTTATTTATTTTTGGCTGCATTGGGTCTTCGTTGTTGCATCTTAGTTGCTGCGCGGGGGCTTTCTCTAGTTGCAGCGAGTGCGGGCTACTTTTCGTTGTGGTGGCTTCTCTTGTTGCAGAGGTTGGGCTCTAGGCACGCGGGCTTCAGTAGTTGTGGTGCATGCGCTCAGTGGTTGTGGCTCGCGGGCTCTAGAGTGCAGGCGCAATAGTTGTAGTGCACAGGCTTAGCTGCTCCACGGCATGTGGGATCTTCCCGGACCAGAGCTTGAACCCGTGTCGCCTGCACTGGCAGGCAGATTCTCAACCACTGCGCCACCAGGGGAGTCCCCACCTTATTACTTTAGCTAGAACTCAATCTAGTCCCCTTTTTTGGGGATTTTTTTTTAAACCTCTTTTTTTTTTTTGGCCAAAAGAACGCTGCTTCCTCATATGGAGTCTATGAGATTCTTTCTGCTCTCTTTGGCATAAAAATAATCTTGGTCCTCTTAATTTCCTGGTTCTTCACTCTGCAGTGTGAGAGATACAAGGTCTGCTGATAGTTCAAGAACTAGCTTCTTCCAATACAGCAAAACTTTAACAATGATTCCTTGCAAACATTTGCAGGTACTTATATTTTACAGTTTGCCGCAAGCCTGTGATAAAATTGATTTACAGCATAAATAGGTTCTTAAAGGAAATGTTCCTCTTTTCTTCCTAAATATTTTGAAAGCATTCCAATAAAGCTAAATAATTTTGAAAAATAGATATTATTCACAGAAATAGAAATGGGATCACAGGGGAATCTAATAGTAGGTAATAAGGATGATACTGGCATAAGAAAATCTGTGCGGATTTAGTGCACAGCAGCTGAATTTTGTGTGTGGTAGCGAGCATACATCAAATATCTCCAGAGGAGGAAAGAGAGAAAGAACTGAGTTTTATTACCAGCCTTCTCTATGCTTAGAATGTTCATTCTCCATCTTATTTAATCCTCATAACAATCTTTAGCTGCAAATGATATTTTTCTGCATGTTCTTACCGATCCTACAATCCTTATACTTCCTCTCAGGACAACCTCTAGTTAATTATTTAACACAAAACAAAATGAAACAACACATTGCTTTAATGTGATTTAGGGAAGAGTGAAGTAACAGATTCTCACTCTTTGATACATTCTTTCTATACTTAGCAGTGCAACAGTAAAATCACACAGAAAGTAGTGTTATTGAATCATATAAAAAATACAGTAGGTAACAATTTATCAGTGTCTTGGAAAATGACATCAGGAAGATGTAGAGAGGAGGAGGATTCCAGTGAGAGAGACTCAGTATGTAGAAGGCAGGGAAGTATGAAATAATGGGGAAAAAAACGAGAAGGAAGACCGTAAATGATTCAGGATTGCTACAGAGCAAGGGTTGGCAAACTATGACCATAGGCCAAAAATGGCCAGTCATCCAGTTTTATATGGCTTGTGAGCTAAAAATGGTTTTTACAACACTTTAAAATGTTTGGAAAACAATCACAAGAAGGATATTTTATGATGCATGAAAATTATATGAAATTCAATTTGTGTCCATAAATATAGTCTTATTGGAATGCAGATACACTCACTTGTTTACATAATATATATAGTTGCTTTCACGCAGCAACTGCAGAGTTGAGTAATTGAAGCAGAGGATGCATGAAGCGCTCCCATTGCTTCCCACTGCTGGTCAGTGCACTGTGCATCGTAGTGATGTCCTTATAACGCTACAGCATTTTGAGTGTGACACATATCAGTACACCAGAGCATTTACATTTATTACCAGTGCACACCTATCATGTCAAAACAAGAAAAGAAAAGTAGGGTTTTTTTTTTAAATTAATTAATTAATTAATTTTTGGCTGCATTGGGTCTTTGTTGCTGCGCGAGGGCTTTCCCTAGTTGCGGCGAGTGCTGGCTACTCTTCGTTGCGGTGTGCGGGCTTCTCATTGAGGTGGCTTCTCTTGTTGCGGAGCACAAGCTCTAGGCCCGCGGGCCGGCTCGCAGGCTCAGTAGTTGTGGCTCGCAGGCTCTAGAGCGCAGGCTCAGCAGCTGTGGCACACGGGCTTAGTTGCTCCATGCTATGTGGGAATCTTGCTGGACCAGGGCTCAAACCCATGTCCCCTGCATTGGCAGGCGGATTCTTAACCACTGCGCCACCAGGGAAGTCACGAGAAAAATAGGTTTTGAATGTCACGTTTTAAGGCAAAGTGGAGTGTGGATTATTTTGTTATTATATGGCAAAGGATTGTGTTTATTATGCAAAGACATGATAGCTGTGCTAAAAGAATACAATATACATTGGCATTACCAGACTAAGCCCTCATCACAATATTCCAACTCACAGGAAAGTCACAGTCAGAAGAAATAGACAATTTTAACTTAACACAGAATATCTCATCACAGCAAAATTTCTGCACAAAAATAAAAAATGAAAATGGGGCTGCAATCAAAGGAGGTTTCGGAGTGATTTGTTATTCAAGCAGAAAGCCATTTACCAATACGAGTTAATTAAATTGTGCTTGATTCCAACAGCTGAAGAAATCTGTACATAAAAATAAACATGTTTAAGACTGTTAGCCTCTTAGTGAGAACAGTTGCTTGCAGAGTTGAGGACCTGGGGAGCAACGTCAACAGTTAATTTAAAAACAAGGCAAATGATTTTGCACTGTGTTCCTTGGTTCTGGATGAGTTGACAGATGTTACTGAGCCTCCTCAATGGTTGGTTATTCAAGGAGTCCAGGTGGAGTTTGAAGTGACTGAAGAATTAGCCTCTGTGAAAAGTATGCGTGGAAAAAGTATAGGCGAGATAGAAGTTGAGAAACATGAATTCAGCACAACCTGAAGCGGAATCTGCTATGGCGTGTGACAACTGATGATGGGAAAAATATGTGTGCAACAGAAAAAGGCTCAGTTGGACAAACTTACAAAGCTTGTGAAAAAGGAAGGTTTTTCACTATTTGTTCATTAGGAGCTAGTTTGCAGAAAATACGTGACTTTATCGTTTTCTTGAAATCTACTGTGTGTTATTGCAGTTTCAGGGGTGAACTTCATTGCTGTCGAGGACTTAACAATCGTTAGTTCCAAGAATTATTATCAGAAATTGAAGCTGAGGATTTCCCTGGTGGCGCGGTGGTTAAGAATTCACCTGCCAGTGCAGGGGACACGGGTTCGAGCCCTGGTCCGGGAAGATCCCACATGTCACGGAGCAACTAAGCCAGCGCACCACAAAGAAGAGTAGCTCCCACTCACCGCAACTAGAGAAAGCCTGCACTCAGCAACAAAGACCCAACGCAGCCAAAAATAAATAAATAAATAAATAAATAAATAAATAAATAAATAAATAAAAGAAATAGAAGCTGAATGTCTTGACCTGCCTAATTACAGAGCAGTTCAATGGCTTAGTGGTAACGTTTTATTGTGATTTTTTAAAGTTTAGGGCTGAAACTGATTTTTTTTTTTTTTTTTTCCTGAATGAGAAGAGCTACTCTCAAGTATTATTACGGAACACTGAATGGCTTAGTAATAGCTTTTGCTTCAAATCAGATAATGTTTCTTAATGAATACAACTTAAATTACTAGTTAAAACAGTTCTTGTATGTGCAAATTATACCCTGGTAAAGTCATTTTGAAGACAATGTTGTTTAAATTACAAATAACGTCAAGTTACTTTATATACTCCCATGCTGTGAAAAGTGAAAACAAGAAGTAACATCTCCATTTCCACAGAAATTTACAAACGATATATTTTCTAAGCTCTAACTACAGTACTAGCAGAGTTTTTGGATCTCAGTGCAAGATCCAAAGGAAATTTCCATGTTTCAAAATCCATTTAACTATATCATTGAGGAGCTTCCACCTAAGTTTCAATTAGAAGTGATTAATCTGCAATGTAATGATATGCTGAAAAGCAAATATTGAGAAGAATCGAATTCTATAAATTCATTGCCTTCCCAGCAATTAATATGTTCAATTAAAATTCTATGCTAATGGTTGGTATCAGTATTTGACAATACCTATCTCTGTAAAAAGACATTTTCAAAGATAAATACATAAAATCTCATTCTAGATTAGTATCAACAGATAATTGCAATACATTTTGATAATAGGAAACACTAATATTGAACCCTAATTAAGTAAAATGTTATTTCCACAAATTCCGTTCTTCTCACTAGACTTGTATTACAAATAATTGTACTCAATTATTATTACTATATTTTAAATTTAATCAATAAAACTTTGTGGAAATTTGTTTTCTGTTTTTTTTTTTATTTTTATTTTTTTTACAAACAACTTTGACAATGAAGTTTATGTCCCCTCTGCACACCAACAAATCACTATATTCACCCACATTGACCCAAACCTTTTTATCCCCCTAGGTCTACACTACCAGCCTTCTGTAGTGATCACCATAATGTACTCCAATGGCAAAAGGTAAACCACCTGGTCTATTGATAAAAATGTAAATCTGGAATAAGTAAATAGAAAAGGCATTTTTAAAATGAAGGGTTTTTTTTGGACATTCAGGTGCTCATTCTTGGTTTTTTTTTTTTTGACTAACTGGATGTTTATTTAAGCAGCTCCCTACCATTGATCATTAAGCTTATTTCCAACATTTTATATTATAAACAGCATTTTCATGACTATCCACGAAACTAGAGTTGTCTTTCTTTCCCATAGCATATTAGCTTTCTCAAAACTGCATTTTTTTGAATTTTATTTTACTTATTTTTTTATACAGCAGGTTCTTATTAGGTATCCATTTAATACATATTAGTGTATATATGTCAATCCCAATCTCCCAATTCACCACAGTGCCTCCACCTGCCCACCCCACGGTTTTCCCCCCTTGGTGTCCATACATTTGTTCTCTACATCTGTGTCTCAATTTCTGCCCTGCAAACCGGTTCATCTGTACCATTTTTCTAGGTTCCACATATATGCGTTAATATACGATATTTGTTTTTCTCTTTCTGACTTACTTCACTCTGTATGACAGTCTCTAGATTCATCCACATCTCTACAAATGACCCAATATCGTTCCTTTTTATGGCTGAGTAATATTCCATTGTATATAAGTACCACATCTTTATCCATTCATCTCTTGATGGGCATTTAGGTGGCTTCCATGACCTGGCTATTGTAAATAATGCTGCAATGAACATTGGGGTGCATGTGTGAAATTTGTTTTCTCTCTATTTTATTTTTAGTTATTTTTATTATTTATTTATTTATTATTATTATTATTTTTAAATTTATTTTATTTTATTTTTGGCTGCATTGGGTCTTCGTTGCTGTGCATGGGCTTTCTCTAGTTGCGGTGAGCAGGGGCTACTCTTCATTGCGGTGCACAGATTTCTCATTGCGGTGGCTTCTCTTGCTGCAGAGCATGGGCTCTAGGGTGCACAGGCTTCAGTAGTTGTGGCACATGGGCTCAGTAGTTGTGGCTTGCGGGCTCTAGAGCGCAGGCTCAGTAGTTGTGGCACATGGGCTTAGTTGCTCCATGGCATGGGGGATCTTCCCAGACCAGGGTTCGAACCCATGTCCCCTGCATTGGCAGGTGAATTCTTAACCACTGTGCCACCAGGGAAGCCCTCTATTTTATGTTTAATTTTTTTTTTAATTGAAGTATAGTTGATTTACAGTGTTATGCTAATTTCTGCTGTACAGCAAAGTGACTCAGTTATACATGTATATACATTCTTTTTTATATCCTTTTCCATTATATTGGGTATTGTTCCCTGTGCTATACAGTAGGATATTGTTGTTTATCCATTCTAAATGTAATAGTTTGCATCTACTAACCCCAAACTCCCAGTCCATCCCTCTCCCTCCCCATCTCCCTGTTGGCAACCACAAGTCTGTTCTCTATGTCTGTGAGTCTGTTTCTGTTTCGTAGATAGGTTCATTTGTGCCATACTTTAGATTAGATTTAGATTCCACATATAAGTAATATCATATGGTATTTGTCTTTCTCTTTCTGACTTACTTCACTTAGTATGATAATCTCTAGGTCCCTCCATGTTGCTGCAAATGACATTGTTTCATTCTTTTTTATGCCTGAGTAGTATTCCATTGTATATGTGAACCACATCTTCTTTATATAAATATCTACACAATATCTTCAATTTTGTCTTTTTGGCTATGAAGCCTATTAATCTGCCCTTTACAGAAAAAGTTTGCTGACCCCTACTATAGAGTAAAAAGTGAGGGGTTAATTCTGGTTCCACTAATGGCAGCAGCTTGTATTAAACTAACCCTCCCACAGATAACATTTATAAAGTCTTTAAAAAAACAAACAAAAAAAAGGAGTTCCCTGGCAGTCCAGTGGTTAGGACTTCCTGCTTTCACTGCTGTGGCCCGAGTTTAATCTCTGGTCAGGGAACTAGATCCTGCAAGCCACGTGGCATGGCCAAAAAAAAAAAAAAAAAAAGAGAGAGAGAGAGAGAAAAGAAAAGAAATCCAAGAGAGTTTCAAATATGTGGAAATTAACAGCACACTTCTAAGTAACACCTAGATAGGGAGGGTGGGAGGGAGATGCAAGAGGGAGGGGATATGGAGATATATGTATATGTATAGCTGATTCACTTTGTTATACAGCAGAAACTAACACAACACCGTAAAGCAATTATACTCCAATAAAGACGTTAAAAAAAAAAAAAACACATGGGTCAAAAAAGGAAACAGGGGGCTTCCCTGGTGGCGCAGTGGTTGAGAATCTGCCTGCCAATGCAGGGGACACGGGTTCGAGCCCTGGTCTGGGAAGATCCCACATGCCACGGAGCAACTGGGCCCGTGAGCCACAATTACTGAGCCTGCGCGTCTGGAGCCTGTGCTCCGCAACAAGAGAGGCCGCGATGGTGAGAGGCCCGCGCACCGCGATGAAGAGTGGTCCCCACTTGCCACAACTAGAGAAAGCCCTCGCACAGAAACGAAGACTCAACACAGTCATAAATAAATGAATAAAAGAACGTGAATTTCTAAAAAAAAAAAAAAAAAAAAAAAAAAGGAAACAGGAATATTAAAACTATTCCGAACTGAATGATGAAAATATAAACTAATAAAATTTGTGTTATTTATTAAAGCAGTGTTCAAAACAAAATTGGTAGCTTGAAGATACAAAAGATATCTTTTGTTATAAGATATCAAAAGTATTAAATCAGTGATCTAAGTTTCCACATTAAGAAGCAAGGAAGAAACTTCCCTGGTGGTCCAGTGATTATGAATCTGCCTTCCAGTGCAGGGGACACTGGTTTGATCCCTGGTCAGGGAACTAAGATCCCACATGCCACGGGGCACCTAAGCCCGTGTACCACAACTAGAGAGCCCACATGCCACAACTACAGAGCCTTTGTGCTCTGGACCCCATGCGTCACAACTAGAGAGAAGCCTGTGTGCCACAACGAAGAGCCCGCGTACTGCAACAAAAGATCCCACATGCCACAACTAAGACTCAAATCAGCCCAAAATAAATAAATAATTAAATAAAAATATTTTTACAATGCTGAAAAAGCGTTTTACAAAATTCAGCATTTGTTCACGATAAAAATTCTTAGCAAATAGCAAATTCCCTGAATCTGATAAAGAGCATCCTTAGCTAATCATACTTAATACTGAAAAACTGAATTTTTTCCTCCTAAGATCAAGAACAAGGCAAGAAAGGGTGTTAAGTCTCACCACTTCTATACAACATTGTATAAGATGGAATAATAGTAGAAAAAGAAACAAAATACATATAGATTGGAAAGAAAGAAATAAAACTGTCTTCATTCATAGATTATATGATCATGCACATAGGAAATCCTAAGTAGTTTACCAAAAGCTATTAAAACTAATAAATAAATTTAGCAAGGTTGTAGGATACACGGTCAATATACAAAAATCAAATGTGTTTCTATGCACTAACTTGGACAACTGACAATTGAAAGTATTTTAAATGTTATTTACAATAGCATTATATAATAACATCAAAGTATATTAAATACTTAGGAGAAGACTTGTATACCAAGAACTATAAAACATTGCTAACAGAAATTAAAGATCTAAATAAATGGAAAGATAAACTCTGTTGTTGAATTGAATTACTCAATATGGTTAAAAATGTCAATTCCTCAAACTCATCTATAGAATCTGTGCATTTCCAGTCACAATCCCAATAGGTTATATTGCAAAATTGACAAATTTGCTCTAAAGTTTAAATGGAAATGCAAAAGATCTAAAATAGCCAAAATAATCTTGAAAATAAAGTCCAATGTGGGAAAAAAAAAAAAAGAGTCCAGTCTTGGAAGGCTCACACAATTGTATTTCAAGACTTAATATAAGGCTACAGTAATCAAGACAGTGTGGTATTGGCATAGACAAGGATACTTACACAGCTCAGTGAAACAGAATAGAGTCCAGAAATAGACCCACACTTATTTGGTCAATTGATTTTTATAAGTTTACCTTTTCAATGGGAAAAGAAAATCTTTTCAATGAATGGTGTTGGAATAACTGAACAAATACATGAAAAAATTGGACAACATTCCCTACAGCACACTGTATACTGAAATTAATTCAAAATAAATTCTACATCTAAGTGTAAAAGCTAAAACTACAGACTTTCCAGAAGAAAATATAGGACAATATTTTTGCAAGCATGAATAGGCAGATTTCTTAGGAAAAGTACAAAAAAAAGCACTAAACATTAAATAAAGATTAAATTTATCAAAAATTTAAATTTTGAAATTTTGCTCATCAAAAATGTCATTAGTAGGTCTTCCCTGGTGGCGCAGTGGTTAAGAATCCACCTGCCATTGCAGGGGACACGGGTTAGAGCCCTGGTCCAGGAAGATCCCACATGCCACGGAGCAACTAAGCCCATGCGCCACAACTACTGAGCCTGTGCTCTAGAGCCCTCAAGCCACAACTGCTGAGCCTGCATGCTACAACTACTGAAGCCCATGCACTCTAGGGCCCACATGCTGCAACTACTGAGCCCACGTGCTGCAACTACTGAAGCCGGCACACCTAGAGCCTGTGCTCCACAACAAGAGAAGCCACCACAACAAGAAGCCCACGCACCACAACGAAGAGTAGCCGCCGCTTGACGCAACTAGAAAAAGCCCATGTGCAGCAACGAAGACCCAACGCAGCCAAAAATAAATGAAATTTTTTTAAAAAGTCATTAGTAAATGAAAAGGCAACCAACTAAAGACTAACAAAAGTCATGTATCTAGAACATACAGAAAGAACTACAAGTCAGTAATAAAAAGAAAACCCAAGAAACAAATGGGCAAGACTTAAACAGGCACTTTACAAAAGATTACAAATGGTCAATAAGTACATGAAAAGATGTTGAACATTAGTAGTCATCAAAGAAATGCAAAATAAAACCACAATGGGATTCCATTTCAGACCCATAGAGTAACTAAAATGTTAAAAACTGACAACACCAAGTGCTGGTGAGCATGTGGGATAACTGAAACACTTCTACATTGCTGATGGGCAAATAAATTGCTACAAACACTTTGAAAAACTGCTTTGAAATTCCTTACAAAAGAAATCCAGGAATTCTCCCCCTAGGTGTTTGTTTATCCAAGGAAAATAAAAACAAATGACCAATGCAAGACTTGCCTAAGAATGTTCCTAGTAGCTTTATCCATAATAGCCAAAGTATGGAAACAACAAATGTCCATCAGAAGAATGGATAAGCAAATTGTGATATATTTATACAATATGAAACTCCTCAGCAATTAAACAAGTGAACTATTGATATACAGCAGAACATGGAAGTCAGGCACAGAGATGTACACAGAGTATGGGGATATATGTATATGTGTAGCTGATTCACTTTGTTATAAAGCAGAAACTAACACACCATTGTAAAGCAATTATACTCCAATAAAGATGTTAAAATAAATAAATAAATAAAGCTAATATGGCCAATAAAAAAAGAAAAAAAAGAAGTACACAGAGTATGATTCCTCTTATATGAAGTTCAGGAACAGGCAAAACTAATCTATGCAGATGGAAATTAGAGTATGTGGGGCAGGTATTAACTAATCAGCTAGAAGGGGACACAAGGGAAACTTGTGGGGTGATGAAATGTTTCATATCTTCACAGGGAAGTTGGTTACACAGGTGTATACATTTTTCAAAACTCCTTGAATTGTACACTTAAGTTCTTTGCATTTCATTACATATAAGTATTAGCTCAATTAAATACTGAGTGCAATTAAGTAAGAGAGGCTGGGAAGATGAGGCAGGCCCAGTAATGCTTATCCATGAAGGGCCTTGTACACCTTTGTACATGCTAAGGAGGTTGGATTTGGCTCTGTAAGCAATGGGAAGCTATTGATGGGTAACAAGTAGGGTAGTGCCATCAGGTATGCATTTTAGAAAGTTACTGAGGTGCTTCATGTGAAGAAAGAAGTTAACTTTCCTAATACTCTTTTTTAATATCAATATTGTCAATGGAAATGCCCTTGTCAGTTGCATTATTGCCAAATATTTTCTCCTATTCTGTAGGTTGTCTTTTCATTTTGTTCATGGTTTTCTTTGCTGTTCAAAAGCTTTTAAGTTTGATTAGGTCCCATTTGTTTACTTTTGCTTTTATTTCTTTTGGCTTGGGAGACTGAGCTAAGAAAATATTGCTAAAATTTATGTCAGAGGATGTTTTGCCTATGTTCTCTTCTAGGAGTTTTATGGTATTATGTCTTATATTTGGGTCTTTAAACCATTTTGAGTTTATTTTTTACACGGTGTGAAGGAGAATTCTAATTTTATTGATTTACATTTATTAGAGAAAATCCCACTGTTGGTGGGAATGTGAATTGGTGCAGCCACTATGGAAAACAGTATGGTGGTTCCTTAAAAAACTAAAAATAGAGTTACCATATGACCCAGCAATCCCACTCCTGGGTATATATCCAGAAAAAATGAAACCTCTAATGTGAAAAGATACATGCACACACCAATGTTCATAGCAGCACTATTTACAATAGCCAAGGCATGGTAACCACCCAAGTGCCCACCAACAGATGACTGACTTAAGAAGATATATATAAAATAGTGGAATATTACTCAGCTATAAAAAAGAATGAAAGATTGCCATTTGCAGCAACATGGATGGACCTAGAGAATATTATACTTAATGAAGTAAGTCAGCCAAAGACAATTACTATATAATACCATTTATATGTGGAATCTAAAAAATAATACAAATAAATCTATATACAAAACAGAAACACACTCACAGACATTGAAAACAAATGTATGGTTACCAAAGGAGAGTGAGGATAGGAGGGAGAAATTAGGAGTATGGGATTAACAGATTCAAACCACTATACATAAAATAGATAAGCAACAAGGATTTACTATATAGCACAAGTATTATATTCAAAATCTTGTAATAACCTATAATAATAATATAATCTGAAAAAAAATAACTGAATCACTTTGCTGTACACCTGAAACTAACACAATATTGTAAACCAACTATACTTCAATTAAAAAAATATGGAATCAAACTGGATTTCTGCAGTCAATGTGTTCTTCTTCCAGAATTTTCTGGAATTACCCATCCATCTTCTCTGATAATTCTGCAGAAGCCAAGTCCAGCAGACGACTGGTCCTCAATGAAGTGGCTGTTTCCATGAGATTAAGCAAAATTTCTGGTTAAAATACAATCCTTACGTCTGCTCACTCAGCTGTATCACTTCAAAGAGAAAAACAAATAAAACGCAGCTTCCTGTCATCTCCCAGCATTAAAGGATGACAAACTACAGTTGCTTTCCATTTTGACTAGAAGCAAAACTGCAGATAAATAACATAACAGATCAAGAAGCCAAACAAACTGAAGTAAACTCTTCATCAGCAAAAGCCAGCCAGTTAAAGACAGGGTGAAAAACTCCCACACTGACACCCTCTCCACCTCCAATGGAGGAAAGAAAAAGAAAGGAAAGGAAGAGAAGCTCTTTTCTGAACAAGCCAATTATAACGTAATACTGTACCTAAATTACTGAAATCTATACGTTATTTTCAGCTACTTATAGGGAATTAAAAAGAAACTACTAAAAGAATAGAATTGTACTCACTTACCATGGAAGCTTTTCCTTTTCTAGAGATGAATCCCAACACGACATTGCAAATCAACTATACTTCAATTAAAAAAAGTTATTAAAAATGTATGCGAAGATCCCACATGCCACAAGGTGCGCCCAAAAATAAATAAAGATATTTTTAAAAAGAGTATAAAAATGAATCCTTCCTCTTGCTACCTGACAGAAAACTTTGACTATTAGAGACCAGGATGGGGACTTTTGGGGTACCCAGAGACGGTCCTCACACTGTCTGAACCTTTTCTCTCCTGTCTTCAGAGAGAACTCATTGTCTCATTCATTCATTCATTCATTCATTCAGTGTCTACTCCCTCTCCATAAATATCATTAGAGGACCCCATGAAAACATTATATATACTTTTGTGGTTGTTGCTTTTTGATGATGACAACATTTGATGAATTTACTTTGTAAAGCAATGGCATATACCTTCTTCCACAAATTTTCAACCTTACCCCCATCCCCTTAGGGTAAAGGTAGTAGCTTTTCATAAGAAGGCAACCACATTCTGATCCCTGTTTTTTTAAAATGTAAGCAGAGGGATGTCGAGAATAGCTGTAGAAACACTTCGATGACAATTACATCAATTAGATCACCAAAGATCATGGGCAAGTCACACCTTTTACCCTCAGCAACCTTACTATAGAAAGAAAAGTTTAGAGTAAGATTTTTCAATGTGCTTTCTGTGGGTTCAGGATTATGTGGGGTGCTTTTAAAAAATGTACATTCCTAGGCTCTAACCCAGAGTTACTGAATCAGAATCTCTGGGACTGAAGTCCCTAAATCTTCTTTTAGAACAGGCACCCAAGGAGAGTCTTATATGCTATAAAGTTGACAAGCACTGAACTAATGATCTCCAAAGTCCCTTCCAGTTCTGAAGGTCATGACCGCTGTATAGCAGAGATAGTGTCATTGAGAGGATGAGTTTTTCTTTTCTTTTGTCCACGCCACATGGCTTGCGGTGATCTTCGTTTCCTAACCAGGGATTGAACCTGCGTCCTCAGCAGTGAAAGCGTGAAGTCCTAACCACTGGACCGCCAGGGAATTCCCCGAGAGGATGAGATTTTTTGACTGAGGTTGGGGGATGTTGCAGTAGGGGGATAATTTTGGGAAACGGAGAACTTTAGAAATTATACAATCGAGTATACATAAAAAAAATAATATAGAAACAAGGATGATGACATTTACCCCTCGAAAGAGTAAAATCAATGTTATTTTGAAATGAATACTTCTGACATGTTTTGTAATGGAGAAGCCTACTAGGAATAACCATCTTAAAAATGTGTGGTTGATAAATTAAGCTATAATTAGAAAGAGAATAAGAGAATAAATTCCAGATGCCTCTATTTCATGTAGCAGCACAGTGACACTTAAGCAAAAGCTGTTCAACTTAAGTTAGAGATGACAAGTGTTTGCCACAGAATGGAGTAAATATTTTTGGTAGAATGCCTTTAATCATCATTCTCGTGGTAGATTATACTTTATTGGTGATAGAAAGAAAACAAACTGAAGAATCTTAGCGTAACTGAGGAAGCATAACATTTTGACTTACAGTTAACGGTGATTGTTTGGAAACTGTCATCTATTCAGCTGTTTTGAGAGAGCCACTGAAATAAAAAGCATATTTCTAGGTCAGAAGAATCACAGAAAGGAAAACATTTTAAAATCCAATAAATCCTCTCACTAAGTGAACCGAATTCTCTAGGCTGGAAGTAGCCATACACACCGGAATATTCAGTCTCTCCTAGGAATACAGTTAATTATTGAAGTAGCCACTAAATGGGTTAGATGATGTCCTCAAAACAGACACAGTGAATTCTTGCCCTATCAACACTTTGGGCCACACTTACTATCTTTCCCTCTGACATCAAAATTAATTTTGAAAATACATGTTGCCCTTACAAGTTTCTGCGGGAGGGCCCTCTGGAGGCGTCTAACCTTATTAAATTTGCAAACTTGTGAGTCTTCTAGGTCTCCAAGTCCATCTCGACAAATGTAGAGTTTATAAAATTATTGTCTGCTTATAGCTTCGTGAGCGCTGCATCCTCTCTGGCAGTATAACAGCTATTAATTTGTGGAATGTGTTGCATGGTACTTTTGTAAATAATGCTACGCATCCCAATCCATGTACAATTATGTTGTCCAGAAAAATCACACGTGGCCCAGATTTCAATTATCTTGTCTCACTGTCTGATTAAGAGCATTGTCTGCTTATTAGGCACCATTAAAAATAAAAAAGTATATAGGTCTCATTTCAATCTTTTTAAACTTATCTTTAGACAACTCCCTCTTCAGCTCCCTTTTGTGTAGGACATTCCACATTTCAGCTGCTTCCTCCATCCCTGCCTTCCTTGGACCAGTAGCTATCTTCAACCATTTCTATGAAGAAAAAAAAAAGTGTGAACATTTTGTAAAACTTCTTGTCTACCTTTCCTTTTCTTGCCTACAAATGTACGCGCAGACCCAGTGTCCCATCCTTTGTTCTCAGAGCAACAGGTATTCCTCCTACTATGTAAGAGCTTTGGAAATAACATCTTTAAATTTTTACACAGTAGTATTACACACTCATTGTAGAAAAATAAGAAAATCAGATAGTATAGGTACTCAAAAATGACTTTTATCTTCTCACTACTCTAACTCTAATCAATCCTACTCTTTCACTTATTAATCATCACTTACTGCTGTTGACTCCCAAATCCTCATCTTCAGCCTAGACTTCTCTTCTGAGTCCAGACCAACATATCCCCCTGACTGTCAGACTGTCCACATTTGGATGTTTTACAGACACCTTAATTCAATCCTCTTAACAGTCGTCTCTATCTTTTCTCCAGCATCTACTCTTCCTTCCATAGTTATCTCTTCACTGGGGTCATGATCAGAGTTGTCCCTGATCCCTCCTGCTCGTCATCTCTTCATCTAATCAGTTCTCAAGACCTGCCAATTTTACATCAATATTCTTGAATTCTACCCTCAGGCCTTCATTTCCCCAACTCCTTACTCCATCGTTATATCCTACCTGGATGATGGCACTAATCTCCCAAATGGTCTTCTTGCATCCAGTCTGGCCCACCCTGCAATCCATCCTTGTTACATTCCCAGACACGCGATTATGTTCACATCCATCACCATAAATGTGAGCTACAGTTCCAGAGTGTGTTGGCCTCCTTGTCATCTTTGGGTACTTATACATTCCTCATATCTGTCGGAAATGCCCTCACTTCCCTTTGCTCTGCCGCTGAACATACTCTCGTCCTTCAGCTCTAGTTTTCTTCCTTCTGGGCATTGTTCCATGCATTCATGGACATGGTTAAGTGCATCTTCCTCTGTGCTCCCATAAGACCTGTATCTAATCCCCTTTTCATATTCTCTGTCCAGCCACATCAGACTTTTGTCATTTCCTCATATGTGCCAAACTCTGTATTATCCCTGAGCCTTCCCACATGCTTTTACCTCTACCTGGACCTTTCTCTCCCACATGACTCTTTTTCTATCTGTCCTTCAGTTCTCAGCCTAAACATCACTTCCTTTAGGAGGCCTTCTTGATCATACACTAGATTAAGTTCCTTGTTGTTTTTTTTTTTTTTTTTAAGATCACTCATAGATCTCCATACTTCCCTGTCACAACCCTTTATTGTTACTACTTGGGTAACTGTCTGCCTTCTCCACTATATTAAATACTTGATGGGGTCAGGGGCTGGGTCTTTCTTCTTTCCTGTTGTACCCAAGACACTAGCACCATGCCTACCACCCAGTAGGAACTCAATAAATACTTCTTAAATAAATAAATGAATTAAACTACTTATCACATTGTTGTAATAATTTGTTTAATATGTCCCTCTTGGCAAGGATTGTTCTGTTTATAGTTACATGATTAACACCTAGTACAATGCTTGTACATGGCAGGCACAATAAATGCAAGTTGAATGAATGATCTGCAATCAGCAAATCAGAACAGCTGGATCTTTTTACTGAGCTGGTCTGGGCATCTTTTACTCATTCACTTTACAGCCCTCAGTTTATCTGACTATGAGCTTAGACCCACAGGTTATATAAATATGTTATTGTCAACATATTTCTCCCATCAGAAATATAAGCTAGAACCTAGATCACTTCAAATTTGGTTTCCTCTGTCTTATTTTTCAAACATTATTAAGCGATATTAAATTATAAGTCAATTTCTGTCCAGAAAGGGGTGGGCAGAGAATATTCTATACTATGAGCCTAACTCTACCATAATGGCTCTGTGAGGCAGTATGGGTTCGCTCATTCTCACAGATGAGAACAATAATCCTCAATTAATTGAGAAACATATGAAGATAGGTGGGCCACTAAATCCTACACTTTCCCCATTGTATCATACTACCTAGGCACAAAAGATGCCTTGCTTGGGGGCTTCCCTGGTGGCGCAGTGGTTGAGAATCTGCCTGCCAATGCAGGGGACACGGGTTAGAGCCCTGGTCTGGGAAGATCCCACACGCCGCGGAGCAACTAGGCCCGTGAGCCACAATTACTGAGCCTGCGCGTCTGGAGCCTGTGCTCCGCAACAAGAGAGGCCGCGATAATGAGAGGCCCGCGCACCGCAATGAAGAGTGGCCCCCACTTGCTGCAACTAGAGAAAGCCCTCACACAGAAACAAAGACCCAACACAGCCATAAATAAATTAAAAAAAAAAAAGATGCCTTGTTTATTTACCTCTAATGTCTCTATTGTGTTGTATTTCTTATACTTAAAATTATTCATTGTTTAAACAAGTTAGCTCACATTTATTTGAACCCTACTATAAGCCAGGGACTAAAGTTAGATACTCTAGATATATTAAACTTCAGAAAGTTGGGTGAGCTTCTTGTCATATCATTGATGTCGAAACTGAGTCTTAGAGTGACTTGGAATAAAGTTTGTGAGCAGTAAGCAACAGAACAGGAATTCAGACTCTGACTTGTGTGACTATAAAAACTCTGGTCTTTCTGCTTTACTATGGTGAACACTATATTTCTGTTGGGCTAAATAAGGATGATACTTCAGATAATCCAACCAAATATCTTTGGATCTTGCCTCTGCCTTGGAAGGGAAGGAAAGGTTCTTATAGGGGGAAAACATTTCAGTCCATCAGCTGACACCTTTGACCTCTTCAATGTACAAACCAGGTCAGAGTAATATGCCTCAGCCCTTAAGGGCAGGGAAAGGATGAACGGAATGGAGAAATTTTGTGCAAGTCAGTTTACATAGACTAAATAAGAGAGTTAAGTTGTCAGGTGTTAGACAAATGATGATGCAAATTACTTAATGACAAGCAAATATTAGTGTTGGACAGTAATTAAAAAACACAATGAATAATCCTTAAAAATGATGTCCACAAACAACTTCATTTGCAAAACATACAATAAAATATTGACTGAATGCAGAATGTACCTCTAGTAAGCACTTAAATTTTTAGCAATTTCATATAAATAAGGAAGGAGCATCTCTGTATGCTAAACTGCTTCTTTTCAAAATTAGTATAAAAGTATTTTGGAACTGATGGAATTTTTCAGTTTTCCATGACTTCCATTCCCAGAGAAGTGATCTGAAGGTTGTAATCCAAATCAATTTTCAGCAATGTAAGAACTTCACATTAAAATGGTCATAAAAAAATCTTACCCTTGGGCTTCCCTGGTGGCGCAGTGGTTGGGAGTCTGCCTGCCAATGCAGGGGACATGGGTTCGAGCCCTGGTCCCGGAAGATCCCACATGCTGCAGAACAACTAAGCCCGTGAGCCACAACTACTGAGCCTGCCTGCCACAAGTATTGAAGCCCGTGTACCTAGGCCCCGTGCTCCGCAACAAGAAAAGCCACCGCAATGAGAAGCCCACGCACCACAGTGAAGAGTAACCCCCTCTCACCGCAACTAGAGAAAGCCCGCACGCAGCAACGAAGACCCAATGCAGCCAAAAATAAATAAATAAAATAAATAAAGTAGAAAGAAATTTTTGACCCTTTCTAGTTTAAAGGTAATTTTTTCCAGGTCATCTTTTGGCCTTTAGTATCAAGTGTAGTCTAAATATCATATTGTTCCTGATTAGCAATGTTGTTTCATGTACATTCTAGAACTTCTTTAACAGTTTCTTTCAGATTCTAGGAAATAGGAACAGCAACTGAGTTAAACTAAAACGCTGCTTTTTAGATGTCCTTCAGAAATATTTCAGTGTGTCTGTATGTTGTGCTCATGAAATTGGCCATCATAAAATCCCAGCATATTTATAGCATTGCAGTACTATGTTCAAGTAATCATCAATCCATGCCAAGGCTGTTCAGGTGGCTTTCCCAAAATTTGTAAGAAAGGAATTGACTTTTCCTGAGTTAATTTTTTAAAATTCATGTATTATTATTTTTAAAATAAACTTATTTTTGGCTGTGTTGGGTCTTCGTTGCTGCGCGCGGGCTTTCTCTAGTTGCGGCGAGCAGGGGCTGCTCTTCATTGCGGTGCGCGGGCTTCTCATTGCGGTGGCTTCTCTTGTTGCAGAGCACAGGCTCTAGGCACGCGGGCTTTAGCAGTTGTGGCTCATGGGCTCTAGAGTGCAGGCTCAGTAGCTGTGGCACAGGCTTAGTTGCTCTGTAGCATGTGGGATCTTCCCGGAACACGGCTCGAACCCGTGTTTCCTGCATTAGCAGGCGGATTCTTAACCACTGAGCCACCAGGGAAGTCCTTCATGTATTATTTTTAAGGATACTTTCTTTGATTCTGGAAAATATTAATTAACATATAACTAAGAACAGCAGTGGACCTTTAAAGAACATATTTTTCAAACCTGAATGCATGGTCTGATAAGCAGGAGTATAATGAAAGGAAAACAAAGTAGAATCTTTGAAATTGGGGCTGTCCCAGGAAATCTTAGACATATGGTGACCATGACAATCATATAGCATTTTTCGATTTTCATTATCCTTTAAACAAGTAGTCTGCAATTCCTAGCTGGCAATGCAGTGTTATGAATTTACACTGATGATAGTAAATCATCAGAATCTGTTCTTTGTGTCTGAAAAAGAATTAAGTCATGCAGAAAATTCCTTATGGTATCTTTTGTGTGCTCACGCATCAGTACACTTTATTGCCCTGAAAAACTTCTTGGAGAAGAGGAAGTGACAGATTCATATTTGCTTCTTTGGAGAGTCATAATGTTCATGGTCTACTTTCAAGTTCATTTCCATTTGCTCAATCATTGATTCTGCTTGATTTGTAAGAATCTGAGTTAGGAAATCAGAAAAGATGAATCTCTAAGCTGTTTGCTTCCACTTCCTGGGTAACCAATTGTCTTGCCTAAACAAATGGAGAAGAATTTTTAACTGCTTCCTGGCTGTCATACACATGAACCTTCATATGTCTCAAAAGGTCAGAAAAATGTTAGGGACATAATTGATAAAAAAATTACTTCCCAAATCAGTTAGACGTCTTCTTAATAAAACATATACTCCCTCTTGCTATTTACTTTATTTTATTTTTATTTACTGCCCAGGAGAAGGAATGTATAGTTTATATCTAAAACAGAATTTCTTGGGGATTCCCTGGTGGTCCAGTGGTTAGGGCTCTGCACTTTCACTGCTGAGGGCCCAGGTTCAATCTCTTTTCCGGGAACTAAGATCCCGCAAGCCGCATGGCGTGGGCAAAAACAAACAAACAAAACCCCAGAATTTCTGGGGATAAAAAAGAGGAAGGGTTAGAATATCACACATAAGAGTGATTAGAGACTAAGAAGAACATCAGCAGTTAATTATAACTTGGAGTGTTCCAATAGCATAAAGCTACAAAATGGAACACTTTTCTCAGAATGAGTGGCATCTGTTGCCTCCACAAATGTCTGTACAGTTTATTTGCTTTGTGTCAAATATTCCAATTGGGTAGGCTCTAGGAACCACTACTGCATGTCATCGCCCCAGATTCCTGTAGTATCACACATCCATTAGAAAGAAGCCTTTGAACCCGGTCACAGTCAACAGGTGTCTAATCTTTCTAATACTACATTTTTTGCCCTTGATTCTGCCTCAGCTGTTACTGAAGTTTGCATACTTAAAGCTAGGGACACCAGCTCTTCCAAACAGCCGCTTTACTTGGGGAGTGATTTTGGCTTGTGAAATTATTTTTGCGAGTTTGGCTTGTGTGTTAGTGTTTTGTGGACATCTGTGTAAATGTAGTCAGAATGCCTATAGTTCTAATCCCAAATAAAATTTGATCAAAAAATATTATCAGAAAAATATATAATTGAATTACATTAACCCTATCTGACGTAATCTTATATCTCTGAGCTGGAATCAGCTTTAAAGGCAATTAAGCTTTAATAATTCTTAAATAATGGGGTGGGCTAGCAGTTTCTTTCTCTCATATAAAGTCCAGGAAGATACTTCTGAAGGTGAAGGGCGATGGTGACAGTGATGATAATGATCACTATGGAGCACTTTGCATGTGCTAAGTACCTTGTATGTATCATTACAGTAACGCTGCACGACAACCCGACTAGGTAAAAGTGTTTCATTTTACAGGTAAGGAAACTGATACTCCAAAAGGCAGAGCAACCTGTCATAGGATGTACAGTTAAGCAGTGCAGAGCTGGGACTCTCAGTGACTTTGACAACAGGGCACATCTCTTAACCGCCGCGCCCTCCTGCATCCCTGATTAACCTAGATAAATGAAGTATTAGTATCCTTGGCACATGTAATGCCACTTTTGTCTACCATTTGCTGATACTACAGTTAATAAAAACTATCATTAGTTTATATTCTTTTTAAGATAAGTATAGGGCTTCCCTGGTGGCGCAGTGGTTGAGAATCTGCCTGCCAATGCAGGGGACACGGGTTCGAGCCCTGGTCTGGGAGGATCCCACATGCCGCGGAGCAACTAGGCCCGTGAGCCACAACTACTGAGCCTGCGCGTCTGGAGCCTGTGCTCCGCAACGAGAGGCCGTGACAGTGAGAGGCCCGCGCACCGCGATGAAAAGTGGCCCCCACTTGCCACAACTAGAGAAAGCCCTCGCACAGAAACCAAGACCCAACACAGCCAAAAATAAATAAATAAATAAATAAAACAAAAAAACCCACAAATGCTACATCTCTTTAAAAAAAAAAAAAAGATAAGTATCTGCATCTCTAAGCCAGATCTATTTTGGGGATACTGCTTCTCAACAGGTCACCTCCACTCTCACGATCCTCAAACTCAACAAATCCCAAGCAGGCTTTGCACTGACCCTCAAAGGTGCTTCTCATCCTGTGTACCCATGGCAGCAAAGGCAACTTCATCCATCCACTCAGTTCCCTAAGCCAGAAACCTGGGTATCATCTACATGTCTCCTCCTCCCTCTCTCCCTACGTAAAATCACTGTCTGTTGATGCAATCTCCTACATATCTCTTAAATCCATTTACCTCTTTCCACCTGCAGTGCTCAAGGCCTCATTCATACCATCAGCACACATAGCTTAGGCCACTCCAGCAGTCTCCTGATGGGGTTCCCTCTCTTGCCACTCTCCAAGCTGTTCTTCACTATTCAAATTGTACTGCTGCAGAGCTATTGCAAGTATAATTCCATTCTTCCCTCTCCCTTCCTTAAACTTTTCACATTGCTCCTGGGGTCAAGTCCCTTCTCATCATGACCTTCACGTGATCCGGGTCCTGCTTACCTCTCTAGTAGGAGAGACAGATGACAATGAACAACAAGCCAAGAAACAAGTGCAGGGGTTTACAAGTTGCCCTAAATGGTGTGAAGGAAATAAACAAGGACCTGAGATAGAGAGAAGCAGTGTTGTGGGCTGTGGCCTTTGGGGTTCCTTCAAGTAAACGTAAACTGAGTAGAGAACAATTTAAAGGGACTTCCCTGGTGGCGCAGTGGTTAAGAATCCGCCTGCCAATGCAGGGGACACAGGTTTGAGCCCTGGTCCAGGAAGATCCCACATGCTAAGGAGCAACTAAGCCCATGTGCTACAACTACTGACCTTGTGCTCTAGAGCCCATGAGCCACAACTGCTGGGCCCATGTGCCACAACTACTGAAGCCCGTGCACCTAAAGCCTGTGCTCCACAACAAGAGAAGCCACCACAACGACAAGCCCACGCACCGCAACGAAGAGTAGCCCCCGCTTGGCGCAACTAGAGGAAGCCCGCGTGCAGCAACGAAGACCCAACGCAGCCAAAAATAAATAAACAAATAAATAAATTTATTTTAAAAAAGAACAATTTAAAGGCCCTTAGTTGGGGGAGAGAAAGGCACGATCAAGGACTTGTAAAAGGTCTGCGCGTTTGGGACAAGATGAACAGAGGGAAAGTGGCATGAAATGAGCTTCACAGCCCTGCCCTCTGGGGTGGTGTACGGATTTTATCCTAAGAGAAATGAAAATCCTTTGTCATTTAAACGAATATCTCTGGCTGCTTCCTGGAGGGTGGGGCATTGAGAACAGAAGCAAAGAAGCCAGTAAAGAAGAGATTGCAGAGGTCTAACAAGGAGAGATGTTGCCAGACTAGAGTGGTGACAGAGGAGGGGAACACTGCTGAAGAGACCTGGGGTGAGTTTTACAGCTAGGATTGACATGATCTGCCAACGATTTGGATGCAGACGTCCTGGAAAGGGAGGGATAAATGCAGACTCCAGGTTCCTGACCAAAAGTGCTAAATGGGCCATTTTCTGAGAAGGGAAACTTGGGAGAAGAGCAGGCCTAAAATCAAAACTCTTTTTAAACCAGTCATCTGTTGATGGGCACTTGGGCTGTTTCCAGTTCTTGGCTATTGTAAATAGTGCTGCTATGAACATTGGGGTGCCTGTATCTTTTTGAATTAGTGTTTTTGTTTTTTCCAAATATATACCCAGGAGTGGGATTGCTGGATCATATGATAGTTCTCTTTTTAGTATTTAAAGGACCTTCCAACACACGATCGGTTTAAGATTTATACACACACACACACACACACACACACACACACACATACACACATACATACACACACACAATGGAATATGACTACAGCCATAAAAAAAGAGTTAAATATTGCCATTTGCAGCAGCACAGATGGACCTAGAGATTATCATACTAAGTGAAGTAGTCAGAGATAGACAAATATTATATGATACCACTAATATGTGGAATCTAAAAGAATGATACAAATGAATTTATTTACAAAACAGAAACAGACTCACAGACATTGAAAACAAACTTATGGTTACCAAAGGGGAAAGGTGGGGAGAGGGGGTTAATTAGAAGTTTAGGATTAACAAATACAAACTACAATACCTAAAATAGATAAGCAACAAGGATTTACCATATAGCACAGGGAACTACATTCAATACCTTGTAATAACCTATAATGGAAAATAATCTGAAAAAAATAGAGAGAGAGAACTGAATCACTTTGTTGTGCACCTGAAACTAACACAATATTGTAAATCAACTATACTTCAATTTTTTAAAAATAGACTCTTTTTAGACATTTGAGATGCTCGTGAGACATCCAAGTGGAACTGTCAAGGAGGCAATTGCTTTGGGGTTTGGAATTAGAGAATAGATCTGGGTCATAAATTAACAGTGGCCATTTGTGCACACATGGGTAGCACATGTGAACATCTCCAGGAAGCTTCTCCTGACTTTCAGTCTGGTTTCAGGCCCTTTTGTGTCTGGCATTGCACCCTGGACTGCTTCCTTCTCCGTAAGGATGACTCATCCTTCACTGTGCTGAGACCCTCCTACGACTGACACGTGTCCCCCATCCGTGAGCTCCAGGAGGCCAGTGGCCAGTCGCTATGCACTGCTCTTCCCCCAATCCAGTCCTATGGATGTTATCCACCCAAAAAGAGAGAAAGTGGACTCCCAATGGCAAATCTCACCAGCTTCGCAATTGTGGTCAGTGTACTTGTACTGGGGGCACACGAGCCCAGGAAGTACATTGATCTGGTCCTCTCCAGAATGTGCCTGGAGGACGGCCTTTACCTGCTGCCCCTGTGTAGTCGAGTCTACGTGTCACCTTCTTCTCTTCGTTCTGGCTGAGCTGTGTGTGAGCTAGTGGTCGGGAGGGACTTCTGTGGGTGCAGCACAAAAGGACAGAGTCCTGACCCCTGGGACCAACCAGCCTAAAGTGCCAGATGGCAAGCATGTATTTTATTTAAGAAAATTAAATTTTATTCTGCTTTACAAAGTGAGAATTTTGGAGCAATTTTTAATTTTAAAAAAATTTTTTATATTTATTTATTTATTTTGACTATGCTGGGTCTTAGTTGCAGCAGGTGGGATCTTCGTTGTGGCATGTTTTAGTTGCGGCATGTGGGATCCTTAGTTGCAGCATGCGAACTCGTAGTTTCGGCATGCATGTGGGATCTAGTTCCCCAACCAGAGATCGAACCCGGGCCCCCTGCATTGGGAGCGTGGATTCTTACCCACTGGACCACCAGGGAAGTCCCTGGAGCAATTTTTTTAATTTATTTTTTTATTTATGTATTTGTTCTTTTTTAAAAAAAATTTATTGAAACATAGTCGATTTACTATGCTGTATTAGTTTCAGGTGTACAGCAGAGTGATTCAGTTATACATATATATGTATATATTCTTTTTTAGATTCTTTTTCACTATAGGTTATTATAAGATATTGAGTATAGCTCCCTGTGCTATACAGTAGGTCCTTGTTGGTTATCTATTTTATATATAGTAGAATGTATATTTTAATCCCACACTCCTAATTTATCCCTCCTCCCACCCCGGAGTAATTTTTGGAAACTCTTGTGTACCTCAGAACTTTCCTGATGTCTCCCATCCATGAAGAAGAGAAATGACTTCCCCCTTAGGTTGGAACATTTCCTAGTTGTCAGGTTTTCTCACCTGTCATCCTCATGCAGTTTGGCCTGCATGATGGTTTTCTATGATATTTTTATTAAAAGGTAATGGAACAATATCAGCCTGAAAATCCAGAGAGTTAAGTTCTAGTGTTGGCTCTGTCAATGGCAAGCAGTGTGGTCTTAGGCAGATCAAATCAGCTCTGGGCTTCCCCTTTTATAACAGGTAACTCAGGTTCCTTCTGGTTCTAAAATTCTGTCATTCTAGAAACTGATTCATTACAAAGCTTCAAGCTATTACTGTAACAGGATAGAGTTGACGATATTAGCAGGTTTGTTTGTTTTTTTTTTTTTAAAGCTTTATGGCTTTAGCTCTTTTTTTTTTTTTTTTTTAGAAATTCGCGTTCTTTTATTTATTTATTTATTTATTTATTTATGACTGTGTTGGGTCTTCGTTTCTGTGCGAGGGCTTTCTCTAGTTGTGGCAAGTGGGGACCACTCTTCATCGCGGTGCGCAGGCCTCTCACCATCGCAGCCTCTCTTGTTGCGGAGCACAGGCTCCAGACGCGCAGGCTCAGCAATTGTGGCCCACGGGCCCAGCCGCTCCGCGGCATGTGGGATCTTCCCAGACCAGGGCTCGAACCCGTGTCCCCCGCATTGGCAGGCAGACTCTCAACCACTGCGCCACCAGGGAAGCCCAGGTTTTTTTTTTTTAATATCTTTTTGCCGCTCCTCCCATTCCCCACCCCAGTCATGTAGGTTTTTTTTTTCTTTCTGGTTCAGATGAAACTTTCTTCTTTACATGGTGTATTGGTTGCCTATTGCTGTGTAACAAATTGCCCTAAAACTTAACAATTTAAAACAACAAACATCAATTATCTCACAAAGAGGCGGGAATCCTGGAAGAGCTTAACTATGTGTCTCTGTTAGGACATCTCAAGTTATCACTCAGCGGTTGGCAGGAAGCTTTAGTTCCTAATCATGTGGGTCTCTCAGTAGGACTGCTTGTGACATGGTTTCCCCCAGAGTGAATGATCTTTGAGAGACAGACAGACAGAGTCAGCAAGCAAGTACACAGTCATGCCACAGTTTTCGCTTTTGTTTTTTTTTAATAAATTTATTTATTTATTTTTGGCTACATTGGGTCTTCATTGCTGTGCGCTGGCTTTCTCTAGTTGCGGCAAGCGGGGGCTACTCTTTGTTGTGGTGCACGGGCCTCTCATTGCGGTGGCTTCTAGGGCGTGCGGGCTTCAGTAGTTGTGGCACACGGGCTCAGTAGTTGTGGCTTGTGGGCTCTAGAGCTCAGGCTCAGTAGTTGTGGTGCATGGGCTTATTTGCGCCAAGGCATGTGGGATCTTCCTGGACCAGGGACCAGGGCTCGAATCCGTGTCCGTTGGCAGGCAGATTTTTTTTTAAATTAATTAATTAATTAATTTATTTTTGGCTGTATTGGGTCTTCGTTTCTGTGCGAGGGCTTTCTCTAGTTGCGGCAAGCGGGGGCCACTCTTCATCGCGGTGCGTGGGCCTCTCACTGTCGTGGCCTCTCTTGTTGTGGAGCACAGGCTCCAGACGCGCAGGCTCAGTAATTGTGGCTCACGGGCACAGTTGCTCCGCGGCATGTGGAATCTTCCCAGACCAGGGCTCGAACCCGTGTCCCCTGCATTGGCAGGCAGATTCTCAACCACTGCGCCACCAGGGAAGTCCTGCCATAGTCTTTTTACAACCTAATCCCTAAGATGACAACTCAAGGCTTCTGTCAAATTCCTTTCTCTACTAGCAGCTCATTGAGTCCAGCCCACACTCAGGGGGCGAGCAATGAGCTCCATCTCTAGAGGAATGAGCTCCACATTCTTGAAAATGTCTTTAAAACCACCAGACTTGACTAAATATTCTTAGCCTTCTATTTGTTTGTTTGTTTTGAGTTTATGAAAGCAATTTCTGCATGAGTTGAAATATGAAATTTCATTTTTACTAGAAAAATGTTGAGATTGTGAACCAAATTTTGGTCATGAACCAAATTCTCACTCTTCTCAAATTTGACCACAGGGTTATCCTTGCTTTGAGACAAACTTGGCATTACCAAAATCTTTGTAACTAACAGAATTGTTCTTACTTCGAAACGAATATACATGAAAGAGCACTCGAGACTGATTAATTTCATTATCGCTTTACACTGATAGTCAGAATATACCAGACTTCTGGGACAAGAAAAAAACTACTACTTAAAAGAGAATGTGGGCTTCCCTGGTGGCACAGTGGTTGAGAATCTGCCTGCCAATGCAGGGGACACGGGTTCGAACCCTGGTCTGGGAAGATCCCACATGCCGCGGAGCAACTAGGCTCGTGAGCCACAATTACTGAACCTGCGCGCCTGGAGCCTGTGCTCCGCAACAAGAGAAGCCACGATAGTGAGAGGCCCGCGCACCGCGATGAAGAGTGGCCCCCGCTTGCCACAACTAGAGAAAGCCCTCGCACAGAAACGAAGACCCAACACAGCCATAAATAAATAAATAAATAAATAAATAAATAAATAAATAAATCCAAAAGTTTAAAAAAAAAAAAAAGAGAATGCTTGCCAACCTAACAATGAATAATTCTGGGTTTTAATGTTAATTTACTTTTGTTAATTTACAGTGGGTAGTAAAATGGTTAATTGCTACTCTTATCAATATCTCTTCTTTCAAGAAGGTTTACTGAGAAGTGGAAATATTACTGCTGGTCATGAGGTTTTTGTTTGCTCTGGGATTAGTAAGGTAAAGAGAACCAAAGGCCAGTTGTAGAATCTGTGTGATATTATATGTTATCCTGACATGTTATTAGATGAAGGCTTTGCTAAATCTTTTTAAAAGAAGCTGGTAGAAGTCCCTTGTTTAGATTTCCTTTTAAAAAACTATTTTCCAATGTCATAAAATAAATCTATTATATTTTTTATCAAGGCGACAATGGAGATACAAGATTGTCATTTAGATGTTATAAATCTGAGAGGCTGTTAACTTCTTGGTTTCTTCTGAAATTATTGTGATTTTAAACTTTTTTTGTTCTACATTTTCTCTGCCATCACTGTATTTTCTTATACTAAACTGCTATTAGTATTTCCCACTATTTAAGACCTGACCTGAGCTTTACTCTTCAATAAAGTGCCAGATTACAGAATATTTTCACATAGATATATTTTCATTGTTTAAAAAATGATGCTCTGACCAGGAAAAGAAAACAAACTTATGCTTACCAAAGGAGAAAGGGCAGTGGGAGTGGGGGGAGATAAATTAGAAGTTTGGGATTAACAGATACACACTACTATATATAAAATAGACAAAACAGCAAGGACCTACTGTATAGCACACGTAACTATATTTAATATCAAGTAATACCCTATAAAGGAAAAGAATCCGAAAAAGAATATATGTATATATACACAAAACTGAATCACTTTGTTGTACACCTGAAATTAACACAATGTTGTAAATCAACTATACTTCAATTAAAAAAAAAAATTCAGGGACTTCCCTGGTGGCACAGTGGATAAGACTCTGCGCTCCCAATGCAGGGGGCCCAGGTTCGATCCCTGGTTAGGGAACTAGATCCCAAATGCATGCCGCAACTAAGAGTTCACATGCCGCAACTAAGAGTTCACATGCCACAACTAAGGAGCCAGCCTGCCACAACTAAGACCCCGTGCAACCAAATAAATAAATAAATATTTTTTAAAAATTTCAGAAAAAAAAAATGATGCTCTGTGAGGGCAGCAAAAAAGAGTAATTCCAGACCCTCATTTGCTTTTGCATTGGTGGGTCCATGGTCCTCTTCCCATTGAGGTGATCACTTACTTTCTGCAGAGGTGGGCACTCAGTACCTCAGAAGCCAGCCGGTTCCATTTTTGGATGCCTATCATTGTTTTCTACAGAAAATTCACCTTTAAATAGACTCCTATCTACCTCCCTGCTCTTTTAACTGGCTGCTTCTATTCTGCCCTCTGGAGCAACACTGCATGGTCTCATTCCTCTTCTCTGTGACTTCAGTTGCTTCAAATATTCTTTTCTTTTCCTTGTTGAACAGTGTTTGTCACCTCCCTAAGCCTGAACACCAGAATACATCGATGTAGTTTAAATTCACACTCACTTCTCTTCCTTGTTGAACAGTTTTTGTTCTTGCAGTGGTTCCTCATGTGTCAGGTTTTCTCTTTTCCTTGTTGAACAGTTTTTGTTCTTGCAGTGGTTCCTCCTGTGTTAGGTTTTCTAGAGCCTCTTCGTATTCATCAGGCTCCCAGTTTTCAATAGTGAACTTTCAGGAACCCCGTTCCTAACAAACAGTTTGGTCAGACAGACCCGAGTCTGCCCCTGGCCTGACCACACACCGGTCCAACCTCTTGGAGTGATAATGTCTTATCGACAAATGGGCGGCACTAACAGGACACGACCCAAAGCTTGTTGCGTGGAATAAGTGGGATCATGTGAAGCATTTAGCTCGTTACCTGGTATGTATTAAGCATGTAGTTAATGTCAGCCACGTATGTAATTTAAACATACAATCCTACGTTTATCAGTATAGGGTGAGAAAAAATTGTCACCTCCCTAAGCCTGAATACCAGAATACTATCACAGAAGTTTAAGTTCGTATTAACTTTTTCAGCACCCTCATCATACACGGCTGATTCACACTGAGATCATCAAAACTCTTAAATGTTTTTTACATGTGCTTCTAGTCGACTACATCTTTCTCATCTGTACTCGTGGAGTTTTTGTTTTATTGTTGTTATTCTTAATGTGGTTTTTATTATTTATCCTTATTCAGTTCTAACCTTTTAAGCGCTACTGATCATCCCAGCCTATGGAGATCATTTTGGATTCTGTGTTCACTCTACTTCCCAGCTGCATGGAGCTATTGGAAAGCCCAGTTGCTGTTTGCATCTCTGCCTCTGAGACTTTGCAAGATACAGTATATTCTTTGCCAAAAAGAACAGCCTCATTCCTCACACCTCCGTGCCGGGGAGCAGCTGCAAGCTCCTAGTGAGCTGCAGGCTTGCCATGGTGCTCGGGGCTTCTGGGAATCCTCGGATCGGTCCACTTTCTTGTGAATGCCAAGGGCAGCTGCCATGTGTTCCGTGGTGGTCACTTTTCACACAGAGTCTGCCCAGTAAAACTGTGGCTTATGTCTCATTTCAGGCTCGTAAGTCCTCTTATCCATCCTCCACAGTGCTGCCCAAATGATCAGTCAAAAATATAAATCTGGTCATGAGGCTCTCTGACCCATCAAAACTCCATCCAAGCATTGGCACACCAAGACCACACAGTCCAGAGCCTGCCAACCTGCGGCCTCCTGCCCTGCTGTTCCGCTGGCTTCCCGGTGCTCCCCTCCCCCTCTCCTTCATGTCTCCTCCTGGTCAATATCACTGCATCTTTCAAGACTCGGCCCAAGTGTTGCTTCATTTAGAGAATCTTCTGCAGGACCCCATCCCCTCCCTCCGCTCCGCATTCTAAGCGAGGTGCTCCAAGAGCATCTTGGGTCCTTATCACAAAGTTTTACGATTGTGCGTTAGTCGTTTTTCCATATGCATCTGCCCTCACTGGGCTGGAATGTTCTCAAGTGCAGGAATGATATCTTTGATGGCAGTGCAGTAGGAATTCTTGTGAGCAAGACACATAAACTCAATTTTGCTGCCTAGATTTTTTTTTCCCCCTATGGCACAAAATTTTATTGAAATCTCTCCTTTCCTCTTTAAATTCTTGAGACAAAATATATAAACCAAAGATAGCCTGGACAGTAAGAGTTCATCTAAAATGAATTCTGTCCAAAGCAGTTACGATCCCAAATAAAACTTTAATCTTCTTAAAATTCCTCAGAAAATATTGTACACTGAGGGAAAGTTTTCTTAAAATGCCCTCATTAATTAGTTTCCTTAGCAAATATTTACTGAGACCGCACTGTTTGCTGAGCCCTGAAATAAGCACTGGGTGCCAGGGTGAGGGGTGAAACCAAGTCTTTGTCCTCATGGGATTCAGAGTCTTGTGAGAGACCAGATGCTAAACAAGCAAAAACAATAACGAAATGCTAGAATACGAAGTGCCAGTTATTTGACAAATGCTGGGCATTGCTGTAGAAACCACCAGTGGAACCTGTGTAGATAATGCGGTCCGAGTTGGCCTCACAAACATAGTAACATATAAACTGAGTCCAAATGTGTAAGAAGAAACCAGCCACACAAAGAGCGTTCCTAGTAGAGCAAAGGGCATGCATGAGGCCCCAAGGTAGAAGAAACTTGGAGAAATAGAAAGAAAGCCTGTGCGGCTGCCACCTAGAAAGTGCCGGTGAAGCTGTGGGAGCGGAGGTTGAGACGCGATCCGATTTATATTTTTAAAGATGTGTGAAGAATAGGAGGAAATCTTTGGGGTCTACGGTTAAGTGAAGAATTCTTAGACGGGACACTAAAAGCATAATCCATAATAGGAAAAATTGATAAATCGGACTTTAACAAAATGAAAAACTTTCATTCTGCAAAGGCCCTGTGACAAGGATGAAAAGACAAGCCACAAACAAGGAGAAAGTATTGCAAATCACATATCAGACAAAGGATTGGTATCTAGAATATATAAAGAGCTCTCAAAACTCAACAGTAAAAAACACAAACAAGCCGATTTAGAAAATGAGCAAAATATGTGAACAGATATTTTGCTGAAGAGGATATATACATATGGCAGATAAGCACATTTCAAAAAGATACTCAAAATCATTAACCATCAGGGAAATGCAAATTAAAACCACAATGAAGGGGACTTCCCTGGTGGCGCAGTGGTTAAGAATCCACCTGCCAATGCAGGGGGCATGGGTTCGAGCCCTGGTCCGGGAAGATCCCACATGCCACGGAGCAACTAAGCCCGTGCACCGCAACTACTGAGCCCGTGTGCCTAGATCCAGTGCTCGGCAAGAAAGAGAAGCCACCGCAATGAGAAGCCCGCACACTTCAGTGAAGAGTAGCCCCCGCTCGCCGCAACTAGAGAAAGCCTGTGCACAGCACTGAAGACCCAATGCAGCCAAAAATAAATAAATAAATTTATTTAAAAAAATCCCAAAAACATAGTGACAACAGCAAATGCTGACAAGAATGTGGAGAAACTGGATCACTCATACATTGCTGATGGGTCTGTAAAACGGTGCAGCCACTCTGGCAAACAGTTTGGCAGTTTCTTAAAAAACTAAACCTGCAACAATCATATGACTCAGCAATTTTACTCTTGGTCATTTATCCCAGAAAAATGAAAACTTATGCTCACACAACAACCTATAGATGAATGTTCATAGCAGCTTTATCTGTAATAGCCCCAAACTGTAAACAACCCAGATGTCTTTCAGTGGGTGAATGGTTAAACAAACCAGAGTACATACATACCATGGGTACTACTCAACAGTGAAGGGGAATAAACTTCATACAAAAACTTGAACGAATCTCCAGGGAATTATGATGAGCAAAAAAGAAGCCAAAAGTTTATATACTGTATGATTCCATTTATGTAATATTCTCGAAATGAAAAAAATTTAGGAATAAAGAGCAGATTAGTGGTTGCCCAGAGTTAAGGAAAGAGAATAGAGGGAAGGAGGAAGGTGGGTGTGGTTATGAAAGGGCAACCAGAGGGATCCTTGTGATGGACTGTGGTGGTAGATACACATAAGATAAAACTGTATAGAATGAAATACACACACACACACACACACACACACGAGTACAAGTAACTCTGAGGAAATCTGAATAAAGCTGGTGGATCATATCAATGTCAATATCCTGGTTGTGATGTTGTATTATAATTTTGTAAGATGTCACCATTGAGTGAAACTGAGTAAAGGTACACAGCATCTCTCTGTAGTATTTCTTACAAACTGCATATGAATCTACAATTATCTCAATAAAAATGTCAATGAAAAAAAAAAAATCTCAGGAATTCCCTGGTGGTCCAGGGGTGCTTTCACTGCCAAGGGGTGGGTTCAATCCCTGGTTGGGTAAGTAAGATCCCGCAAGCCTTGCAGGGGCGGGGCAGGGTGCAGGGTGGAGTGGGGACTCTCTGGTGAGACTGGATTGGATGGAGTTGAGTGAGGGCGGGAGCAGTTAGAGTGGCAGCCGGGAGATGGGTTAAGAGGCACCTGCAGTGGAGATGATGACTTAGAGCGTGTGGGCTGGTGGGGGAGTGGCAGTGGAGAGGAAGAAAACTGGGTTTGCCGTGAACTCTGTAGAGTCTAGCCCTCTGACATTTGAATGTAATTTTCCTAGAGAGCTTCCCAGATCCCCAAATTTTCAAGAACCATAACATAATAAGGATGTCAATATCAATTATGTATGCTTAAAAATGCATTGATATCCCTTAGTCTCTTGGGCCACGATACAAAAACAAGAACAAAGCCCAATGATGAGCAGAGACTGGGCTCCGGGGACCCCTGTAGAGTCTCACCTTCCTACACCCCCATCTCCTTGTAAATGGACTCTGGCATCAGGCCTCACTACCGGCCCCACCTCACCAGCCCAATCAGCTCCAAACCCAGCGCTGTGCTCAGGACCCCGCCCCTCTCCATCTTGACCTTGGATGACAAGGGGATAAGGAAGATGGCAAGGGCGGGGCTTACTTCCCATTTCCCAAGTCCCCCCAACCACGTCATCTCATACACACACCACACCCTCTTCTCATTCCTTGTGTCTTCTTCCCACCCCATCCCTGTGCCTGAGATTAAATACCATACCTTCAAAATCACACTTTCTACACAAGACCTCTGAGGCACTTTTACAAGAAACATTATATTTCTGAATACGAAAGGCCTATTTGACTACTGTTTCCCTGTGGTGTGATAAAATGTCTTTTCCCCAGAAGGGCCTTCAGAGCCATGAGTAATAATTTAAGATCTAAACAAGGTCCTAGTTTCAAAAGATAGGAGATAATTCAAAGGAAGTGAAGTACAATTCTAAAGCAAATGTTAAAAAAAAAAAGTAAATGATAAATAAGGAAGATACAACATTTATCTATATTTATTATATTAAAAACACTAAAAATGAGGAGCACCAAGTGGTGTAGCTGTGAAATATCACGGATTGTGTGTTTTCTCATCATTGGTTCATAGTGAGTTGAATTTTGAGGGACGCTCTAGACACCTGGCCCTTGGTAACTTCCATTGTGGCTTTCAAATCAGGCCAGAAGGAAGGAGGGAGGTGATGAGGTCCTGAATGTTCCTGATGAGACTGAAAAGGACAGTTCATTTGGAGGGTCCAAATGGCCCCTTCTGCACTGCATCCCCAAGTGATCAGGCACAGAAGACATCAGCTCTAGGAGAGCTGAGTACTTAGGAATCACTGGCAAAGTTTGACAGATACTAAAAATTCAATATCAACAGGCTGACAGCTGATTTACAGTTTTGGGAGATTTAAAACTGAAAAGAAGGTTCAGAAGTGAGTCAGATATCCAGATTCTTCAGAGTGGGAAGGAATATCACATTTGAAATGGAGTGGGAGGTGATAGAACCACCAGGAATGAGAATCCTGAGGGAGAATGATTAGAGGTAAAAAAAGAAAAAGAAAACACAAAATCGTATTAGGTACTGAAAACACAAGATAAAGCTTAAAAAAAAAACCCACATCTATTTGTTTCATGATAATTCACTATTTTATCTACTTCTTTATTCTTGAAAAATGTACTTTGAAAAAGATTTGCTCTGGAGCATAATGTAGGTGAAGATATGGACACAGTTTTTTCACCTGTTAGGTATTTTACTTAAAGCTGCTGTTTCAGGAGTTCCCTGGTGGCCTAGTGGCTAGGACTCAGTACTGTGTCAACTACTGTGGTCTGGGTTCAATCCCTGGTAGAGGAACTGAGATGACACAGGTTTCATGGTGTGGCCAAAGTATACTAAAGGTGCTGTTTCTTCCTATTCTTCTGTTTTTTTGTCCACATACAAAAAATGTCATTTAAATATCACTTAAAGTTTTAAACCCTAGGTAAAATTTTAAGTAGCCTTATTCTTTAACTCCAAGCTGACACGCCCTTTCTTTGTGAAGTATTCCTAAGAGAACGTGTCTTCTCCTTGGTGCCCCACTTCTTCATTAGACAGTAAATATTTGCTTCCTCATCTGACCCCTTCTTTTGTCACAGTGGGAACTGTGAGGGCCTTTTCCACCTTCCACTATTTCTGAGATAAGTCCAGGACCTGTAACATAGTAGGACTCAAGAAAAGTCTGTTGAATAAAAGAGAAGCTAGAAAAGTACCCAGTGGGACGGATATTAAAATCATTAGGTCTTCTGGTCACATGGTTTGCAAAGCCCATGACAAAGTTCCAGAAGAAGAAGGTCTCATTGGTCTCATTTATCGTTTTATCATTTGCATGCCAGCTTCTAGAAAATACTGAAGAATGATTTTTAGCTAAGGCTTCAGTACTGAGCCTCTGTATGACTGCGGGGTAATGACCTGACAACCACATCCATCCTTTCGAGCTTCCTGAGCAGTTTGTATATTGTCATTAAGCAGAAAAACAAGCTCTTCTCATTGCAGCATGGCAAAAGTATTCACCTCACCCAGGGTCACTGCTTTAAGCTATAAGCTGATAGGTCCCACTAAAATCTGCTCTGGGGGAACTTGTCTGGACATGGATATTCAACACACGAAACACACAAAAGCTGTAAAATACGTAAATAAATATACATATAAACAATCTTAAACTTAAGGAAAATTTGCAAGTACAGCACAAGAAACATTTTTTCCTTACCCATTTGAGAATAAATGGCTGACACTATGCCCCACTACTCTCCCATACTTTAGTGTGTATTTCCTACAAATGAAGACATTCTCCTACATAACTACAATATAACAGTAAAATCAGGAAATTAGTATTGGTACTTTAATAAAATTCTCAGGCTCCATTCAAGTTCCTCCAATGGTCCCAATCATGTACTTGGTAAGAAAAAGGTGCAGTCTTAAATCCAGATCTTGCAAAACAGACACCGAATTTAGTTATCATGTCTCCTTAGTTTCCTTCCATCTGAACAGTTCTCAACCTTTCCTTGACTGTCATAACCATGACACTTTTGATGTTTACGGGCCATTTATTTTGTAGAATGTTCTTCTGTTTGGGTTTGTTGGATATTTCTTCATGATTAGGTGCCTGTTATATATCTTGGGCAGGAGTATCACAGAAGTGATGATGTGTTCTCATTTTATCCTATTCAATCGACACATGATGTGTGTTTGTACCATTATTGGTGATGTTAACTTTGATCACTTAAGTTCTTGTCTGCTTGGCTTCTGCAGGGTGAAATTACTTTTTTTTCTCCATTGTAATTAATAAATATTTTGTAAGGAGGTTTTTGAGATTATGTAAATATCATTCCTCATCAATTTATTATTACTATTAATTTATTCACTATTTTTTGTTTCTTATAATGATGCAACTACATAATTGTTTTAATAGGTTAAGTGATCTGCCTAATCTTTTATCTGTTTTTTGCATCAGCTTTATCTTTTTTTTTTTAACATCTTTATTGAAGTATAATTGTTTTACAATGGTGTGTTAGTTTCTGCTTTATAACAAAGTGAATCAGCTATACATATACATATATCCTCATATCTCCTCCCTCTTGCGTCTCCCTCCCACTCTCCCTATCCCACCCCCCTAGGTGGTCACAAAGCACCGAGCTGATCTCCCTGTGCTATGCAGCTGCTTCCCACTAGCTATCTATTTTACATTTGGTAGTGTATATATGTCCATGACACTCTCTCACTTCGTACCAGCTTACCCTTCCCCCTCCCTGTATCCTCAAGTCCATTCTCTACGTCTGCGTCTTTATTCCTGTCCTGCCCCTAGGTTCTTCAGAACCTTTTTTTTTTAGATTCCATATATATGTGTTAGCACACGGTATTCGTTTTTCTCTTTCTGACTTACTTCAGTCTGTATAACAGACTCTAGGTCCATCCACCTCACTACAAATAACTCAATTTTGTTTCTTTTTATGGCTGAGTAATATTCCATTGTATATATGTGCCACATCTTCTTTATCCATTCATCCGTTGATGGACACTTAGGTTGCTTCTATGTCCTGGCTATTGTAAATAGAGCTGCAATGAACATTGTGGTACATGACTCTTTTTGAATTATGGTTTTCTCAGGGTATATGCCCAGTAATGGCATTGCTGGGTTGTATGGTAGTTCTATTTTTAGTTTTTTAAGGAACCTCCATACTGTTCTCCATAGTAGCTGTATCAATTTACATTCCCACCAACATTGCAAGAGGGTTCCCTTTTCTCCACACCCTCTCCAGCATTTATTGTGTGTAGATTTTTTGAGGATGGCCATTCTGACTGGTGTCAGGTGATACCTCATTGTAGTTCTGATTTGCATTTCTCTAATGATTAGTGATGTTGAGCATCCTTTCATGCGTTTGTTGGCAATCTGTATATCTTCTTTGGAGAAATGTCTATTTGGGTCTTCTGCCTATTCACTAATGTTTTTGATATCTGTATGAACTCACAGCTTCCTATGTTATTCAATGCATTATAGTCTGCTACTATCATTATTTATTTTGTTGCTGAAATTGCCCCAGATTTGGGGAGCCCCTGCAAGGTGGCCTCTGTGGCACCGTCATTCTTTGAGCACTTCTTTATTTCAGCCTCAACAGGAGGTTCCAGGCTCATCTTGTACTTTCCCCACCCCAATACCAAAGTTAACCACTTCTCCAAGGGCCTCTGAAGAATGGTACTTAGAAACCAAGATCTGAATGCTACATGTACTCAATGCTATTGGGGTATAACTGCTTCCAGATCCTCTCAGTGGACAAAACTAGGAATATACGTATTTGAATCTCTCTCTCTCTTTCTCCCTCTCTCTCTCAGTCTACTAAAAACTGTGAGTTCACACCCCATATCTCCAATTCTAGCCCAATATCATTATCCTTAATAATTTCTTACTTGATCAGTCCCTCTGTAGGTAAGGATTCTCCTAGAGCTGACACAACCACATTCATCCCGGGTGGATGCCCTCTTCGACACCTCTATGCAAGGCAGTCTCTTCACATGGATACCCTTCTCACCTTGCTTAGGCTCTGACACCCCACCTACACCACTGCGAATCTACTCTTGCACCCACACACTATGCACAGTCTTGTTCAGTCCCACCTAGTAACTTTCAGACTAAGCTGAGTATGGCTCGACTCCTCATCTCTGTGCTGTGTCTGTGACCCGTCCCCCCACCCCCTTTTTTTTTTTTGGCCTCACCACGTAGCAGGCAGGATCTTGATTCCCTGAACAGGGATCCAACTCATGCCCCCTGCAGTGGAAGAGCGGAGTCTTAACCACTTGACCTCCAGGGAAGTCCCTGTCTGTGACCTCTTGCTTTCTAGGTATGCATCTTAATATAAACTATGGCTCCGGGCTACAACTTTTGTCAGCGTCCTCTCAGGAACAATGGAACCCCATTCCAGTCCAGGGCTTTAAGCTGTGGATCTCACACTCTTCCACTGCCTGAAATGAGGCATCTTTATTCCCCGTTGCCCCACAAGGATCACACTTGTGGCCTGGCCTGCTTCCTTGCAGACCCAGAGCATGTCAAGCCACAGCTCCATCATGACCACTGCTCTAAGTTTTCTCTTCTTTCTGGCCCCTAAACATTGAACTCTTGTTGTGGGTACAGTCATATCTTTACAGTTTTTATGCCTTACCTAACATTGCTGTGTAATTTGAATACAGAAAACTAGACAGGATCCGGGAAGAGTTAAGAAATGGGAGAGATTTTTTGTAGCTTTAAACAGGATGATAATATAAGTATAGAAAGGATCATAAAAAGTTAAAGTGCCAAAATCCTTTTAAGAAGGATTTAAGAAGCAGCGTGTAATTTGACTCCTTTGTTGCATTTACGTTATTAAGATTAGAGTGCTATGTGAGAGAGTGAGAGGGCCACTGGTAAGGGGCTTCCAGAGTCTGGCCCTCAGCTTTGCAGGATGGGACTGTGCACCCAGAGCTAATAGGCTCTCAGACCTACACCAACCCAACTTCAGTGGCTTTGTCATGATGCTGACAAAGGTAAAACTTCGGGCCCACTCGCTTGCACTCATCCCTTCCAATGCCCTGGAAGCAATTTTATGTTTGCCATTTTGTACTCTTTTTCTCAAAGAGAGACCTCCCTAATTGTTAAAAAAAAAAACGATTCAGGTCTCATAAATTCTGGATCTGTCGCTGCAAGGGACTAATGGTTAAATCAGAATGCAAATTTCCAGTGAAAGGAGGTCATTTTCTAAGAGAGCATTCCGCTTACCAGTAGATAGAGGTGCTTGGAGGCTGAATTCATCTTCAGAAAGTAGCTTAGGTTGCTTAGAGAGTGAAGAGAGATGCGTGATCTTGGGGATTAGCTTATGCAGACCATGTAAATTTCAAAGCTATTCTCACCCACCTACAGAGTGTGTCTATAATTCCTGTATGGCCTGTTCAGTACATATGCCTATCTCTTTCCAAGAACATATTTGATTAACTCTGCCCCAAATCTTACTTACTGGCTTTTTCTTTTTTTAAGATTCCATATATATCACCTTCTGCCAGTTTTAATATATTCTTTCCTTGTTAGGGTATAATATAGTTGATTAGGTAAACAGCTTTCAAGACTCATCCACCCTGGTTGCCACTTGATAAAATCTGATTGTTCCTTAATCCCCTCAACTTTATATTCACAGGTCATCTCTTAGGGTGGGTTAATTTTATCCCCTACTCTACAGATTTGCTGCTCCCAGGTTAGTTCTCTGAAGGTCACCTTGTTTCCAGATGATGGGATCACCTCTCTATTGTCCCCACCCATTGACTTGTATAGTCAGAGCCAGCATGACATTAAGTCTTGCAACTCTAAGCACAATTTGAAATTAATAATAGTTACATAATTTAACAATTAAAACAAATCTTATAGAAAGTAGACACATTGAAAAGCTTCTCCCTTTATTACCTTACTGGGAAAGCTTCTAGAAATCTTAAGGCAATTAAGTTATATAGGCACAAGCAGAAGAAATATTTTGCATTTTCTTTAAGTGCAACTTCAAGTGATAGGGATTAATGTTACTGTAGGCAACCACTGCTTTAGATAACAAGGCACAGAGAGCAGTGTACATAAAGCAGTAACAGGAGAAGACTTGCCTTCCAGGAGCTTAAATCTAACTCAAGAAGAAAAACATACAAATGAAACATGATTTTGAAGTTATTTTTAAATTACAAATAATTATAAATGATTATTGGAGATAAGCCAAGGAAGGAAGTGAAACCTGAAAGAAATTAATATAAAAACAATGATAACAGTGGCTGCCACTTATTGAAGGCCTGCTGTGTGATACCCCCGGGGTGGTACTCATAGTATCTACATTTTATGGATGAAGAGATCAAGGCTCTGAGAGGTCTATTCAAGATCACATGGCTAGTAAAAAGGAGAATTATGGTTCAAATCATTACTCCACAGGGGCTGGGCAAGGGTTTGGAGAAAAGCAATCTAGTGAACAAAGGCACCCTAGGATGACCAGGCTGATTTAGCTGGAGGGCAGAATTCAAGTGGAAAGCAAGGAGGCCGAGGAAAGGAAAGAGAAGGGGTGGGCTGGCAGCAGAGAGTAAGAGGGGGCT
The DNA here is from genome assembly GCF_949987535.1 of Balaenoptera acutorostrata. Taxonomy (NCBI): domain Eukaryota; kingdom Metazoa; phylum Chordata; class Mammalia; order Artiodactyla; family Balaenopteridae; genus Balaenoptera; species Balaenoptera acutorostrata. Next base: position 58,779,862 of record NC_080080.1, on the reverse strand, counting down.
GAGAGATTCCCATAAATTTAGCCCTTTGGAGCTGAGGTGATAAGCATGCAAGAATGACCAGGGAGTGGTCCTATTCTCTTACAGGGTTTTGCAGACCTGGAATCTAAAGACCTGGTGGTAAATGGAACAGTCTTTGCAACAAGTAGTCTACATGAATATTTACCCATAATCTAAGTGGTGCCTAGAGAAATAGTAAACAAAGATAGTAAAGCAAGATAGTAACATTGTGGCATGAGAGCTATGAATGCAACAAACAGGGTGACAGTAGAGTAACTGCTCAGGGAATCAACTTTAGACAGGGAGATGTTGGTCCCACAGGCGATCTTTTAGCCACACCTATTCACTTACGTAAACAGCAAATACTAATGAATTTTGGTAACTTTTTCTGAAATGCATAGAGTGAAGTATTTATATATACATATGTATATATATATACACAGTGTATATAAATGTACTTCTAAATATACTTCATGAAACGACAAAAGTGTCTCCTACTTTTACAAGTGTTTCCTCTTATAAAACTAGTTATAAGAAATATGCCTTGAAGAGTATCAAAAAGAACATAAACTGAATTCAAAGTCTATGATTTCGTAGGGAAGTTTCCAATTAGAACAGAAATATTCGAAACACATTCTGAAAGACTTAGAGAATGGTGGTGTTATAAGGCAATGTTTTCATTTAAAAATATAAACACTGAGTTTGAAAACTGCTGGCTTCACTAGATTTGTAAGTGAGGGTTGTGCCATGGGAGAATGATCCCAGGGGTATCTGAAATTCCTACAAACTCCAGGAAACTCAAATGCCTCCACAGCATGTATCCTGAAGGAAGTTATCTTCCTAAAAGCAGAACACCCTCAGGTGTAGATATTCAGATCCCATGCTCAGAGAGCACAGCATGAAAGGTCACAGTTATGAAAAAGGTCACATTCTTTTTTTCATTAAAGTAACACTGACCACTACCGCAACAACAGAAAAGAGATGATTGACAGCAGAGGTGGTTATACCAAGTGGTTAAAGCAGCTTAAGTTTCCGGACCCACCCCCAACCCCTACATTCGCACGGCCCCCCTTCCAAGGCCCTACCAGGGGCCCCTAGCAATGTATCCTCAAGGTCATATATTTTTGAAAACTTAGAGGAAGAGAGAGATTCAAATTCTCTTTCTTAAAGAGGGGCCCCTATACTGTATAAACTTCAGGTTCCAAACCCTGGATCCTCCTGATGCCCACCTTATACCACACACTACACTCAGTGTTGGAGATAAAAAGATGAACAAGACACACTCTCTCTTGGGGAGCAGCTCCGTGTAAAAGCAAGACAAGGAAACCAATTACAGTGGGACACCTGCTTGGTTGTGGATTGTGCAATGGGAACAAAGGCCCAAGGGATGCTCTTTTATTGTTGTTATTAGTCTTTTCACTAAAATTGTTAACTTATTCGCTTTCTTTTACTAAGTGACGAGTGCCCATTAAAGTCCAATGATAAAGAAATGTAGAAACAAACAGTTAATAACCTCTATAGAGATCTTTATTACCCTTCAGGCCCGATGAAATGCCTCATGTCATGAAGCTATTCACCCCAGGCTCTTTTGGATGCTTATGACTTTGTAGCACTCACATGACACTTAAAGTAACATAGGAACATGGGACTGGTCAGGAGAACTGAAAACAGGAGAACTGAAAACTGAAAAGGTATTCAGGTCTTGGCAATTAATCCTTATGTTTCACATGTAAGAACATTAGGAGATAAGAATGGAGAAAGAGGCAGGACTGTGGGCCTGGAGTTCCAGATGGGGAACTCTAGACTCAACTCCAGATGGTTTCTCTGCAGGGCATCAGTGTAAATAAGCACTGCTTTAGAATAGCAGTTGTGGAACTTCCCTGGTGCCGCAGTGGTTAAGAATCCGCCTGCCAATTCAAGGGACACAGGTTCAAGCCCTGGTCCGGGAAGATCCCACATGCCGTGGAGCAACTAAGCCCGTGCGTCACAACTACTGAGCCTGTGCTCTAGAGCCCGAGAGCCACAACTACTGAGCCCGCGCACCACAACTACTGAAGCCCGGGCAACTAGAGCCTGTACTCTGCAGCAAGAGAAGCCACTTCAGTGAGAAGCCCGCGCACTGCAATGAAGAGTAGCCCCTGCTCACTACAACTCGAGAAAGCCCATGCACAGCAGTGAAGACCCAACACAGCCAAAAATAAAATAAAATAAATAAAATGGCAGTTGTGCCTAGAGTTGGATTTGGTGGTGTGGACACGGGCAGGGCAGGAAGGGCAGAGAGGAATGGGAGGCCTCTGAGTCCAGAGAGTAGCAGTGAAGTGAAAAGTAAGAGATGGGTATGAGAGACATCAGAAGACGTTCAAAATTGATTTGGATGTGATAGTGGGAGGGAAAAGAAGGAAACTCATATTACTCTGTGGTTGGGTGGAGAATTCATAGTGGCAAAAATTAATAAGAACTCAAGCGGAAGACTGTCTGGTTTTGGGAGGAAGACAGTAAATTTGAGCTTGGTTTTGTTGCCTCTGAGATACCAGTAGGTCAAAAAAGTGGAAATGCCTAGTCCTTTGCTACCCAGAGTCAAGTGTGGTCCACAGAGCAGCAACATTGGGATGACCTAGGAAGTTATAAAAAATGCAGTGCTCTGAGTTGCAGACCTGCTGAATCCAAGCTGCATCGTAAACCTCTACCTGTAAAGCCCTGTGTTCTGACTTGGTTCCAAACTGCTGTGGAATTCACCAAACTTCCTCTACTCTGAAGGTTAAAACTTCTAGGATTTAGGGCCTGTTGTATAGATGTGGTTAGTGCAAAGGAGTTGCAGAAAAGATAGATCTGTAAAGTTGTGTGGGACCCTTTAAAAACTTCTGCTTCTGAAGTACACTGAAGCCAAACTGAACACCTGTGGACCATGTGTAGGGCTGTCAGGGCGGCTGACTCATCTGCCCATCCGTCAGCTGCATCACACATTTTCCTCTGTATTTAAGAGCAGTGATAATAACATCAAAGAGAACACAACTTACAGGGGTTTTAATGAACTTGTCAAATTGTAAGAGTTTGGGCATGGACAATAAGTGAGAATTTGAGTACACCACCATTATTATAAAATCAGGATCTCATTCTTCAAAACTCTCCATGTTTATAAATACTGATGTTTCCTTGTTAATTACATAAGTCAGTTCCTCAAGTTCACCACAAGACAGACATCTGTGCATAAGAAATCATCTCCTGATCTTACTGTAAAAAATCATAACATGACATTTTCTAATATCCAGTTTATACAAATGCATAGAAAATCCTTTTCCTTTCCTTTGTTTTCAACTTCTCTGTTAACTGTTAGAAGAGTGTTTATATAACAATGCAATGCTACCCTTTAAATACTTGCAATATTATTTGACATGTCAGTTGAATGTGTTGGGAATGGGTTTTTAGGTAATTTGACTCTAAACAAAGGGAAATAATGCATTTAAAGAATATGTAACTGGTAAAGACCATATGACAATATGCCACTATTATAAGATACATTCACACCGATGACTTTTGTGCTGAGACATAATCACTCAATTCTGATTGCCTACTATGTACCCAGAATTTGGTTAGGAATGTTGCACATATAAATCCTTTATAAACACCTTAGAATCTCAATTTCACAGATTTCTTGGATGTTCGTATTTACCTGAAATCCTCAACAAGAGGGGAAAAAAAAGTCAGAAGTGACATGAAGATGTGTAGAATGTGCAAAAGTAATATGTTTACCAGTGTAGCTAACTTTAAAAGAAGCTGTAAATGAAATGCCGCTGCTCCGTGAGCAGCTTCAATCAGTATCAGAATTATTAGGATGAATCAAATGAAATTGCTGTCCAATATCAAACTGGCATCTGACCATCAATTATTGGCCAAATATTGGCATTTTCACATAGTTCAGCCTGTACTGTAATTAGGCAATTTCTTCTGGGCCAACCTATGCTATAAGTAGACAACAAAGTAGACAAAAGACAAAGGGTGTACATGTAAGATTTTTTTCTTTCATGTGGTTAGTTTTCAGGGTAGAGCTGTCTAATACTATTGCTACACAGACTCTTAAAGACAACTCGGAAACTTGACTGCCAAGAAAGAGCCTAAATTTCGTGATGAGCCATTGGTTACAGTGTCCAGGTCTGATCATTGCTCCAATCAGCAGAGAGAAGCTGACAGTGTGACAGGGTGCAAATCAGCCCCACAGGAAAAACATTCGTTGTTTCTTTAGCTGACTAGAAATGCACATGTGATGTTTCAGCTTATTGATTGTACCTTCTTTGAAAGGAAACTCTAAAACCCTAAACTGCAAAGACCTAAGGGTAAATGGCTATCTCGTTGTTTAAAATCTGTTGCCAAGAAAGCTGACCTGACACAAATCAGAAGCTAACTCTGTTTATTTTCAAGATATCTTATTTCATGTAATCAAATTTTGAATGCATGGCCAATTCATGCCTCTGACCTCAGGGCTAATTTTGTATCACAGCAGGATAATGAGATGAATAAGTTCTCAAACAGTTACAGTAAGTCCCCTACATACGAACCTTCAAGTTGTGAACTTCCAAAGATGCGAACGTATTATAAACCTATTACAGCACAGTACTATACAGCCGATTGTGTTAGTTGGGTACCTAGGCTAACTTTGTTGGATTTATGAACAAATTGGACTTACGAATGCACTCTTGGAACGGAACTCGTTCATATGTAGGGGACTTACTGTACAGGGAAAAAAATTGTTATCTGGGAGTTTTTAAAGAGGTAATATATATATCACATTTTAAATGATTTTATGAAACCTTAAATGGTCAGACAAGGGCCAGCAGAGTCAGGTAAAGTTTATTTAGCTACAAAAAACTTCAAGTGAATTATTTCCAAGTTAAAAAAAAAAAAGAAACCCAAAACCTGAAAGAATAAACAGGAATTTAAAATGGGTGACATATGGGACTTCCCTGGTGGCGCAGTGGATAAGAATACGCTTGCCAATGCAGGGGACATGGGTTAGACCCCTGGACCGGAAAGATCCCACATGCCAGGGAGCAACAAAGCCTGTGTGTCACAGCTCCTGAGCCTGTGCTCTACAGCCCTCAAGCCACAACTACTGAAGCCCGCGCACCTAGAGCCTGGGCTCCACAACGAAGAGTAGCCCCGGCTCACCGCAACTAGAGAAAGGCTGTGTGCAACAATGAAGACCCAACACAGCCAAATAAATAAATAAATAAGTAAAATGGGTGACATAGATTAGTGGCTATATTAGTACAATACTAGAAAAATAACTCAGTGCTGAACATAATAAACATTCAAAAATTTTAACTATTGCTAACATCAGCATTATTATTACCATTATTATTGAATACATAGAACTGCCTTTGAAATAAGTTTTTTATTTTATTTTTATAAATGTTGGTAAGGTGTTGATTTGGTTGCAGATTTCTTTATTCAGGTCTAGAGAATAAAGATGCTTTTTTTTCCTGCAATAAATTATAAAATTAATTATGCATGCAACACATTACCTTATACTTATAATGGTGCTATAGTCAACTCTCACAGCAGAATGTGTACAAAATTGGAATCTAAAAACCTGGATTTGAGTGTGGGCTCTGTTACTAATGTTAACCAAGGAGGAGACGCGGAGAGTCACGAGCTTTAGTTTCATTGTCTGTAAAACAGGGCTAAGCCTGTAGCAGTAATGATAGCTAACGTTTAGAGTGTCATGCTTCCTGTATGTCAGGGACTTTCCTAAGAATTTCATCCACATTGACTCAGTTACCAGTACATCTAATGTCTAGCATTAATGTAGTAAAAGGGGGATTGTGCTGATCAGTTTCCATTTGCCCTGCTCTGCTAGGAAGCTGACCCCTGCAGATGAGTCCCTGGGGCTCCCTGACACCTGACTTTCGGTTGGGTTCAGACAAATGGAAGCATCAGCAAAAGATCAGAGGGTAGGGCTTCCCTGGTGGTGCAGTGGTTGAGAATCTGCCTGCTAATGCAGGAGACATGGGTTCAAGCCCTGGTCTGGGAAGATCCCACATGCCGCGGAGCAACTGGGCCCGTGGGCCACAAGTACTGAGCCTGCGCGTCTGGAGCCTGTGCTCCGCAACAAGAGAGGCCACGATAGTGAGAGGCCTGCGCACCGCGATGAAGCGTGGCCCCCGCTTGCCACAACTAGAGAAAGCCCTCGCACAGAAACGAAGACCCAACACAGCCAAAAAATAAATAAATAAATTTATAAAAAAAAAAAGATCAGAGGGTAGGAGGAGAGAGAGGCTGGGGTATTTCCTCCCCACTTCCTCCTTGATTTAGCAACCCTATTCGAATTTGTATATTTGGGAGGGAGGTGTTCGCCAAGACTAAATCACCTGCCCGATAGCCTCTTTTCCAGCTTTTCTCTTCTCATTGGGCTCACTAAACACTCTGTCCTTCTTTAGCCTCTTCAGGCCCTGGGTGGTAGTGACCTCCTGCCGTGGCTAGTCTTCTGTACCCTCGCATCCCTCTCTTGTCTCCTTAACTCCCTCCCCACAGCTCTGTGAAGAGTTCCTTCATTAATGTGGCTTGATTTGAACCCTATGAGTGGACTACTCTTTCTTGCTGGGACCCAGATTCTTACAAGGATTTACTATTTTAGCATTGCAGTCAACTACTTGTTACTTAGTATAAGGGTATCTTAAACAGAGTTTTGCTTTGAATGAATTGGAATGTTAGGAAATACGATCTTGCATTTCAGCCATTTTTTTAAAAATCGAAAGGTTTTTAACTTGAACTAGTTCACTATTTTTTTTTTTTTAAATAAACAAACAAGAAAACCTTCATTCATTTGGTTTACACTTCAGGGAAGGGATACTTGGGATTTGACTTAGTTTGGGAGTTCAACAAATTAGCTTGATATATCCCAGTTAAATTGTTCATGGTTTGATTTGGTCCAGGTTCAAGCATAAAACCCTAAAATAGGGCTTCCCTGGTAGCGCAGTGGTTAAGAATCCGCCTGCCAATGCAGGGGACACGGGCTTGAGCCCTGGTCCAGGAAGATCCCACATGCCGCGGAGCAACTAAGCCCATGTGCCACAACTACTAAGCCTGCGCTCTAGAACCCCTGAGCCACAACTACTGAAGCCGCTGCGCCTAGAGCCTGTGCTCCGCAGCAAGAGAAGACACCACAATGGGAAGCCCATGCACCGCAACCAGAGAAAGCCCGTGCGTAGCAACAAAGACCCAACACAGCCAAAAATAAATAAATAAAATAAATAAATTAAAAATAAAAATAAAAAAACAGCCCTAAAATACTGGAAAAGGTGAGTAGGCGTAAACTGGTTTCTCTGAGTGGGACTAATGCGTGCTCTAATTATGGGGATACATTCCTAGAATGGCAGAAACTCAAGGTCATCTTAGTAATAAAACAAAATGAGTGATTTTCACTGAAATGAATGGCTTATCAGCCACTGGATTTCCCAGTGTATATAGCTTCCTAAACAAAATCATGACAAACTGTGTACGTGTGTTTTCTAAGCACTGTTATATCTCTCTTCTCTTTTTTCTAAATGAATTCCCTTTCCAATGAGATCAGTATTTCTCAAAGTATGAGCCCTACACCATCACTTGGAATTTGTCAGAAATGCAAATTTTTGACCCCCCCCCCCCCCCCCCCCGCCAACAGATCTACTAAATTAGAAATTTCTATGGGTGGGGCCAGCAATCTGTGGCTTAACAAGCCCTCCAGGTGATTCCAATGTACAATAAATCTTGAGAACCACTGACTTAGATTTTGTTTTTTGAAGTCAAGTCCTATCTAGTATTTCTGCATTGGGATTGGGATCTACTCAAAGATCATGCTGATATAATTAATTTCATGTGTGTGTCAGTGACAAGCTAACAGGGGCAACTGATGGAGTGACCAAAGACATAAGTGACAGAGGTAGTGTTTGAACTTGGACAACATAACTCCAGAGTTTAGCTTCCTAACCATGAGGCTAGAATGCCTCTCTAATGGCCACACAGAGGGGAGACACAAAAGCATATGAAATCCTGAGCAAAACTTGAGAAATAATATTCACATAAACTTCTTAACCTTCAAACATGTTTAATACAAGAAGTATCTATTTAGAATAATACGCATTTGTTTCATTATTTTACCCAGTAGAAAAAGTCAAGACGGAATTTTGCTAATACACATTTAAATTTTCAAGCACAAGGTTCCGGTTATCCTGTAACTAAATAAGTTTTCACGTTTTTGTTCTTGAAAGCCAATTCTTTGTTTAATGAGAAGCAGGCAGAGCTGCACACAGAGTACAGCTACAGTCTGTGATAAAGCCACGTACACCTAGTTCTAAGCATTCCAAATATGTTTAATTATATATTCTGGCTTTTGTATTTCTTTCTCTAGGACAATAGATCTGTTTTATTATATATGTATGTATTTTTGCCTGGAACCACAGCTTCCTGAGAAAGCACCGAATGGACAGGAGAAGCAGGAATGGAGGTGGCTTGGGGTTTCTAATCTAGGGATTCCCTTAGTCGGAAACTAATGATGTTTCACAATGCGGGCACATCTTTAATCTCTCAATGAATAATGTATAATGGTTTAGAGAAAGATATAATAAAAGATCCCTATGTTCCAAAGCCAGTAATTTGGGAGTTATGCTAGTTCCTCCCTCTCTCGCCCCTAAACACAATCTGTCACCAAGCCCTACCAATTCTAGCTGCCAAACTAGTCTCTTTCCTTTGCAGTCTCATTACAACTGCCTTAATTTAGGACCTAGACTCAGTTGGTCTTCCTTTCCCCTGCTCACTTTTGCCTCACTGTCATGACAGCTATACTTTTCTTAATATATTGTTTCTCTATTTTAAGTGTCACCACCGGGACCTCCCTGGTGGCGCAGTGCTTAAGAATTGACCTGCCAATGCAGGGGACACGGGTTCGAGCCCTGGTCCGGGAAGATCCCACATGCCGCGGAGCAACTAAGCCCGTGAGCCACAACTGCTGAGCCTGAGCTCTAGAGCCCACGAGCCACAACTACTGAGCCCGTGTGCCACAACTACTGAAGCCTGTGTGCCTAGAGCCCGTGCTCCGCAACAAGAGAAGCCACCGCAATGAGAAGCCCGCGCACCACAACGAAGAGTAGCGCCCGCTCGCCGAAACTAGAGGAAGCCCATGTGCAGCAACAAAGACCCAATGCAGCCAAAAACTAAATAAATAAATAAATAAATGAATTTTTAAAAACCCCAACAAACAGTAACATTTTAAATGTCACCATCAACCTCTTCCATTCCACACCTGATTAAGTCCTCAGCACGCTTACCTCCTATCTCCCCATTGCTCGAACTATATTCCAGTAATTTGCTGTACAAGCCAATCTGCTTCATACCTTCTAGGCTTTGCTTCTTACCCATTTCCTCTGCCTGGAATTCCCTTTTTCCTCCTAGACAAAGAGGGCAAACTGTTGTATTTCTCTCAAAACCTAGTTCAAAGGGAGTCTTTCTAGCCCCACATGCAGGGATTTCTCTGTGTATTACCATTACTGTCTTATATGTGATCTCACAATCTATCTCTGATTATTTTAGTTTTTTATTTGTATGCCTTGTTCAGTTTGGATTTCCAGACATTGCACAAAATGCCTGACACAAAATAGGTGCACATAAGTTAAGGAATGATTGCATTCATCACACTGTATAATGGTCTGTAGCTATGATAAACGCTTTTAGGTGTGGATAAAACTTGAAAATGTTTTATCTCCCATAAAATGTTTTCAAAAGCCAGATGCTTGGAGTTGAAATAACTTTATCGTCTCTGTCTCCTGTAGCATTTGTTCACTCTTTGTCTTTTTTTTTAAACTAATTTATTTATTTATTTACTTTTGGCTGCACTGGGTCTTTGTTGCTGCACACGGGCTTTCTCTAGTTGCGGAGAGCGGGGGCTACTCTTCATTGTGGTGCACAGGCTTCTCATTGCGGTGCTTTCTCGTTGTCGAGCACAGGCTCTAGGTGTGCTGGCTTCAGTAGTTGCAGCACACAGGCTCAGTAGTTGCAGCATGCAGGCTTCAGTAACTGTGGCTCGTTGGCTCAGTAGCTGAGCACAGGCTTTGTTGCTCTGTGGCATGTGGGATCTTCCCGGACCAGGGCTCGAACCCGTGTCCCCTGCATTGTCAGGCGGATTCTTAACCACTGCGCCACCAGGGAAGTCCCTCACTCTTTGTCTTGAGTCATGGAGTAAGTGCAAAAATTATTTCATCTACCACAAGTCTTCCTGTTGTTGAAGTTATGTCGATAGGGTGTAATGGAATCAGAGAAAAACTAGCTGACCAATTTATTTGCCTTATTCTGCTCTTGTCCCGTGTTTCAGTTGTCTAGTCCAGATAAGCCTAGGTGTGTCCAAGAAATTTGATTTTGAAAATGAACTTGAACTGCCTAGATTATTAGGCAGAACTGTTAACCTCAACAGTCAAATTACAAACGTTTGAGATATAAAACAAAATGCAAATGTATTAATTAACAGTGCAAGATATAGACATGTTCAAAGGCCTTGCTATTTCTATCCACTCCTGCCTTCAACAGGAAGTAAAATTAGAAATCAGAGGGCTGTTTGTTGAGTGTGAACTTGGAACAAGGGGAAACTGCCAGTCTCCTGAGATATTTCTTCCAGACCAGAAAAAAGCCAGATGAACTATCCCTGCCTTCACTGTAACAGAAAACACTTATCTTCCGGGACCTGGACATACTGTGTCTGGCAGAGTAAATGATTTTCTCCTGGACAGTGCAAGAGAAATACGACCAACTTTCTGTTTTGGGGGATGGGTTTGGTCACTCTCATTGCCTAGATTCTTGCCTTCTGCTAACAATTTTGTTTTGTTTTGTTTAAACAAGATGTAATAAGCAGTGACCTCAGAACGCACCCCCTCTCACTCTTGACTTTCTCAACCACTTTTGCTACTTGACCCTTTGTCCTGATCTGGCCTTGTTATCCTAGTTATGATTTTCACTTTCTCTTGATCACCTTACAGGTAGACCAGGGAATAAAAATAAGCAGTCACCCTGACAAGATTTGGATGGTCGCAGTTTTCTCAGGCATCTAATTATGATCTGTCTTTTCTAAAGAAGACAGGTCTCATCCTCCATATTTTTAACTTACTGATTTTATTCTTAGAGAATAACATTCTGGATGTACCTAACAGTAGTTCCCTAGATACTGACTATACTTGACACATGATGGTCTTGACAACTACTGCCCCAAAATAATTTTTTGAAAAGGAAGAGGCAAATTTAAACATGAAGAGCTGAATCTTTCTCATAATTATCCTTCAAAACACTTCTCTTTCTGCCCCACTTAAAAACAGAAGATGGGAGGTGACCTTCACAAAGTTATATTGGGGGGGGGGGCTTCCCTGGTGGCACAGTGGTTGAGAATCCACCTGCCAAGGCAGGGGACACAGGTTCGAGCCCTGGTCTGGGAAGATCCCACACGCCGCGGAGCAACTAAGCCTGTGCGCCACAGCTACTGAGCCTGCGCTCTAGAGCCCGCAAGCCACAAGTACTGGGCCCATGCGCCACAACTACTGAAGCCCGCGCACCTAGAGCCCGTGCTCTGCAACAAGAGAAGCCACCGCAATGAGAAACCTGCACACCGCAACGAAGAGTACCCCCTGCTCACCACAACTAGAGAAAACCCATGTGCAGCAACAAAGACCCAATGCAGCCAAAAATAAATAAATTTTTTTTTTAGAAAAAGTTATATTGGATAGAATTACTCACTGCCAAAGGTTAGCAAGAGAGGCTTTCTGTTCACATCGCCTCCCGCAGTGGTTTTCTGTGGTTACAGAGGCTCAGAAGAGAGTGTGTGTGCAGGTATTCTCTGTGTGGTTCCAGAGTTGACTTCATTTTTTTTTTTTTTTAATTCCACTCTTGGGATGCCTGACTCCTTGGTTGGCCACAATTATTCATGGCCTTGAAGGGCATAACTTGTTCATTATCTGCATTATCTTTCACATCTGTACAATAGGAATCAATATACTTGGTCTTGATCTACTATACAGATATAAACTAAGGTCAGCTCCTAAGAAGAAAGAAATTATTCAGTGTATTCTTTTTCTTAAGGTTTTAATCCTGGTTGCTGAATTTGGGGCACTTTTCTGAAATGTGATTCTAATTTTTCATATAATACACATACACAGAAAAACTAAGCCTCTTTCAGTACGTGACTCACAACATTTTTGTACCCACATGCAACTTTTAAAAATACCTTTATACAAGCATATTTTGGTGTTTAACCATACTACAGCTGGAGACTTAGAAATATTAAATAGGGAGTTCCCTGGTGGCCTAGTGGTTAGGATTCCAGGCTTTCACTGCCATGGCCTGGGTTCAGTCCTTTGTCAGGGAACTGAGATCCCACCAGCTGCGCGGTCAAAATAAATAAATAAATAAATAATTAAAACTCTCGGCTGTTCCTGGGAGGATCACTTGTTTCGGGGACCCTTTTCAATAGATTGACTACCCTCCTACCCAGCCTAGATTTCTGATGCTTCCTCCTCCTCATCACAAAATAGTTATACATCTGTGCTAGGGACCATACAGAGAACACTAAAGGAAATGGGCTTTATCTTTAAGAAGTTTACATTTTTACAGAATACACTGATATGTAAAATATGAAGAGCAAAAAAAGTAGAGTAAGTCATTATACAATTAGTAAAATAGATTTAGAATGTCTGTATGAGGGATAATTGTATTTAGGGTTCATAAAAATAGATGAGGCCTATGCTACTGACTTACACGTATAGAATGGGTAGCAGTATAACCCTGTGATGAATAGATGAGGATTGCAGCGAGATAGACCTGGGCTCATAGCCCAGCTCCACCACTTACTCGCCATGTGACTAGTTATGTGACAGCATCCTTTGGACCTTTGGCATTTAACTGATCTAAGCCTTCATTTCCTCTTCTGTAAAATGGGGTTAATGAAAACTTCTTGTTTGTTTCTTAAGTAATATAAATCATATAAAGCACTGAGCACAGTGCCTGGACATAGTGAGAGCTCAACAAATAGTTGTGTTTTAGAATTACAATGCTTTGTATTTATTCAAAGAGTTTTCAGATACATCATCTCATTTGATCTGGACACCAATTTGGTAGAGAAGATGAGATAGGTATTATATACCCCTCACAACCCCCTACACTCACATCCACCTTCCAATTAGATGAAGAAACAGAGACACAGAAAATTGGAATGACTCGCTCAAGTTAGTGACAGAGCCAGTACAAACACTGGTCTAGAACTCTTTCCACTCCATGTCACCAAATAGGAGGCCCAGCCACAGGCGTTCTCAGGACTAGACAGAGTGACATCATGTAAACAATTACTGCTCTCTGACTAGCCTAGGAAAACATGAAAGCTTTCAAGGACTATCTGAATGGCGAGAAAAAGGTAACTTTTGGATGAGGTGAGGGATTGGTACCTAGCTCTGCTCAGGAAAAAGCTTACCAGAGGTGTATTCTAAGGGGACAAATCCTAATCCTAAAGAAAATTTTATCAAATGTGCCTTAGGAGAGTAGAGATGTATCAATTTTTTCTATACACAGAGGATATTACCCACTCACAGCACTGTAATAAAGATTAACTTGGATAAAATGCATAAAAGAATTTGTACATGGAGCTGTTAGAGAAGCTAAGGCTCTGGAAATAAAGAAAATAGAAAAATTTGGCTCCTCTATTCTTTTTCCTTTCGTATATCCTATCCTACATCATGTAAAACACTTTTACTTTGTTAGATTGGCTGAATTTACATTAATTAGGGATTCACTTGGGCTAATAGGCAACCTTTTTTTTTTTAACAGTATGAGGACTTTTTTTATTATAAAGTTATTTATTTATTTATTTTTGGCTGTGTTGGGTCTTCGTTGCTGCATGGGGGCTCTCTCTAGTTGCGGCGAGTGGGGGCTACTCTTCTTTGCTGTGTGTGGGCTTCCCTCATTGCGGTGGCTTCTCTTGTTGCGGAACACGGGCTCTAGGTGTGCGGGCTTCAGTAGTTGTGGCTCTCGGGCTCTAGAGTACAGGCTCAGTAGTTGTGGCGCACAGGCTTAGTTGCTCTGTGGCATGTGGGATCTTCCTGGACCAGGGATTGAACTCGTGTCCCCTGTATTGGCAGGCAGATTCTTAACCACTGTGCCAGCAGGGAAGTCCCAATGGGCAACAATTTTTTTAAAAAATACTTATTTGTTTGACTGCTCCTGGCCTTAATTGTGGCACTCGGGATCTTCGTTGCAGCATGTGGGCTCTTAGTTGTGGCATTCTGTATCTAGTTCCCTGACCAGGGATCGAACCCAGGCCCCCTGCATTGGGATTGCGGACTCTTAACCAGGGCACCACCAGGGAAGTCCCAATAGGCAATCATTTTTAAGGTACACATGGTTTTGAAGTTTACTTACTTACCAGCCATTTATAGATTAACATATTGTTTAATCAGATTGCTTTCCTAATTTTTAAATGACACCGAAGAAAACAGAAGAATTTTGGTAAGGAGAGGAGGCAGGCAATTTAAGGATAAAGAGTAATTTTGGGAGTATGCAATATTGGGGTCAATCAACTAGTAGGTACTCAAGTAATCTGAGAACAGAGGACTCTCAGAGCAGAGAGTGGCAGAGAAGGAGATGGTAGAGTCCCAAAATTATTGTATGGCAAAATAATTTTCCAGAGTTATGCCTGTATCCAGAGAAAGTATGGAAGTATTTTTCTTCTTCACATTCCTCTTGCATAAGGGGGCCCTTATGCATCCTATAATTTTAACTTAAGGTACCACTCACTGTTATTTGACTACATAATGGCTAAACAGATATTTGTGGGCTGGCCTGGCAGGTTATATTGTTTCTACAGGAAAATGATTCCTGAGTTTTAAATAAGCAGACTAAAAATCGCATTTTTTTTTTTAAATTTATTTATTTATTTATTTTTGGCTGTGTTGGGTCTTCATTTCTGTGTGAAGGCTTTCTCCAGTTGCGGCAAGCGGGGGCCACTCTTCATCGCGGTGCGCGGGCCTCTCACTGTCGCGGCCTCTCTTGTCGTACAGCACAGGCTCCAGACGCGCAGGCTCAGTAATTGTGGCTCACGGGCCTAGTTGCTCCGCGGCATGTGGGACCTTCCCAGACCAGGGCTCGAACCCGCGTCTCCTGCATTGGCAGGCGGATTCTCAACCACTGCGCCACCAGGGAAGCCCCGCATTTTTTTTTTAACTTAGGAAATGCCTATGTTTATATTATACATATTGATATGGCGTGCTGATGTCTTTAAACAAGAAACAGGCAGCTATAACAGCATTTATTCCTTAGGTCTCTCAAAATAGAGTACACGTCTTGATTTCTACTGTTATTCGCCAGTGTATTTTTCTGTATTACTTTTATTTTTTTTTTAATATTTCTTCCTTCCTTTCTTTCTCCCTCCCCCGCCCCCGTTTCTTTCTTTCTTTCTTTTGCTGGTGCCAGGTCTTAGTTGTGGCATGTGGACTCTTAGTTGTCCCAAGCATGCTGGATCTAGTTCCCCCTCTAGGGATCGAACCTAGGCCCCCTGCATTGGGAGCACAGAGTCTTACCCACTGGACCGCCTGGGAAGTCCCTGTATTACTTTTTTTTTTTTTAAATTTATTAATAATTCACTTAAACGTTTCCAGTCTACCTAACTAGCCTGCTTGTCTTTCTCGATGGAAAGCCTCTATCTGCAAGGATTTTTTTTAAAATTAATTAATTTATTTATTTATTTTTGGCTGTGTTGGGTCTTCGTTTCTGTGCT
Organism: Balaenoptera acutorostrata; assembly: GCF_949987535.1. Classification (NCBI taxonomy): domain Eukaryota; kingdom Metazoa; phylum Chordata; class Mammalia; order Artiodactyla; family Balaenopteridae; genus Balaenoptera; species Balaenoptera acutorostrata. The sequence goes on along the minus strand of NC_080080.1, from coordinate 58,764,096 downwards.
AGGGCTTTCTCTAGTTGCGGCAAGTGGGGGCCACTCTTCATCGCGGTGCGCGGGCCTCTCACTATCGCGGCCTCTCTTGTTGCGGAGCACAGGCTCCAGACGCGCAGGCTCAGTAGCTGTGGCACATGGGCCTAGTTGCTCCATGGCATGTGGGATCTTCCCAGACCAGGGCTCGAACCCGCTTCCCCTGCATTAGCAGGCAGATTCTCAACCACTGCGCCACCAGGGAAGCCCTACTTTTAAAATGTAACAAAAAAGCAGTGGAAACTGATATATTTTGTATTTTTTAAGGATAGTTCTGGTTGTTTATTTGCATCAAATTGGTTTAGAGAAATTGTTCAAAATAAGGAGGCCATCCTCTGGAAATATCTAGTCTAATGCTTCACAAATAGAATGTTGAATAAATTTAGGTATTTTTTAATAGAACTGGACAGCAATATCTACTGGAACTCTTTGCCAGTCATCAAGCTATCCCAAAGATACTTGATTTCTTTTTCTGAACACACTTTCTTCCTAACTTATTCGTAACTATGATTGTAAATCCCAGATATGCATGGCACCGTATTCAGTACAAAAATTTCGGAGCAAATGACATTTATTTGGCATTACCCTTATCCTAGCTGATCTCCTTCATTTTTCATTGAATTTAAGTCAAGTTTACCAAATTGTGAGTTAATCTGAGGCAGCTTCTAAAGTATCACATTAACACTGAAGACATTTAAATACAAGAATTTAGGCCAGTACATCACCACTCACATGGTTTATGCCTCCCTCTCTCCACCTTAGTCCAAGTTACCACTGTCCCTTAACCGACATTTTACAAGAGCCTCTGGAATTGCTTTCTTTGCTTTCAATCTGCCATCTGCAATCAAGTCTCAATACAATGGCCAACGTGATTTTTTTTTTTTTAATTAGGCTGTGTCATTTTCCATCTTAAATCCTGCCAAGCGCTGGCAACTGTGCTTAAGATAAAATCCAAGTTTCCTACCATGACCTATGAGGATCCCTTTTCTTGTCCTTACCCAGTTTACCCCCTTTTTTGTCCTTCTTCCATTCATTTCTAGAGTCCAACCCCCTTGGCTCCTCTGTGTTTCTCAAGGAAGTTTAGCCTGTTCCTTACCCCGGTCTTTGCACTGTAACTTCCATCAGATGCCTGACTCCTGGATTTCACAAATCTGGATTCTTCTCTTTCTTCAGATCTCAGTCATTCCCTGATCATCTCTGTAACGTGGCCCCCAGACCACCTAGTTTCTCTCTAGAATATGATCCTGTCTTATTTCCTTCATGGGACTTGCACTGAGTACAGTTATTTTAATGCTGATTATTTTTTTAAAAAATATTTATTTATTTATTTTTGGCTGTGTCGGGTCTTAGTTGCCACATGCAGGATCTTTTGTTGTAGCGCCAGGGTTTCTCTCTAGCTGTGGTGTGTGGGCTCCAGAGTGCTCAGGCTCAGTAGTTGCACACATGGACTCTCTACTTGTGGCGCACAGGCTCCAGAGGGCCTGGACTATAGTTGTGGGCCTAGTTGCCCCGCGGCATGTATGATCATAATTCCCCAACCAGGGATCGAACCCACGTCCCCCACATTGGAAGGCGGACTCCTAACCACTGGACCATCTGGGAAGTCCCCGAGTACAGTTATTTTATTTACAGCTATCACTCTGTCTTTTCCTTCCCACCAGAATTTAAGCTCTATGGCAGCAGGGATCTTGCCTTGTTCTTAAACACTGTCACTGAGAATTGTTCTGGTGCATATGGTAGTTAAACTGACGATATTTTAAACTCTTATAACCTATATTTTAGAATAGGAGACTTTAAGTACTATAAAGTATAATCTTTTCATGTTATAGATGATAAAAATTAAAGCATAGAGACATTAAAAAACATATTTGGTAAGTTATAAGATCAGTACTAGAATCCAGTTTTCCCAACTCCACAACTTCACATGACCTCTTGATTATAGCTGGCTGCCCTGAATTCTCCCCAGTTCTTCAGCTAGCTTGATCATATTTCTCCTCTTCCTTCCTTATTCACTTTTTTCTAAGCTACTGTTTTCTTCGTTCATTGCTGCTAACATAATTTATTTATTTCTGAAGCTTGCTACCTTTATTATTAACTCTATGATGCACTTTGTGATGCTAGTTATGAAGACTATCTTATGAAAATAAACGGTAACATGTGAAAAAAGCCACAGCGTACAGCAGTACCGCACACAGTGAATATAACAAAGGCTCAGTTGTGCTGTTTCAGGGAAGAGTCAATAATTAGTAACACATTTCTAAAGGTCTCTCTTGCATAATTTTTGTGTCCAGATGTCTATGACATTTGGGTTCTAAAATAGAGTTCCAAATACCACACATTCATGCACATTTTCCAAGAATAATTGGATGATTTTTGAATCTTTCTATTTAATAAACATCAGGACTAAAGATGGGCTACTTCACAATATCAAATTTATTCGTTTTAAACATCCATTTCGATGTGGAAAGTGTTTGGAACAAACACAATTAAAAGAGTGCCAGATTGTAAATCCTTTGAAGTTTTTGTTTATGATATGTCTCTTCCAACTGCTAGTAGCATAAAAATGGAAAGTAATTTGCATAAAATTTTTCAATTCACATGTTCTTGGAGATGAACTTTTTCTTTTCTTTTTCTTTTTTTGTTTGAGTTTAACTATTAACGATTCCCTCAAAACCCTTTGTTGGATCCCCACGGCCTGGAGTATAAAGTCCAAGCACCCTAATAAGGTACAAGCTCCTTTTCCTGCATCTGGCCCTGCCTACCTCTCCAGCTTCAATAGTTTCCACTCCTCCAAGTTTTATGCTCCAGGAACACTGAACTGCTTGTGATTCCTGGAACACAGTGGAATGCTTCTTTTTTCAATGTCTCTGTCCATGCTGTGCCCTTTCCCTCCACGTCTCCCAGCTTAGTCCTACGCACCTTTAAGTTCCGGTTCATGCACCACTTCCTGTAGGAAACCATCTCAAGTTGGGTGATGTGGTTCTTGGGAGCACAACTCCTCCGCTGGATGACACTGAATTGTAACTAACTGTTTATTCATGTGTCCTGTTGGGCCGTGGACTACTAAAGGGGGCTCACCTTTGTCTCCATGCCATTTAGTAAGATTTAAATAAAAGAAAAATGAATAAATAAGGGATTTTTTGCATAGAAAAATTAAATTACAGAAAAGCAAAGGCTAGACTTCAGTGATTGATAGGTGCAAGAAAACCTCAATTAATTAGAACCAGCTAACTGCCTGGATTTACTGGAATTTTTGAAGAGAGAAGATTTACACTGTTGATGCTTAAAAAAATCTTAGGAAACAAATGGTTTTACCAAGGATCTCTTACAAATGAATGAAAGAATGAAAAAACAGTTTCTAGGGTATGTCATAGCATAAGCAAGATTTAGCACAAACTTCTGAAACTTCTATGTCTATTTCAGTGGCTGCCAATCCTTCGAGAACTGGGGTTCCTCAAAATAATTTAAAATGATCTTTAATCTACTACTGCAACCTGAGTATCTATGTATACATAATATAATAATGGTGCTATATGAATATTTTAAAATGTATGTTGATATTTGAGATTAATAAGATATAAAACCATTTAAAGCAATACTTGATTCACAGAACCAACGTCATTATATATTTTCTCAATCTTTGTATTCAGACATTCATTTGACAAATATATATTGGGAGCCTCTTGTGTGCCAGGCCCTGTGTAGGTCCTGGGGATTCAACAGGGAACAAGTTAGTTGTGGCTTCTGCCCTCAAGATATTTACAGTCTAGTAGGAAAGAGATAAACAAATAACACATTGAATGAGCCCTAGGAGAAAAAAACTGGGAGCTATGGTAGAAACCAATAGGAGAGAAGAAAACATATTCAAAGAAGGCTTTTCCAGGGAAGTGATTTTAGATTGAAATCTAATGATTAAGAAGCAGCCAGAAGGGAAAGAGTTGAGGGAATAGCATTCCAGATAGAGGGATCAGCATGTGCTTAGAAAGGTCCAGTCAAGAAAGAACCTCAAATGTTTTGAGGGACAGAAATAAGTCCATTGTATTGATATATAGCACACTAGGCAAGGAGTGAGGTAGAGCTGGGGACAAAACCAGCTCATTCAGTTTGGGGCATCGTAAGGATCAGATTTGCCTCTAAATCACAGTTGGAAAAAAGTGGAAAGGGGTAGGCTACTCACTGTCTATCTAAATTACTTAATACAGTACTAACTTGTGCTGCGTGTAAATAAGCACTTAATTGTGTTTCCCAGATACCCAAGTATTATTTATGAAAGTATTTATCTTTCAGAATACAGAAAGAACACTGGAATACTGAACATTTCCCCAAAATGTGAATAATTTATTCTAACAGATCTAATCAAGTGTGTATTGATAGAAGCTTGGACTTAACACGACACCCTTCTCAAGCAACCGTAAATGAATATCCACAGCAAAGAAAGGGCAATTTTTTTCTTTTTCTTTAACTCTGGGCACAATTGTTTCCAAATGGCACATTTTGTCCAATTGTTTTTGTCCTGGCCATGAAATTTCAAGGGTTGTGACTTGAGATAGAGCTCATGACAGAAGCAGATGCATTTAGCCAGGGATGGATACTGTCTTCATACGTGAATTCCAGAGGATCACTATACTGTTTGCTCTAAATTCATTCTCATTGTTTATTCTCACATAAGCTGAATTTTTGTGCCCCCGAGGTATTTTTCCAAATGAGGAGGAGGATATGTTTCCACATCCTTTTGTGTTTGAAACACAGTCTCAAACTTAAAATAAGAATATGGTGATCATAAACATACCTTAATGAATGTCTACATAGTATTTTATGATTTTTAAACACCTTCATCCATTTGTGACTGCGTGGATCCCATAACTGGAGGCATTTGCCCTCTACAGTACTCTGAGGAGACTGAGAAATCAGCTGTCAGTGATTTCCCTGGGGTCTCTGGAGCTTTGGTGATGTAAGCACTTTTCTTCATCATGTTAAAATTAGGAGGAAAGAAAAATCTGCTGAGTTTGTGTTTTTTATGGCAATAAGCCAATTTTCCTTTCCATATGTTGCTTGCCCTTGGGCACTCAGAGGTACATGGGATTCATTTCCACTGAAGGAGAAGACTTAGAACATGGGGGAAAATTGAATGAGACAGGATAGTATGATTAGCTATTACTATGATCTGCAAGAGAATATAGAAATTAGGACTGGAGGCTGGGGATTAGGAAAGGGCACAGTCAGGCTGGCATTCAGGAGAGCATGTAGATTTTCTTGATTTGTTGTGCAAAACAGGAAAGTTGGAACTGCAGGCTCTCACTGAGATCACACTCCAGTAGATTTCAGGCTAAGAAGTGAACCATCATTGGGTTAAGTGCTCTGATGAGGGAAGTGGAGATTACTGGGATGGTAGCACATGTGAAGGACGTGGGGCCTGTGAGGAGGTAGGCTTTCTGGAGGAAGTCCTTTCTAAGCTGAGATCTAAATAATAAAAATGGAATTCCAGGCACAGGAATGGGATGGGGTGAGGTAGAATGTGGAGCCTGGAGGAGGAAGCGCTTCTGCAAAATAGAGTTAAATGGGAGGTGCATTCCAGGAACTAAACGTAATTCAGTGTGCTGAAGCATAGCGTGCAAAGAAGGGGGTGGGCAAGGGGTGATTAAGAGAGGAGGTTGGAGCTATGTATCCATTTATTTGTTGTTGTTTTTAAATTTATTTATTTATTTATTTATTTTTGGCTGCGTTGGGTCTTCATCGCTGCACGCGGGCTTTCTCTAGTTGCGGTGAGCGGGGGCTACTCTTCGTCATGGTGCGTGAGCTTCTCATTGCGGTGGCTTCTCTTGTTGCGGAGCACAGGCTCTAGGCGTGCGGGCTTCAGTAGTTGTGACACGTGGGCTCAGTAGTTGTGACTAGCGGGCTCTAGAGCACAGGCTCAGTAGTTGTGGTGCACGGGCATGCACAGTTAGTTGCTCCGCAGCATGTGGGATCTTCCCGGACCAGGGATCGAACCCGTGTCCCCTGCATTGGCAGGCGGATTCGTAAACACCGTGCCACCAGGGAAATCCCTATGTATCCATTTATGAAGGGCCTTCCAGGACAAGCTAAAGACTGATCTGAGGACAATGGGGACCCAATATGGATTTTAAGATGGAGAATGATCTTCTGAGAAAGATCAATTAGGCATCCTTGTAAAGAATGGATTGGAGGGCTCAGGTGGTAAATAGAAGCCAATAGAAAGCTGTTGCAATGATGCAGATGATAATGATGACCCGAACTAAGGCAGTCATAGTGGAGTGGGTAAAAGTGGATGGAGTTAGGAAGCGAAAATAATGAGAATTGATAATTGGTTGGAAGAAAGAGGTGGAAGAAAGGAGGCCTACGTTTGCCTAGTTTTCTGGTTTAAAGAGCTAGTAGAGGATGTATCTTTTCTCTAGGAGGAAACCCAAGGCAGTTGGGTCGGTGTTCTTTGCACTAAGTCCTCTGTCTTAGATCCCACTGGGTTGAGAGGGAAATCTGGGCAGCCAAAATGCAGCTATGAATCAGGTACCATAGTTGTGATTTCCCAAGAAAATACTGTTTTATGCCTATTTTCCTGATATTTCACCTGGTTTAGCATTTTTCTAGAGAAGAGTGTCCTGGTTTGGACCATAAATTATGTTCGTCCTACTTATGGGTAACTGCCCGTAGCAGGAAAAGTAAGTTAGTTCTTTTCTTGAACACACATTTTACCATTTTACCGGGGTTGCAGTCTTAAACTAGTGTGTAAAAAGGATGAGTTGGCTGGAATAATTTAGTAAAGAATCATTTTCATTTTTCATATCATTTATCTGAGTAAAATTACTGTAGAAGGAATTCTAAGTTATATCTATCCTGATTGAAAAAAGTTCAAGTATTTGATGAATTTTGTTATTTCACCTCAACTTGCCATTTTATTTTTTCAATTGTGAGTATAAGTGATTCTAAATTCTCCAAAGGGGGTTAGTAAACCACGTGGACATGGCTACAGTATTATAAATGTTTTGCACAGCCTTTTTTTCATATAGATGTGATTTATGGTAGATGAGATTGTTTTTAGGATAGGAAGCCCCATTATAGCCTAAAGTGAATAGTTGATTTCAGGGCTATGGAAAAAGAAGATATTCAGGATGTCTGAACTTGGTGAAACCATTCTAGAACTCCGTCTTTAAAAAATCTCAAAATCTACCTAAATATTTTAATATAAACCCTTCATTTATACATTTACAGCCCATCTTCTCCTTCCAAAAAGTATATAAGATAGCTCCAAAAGATTCAGCCCCCATTAGAAACCAGTTTTTCACAGAAGTGGATATGTTTCTAACTGCAACTGTTTTTTGAAAGATGACTTTATACAGGCCACCCGGCTATTTCACTTTCAAACAGATTGCATTCCAAAAATGCGTTTGAGGGTTGGCTCTTTGAAAGTTGGAATTCATTTTTCTTTCAGAAACACTGTGATGGTTGAGTTCCCAGGCGAGTGCACAAAAACCTGGTCAACCTTGGATGTATACCGCTTGCTTGAATTCTGGGTCCTAAAAGTATTACTGAGGAGAGTGGAATGAAGAGAGCTTTCTCCCATTTTCTCCATAAAGAGGAAAATTCTAGAAAATGTGAAGGCTGTCTTGTTATCTCCATCTTTCCCTCTGTTTTCTCTCCTGCTGGTGTTTCTCCAGGCTGTCCCAAGTCCTGACTGCTTCCCCCCACTTGGGCCTGTTCCAACTCCTTAAAAATGTCTTATTTTCTAATGATTGCTTCTTTCTTCCCTAGTAAAACTCCCAGGCACTCAAGTGGAGTTATCTTAATTTTCTATTAAAACCTTCTAACTGAACACCATATGTGAATGACTAATGGATTCTGAATATTTGCAGAGCTCTTTTTTAAAAAGACAAGGAATATATTATTACTTCAAACATGTATATTTTGGAGAGGAAGAATGTAATGCAATTTAATAGGGGAAATTCAGGTTAAGACAAGGTATTTTTGGACAAAGTTTCCAAAATTTGAGTCTTTAAGTTCCCACTTTTATTTATTTTTAAATTTTATTTATTTATTTATTTAGGCTGATCGAACTGGGGCCCCAGCAGTGCAAGCACAGAGTCCTAACCACTGGACCACCAGGGAATTCCCATAACTTCCTACTTTTGTTTATTTGTTTATTTACCATTTCCGCCTTTACTTTTAAGTGACAGCAACAATTAGCATTTGTATATCACCTTATAATAAAATTTGATATGCATTTGAACCTGTAAGGTATTTATTCCTGTTTGACAGAAAGGAAACCGAAGCTCAGAAAAGCTGTCTCACTTAGGATTTCCAGCTCAGACTGGAAAGAATCCAGTTCCTGAGACTAAGCTTCCAGGAGTTCTGCTGTATTCGGCTGCCTCTCCATTTTCCAAAGTTCTCAATATCTCCACGCTGACAGCGAAGTTTCTGGCAACAGAGGTGAGGGGAAGGGCATGGAAAGTCAGGAATTTAGTTCAGGACTGCCATCGCTAGAAAACCATTTAGATGTGTCTCCTCTTACAAGAAGTGGTTGCTCTGCTAATAGCTGATATAAACTTGATACCTGGTCAGAAGGGGTGGAGGAAGGGAGTCAGGAATAAATGGAAACATTGCATATTCAGGGGATGCATCTATATACTATATAGATATAGGTGTGTATGTATAATAATGGTTTTACATTGCACATCAGAGAACACAGATCAATATCTGCCATATTGTTTTTCAGTTTTCCATTATTGATGAGACAAATTATGTAGCCTATAAATGTCACTGTTTAGGAAACTTTTGGAGAGAGAGAACATACACTTGACCAAATAGTAAAGGAAAGAAAAAATAAAAGAAAAAAAGCAGGTACAATTCAAGAAGCCATAATTTTCATAATTGTAATCAGAATTAAAACGAAACCTGTCCAAATGAAATTTAAAAAAGAGCCTGTATCTTTGGAAGAAGAAAAGTGCCGTGGTGGCAAGTTCTGATCATGGCAGACAAACTCTCTTCCTGTTCCTAAATGACATGTGGATCTGTTAAGAAGAACGTTCTCTTTGGGGGCCAATCCAGCTAATCAGCAGTGACAAAGTTTACACAGGAAAACACAGATGTTCAGAAGTCCTAGTCAGGGCTTTGGACATGAAACACCAAGGGGACCAATGAGGCACCCACCCCCTTGGGTGCTTAGAACCATGAACCCTTGAAAATCTTGCTTTGGTCTGCCTAGTACTAGAAGTGCCCTGAAAATGCAATAGGGAAAGGGACATCTCTTAACTCTTTCCATATTAAAGAGACATCTGGACTTAAAAATAATATTAGGCAAACATTTATCAAAAGTTTGTCAAGGAAACAACAAACATTGCAACTGTGCAATAAAAGGAAGGTACTAGACTATTGCCTGCATTAAAAAAAAATGAGTCATATGATCTTTTGTGGAGAAAAAAGGGGGTTTTGGGGAGTGGGGAGGAGTGAGGAGAAAGACCTAAAGAGTCCTGTGATAGTGGGTCCTTTTTTTTAATTGCTGATAACCTATCAAAGCTAGATTGGAGAAAATCCCAACAATGAAAATGTTAATCCACTTACTTTAAACAAAGGCTAGGACTTGAAGTAGACAGGCTAGAGTTTGTCATTATTTGGGAGTGATTGGATTTATCTGAAATTCAGAAGCTCCTCAAAGAATGTTAAGGTTAAACTGGAGCAAAAGAAGCATTTTTCATTTTGTTTTGGCGGATATGGGGACTTCTAGTTTGTATAGCAGCATGTTTGGGTTTACTAAAGTATAGGAGAAGTCACTAAGATTAACTTACTATACTATATTTTATTAATAAAGGAAAGATTCTAAAATCAAAGGCATATTTCTATGCAATGGCTGTTCTTAATATTCTTTACTCTAATTTGTCATTATTTATTTAGATGTAACCTTAAATTCCATTGCAAATTATGATTCCATTCTGTTATTTTCCATCAACATACTTTGCTTATGCTAGCACATAATTCTCATAGTTTGATAAAGGAGCTTCTTTTGTATGTAAAGAGACGTTTACAGAGCAAGTATACAGTCAGCCCTCCTATTCTCGGGTTCTGCATTCGCAGATTCGACCAACCACGGATGGAAAGTATTCTGGAAAAAATAATTCCAGGAAGTTCCAAAAAGCAAAACTTGAATTTGCCATGCACCAGCAACTATTTACATAGAATTTATTTTGTATTTACAACTATTTACGTAGCATTTACGCTGCATTAGGTATTATAAGCAATCTAGAGGTGATTTAAAGTATACAGGAGGATGTGAGTAGGTTATTATATGATGCAAATACTATGCCATCTTATGTAAGGGACTTGAGCACTCATGGATTTTGGTATGGGTGGTGATGGAGGTTGCCTTAGAACCAATCCCTGGTAGATCTTGAGAGATGACTGTAATCTTTGAATGAAAATAATATATAAACTACCTTCTGGATCAACTTATAGTCAAATCTGCTACCTATATAGATTTATGAGAGCACAATATTTTTTGTTTAATGAATATTTCTTTTTTTTGGCCGTGCCACGTGGCAGGCATGCGGGATCTTAGCTCCCCAAACAGGGACCAGGGATCAAACCCATGCTCCCTGCAGTGGAAGTGCGGAGTCCTAACCACTGGACCGCCAGGGAATTTCCAAATATTTCTTGAATAAATGAATTTTATATTGAGAATTTAAGAACAAGGTAAATTTTTTAAAAGCAGATTTCATTGGCTAAGATGGGTGATGCAGTACAGATATAAAGAGCATATACAATGAAGCCCCATTGGTAGCAGAATAACTCAATGTCATCCTCTCTGTTCAACAAGGCTCAGAGGGGTGATAATAAAACTCAAAGCATACCCGGTATTTTGTACTTTACTAAGTTTGTTCAATTCATTATTTCATAAGGTCTTCATAATTTCTACCTCCAAAATATGTCTTAAGTATGTCTACTTCTCTCTCTGCCTACATTGCCACTCCTTAGTCCAGGCCTTCACCATTGCTGCCTTGGGTTACAGTTGATGGCTTTTACTTTATTCCATTCTCCAAGCAACTGATAGAACCATTTAAATCAGATTATGCCACTCCCTGGTTTAAAACCCTCCTGCTATCCCTTAATCCTTAGAATAATATGTCTTATTACAGGCCGAAGGCCCTCCAGATCTGGTCCCTGCCTACCTCCAACATAATCTCATGCCATTCTCATCTCTCATTCACTGCAATCTTAGCAAGAGTCTTCTTTCAATTCCTCCAACATTAGAAAGACTTTCCCATCTCAGGGTCTCTGTACATGCTGTTCTACTTAAAAAAACTCATTCCCTACCGTTAGCTAAGTTAGTTCCTTTTCATTTTTTGGCTAAAATATTATCATACTCGTCCTTTTCTGAAGTTTTTCTTTCTTGCTCTCTTCTTTGTTTTCTTCATAACATTTGTCACAATTTGTAACTGCTTCGTTTATTTTTGTTTTACTTTGTGTTTTTATCTTTTCCTTCTTGGATCCCTGAGCGTGGAGACTGTGCCCATCTTGTTCCTATGAATGCCCAGTACCTAAGGGCAGAGCCTGGTAGGTAGTAAATATACAATAAAAACTCATGAAGAAATGAACAGTAACCCTGTGAAGTGCACGGGCTTTTCAACAAGCCCCAAATCATTTACTCACGATCACATACCAGTTAAATGGTGAACCAAATAGAGGTTAAGCCTTTGTGATGGATAGTTTAGGGTTCCGTCCTGTTCACTGATTGATTGTCTCCATTCTGCCACACACCTCTGTTGAGAAAATTACTTAATAATAGGAGAAAAGCTGAGAGTAGTCATGGAACAGCAAGGGCACAAACAGATAAATTTGTTATTTTCTATACATGAACAATGAATGAGCAGGCCAAGTATAATTGAGAAGTATGTAAAAACCAGACTGGAGAAGGCCTTAAATGTTCTTCATGTGGGAGGTCATGAACAGCATTTGAAGGTTTCAGACTAGAGAAATGGTATGTACAAAACAGAACTTTTTTTTTACATTAAAAAAAAAGTTTATTTTATTGAAGTATAGTTGATTTACAATGTTGTGTTAATTTCTACTGTACAGCAAAGTGATTCAGTTATACATATATATATATTCTTTTTCATATTCTTTTCCATTATGGTTTATTACAGGATATTGAATGTGCTATACAGTAGGACCTAGTTGTTTATCCATTCTATATATAATAGTTTGCATCTGCTAATCCCAAGTTCCCAATCCATCCCTCCCCCACTCATCCTCCCCCTTGGCAACCACAAGTCTGTCCTCTCTGAATCTGTTTCTGTTTCATAGATAAGTTCATTTGTGTCGTATTTTAGATTCCTCATGTAAGTGATATCATATGGTATTTGTCTTTCTCTTTCTGACTTATTTCACTTAGTATGATAATTTCTAGGTCCATCCATGTTTCTGCAAGTGGAATTATTTCATTCTTTTTTATGGCTGAGTAGTGTTCCATTGTATATATGTATCACATCTTCTTTATCCATTCATCATCCGTCAATGGACAACAAAATGGAACTTTTGAATGAAGAATGTGAGGATGTATGTCAGAGGGAAATGGCAGGGATGTCCACGAAGGAAGTTACTGCTATTTGATTTTGTGGTTAGCAAAATCACATTTTTCTTGTACATGGTTTTAAAATGATAAAATGAGGAGAGTCCAGAACTGAAAGCAAGTGATCCCTCTTCTAGTCCTGCACTAACTACCTAAGGTTATCTTATAACCTCTCTGGGTTTTCCTAACCACTGAAATAAATAGCTTGTATTAGATGAAACTCTAAGCCTCTAATTCTAGCACTGAGGAAAGCTTTAAGCACTAAACAAATACTCATTTGTTAAACAAATTAACAAGTAAATGAAATCTATGACTATATGATACATTTTTCACATTTTAAGATTTATAGTTCCTTATAGAAATCTTGAAATTTCAGAAAAGTATGAAGAAGGAAACAAAAATCACACATCACCCCACCAATCTGAGACAACTCTGGTTAACATTCTCATGTACCACCTTTCTGTCTCTTTTTTCCCCCTAATTATTTTTTTCACTTTGTTTCTTCCACTCTACCTTTGTAAATATTTTTGTTATTAATGGGGGGGGGGAGCCTGATTAATATATTCTCTATGTGAAACATTTAGAAACTCCAAAAGAAGAAAATAAATCATTAGAATCCAACCCTGTATGTAATTTTGTATCCTACTTTTAAACTTTTTTTTTAAAATTAATTAATTTATTTATTTTGGCTGCATTGGGTCTTCGTTGCTGTGTGCAGGCTTTCTCTAGTTGCAGCGAGCGGGGGCTACTCTTCATTGCGGTGCACGGGCTTCTCATTGCGGTGGCTTCTCTTGTTGCGGAGCATGGGCTCTAGGCACACGGGCTTCAGTAGTTGTGGCATGTGGGCTCTAGAGTGCAGGCTCAGTAGTTGTGGTGCACGGGCTTAGCTGCTCCGCAGCATGTGGGATCTTCCCGGACCAGGGCTTGAACACGTGTCCCCTGCATTAGCAGGTGGATTCTTAACCACTGCACCACCAGGGAAGTCCCTTGTATCCTACCTTTAAAAAACTGTTGTAGCACAAACATTTTCTCATATTACTAAAAATTCTTCAGAAACATGGTTTCTAATATCAACAAAATAGACAATAATATGGATACCATCTTTTTTAAAATAACCAGTACCTGGCTTCATGTCCATCAGTCATCTTCCAATGATTTGTTGAGCATAGATTGTGTATTATACATGAATGAAACTACCAAGCTCAGGTTTTTTCCCCCAATCTTATTTTCCTAGAATTTAGTACTCATCTTTTCATACTGGGAACACATCCTGGACTTCTACAACTTCAGCTGAATTACTTATTCCCTCCTCTGTGTTCCCATGACACTATATTTATCATTCTATTAACATAGCTCTTATTTTCTATCATAATTAGTTGTCTATTCCTCCTGTTAATTAAGGGCTCCCTAAGGGCAACAGCTGCTGTTTATCCTTATGTCCTTAGGGCCTAGGATAGGACGTAGAACTAAATTGGGGTTTTGTTTGTTTTGCTTAAAATCTCAAAATCAAAATGAATCTTATGGTATAAATAGCCATCCATCAGAAATTTTCACCTTTAGGGATTTACTGTCATTTCAACTCAACATATCCAAAACTATTAAAACTCATATCTCCTCCTATAAGAAAACAAACAAAATAAAACAAAACTTTTTACTCCTCTGCAAGAGGTACCTTGTCCTTGATACTTTATTTCTTGGTCAAGCTTTAAACCTTGAAATTATTTTGGCTTTATCTCGTTGGTCCCCATTTTCCCGTTAACTATTTATTCCACAAATAAATACCAAGTGTTACTTTACACCAGGCATTGTTCTGGGTGCTAGGTGTATAGTAATAGTAAATAGGGCAGACAAGGTTCCTTATCTTTTTGAGCTTATGTTCTAGTGGAGGGTGACAGTCAGTAAGCAAAGAAGAAAAATGTCAGATAATGGTTAGTGCTTCATAGAGGATTAGAACAAGATATAGAGAGTAGCTACTTCAGGGTGATCATCAGAAAAGGCCTCCCTTTAGGATGCTTCTCCTCTGTCTCCCCTCCTCTTTAGTCCTCTGGCCAATAGGCCCTCATCACCTCGTGCCTGCGTTAGTCTAACAGCTTAATGGATGGGCTTCCTGACTCCAGAATCAACTCCATATCTTGCTGCTAAACTAATCTTCTATTTGATGGTTGTGGGAAAGAGAGAACATCCATGGAAAATTGTAATTTTCTCCTTTGCTAAGCACACAGATAAGAGCCTAAATTACAGAACTCAGATCCAATTTTTACTAATCAAACCAAAAACTTAATTACTCATTAATTGAATAAGGGATTAAAATTGGAGAGATCTCTTTGAATTTCAGCTCAGAGACCTTTCTAATTAGTGCTGAGGGAGAAGGGATTCAGAATTACACCCTGGAGTGAGCAAGGAGTCCTTTTTCTTTAACCACTGAGGCCAGACAGAAAAGAACATTCATGGAGCTCCTACTAGGTGCTATGAACTCTACTGATTGCTTTATTCACCTTCTATCACTGAGACCTCATAATAACCCTCTACAATAGAGATAATTAATTAACTTGCCTCAAATCCCCACAATTAGTCAGTGGTAGTACAGTGACTAGAACTCAAATTTGGGTAGAAACCTTAAATTTTATATATTGTTTGGTTATAAATGATATTCTGAGAAATGTAAGCAAGAACTACAAATCAGTTGAAAGAGAGTGGTACCTAGAACAATTCTTTTTATTTTTTTAAATGCTGTCTATTCTACTCTGTTCTTTTTTTAAATAAATTTATTTATTTGTTTGTTTTTATTTTTGGCTGTGTTGGGTCTCTGTTGCTGCGCACGGGCTTTCTCTAGCTGTGGTGAGCGGGGGCTACTCTTCTTTGTGGCGTGTGGGCTTCTCATTGTTGTAGTTTCTCTTGTTGCAGAGCATGGGCTCTAGGTGTGCGGGCTTCAGTAGTTGTGGCACTTGGGCTCAGCAGTTGTGGCTCACGGGCTCCAGAGCACAGGCTCAGTAGTTGTGGCACATGGACTTAGTTGATCCGTGGCACGTGGGATCTTCCTGGACCAGGGATTGAACCTGTGTCCCCTGCATTGGCAGGCGGATTCTTAACCACTGTGCCACCAGGGAGGCCCTAGAACAATTCTTTGTAGAACAAATGAATAAACAAATGAGAATAATTAGGAACATTTATACCTAAAGTAGTCATTTAGGAAAATGAGTTGAGGAAGGAATTAACCACAGTTAATTGTCCATTCATTAATATAACAAATCATTAGTACTTTATGGCAGATGTTGTGCTTGGTATTTGGGATATTGTTCTTGCTCTCAAGGACCTTATAGGGTAGTGGGGCAGGAAGATATTAATATATATGTGCTTTGAAAGAGAAACACAGGCTACTTTGAGAGTTGGGGACCCTGAGCTACTCTGGAACTTTATTTCCTAGGTTGGAACCTAAAAGGTACGTAGGAGTTTTTCAGGCAAGTAAGTAGGTATGAGCATTCAAAGCTGAGTGAGCGTTTCATGCAGCATTACACCATTACATCTCAAGGTAGAAAGCAGCATGGTAAAAGAGAGCTGGGAAGTGGAGTGAAGGAGATCATGTAGGGACTTAAAGACTTGGGGTTTTATCCAAAGACATTAAAAGATTTTGAACCAGAAAGGGACAAGACTAGATGTGGGTTTTAAAGAGATGACTATGTCTGCTTGGTAGAGAACAGATTGGAGGGAAATCAACTTGAATGCAGAAAACCTACTTAGGAGGGTTATCACAATAGTACAAGCGAGACTTGATAATGCCTCTCACTGGATAGAGAGAACTGGATGGATTCAAGAAATACCTAAGAGGTAGAATGGATAGGATTTGGTGATTGATTCCCTTAGAGTATGAGGCATGGGACTGTTTCTGGAATGACTGGCCATATTTCTAAAGTAAGTAAGAAGGTGGTGTTAATTAATGGCACTGGGACCCCAGATGAAATGAGAAGAGTATGGAGAGTGAATATCATTAAATTAAATCGGAAGAGGTAAGCAGTAAGAAGAATGAGGCCTAGGCTGGGCTGTATCAGCCAGTTGTGATAAAGGAGGGTTTGAAATTCATTGGCTAAGGACAGTGATCCCTAAACTTTTTTTTTTTTTTCTTTTTTAGGAGGAGAGACCCTGGAGCTATGGCAGGGTCCCTCCCCTCCAGGGGAGAGTGGGGTGAGGGCTAGATTGCTCCTGGGTACAGATCCCCAGTCTAAACTTTTTAATGTCCTATGCCTATGGGTAAAAATAATTTTTTTTAGTAAGCAGCTCCATAAATTGTATTTATTTATAAATCTTAAAAATATTGTCAATCTCTATATTAAATATTAGTAATTATATTACTGTATAGATAAAATAATAGAAATACAAACAGTATCAATATCTTCATGTAACCTAATAGATCATGAAACTTCAGAGGTATCTGGTCTAGAGAATTTTGAAAAACAACGTACTGTTGTTTCAGACATACAACTTCTAAAAGTACCAAAGCCACCTTTAAATCTTTTAATTTAGATGAAATGAAGCAGTCAAGTTAAGCTTTTTAAGGTTAACAATCAATCAATCAATCATCAAACAAACAATAATACAAAGGAAGGCTCCTCAATTCTAAGCTAAACATCAAATTTCTTATCTAAACTCAGAGGCTGGCCAACCTGGGGCCAAGTCCGAACTCCAGAAAAGTACTCTAAGACTGGCTGCTCCCAGAACACACACAAAACTTCACATCTCATAGGATGTTAGATTGAAAGTATGTGTTTATCTATTACTTGTTAAACTAAACTGTTTTAGTTCTGAGTGACAGAGACACAATTTGAACCTACTTAAGCAAAAAAGGGGAATTGATTAGGAGGACTCTGGAGTGTTTTATGGGACCTAAAGAGGGTAATATGAGTATTGGGGAACTGGACCCAGAGACTTCAGTCACATCAGTCCCACAGTCTCAAGTCTTTCTTCCTTACACATCTACTTCCTTCCTTTCTTTTATATTAATTTAATTTTTGTAAACTATGAAGTTGATACAACTGTTGTTTCCATTTTATGGATGAGGAAAGTGAGACACAGTAACTTGTTCAGGGTCATAAGGTTAAAATGTGGCAGAGCCAGGATTCAAACCCAAGCAGCCTATTGACAGAGCCCACACTCATTAACTTTTCATTATGGAATATTTTAAAGATACACAGAAGTAGAGAGACTCATATAATTAATCCCACTTATGGACTAATCATCTAGCAGTAACAATCATCAACTTATGTTGACTTCAGTTTCATACATACCCCCACCAATTACTTCCCATTGACACTGGTTTATTTTGAAACAAATCCCGTACATAATTTCACTTCATCCATAAATATTTCAGTGCATATCTCTAAAAGAGATTTTTAGCAATGGCAACACTATTATTAGACCTAACAATTAACAATAACTTCTTAATATCATCAAATACCCAGTGTTAAAATTTCTAGTTGTTTCACAACTTTTTTTCCCTACAGGTGATTATTTGCATTGGGATCCAAATGATACCCAAATATTACATTTGATGGCCATATCTGTTAAGTCTCTCTCTCTCTCTTTTTTAAGAGACTATACTTTATTAGGATAGGTAAGACCTAAATAGTTATATTTGAAGTAGAAATTGATAGGTAGCAAAAGACACAGAAAACGAAAGTAGAATGGGAATTCAAAAATAACTTTCAGTGACAGTCTCCAAGAATAATATTATTGTTCTGAAAAAAACAAAACAAAACAAAACAAAAACAGTGGAATAGTACATGATACCTATTACACCCCTTGGAAAAGACATAGGATTCTTCTACTTCTAAGCACTCAAATACTTTCCTGTCTAGGAAATCCAATGTACAAATATACACAGGAGATGAAAATACATTTATTCCTAACTAGTTTACAGATTCCTAAAGACTTTATTATGGCAAATTTTAAACACACAAAAGTAGACATAATACCCTGGATAAGCTTCAACAATAATCATGGCTAATCTTGTTTCATAGATAACCCCACTCACTTATTCTCTCCTGTATTCCTTTGAAGCAAATCCCAGACATCATATCATCTTATCTGTAAATATTTCAGCATTTATCTCTAAAGAATAAGGATTTTAAAAAACATAACAAAAATGTCACTATTATTGCACCTAAACTATTAACAGTGATCCCTTAGTATCATCAAATATCCAATCAGTATTCAAATTTCCAGTTTTCTCATAAATTCCGTAAAGGGGTTTCTTTCATACAGAATGTTTGTTTGAATGAAGATCTAAGTAAGGTCTACAAATTATAGTTGGTTGATAGTTTCTTAAGTTTCTTTTACTGTGTAGCTGTGTAGGTTCTCCCTCCATTTCTCTCTTTTTTTTAAATTGAAGTATAGTTGATTTACAATGTTGTGTTAATTTCTGCTGTACAGCAAAGTGACTCAGTTTATATATATATAAATTATTTATATATATATATATATATATATAAATTATTTTATATTCTTTTCCATTACGGGTTTTTCTTTTTTTTCGTCAGCTGCATTGGGTCTTCATTGCTGCGTGCAGGCTTTCTCTAATTGCAGCGAGTGGGGGCTACTTTTCGTTGTAGTGCATGGGTTTCTCATTGCAGTGGCTTCTCTTGTTGTGGGGCATGGGCTCTAGGCGCATGGGCTTCAGTAGTTGTGGCACTCAGGCTCAGTAATTGTGGCTCGCGGGCTCTAGAGTGCAGGCTCAGTAGTTGTGGCGCACAGGCTTACTTGCTCCAAGGCATGTGGGATCTTCCCAGACCATGGATCGAACCCATGTCCCCTGCATTGGCAGGTGGATTCTTAACCACTGTGCCACCAGGGAAGTCCTCCATTATGGTTTATCCCAGGACACTGAGTATAGTTCCCTGTGCTGTACAGTAGGACCTTGTCCATACATTCTATATGTAATAGTTTGCATCTACTAACCCCAAACTCCCAGTCCATCCCTTCCCCACCCCCTGCCCTCTTGGCAACCACAGGTCTGTCCTCTATGCCTGTGAGTCTGTTTCTGCTTCGTAGATAGGTTCATTTGTGTCATAGTCTAGATTCCACATATAAGTGATATCATATGGTATTTATCCTCCCTCCATTTCTCTTTCTCCTCCCTGCAGTGTATTTGTTGAAGAAACTGGGTCCCATGATATATCCCGCAGCCTGGATTTTGAAGGCTGTACCCCTATGATGTCATTTAACATGTTCCTCTGTCTCCCGTATTTCCTGTTAACCTAGTAGTTTATCCTAGAGGATTGACCTTGTACAGGTTTGGTTCTTTAAAAGACTGTTTCGGGAACTCCCTGACGGTCCGGTGGTGAGGACTAGGAGCTTTCACTGCCAGGCCCAGGTTCAATCCCTGGTCAGGGAATTAAGATTCCACAAACTACACAGCGTGGCCACATACAATTAAAAAAAAAAAGGGGGGCTTCCCTGGTGGCGCAGTGGTTGAGAATCTGCCTGCTGATGCAGGGGACACGGGTTCGAGCCCTGGTCTGGGAAGATCCCACATGCCGCGGAGCAACTAGGCCCGTGAGCCACAATTACTGAGCCTGCACGTCTGGAGCCTGTGCTCCGCAACAAGAGAGGCCGCGATACTGAGAGGCCCGCGCACCGCGATGAAGAGTGGCCCCCACTTGCCTCAACTAGAGAAAGCCCTCGCACAGAAACGAAGACCCAACACAGCCATAAATAAATAAATAAATAAATAAAAATTAAAAAAAAAAACAAAAAAACAAAAAAAAAACCACCATGTGACAATACTATAAAAAAAAAAAAAAAAAAAGAGAGAGAGAGAGCGACTGCTTCACAGGTGGTGTCATGTACTTCCCTCAGGAGTCACACAATATCTGGTCGTCTAGCTACCTGATACGTTGGCAGTTAGTGATGATCACTGTCTACAGCAGCACTGCCCAAGAGAAATAGAATATGAGCCGCATATGTAATTTTAAGTGTTCTAGTGCCCCTATTTTTTTAAATAATAAAAATAATTTTTTTTTTTTTTTTTGGCCATGCCATGCAGCTTGTGGGGTCTTAGTTCCCCTACCAGGGATTGAACCCAGGCCACGGCAGTGAAAGCACCATGTCCTAACAACCACTGGACTGCCAGGGAACTCCTTTTTAAAAATAATTGTAATAATATATTTTATTTAACTCAGTATATCCAAAATATTACCATTTCAACGTTTATTTAAAATGTTTAATGAAATCTTTTATTTTTTTATTTTTTATTTTTTCTGATCCTTTTTATTATTATTATTTTTTTTTCACACACACACACACACACTGTATTTTATTTTTACAAGAGATAAATAGACTGACACCAATCATTGTAAATGGATGACCACAACAAAAGCAACAATGATTGCAATGAAATGAAATCTTTTATATTCTTATTTTCATACTAAGTCTTCAAAGTCTTGTGTATTTTTTCCACTCATAGCCGGTGGGTGCTAGAGCCTGTTCACACTAGCCTATGAGAGTCAGCTGTGAGCATCTCATCCCAACTCTATGCTCATGACATCCCTTTGGTTGTTCGAAATTCACTATGGTGGTAATATTCACTCCACAACAAACACCAAAAAGAGGTTTTTTTCCATCTCAGGGAGCCAGTTATTAAACATTTATCAGCATACCATTGCCTATATCACATCTCATTTTGGACCAGCCACATTTCAAGTGCTCAATAACCATGTATGGCTAGTAGATATCATATTGCATAGCCCACTAGGCGTTTGCAAATGAGTGTAACCTAGTCTATCATTCCTTCTAATTTTATCAGCTGGCACAGATCTATAAATTTTTCTTTAACTATTTCGCTACCCTAATGTACAGTAAATTCAAGGAAGGCAGGATAAATCCTTGATCATTTTCCTTTATTAACTAGTGTTCAAAATAATGAGTTGGTTCTCCAGTAAAAGTGACCAATCAATGTTTTCTGGTATCACTATGGACTCATGGATTCTAACATTTAACTGTTCCAATCCATTGCATTTGTTATTTTTATTGATGTTTAAATTGTCCCGTCTTTGGCCAGTGGAAGCCCCTTCGAGTTGAGAGCCTATGCTTTAGACCACTGTGCTACCACAGCACAATCCAGACTTTACATTTTATTTTCTAGATCAAAAGTTCAAAAAAATGTGGGATTCATTGGCCCAGCTTGTTTCAATCGCTCACCACTGTGAGTGACAGTGTCACGTGGGAACTTGGCAGCTCTGATAGGAATTGAGGAAAGGGCTGTCTCAGAAGACTGATTGTTTGGTAGACAAAACAATAGATGTCCAACCATAACATATTTAAAATATTACACAGAAAATTTTAAAGCACATGATCCTTCTCATGTCATCGATGGGTTGCTTTGTTTATTCATTCAATACATACCTATTAAGGATGTATGATACTCACTCATGGAAATATTATTCTGACTGTAAAAGTTAATTAAAAGAAACATGAACCTATGTGAAATTCTTGAATCCCTAAGGATTTTTGACTTTATCAAACTGAAAGAGAGTGAGTGCTAAAAAAAAATTTACATACATTAGAAAGTAGCACAGAAAGCATAGCTGCACATATTTAAGAAGACAGAGAGCTTCTTTTTGTTTCATGTGAATTCAGGGAAGAGGCACCTTTTACTCAGACTGTCCTTCAGATATGAAAAGTAAATTTCACATTAAACAATCTCATTTTAAATTCATCTATGGTAAATTAAATGGAACAAGAAAGAGTTCTAACCGAGCAACTATGGTCTCTCTGACTTAGTATCTTCTCACTGAAATCTCTGAGGGCACTAACATAGATCCAAAAATCCTACTAATCAATTAAAGATTGGCAGATAGGTATTTATGTCATGCCCATATGCTTGCATAATTTTCAGTAAGCAAAATATGAAGAACCTGTTTTCTAGTATAAAGAGAGTGTACAATAACCAAAATATTCAAAGAATGTGTTGTTACGATTCATCAGGTACTCCAAAATAAGCAAAGAAGTATTTCTATGATTTTCTTTTTAAAGACGAAAATATCAATAAAGCTTTCAAACCTGATGTTTAATTTTGTAGTTGTCTTGTAATATTTGAGGTTTTCAATAAACCTCAAACTTGTGCAAGTCAACCATAAAACATGTTAGTGGGGAAAATAAGTAATTAACCTGGGGGATAATCAGGGAAACTTACTAGGCAAAGAAAGGCAGAGATTCTGAGAGCCACAAATGAGAAATTGTTATCTTGTTCATTTTATATTAGAATCTTGGTTATCAATTTTGGGGGGGAGTTTGGGGGGTTAGGGGGAGGCTTAGGAAATAATTTAGAAAAATAACAATGTTATGGATATAGACTGTAAAATTTTTTCATATAATATGGAAATAGTACTATGGGGAGAAAATATGTACACTTTTAGAATTCAAATGATCTATTTTATTGAAGGGAAAAATGGGGCATAACTAGCCATTCTTTCTATTCTTTTTTTTTTTAAAGCCACTATTTTTTTTTTTTTTAACTTTGGGTTTATTTATTTATTTATTTATGGCTGTGTTGGGTCTTCGTTTCTGTACGAGGGCTTTCTAGCTGCGGAGAGTGGGGGCCACTCTTCATCGCGGTGCGCGGGCCTCTCACTATCGCAGCCTCTCTTGTTGCGGAGCACAGACTCCAGACGCACAGGCTCAGTAGTTGTGGCTCACGGGCCCAGTTGCTCCGCGGCATGTGGGATCTTCCCAGACCAGGGCTCGAACCCGTGTCCCCTGCATTGGCAGGCAGATTCTCAACCACTGCGCCACCAGGGAAGCCCTCTTTCTATTCTTATAGTACTGATGATTCTAGTAGTCTTGTGCTTTCAAAAACAGTAATACATTTTTATGGATTTTCCTTCTAAGAGGGGCTTGTACTTCTCCAAAAAAAAAAAAAATGTTCTTTTGGTCTAAATATTTTCCTTTAGAAGTGTGTTACTTAACAATCCTGATTTGGTTAGCAACCTTTAAATATATTACTTAGTCATTTATGAGAGTTTGGCACTAAAGTTAAATAATTATACTTATTCATGTTTGTTATA
The DNA here is from genome assembly GCF_949987535.1 of Balaenoptera acutorostrata. NCBI lineage: Eukaryota > Metazoa > Chordata > Mammalia > Artiodactyla > Balaenopteridae > Balaenoptera > Balaenoptera acutorostrata. The sequence continues at coordinate 58,740,447 of NC_080080.1, read as the reverse complement.
TTCATTTTAGCATTACAGGCTTCAATGACTTCTAGGGGACCTGAAGTACATCAAGAGTTGTTGTCCTTGCTTAGTCACTATTTTGTATTATCCATTTTAGTTAATCTGTTGCAAATTCAAGCTGATGATATTATTGCTTCTACTTGTGTTCTGTTGCATTCACCAATAATGATACACTCTGTCATTTTTTTTTCAGTCAACATCCATAGAAAGATTACCAGTGCAAGGCACTATGCTAGTGTGTTATGGATACAAAGGTAAATATGACATGATGTCTCTTTAGAGAGTTCATAGCATGGTGATGCAGACAAATCCATGCACAGGCATGTTACTGTAATGTGCTAAGGGCAATGGTAGACATGGATCCTGGGTATAATAAAGGCACAAAGGTGTGTGTGGGTGTGTGTGCGTGTGTGTGTGTGTGTGTGTGTGTGTGTGTGTGTAGGTAGGTAGGTAGAAAAAGACTTTCTAGGAAGAGATGGTAACTGAGGTTGGTTTTATTAAAGAATAATTAGGAATTAACCAAAGGATGAGGAAGAGGGTTGAAAGGGGGAATGTGTTCCATATAGAGAGAGAGAAGAAAAGAAACAGCACCATTGCTAGAGAGGAAAGTGAAAGACAAGATGTATAAGGAGGTGATGAGGGATTAAAAGAGAAAGTTAGATGGGGGCCAGATCACAAAATTCTTGAATTCCAGGTTAAGGAGCTTGAACTTTATCTTACAAGCTATGAAGAGTCACCGAAATTTTAAAATAAGGGATCAAAATGGTAAGATATGGACAGGGATAGAACAGAGATTGGAAGATTATTTAAGTGGCTGTTGCAGTATTCAGGATATGAGAGAACTAGGACAGTGATAGCAGAGGCGGAGAGTAAGAAAAGCATTCAAGAACTAGCTAGAAGGTGGACTGGAGAGACTTGGTGATAGATTGAATGTGGGAAATACAGAAAATGGAGGAGTTAAAGACAACTGTGGAGCATAGCATCAATACCAAACACAATAGAGATTACAGGACAAGAAGGAAGTTTGACAGGAAGGGATGACTTTAATAATTTGAGACTTGTTGAGGCTGAGGTGTACCCAGAGGGTTCATGTAGCAGGCAGCAGCTCCGGGGAAAGTTTTGGGGTGTAGCTGTAGACTTAGTGTCATTACCAAATGATACTTAAAATCATGTCAACGGTTCAGGTAACTCAGAAAGAATGTAGAGTGACAGAATGTTTCTCAACTCACTGCGAAGTTATACTTTTAGAGCACTCATCTCCACCATTAACCGTAGACTTTAGATGCAGTACCTATCATGAGTGGATCAACCAACTTGACTTATTAACTTATATATCTTTGGGGTTATTCTCCAAAGCCTAGACATGGATGCTCATGTTAAGTGAAGAAGCACAGAACAATACCACCAAAACAAAGAAGCAAACAAACAAAAGTATTAAAAGTTGAATGTACTGACAGTTCTTCAGGACTATTTATTACATTCCAGGGACTGGACAATAGCCCCAACATACTAATTCTTTTTTTTTTTAAATTTATGTATTTATTTATTTATTTGGTTTCACCAGGTCTCAGTTGCGGCAGGTGGGCTCCTTAGTTGCGGCTCGCCGGCTTCCTTAGTTGCACCATGCATGTGGGATCTAGTTCCCTGACCAGGGATTGAACCCAGGCCCCCTGCATTGGGAGTACAGAGTCTTAACCACTGGACTGCCAGGGAAGTCCCCCAACATACTAATTCTTCAGTTTGTTCTACCTTAGTTCAGCTTTTACACCAAACTCTACCCATCTGGCAAAGACGTCACTAAAGTTTCAGTGATCGAGTTCTTTGTCTAGTACTACATCTTTTGATAATATGCTGTCAAAGTAACAATTAGCAATAACACCATAAGATTATTTGTGGAACTTTTAAAATGGCAGTGGAATTTTGATTAACTTCAAAAAAACCAAAACAAAACACCCTCTATTATTTTCGTTGACTTTTAAGTTAAATCAAAACTATTTTCTGAGCAGCTTCCAGGAAAGAACTGTGAACAAAACTCTTGTAATGACATTTCAGAACCATGTGTGGCAACCTGCAGATTAGCACTAACACAATTTCCAAGAGCTACTAAAAATAGGCCTTGTGCAATTGGGCAAAATGAGTGGGTGGATAAATTTTTTTTTAAATAGGGCCATGACCTCTGGGACTTTCTGTTGTTTTTGCTATGATCCATAAACAGAACAAAGTGCTGTTTTCTTTCTTATAGGAGTAGTCCATGACTAGTCTGGGACCAAGACATTGTATAGAAATGAAGGCATAGTCCTGTACTGCTTTTAGTGGCAAATATGGGCTACCCATGCCTCCTCTCCTATGTCCCATGTCCACGGTAAACAGTTTGCTAGAGCAATTCAGAATTCTAAGTCCCAGCAGTTCCAACTGGCCACAGCAGGTTTTGATGATCCAGGACTCTGCTTCAGAGTCCTTCTAATCACATTGCTCAGGAATAAGTAAATTACTACCAATCAATTGGAAATGACAAGCAAGATGGAAGTCAAATGCCATTGCTGGTCAAGACCTTCCTTTTCTACACTGGATTTAAGGTAGGCATCAAATGTGATTTTCCTTGAGATAAAAAGTGGGCTAAGGGACTTCCCTGGTGGTCAAGTGGTTAAGACTCTGTGCTTCCACTGCAGGGGGCATGAGTTCAATCCCTGGTTGGGGAACTAAGATCCCACATGCCATGTGGTGCAGCACCGCCTGCCCACAACAACAACAACAAAAAAAGTGGGCTGAGAATATAAAGATAACCAGAATTGTGCTCCTCCTTCAAGGAGCTCTCAGTGGAGTAAGGGAGACAAACATGTGAGATAAGAGAAATAAGGGAGGTTCCTTCACATTTAGAGTTTAATCTGATTTCACAGTGTAAACGAGAAAGGAGAGATGAAAAACAACATGCTCTTAATCTATGTCATCCTATGCAAGTACATGGAGTACAAAGCTTTTACCTCCTGCCCAAACTGATATCCATGGGACCAGGGACAGATAACTTATTTCATTTGGTCACATCAGGGTATTGAGAATCATGTCTTTGAAACATCACAATCCAAAGGGACTTAGTGTTAATAATAAATACAAGCTAGTTAGACATAAATAGCCAAAATAAACTGGTTTACGAGAAATCCTGTATTTCACATGGAACAGATCCAAGCATAACATTGGGATACATAAAGTTACCATATAAGAAATTTAAGAAAGTTCTTCCATAATCCTCAGAGTGAGTCTCGAAAGTACAATGCCCAGCCAAGGATTCTGCAAGTTAAAGAGGTTTGTGGAGAAAGTGGAAGGGATTCAACAGAGTCACAGAGATGATTAAAGGGTTGGAAAAATAGGAGCTAGAAATTATTTAGCCTGAGTTAGAGATGACTACCATGTTTCTTAATAACAGTATTCAAGCAAAGGAAGGGTTGTTATACACAAGATGATGAACAGCTGCTTTCTATCTCAGCCGGAGAGTGGACAGAAGAAATAGACATTGATTACAGCAGGACAGATCTAAGTCAGATATAAAGAAGAACTTTTGAGAATGAGCATTATTGGATGAGAGAACGTCTCAGGATCCTCTTCTTGCACTTGTTCCTTAAATGATACCATTTCACTGGGTTCTTTCTAAATTCTATATCTCTTCTCACTTTACATGTTCTCCTTAGTTTATTGCATTTATTCTGACTTTAATTACCCATTATAAGCTGATAATTACCAAATATATATCTCTAAATATTTCCAGTCCAGACTACCTTCTAAGCACCTCCTGGACGTCAGGCTTTTATCTTTCACCTGCACTATCGCAATAGCATCATAACTGATACCTCTGTATCTCCAATTTCATTCTCTGGTGTGTATGATGGTCTGAACATTTCTATCTAAAAGCAAGTCTAATATCATTTCTTTACCTACAATCTTTTTCTTTTAAATTAATTAATTCATTTATTTTTTGGCTGCGTTGGGTCTTCATTGCTGCGTGCAGGCTTTCTCTAGTTGCGGTGAGCAAGGGCTACTCTTCGTTGTGGTGCGCGGGCTTCTCATTGCGGTGGCTTCTCTTGTTGTGGAGCACGGGCTCTAGGCACATGGGCTTCAGCAGTTGTGGCTTGCGGGCTCAGTAGTTGTGGCGCACGGGCTTAGTTACTCTGAGGCATGTGGGATCTTCCCGGACAAGGGCTCGAACCCATGTCTCCTGCATTGGCGGGCAGATTCTTAACCACTGCACCACCAGGGAAGTCCCTGACTACAATCTTCTAATGAGTCCCATTACTCACTTGCTTTCCATCATTTGGTCTCTTTACCTAGCCAATATCATCCCCTGTCACTCCCCAAACGTTATTAATTCCAAGATAATTTCACTTCCTTCATCCCACTGTGCTTTTTTTTTTTAAGTTATTTATTTATTTATTTATTTATTTATTTATTTTTGGCTGTCTTGGGTCTTCGTTTCTGTGCGAGGGCTTTCTCTAGTCGCGGCGAGTGGGGGCCACTCTTCATCGCGGTGCGTGGGCCTCTCACTGTCGCGGCCTCTCTTGTTGCGGAGCACAGGCTCCAGACGCGCAGGCTCAGTAGTTGTGGCTCATGGGCCTAGTTGCTCCGCGGCATGTGGGATCTTCCCAGACCAGGGCTGGAACCCGTGTCCCCTGCATTGGCAGGTGGATTCTCAACCACTGCGCCACCAGGGAAGCCCCACCTGTGCTTTTTAAAGTCTCTGTACTCTTCACTCCTCCTAGAGCATACCTTCTCACTTCTTTTTATGGTCAACTTCTACACTTCAGTTCCAGGGATTTTTCTCTGACCTTACCACGTTGGACTCATGACCCTCAATAAATGTTCATGAATTTCCATGAAAACTTCCTCTGAATACTTTAATGTTGAAGTTATTATTAATAAGAGCCTTCCAGGCTTCAGATTCAATAACTGCTTATTTAGAAAACATCTGAGTTAAGTAGCCCACTAACAGATCTTGTGACCTTCAGACGTGGTATATATCAGACTATTCTCATCACACTGGATACAGGATGCTGCTCGTCTGACACTCCCTGTAGGATCTTCTCAGGCATTTCCATATTACTCTTCCGCTACTGGACCCCGTACCATTTCCTTACTCTCTGTTAGCCTAGCACAGTCATTCACATATGCTTAGGTACTTTATGTTCATCATAAAACATTCCTATGAAGCAGGTGTAGTATTCCCACTTTACAGGGGAAAATGTCACCACCTATATGCAGATGACATGTGTAGTGCATGTGCGTGTGTGTAAACATTATACTTGTTTATGATACATATATATCCTCTGTGCTCTAGCCATGAATATCCAAAAAAAACCTCAAAATCAAATTTCCAAAAAATGAATTCATAATTTTACCCCCAAACTTTGTTCTTCTGACATTAACTGCCTCAGGGAATGGTGTCCGAAGCCTAAGAGTGATCCTCAACACTTTGCTCCTTTTTAATCCCTATATCCAATCCATCACCAACTCCTATAAATTATCCCTCCTAAATATCTCTCAAATGTGTCCAGTTCTCTCCACCTTTACAATGATCAGTCCAAGCTTTCATCATCTTTTAAAATTTTGCCCATGTCATGAAGCTTGTGGGATCTTAGTTCCTCAACCGGGGACTGAACCCATACTCCCTGCAGTGGAAGCGCAGTGTCCTAACCACTGGACTGCCAGGGAATTCCCTCATCATCTCTTATAATAGCCTCTGTTTCCTCTGGTCCTATTGCTATACATATTCTACAGCCAAGATGATCTCAAAATCCAAACCTGATCATGCTGCCCTTTCCTCCCACCTCATTCAAAAGCCGTTCAGCAGCTTCTCATTGTTCTTATCAAAAAGACAAACTTACAGCTGCTACACAATGGATCCCACCCACTTCATCTCAAACCCACCTTGTCTCACATCCTGCTCCCCCCACCCCCTCAACTTCTCCAGCCACTCAGGCTTGCTTTCCAACCTTCAAACCTGTGATGGCCCATTCCTCTGCAGGCCTCGACACAGGCTGGAAAGCCATCTTTCTTCTCCATATCACTGAATTAACTCTTCATCAACCTGCAGGTAGCAGCTCAAGAGACACTTTCCCAGAGAAATCTGCTCCAATCACCCTCTGGAGTCGAGTCAAATTTTTCTATTATAAGCTCCAAAAGCACCATGTTCTTCCACTTCTTGCCCCCTCTCTTCTTTTTACTTTTTTTTTATGATTAGTTGATTGCCAACCTCCTCCATTCCATTAGACTGTAAGCTTCATGAGAGCAAGAACTGTGTCTATTCTTGTTCGCCATTTTACCGCCAGTACTGAGTATAGCACCTGGCACATAGTAAGTATTTGAAAAGTTGAGTAAATTAATTTGTTGGTTGATATTTGCCCCACACTGAGCTAAGTGCTTTACATATATTATCTCATTACGTTTTTAAAACAGAGTTATGAGGTTACTACCATTCTATTATTAGCTCCATTTTACAAATGAGTAAAGCAGGATCTAGAGATATTAGGTGATTTTCCCAAGTTTCACAATATGAACACTGAAGTCCTCGGCAGTAAAACTACATGTGTGACTGTTACCCATCATTTGTGGATATCTTTGTAGATGTAAACATATTAACTAAAGTACCATTATTGAGCGTGTGAAAAGGAAGGAATCTCTGAATCACAAATTGATCATTTATGTCTCTTGAGCAAACCTGAAAATCCTGACATATTTAAGAGTCAACAACAGAATCCCGCGGTTGTTAGGTCAGGTTACTTAAACAGAAGAAAAAAGTAGGCTGTACCTGGATTGTACTTGTTCAATGAGCCTAATTGTTTCACTGACCAGTGAGGCATAATAACTTTGCACAGTACAACACTAACTACGAATGGCCTGGGAAACATATCTCAAAGCGGTGAAAAAACACATCAAGCCACAATTAATGACTTGATTCTCATCGCACCAACAGGAAAACAACTTACCTCACTTATGCTGACTGTCTTTATACATGCCCATGACAATACTGAGCCACTGTTAAGTAGCGCTACTACTTTGAGCAGTCTAGGCAAAGGCACTTGGGAATTTTTCCTTCTCCCCCCACACCATCTGGTCCACGCAGATGAGAATAGAGGTATGACAGCACGGCTATTCTTAATGGCTCTTGTTGCAAGAGCAATAACTCAAAGTTTGAGGCAAATTTTATGTTAGTTGATCACATATGTTTAGAAGAATTCATTTCTGGAAGTTGTGTTAAGGAATTTTAAAGTATCACACCGTCTTTTATGAAATTATTGCCATCGTGACTGTGGAATTCTCAGTATACCTGAGAGGTGGGAGGCTGATAGGTATGTAGTCTTCAGGGTACTATACAGGATGTCGTTAGAAGTCTTATTAGCTTCTCAGGCAGGACTTCAAGAGGTGGCAATAACTAGATCTCAATAATACCACCTCAGATCTCCAACTCAGGTATGGGCATCCCCAAACTGGGCTTGATCGCTATATTTAAAATCTATGAGATTTTGGACACTACCTCAAACCAATCAAATTTAGAAGAGACTGCCAATTCACTGTTTTTCAATGGAACATTTATCTGGCAGGATAACCCACTTCATTTACTAAGGCAATTTCTTCCTAGTGGATGACTACATAGAAGGCCCAATTAAAGATCAGATTTTTGGATGAGTGACAATTAGGAATTAAATATTATTAAGAAGTATCCAATTTAGTCATTTCCTTGCTTAAAAATCTTTCATTCTCCCCATCGCTTTCAGGAAAAAATACAAACTCTTTATTGATCTTTCCCCCTCCTTTCTTTTCAAATCTCACTTCAAGCATTTTTATAGTCCACATACACTGAACTACTAAAAATTTCCTTACTTTTATGATAAATTTCCTTTTATTTTGGCAACATTCATATCTATATCTCAAAACCCTGCTCAAGGATCTATATTCCTTAGCAATTCAATTTTTCAAACATTCTATCCTCCATGTTTTCATAGCATTTTGTACATATCCCTATCAATACTTAACTGTTATAATTGTTAATTTACATATTAATCTCCCTCACTGAAATGTGAGTTTCTTGGGGGTTGGGACAATCTTATTTATCTATTAAATTCTAGTGTTTGGCATGCAGTAGGAAAAAAAAAAAAGACTTTAAAATGCTTGTTGCTATGTCCATTAAACTAGGTGGTAAATTGGCTGTCTCAATTCCTCAACAATTCCAGAATATTCTATTTTATAAAATATTCCCCTTTACATTCTGTTAGACCAGTGGTTCTCTCAGGGTTCTGAATTTTGTGAGTTAGTAAAAAAAATTTTTTAAATATTTTGGGGAGCAATAAAGAGCATTAAAAAAAGCTACCATCTTAATTTCAAAATATATATCTTAAGCTTAAAACATCAGAAAGGATATAATTTCAGAATAATCAACAGTCTTAAAATGAACAAATTTAACTTCACGAAAAGTTCTGTAGATTGTATTTATGTTTCATTTCACCACCAACTGGTGAAAAATAGCATTTGGGAAATGCTGAAATAGATCAGTGTCCTCCCCAAAATAATTTTGAAAAATTAAGTACCCTTTTATGCATTCTTTTTTTTTAATTTTTATTTTTTATTTATTTTTGGCTGTGTTGGGTCTTCGCTGCTGCAGGCGGGCTTCCTCTAGTTGCGGCGAGAGGGGGCTGCTCTTTGTTGGGGTGTGTGGGCTTCTCATTGTGGTGGCTTCTCTTGTTGCAGAGCTCGGGTTCTAGGCGCACGGGCTTCAGTAGTTGTGGTGCGAGGGCTCAGTAGTTGTGGCGCAAGGGCTTAGTTGCTCCGCAGCATGTGGGATCTTCCCGGACCAGGGCTCAAATCCATGTCCCCTGCATTGGCAGGCGGATACTTAACCACTGCACCACCAGGGAAGCCCCGCTTTTATGCATTCTTAAGGTAGCATCTGAGATATTTTCCTTGTAAGTTCAAATTGTTGTAATGAATGTCATTTCTGGCATGTTGTAAATATTGACACTAAAAAATAAAATTGTATCTTCTTAGAAAATCCAATCAATGGAATCTTTATACCATATTTATTTGATACCCACAATCATTCACTTAAAAATATCCATACTGGGGACTTCCCTAGTGGTACAGTGGTTGAGAATCTGCCTGCCAATGCAGGGGACACGGGTTCGATCCCTGGTCTGGGAAGATCCCACATGTCATGGGGCAACTAAGCCTGTGTGTCACAACTACTGAGCCTGCGCTCTAGAGGCCGAGAGTTACAACTACTGAGCCCGCATGCCACAACTACTGAAGCCCTCACGCGTACAGCCTGTGCTCTGCAACAAGAGAAGCCACTGCAATGAAAAGCCTGTGCACCGCAACGAAGAGTAGCCCCTGCTCGCCGCAGCTAGAGAAAGCCCACGAGCAGCAATGAAGACCCAAGGCAGCGAAAAAAATTTAAAAAAAATATCAATACATGCTTGTACAACACAAGAAATATAGCCAATATTTTATAATAACTATAATTTATTTATTTTCTTTTATTTATTTTTGGCCGAGTTGTGCCTTTGTTACTTCACGCGGGCTTTCTCTAGTTGTAGCAAGCGGGGGCTACTCTTTGTTGTGGTGCGCGGGCTTCACATTGCGGTGGCTTCTCCCGTTGCGGAGCACGGGGTTCTACGCGTGCAGGCTTCATTAGTTGTGGCTCGAGGGCTCTAGAGCGCATCCTCAGTAGTTGTGGCGCACGGGTTTAGATGCTCCGCGGCATGTGGGATCTTCCCAGTCCAGGGCTCGAACCCGTGTCCGCTGCATTGTCTGGCGGATTCTTAACCACTGCGCCACCAGGGAAGCCCTGTAATAATTATAAATGGAGTACAATCTTTAAAAATTGTGAATCACTCTGTTGTACATTTGAGTATTGTAAATCAACTATACTTAAATTAAAAAAAAAAAATCTAATGGGACTTCCCTGGCGGTCCAGTGGTTAAGACTCCGTGCTTCCACGGCAGGGGGCACCGGTTGGATCCCTGGTTGGGGAACTAAGATCCCGCATGCCATGCAGCCAAAAAAAAAGGAAAAAAGAGCTCATTAAAGAAAATACATGAGGGGCTTCCCTGGTGGCGCAGTGGTTGAGAATCTGCCTGGCAATGCAGGGGATACGGTTTCGAGCCCTGGTCTGGGAAGATCCCACATGCCGCGGAGCAACTAGGCCCGTGAGCCACAATTACTGAGCCTGCGCGTCTGCAACAAGAGAGGCCGCGATAGTGAGAGGCCCGCGCACCGCGATGAAGAGTGGCCCCCGCTTGCCACAACTAGAGAAAGCCCTAGCGCAGAAACGAAGACCCAACACAGCCATAAATAAATAAATAAATAAATAATTAATTCCCATTAAAAAAAAATACATGAACAGATGGAAAATCTACATTATTCCTTTATTTCCATTCCACTTCCCCACAGAGTTTTATAATATTTATACTGAGAAGTCTATTATCAATTTAAATTTAATTTAAAAAATTTCTATGACCCTAAATGTTATAAAATATCCTGAAATGTGTTACCATTATAATTATTAGTGCACATTTGGTCAAAGGAACATAAATATATTGATATTAAATATGACAAACATTTATTGGAAATACATTCCTTAATTAGCTGAGTTTTTCAACTAATTAATGTGCCAAGAATTTGTTTTCTAGGGAATTCACTGGCGGTCCAGTGGTTAGCACTCGGTGCTTCCACTGCAGGGAGCACGGGTTCGATCCCTGGTCAGGGAAATAAGATCCCCACAAGCCGAGCAGTGCAGCCAAGAAAACATTGTTTTCTAGAGTGAAAATGTTCTTCTTTTTTTGAATACGTGCTGAGGACATTTGTTCACAAAAAATTATGGATGATGGGAATAGAAAGGGTTTTGTTTCAACTACATCACAAAATTCTTTACACTCCTTCCAAGATATGTGCAAAAAACCCCTAGTGATCTATCGTTGAAAATTATTTTTAATGATCAACTGACACTTCAATTAGGGCCTTCTTGAGTTTTGATGAAAGTAAAAGCTGGAATCTATTAGAGCTGCAAAAGCGTAGCTACCAAATAATTATGACATTTACTTTCTCAATTTGTCTCTGTGCTCTTTTTCCATCCTAGGGCAATGTAAAACAGGAATATCAGTGATGGGTGGACCGCTTGCCTCTTTTGGTGAAGTGGAAGAAAGGTGATTGTGAAAAGGGAGGTGGGAAAGGAAAACCAGCTTGAGAGGAACATTCTCCAGCAGTCCAGTTTTGGAAACCGAATGCGTACGGAAGTTGAAAGCCTGACAGCTTATTATCTTAAAAAACCATCTATGTGCTCACATATCCCTTGGAAATTCTGTGTATACCTCCAGGGCTAAGCATACCCCAGTTTGAAGGGCACTGGACTAGACCTGAAAGTATTAAGTGTTTTCTTTGAAGCAGTTACATTCCAATCCTGGGATGTACCCTCAATCTTGAACACATGCGAGATACCCTAATCACAGCTTTGGGATGGTATGTTTCTTTTGTAAAGACCGATCTCATGATTGATATTGATTCTCTCAGCTTTAGTTTCAAAGTGTGGTATTTTCTGACCTTGACATGACCTTCAAATTCTGGGAGAAAGGAGTTACCTTATTCAGAATGTAAGCCTCCTATGAAGTTATTGCCTGAAGTTATGTAAAAAGTCCTGCTTTAGGGTATTTCTTCATGACACTGTACCATTACGGCCTGGCCATCTTTCTGTCTTCCGTGCTTTCTCACCTGGTCCTTCTGAAGGTAATTGGTTTGCATTTGCAAATTTATGAAAAAGGTGGGTTAGTGTGGAATCTATGGCTACTGAACAGAGCCTAGTTAATCAGCCTAGCAGGAACATGAATCTGTGAATCAAACAGTATCTGTAAACTAAATATTTGGGATGGAACTCCTACAAAAGTCAGTAATCTATTAGTGGTTTTAATAATTCAGTTTTCAACAAAAATAAATATTGACCTCCTCCCCTACTCCATAGTTCTCATCCTTTGAAGCCTATATAAAAATTCATATTGTAAAAATAATCTATTTTTGTGCAACTCATATATACAAAGGAGGCATTTTACTTTTTACTTCCTCTCTCTGAGAATAGACTGAACTAACTCATATTTGTGATTAACTAGAATATAGACACTGCAATCACAAAAGGGTTAGCTATCATTAAATTTAGAATTTAAAAGCATAACTTCAGGGGCTTCTCTGGTGGCACAGTGGTTAAGAATCCGCCTGCCAACGCAGGGGACACAGGTTCAAGCCCTGGCCTGGGAAGATCTCACATGCTGCGGAGACTAAGCCTGTGAGCCACAACTACTGAGCCTGCGCTCTAGAGCCCGTGAGCCACAACTACTGAGCCCGTGTGCCACAACTACTGAGCCTGCGCTCTACAGCCCGTGCTCCACAACAAGAGAAGCCACCGCAATGAGAAGCCCGTGCATCGCAACGAACAGCAGCCGCCACTCTCCGCAACTAGAGAAAGCCCGCGCACAGCAACGAAGACCCCATGCAGCCAAAAATTAAAAAAATATTTTAAAAATGCATAACTTCACAGATAAAGCGGTTTTGTGTAAATTTTTAATGACCTAGTAGTTGAAATTGGAATTTTTATTCACTAGCTTTAATTTTAAAAAATTTCAAAACCTTTCTACAACTATGTATTTTATGGAAATGCCTTACATTGTATAACATGCAAATATTATCAACACTTAAAACCTACCATAACATATTTCTGTTCTACTAGTTTATTCAGTAAAAATCTGTTTTAGTCTTTTGTTGAAAACTCAAGGTTGTGTGTACCTAGTGCCTGCCAATCTGCACATTCATATATTGATTCATTTAACAAATCCTTCCTGATTGCATGCTATGTCATAGTCACTGTTTCTAGATGCTGGAAATACAATATTGAGCGAACCCAGAAATGGTCCTTGCTTGCATGGAGCTGTCAGTCTGTTGGCGGAGTATGCAATAATCAATTAAAAACTGCAATTTTGGACTTCCCTGGCAGTCCAGTGGTTAAGACTCTGTACTCCCAATGCAGGGGGCACGGGTTTGATCCCTGGCTGGGGAACTAAGACACCGCAAGCCGTAGGGTGTGGCAAAAAAAAAAAAAAAAAAAAAAAAAAATATATATATATATATATATATACAAAAATAAAAACTGCAATTTTGACAACATGTTTAAAAACTGCTGTTGCAACAAGTGCTGTGAAGGAGAGGAAAAAGTGCTGGGAGAATCTGCAACAGGATATTTGAATGTTGGGGAGTGTGGGTGGTCAGGGAAAGCTGCCCTGAGGAAGTGATGTAAGAATGAATGTGGGGGGACTTCCCTGGTGGCGCAGTGGTTTAAGAATCCACCTGCCAATGCAGGGGACACGGGTTCCAGCCCTGGTCCGGGAAAATCCCACATGCCACGGAGCAACTAAGTCCGTGTGCCACAACTACTGAGCCTGCGTTCTAGAGCCCGCGAGCCACAACTACTGAGCCCGCGTGTTGCAACTACTGAAGCCCGCGCGCCTAGAGCCCGTGCTCCGCAACGAGAAGCCACAGCAATAAGAAGACCACACACTGCAACGAAGAGTAGCCCCCGCTCGCTGCAACTAGAGTAAGCCCACATGCAGCAACAAAGACCCAATGCAGCCAAAAAAATCAATCAATAACTTTATAAAAAAAAAAAAGAATGAATGTGGGTTCATTAGAAGAAGGGAAGGAAGAGCGTTACAGACAGGGAACAGTGCAAAGGCCAGACAGGGATCAAAGCAAACCTGAAGGACAGAAGGAGGCTAGCTTCTGGAGGAGAGGGTTAGAGGAAGAAGGAGAGGCTGGAGAGGTGGAAGGCAGCCAGACTTGCTGGGCTCTGCAGGGCTTTAAGGTGTTTTGATACGTAGACCAACAGAAAATAATTAAAACTTTTGTAGGGTTTTAATGTGGGTGGGGTGATAAAATCAGATTGGCATTTTAAAAAGATTACTGGCTTCACAGTAAGAATGGATTAGAGGGCAGGGCTAGAAAGTATGGTTTAGTGAGATAGATGCTACCCTGAACATATGCATGTAAACACAAGCTTTTGAAATATAAATCATGTTTAATTTAAAGGGATTTAGAATTTTCCAAGAAAAGAATCACTGGTTTTTATCTTTTAAATCTTTGTGTTTATTTTTGGGGGGCAGGGCAAAGTTGGTTCACGATACATGGAGAAAAAGAAGAAAGGACAGTATTTTCCAGAAGCCCTGGGGAAAAACATATCATCAAAGTTAACTTTTTCCCCAAAACCGAAAACAGCTTTATTTTTTGTATTATATACTCAATATAAATTATAATATCAGTATAAGACAGTATGGAAAGTACATCCTTTTAAACTACTTTTTATGCTTGTACTCACATACAAACTTATATATACGCTCTTGGGAGCATGCCTTTTTCATTCAGTAACGAATGTATGCCCAGTACTTAACAAAAGTAGGTGCTCAGTAGCTATTAATTGTATTAATTATTCCTGTTATATCTGTTAATATACATATTGCTTTTTTCACTCAGTAATAAGCCCTGGACTTACATAATACCACATCAACCTTTTTAATGGCTCAATAATTCATTATAGGCATGTGTCATAATGTATGTAAATAACCCCACACTGATGGAAGCTCAAGAGTTTTAGGCTTATAAACACATCCTTGTGATTCAATGAACATCCTTGCACAGACATTTTAATACTTTTCTAGGATAAATTCCTAGAACTGAAGGTGCTGGGTAAAAAGATATATACACATTTTATATTTTGATACCTATAGCCAAATAGCCTACCAGAAAAGTTGTCCCTATCCCCATTCTCAAGTATATTCATTTTCCTATACCTCTGATGGGTTAAAAAATTTCATCTCCTGGTGTTTTTAATGCACATTTCTCTGATTATTGGCCAGGTCTGCACATCTTTTCGTAAGTTTACTAGTCACTTGTATTTTCTCTTCTGTGATTTTCTAATACTTGTCCTTTGCACATTTCTTTTTCTTCTACTAGATATGTGTTTATCTTATTAATTTATGAGAGCCCTTTGGATATTAGTGATATTAAGCCTCTTTCTGTCATATATATCCCTATTTCTTTTTCCTAGTTCACTCTAAGAAATCTTTATTACGTTTTTGGAAAACAAAAGTTTTATAATTTATATAGTCAGTTCTGACAATCTTTTCCTTTACGGTTTCTGGCCATTGTATTCCGCTTAGAACTAGGTCTTTCACTCCCCAGTATTATAAAAATACCTCCCTAATAACATTTTCTTTTGGTACTTTTTACACCTTTGAGAACATTTTTGGAGGACAATCAGGTGATACTGATAGAACTTTATAAAATGTTCATTCCCTTTGCCAGAAATTCCCCTTTTAGAATTTATCCTAAAGGAATAAGATACAAAGTTTTAGTTTCAAGGATACTCACTAAAGAGTTATTTATAATGGCAAAAACCCCAAAACTGTAAACAATGAAATGTTCAACAATGGAAGACTGGTTAAATCAATTATGGTATATCTATATCCATTAAAATACAAAAAAAATCATATTAAAACATATTAAAAACTAAAAGCAAAAATATGCTAAGTCCAATTCATAAACACCAAAAACATTTTTTGGCTAGGCACAAAAAAAGAAGACTGTATTTGCACAATAGTGGTTAGTTCTGGGCACTGATGATCTTTTTTCTTTTTCTTTTCTTCTATGAGAGTATTTGAACAATAAAAATATTTAAAATTAAGTGTAGCCTACAATTATGCAGATACAACATTGTTAAGTGTATTATTTGTGTTTTAGTAGCTAAGGGTGCCTTAGACTAGAGAGCATTATCCTTGTCTTCAACTTGCAAAGGTAAATTTTGCCTCATCCAATAACTTTAAGCAAGCCAATTAACCTTTTCGTACTTGGGTATCCTCATCTGTTGAATGAAGAATACCTGCCCAGATTTAACTCACAAGGAAGTTGTGTAAATTATGATTCACTGTAAGCAACATAGAAAATGGTGCTAATGTTATTTATATTCAACTCCATGATTATCATTGTTTTTGCTTAAGCCTCTTTATTGAGGTATGATTGACATATGAAAAGCAGTACGTATTTAATGTACACAATTTGATGAGTTTGGAGATAAGTATACTTATGAAACCATTACCACTACCTATGCCATAAACGTATCCATCATCTCCCAAATAGACTACTGCCCAGTCTGTTTACTGATTTTTTTTGTGATAAGGACACTTAAGATCTATCCTCTTCCCAAAATTTTAAGTGTACGGTACAGTATGGTTAACTATAGGCACTATGCTATACAGTAGATCTCTAAGACTATTCATCTTGTATAACTGAAACTGTACCCTTTGACTGATACCTCTTATTTCCCTCTCCTCCCAGCCCTGGCAACCACCATTCCACCTTCTGCTTCTATTAGTTTGACTAGATTCCTCACATAGGTGGCATCATGTAGTATTTTTCCCTTTGTGTCTGGCTTATTTCACTTAGCATAATGTCCTCAAGGTCCATCCATGTTCTTGCAAATGGCAGGATTTCCTTCTTTTTTAAGGGCTGAATAATATTCCATTGTGTATTATATGATTATTATTGCTTTTAATGTAAATGCAATGGAAACAGTAGGTCAATATCTTTGAAAAGAGTATTTTTAATTATCTAAGGGAAAGAAGAAGAAACAAAAGAAAAAAGTGGCCTACCAAAACAGATTGCAAGGGAAGATGATTATCCAATAAACATTTATTAATTGCCTACTTTGTGCTGGGGTGGTGCTGGGGAAGGGGAGAATAAGAGTGAATAATACAGAGTTTCTATTCTCAGGTACTTTATTCTGGTGGATGACTCATGTCAGTGCCACAGATGGAATCACAGACCATTGTCCTTAGAACCTAAAGAGGCAAAGCGCTGACAGAGGCAAAGTGCCTCTACCAAGGCAATAAAGGACAGTCAAGTTTGACTGTCAGAAATCAGCTGAACCAGGTCTAGGAGCTCAGCCTCATCACAGAGTTACAGTGGAAGAGTTATCAAGGTAACCTGCAGCAGTTCCACATAGCCTAAAGTGAAATTAGGGGACAAATTGGTTGGGGGTGCCCCATTCTGGAGGGGTTCCCCTGGTAAGCATAAGGGGGAATCCCCTTAAATATGGTAGAACCCCAACCGTAAATATAGGGGCTAGAGGGGAGAACAGATCCTGGCTTGCTGCTAGGAGGCTGGAAGGGGTGGGGGAATTCTTAAAAACTCCATTTACAGAACAGGAGATCCCCTTCTGTTACTCAAAGTTCCCTTGTACAGGGTATTCTGAGCCATTTGTGGATTACTGTCCTCTTGAACTTTGTTTCTGATTCGATCTTCCTTCAGGGTTTAGAAGAAGACACCTGAGTATATATTTATACATATAAAATGATAAAAATATAAATACATACACACATACACACCACACACTCCCACTGTTTGGCTGTTAGGTGGTCAGTGGCCCTAGAATTTAAGTCATTTATTTGTACCACTTGAATCTACTGTTGTTCATTCCTCATCAGTGCACGTTTAAACATAATTCCAGGCAGAAGATGATGTGAATTTTACAAAATATAAGGTAAGATATATGTCTGAGAAAAATACAGTTCAGACACAATTAACAACTTTATGGATTCAAGCATTTCTGGTGATTCTGGTGCTATCGGAATCAGCAAAAATAATAATACTAGCATAAACTTATATATTGCCTACTATGTACTAGGCATATAAGATGAAAAGAAGCAAAGATATGAATTTAACAGTATGGGAATGAAAATAATCTTTAAAGTTGAAATTAAAAAATTCTTAGGTACATTTTACTTCCCATCACCTTAACCCTAGATAAGCAATTAACTTCAGTAACTGTTCCCTCCTTTTATGGAGGAGGCAGTGGTGGTTAAAATTGAATAAATAATGTATATATATTTATTTGCAAAGTGCCTGGAATTTTAAAAAATGCATTAAGGACAAAGCACAGTATTATTATAACATTCTTCCATATATTACATGGAAGCACATAATACATACAGCCAAGCAGGCAGAATCCTCTCATTTCTCCAATGTACAAATTAGGTCACCATAGATTCCACTGTCCTAAACTTTCCAACTAAAACAAAGCAGGACAAAGTTTTTTAAAAACCCACGAACTGTACCAGCCTGAGGACCTATATTGGAATTTCAAGCTGTTGATCACTGGTGGCCAGGTGACAATATGGACAGGTGGCAATATGATCATTACTGAAAAAAAACTCAAAGCCAAAATCTTTTTGTGGCAAGTTAGTACCATCATTCTTTACATTAAAATTACATTTCATCTATAAGGTAGAACTTATATTTTTTGTTTGATAAACAACACTGCTGATTTATACAGATACTAAAATTACAGTGAATCAAGTGAAAGCTGTTTTGACTAAATCTATATAATCAATAATATATGAGTCTGGCTGTGCATGCATGTGCTTAGTCCATTTAAAAATATTAAGACAAATGGTATTTTATAATAAATCTGTTTTTTTAAAAGTTAATCTTGAAAAACATAGCATATTCCATATTCCTCATGGTATATTCAAAGCTTTAAATATTATTTTAAAAGTAGAAATTTCTGAATCACAAGACTAGAGAACCTAAAAATTGTAACACATGCTCTTTATTAAACATACATAATTTTCATTAACATATAATGTAGAAGATTAAAACCTCTAACACAAGATAATCTACAACTGTAGAGTTTGTATTTTTTTCCCCCATGCACATCCTGACATATATTAATGTAAGAAGTAACATATTTTTTCCCACTCAATAATTATCTTGAACATATTTTATATTAGTTTGTGATTAAACTTTTAATATATATTTTTTAATTTTTAATTTACTGAGTTATTTTATTTTTAAGGTTACATACATTGTTTCATTTAGTCCTCTTATTATATTTCTTAAAAGAGTAAAAAGCTCCTCCATAGTTTGAGAATCTTTTTAACCTGAAATAGGTTTGAATAAAAATAATTTAAGATTTCACACTTCTTGTTTTTTTTGCTTTTCCTTTCATTTTTTCTTCTTGTGTTTTTACAAGTTTGTTTCACATTTCAAAATAGTAAAATGAATCTAAACACTTTAGATTTTGCTAAATTCAGCATATTAAAAAATTTTAAATAGGAGTATAAGGGCTCTAAGCTGGAAAATCTTCTGAAAAACTTGACTACGATTATTATTGTAAGAGTTTCATTTCCAGCTGCATCTGTTCTTCTAATCATCTAAATTCCAAATGCAGTGTAAACAGTTAAAAAAAACAAGTCCTACAAATCAGTTCTTGCCTTTACACACACGATCTTCGGAGTCGCACGCAGCGTCTGTATAAACGGACTCCTCCCCACTCTTGGGGAAAACCCTGCCTAATATTTATAACGTTATGACATACTGTAATACTCACAAGGTGGTTGTAGAAGTATAAACACGACTGGAGTTATCTGATTGGCTGCTGGTGATGTAACACCCATGTCAATACTTCCCACTGAACGCACGTGTTCGACCTTTTATTTAAATTTCCATTTCATCACAGCAATAAGACACTCGGGGCGGTGCATTTTCTGTGAAATGATTATTGCCTTGGGCCTGAGGTGCTGCCTCGCACACACAATGCCTCAGACGAGGAGGTGTCCGTGGTTGCAACCTCCTCGCGTGAAAGGCACAGCCTGGTCCAGTCTTTGTGAAGGAACAAAATAAGTTCACTTCCTTGGGCACCGCCACCCACCCTCAGCAAATGACAAGGCTGGAGCGCAGCTCCCACCGCACAGTTATTTCCAAAGTCCCAGGTGAACTCGTGGCGAGAGAAGGAAAATGTGCTTCCCGGGCGCGGGTAGGTGCGTGCGGGTAGCGGGGAGGCGGCCAGACCCTGACACTCGCCAGCTGTTTGTCCTCCGCGGAGCCCGGCCCCGGCCGCACACGCCCGCCCCCTCCCCGAGACCCCCAGCCCGCCGCCCGGCCTTTTGTCCCCCGCTCCTCGGCCGACTTCCTTCCCCGCGGCCGCACCCCCGCCCCCAGGCCGGAGGCGCGGCCCGGCCCCTTTCCCGGTCCCCTGGCGCCCCCACCCCACCCCACCCCAGCCCAGCCCCAAGCCCAGCCCCCCTCCCCCAGCCCGGCCCCCACCCTTTCCCCCTCCAGCGGTTACTGCTACCCCGGTGCATTGTGGGCGCACGGTCCGTTGTTCATTTGCCATTCGACCTCCGCCGGGGCCTGGTCGGACGGAAACGCTCCGCCGGCTTTATTGTCGGTTCGTTATGTGGCGGAGCCCGGCAGTTTAACGTGCTTCTCGCCCTCAGCGCCTCGGAAGCCGGCAGCGGGTTGGGACTCCTCGGCGCGCCGGAGGAAGGATATCTGTTTGGAGGGTCGGTGTGTGCGCGCGCCTTTAAAGAGGGGGCAGCGGAGGGTCTCCCCGCACTCCGCCTCTCAACTTCGAAGGCCCCACGCGCCCCGGCTCGTTGCTCACCTCTCCGCCGCCCGCCCCCTTCTCCGCGCGGGACGCTGCCCGGAGCGCAGCGGGGCGGGGGTGGAGGATTAGGAGGCGGCCGGAGGCGGCGGCCCGGCGGGCGGCGGCGGCAGCGGACGCGTGAGGCAGCCCCGGGGAGCGAGCGCGAGCCGGGCGGGAGGGCGAGGCCGAGCCCCGCGAGACCGGAACGCCCGGGGTGGGGGCGGGGGCGAAGCGGAGGGGGAGCGCGCGGGACGCGGCCCGAGGCCGGGCGCGAGCCGGGGCACCGGGCGGCGGCGGCGGCGGCGCGCGCCATGTCGTTCAGTGAAATGAACCGCAGGACGCTGGCGTTCCGAGGAGGCGGGTTGGTCACCGCCAGCGGCGGCGGCGGCGGCTCCGCGAACAATAACGTTGGCGGGGAGGCCTCGGCTTGGCCCCAGCACCCCCAGCCAAGACAGCCCCAGCCGCCAGCGCCGCAGCAGCTCAATGGGCGGGGGGCCGACGAGGAAGTGGAATTGGAGGGCTTGGAGCCCCAAGACCTGGAGGCCTCTGCCGGGGTGGCCGCCGCCGCCGAGGAAACCAAGGAGTTGCTGCTCCCCCAAGACGCGGGCGGCCCCACCTCGCTGGGCGGCGGTGGCGCAGGGGGCCCCCTGCTAGCGGAAAGGAACCGTCGGACTCTGGCCTTCCGAGGCGGCGGCGGCGGCGGCGGTGGGGGGCTCGGCAACAATGGCAGTAGCCGCGGCCGCCCCGAGACCTCGGCGTGGCCCCTGAGGCATTTCAATGGGCGAGGGCCCGCGGCCGTGGAGCTGGAGCTGGACGCGCTGGAGGGGAAGGAGTTGATGCCGGACGGCGCGTCCCTGAGCGACAGCACCGAGGACGAAGAGGAGGGGGCGAGCCTGGGCGACGGCAGCGGGGCGGAAGGCGGCAGCTGCAGCAGCAGCAGGCGGTCGGGCGGCGATGGCGGGGACGAAGCGGAGGGCAGCGGAGTGGGAGCTGGCGAAGGGGAGACTGTCCAGCACTTCCCGCTCGCGCGGCCCAAGTCCCTAATGCAGAAGCTCCAGTGCTCCTTTCAGACCTCCTGGCTCAAAGATTTTCCCTGGCTGCGCTATTCCAAGGATACTGGCCTTATGTCTTGCGGCTGGTGCCAAAAGACCCCCGAGGACGGGATAAGCGGGGACCTGCCTCCAGTGGGGCACGACGAGCTTTCGCGAGGGACCCGCAACTACAAGAAAACCCTCCTTCTGAGGCACCACGTCTCTACCGAGCACAAACTCCACGAAGCCAACGCCCAGGTACGGTGTATTCTGCTTCTACTTCGGGGGAAAGGTTTATCAGCTGAAAACCCCGTTTTCCTGGGTGAAGACATCTTTCCTGTTGGGAGAGAGGTGTCGGGAGCTTACGCGTGGGGGGGTTAGAAAACCTGGGAACAAGTTTTCAAAAGTTACCGGGGGAGGGGGGGAGGGGGGGAATAACAATTTTCTAATCGTAACGCTGAATTTGTTTTAATTTTTTCGTGACGCAGATTTCTTTGCCCATCAGGTTGAATCAAAAGGAAAGTTTAATGCGCGAGGTGGAAGGGTTTAACCCTGTAAGGTTGGCTTTGTGGGGTAAAAATGTTATTAGCTGTGGTTTTAGGAAAGCTGCTTTATGTTGGTAGTCTTTCAGCTTGCTGGTGGAAGTCAAATCTGGTAACTCTTTGAAGAATGAATTAAACAATTTCCTTAATCTTTGACGCTACCCCTTTTAGGAGAACATCCAACGGAGAAAAATATTTTTTATCATATCAGGATAATGTGAAATATGAGAGCAGTATGTAAATGTAGAGGAAGCTATTTGGATAAGACTCATTTTTCGTGGGTTATTTTACTAAATTCATCTCCGTTAAACTTGTTGAACTTCTCTTTCCAAAGGCATACTTTTGGTAAATTGTGGTAGTTTTTGTTTCCTTCTACCCAGATTTTTGTGCTGAGATTTTCTGTAACCCCCCTTTTCAAAAAGTTTCTTGTAAGTGCAGTTTACTTTAAACTTAGCATATTTGAAATGTTTAATGTAAAGTTACTTATACCAAGTAGTTGATTTGGACTGGTAGAGAATGTATTTACCAAACTCCTTAAAATCATAAGTTCTTAGTTATAAAACAAATAAAGTTATACTTTAGTTGTTCTTAGCTCTTGTTTTAATATTTCTAGTCTAAAAATAATAGTCTTACCATTTTGATAATCCTTTTTCAAGCCAAACAGATGTTGATAAGTGCTTCGAAGACTTTTAGACAACCTGTGGTGGTGGATGGAATTTATTCTTTTGTATTGCTAGCCATTGATTTTAGAAAGTCACCTTTCGGATATTAGTCCCTTTGTGTGTTTATTGGAATGATCTTGCTGTTCAGAACACTTATACTGGAGTTAATTAGGCACTATCCAATAACCCCGTAGCCCAGAAGTTTCTCAGAAGTTGAGGCTTTAACGTTAAAGCATAAGGTTGTTTTTCTCAGGGGGCAATGGCAACAGTTTTTGCACAAGTTTTAGTTGCCTAAGCCCTAGAAGGAAGGTCACTTAAAGATATAAGGCCCAGAAAGGTTAAGTAAATTGTCCCAAGTCTTACAGTTCTTCTTGATAAATGAGACTGAAGTCTATAAGGAATGTTGCAATGGAAAAAAAAAGTTTTGGAGTAAATCTAGGTTCAGATCTCAGCTTTCTGCAATTACTAGCTTTGTGAGCTTGGGCACTGGAGTGCCAAACTTGTCTTCTGTATGCCGAATACAAATGTCCCTTACTCTGGCAAGTAATTATTCTGTTCCCATTTTACAGAAGAGGAGTCTAGAGGCTTTAAAGAGTTATATATTCTTGAAGTTATTTAGTAGTATGATGGAGGTGGAAGGCTTGTGAAAATGAAAGTGTGCTTTTCTAAATGGTAAGTTGGTTATTTAGAAGCATTTAAAAAGACAATCAGAATGAATTTTCCTAATCCAGTGGACCAGTTACTCTTATCTTCTTCAGCGTAGTCTACGTGTAGGCAGATCTGAATGGGAGTACAAATTATAATTAGCTGCTTAGTGAACCTGAAATCAGAGGAAGGGGAATTAGTTGGATAACCTTATGATAGACTTAGTGTGGTGTATCCTTCTCCTCTAGGCATATGTCTGGATTAGGGAATTCATTCCTAGGTAAACCCTTTTCTAAACTTAATCCCTGCGTTATCCCTCCCTTACCCTTTGCCCCCTTAAACTCTCTTTTTACAGATATAATCTGTAGACCACCTTTTTTCTCTTAGGACATTATTTCATTAGACAGAGAATAATAAAGTTTAGTAGTCATGTTTGCCTAAGGCTATTTATTGGTTCCCTGGATTGGATTTTGGATGTTATTTCTGTTTTCATTCTAACTAACCTTAGTTTGGGGTGTTACCTTGTGATTGACCCCAGGTACCACCTATAGAATCCTTTTGTCTTGTTATTACACGAGTGTCAGGTTCAAGAACTGACTTATTTCTTCCTATGGGCAGAGTTAATCACTTTTTTTCCATTGCCATGTAGCCTTTGATTACCTGTAGGAGGCAGTATAACACAATCTGTAAGAACATTCTTGAGCTTAAAGAAGGGGGACCTGAGTCCTAATCCTCTTTCTTGGCAGGAAAATGAGTTAACTTCTAGTTTCCTCATGTGTGCAAAGTATATATGCCAGCACGTAATCACTCAGTAAATGATAACTGTTATTACCATCATTACTTATTTTCATTGTAGATAACTATAACAACGTTTTTTGGGGGGACTTGGTACCTCATGTCTAAATGTTACCAGTTTTCTCAGTTTGGAAGCCACTTTATCTCATGGAATCACTCTTGATTCTAGAGAGCAAACCAATTCTCTTCTTCATACTTTTAGAGACTTTGGCCATTCCATTCTTTGAAGATTGAGACTTTCTCATCATACATGCAATTTTTCTCACCTTCGTAAGAAATATCTTGCATTAGCTTTGTCCTGTCTTAAAAATGCTGAAATAAGAGTTCCTCTAGAGTTCCTCCGGCAAGAATTAAGTTTGAGGCTAGGGTGTAATTCACTCCCTTTATCTTCCCCTCCCTTTTTTTTTTAAAACCCAGAAAACTAGCAAGATAAGTTTTATTATTATGAAAATAGTATATGCTCATTTTCAAAAATTGGAAAAGTATATAGAAGGATAAATAATAGCAGATGAGTCTCCCTCTTACCTAGTTCCCCCTCACCTCCCAATAACAGTTTTCTTCTATCTACTTCCAGTCTTTGCATATACATGCATCTGTGTGTTTATCCTCTCATTTAAATGTAATCAGGAGCACATGGAGGCCTGTTTGTTTTGAGAAGAGTTTGGCCAAATCTTAGTATGTGAATAAGGGTTACTTTACTTTCTGTTTCTTATGCCTTCTGTAAGAGAAAAGTTATTTTCCATTAATTCCTTGGTGGTGGCCAAAAAACTGTGGCACATCCTTTTTTGTTGGTTTTTTTTTTTTTTTTTTTTTTGGCTGTACCTCATGCCTTGTGGGATCCCTAACCAGGGATCGAACCTGTGCCCCCTACATTGGAAGTGTGGAGTCCTAACCATTGAACCGCCAGGGAATTCCCTGTGGCACATTCTTAAAACCTTTGATATTCTTCTGTTATTTGGATGTTGGTTGTTAAGGATTGCTCATGTGAGAGTCCATAAATATGCTTTCAGAATCTGTTCTGGAGCCTTGTATTTCAGAAATTACCCTTGTATTTATAAGGATGTAAGGGACAACATGTAGTTTCTATTTTGAGTAACAACTGCCTATATCTGAAGAGTCAGGTTCAGTGATTAGCTCATATAGGATTTGACCATTTGGCCCAGAGGACTTTAAAATTGCTTTAATAACAGTGATTACCACTGTATCTTGGTTCAGATCACTTTCTACCCAGTTGTGAAATTTTCGTAGCCTAAATCACACATTCTGTCAACTCTTTCCAGTTTAGTAAGCCTAAAACATGCACTCAAACGTGTTATTGTTACAAATTTAGTTAACCTTTCCAGAAAGTAAATATTTAATTCAGATCAGTGATCTAATTAAAATTACTAATTGGAATATGTTGGTGAGCAACAAAAGCAAAGGTGAGACAGATCTATCAGCCTTCTTTGCATTTGGCAAAAATAAGTTGTTTGTTTGTTTTAAAGATTTTGGAAGAAAGACTGAAAAAACCTTTCACTAGGAAGGAGAAATAGGTATTACAGATGCCTACAGAGCCTATGGCCCTTTAAGTAATCAGTTTGTATAATACTTACATAGGTTCTAACAGTCATTCATTGTTTTTGATTTGGTAAAAGCTGGTTCCTTTCCCTTGTGGTTTTTACTATATGTTACAGTGTATCTAAGATTGGCTTGTTTCTCCCTCTTAAGTATACATACACATATTAGGTAGATACAAGGCACTGAAGATAAACCTATATAAATAAGACATTTTTCTGCCCTCAAGAAACTTGTACTCCAGTAAGGAGAGACAGACATAAAATGATAGCTACCATGTTAGAAGTATATTCAAGTTACAGTTAAGACACTAAGAAAGTCATCAATTCTATTTGTGAAGGTTGGGAGAAGCTTGTAGAATTGACTCCTAACTTAATTGTGTTAAGTGAATAAGTGTTGAAGAGGGGAGGGCATTCCGGGCATTGCAGTTGGAAGCAGCTTGAGCATAGTGGAAATTGATGTCTTGATGTGTCTGAGAAGTAGATGATTTGGTTGTTGAGCAGGATGAAGAATCAAGTTTGAACGGGTAGACAGACTCCAGGTTATGGACGATCTTTTTATGTTGAAATGATTGTACTGATATTTTATTCTGCTAACAATGGGCAAACTATTCAGCAGTTTTAAGCAGGGGAGAACCACGATGAAATATGTGTAAGTTGCTGTTTAGAAGCACCTGTGTAGTGTGTATGTGTGGGTTTTCAGGAGAGCTCATAATAAAGCATATTTTTGGCATCTGAAATTGGTTGGAAGTTGTAATCACCTGAAGGCTAATACCCCAGGCCTATAGATTTAGAATTTCTGGGGATAGTACTTAAATTGCAAGAAAAGATGCCATCACTCAAGGAGATCAGAGAAGTGATAGAAGATTGCAAAGGACATCTTCCTTTCTTTCTCTACTGACTGACTGTTACATAATTTGTCAGTACTACTAGCAGGCATCTATTTGGCATCATGTTTACTGTGGCCTTGTTTGTCCTCATTACTAGAAATTGAATTTGGGTTTGTAAGTGGACATTGATGTTTTAAATCTTTCAGTATACTGTTCCAGTGGGTTGCTGCAACAAAAGTAGTAAAGATTTTTGGTTTTAATTCTTTTAGCTTACACTTTGATGTTTGTGTTGGAAATTGTTTTTTCTACTAATCCATTTATCAAAAGAGGACTATAATTCTGGGTAGGGAGGTAAATACTAATTACTTGATTTTTTTAGCCAAATAGCACTTTTTTTATTTATGGATTGACTACAGGTGAGCTCACTGCAGCTGAAGTTCTCTCTCCCATGGTACCCCTCAGAAGGGTGGGGAGACTGGGTAGTGTGGTCTTGGATTCTCTACAGGTTGGTGGCATTATCTAGCTCCCCCAGCTAGAATGCTGTGAAGACCCTATGATCTCTCTCCCCACCCCTACCTTGAAATCTAGTTAATCACTCAAGTTCGGATTTTACTTTCCAAATTTTTTTCCAGGCTCTGCCTCTCTACCTCTCCCCCCATTGATATTCTCTCTCTTACCTAATTAAGGTCCTTGTTTCTTGGCAAGTGCAGTGTGTTGCACTATTAACAATAGAATCCCCTGGTCACAGTATCTCTAGTCTTCATCCCCTGATAATTATCCTCCACTTTGCTGCCACGGTCATCTCTATCTGCTAATTCAATCAGATCACTACTTCTAAAGTTCTGTAGGCACCTACAGCAATGGTTAATCTTGTGCAGGATTTGAATCTCTTGATAATCTGATGCAACTTATAGACACTTAGCTCCAAAAACATTCATAAGAGCATATTTGCATTTCTTGGACTTTTTTGGGATCACCTTGAAGTTCTTTCATAAATCTAGAATTGTGAGGATCCGTAGACCATCTTGGTTCTTTTTCTCACGCCATCTCATTTGCTTAGAGTGCTCATCCTACCATTCCACTCTTGCATCCTTTAAGGCTCAGCTCAGATCTTTCTTTCAAAAAGCATCTCCTCCCCCACCTCCAAAAAAAATGGATTAGATACACTTCCTCTCTGCTCTCATAACATGCTTGTTATACTCTTCAGTACCTTAAGAATCTTGCTCAATAGTGATAACTTCAGGTTGGGAACTAATTCATTTTGGGTCTGCAGTGTACAACCTGTCTAAAGTAGGCATTCACTTAATGCTTATTAAATAAGTGAGTAAAGTCAGGATTTTTCAAGCTTTTAGCAGCTTTTTCTCTGAGTAAAATATTTACTATTTTTTGGCCTCTCTGGAAATAAATTTGAAGATAATAAGCTGTGAGGATTTTAACCAAATGTATACTTTTCTATATTTTCTTCATTTTGGAAAAGTTAATTAAGGTGTCTTCCAGATCTAAAATTATAATTTTACGTATGGGCGTCTTCACAAATAAAATAACAGAAGACTTTTCATATTTATAGATTCTCTGGTATAGCACATTTTCTGATTTTTGAAGTCTGACTGTCCATTTCCTTAAAATCTCCTTGTTTATCTAGTTTAGACTAATGTCTGGGCTAAGTCGTGTTTTCCTTTTCGGGAAAGGGAATAGAAAATTTTCCAACTAGTCTTTAAAAAGACTAGTTTTGGAAATATTTAAACCTTTTTATCAGTATATTTTTACTTATCAGTGATATCTCATGTTTATCAATATACTGAGAATGGACATAGAATGTTAAAGAAAGAACTAGAGAGACAGATGACTTCTTAGGGATCTATTAATTTTTGTCTTTAGTACTAGGAATTTATTTGGTTCAGCAAATAATATTGGCAGTTTATTTTAGTGCTTATTTTGCTCTGTTTTACCCATATCCTCAAATAATACTCCCGCTTGTTGAATACATATACTCTTGACTTGTAAACCCTTCATTGTGAAGAGCATGTTTAATAGGTGCTACAAAAACATGGCATAGTGCTCTGATCAGTACTGAAGGAGAAACAGCTAGTGTTGCTTGTAAAAACAGGTAATATTACTGTTCTTGCACAATAGTAATGAGAAAAAATAGTAGTTGAATAGCATGTTTGGTTTTGTATAGTTTGTGTCAAAAATGGAATGGGCAAATATTTTGGTGGATAGGCTTTTGTCTAAGTTATTTTTAAAAATTAGGACATTTGGTCTGATAATGGCGGAGAATTACAGAAATTAGGACTGGCCCAGAAAATTCAGAACACATTGACCATGGCCTAAAATAACTGCTGTGACGTAGCCACCTCCTTTTTAAAGTGTTTTGAATTGCTTAGTGTATAAACTTTAGGCACTTCTTGACTTGTAAATGCTAATTCACTGCTTCCACAGACTCTTCATGATGTGCTGGTAAATTTTGATCAGTGCTTAAAATTTTTGCTTCTTCCAAGTATTGATACTGTTACTACAGTACCTGTTAGAACTTCGAACTGAATGAGCTTTGCTGGGCAGGTATGGCATGCATAGCAAAGCTTAGTTTTAGGCTTGCATCAAAAAAAAGATGCAGTTTGGAAATTTGCTGTAGTGAATAGAGAGCATAAGCAAATTAGTAAAAAATCTTTTAGTAAAAGTAAACAGTATGATACTTCTGTAGAAAATTATACTACAGCAGTAACTATTTTAGATATTTTTAGTATTGGTTTAGTTCTTTATATATTCATACAAGTCCTAAACATTTCCCATCCCCTTTGCTAAATAGTTTGAAACTTCACAACATACTGGTTTATGTACAAGATCTAAAAGTTAAAATGTCTTTTTTACCTCACTTCCTTTCCTCCAGCCCCTCAAAGCAAACATTTGGGACTTAATCATGAATTACTTGATTACTTTACTCCAACTGTGGCTGTTAGCAGTTTTTGCTTAGGATTGGGTGTTTCAGTAGGAGAATATAGCCAATTTAGAATATTTTGGTCTGACAGAGCAAGAATGTGGGGGTGGGGTTAGAGTATAAGTATGCAGTATAAGTATGCAGTATAAGTGTGCAGTATGAAAGTATGAAGTATAAGTATGCAGTATAAAAGTATGTAGTGTAAGTATGCAGTATAAGTATGCAGTATAAGTGTGCAGTATAAGTGTGCAGTATATAAGTATGAAGTATAAGTATGCAGTGTAATTATGAGGTATAAGTATGAGGTATGAGTATGCAGTATAAGTATGCAGTATAAAAGTATGAAGTATAAGTATGCAGTATAAGTATGCAGTATAAAAGTATGAAGTATAAGTATGCAGTATAAGTATGCAGTATAAAAGTATGAAGTATAAGTATGCAGTATAATATGCAGTATAAAAGTATGAAGTATAAGTATGCAGTATGAAAGTATGAAGTATAAGTATGTAGTGTAAGTATGAGGTATAAGTATGAAGTATAAGTATGCAGTATGAGTAAGCAGTATAAGTATGCAGTATGAGTAAGCAGTATAAGTATGCAGTATAAAAATGAGGTATGAGGTATAAGTATGAAGTATAAGTATGCAGTATGAGTATGCAGTATGAGTATGCAGTGTAAAAGTATGAAGTGTAAGTATGCAGTGTAAGTATGAGGTATAAGTATGAAGTATGAGTATGCAGTGTAAGTATGCAGTAAGTATAAGTATGAAGTATAAGTATGCAGTTGAAGTGCTGGGAAGTGATAGGGATGCTGCCAAGGGTCAGTTGGAAATGCAAAGGAAATTCTCCACTTTCTGCGCTTCATTCTGTAGTGATCGTGTACTCCAGATTTGCAGGGTTTTCTGTAATGTTTCATTATTGTGAAATACTGAAGTGTCCCGGAATTCTAGTGTTTTGGTTCTTTCAGTTGACTTCTCATACCTGGAAGCAGCACGAAAATTCTTAGATAGATTATGTGATCTGGTTTAGTTTCAGAGAATTGGGATTGTTATGTGCATGACCCCCTATGTTCAGGACTCAGAATGAATCCTGTTATTTTTGTAATTTAGCCCTACCCATGATGGGGTTAAATGGAGATGTGGGATTGCTTCAGGAATCTCACCACCATTTAGAATATTCAATGAGAAATATTTTGCAGTCCTAACAGCTTTGTTCCCTACAACCTTTTTTCCCCTAATTCCTCCTTCTCTCTTTTCCTCTCCAAGCATATCAGTCCTCCCAGCATGTATCTTTTCCATGTTTTTCCCAGGCTCATATACTCATAGATCTGTATATATGTATCTCATTATTTTATAGTAATGACTTTTATTTAAGTTAATATTTTGTGCCAAAGAAAGTAATGAATCTTTAACACTTAAATAAGGTCAGCATTGTCAATTATCTTTTCTACTAGAAATGTCTAAGCACTTTTTTTTTGCTGGAAAACAATTATTACTTCATTATCTAGGAAAGTTATTGAGCAAGGTGCTGAGAGAATAGACACCTGCCTCATTTAGGGAGCTTACCCACCTAGTCACTCTGTGAGTAAAGTCCTGAAGTTCTTAATTAGGAACATTCGTAGTACTTACTGCTTTCTAGTTTAAGAAGGCATGGTGACTTGCCCAAGGACACATGCTTAATAACTAGCATAGGCAGCATTCCAAATCTAGATCACACTCCTTTTTCTGTTGATATCACATGTTATTTTATAGGAAATTACCATAGCTTTAGTGATGCTAAAATGAACTGTAATGAGTACTTACAAGATTGCTGAGAGGGAAGATTATAAACATTAAGAATTTTGAGTTCAGGAATTTTACCTGATGGATAGTATTTATGATCCTAAAGAGATAAGTCATTTTGAAAATTGATTGGGAAATTATATACTTGGTTGTTCCTGTAGTTTGAAGCACATTTTTTATTAGGGTCTTAACTTCATCATTAGTTAGATTTAATTAACTTTGTTGACCTAAACTGTTTGACTCAATGTTTGCCAAGAGTTTTATGTATTTATTATTTTATTTATTTTTATTTTTGGCTGCGTTGGGTCTTCGTTTCTGTGCGTGGGCTTTCTCTAGTTGCGGTGAGCAGGGGCTTCTCTTCTTTGTGGTGTGTGGGCTTCTCATTGCGGTGGCTTCTCGTGGTGGAGCACAGGCTCTAGGTGCGCGGGCTTCAGTAGTTGTGGCTCATGGATTCAGTAGTTGCGCACAGGCTTTGTTGCTCCGCGGCATGTGGGATCTTCCTGGACCAGGGCTCAAACCTGCACTGGCAGGCGGATTCTTAACCACTGAGCCACCAGGGAAGTCCCTTAAATAATTCTTAATCCATGTCTTCAGCTATATTTGAAAAGATAGCATGATATGTGATACATATTCTTTAAGTGAAATTCTGATGATACTTGGGATGTTTCTTTTTTTTTTTTATGTTAACAGTGGCTTGCAGCAAGCTAAGCTGTTCACTCCTTTCCTCTCAATATTTGGGATTGTGAACACTTCAGTCTCCATATGTAATGATTACTAACAAATTAGTGTATTTGATAGTGCTTTTTAAAAAGTTACTGATAATGATTTGTTGTCTTTGGTCTGATGGCTTTAAAAAGTAAATAAAATTTAATATTAATGTTTTCCATCTATTACAGGAGTCAGAAATACCATCAGAGGAGGGGTACTGTGACTTTAATAGTAGGCCAAATGAGAACTCTTATTGCTATCAACTTCTTCGACAACTAAATGAACAGAGGAAGAAAGGTATTCTTTGTGATGTCAGCATTGTAGTGAGCGGAAAAATCTTTAAAGCTCATAAGAACATCCTGGTTGCAGGCAGCCGTTTCTTTAAGACTTTATATTGCTTTTCAAACAAAGAAAGCCCTAACCAAAACAATACTACCCATTTAGATATTGCTGCAGTTCAAGGTTTTTCAGTCATCTTGGACTTCTTGTATTCTGGTAACCTGGTGCTCACAAGCCAAAATGCCATTGAAGTAATGACAGTGGCCAGCTATCTTCAAATGAGTGAAGTTGTTCAAACTTGCCGAAATTTCATTAAAGATGCCTTAAATATAAGCATTAAATCAGAAGCTCCAGAGTCTGTAGTTGTGGACTATAATAATAGAAAACCAGTTAACAGAGATGGCCTGTCTTCATCACGGGATCAAAAAATTGCCAGTTTTTGGGCAACACGGAATCTTACCAATTTGGCAAGTAATGTAAAAATTGAAAATGATGGTTGTAACGTCGACGAGGGCCAAATAGAAAACTACCAAATGAATGACAGTAGTTGGGTCCAGGATGGTTCACCTGAATTGACAGAAAATGAGTCTCAAGGTCAAACAAAAGTGTTTATTTGGAATAATATGGGCTCCCAGGGAATTCAAGAGACTGGCAAAACAAGGAGGAAAACCCAAGCTACGAAGAGATTTATTTATAATATACCACCTAATAATGAAACAAATTTAGAAGATTGCTCAGTGATGCAGCCATCTGTTGCCTATCCAGAAGAAGATTTGTCGTTCATCAAGGAAGAACCAGGTAAATATTGTATATACAAAGGTATTTCAGTTTTCATTCTATTTCTGGTTGGATATAATCTTGTGTGTATTCTTAAAGTATTTTTTTTCATTATAAAAATAATATACATAAGTAATACTATAATTTGAGTCTGTATAATAGAAGGGAGAAAAATCACTCAAACAAGCACATATTATATCTTATATAATCTTATACTAAATGTAAGATTTGGCATGTCTTAGTTTTTTTCTTTAAGCATGTAGATGTGAGTTTCTCAAAGGTTGTGTTAAATATAGGAATTTGCCCATATTTTACGGAATGTGGACTCCATGTATAGTTCTTTGACTTTCCTGATCTTTAGCCTCTGATCACTTTTTGTACCCAGTGCTGGAAAAGATAAAATCTTCTGGTTGTAATGTGTGATCCATTTGTCATTTCAGGACATTTTTGAGATCTAGTTAACATTCTTTACTATCAGTTTTCTTCGTAAACATATAATTGTTTTATAGAAGTTTGCAAATGTTAATGGGATTATTCTACTTTGTTTAGAGCTACTGTTCTGTGCTCCCCATAAATCTTTCAGAAGCTGGAATATTTTAAGTTTGTCCCACTGTTACCTCATTTTCATTCTCATTTACATTAGTTAAGTAAGAGAGAGGCCTCTGAGACCTTTCTCTTCAATATATTCCCAAAGGAATATATATACATAAGAACCTTAGCATATTACATTTGTAGTGCGGGTTTTTTAAAAAATGGAGTGAGTGGGGGACCATTGTTGAAGAGTGAAAATAGATTTGAAACTTTTCTTTACGTTTAATTTGATTGTGTTTAACTTATTTGAAGAAGAAGCCCAGTGGGTTTGAGATTTTCCTTTGTGGACCCCAGACTTGTCTACCACTGTCATATACGATTTAGTGCTTGTGTTGCTTCAGAGCATAACTGTTCAGTGTCTGATTTACATGATGGTGATCGTCTGGGGATGGAGTACTTTCTGTTAAAGAGAATCATTGTTGTTAGTTCCCAAAGGGCAAAATGCCGTAATCCTGTGAAATGGTTCCTCTGGCTGTTTAGGTTTGGGTTTAATTTTCATTGGTAGAAATTTTTAATCATGTGAAAATCAGCATGCATGTGTAATGAATACTATTTGCTGATCTTTCCCCTCCTACTTATCAAGTCTTTAGCAATAAAACCCCAGAAGTAGTTTCTTTAAAGTATTAATGGTAAATAGACTTTCTTAAGAAAGTCTATTTACTATTAATACTACACTACATAAAGTGCTCAAAGCTTTGAGCACTTTATGTTTTGTCTTAATTTTTAATGTAGAAGACCTTGAAGCAGTTCTCAGAATTAGAGCTACATTGTCTTTTTCTGCATGAATTAATCATTTAGTAGTATGGTGGGAACCCTGTAGTGTTTTTTTTTAATTTATATAGATAACACGCAATATAAGGAGTTAGCAGATTTTTTGTATAGTAGTTGATTGACAAAACTAATTAGAGCTAACCCCGTTCTTAAAATTAATGCCACACATAATTGGAGTGATTCAAAGAGAAGAAAAGCAGTAATTTGAACCACAGTGCATGCTTTCAAAAATAACATTGCTAGTGATTATCTTAGCAAGCACTCCTAGCTGTGTCAGTGGACTAGGTCTCTCATAAATTAATTTTTGGTAGTCTAGTATGCTTTTAACTTATCTCTAATATCTTATAAATGAAAATTCTGTTATGTCATTGATACCACATTAGTATATGATGAACCTTGCTTAACTCACAAGTTTGGTTGTATCAGTGATGTGCTACATTCCAGCTGTTAAAACTTTTCACAGCTTTTTAGTGACTCTGAATCCACCTCCATTCAGTGGCAGAAAATGGGTCCTGTAAGAGCTAGAACATAATATGATACAGAGCCAGAGGCTGGCAAATTTTTACTGTAAAGGGCCAAGCAGTAAATATGTTTGGGTTCGTTGGTCATAAAGTCAGTTACTTAAGTCTGTCATTGTAGCAAGAAAGCAGTCACAGACAGTATGTAAACGAATGAACATGGGTGTGTTCCAGTGTTGCCAACTTTTGGTATAGAGCAGTGGTCTTAATCATGGCTGCATGTTGGCATTACTTGGGAACTTTACAGGCCGTCATGATTCTTGGATCTCTCTGCTAGGGATATAGATTTAATTGGTCTGGGATGTGGCCTGGTTGTTGAAACTTTTATAAACCCTGCAGGTGATTGTGTTGTGAACCAAGGTTGAAATCCGCTGATGTAGAGGAAAGAGCCCAAATTGAATCAGGATTGGGAAGTGAGCTCTGCCACTTACTATATTACCATAATCAAATTAAGCTAAACTCGTGCCCTCGGTTTCCTCTTCTTTAGAATATGCTGTTTATTTTATAGGGTTATTATGATAAATGACAAATACAAAAACATAGCTGACATGGTCATCTTAGTCCCCCCTTAAAGGCTGTTGAGATTATTTAAAATCAGTTTTCCAGTGCAGTGTACTTTTTACCAAATTCTAGATAGGTGGTTTTATAGCCTCAGCCTGACCTTTTGTTTTAATACTTAGAATACATTTTTAAGCAGCCTGTTCCAGGGTAGAATGAATATCATTATTAGGAAGTTACTTTATATTGTGCTAAAATTTGCTTCTCTTTAACTTCCTAATTCTACCGTTTTTAGTAGTATAATCTGAGCCTAACCTCTAATCTCTCTAATCAACCTGATAACCCTTCAGATATTAACATTTAAAAAATTCCCCTAAAAAAAAATTAAAAAAATAAAAATAAAAAATAAATAAAAAATTCCCCTGAAGTCCCCTTCTTTTAGGCTAAGTCCTGTACCTCCCACCTTGTGAACTCCAAACCCTTTTACACCCTTCTTAACAGTCATAGACAGTTTGTTTCACCCTGAAATTTTGGTGCACAGAATTGACTAGAACTCTCCAGGCAAATTCTGACCAGTAAAGAACACAGTGGGTCTGTATTTACCAAGGTTAAGGCCTTTCTCAAGGTCATTCAGTTAGTAAAAATAGAGGCAGGTTCCATGTTAGTACTGTCTGGCATTAAAACCTTGGCAGTTAATAAACTAGTGACCCAGTCTTTTAAAAAATGAGGTCCATTTAAAACTTGTAACATTTTAATGAATTCCACATTAATGGTTATACTTTTTTTCATTTTCACTTATTGAAAAAATAGTGAAATTTTTCAGTGAAATAAATGCTTTTAAACGTACTTAAAATTCTATACCTAAACATCTGAAAAGTAGTGGTGAATTACACATTTAGTCTATAAGCAGTGCTTGGCATATTTGGATTTGTGGGTCTCTTGTAGGAACTGTGACTTCCCAGATTCTTAAGCCTACTATTTGTAAATCACAGCTCTAAATAATGTTGTCTTCTTGTCATATAATGTTGAAGGTGGTATTTGGATGCCTCATAAATATAATTGAGATATTGAGATAGGAAGGTTTAGGGATTGTATTCAGATGGTATTTTTTTAATCTTAAAGAAGCTAGTATACCTATTATTTGACTCAATACTGGGATTCCCTTCAAATCATTTTTGATATATGAAGATATTTGGAA
Organism: Balaenoptera acutorostrata; assembly: GCF_949987535.1. Classification (NCBI taxonomy): domain Eukaryota; kingdom Metazoa; phylum Chordata; class Mammalia; order Artiodactyla; family Balaenopteridae; genus Balaenoptera; species Balaenoptera acutorostrata. Next base: position 58,703,837 of record NC_080080.1, on the reverse strand, counting down.
GTGGAACTCAGGAAAAGTTAGAAACTTCTGTCTTTTTTACTGTCTTATTGTGGTTTATGGGATAATTAAAACTGTTAGGAAAAACAATTCTGGGTAATAAAATAGGAAAAACAGGAGTCATTTAATGAGTTCCTTTGATAATGTAAAAATTTCAAAACCTCATCTTCCTGATTTACAGCCAGAAAACAAATTTCAGCCAAATAAAGTACATGTAAATCTAAGATTAGAAATTAAATTGTAGGGGCAAAAATAACTAATGCCTACATTGTTTCACACAGTGTGTTCATCTGTACTGTTAGAACAAGTCAGGTGTGTTAATCCCATTTTTGATCTACTCTGGACTCATGGAACATTGGGTTTTCTGAATCTGTATTTTTGTATTATTTGTGCCAGTCACACTGGCAAGTTGCCCCCATTGTAAATAACTGTACTCTGCATGTAATACGTACATTTTATGTATGCATGCAATACATACCTCATTTTGAACAAAGATTTTGAATGACTGACAAGAAAGAAATTATCAAAATACAAATAAAATTTAGCAATAAAGAAGTGTGCTAGCCAAGGGTGTTAATATGGTTAGCCTAATTAAAATTGCTTTTTGTTGGTTCTAAGATGATAAGAAACCCTTTAAAGTGAGGAAACATACCAGTTCTGTGGGATGACAAACTTTTCTGGTACTGAATTCTGAAAGGAATTTCTCCAGTGGGGTTTTGTATAGTTGACACCAAGTAGTATAATCTACAATTTCCTCAAAAGCATTTTCTAGTAAATGCAACAGTATATTATATAATTAATTTTTATCTAATAAAAGCTGGTAAAATTTCATCTAGATAATTGAATTTTTCATGATGCCGTACAGATACTCAGATGCAAGGTGGTTTTAGTTGATCAAAGGATATAATTTAGGGTTCTTTTAAACAATCTAAAAGTTCCTTTCTCTCATCTGTACTTTGGATGGGAAAACAGCTTTGTGGCATTTGTGAATTTTTATTAATTCCAACAAGTAGAGTTGAATTCATGTTTAAGCTTTAACATCTTTAATTTGTGTAATTGTCTTTTGGTTAAAAAGCATTTAATTCGAGTATTTAGAAAACAACTTTGAGAAAAGAATGCTCAAATTATATATCTTTAAGATATCCTAATGAGTCATACTTGAAGTAGTGAATTACCAGCACTTACGCCCTTCTATATTTGGGGTGATAATTGATACACGGCATCACTTTCAGATGTTGCAGAATCTTGAAATGCTTTCTTAAATGATCTTTTTTTTTTAATTTAAACATTTTTACAACTTTGAAAATTGGCCGTCTGATTTGAGATTTTCCAGTATTTTGGCCATGCCATATAAAGTTACTGTATGAACTACTTAAAATGTTTCCACTTAACTTGGCTTGAGTTAATCACAAATAATGTCTCTAATTAGAAGGAAAGAAAATTTCATAATTATGAAATCTTGGAGGCTATAAATCAAAGCTTTTAAAAATCATTTTGGCAGCAAAACCTGATAATCAATTGGCAGCAAAACCACCTATTTATATTTTTTACTTATTTCCTAAAATGTGAATATCCATATGTTTCGTTGCAGAAATACCATTTTGATTACAGGTTGCTACCCTACACCCACTGGGGGTGTTGTAGTTATTACTTGCCTAAAATCTGAAAATTTATGCATTCTACATCTTAGCCCAAGTGTTTTACATAACAGGTTTATGGACCTGGATTAGTTCTTTCTTCTTAAGGGATTCCAGATGTACTGCTCTACGTTGCAGGCATCCTTTTGGTTGAGTAGGTTACAAAGGATGAACTACAAGTGATTTAAAGTCATTTTTCTCTAGAAACTTACATTTGGGTATTAAATGGTAGTTTGAAGGCCTGATGCTCATTTTAAAAAATGAATGTCCACCACTAGCTAATGGACTGCAAACTATACTAATATATAAGACTCCTCAATATTTAATCTTAAAAGGATGATAATAGGTAACTATATGGTAATAGGAATATTCTGCCATCTTTCTTTTCCTTCTTTACTTTCCTCTGCCTAGTGTTCCTTTCCCTTCCCTGTCTGCCGTATCTGATCCAAGAGATGGCTACACTAATGATCATTCTCTTCAAGTTATAAGCCTTAAAGAAATAGAATTTGTGTGGCCAGACTAAAGCTGTGTGTTGAGGAAGCCTTATGTGGATCAGTTATAAAAGCATTTTTGTGACTTCTACCTGTTGATGGGATTAAGCTGTCTAAACCCTGTGTCAACCCCTGAAAATTTTTGTAAGACTAAATTTTTTATTTCTGATATAGCTTTAATATTCTGGGGTGACCAGAAATTTTATGTTATCACATATTATTACTTTTCTGGGACTCCAAAATAGCTTTCCATATCATAAGAGGAAATTTGGTAATAAAATTTTTATTTAAATCCGCAAGAAACTGAGCAACAGGTCAGGTGATATTGCTGTCAAGATTGAGAACTTGTTCACAATAGGATGGCTGTGGGGTAGAAACATACCAGTGCAGTGTGATAAATGTTAAAATCAGAAGTATGGCAGAGGGTGCAATGGGGGGGGGGGGTTCCTGACTGCTCATAAGAGTTGGAGAAAGCTTCATAGAGTTGGATCTTGTATTGTATAGGAGTTTGCCAGGAGAGGGTGCAAGGTGGCAAGAAATTGGAGTAAGTGGGTGAAAGAATAGAAAGGGGAGTGTCGTAGGGGTAGATGAGGTTGGGTCAAACGTTAGGGCCAGATTGTAATTCTCTGTTTGACATGGTAATAAATTGTGAATTTTATTTTACAGACTCTGAGGCAGTGAGAGGTTTTAAATTAGAGATCCGAGCTGTATATATTTGCCTTTAACACAAAGGCATTTGGAGGGTGTTGTTCATGAATTGGAGAGGGGAGTGTCCCGAGGAGACCTGTTAAGACCCAGTCATGGAAGAAATAACAGCCTTGTTTGAATAGAAGCAAAGAAGAAACAGTAGAGCCTAGTCTGTCATTTGAATCATCAAGTTTGGGGGTAAAGGGAAACTGCTATTTGTTGAGTTTCTAGGCTGCTATAGAACTGTCAAGGGTGCTTTGTATAATTCATTTGCAACTGAATTTACTCTCCACTGAAAGGGAAAAAAACTCGAAAACAGTGAATAGAAAAAAATCTATAACTGTTTATGAAAAAAAATCAGACTTAGTTCTCTGAAACTGTCTTCAGAGAAATTTGTTGCTAGTATATATTTACATGAAAACAAAAGTTGAATAGACCTTACTGAGTTTTTGTAGGATGGAGTTGTAGTTATTTCTAGAACTTTGATTTCTGATGTCCTCTCTCATATTTCATTCTTTTCAAGAATATTTGTGTTTTAAGAAAATCTGGATTAGTCTGCACCTGCCTTATGTTTGGAATTTTGAGAACCAAAAGCAAACGGTCAGGGAGACCTCCTTCCCAACATAGCTTTGTTTAGCACTACAGGCAGGTGCCGTACTAAGCACCAGATGCTTTGGAAGTGATGCTAGCCCAGTGTGGTCCAAGAGAAACCTATAGCCACATGCACCAAGATTAAACTCATTTAAGGACATCATGATTTATGTTGCACTTTATAATTTATGCAGTATTTTTATTTACTAATGTTACTTTTCATAGCAACTTTGTGAAGTGGGTAACTATTGCTACTCTTTCCTTGTGAAGAAAGTTAAGTTATGATTGTTATAAATTTGGGAGAAGGTAGAGACTGAGATTTATACCATTCTTTTTCATCTCATTCTCTTTGCATTGCTTGGTAATCAGGTTTTTAAAAAACCTATGAATAAGATGTCATTTTTTTAAATAATGCAATACATGGTTAATCAGAGAAGTATAAAAAAGTGCATTCTAAGGAGGAAGTTGCTTTGAAGATAGACAAAAATGTATTACTTAAAGAACAATGACAGCTGATAACTAGGTACACTTAAGATTTTGGAGGTGCTTTTATTAAGTAAAGAGGTTAATAGAGTGAAGGCTGGTTTGGCACAGAGTGTAGGTAGGTTTGTTTTTGTTCATTTAGCAGTAGATATCAAGTATCACTAGGAAAGTAAGTTTAAGATGTTTATACTTCTGCACTCTCATTTCCAACATTGCAGATTGTACTTTTTTTTTTTTTTTAATTGCCTGGTTAGTGCCAGGTTTGGTGCTCATGTTGTCAGGAGGCAGTGTAATACAGTTAACAAACAGTGCAGCACTCTGCGCTAGCTTTAGTTTCCTCTTAAAGGTTGAGGATAAGAATATTCTTAACTATATAAATATGTAGTGAAATTTAAATGAGATTGCATATACAAAAAGACTTTATGCATAAAACCTGTTTTTTTTTCCTCTTATGGAGGGGGTCAGCTATTATCTGTTCACTGAAGAAAATACGTGTGTAAAAATAGAAGAAATTGCACGTGGCTTAGCATTTAGCTCTGATTATTTGAATGGTATTACATAGTGTACATATACCTCCTATTTTCTTATAAAACTAATGTTTTAATAGCTCTTCAAAAAAGGTCTTTTGTTGTTTGCAAAGAGGTCTCAGCCCTTTTTGCTAAGTTTGCATTAAGAGAAAGATTTCCATAGGAAGGTCATGAATGTCACAAAAGCAAAGTATATTAGAGTTTACTTTTTAATCCTATACTTTTTTGAGAAAAAGATGATGACCAAGAGTTCCTGGTGAAGCAGAATATATATATTTTTAAAATTTATTTATTTATTTATTTTTGGCTGCATTGGGTCTTCGTTGCAGCGTGTGGGCTTCTCATTGCGGTGGCTTCTCTTGTTGCAGAGCACAGGCTTTAGGCGCGCGGGCTTCAGTAGTTGTGGCTCACGGGCTCTAGAGCACAGGTTCAGTAGTTGTGGTGCATGGGCTTAGTTGCTCCACAGCATGTGGGATCTTCCCGGACCAGGGCTCGAACCCGTGTCCCCTGCATTGGCAGGTGGGGTCTTAACCACTGCGCCATCAGGGAAGTCCCAGAATATATTCTTGTATCAAGTGATTGGTTGGTTGCCTGGCTTCTATCTTACTCACATCAACTCAGCTGATTAAAAATAAGTTGCTAGGTGGGTTGTGATTTCAAATAAGGTACAGCAGTGATATGATGTGTTGATGCCTAAGTTAAGCGTGGTTTTTGAAAGCTGTTGTCAACCTGGACGAGCTCACCTATTTTAAGATTTATTTTTGGTATCAAGAACCAAGTAGTTGGTACCTTTCAAATGGGTTTTAACATCTGTAGTATGGATATGATTTTGTTATTGTACACAGAAAGAATACATTTGCCATCTATTAAGTTTTTAGGTTGAGGTATTCTGTATTAGTGTCCATGTAGCATTAAAGATCACAAATTAAATCCTAATACTTGAAAGCCTTGAACAAATCACTATAGAATATTACGTAAATAGAAACACCCTGTATTTACAAACCTGCTTGGCAGAATTTTAAGAAGTGCCCTCGGAACAGACTGTACACTTTAGAATAATGACTTTTTTCAAAAGATGCTGGGAAAAGTAACATTTTTTAAATAATGATTTAAATTTTATTTTTTGATTATTGAAATATATTTAACTTTTCATAGGAAAGCAAAGCCACTAAATTTCAATTAATTAATTTTCAGTTAATCGATGTTTTAGTGTTATTATATACCAGAAAACTGAGAAATTATTTTTTTTTCCTTTTTTTTTTTTGCTGCGCCACATGGCTTTCAGGATCTTAGTTCACCGACCAGAGATTAAACCCAAGCCACGGCAGTGAAATTGCTGGATCCTAACTACTGGACTGCCAGGGAACTCCAGAGAAATTATTCTTCATAAGTTTAAATTAGTAACACAGGTTGCAAAGGGCAGACTACTGAAGCCAACATTTAACAACATTTGTTGAAAAGCCTTTTATTTGTCATGCATTATGATAAATACTGGGAAAATAAAATCTAGATAGTATCCCTGCTCTCAAGGAACAGGAAAGGAAGTCTGTGTCTATTTACTGTTCCTTCTGACTTCCAACCCATTTACTCTAGGCAGTAACCTCACGTTCTACTGTTTTAAGTTACGAGAAAATAAAAGCCAATAGACATTTAGTCTTTAAGTGCCTGTCTTCAAACTTCTCTCTGTATATACTGATTGTCTTAACGCTTCTGGATCCCAGACTCCTTAGCAATCTTACAAAATTGATAATTCCTTCTTTTTGCAGTACTTCTTCAGTGTCTTCTCCCTTTCTTGGTGACTTATTCCTTTTAGTATTTAAACATGTTTGTTTATTCCATCTTAAAAAAACCCCAAAACTCGTACCCTATATCTCACTCTTGCCCTTTACAGTCACATTTCTCAGGTTGTCTGTATGTATCTCTAATTCATCTTGCATTCACAGCACAGGCCACTCTCACTCTTTCTACTTGCCAGCTGATCCACCAGTACCACTCTTAAGATCACCAGGTGACCTCCAAGGTGCTCAGTATTTATTGAATGAAATGAAAGTAACACATACTTCAGTCTCCATCTTGAATTCTTGGTAGTATAGGATGGTGACACCAAAGATGAGTCTTGAATGGGAGGTAGAGGAGAGATTGCTTATTAAAAGTGGCATTTGAAAAATGTCTTCTGAGACTTGGATTTGAGGAGTAGATAGTACCAGTGGGATGATGCTAGATTCATAAATAGAAACCTGAATATTAGGACCTTGTATTCTAAATTAAGGAGTTTGAAGATTATCCTAAAAACTGGTGAATTGATGATTTTAAGTAAAGGAGCAACATGTTTTATGTTGTCGAAAGATCTTTCTGGCAATGTTGTGGGAAATGAAGAGTGAGCACTGTATTTTGCAGCAAGGGGACCAAGAAACTGTTGAAGTAATTCACTAACTAATCCAGGAGAATAATGATGAGTGCCTGAATTAAGGCAGCGGTAGAGAAAAAGAAGAGATGGAACAGATTCAAGGGAAATAACAGATTGGAACCAAAAGTACTATCTCATTAGTATGCCCTTTATGCTGCTTTTCCATATTTCAAGATTAACTCTTAGGAATTACCTCTTCTCTGAAGTCTTCCTTTACTAATCTAGTATTAATTGGTCTTTTCCACTTCTGAACCAGTACAGAAACAATGTTTTACACATCTAGTGCTTAATACTAGCAGTAGCAGCTATCTTTTGGGTATCAGACACCATAATTGTAACACTTGGCTTGCATTAAGTAATTAAATTTCCTTATCAAATCTATGATATAGGTAGATGCATATGAGGAAACTGAGGCACATGCTTGTACAAATGGAGCCAGGCTCTAAAGCTCATTCTTAATCTAGTGTGCTGGTGTTCCTGTGGAGTGTGCACTTGTTCCTGTGGTTGAAAAACATGTCTTATGTATGCTTTTGTGCCTTGTAGCGTTAACCACATAGTAGCTATTCAGTACTTGCAGATATCCTCTATTTAGTCTGCATAAGAAACAATTCCAAGAAGAGAGTGGTGTTCTGGGTGATGGCTATTGTGTGGTTGTAAATAACAGATTATTCTGTATCTCCTTTTCAGATCTGGATGGTGCTCTACTCTCAGGGCCAGATTGTGATAGGAATGTGAATACAAATTTATTGGCTGAAGCCGGCTCCAGTCAAGATGGAGGTGATGCTGGTAGGTACAATAGAATTTTAGCAGGAGTACCTTTAAGAGGATTTGAAGATTGGGAGGTATTTGTGTATGTGTTTATTAAGGACCTACTGCAGTTTCTCTTCCTTAAAGGAAAGTATTAGGTATAAACACTTTCAGTCTGCGGCAGCTATGTTGATTGTAGAATTTAGAAGCCTGGTAAATACAAATGGATAGGTATTTCTTGTTTGTTTGAGGGAGTCATTTATTCAGAGTTGTTAAAACTCTTAAATATCAAAAGCAATTAAGTTAATAGAGCTTGTGGCTTTCTGCTAGTATATAGATGGAATAAGAATGGTAACTATCAGAATGGTTGACTAATGTATTTTAATTAGCTTTGATGTAAAATAATAGCGTGGTTGTTGATGACTATAGAAAACGTTAATTCTAAATAGTGATATTTATAACAACTACTTTGGGGGAAGTGCACATGAATACAAAGAATGCATGAATATTCCAAAGAATAATATAGATAAATTAAAAAGGGAGAAAGCTTTTTTAACAGAAGAATGCCAAGCTAATAAACATAGAAGAATGATAGAATTGGAAAAACACCTGTTTTTCAATGTCCACGGGAAATAATTCAAGGTCATCATTGGATAGTAAGCCACCATTGATGGGCTTATCCCATGATGACTGGGCGAAAGTTTGTTGTAATAGCATTTTCGCGTGGTCTCAGTATCATACCACAGGTTACTTTTATTCCCAAAGGAGAAAAGATATCTGTACAGTAAAGAGATCTGATGAACATGATCATAGCCAAGTGATTAAACTTAGTATGCCTCCTGGTATGATGCACTAGCTGGCACACATCACCTATGTCTTATAGTGTACTTGCCAGAATGTTTCACTCGACTTTATTCATGAGGAGAAAAAAAGACGAATCTCTCCAAATCCAGCACGTCCAGATTCTAAAATGTTAATGCCAAGAAAGACAAGCAGAGGAACCACTAGGTCGAAGGAGACCAATGAGACCAACTTAAATGCATTTAGCATTATGTCAATCATTTATTATATCATTGATCCAAAAAAAAAAGAAAAATGAAGAGGTATTTTGGGGATAGTTGGAAAGGTGAATATGTAGTCTGGGTTAAATGATAGTCTTAACAATTTTAAAAATTCTTGGATGTGATAAAGGCACTATGGTTTATATAGGAGGAAGTTCTAAAAGATGCATGCTGTGTTTAGGGGTGAAGTGATGAAGCATGCAAGTTGTTTTCAAATAGTACACAAAGGTATGTATATGTATACATAGAAAGCACATGTGACAAGACTAACATTTGTTGAAGATACATTAAAGGGATATGGGATATTCAGTGATTCAGTTTCTGTAGCTTTGGAAATCTTTATAAACAATTGATGGGGACCGGGACAACTATGGGGGTACTTTTACAGAAAACTCTCAGGGGCTTTTGAATATACAGTGTGCACGGACCAAAATTAAGCCATAATTCTGAAGAAACTGCCTTAAGGTGGTTTCTCCTAACTGTTGAAAAGAATTTACAAAGATTTTGAAGTTAGCAGTTTACAGATTAGATGCATTGAATTTTGAACACTTGTCTCTTGTACAGAAAATCACTAATAGTGCCAAGAGTACTTTATTGCACTTTGCTTTCTTGTTTTAGAAATCTGGTTCAAGAATGGGTTTATTTAGTTGGGCATGTGAATTCAGATGTAAAATTTAAATTTGTGCACATAAACATATTCAGTGGAGGACAGTCCATATAATTCACTTCATTCTTAAAAAGCAAATCCTTGATTTAGAGTCATTTCTCTTTAGGGGACATTCTAATCCATTAATGAGTATTTTGGGGAATTCCCTGGCGGTCCAGTGGTTAGGATTCTGTGCTTCCACTGCAGGGGGCATGGGTTCAATCCCTGGTCAGGGAACTAAGATCCTGCAAGTTGCACGGTGCAGCCAAAAAAAAAAAAAAGAAATAGTATTTTTGCAACTGAGATCCCTTGTGTTACGGTTTTTTTTTTTTAATTATTATCACCTTTAATTTTTATTTATTTATTTATTTATTTATTTATTTTGGCTGTGTTGGGTCTTCGTTTCTGTGCGAGGGCTTCCTCTAGCTGCGGCAAGCGGTGGCCACTCTTCATCGCGGTGTGCGGGCCTCTCACTATCGCGGCCTCTCTTGTTGTGGAGCACAGGCTCCAGACGCGCAGGCTCAGTAGTTGTGGCTCACGGGCCTAGTTGCCCTGCGGCATGTGGGATCTTCCCAGACCAGGGCTCGAACCCGTGTGCCCTGCATTAGCAGGCAGATTCTCAACCACTGCGCCACCAGGGAAGCCCCTGTGTTAACAGTTTTGACATCAAAAAAAAGTGCTTTCTTCTTAGTTTGCCATTATGGAATAATGTACCCAGAAGGGTGTTATTAAACAGTAAGCACAATTTTAGAACTTTAATGACCTTAATGATCCTTCAGTTTTATGAATTGCAAAGGAAATACCTTTTTCAGTTTTCAAATGGGTGTTTTATCAGATTGTTTGAACATTAAATGTATCCTTCTTTGCAATCCAAAATAGTTACCTGAAATTTGCTGTTTGTGTGTTTACTTTTACTGTATATTTGTTTTCTAAATGCATTGGCACAATTTTCTTGGGTGGGCGGGTACTGCCATGATACTAGTCAGTTGGTACTGCCAATTCTGGGCATTTAAATTTTGGTTTGTTTGGGTTGTGGCTTTCTTTTGTTTTTGAAGTCTCCCTTCTTTATTTGTAACAATTGTATTTTAATTTTCTGCATCCTCTAACTCCAAAGTATCCTTTTTCTCCCTCCCACTCAAAGGCGTAATACCTTGATTCAAGTTGCTCTTATACTTCCTAAAAGTAATTTGTACTGGTTATAAGAATTTGGAGAGACGAAAGAAGTTTGAGATGAGGCTCTCTTAATTTGAATTACCATTTTGTTTTCCACATATGGTTTTCTTGCCTGGACCATGGATGCTTTTTATTGTATCTTACTATAAGTCTAGAGAAACATTTCACATGTTAAAAATCTTCAATTCTGAATCTTGAGTTATCAAGTCATCACTTGTTTTAGGGCTGCTCTCTTTATTCTTATGCAGTGAATAATATTTTGTTGGATATTAGCATATCTAACATGATTTATGAGGTTAGTTTTCCAAGTTTTTTGAGCAAGTAAAAAATAGTACATGTTAGCACTTTGCTAGATACATTTATTCAACAAATAATTGAATGGTGTATGTTTTGGACATTAGAAATATTGAGGTGAGTAACAGGCACAGTCCTTGCTCTTAGAGCTTACTTTGTTTTGTACTGATTTGGACAAGAGCTATGAATCATAAAACTCAAACTTTATGTAGAAATGTGAAACTGAAAATTGATGAACTTTCACAGGCTACTACTCCCAACCTTATCTCTGTCACACACATATAGATATGGTGTCTCACTTTAGGATTCTGAAACTTTACCCCAAGCAGTATTACAGTTAAATTATATAATTATGGATACAGAGGGCTTTCCTAACATTAAAAAAAAAGTGGGTGAAGGTATTCCAAGTACAAAACAATTTACAATAGTGGTAATGAATTGCAATTTTTAAATACCTTAAGACCTTTCTGTGTTGTTGGGTATTGATACTTGCAATTTTTCCTTAAGAGGGAAATCTTAAGTTCTTTTTGTTTTGTTTTGTTTAAATTAATTAATTAATTTATGGCTGTGTTGGGTCTTCGTTTCTGTGCGAGGGCTTTCTCTAGTTGCAGCAAGTGGGGGCCACTCTTAATCGCGGTGTGTGGGCCTCCCACCATCGCGGCCTCTCTTGTTGCGGAGCACAGGCTCCAGACGTGCAGGCTCAGTAATTGTGGCTCACGGGCCCAGTTGCTCTGCGGCATGTGGGGTCTTCCCAGACCAGGGCTCGAACCCATGTCCCCTGCATTGGCAGGCAGATTCTCAACCACTGCGCCACCAGGGAAGCCCCTTAAGTTCTTTTAATTTTTAAAAGAAGCAATGTACCTGGCAAGTAGATACAGGAAATTGAATTCTTAGAAAACCCATTTGGCAAGCATTCTTTTATAAAATCGTGTATATGGGAGGAAAATTATTAAATTGCTGCACGAGTGTGCTGTGCATATATCCTAGAAAGCAGTGTTCTAAGCAGGGGAAGGAGTAAGTGCAAAGTGCAAAGGCCTTAAAGTGGGAGCCAATTTATCATGGTGGAACAGCACAGAGGCCAGTATGATTGGAATAGAGTAACCAAGGGAGTGGTTTGGAAACAAGGGCTAGATCAGGTAAGGCTTTGTAGTATATTGGAAGTTTTTTGGCTTGTACTATGAGTACGATGGTTAGTCCTTGCTCTGATTTAAAGTTTTAAAAGAATCTCTGATTGCTGTGTTGAGAATAAACTCTAGGAAGGCAGCACAGTGTGAGCTGGGAGACAAGCAGATGGCTATTGAAGATAATCCAGAGGCAGCAGTTGATGGTCAATTGGAATAGGATGTCAGTAGTTATGGGGGATTCTGGATATCTTCACATTGCCAAAGGATTCCTGGATCCGAGGAATTACATACATATTCAAGATGGAATTAAATGCAGAGGAGATGATTCCTACTTTAGCTTGTCTGAAGATCCCCAGGCACAAATTCCCTAAGGTTCATTGAGTCTACTTTCCAGACTTTTATTTATTTAAGGATGACATTAGAGAGGTGTTGATGAACCCCCAGATTCCCCGTTACCTTGCACCAGTGTGTCTGAAACAACAAACAAGGGTCTAATAATACAAGAACTTTACATTTGTAATTACCTTATATTTATATTCTTCATCCTTAGCCCATTTCTTCTCTACTGATACGAGACTATGCCATTCCACAGCTGGGTTTCCCATTCCACAGCTGATACTGGTCTTAAGTGATAGTATAGTTAGAAACAGCAGCTATTAAAAGGGTAGTTTCAGGTGGCTCCACGTACCATTAAATTGTATTTTTATTTTACTGAATTTTTTTTTCTGTGGTTGAATTGTATTTTAAACTTTAGTTTGTTTTCTATTCTAATAGCCTGCCAACCAGGATATTATAAATTGGGATAATAAGGTATGAGGCCATCTCAGCTTTAGACTAAAATATAGTTTTTAATTCAGCTATTTTATATTAAGCTGTTCTATCATAAAATATAGATTTTTTTTTATTCTAATAAGAGACAGATCTTAATTACCATCATTACATCAGGATCACTTTTCAATTGTTTTAGGTCCTTCACATGATTTCAAGTATGGCCTGATGCCTGGCCCTTCAAGCGATTTCAAGTATGGGTTGCTACCAGGTACTTCAAATGATTTCAAGTATGGATTGATACCAGGTGCTTCTAACGACTTCAAGTATGGATTATTGCCTGAATCTTGGCCAAAACAAGAAACTTGGGAAAATGGCAAGTATTAGTCAAACATCTATAGAATTCTTAATACTTTTTATCAATTAAAAGCTTCCACATTCTGCGTTCTAAAAAACTCAGATACTAGTAGCCCTATAATAATCCCTGTTCTCAGGAATAGACAAGCTTTTGATAGCAAGTTTTCTGTTTAATATATAATAAGTGCTTTTTTTTGTTTGTTTTTTTAATTCTCAAAGGTGAATCATCTCTAATCATGAACAAGTTAAAATGCCCTCATTGTAGCTATGTAGCCAAATACAGACGAACACTAAAAAGGCATTTGCTCATTCATACGGGAGTCAGATCATTTAGCTGTGATATTTGTGGGAAACTGTTTACTCGCAGAGAACATGTAAAAAGACATTCCCTGGTAAGTAACTTTAAATGTAACTTATCTTTGAGATAAACTATATTTGTGTCAGTGAAGCTTAAGATATTTTAACACTATTACCTGCAAATTTAAGGAAGGTAGATTATTAAATAAATTGCTTTAAATAATGAATGTGATTTATGAACCAGTACTGAACTTGATACAGAAAGATAATGATGTATTTACTCATTGTTAAATGGGATGTTTAATTTGAATGGTTCAAATGTATTGTATTGTCTGTACTATCCTTACATTGGATTTTTTCCCCCCTTCAATTAGGTGCATAAAAAGGATAAAAAATACAAATGTATGGTGTGTAAGAAGATCTTCATGTTAGCAGCCAGTGTTGGAATAAGACATGGATCTCGACGCTATGGTGTTTGTGTAGACTGTGCAGATAAATCACAACCAGGAGGGCAGGAAGGTGTAGATCAGGGACAGGATACAGATTTCCCTCGGGATGAAGAATATGAGGGGAACGGAGGAGGAGAAGCTGACGAAGAGCTGGTTGATGATGGAGAAGATCAGAATGATGCATCTCGATGGGATGAATCCGGAGATGTTTGTATGTCTCTAGATGACTAACTGACCTACTATACTCCTCAAGGATGCTGCATTTGGACATAATATGAATCAACAATTTGAACTGTTGAACTTGAAGGCTTGCAAAATATGGTACATGCTGGATGGTAGTTATGTTGCTGTGAAAACTGTAGGGTCAAAGCCTTATAGCAAAAAAAATTTTTTTTTATATTTGCACAGGACTGTACAGCAGACAACCTTGTGGTTGGATTACATGGAGTCCACACATCTTCAGTCAGTTATCAAAGTAAAAATATTTTTTATTTATAGGATATACAGTAACTATTTGGGTCCTATGGAAATATAGTACCTGTTCTTAAAAAGCTTACATTCATGTGCCACTTTAACATGAATGAAGAAAATCCATTATTAAGAGTACAGTGACAGCTGACCTAATTACTCTGTCCATCAAACCACTCAGGCTAGTTTGTACTAGTAGAGTTTTGTTTCTATTTTTATTTTTATTAATTTTATTTTTTTTAATACAGATTTTCAGTGAGGGGCCTTTTCAACCCCATTGGTTCTACTTTTCTGTATTTTCCATTTTAATTTGCTTCATAACTTAAACCAAGTCTCTTCTAGTCTTAGGTATTATTTCTCAATTTTGTGCTGATGGGCATGTCTCTAAGAACTGGAGAGGTAATTTATTGGAATGAACTAACTGACTTCCTCCATTCCCCTTTTCCTTTTTGACATGAATTTTACTACTTTACAAATGAAGAATGATGTTGCAAAGTACCGTGGTGAGGTTGACAAATACCACTAAAATGATTATGATTTAGAAGTAACTTTTTCCTGCTGCTCTAATCTGATAAATGGTTACTATATGACGTTTTCTGACAAGGCATTCGGTTTTGGGTATCTGTTACTTTGGCACTACTCTTGTTTGCTTCTTTTTATTTTTGCCAGTGTACTATACCTCAGTCCTATTTGAAAAGACAGAAATCTAATCGAAAGAAAAGTCATAGATAAAATGATTTGTTTTATAATTTATCCTCCATGTCCAGTTTTGGTTAGCTTGTTATGCAATATAAGTGAAATATCAGGTTTTTACTCCTGTGCCCTTTTTATCATTAAAATTAACACAAAAAGTGCATTCTCTTTTGTTTCATACTTACTGGGGTATTCAGTGTTTGAAATTATGATAGATAATTTAGTTAATTTATTTTTCAATTCCTTGAAGTCACTACATCTTGATATAATAGTCTTTCTAGTAGTCACCATGATTCAACAATCTGCAAAAATCTTACAAATAAAGCATTGAGAGGCTTTACAATTTTTATTCTGTTAACTAAATTCTTCAGGGTACAAGGGGGTGATGTGTTAAGTTGAAATTGCCAGACTTATTTAGCCTGATGACAGATGAATTAGCTGATTGACTCACAGCAGCATTTCACGTAATTGATATTAACATGCACAACATTTATCAGGAACATATTGTATATTATATAAGATTGAGGGATATCATATTTTCAGCTTTCTTTTAAATAGAAATTGAGTATATTTTCCTATTCTATATCAGGTAACTAAATTATGCTAGTCGTGTGGAAAAAATTGCAAAGTACACTTTGACAGACATAATCCTTTTGGTGCTCCATCCGATCAAAATTGAAAAGATGATAGGTTTTTTAAGAGACAGGCTTTCTTATCGTCTCTGATTTCAGTAGAAAAATGGTTTAACATTAGACACTGATGCTTCTGCTTGGATAAATCAAAGAAAGATAAAGTACAGTTACATGGTTAGATGCATCATTTGTCACCTAAACTTTATCATAGTTTCTACAAAACTGAAAAACTGACATGAATAGTTTTGGTTTGACTTTTAAGACTGAAGAGTACATCTTTTTCTCAATGTTCTAGACAAATGAGTAAAATGTAATTCTGGTTGGGTCCAAAGTAGACGTTAGTTGGGCAAAGATACTATGAATGGAAAAGTATTTTAAACGTAAAATGTTCTGCTTTGTGAATATGTAAGTATAGTATAAAGATTTCTTTCATCCCATTTATCCCTCTCCTTTAAAATAAACCATAGTTTACAATTGGTAGATCTGTCTATATATAAATATATATTAAAGAGAAAAGATATATATCTAAAAATCACCTAAGTCTGCTTTATTAGATTCACTTAAGTGAACTACAGTTCACTTACTGCATAGAAACTGGACTTGGCTTTACATTCTTAATGTACTTTTACTTTTCCTTAAGATATGAACTTACTCTCTTTAAACTGAATTTTCTTTTACTACTTAAATCATTTATGTATATCTGGTAAATTATGACCAAATTTTTGTTAGATTGCATACAGTAAATTGAAATACACTCTTGGTACACTACGGGATTGTTGTGCTTTTGTTTTGGTTTTAGTTGGAAACAAGGTTTGATGTAGATGGCTTGTTACTGTTAATTTAAAATATTCTATAATTATTGTCCATTACCTTTTATGTTGTGTTGTGACAGATTTGGCTATATTTTTAGTCAACTGAAATATACTTTAAGAGTTTGTTTTTAGAAAGGTAATCCAAAGGAAAAATGTTTATACTCTTGAATATATTAGCCTCAGCCTATATAAAAATTTCGTCTTTAAAGTAAACATTTTACCAGAAACAGAATTGACAGATTTTTCTACTTGCTGACTGCCTAACTTATTTTGTTTCATGATCTCGAGGGGACTGCCTTTTCCCTTCCAGATCTTTTTTAAAAAAATAGTTTAGTACTAAGGTATACTACTGGATGTTTCTATTTTTTTAAGTATATTCTTTTTCTGACTTACAGTACAATTTCAGGAAGTTGATAGATACTAAGAACTTATGATTGGTCTCAGAGAGGTGACAATGGAATACTCAAAATTTTGTCTGTGGAGCCCTGGCGGAATTATGTGTTACGCATTTGCTGAATTTTTCTCTTGTAACTTATATTTTAAATGAAAAATATTTTAGAGCTTTTATTTAATGAAGGGGAAGAGTATAAACTGTTCATTTCCTATTCATTTTGTAGTAACAGACCCTCTCATAAATCAAGATCATGTATTCTTTCTTACGAGTCTCAGAGACAGTTACTTCATATGGTCCCTGATTTTTCATTGTTATTGGCCCTCATTTTTCATATTCACTAGATATTTTGCTAAAGTTTAGCACCATAGCAATTAAGAGCTAAAAAAAAAACATTATAGGAAGGGGAAACTGAACAGTAATGAGTAGCTCTGAAATCTGGGGGGAAAACATGAGCTGGTTTTGGTAGAGCCATCCTGATGAAGGAAGAGTGAGATGAATGAGTTAATTCATGTAAAGCGCTTAGAACACTGCCTGGTGCGTAATAGGGGCATGACACATCTTAGTTGTTTAATAATACATGGATACCAAGACGAAAAGAAGTGGGGAAAGGGGTGGAGAATAGGGAGAAAATAGGGAATGAAAAGATTGGGGCTTAGAAATTTGTAGTAATACAATGTGCTGTAAAAGGCCTGAAGATGACTGGAGTAGTATAATAGGGGAAAGTGTGATGGAAGATGGGTCTTAAAAATCATAAAATTTAAAACCAATAAGTTTTATTTATGTTTTTAGGATGTTAACATAGGATGAAAAAGTTATTTTTCTGAATAATTCCAAAAGCTAGCATTTTGTTTTAGTGCCTGCACGTGCCATGCGCTTTACATTATCTTATCAGATTCCCTATAAGTAGGTGCTATTGTCTCCATTTTATACAAGAGGAAAGGCTCCACTGAAATTTGCTTAATTTAGTTTCACTAATGTAACACAGTTACTACGTGGTAGAGCTGGATTTTGACCAGGTCTGATTCTGAAGCCCATGCTCTTTTTAGGGGGCTCTGTTGCCCCAACTTTTGTAGGATTTTAGCTCTTTAAAGGAGTCTGTCTATGGAGACATCTTTTTCCTGTAAAACAGCTATGTTAGGAATTTGAATGTCTAATCCTTCCTCCCCCAAATATCCTTAATACTCTTTCCTCCTAGTACAGCAATTGTTACATCACATGATTATAAGCAAGATACCCAACCTCAGTGTAGCACATGCTGTTAATTGGCTATAGCATTTTCATTTTTAAAAGGATGATTTTTAACTGAAGAACTAGATGTGAACCCCAGTTTTTGTGCCGTTCAGTCACCCAGATCCTTAAGCTTAACTATGGTACATAATATACATGCTTAGAACTAACAGGTGTTTTTTTCTTAGTCACTTTAGGATTTTGAATGGAAAGGTTTTTTTTTTCTTGCTGTATCCCTACTTTCAAGTGAAGTTAAACCGTTCAAGGTAGTTTAAAATGTATTAGGGATAAGCACACTTTAAAAGATGTTTTCTAGCCCTGAATTTTATGACATTGGGTACTTAAAATTTGGAATATGCTGGCTATTGAGAACAAAATTTGGGGTTTAGGAGAGGGATGGTTGAGGCCATTATGAAATGGGAGAATCAGCATTTTAAACACTGTAAACATAAAAGAACACTTTCTTCTGCCTGCTGTTTGTAAAAGCTCTTTGGGAAGATCTTTTACGAAGACCAATTTTTTAATGTAATTTACCTACCTAGTATAAGTGTCCTAAGACATGTATGTAAACTTCCACAACTGTTTTGTCTGTGTATTTAGAAAATACACAAGAATCTTTATCAAACCTAAAAATATAAACTTGTGAGCACTGAACTGCTTCTGGCTTTGTGAATTTTGTTGACTCTGACATTTAATTCAGATTTCTTTGCTTTTAACATATACTAATTTAGACTAATTGGGGTCGGGAACACCTTTGTAAAATTTGACTTATGTATAATTCAGATACCTTTGTACTTAAGGTTTACAAGTTTGAATTGTAGAATATTAAGGGTTTTTTGGTTTGTCTCTTTTTATGTGAAGTGCGTAAAAGACCCAAACTACCTCCTAGTAATGCTTGGAGAGCTGCTTTAATTAATAGCAGTGCTTTGTAATCAGCATATTGTCTTTCATCTTTATTACTTTTTTGGAATTCTCTACAGGTTGTAGAAAACATTGAAATATTCCTCCTGAAATGTACATACTTTTGGAAATGGGTTGAAAAGCCAAGGTGAACTACTTCATCTCATATTTGCTGCATACTAGTGGATTAATGGATTATAAGTAAATATATAAATTTCAATTCTGAAACTTTTTAATAATACAGAAAAAACATACTTTTAAGAGGTTTTTGTGGTGGTGGTGTTAGTAATAGCCCAAAGGAAATCATAGAATGACTAGATATCCAGGCTTTTAATTATTAAAGAAATGAGTTTTGATTTACTTGGAAAACAGCAAATTAATGGATGGGATGCCTGTATTGCATATAATTGTTAGTATCTTTAAACTTTTAAAAGAACTGTCATGTGGCAGAATTAGATATATTCTAATGGTTTATATAGATAGACTCTCTGCGGTTCCAAGGGATTAGGATTGGAACTGCTCAGAGTGCTCAAGGTTTAAAAAGCAGTTTTTAATAAATGAAGATGAAGTGGGATTACTCCAGGAAAAAACCAAACCCCCTCACCACTGGAGATGTCCTAAATAAAATGAAAGATTACCTGAGAAGCATTTTGGCTAAGGCAGTATTGACCAAAAATTTCTATTTCAAGGTGGATTTTTTTGTTGTAATTTTTTTGGACCATTGTAGTTATCAACTTTTTGTTTTGCTTAGAATGTTGATAAAATTTTGTGTAAATATCTCATGAAGGATATTTTGACACCAAAATGAACACAGTTGAAACTTAGAATATCATGTTTAGCTTTACGGAAAAAACTGTTACTTGAGCTTTTTTCTTTTTCACCACAAGTCATCACAGACCAATGTTTGGAAGCTGGTGTAGGAAATTCAGTTATTGGATCTATAGTTAGATAAGAAAATTAGAGGTCCTTCAGATCTTAGTCTATGTCCTAAGTGAATTTTGAACTAAGGGAAATTTAAAAATGGACTACAGGAAATCTATTCAGTTAAAGTGAATAAAAAATAGGCTCCATAGTTGCATGGTACCCTACATGCTGTTAATACGACCTTCTGAATGTTTTTTCTTTCTTCCAATAGAATCAGTTTGGCAATAAGAAAATACTAATTTTCCACGCATAATTAGGTCTGTTTTAGAGCCTTAGTGAAAGACATGCAAAAGACAGCCTTCTTGACACATGTCCCAACAGCTGTTGAGAGGATAATATATAAAATGGTCTCAATAATTGTAGAATTTTTTTAGGTGTAAAGAAACTTTATAAAGATTTAGGAGATAACTAATATAGAATTGATTCCCAGAGAGGGAACTATAATGACTTTGCAGTCAATTTTAGACCAGGGCTCCTCGGCTTTCATTTCAGTATCTTCCCCACAACAAACTCATTCAATAAATATTTAACATTCGGGAAAACTTTCACATTAGAGACTACAAATTATATTCAGATAAAATTCCTGACACATAGTCTGAGCTCGAAATTATTTCCTAAGTGAGTGATTATTTTAAAGACCTCAACATTTTTAAGGCTTTTGCCTGCTAGTATCTCGTGGCATGTAGCTAATTTTGTTTAGAAGTAGTTTGTGTTGTGCCATGCATAGGGATCACACTGAGCCCTCGGGGCCCTTTATCCCAACACCACCATAGGTGTCCATACCCAAAGGCACAATGACCAAACCCAACCTTTCGCTAATACCACCATAGACATCTCAATGCAAGTAGTCTTCTGTGATTCTTTTTTAACCTACACCATCTCCATAGCAAGTGACAAGATTAAGTATCAGCCACTTGCTGCAAAATCTTAATGACTGGCATAGCCACCACTAACATCTAAATGTCTAATATTCAGTGTATATAAGGAAGATGTGAAAAAACTAGGAAGAAAACCCGACTGGAGTGTATTCCTTCATGTAGTGTAGACCGCAGCAATGCATCAATAAAGATATTTGGATCTGATGTTTTAGTTTACTGATACGAATTTTTGGTATTTGTGAAGAGGAATGTTGGGTTTTGCATTTATATTTTACCATATGAAAGACAAATGTGTGTTTATCTGTACCATGTTCTTATGTCATCCACTTGGATTTTGGTAGCACCTAGATTCCTAAACTGAGATGGTGGTATTTACATAAGAGACATGAGTGATTCTCCAAAGCAAGTTTCACCACACTAAATTTTCAAGTAATTGCCACTTAAAACAATTAGCTCATTCCAAAGAATGGCAATTATAGGAATTGGATCAGTGTCCAAGAGTTACTAACCCAGGGTCTTATACTTCTCATCTATGGCAAGGGAAATGAGAAGAAATTATTTTAAGAATTACTTTAGTTCTAGGTAAACAACTAGAGTTTTATATATGTAGGTATAGTTTTTCTTTGATTTGCTTCCTTAAAAGATTTTATTATTTCATAGGCTTAAGGGTGTTTATTAGAATCCTACCTTAGACTTCAGGCAGTTATTTTTGAGCCATTAATCATCCTAAACTTTTGCCCTATTTGTGCCTTCTGAAGGTCGCTGACTCTTTAGCACCCTAGTCTATTTGCTGGCCCTTCTTTGTTACTACTGGTGACTTACGTGACACTCAAAATGTAAGCTCCCATTTCAGTCAGTGGACTCTTTTCCTCTTTGGTCATACATGTATTTGGCAGATGTACTGAATACCAATTTGTGAGAAAACAGTTACCTGTGATGGATAATGGGATCACAGTGTATATTCTGTTCTCTATTCTGCAAGACATTTGGGATGGGAAAAGATGCAAAGTTAGACAATCAGGGAACTTTATCAAAGAGGCCTTTCATTTCAGCAATTTAAAAAAGTTAGTGATTGTGAGGTGTGGAGTGAAAATATAAAACAGTGCAGATTAAGTTAGTAATGCATACACAGCACTTTGCTTTGTCCCTCTTCAATGTAAGAAAGAGGAGAAAGAATACTTTCACCTTGAAAACTTACTACTTTCTAGGTGCCTCCCAGTTCTCTGTCAGCTATACTGGACAAGTCTGTAGGATTAGACAAGCTCCTCTTTTCTCGGAAGACCCATCTGTGTACTCAGGGAAATGGACACCTTAGTAGAGTCTACCTACTGTTTGGGGGACCTAGATGATGAAGACTGACCTAGAGGTTTCGTATCCAACAAAGCAGTTCAGTAAAATTGTAGGAACTTGGGGCTAATGTTCATTCCACATATTTTCTGAGTAGGGAAAGAATATCACCTCTTCTCAAAGGATGAAATTCACAGGCTTCCGTAGTCCCCAACTCCACCCCAAGTTATTCTTAAGGAAAGTTATGATAAGATCTTTACTCAGTTTTTTTTGAATTTTATTTTATTTTTTTTATACAGCAGGTTCTTATTATCTATTTTATACATATTAGTGTATATACGTGTATATATGTCAATCCAAATCTCCCAATTCATCCTACCACCCCCCCCCCCCGCTCCCCCCCCGTTTACTCAATTTTGATGTGCTTTTTTTTAGCATAGCATATTTATGCCTCACTAAAATTAATCTCTTAATATCAAAAACCTAGTCAATGTTCAA
The DNA here is from genome assembly GCF_949987535.1 of Balaenoptera acutorostrata. Lineage (NCBI taxonomy): Eukaryota > Metazoa > Chordata > Mammalia > Artiodactyla > Balaenopteridae > Balaenoptera > Balaenoptera acutorostrata. Next base: position 58,681,388 of record NC_080080.1, on the reverse strand, counting down.
AATTCCAGTCATCTCATTCATGTTCTGTGTGTGTGTGGTGTATTTTACAGTTTGCTTTTCGGTCAGGATTCTAATAATCTGTAATAGGAGTCAGCAAACCTTTTCTGTGTAGGGCCAAACAGTAAATACTTCAATATATACATTGAAGAATGATGTGCCTTCTTAACATCAGTGAATTGTTTCCTTTCCAGAATTACAAATCTGGGGTAGCAACCAGATTTAACACTTCGATGCCACCATTTTAGATACTATCTTGCCTGTGATTAAGCAATAAGACCTTAACAGGAATTCAGTTAAATACCATACCTCAGTACACAGAGTGTTCCCTCCCCCGATACCCCAGTTGCTAAATGAGAGAAAGGATATGTCCAATTCAGAAATACAATCAGAGCTTGAAAGAGGAGACTTTAACTTGCTGATAAAAATATGTACCTTTCTAAATTAGACCCTTTTATTGCCACTTAATCCTACCTTTATCCTCTGTTAAAAGATTCTTTTATATCAGACCTCAACTTAAGTTGAGTACTATGACTTTGACTTTCCATAGCCTTTACAATGTAAGCTATTTTGGGAGACTTTCATTAATATCTACACTTATAAAAGGTGTCAGTAAATTGGACTTGTCAGTCTTCTTGGACACAGTTTGAAAATGCTAAGCTTGTGAGTAACTGAGCCAAAGTATCTGACCTGAAAAACACTTTCACACTGAAGAAGAAAATTCCCCAAACTAAAGACTATCAAACTGATTCAGAAGCCTATGTCATTGTTTCAAGCACACATTGTAAGTCCCATTGAGGATGATCTTTGTGTTGCTCAGTTTCTTGAAATAGTAGACCCAAGTACATGGCAAATGAACCAAATACTGAGCACTATTCTTCTTAGTCAAAATTTCTATTAAAACATAATTTCAACATTGATCTAAAATAATTCCAAGAGTTTTTCCTTATAATTAAGGTTAAAATTAGTCAAAACAGATGGTCTGATTCTAAGAAATTTAGAAAAAGTTTTGTATCTCTTCTATCTTATGTGGTACTGTCCCATCAGAAGTGTCAAGTATATCCAGAAAGGACATACGATGGAACTCTGAGAAGAACATAGTCACTTGAGAATACAGCAGGGTTCCTATCTGGGCATCCCATTCACTCCTCAACCCACTGCAACCTAGATTGCAACTTCAATATTTGAAACTACCCTCTTAAAGGCCACGATCCTCACCTCTGCAGCATTTGCTACTGTGAGTGAATGACTGATTTCCTTCACACAGCCCTCTTCTTGACCCTGTACACGTTGGTGTTCTTTTAATTCTTTGCAGGGCACTCTCCCAGTGTTCTTTCCCTTGGTGTTCTTAGTCCCAAATGATCACAATGACTTGGCTGACCTCTCTTCAGAGTTCACAAAGATTTGTTGAAATGACACCATGCATTGTCGTTAGACGCGCAGAGGATTTTCGATCACATCCTAATTTGGGTCACTGTTCTTTAATTTCTCGTGGATGACCTCGGGGGTCTTTAGATTTACGTTTCTGGTGTATGGAGTCTCATCATGAGCATAGCAAAGGTACCTTTAGAAAAATTATAACCTTGATTTTTCTGAAGCTATTTAATGCATGCCAGCCATGTAAACACTATTTGATGAGGTGATGTCTAGCTGACTTTATCATGTCGTATCAACATGTATGTATCTCTGTTAACTATACAGACTAATAAAATCTTCGAATTGAAGGAACCTGAGAAAAACCACACCTGTTTATCCAGCCTCTGCTTGACCTCATCCCATCAGTTCATCAGTTCATTTCCAGCTCACATAGCAGCCATATTAGGTTGCGATCCATCTTATTAGTTCTTCTCTAGACTGAGTTGAGTTGAAGTCTCCTTATTCCATCTCCCAATGCCACATGGATTCACATCCTTTCACATAATGGTCTATGCAACTGTGGGAACTTGAAAGGGGTGTACACTGTATTTGAGGAGTACTTAGGGCCTTAAAGTTTTTCCATTGGTAGAAAACCATGTTTTCATTTCTGTAAGTATTTATATAATGTCAGAAATCCATACTGTTCACTCTTTTACAGTTTAATGTTTCTTCATTTTAAAGCTAAGAATCAAATATTTAATATGAAAAACCAATGCTCAAAAAAAGATTTTAAAGAAAAGCACACAGAAATATTTCTTGTAAAGTAGAATATTAATTTGTTGGCACTGGTATATAACACTTAACATAAGATTAAACTTGCTTCTCCAAGATAAGATTAAGTTTGCAGCTTGATATAAAAATTTAAACGTTGCTTAATCCTAGGCTTTCAAGAATTTCATAATTAATTGATTTCTTAATGCAGTACAATCTTAACATGTATAAATTTAATGATTCAACTCCGTTTAGAAAATGTATTACGAGGAAGATGTGAGTTATTTTTTCCTTTATTTGCATTTCAGATCATATTCTAAAAGAAGTGAGAAATATTTCATTTTTATTAAATTCTTATAAAACTTCAGGTCCTTCAGGCCCAAGCCATCCCTCTCCTTAAGCAGCAGGATCGGTTTATAATTATGACTACTTTGTTATTTTTATACTTAGTTTGAAAAAGATTATGAGTACAGTCCTGGTGCGTTTATGTCGCCAAGATGGAAGAATGAGAATATTGTCTTCATTAGGTAGCCAGTTTAACTCCTAAACATTATTGAGTATTCATTGGCATAATATTTCTTCTCAATGTTTGAACTCTAAAAATATGAGTCAGGAAATTCCATAAAAATAGTTACCCAAAATGCATTTTTGTAAGGTTTGGTTTACTGCGTGCTGTTTGAAAGTTACCACCATATCCTTCATCTTTGTTTCAGCACAAAATCCAAGAACGTGAGCTGAGAATCCAAGGACATTTTGCCTGTGTAGGTGATGAATTTCATTGCAATTTTAGCCATTTATGGATATGAGAGGGAAAAGGGGGGATGTTTTTACTCTTTAAGCATTTATAACTCACTGACATCGTGCCAGTTTGTTATAACTTTTATGTTTAATGTGAGCAATTTCTTTATAGTATCATTGTGACTCTAATCTACTAGACCTCAGAATGGCTATTTTTTGGGAAACTAAGCTTAAATGATGCAGATGTAATATTATTTGCAAGCAAAAAATGAATAAATTTGCATTAGCTGGTTTGCTACTGTAAAAGTCCATTTTCTGCATATATAATGGAAATGAAGTGACTTGAAAAATCAGATTTGAGAATGTTTTCAATATATCATCCTGTTATTAATATCCTGCATTTTAATAGAATCTTTTTTCTTATATTCCCACCTTTATTAACATAATTTGTCGTTGGAGATGATTAACAAGGCAACTGCAAAGGTAAAATCTGACATTTTGTATATTCTAAGAAAGACTGTCAATTTTATTTTTTAGCCATATGTACACACAGAAAGCAAAACTTAATCATGCCATTAAAGAAAAATTGTAAGCAATTGAAACTGTACTATGTAATTGAGTCCCATCATAATAATTTAAGTATGTTCAAAGTATTTTCATTGTGGGATTAATAATTAGAGTATGACATATATTTGAGACCTTTTATATTTTAGTTTCAGAGTTGAAAGCTTTCCAAAGCTTCTAAAAAGTAAAGTTGTAACACATTTATGTGGCTCTCTCATTTATGGTCATTAGAGAAGGGACTTACATAAGTCTTATGAGGCAAAATATATTGAAAAGAGTATTCCTCAAGCAAAAGTCTTCATGATCTGTAGATGTGATATAGAAAGGTTTCAGAATAAACTATAGAATTTCATATGAACTTCACTTGTTTGAGCAAGTAAATTTGGTAAATAATTAAAGAATGTTTTCCTTTAATGAATCCAGTCCATTTGGTATATTAGATAATTATTATCATTCAGATCATGTCTATTTCTTTAGCTCTATTAGAGACTCTTTGTTCTTTCTTTAGTAAACAGTGATTTAAATTACCATATATGCTGTTGTATTCCACAGTGACTAATTAGCATAAGCTATTCAAACACACCAAGATATTTCTATTTTAAAATTCATCCTTGAAGAGAAAGTATACTTTATAGGATAATTGCTAGTTACAGTATTCATTTTTTATAAATCTAATTAACTTATTTACAACGTGAATTTTTTTTTTTTTTTTTTTTACTGAGGTTCACTCCTATACTTTTCTTTTTTTTTTTTTTTCCACACACACACACTGTATTTTATTTTTACAAGAGATAAATAGACTGACACCAAGCATTGTACATGGATGACCACAACAAAAGCAACAATGATTGCAATTACCAAACATGAAACACACTCATACTATGTCATAATATTGACATTCAGTCCAGTAATCCTCCACTGTAACAGCTCCTTTACTTTGCAGTGAAAATTGATTTGTATATTCTTTGCCTCTGAGTCCTTGTGGGATTTTTTTTTTTTTTAATTCAGACAGAAAGTCACAAAAATTATACTCATCCTCATCAGTTCACTCAGTCCCATGTAATTAATTTTTTTTTCATCTTGATCTTTTGTTAGCACTTTTATGAGTTCATCAGTTTTTCATTAGAGTTCTGAAAATGCTTATTCATTCAGTTCAGCAGTACAGTCAGTTACCAGAAACCTGTACTTGTCAGAGTCTTTTCCATGAATTTCTTGAAGATGAAACCCTTTTATAGGAACATATTTGCAAAATCATCAGAGTACACCCAGACCTGTCTGTAAATGACAAAAGACTTAAAAATGACCATGGTTAAAGATTTGATGAAAGTTCATAATAATGCAGTTGACAAGAAAATTAGTTATTTCTGAGATATACATTTTAAAGTAATAACTAGGATTATTACTTATAACATTATACCAGAACATATAAGATTTTTAGAAGTTTCCTGTAATGTCTGAAACATTTATATTAACATATTTCCATACATATTTCCATACAAATACAAATATAAGATTTTTAGAAATTTCATGTAATGTCTGAAACATTTATATTAACATATTTCCATACATATTTCCATACAAATACAAATATAAGATTTTTAGAAATTTCATGTAATGTCCGAAACATTTACATTAACATATTTCCATACAAATAACCCAATGAAAGTTTAGTATTAGTTGTTTTGTTTTTTTATACTGCAGGTTCTTATTAGGCATCAGTTTTATACACATCAGTGTATACATGTCAATCCCAATCGCCCAATTCAGCACACCACCATCCCCACCTCACCGCAGTTTTCCCCCCTTGGTGTCCATATGTCCATTCTCTACATCTGTGTCTCAACTTCTGCCCTGCAAACTGGCTCATCTGTACCATTTTTCTAGGTTCCACATACATGCATTAATATACGATATTTGTTTTTCTCTTTCTGACTTACTTCACTCTGTATGACACTCTCTAGATCCATCCAAGTCTCAACAAATGACTCAATTTCGTTCCTTTTTATGGCTGAGTAATATTCCATTGTATATATGTACCACATCTTCTTCATCCATTCGTCTGTTGATGGGCATTTAGGTTGCTTCCATAACCTGGCTATTGTAAATAGTGCTGCAATGAACATTCGGGTGCATGTGTCTTTTTGAATTACGGTTTTCTCTGGGTATATGCCCAGTAGTGGGATTGCTGGGTCATATGGTAATTCTATTTTTAGTTTTTTAAGGAACCTCCATATTGTTCTCCATAGTGGCTGTATCAATTTACATTCCCACCAACAGTGCAAGAGGGTTCCCTTTTCTCCACACCCTCTCCAGCATTTGTTGTTTGTAGATTTTCTGATGATGCCCATTCTAACAGGAGTGAGGTGATACCTCATTGTAGTTTTGATTTGCATTTCTCTAATAATTAGTGATGTTGAGCATCTTTTCATGTGCTTCGTGGCCGTCTGTATGTCTTCTTTGGAGAAATGTCTATTTAGGTCTTTTCCCCATTTTTGGATTGGGGTGTTTGTTTCTTTGATATTGAGCTGAATGAGCTGTTTATATATTTTGGAGATTAATCCTTTGTCCGTTGATTCATTTGCAAATATTTTCTCCCATTCTGAGGGTTGTCTTTTCGTCTTGTTTATGGTTTCCTTTGCTGTGCAAAAGCTTTGAAGTTTCATTAGGTCCCACTTGTTTATTTTTGTTTTTATTTCCATTACTCTAGGAGGTGGATCAAAAAAGATCTTGCTGTGATTTATGTCAAAGAGTGTTCTTCCTATGTTTTCCTCTAAGAGTTTTATAGTGTCCAGCCTTATATTTAGGTCTCTAATCCATTTTGAGTTTATTTTTGTGTATGGTGTTAGGGAGTATTCTAATTTCATTCTTTTACATGTAGCTGTCCAGTTTTCCCAGCACCACTTATTGAAGAGACTGTCTTTTCTCCATTGTATATCTTTGCCTCCTTTGTCATAGATTAGTTGACCAAAGGTGTGTGGGTTAATCTCTGGGCTTTCTATCTTGTTCCATTGATCTACGTTTCTGTTTTTGTGCCAGTACCATATTGTCTTGATTACTGTAGCTTTGTAGTATAGTCTGAAGTCAGGGAGTCTGATTCCTCCAGCTCCATTTTTTTGCCTCAAGACTGCTTTGGCTATTCGGGGTCTTTTGTGTCTCCATACAAATTTTAAGATGATTTGTTCTAGCTCTGTAAAAAATGCCATTGGTAATTTGATAGGGATTGCATTGAATCTGTAGATTGCTTTGGGTAGTATACTCATTTTCACAATGTTGATTCTTCCAATCCAAGAACATGGTATATCTCTCCATCTGTTGGTATCATCTTTAATTTCTTTCATCAGTGTCTTATAGTTTTCTGCATACAGGTCTTTTGTCTCCCTAGGTAGGTTTATTCCTAGGTATTTTATTCTTTTTGTTGCAATGGTAAATGGGAGTGTTTCCATAATTTCTCTTTCAGATTTTTCATCATTAGTGTAGAGGAATGCAACAGATTTCTGTGCATTAATTTTGTAACCTGCAACTTTACCATATTCATTAATTAGCTCTAGCAGTTTTCTGGTGGCAGTTTTAGGATTCTCTATGTATAGTATCATGTCATCCGCAAACAGTGACAGTTTTACTTCTTCTTTTCCAATTTGTATTCCTTTTATTTCTTTTTCTTCTCTGATTGCCATGGCTAGGACTTCGAGAACTATGTTGAATAATAGTGGTGAGAGTGGACATCCTTGTCTCGTTCCTGATCTTAGAGGAAATGCTTTCAGTTTTTCACCATTGAGAATGATGTTTGCTATGGGTTTGTCATATATGGCCTTTATTATGTTGAGGTAGGGTCCCTCTATGCCCACTTTCTGGAGAGTTTTTATCATAAATGGGTGTTGAATTTTGTCAAAAGCTTTTTCTGCATCTATTGAGATGATCATATGGTTTTTATTCTTCAATTTGTTAATATGGTGTATCACATTGATTGATTTGCGTATATTGAAGAATCCTTGCATCCCTGGGATAAATCCCACTTGATCATGGTGTATGATCCTTTTAATGTGTTGTTGGATTCTGTTTGCTAGTATTTTGTTGAGGATTTTTGCATCTATATTCATCAGTGATATTGGTCTGTAATTTTCTTTTTTTGTAGTGTCTTTGTCTGGTTTTGGTATCAGGGTGATGGTGGCCTCATAGAATGAGTTTGGGAGAGTTCCTTCCTCTGCAATTTTTTGGAAGAGTTTGAGAAGGATGGGTGTTAGCTCTTCTCTAAATGTTTGATAGAATTCACCTGTGAAGCCATCTGGTCCTGGACTTTTGTTTGTTGGAAGATTTTTAATCACAGTTTCAATTTCATTACTTGTGATTGGTCTGTTCATATTTTCTGTTTCTTCCTGATTCAGTCTTGGAAGGTTATACCTTTCTAAGAATTTGTCCATTTCTTCCAGGTTGTCCATTTTATTGGCATAAAGTTGCTTGTAGTAGTCTCTTAGGATGTTTTGTATTTCTGCGGTGTCTGTTGTAACTTCTCCTTTTTCATTTCTGATTTTATTGATTTGAGTCCTCTCCCTCTTTTTCTTGATGAGTCTGGCTAATGGCTTATCAATTTTGTTTATCTTCTCAAAGAACCAACTTTTAGTTTTATTGATCTTTGCTATTGTTTTCTTTGTTTCTATTTCATTTATTTCTGCTCTGATCTTTATGATTTCTTTCCTTCTGCTAACTTTGGGTTTTGTTTGTTCTTCTTTCTCTAGTTTCTTTAGGTGTAAGGTTAGATTGTTTACTTGAGATTTTTCTTGTTTCTTTAGGTAGGCTTGTATAGCTATAAACTTCCCTCTTAGAACCGCTTTTGCTGCATCCCATAGGTTTTGGGTCGTCGTGTTTTCATTGTCATTTGTCTCTAGGTATTTTTTTATTTCCTGTTTGATTTCTTCAGTGATCTCTTGGTTATTTAGTAACGTATTGTTTAGCCTCCATGTGTTTGTCTTTTTTACGTTTTTTCCCCTGTAATTCATTTCTAATCTCATAGCGTTGTGGTCAGAAAAGATGCTTGATATGATTTCAATTTTCTTAAATTTACTGAGGCTTGATTTGTGACCCAAGATGTGATCTATCCTGGAGAATGTTCCGTGCGCACTTGAGAAGAACGTGTAATCTGCCGTTTTTGGATGGAATGTCCTATATATATCAATTAAATCTATCTGGTCTATTGTGTCATTTAAAGCTTCTGTTTCCTTATTTATTTTCATTTTGGATGATCTGTCCATTGGTGTAAGTGAGGTGTTAAAGTCCCCCACTATGATTGTGTTACTGTCGATTTCCTCTTTTATAGCTGTTAGCAGTTGCCTTATGTATTGAGGTGCTCCTATGTTGGGTGCATATATATTTATAATTGTTATATCTTCTTCTTGGATTGATCCCTGGATCATTATGTAGTGTCCTTCCTTGTCTCTTGTAACATGCTTTATTTTAAAGTCTATTTTATCTGATATGAGTATAGCTACTCCAGCTTTCTTTTGATTTCCATTTGCATGGAATTTTTAAAGTGAGCATTTTGTTTGCACATTTCTTTTCCCTGTTTGCATTGGTGCTTGACAGGTATTCCACACATTCTGCACTCACTCTTTTGAGTTCCTACTTTAGCCCCTTTGCGTACCTTCATCTGATCTTTGGCTGACTCTTGGAAGTTACTTTTTTGTAGCTAAATTCTTTTAACTAAATCTAGCCATGTTTTAAGATATAAATATGAAACCAGGGATCCAATTTATCCTTGAAATCACTGAAAGTGAATTTTAATCCTATTTTATTTGCCAAAAATAATCTCAATTAAATATTTTTTATTCTAATGGTAACCATGTAAATTTACTGCCTGATTCTTAATACCTCACCACCAGGAACAGTTTCTTTCTAGTGAATTTCTCTCTGCCTTAAATTTGGCCATTTTGCCCTGACTATGGCCTTTCTCATTAAAGCCTAACTGGCAAACAAATGCAGAGCAAACCTCAAAAGAGGAGCATTGTTTTCACTTCTAAATAACCTTCTTCAGGGATTTTCAAACTATGCTCTGGGATCCTAGGAGTTCTTTGAAGATGCCTCTGAGTGGGGTTAGCCGATGCAGAGTAGGTAGGGCCCTTGGGCCTTCAGCCAAAGCTCTACAGCAGCTTCACTTTTATCTATTTGTTTATGCTTTCAGGGCCCAGTACTTTAAAAAAAGTTTTTAAACCACGGACTTGATTTCAAAACATTCATGGATGATCATATTAATAATAACACTAGTAGCTTTTGTTTATAGAGTGCTTATCGTGTGCCAGACTCTAAGTATTTTCTAACGTTAATCTATTAATCCTTAAAACAACCCGGTAAGATTAAGCATTTTTATTATTCCTATTTACAAATGAGGAAACTGAGACTTAAGGAGATCAAATAACTTGCCCAAGTGATCACAGCTACTAAGCGACAGACTCTGATTCAAATCTGGGTGTGCCAAGTAATGTCTTAAGTCAGGAATGGCAAACACGAGGTAAGTGTGCCACCACCTTGTGCTCCCACGCTTGAGGCAGACTGAGCTAATGGCTTAAAACAGTGTTTCTCACTGGTCACCAGCACAGCCTTAGAATCCATCTCCACAAGGTGCTATGGGCAGTCCCTCCTAATCCATTAGTGTTGGCATTCAAGACGAGACCCACCTTCTTACCCTACTTTAAGATGAGATATCTGTGACCTCACACTTCTGATTAGGAACTCTCCCCCAAGTCTAAAAGTGTTGCCAATTGCTTGTTTGGATATTGGTAGTAGAAAAACACCAAATTGTCTTTGATCCTAGATGTAATTTTTCACGGTGAAGCTAATTGATAAACAAAAATCCCTAACTGGGGCTTCCCTGGTGGCGCAGTGGTTGAGAATCTGCCTGCTAATGCAGGGAACACGGGTTCGAGCCCTGGTCTGGGAAGATCCCACATGCCGCGGAGCAACTGGGCCCGTGAGCCACAGCTACTGAGCCTGCGCGTCTGGAGCCTGTGCTCCGCAACAAGAGAGGCCGCGATAGTGAGAGGCCCGCACACCGCGATGAAGAGTGGCCCCCGCTTGCCGCAACTAGAGAAAAGCCCTCGCACAGAAACGAAGACCCAACACAGCCAAAAATCAATCAATCAATCCCTAACTGTACCATCCTCATTCTTGCCAACTTCTAACAGAGGCTATTTGTTTTTCTATTTATATGTTTGTAATTTGTATAAATTTATAAGTTGATAACTATAAACATTATATACAACCCCCAAAATCAGGATAGTTAAGGTTTTTTAAGCTTCTCTTTGAGTGCCTGCTGGAAGAAAGACCTAAAGTAATTTATATTCTTAACCTAATATTTTAGATGTGGGGTGGAGGTGGTGAGGGAGAGGGGGGAGGACTTATGTTTGAGGTAAAGTCCGCCAGTTTCCATATTGTAGAGTGGAGAATTCAGTCATTTGAATAACCATCAATACTTCCACTACCAGCATACCCTGCCCAGGAATGTCATAGCTTACAGGACTGGGTGAATGCCAAAACATTTAAAAAAGAAACACACATGCCCAACCCCCAGCTGATTTTTTAGTTGTTCTTGCCAGGAGGTAACCAGTAGTTCCTGTGCTGTGCCCATTCTTACCAGGGGAAGCTATGTGCAATTAAACTTTTTCCTTTTACGTCCAAGACTTTTAAAATGACTCATAGTAGTTCCTGCTCAAGACACATTGAAGTGGTCCAAGACTATATTTAGGAACTTGCTATGAAATTACCTGTCAGTTCCAACCAATTTTTCCAATACAGTATATATATGGAGAGTTAGTAGCAAATAATTTATAATTTTCAATACACAAAAAACTTGTCATTTTTTGTTGTTAACTGTTATTGAAATCTAGATTTCCTTAAATGGATAGACATCCCTTCTTTGAATTAATACACATTAGTGTATTGGAATGATCTTCATGTGACCATTATCGTGGAACCCATTAAATCCTTGTTCGTAAAAATATTTGAATATGTCTTAAAATGTTCTCTACATAAATAAAAATTTTTTCCTAAAAGCTATTTCTGATACATTCTCTTTCCAATTATTTGTAAAATTAGAAATTGCTGGTGAGTGAATCACAGTGAGTGGTTCAATGACACTTGGATAGTGCTACTAACTAGGAAGTTATTCTACGGTTGCAGTGTACGATGAGCTCCACATGCCTTTTTTCTCCTGATTTTTACTTTTGTCAAATGAGAGAATAGCCAGTTGTAAGTTGTCCTATTCTTAGGTGATCAGGGCTTCCTAAAAAAAAAGACAACCAAAGCCATTGATTCAATTACATGAAAGAGTTTCAGTTAGTATTAGTAGCCCGCATGAAGTAGAGATAGAAAAGCTGACCTAAGAACTGTGTGATACTAAGATGTACAGAAATGTAGAAAGGAACATTATAATTAAGACTGGAAATGATACCAGGGTTATGTTAAATGGTGATTGGTAGCCGTTAAGATTTGGTGAGAAAGGTTAGTTATGTGTGTTTCTTTGCAAAGCTTTTTCCCCTTGATATTTCTAACTCATTGTATATGAAAGCATCTAAGCCTAAACATTAAAAGTTAAACTTTTTTAAAAAAGTAAACAAATGTGCCACTGCAGTTACCTGATGCTACCACATACTAACTGCATGAACAATATTCCACAGAAATAAAAAATCCTTTTGAATGTTAATTTAAAGACATATGAATCAATGGCAAATACCATGAGCTATAAACTGAATATAGTTCTTTTTATCCTTAATGATTTAGTAGAAGAATGGTTATGATCTAGGCTTAATATGAATACTAAAAACTCTATACCACTTTACCAACTGATATTAAAATACTGTAAGACCAGAATACTTTCATCTCATAGACAAATAGAACACCACCACTTTTTTGGGAAAAAAAAATTATACAGAAAAAAAGAGTCATAGATAAAGTTCTTCTTTAAAAAGCTATTGTTAAAAAAAACCTTTTTTTAAAACTTTCAATAAAATTTCTGGCCCATAATTTATTTATTAGATAACTGTCATCAGTATAGTTCTATGATAATAGCACTTGCCATCAAAATGTCATTTATATGGCAAACATACAAAAATAAATCAGTGTAACTAGTTTTCAAACAGAAATTAAAACATTCTAGAAAATGGATGATTTATTTTTAAAAATTATAATACCTTAAATTGTCAGGTATGACGTAAGTTGAGATGATTGGGACTATTGGAAAAGGCTCTCTGGAAAGCAACTAAGTAATGTGTTTCAAGAGTCGTTTAAAAACGTTCATGCCCCCAAAATGCACTCCCAGAAAACTAAGCCACAGCAGAGATGATTTTTATACAAGTTTCTTTTTCAAAGTGTTATTTATAGGAGAGAAGAATTTTAAAAAGCCCTATATTTCCAAGAATGTAGGCATAAATAAATTATGGTAGATGCTCACTATTATTATTAACTATTATTACCCATTAATAACGTTTTCAAAGAACATTTGGTAATATAATAGTATATCACCTTATCTAAATATTAAGAAATAAAGACACAAACTACAAACAATGGACAATGTGTCCAATTTTGTGTAAAAAATAAATATACCAATATTTTAATTTTTAGGAAGTTTTTTTAATTTTTTACTATATTTTCCAAATTTTCTTTGATAAACATGTATTTTAGTCAGAAAATTATATGATAAAAATTAAGAATCAAAGCATTTCTTATTATTTTAGGAAACAAACATCATTTCTATTTCACAATTTATGGAAATGGTGCTATTTAGTTGATTAGTTGGTTGATTTCTTCTGTTTTGCTTTATTTCTCTTTCCAAATAAACATACAGTATTTTTTCCTGATTATAAGAGTAATAATGTTGTTAGTTTAAGAAATATAAAAATATAGAAAAGTATGAGTAAATAAAAAAAGCCATGAAAAATTACCCACAATCTTACCAAATAAATGTTAACATTTATTGTATATTCTTCCAAATAATGTTTATGCAGATATGTCTATATCCTGGACTGGTTTTCAGGGACATATGCTGATAAATAACTATATCAGTTATGTACAAATGGCAACGATCTGGTGGTTCCGTGTTCATACCTACAGGTGGCAAAATCTGTAGACTATCAACCTTTTCCAATTTCCAATCCATCAATCAATTGGTTGATCTATTTCTATATTTTTAAAAATGTGGTCATATTATGTGCTTTGTTTATAATCTGCCCCTTTTTCATTTAAAAATATAGTAACATCTTTTTATATTAATAAACATATGGGTCTACATCATTTTAACAACTGCATTGTATTTGATTGTGTGCTTAGAAAGACCTTCTGCACTTCAAAATCATTAAAATATACATCTACATTGCTTTCCGGTTAAGCTTATCTCAAGCTCGGTGGTCAGCAAACTTTTTCTGCAAAGGGTCAGATAGTAAATATTTTTGGTTTTGTGGGCCACACAGAAGGTCTCTATCACAACTACTCAACTCTACCACTGTAGTGGGAAAGCAGCCATAGACAATAAAACTAATGAGTGTAGCTACGTTCCACTAAAATTTTATTTATGCACACTGAAATTTGATTTCATATAATTTTAATATGTCGTGAAAAAATATTTTTTCAGCCATTTAAAAATGTAAGAGCTTTCTCCCTCCTCTTAGCTTGCCAGTCCTACAGAAACATGTGGCCGGTCAGATGTGGGCTGCAGTCTTCTGTCTCCTTCTCTAGCTGAATGCTTCCCTTCACAGCTTTCATCTCCTGCTATGAAGTCTATCAGTGTCACACCTAAATTTCTTTCAGTTAGATGCTAACCTTCTTGGAAAATGTTCTCTTGACAGAGAATCCCTAAGGAATAAAGCAAAAGATCATACCTCTGACTTAGCTTGCTGTTTCTGTCCAAAACCTAAAATCATAAAGTTCAGAGGCTTTCATTTCTATTTTAGAATAACAACAATTTCACTTTTTCCAGAAACTGAACACGTTCACTGAATGCACTAGTATATTTTATAAATTCTATTTTTCTTTTCTTGTAAAAATTTCCCATTGCTTTTATACTTTTACTGAGACAAAATTGACTTGATATTGAAGACTTTACCTTAGTGTTGTCCTGTGGAAGCCATACTCCTAAGCTTCATTATATATGCTTCTTTTTTATAGTTTGTTCCTTAATTGACTGCCACAAAGAAATATTGCATTTTAGTAGTGACCATGTATTTAGAAATGTTTTGTATGCCACGTACTCTCTCAAGGGCTTAATATACCTTATCTTATTTAATCATCATATAAACCTTTGTGTGGTAGGTATTTATGTCCATTTCACAGATTAAAAACTATGGGTCAGAAAGGTAAATAACCTGCCAGCCAGCAAGTGCAGGATCAGAATTTAAACATAGATTTGTGAGTCTTTAAAGCCATGAATGCCCTTGAGCAGTGCTAGCCTGCATCCTTGTAATTTATTTGCCACCCTGATGAAGTATAATTTTTGGTATTCAATAAAGACCTTGTTAGAGTTATTTGATGTAGTTGCAAAGGCCTACCTCTACAAGATCCATATCTCCCACCCAGAAACAAGTTGGTTGGCCAGTATGGTCAGAGGCTCAGAATAAATTAAGCCCAACAAACTTAATTACATTCAAAAACTCCATCAGTGAAAAGTGTGTTTCTTTGTGATACAACAAACATACAAAAACTTTTAAACATTGTTTCATTTATCTGTTATCTTACCTTTTTGCTTTGTAGATTTTTAAATGTAAATGTATAGACCATTTTTTAACATAGTCAAATAAATCATTTCATTTTTATTTTCTTTATGGTTTCTACCTTCTCCAATTCAAATTTATTAAAGTAATCTCCTATTTTCCTTTCAATATTTCTCTTAAAGTAAACCAATCTCCAAGCTGTTTGTAAGATTGCCTGGAGATTTATTTACAAGAAATCTATGTCAGAGGATTTAAGTTTAGTATGCTTTTGCCTTCATTTCAGTCCCAACAATTTAGATAACAATTTTACAACCACATTCTCTTCCCTGTTACAAGTCTTGATACCTGAATTTATCATGTTCAAAATTAACTTCACTTTTGAACAGATTCAGTTACCTTTGAAACCATGCTTCATGTTTATCAATTGCAGAGAAACCCATAAACTGCAGAAGAGAGCTCCTTTGCCTAGAGATTAATCTCAGATTGCTATCTAAATTATTAGCTCATATCTTAAATGATTTCTTAAATGGTCTCATTAACTTCCCATAAGAGATTAAACTTAATTCAGAAATTGTATAGCTTCTCTGTAGAACTGTGACACACAATGGATGATCCATATGTTGCTTGTGGAGGAACTGGCTAAAATTTCAATCTCTGAAAGATCCACTAAGTTCTTTAGCTATTCTCCTAATTGAGATTTATAGTCACCAGATGAGCTCAATTGGTTTGCATCTAGGAGTTGGCCGTTAGAACTTCACAGTGCCTTTTTTTTTTTTTAATTTTTTTTTTGATTCTGCAGAGTTCCTCTGATTCTATACCATTTGCCGACTGCTCAAGGTGAAATACTACGGAGTAGCGCGTACGTTTAATTTCACTTACATTTCTCATTATGTGTTTTCTGATTAGAAGTGCAAAGCCATAAGATTTTGAAGTGAGAAAAAAGCAGTATACATAACTGACAGAAGTTATGAATTTTGTGAAGGAGAAGAGATGTATATATTCATAGAAAAAAAATCTGGAAAATCATAAAGTTTGAAGTGGTTATCCCTGTGTGGTGGGATTAATGATTTTCAGTTTCTTTATACTTTCCTTTGTTATTTTCAAAAAAAAAAAATTTTTTTTTAATTTTATTTATTTATTTATTTACTTATGGTTGTGTTGGGTCTTTGTTTCTGTGCAGGCTTTCTCTAGTTGCAGCAAGTGGGGGCTACTCTTCATCGTAGTGGGCAGGCCTCTCACTATCGTGGCCTCTCTTATTGCGGAGCACAGGCTCCAGACGCACAGGCTCAGTAATTGTAGCTCACGGGCCTAGTTGCTCTGCGGTATGTGGGATCCTCCCAGACCAGGGCTCGAACCCGTGTCCCCTGCATTGGCAGGCAGATTCTCAACCACTGCGCCAACAGGGAAGCCCCTATTTTCAAAATTTTAACATGAACATATATTACACAGAAAATAATTACAGGCATACTTCGTCTTATTGCACTTCACAGATACTACATGTTTTACAGATTGAAGGTTCGTAGCAACCCTGCGTCAAGCAAGTCTATCAGCGCCATTCTTCCAACAGAATTTGCTCACTGCAAGTTTCCGTGTCACATTTTGATAATTCTTGAAATAATTCAAACACTTTCATTATTACTATGTTTGTTACAGTGATCTGTGATGGTGATCTTTGATGTTACTACTATTTACTTGCTGAAGGCTCAGATGATGGTTAGCATTTTTTAGCAATAAAGTAGCTTTAAATTAAGGTATGTACACTGTTTTTTAAGACAATGCCATTACACACTTAATAGACTACAGAATAGTGTAAATATAACTTTTATACGAACTGGGAAACCACAAAATTAATGCCACCCACTTTATTACGATATTCGTACTTGTTTATTGCGGCGGTCTGGAACAGAACCTGCAATATTTCCGAGGTATGCCTGTATTTGGAAAAAAAAAACATAGACCTATTACCTTTTACTAAAACATACCGGAATAGATATTATTCGATATAATTCTAAAAACTTTATTTCTGTGTAAAAACATAAAAGTAAAAATACAGCAAAATATAGAAAAATAATTATTAAGCCATTGGCTTTATTCAATAGCACTGCAGAAAGTAAGGAGATGAAGAAAACCCCAAAACACGGGAACTGAAAGCAGGCAGGTGATTGACAAATGGTGGGAAGACAAAAAGGTTCTGAGGGTCATTTCATATCCTTTCTCTTTTCTTTCTTTCTTTTTTCTAAGGAATATTTCTTAGAATGAGAGAAAAATCATGAAAATCAGAAGATTTCTGTATTTATTATTTAGAGGATTGAATTAATTCTTTGATTACAAGCACTGGTGATTATGATTTATCCATTTTGAGGAAACATTTATTGAGTTAGCATATATAGAAATCGGCCCTGAAAGGGACTCAAAAGAAGCCAATCAAGACCTAAGTGAACTTACACAAAATTCAAACCTTATGTTTCATTTCTTGATCTTGGTGATAGCTATACGGGTGTTTCCACTTTGTAAACATTCATCAAACTCTATACCGGTGTTAAAATTTGTGTGCTTTTCTGTATGTGTTACACTTCAATTAAAAATTTTTTACTTAAAAAAAAAAACAAACCGGGGCTCCCCTGGTGGCACAGTGGTTGAGAATCTGCCTGCCAATGCAGGGAACACGGGTTTGAGCCCTGGTCTGGGAAGATCCCACATGCCGCGGAGCAACTAGGCCCGTGAGCCACAACTACTGAGCCTGCGCGTCTGGAGCCTGTGCTCCACAACAAGAGAGGCCGCGATAGTGAGAGGCCCGCGCACCGCGATGAAGAGTGGCCCCCACTCGCCGCAACTAGAGAAAAGCCCTCGCACAGAAACGAAGACCCAACATAGCCAAAAATAAATAAATAAATAAATAATAAATTAATTAATTTTAAAAAAAGAGTAAAAAAAAAAAAAAACCACCTCGTCGCAGCTCTGCTTCTGTCTTTCTGTGGTGCATTACAGTAACCCCTGTGCTTGGTTCCCCAGAACATTTCCTCCGTACCCCCAGCTCTGCACCTGGCCAATCATAGCAGTCCATCTCCTGGGCTCAGTGATTGGTGGGTATACATTTCAAGCAGAGCCATTGGTGTCCTTCCTTGGGCCACTCTCTGCAAGTTAGGGGGATCGTTTTTGAAATATGGAGCTAGGGCTGGTATATTTTAATATTTCCCTAGATTTTCCTTTTCATTTATTTAGTTATTTTAGTATCGGTCTATGTACAAATTTAACAGTCCAGAGAACCAGGACATTATTCCTCACTTTCTCAGTCCCTCCTTTTCTCAGCCCTCTGTGGGGTGGGAAGGAAAACTGATAGCCTTTCATATCCTCAAGTTATCATGCTTCTTTTCTTGGTTAAAACGTCAGGTTCTTTAACCTGAGAACAAGGAAAAATATTCTCCATGACCCCTTTTCCTTTATGGGATCCATGTGACAGATGAGTCTTGGACCTATACAATGAAAAAAGAGCAAGACTTTAAAAAAAAAGTTATTTTCTACTGCTCCATTATCAAGCACTCAAATAACACATACTATTAGCTATATGTCATCTGTGTTTGTAGAATCATTTGCCTTAGGCGGAATGAAATTAAATAACAGGTCTGAGCCAATTCTGAAGCCTTAGTCCCTTCAACCCAGGCTTCACCTTTTCTGAAGCTTTCCTTTCTAACCTTTTAATCCTCTTCTCAATGTGTTGACGGTCAACCTGGGAATGATTTATGGAAGGAGCCCACTGGTCAGGACTGTTGAGCTGCGGCACTACCTTTAGGCCTGGAAATGGACTGATTCGTCTATGCTGTTCTTTTGTGCTTTTCTGGATCCTCTTCATAGGATTCATACCACATTAAAAAAATATATCAAATAACACATTATGTACTCAGTTCTGATTGCTTGAGCCAGAGGGAAGAAAAAAGAGAATAAGGAAAAGAAGACAGTAGACACAGTGCTACATGTGTCTAATTTTAGTTATCTCATTTGTATTTAATATCATTCCCTCTACACATAAACATCCTATCTGGCATTGGAAAAAAATTTCATAAATTTCTTAGTCTTCATTCATATTTACCTTGTTGTGGTAGCTTGAATAAATATAAGCATGTAATATTTGTCGATATATTGTGCATTTGCTAGTTCCAGGCAAAAGTACATTACATCATCTCTGTGAAGAAATGTTTTATTTAAATATTTAAACACCAAAATACCTGATACATACATATAAAAGCATATTCAAAATCTGAAGTCACTAAAAAAATTAAGAATTGTGTTGATTTGTATTTATGTCTCTACATTAAACATTAAATCCTATAACTCAATATATGAGTGACTTCATTTCTGGCTTTTCTATACTCCGTATACCTAATATCTGCACATCTAACCCTCCATGGATAAGGGTCCAAAGTAATTATGTGTACATATAAATGCATTTTCCCCCAAATCATTAGGAATACATGCCATAAATAATTTCAAAGAGCATCAGAAATTATTCCATTCACATAAACCTTAAAGCTTCTAAATATAAAAGGCCATCATAAAAAATAAAAAGGCAAAGATTGCAAACTTATGACCGATAAAAATGAACTCTTCTTTGTGTATAAAGAATTCTTATGAAACGATAAGGAAAA
This sequence comes from Balaenoptera acutorostrata, assembly GCF_949987535.1. Classification (NCBI taxonomy): domain Eukaryota; kingdom Metazoa; phylum Chordata; class Mammalia; order Artiodactyla; family Balaenopteridae; genus Balaenoptera; species Balaenoptera acutorostrata. The sequence goes on along the minus strand of NC_080080.1, from coordinate 58,661,632 downwards.
TACAAACAGACTAATAGAAAAATGGGTATGGGCCATAAACTGGCAATTCACAAAAGAAGAAAAATATAAATGGCCAATAAACGTGTGAAAAATATCCAGCTTCATTAGTGATTACAGCATTGCCACATAACACAATAAGATGCATATTTTTATGTAAAATCAACGAAATCAAGATTTTTTTTTTATTAACTACCCCATGATATCTAGGATGCTGGGAAACCAGTGCTCCCATATACTGTCAATATACATAAAATGCAGAAAACTGTCAGGAAAACAATTTAACCACATGCATCAAATTCATACTTTTGACCATGCATCAAATTCATACTTTTGATGTGATGCAGCTTCTAGGAGTCTCTTCTAAATTATCATAGAGTAATTCAAGGATGTACAGATATTGACTGCAGTATTTTACACAATTGTGAAAACTAAAAACAACCTCAATGTCCAACAATCACAAATAAAGAAAACTCAGGCTGAGTATTTAAGCAAATTTTCCAAACTCCCAGGAAATAAAGAGCAGGGCTGAATTCAAACCCAGGTTTGTCTGCCTCCAGCTCTTCTCCCTTAAGTCCTTCAAGCTTGTGGTTTTCCTGGTATCTTTCCTGGAACTTTCTTGAGGTGTCTCTCAGATTCTGGCATTTCTGGTTTTTTTCTGAGCTCAGTATTAGATAGTGGTTTCCAACCCCTCCTGTGGCCCAGCCTCATCGCTCTCCGGTCCAAGTAAGAGCTCTCGGGGTGGCTGCGGGGGGATACGGAGTGGAGTGATGCTGCTAAGCAACAAAACATGACCTTTGACACCCTCCATCACATGGATTGAGTCCCACTCTGCACCAGTATGAGATGGAGAAGGAGCCTCCGTCTCCTCAGACCACTCAGTGGCCGAGTACCGGCGCTGGCAGACTGGCAGGAAAACACCATAACCCAGTACTGTGTCATCAGATGGCATATCTCAGGACACTATCTGCTCTTAGATTCAGATTATCACCCTCTCCTCCAGGAACCAAGAGGCCCCACCAGCCTGCCCTGCCCCTCTTTTCTGTTTTATTAACAACAAATAGTATTTTCTCACTGCAGAAGTGGTACTTGTAAAAGCCTCTACTGTAGCTCCTCTTCGAAACACTGTGACAAGTTAGGATAATGGTTGAGGTGCTTCTCACAGTCAAGAAAGCACAGGCAGAACTGTGATCTTTAAGTTGGATGTCTGGGTTCCTTGATTCCTGAATCAGCTGTCGTAACTAAAAAAGCCAAACATCTTGTTTTCCCTGCCCTGGTTTAAATGCCACCTAAATTTAATTACCCTAAGCCAGTGATTTTCAGAGAAGGCATCATCACCTGAAACTTGTTAGATAATGCAAACTCTTGGGCCCCACTGAGAATCCACTGGGTCCTCTGGGGGGGGGGGCGGGGCGCAGGAGGGGGGCCCTGTAACGTGGGCTGTAACAGGCCCTCCAGGGGATTCTGATGCCCCCAGGTCAGGACCGTTGCCTAAGCTTCTACGCCTTCCATTCCTCACACCAGCTGACAACGCGAATCACACCCTTCTATATGGCTCCATTACGTTGTGTTATGTTACTACATTATGACATTTAGTTGTGTGTCTGCATTCCCCCCTCAGTGTGAGCTCCTTAAATGACAGGATCTAGGTTTTATACGTGTTCATATCTCTAGGGCAAGCACAGCACCTGGCACTTATTAAACGTGTGTCAAATGAATATTGAATAAATTGAGGCACTAAGAGAAAAGGGAAAGTCTGAAACCTGCAGGCTTAGGTGTGAGAATATTATCCATCAACATAGTGTATGACCACCTATTGTCATGTTCTCAGGTTTCCAAAAGCTGCTTCTTCTGTATCATCTTTCATAGGTTTCACTGTCTTTCTTGCTGCATCTGAATTTTTAGAAAGTTTCCTTCTGCACAATATCTTGAGCTGCAATTTGTTCCAGTTTTGTCAGCTTGGTCACATCTTCCACAGAGAGTGTTTTTTTTTTTTCTTTCACGTTGGAAATCTAAGACATTGTTAACTAACATTTACTAAGTCCTTACTATTCATTTATTCAACAAATACGCGTTGAATGTCTACTATATGCCAAGCACTGTTATAGGTACATTATAAAATAGAAGAGACAAAAATCTGTGCTCTGTGTCTGGCTCTGGGCAGGATGTTTTCTACATATATCATCTCGTTAAATCACACGCTGTGAAAATTAACTTTCCAAGTGTCATGGTGCACTTCAACTTAACGGGGTAAAATTTCTAATTTACATTAATCTCTTTTAACTCTATTTTGAGTGGCAAAAGGGATCATCATATTATCACTAACTATGCCATATCCCTTTATATATTATAAATTTTACCAAGTTCCTTTTCTGGCTCACAGCTCTTCGTTATTTAGCACTAAGCACTCATGAAAATTGCACCCTAGCCCCTGGGCTACATCCAGCTCTGTCTGTTTACTGAGTGAGGTGACTAATAGTATTTTGCACCCAGGCAGCAGCTTGGATAAGACCGTTAAAGGTCCTGGGTGCCTGGGTTCTCATAACTATTATTACTCTTAGGATGTCAACCATATGGCACAGAACTTCGAAACCCTTTGATTTGATTTGTAATCCCTTGTTGATTCTAGGGACTGTTGAAGAGTAATGAAGAAATTTTTAATCTAATTTTCCTACTTAAATAGTATTTTTAAAAACACACACACTGGACTTCCCTGGTGGCACAGTGGTTAAGAATCTGCCTGCCAATGCAGGGGCCACAGGTTCGAGCCCTGGTCTGGGAAGATCCCACATGCCGCAGAGCAACTAAGCCCGCGTGCCACAACTACTGAGCCTGTGCTCTAGAGCCCGCGAGCCACAACTACTGAGCCCACATGCCACAACTACTGAAGCCCGCGCACCTAGAGCCCATGCTCCTCAACAAGAGAAGCGACCGCAATGAGAAACCCACGCACTGCAACAAAGAGTAGCCCCCGCTCACCGCAACTAGGGAAAGCCCGTGCACAGCCACCAAGACCCAACACAGCCATAAATAAATAAATAAATAAACTAATTTAAAAACAAAACAAAACACACACAGTAAGATATTGTTTTACTGTGGTAAAAAAGACAACATAAAATTTACCGTCTTAGCCATTTTAAAGTACTGTTACTCACTCAGTTGTGTTAGTGAGAAAACATTGTGAAACAGATCTCCAGAACTTTATCACCTTGCAAATCTGAAACTCTGTACCCATCAAACAACTCCCCATTTTCCCCCCTCCCTGGAATATTTTTATGAGGCTTTCATATACAAAGCTTATAGAGTTCAATCCTTTTTTCTTGTACAGATCTCTAAAAGCACAAGAAGAAGATAGTAAAGGCAGAAAACCTGCTGTCTGTGTTTCCCTGAGAGTCATTTTAACCATCTGTAAAAATCAATGGCTGTCAGAGGGCTCCCTGAATGCCTTCATGTCTTTAACAGATAACTCTGCCCTTAGTAGTGCCAGGGAGTTGAAAAGCGTTTTGCCTGTTTGTGTGTTTTTGGAGAACGTCTAGAAACAGATTCTAGGAAATAAAAGGGCCTCAGAGCTGTGGGTTCACCCTTCACCTCCCAGTGCTGGCGTTCTCTCCCTCATGTCTCAAACAATAATCATGTGGCTTGCACTTAAATAGTTCCAAAGACAGACATCTCACCACACCTGAGGTCAGTGTTCATTCCTTGTTTTCCCTTTACAATTACTATAGGTTTTGAGAAAACCTCACAAAACTACTCTCCTACATGTCTGAAAGTATTTCGAGTTAGCTGTCTGGTCTGATTCTCTGTCTTGACTGCTTCACACTTGCTATCTTTTCTCCTAGATGCAATCTGGATTTAGGAAATATTAAAAGAACATATTTTCCATAAGCAGAATATTAATGTGTGACAACTGGACTTTCCCTATCAGTATAGTTCATTCATGCATTCAACAGATAGCAGTACAGAGAACAGCTTGATGTGGGATGGAGCCTGGAAGCTGGGAGACCTACTAGCAGGATATCTTTGTTTGTTTGGTTTGGTTTCTTTGTTTGTTTTTAAAATAAATTTATTTATTGGCTGTGTTGGGTCTTTGTTGCTGCGCGCGGGCTTTCTCTAGTTGCGGAGAGTGGGGGCTACTCTTCATTGCGGAGCGTGGGTCTCTCGTTGCATTGGCTTTTCTTGTTGCAGAGCATGGGCTCTAGGCATGCAGGCTTCAGTAGTTGTGGCACACAAGCTCAGTAGTTGTGGCTCGCAGGCTCTAGAGCGCAGGCTCAGTAGTTGTGGCACACGGGCTTAGTTGCTCTGCGTCACGTGGGATCTTCCCAGACCAGGGCTCGAACCTGTGTCTCCTGCATTGGCAGGCGGATTCTTAACCACTGCGCCTCCAGGAAAGTCCCTAATGTAACTTCTAACTACGGGGTCATGGTCAAAGAGAATCAAAGTGAACAGGTTGCAGTGAAGGCCACTGGCTCAATCTGATCTGATTGGACGTAGAGTTGGAAATTAGATTATATTAAATAATATAAAAATAAAATGAGATTTTATATAAGAAACTGCTAATGGATGAAGAAAATGTAAAGGCAGACCCAACCCTGAGAACATTTTTAGAGAATTGAGAATCAAGTAAGTGTCAGATATATGTATATCTGATATGTATTGAAACTTTATTTTTTCACTCAAAAAAGTAATGCATGTTATTTCCACATTGAGCCCTGTGTAGTGTGTTTTTGCGACATTGGTACAGTAATACATTCTATATGGATAGTTGATTTCTCCATCCCCTATTTCAAAAAGTATTTGTGGACATTTCAAAGTGAACTGTGGCTCTGAGTTGAAGATTAACTTGTTTAGAAGACTTTATGCTGCCAAAAATGCCAAATGATAACCAAAAATAATAAAGAAATAAGCAGCTCAAACTTTGCTGATCTTTACCATAACCTAATTTCTCTCACGACTATCTACCTTTCGAAGTTCCATTAATGATACCCTGCACAGGCTACTAGGGAAGTAGTTTTCCAATTTTTTGACCCTGACACACATAAGAAATATTTTAAATGGAAGTTTAGAATAGGCATGTACATAAATATATACAACTGAGAAAAAGTGTTATGAAATATTGCTTTCCTCTACTACTTGCAATTCACTAATATTTTCTCTTCCATTCCATTCCATTCTATTCCATTCCATCCTATTCTATTCTATTCCCTCTATTTGTTCTATTCTATTTCATTTTAGAATGTCATTTGTGACTCATAAAGTTGATTTCACAACTTACTAGTTGATCTTAATGAGCAGTTTGAAAAACATTGCTCTAGTCTAGGTACAGCAAAGGATGAAAACTAGAAACGTCTTCTCTCCGGACCAGCCCCAAGAACTTTGCCAGTCTACTTCAGATTATTTCCATACTTCTTTTACATTCATTCATTTATTCCCTCGTTTCATTTATTAGAGAAATAGCTATGAAGCCCCTACCACGAGTTGGGCACATGGTCAGTTATTAGGAAAACAGTGGTAGGCAGGCTAGATTCCAGAGATCACAGGACTAACCAATTCTAAGGAAACTTGAGTCAGAGGAGATCTAAACTCCAAGGGAGGGGCAGTGGTGGTGTGATGAAGGAGGTGAAATGTGCTCTTCTGTCATGGCACGGGGGGAATCACTTACTCAACAGTTTCCTGGTGGTAACGATGCATGCAGCTTTCAGAAAGGAAGACTCTGTACTTGGTTCTGCTGATAGATGATGAATAAACATGGTCTCTTCACTGCTGCTAGTCTGATAGTGTTGGGTGGGTAACACATAAATCATTACAATACAATAGTGCAACAGACTCATATAACCATTTTGAGTTGCAGAGAGTTAAGGGATAGTTAAAAACAGAGGACATGACAGAAGATGAGGGTAAGCACTGGCGAAGGAGCCTGGTTGTGGGCAGATATTTTCCAGAATAGGAAGAGATTTGCATATTTTTTACAGGTTGAGGGAAAGGAACCAGTGGAGAGGCCAAGATAGGGCATGATTAATTGATGCAGTAAGGTGTTGGTGGATTTGGGGGTAGGGGTGAGGATCAAGTACAGAGGTGAAGGGATTCACCTGGGAAAGAGTAACTAGCATGGTGACCACTTTATGGATAAAACAAAGGAATAGTAGTCAAAGTCTGCAATATTATTAAATTTATTGCAAAGAGTAAAAAAATATTATTTGATATGGTGGGCATTTTTTCATTCGCTACCTTTTCTCATTTTCTTGAATGACATAGAGATAGCATTTTGTCCTGAAATTACTCCTTAAGTTACAAGTCCTCTTGCCTCATCCCTTTATTTCATTGATTTTTTTTTCTTTGGGCCTGCCAAAATGACATCATCTTTCATTCATGGTCCTGTATTTTTTAACTTGTACTTGAAGAGTAACATATATATAGAAAAGTACAGGAAACAAAAGTGTACAGCTTGATGACTTTTCACAAAATGAGTACATCTGTGTGCAGCTTGTAGCCCTTTTAAGAAGCAAAGTTTCCAGCACTCCAGCAGTCTGCCATCCCCAGCCTCTACCAGTTATTCTCTCTCCATCCAAGGGTAACCACTATCCTGACTTCTAACAAAGGGCACACTTTTAAACAAGAAAATAATCTAAGCTCTCCAACAGATAAATAAATCCACATGCAAGAAGGTGATTCTGGGGCTTCCCTGGTGGTGCAGTGGTTAAGAATCTGCCTGCCAATGCAAGGGACATGGGTTCATGCCCTGGCCCGGGAAGATCCCACATGCCGCGGAGCAACAAAGCCCGTGCGCCACAACTACTGACCCTGAGCTCTAGAGCCCGCAAGCCACAACTACTGAGCCCATGTGCCACAACTACTGAAGCCTGCGCACCTAGGGCCTGTGCACCGCAACAAAGAGTAGCCCCCCGCTCACCGCAACTAGAGAAAGCCCGCGCACAGCAATGAAGACCCGAAACAGCCAAAAATAAATAAATAAATAAATAAATAAATAATTAAAAAAGAAGGTATTTCTTTAAAAGTTGTCCAAATAGGGACAGTATTTCCAACCTGTTCTTAGCTGTTTACCCAAAATGTTTCCCTAACTCCTATATTGTTTGCCTAGTTGGAGTAAAAATGAAGAGTAGACCAATCAGAAAGCTTTTTGCTGGAAGACTCCCCTTAGAAACAAACATTTTGAAATGAAATGGGAGGCAGAATTAAAACCAAATGTGAACCACCTATTTATATAATAAGTAACCTGTCTCTGGCTATCGTATGCCTCTGGTGCATTGGTATCTTTCTAAAACCCAAGACATATTTTCATATTACTTCCAAAATGAAATTCTGAAAAATACAGAAAAGTCAGAACAATCCACAGTTATTACCCAGAGATACCATTGTTTGTAATAGTGAAATACTGGAAGCATCTTAATGTCCGTAAGTAATAACATTTTAATGTCCATCAATTTGTAAGTGAAAAAGTCTCAGAACTATTTGCATAAAACCATCTCATTTATGTTAAAAACGCATAGATGAAAAAGAATTTGGATGTTTATTTCTTATCCAAAACCATTTTCTTTGGTCTCACATAGACATGACTTAAATTTGTTTTAGGAGCAATTAAGGAACACTTTAATACTTTGAGAGACTATGCTATTTGAGAACAATGACAAATGGTTATTTATTTATTCACTTATTCAATGCATATTTATTGGTAAATAATGGTTTGGAAGCCAATACTCAAGTGTCTCATGGAAATGTCAGGTATTTAGATATTACATTTATAACATTTTGTATTATGTACGAATTCATGATTTTTAGCATGTCATTCTCTCTCGTAATTAAAGTGTCACTAAGCCAAGTATGACTTATTCAGATATACTGTATGAGAAGTTAAACTTTAGATGCAACTAAAGTGGTTACCAGTGAGAGGCGAGAGGGGAGGGGGGAGGGGCAAGCTAGGGGTAGGGGATTAAGAGGTACAAACTACTATGTATAAAATGAGCTATAAGAATATACTGTACAGCACAGGGAATATAGCCAATATTTTATAATAATTGTAAATGAAGTACAACCTTTAAAAGCTGTGAATCACTGTTTTACATCTGAAACCGATTTAACATTGTACATCAACTAGACCTCAACTAAAAAAAAGATGCAACTAGAATAATCCAAGTACAAGATTATTTCCAATCACCTTGAAGTTTGTATCCTTATTAGAAATATAGCTGATGAGGTATCCCATACCTGCCACTATAAATGATTCCCTCTCCCCTTTTTTATTACCACAGTTCTTAAGAGCCACCATAAAGGGTCCTCCTCTGTGAATGCATCTATGTTTCATTCAGGTAGAATGAGATGAAGTTTTCTTTTCACATGTATATCAACATTTACCTGCATTATTGCATATATCACATATAATTGTAATTATTCACTTCAGGTCTCTCCCAATAGATTAAACAGTCCTTAAAGGTAAGGAAAATGCCATATTCCTCTTTAAAACCCTAGCCCCTAGCATACTGCTCAGCACTATACCTGAGCCAATGTTTAGATAATGGTACCTAGATATCAATGGTAGTACCTAAATATTTTCAAAAGCAGGTCCTTTTTTTAAATGAATATTTCCATCTGAATGATTTATTTAGCAACTGTGGAAGATTTTATTTTCCAAAGATGACCACCACAATATATTCCCCATCCCCCATGCTCCTTGTACCGTGAGAAAGTGACACTCGTCCCATCAAGTAGTATGGCCAATGTCCCCTCCTCTTGAACCGGGGCTGACCTCTGTGATATCCTCAATTAATACAGTACAGTTGCAAGTGGTGTTCTATAACTTCCAAAGGTAGATCATAAAAATGCCATGTAGGGCTTCCCTGGTGGCGCAGTGGTTAAGAACCCGTCTGCCAATGCAGGAGACGCGGGTTCGAGCCCTGGTCCGGGAGGATCCCACATGCCGCGGAGCAGCTAAGCCCGTGCACCACAACTACTGAGCCTGTGCTCTAGAGCCGGTGAGCCACAACTGCTGAGGCCCGTGCGCCTAGAGCCCGTGCTTCGCAACGGGAGAGGCCACCGCAATGGGAAGCCCGTGCACCACAATGAAGAGCAGCCCCCACTCGCCGCAACTAGAGAAAAGCCCGCGCACAGCAACAAAGACCCAATGCAGCCATAAATAAATAAATAAATAAATTTGGGAAAAAAAAAAAAGAATCCGCCTGCCATTGCAGGGGACACGGGTTCGAGCCCTGGTCTGGGAAGATCCCACATGCTGTGGAGCAACTAAGCCTGTGTGCCACAACTACTGAGCCTGCGCTCTAGAGCCCGCGAGCCACAACTACTGAGCCTATGTGCCACAACTACTGAAGCCCGTGCGCCTAGAGCCTGTGCTCTACAACAAGAGAAGCCACCGCAATGAGAAGCCTGTGCACCGCAACGAAGAGTAGCTCCTGCTCACCACAACTAGAGAAAGCCCATTCGAGACAATGAAGACCCAACACAGCCAAATAAATAAATAAAATAAATAAATAATTTTTTAAAAATGCCATGTACTTCTGCCTTGTCCTCTTGGGACACTTGATCTTGGAACCCAGCCACTATGCAAGGAAGCCAATCTGGCTCACAGAGAGGCCACATGCAGGTGTTCCAGACAACAGCCCCAGCTGAAGTCCCAGTTTCAGCCAGCAGCAACTGCTAGACGTGTGAGTGAGTCTTTGGATGATGGTTCCGGCCCCTGGCTGTGGTCACCAGCTGATACTGCGGGAGAAGGAAAAGCCTGTCCCCTCTGAGCCCTGTCCAAATTGTAGATTCAGGGGCAAAATAAATGATGGTTGTTTTAAGCCACTTATATTTACCTATACTTATAGGTAGCTTGTTATACGGCAATAATAGATAACCAGAACAGCTACCACTAGTTTACACACCAGTGGAAATGGAGGCAAGAGCTGGGGCCCCAGAGCTTTCTCTTCTATTTCCTGTTCTTAATCCAGGTGCAATGAAAAGCAACATGGAAATGGAAGCAGGATTAGAATCAGCAGGATGAACCCAAACTAGGACAAACAGTCCCTGGAAAATTAATTAGAGCCCATTAAATTTCAAACAGAAACACTAAAAATGCATTTGTGATGCCTGGATTTTTTTTTTTTTTCAGGGAGGAGGCAGGAAAAAATTTTTTAAGTGATTACAGAATGATTGTGACAAACTCTTCTAATGTCTTATCGATGTGTTAAGAATCATGTTATAGGTATCGGAAGTTTAATTATCTAATGCCGGTGTTTTGCAAACTTGTAATGAAGGACCCGTTAAATTGCTGTGGATGCTTCAAGATCTGCCTAAAGTAACTGAATAATCAGTGTGAACAGAATGTGGTTACCGACCGTATCAATGCCTTTGACACAGTAAATCACATTGTGCTGAAAAAATTACACAGGAGTGAAATGTGCGATGCAAGCGTAGATGAGTTAACTGGCTGGTTCACGGACATAGGCTGCTTTCTTTCCTGGGAAATTACGTGTGACAGTTAAATTAACCTTAAGGGACTCGGAGGCTGGCAAAGATTTCCATTTTTTTTTTTTTTGCCTATTCTTTATTTATGAACTGCCAAGTTCTTTCGAGAGTACAACAGTGCACTTTATATTAACAATGAAATACATTATTTGGGAAGAAGCACTGAAGAATGAGATTGAAGAAACCAACTTGGGGCTTACCATCCATTTCAATCGATGAAAATATCACAGCATTTAACCTTGAGCACTGCCTTGGCTCTTTAGTGAAGATAAAATGTAAACCATTTTTTATTTAAAACAAAAGGCTAAAATTAGATTCTATTTATTTTATTTTATTATTTTTTAATTAATTAATTAATTAATTAATTAATTTTTGGCTGTGTTGGGTCTTCGTTTCTGTGCGAGGGCTTTCTCTAGTTGCGACAAGCGGGGGCCACTCTTCGTCGCGGTGCGCGGGCCTCTCACTATCGCGGCCTCTCTTGTTGCGGAGCACAGGCTCCAGACGCGCAGGCTCAGTAGTTGTGGCTCACGGGCTTAGTTGCTCCGCGGCATGTGGGATCCTCCCAGAACCAGGGCTCGAACCCTTGTCCCCTGCATTGGCAGGCAGATTCTCAACCACTGTGCCACCAGGGAAGCCCCTCTATTTATTTTAGAATTTAATTAAAAATTTAAATTTTAAATTTCTATTTTCCTTTTATTCCCATTTAAGTCAAACTACCTATTTTTGACTTTGAAAATGGCAGCTGTCAAGTTCACAGGAGTCTGACTCTGGCTAACAGGGGTGCACTTCTTTAGACATCCAACTGAATAAACGTGAGCCTTTCTACTTGCTCTCTGGAAGTGGGATACCCTCCCTGATAAAGTTGGAAGAAATGGACATTGATACCCTCTGCTCCTCCCTTTAATGTTTTCTTCCTCTCTTCTCTTCTGTCTTCAATTCTGAGTGCAAGCTAATTTAAACAAACTACAAATCTGATTCCTAGTCACATTTTTAAAAAAGTTTTAAAATCAGTGCAAATTTCTAAAAGGAGAAGGTTAACATCCATTGTCATTGTGGTCTTCCTCCTGGAATGACTCTCTGCACTATTGCTTGAGTCTTGCAGGGCTAAGATTCATTAAAGATAATTATGAAACCCAAAATATTGTTAGAGTCTATACAGGAGGATGTCCATCACGGTATTGTGATTTTTAAAATGTCAAAAAATTGAAGACTGTCAAGAATATTGTATTATGCAGAGCTTACATATGATTAGAAGAACATTTAGCAACAAGGGAGATCTTAGTATATAGAACAGTACCCCAAACCATAAGTAGATTGTGATTACAACCACACAAAAAAGTTGATAGAAAAAGGAAGGAAACACATTAAAATGCTAGAATAATTTTTTCTTATTTTTCTTTACATTCTGTAAAGGTGATTAAAAATATTTATATATATATAATACAATTGCTAAGGTAACTGTTCCAGTTAATAAAACTGGAAGAAAAGGAAAGAAAAAAAAGCCCCAATTAAGTACTTAATAATGCTTAAATCCAGTAGGAGAGAATAGAGATCATTTTGAGTTACAGGCTAAAATGAAGTGACACATAAATATGGAGAAAGTCTTGACAGAAAGTCCTTCCTATGTTATATCACTCAGATTCAAGAGGCACACAGAGGTGACTTCCATCAGCAGACACAGTCCCCTTACAAATAAACTGTACTCCCATTCCTGATTTTCCTCAAAAGAGTCTTTGCCTGACTTCATCTAATTCCTTCACCTTCTCAACACTTCACACAAACTGGAGTTTAAAAAAGGCATTCTGTTTATAAGGAGAAGTGAATAATGTTTTACTTTTTTATCTAGAAAATAATTTTAGGAATTGCAAAGCTGTTTTTGAGAAAATGAGATTCAGTCTACATGAAGAAATATGAAGAATATATGAAGATATAATACCGTCAGAGGTCAGCTTGGTTTTGAGAGAAAAAACCTAAAACTAGTGTAGGAAAGTCAGTAAGTGGTAGAAGTGCAATATGCAAAATAGATGTAGTTGAACCACAAACTTTATAAACAAGTGTTGATACAAACAAAAGTTAGAATATGAACAAAAATCAAATTAACCTGAGGTGGTTGGGAGAAAGTGGGTATTTTGGGTTTCCAAAGTGGTCTGGGGCTATATATCTGCAGCCTTTTTGGCTTGCTCTTCTCTCATAAGCATGTTATTAAACTGTAATTTATATGTGTACTTGGAATACAAATTCAGATTTTAGAGATTATCAAAAAGAAGTTCTTGCTTTCTCCCCTTGCTTAAACAAGTTTAATCTTGGATGATTTTCATTTTCCTGTTCAGTATACACTTGTTTAAAAAGATTATTCTAGTTACAAGTAACTTATAGTAGGTAAATGCAAAATTTACATGTAGTGGTGTTTTAAAATGTTCATTTTGCCTTCTGCCCTGCATACATCCAAAATAATCTCATCAAAATTAGATTCATTTCCAAATATGAAAACCAATATTCCTGAAATTCTGGCTGTTATCTTTTAGGATCATCAATATCATTATTTGCATGCATTTGGAATAAAGACAAAGGGCAAATCACATTATCTGTGCCTTGCTTGAAACCAATTTTTTTCTGAAGAGTATCATTAAAAAATATTGTTCTCTTAGCAAATCCATTTCATAGTCCTGATATGTGGCTGTAATAGTTCTTTGTTATATGGTTATAAGAAACTCTTCCCAAAGTAACCAATTGGGTATAACAAATCGTTTATCCATTTCTCATCCCACAATCATTCCTCTCTTTGACAAAAAAGTATGGGGTAGTTGTTTGCAGAATACATCTTGTTAATGCTTTTTAAAAAATTCCTCTTCTCCTTCCCGAAGTAAACAATTCTAATCAGATTTTCCTCACACCTTCTGTGCAACAATCATCCTTCCCCGATGAAAAACGACAGACATGGACTTCGCTGGTGGCGCAGTGGTTAAGAATCCTCCTGCCAATGTAGGGGACATGGGTTCAAGCCCTGGTCTGGGAAGATCCCACATGCCGCGGAGCAACTAAACTACTGAGCCTGCATTCTAGAGCCCACAAGCCACAACTACTGAGCCCTCATGCCACAACTACTGAAGCCCACACGCCTAGAGCCCGTGCTTCTCAACAAGAGAAGCCACCGCAATGAGAAGCCCGCACACCGCAACGAAGAGTAGCCCCCTCTCACCACAACTAGAGAAAGCCCGCGTGCAGCAATGAAGACCCAATGCAGCCAAAAATAAATAAATTTATTTAAAAAAAATCTTTAAAAAAAAAAAGATATGCTCATTGGGGGCTTCCAGTTTTTTTTCCAACAGTAGTTCCCATGCTCAGGACTCTATATGTACAGTCTACATCAATTATTTAACTAATGACTATGGAGAATCTCAGGAGTACATGTTTGTCATTCAACTGTTATACGTGATTCAAATATGAGTCAAGTGCTTTGAAGATGATTCATACATGAGTCAGGTGCTTGATTCACACCTTTTCTTTTGACAGTAATCTTTCTTAATGCTCTAATTTTATGATATAATTTTAGTAGTGGAATTAACCTGGAACAACTCAAAATTATGTAATTAATTACATTCAGCTTCAATTATAATTACTGTTTAATCTCAGCTTCTCAGCCTGATACCCCAGCAGAAAGCCAGACACAATGGCAATCATGGTGAATGGGGAGGCCTTTCCAGCTTGCAGGATCATATGGACTCACGAATTATATAAATTGTATTTATTTTTGTTAAAAAAAATCTCAGGGATTAGTCAAGTGTATGCTATTTATTTGGACCTGAGGGCTTGGAGAAGTTAAGGGATAGTGAAGGGAACTACTTTCAGCAATACCTAATTATGTTTCCCTTAACACTCATTTTGAAAGGGTTTAATTGATGTAATTTTTAAGTTTCTGTGGTCACATAAATTTGGTTTATATTGGATTAAAAAATTAAATAGGTTTCTTTACTATAGTGTTCCTTGGTCTTTAATATGTTAATCTCCAAGATGTGAGACATAAAATGTTTCTCAAACTGTTTTGAACAGAGAACACCCTCTCCTTTAAACAACAACTTCATTACAGTATAATTTACATGCCATGAAATTCACTTGCTTTAAGGGTACAACTAAATGATTTTCAGTTAATTTACAGAGTTGTACCATTACTAAAATCCAAGTTTCAAACATTTTCATCACCTCAAAAACATCTCCTGTTCCCATCTGCTATTACTCTGAATTCCCACCTCCAGCCCTAGGCAGCCACTAATCTACTTTCTGTCTTTATAGATTTGCCTCTTCTGGAAATTTTATATAATTGGAATCATATGATATTTGGTTTTGGTGTCTAGCTTTTTTCACTAAGCATGGCTTTGATGTTGATCCATTTTGTAGCATGTATTAGTACTTCAGTATTTCATTTCTTTTTATTGACAAACAGTATTCCATACAGATATACCTTTTTTTTTTTTTTTTTTTTTTTGGCCACACCACACAGCTTGTGGGATCTTAGTTTCCTTGGACAGGGATCAAACTCAGGTCCATGGCAGTGAAAGCCCGAGTCGTAATCACTGGACCGCCAGGGAATTCCCTAGATATACCATATATTATTTTGATCCGTTCATGAGTTTATGGGAATTTGGATTGTTTCCACTTTTGGGGTACTGTGAATAATGCTATGGAACATTCATGTACAAGTCTTTCTTTGAACATACTTTTTTATCTCTCTTGGATATATATTTAGGATTGAAGTTGCGAATCATATGATAAATTTATGTTTAACTTTTGAAGAAACTTCCAAACTGTTTCTCCAAAATGGCTGCACTATTTTGCACTCCCACCAGCAGTGTACGAGAGCTCCTATTTCTCCACATCCTCACCAGCTGGTCATCCTAGTGGTTGTGTAGTGCTATTCGACCGTGGTTTTGATATGCATTCCCTGATGGCTAATAATGTTGAGCATCTTTTTATGTGTTTATTGGTTATTCTTATATCTTCTTTGCTCTATTCAAATTTTTTGCCTATTTTAAAATTGGGTCATTCTCTTACTATTGCACTGCAAGAGTTCCTTGTATTCTGGATACAAGATCTTAACCAAATATGATTTGAAAATATTTTCCCCCTCTTTTCTTTTCACTTTCTTTTGGTGTCTTTTTAAGTACAAATATTTTAAATTTTGATGGAGTTCAGCTTCTCAAATTTTTTCTTTTATTGCTTGTGTTTTTCTTGTTATTTCTAAGAAAGTCATCAAGAATTACGCCTATGTTTTCTTCTAAAAGTTTTATAATTTAGCTCTAACATTTAGATGGGTAATTCATTTGGAGTTAAATTTTGAGTATCATGGGAAGTAAAGGTTTGAATATATCTTTTTGCATATGGATATCCAATAGTCCCAGCACCATTTGTTGAAAAGACTATCCTTTCCCTATTGAGTTGCCTTGGCACCTTTGTTGAAAAGCAATTGAGCATAAATGTAAGAGTCTTTAATATGTTAATGTGTGTTGTGAATCTCCAACAGGGAGGATATAGACTGTTTCCCAAAATGTTTTTAACAAGGAATTCTACCTCCTCCCTTCTCCCCTTTTTTAAACACAGGCTTTCACACAGGTTCTCACTGCAGTCCACACAACAAACTTTAGGGAATGCTTCTCTAAGGTGCTCAGGGCTCTAACTTTTACTTGCAACTAACTTTATTGCTTGTTTTTAGAGGCTGAGAGCCTGAGTGTCATATTTGAGGCTGCAAAACCAAAAACATAATTTCTAGCAATATGCTTACACTAAGTACAGTATGACGTCTCACTCTTCAGAAATGTATGTAAAGGCTGTTGAAAATATTTGGTATCGAATTAGATCCATATTTTACACATAGATAGAAATAAGGTGAATTTTCTTATAGGCATAATGGATGAAACTTTGGAAGTATGGAGAATTTTGCAATTGTGTTTTACATTTTTAGGGCAATGCATCTTGCTTGATCATGACATCTGACAGGAGTAAACATCAATAGTAAGGTGTTATAGTAAAGAAGACCTATTTTGCATACACTTTACCATATATATATACACACTTATATACACACACCCTTATATCAACATATATACACACATATGTTGGAGATGTATTTTTTCCTTTTTAAAGCTATTTTGTCAACGCTCTTATTTAACCAACTATAAGGCAAAACGTTGGAAAATTGCTTAAATGACCTCGTTAGAAGGACAAAACTATCACTTTAGCGTTATATTATTGCAACACACACACACACAAAAACCAGTACAAAAGTAAAAAGTGAAATTAAAATTAGTGTCTCCTTATCATCTTGTATTTATCTGCAGAACAAGAAAAATACAGATAAAAGTCAATGATGAGGGGAGAAAAAAATGAACAAAACACTTTCATGGGGAGAATGCATCATCATAAATCTAGAAAAGCAGACCCAAAGCGCTTTGTCAGTGCTCTAGGCGCAGAACCTGGTGAATGTCGCTGACGGACTGACAGGCAGACGACTCCAGTGAACGCCTGAGGTTCTAGAAACCCGCAGAAAATGACAGTGTAAGCCAAGCATGTAGGTGTTCTACCAACACATGCTGAAGTGCATTCAGTACCCTAACCGACTTGTTGATTTTTCTAACCAAGCCTCTTTCTGTTAGTGATTTAGCGTTCTTTTTAAAAGCATAATTTTGTTCTCTTATATATAAAAAATGATTGCATACCTAAGTTTCCAAATACATAACAATAATATTTTTCTTTTGGATATTCTATTACGCCAAACAAAACTGATAGTAGAAAAATATATTTCTGGTAAAACCGTAGCCATATTCAGGACAGGATTCAGAAGGTAAGGCACTGCCTCCCCGTCTTTGTCAGGGTTTGAATTCCATCCAGTTTTGAGGCTTAATAGCCCTTGTCCATTTCTAGTCTCACTATACTTTTAAAGTAACTTAAGCGTTCATTTTAGTTTAAATCTCAAAACTTTTTCAGAATGGATTTTAGTAATTAGCTAATGTAGGACAATTTACTTGTATTTTTTTTTATTTCTATAATTTTATTTTTTATTGAAGTACACCTGATTAACAATTGCGCCAATCTGCTTGCATTTTATTCTTTCATTCGTTACCTGAAACCATGCCCAAATGCTTGCTCAGCATTTATGATTTTTTTTCCTCCGAGGATAATTGGAAACTTCCAGGATCCTTCCCCCTAAAGAGGCAGTTCACAGATTTTGGTGTTTAGCTGTTTTCTCTTTGGCCTCGTGTGTTCTCTTTTTTTTTCTCCTTCTAGCGTACGCTAGGCTGACCTAGAGGCCCTGTGGTCGAGGCAGAGGCGTTCAGCGAGGACTGTACCAAGTTGAACAGTTACAGCTTTGCCCTCCGTGACCTTGTCAACCTCCGGCGCGCGGTGGGCGGGTGTTGATGACGTCGCGGCCCAGATGCTCCGGCCAGGGAGATGGTTAATCAGTTACCTCCCCCGAGCCTCGCGGGTACGTGTGGGTGGGGCGCGGATGGAGAGAGTTTGGATGTCACACCAGCATCGGGGATCCACGTTTCTGCCCATGGGGAAAATCTCTTTTCAGCCCGGCCCCCAGTTCTGCTCAAGGAGGAAATAAAATTCCCTCCCCTCTGCGCAGCTGGACAGCTTCAGAGAGGGGGCAGCAGGCTGATGAGAGCCTGGTGTGAACAGGAAGCCATTCCGCCGGCCCTGGAAACAGGGGAAGGAATTCTCCCGTCTTTCCCAAGAGTATCAACGTATGGGAGATTTTCCTCCCCAAAGTAAGCTGCCCTAAATTGAACTAAGAAACCTACCTCCCAGGGAGAACCCTGGGGCCGGCTCCCGTAGAGAGGCCAGGAGAATTTGGATAATTTGGGCAGAAGAACCCACGCAATGATGGGGATATTCTGTTGCACACCTGGCCAAGATTTTTACGAGAGTGAAGAGGGATTGGAAATTAATATATTTGTAGTCATATATCAACCAGATATTGTAAAATGCTTGTGGTTCTTATTCGGCAGGGTCGGTTCAATCATTACCACGTCAGTTACTCTTGTTATCTTTATAAAGCTCTGATGTAAAGAACTCCTACCATGTCGTTATAGATATGTGTTGGGGCTGGCAAAACTCCCACATCACTGTGAGTAACTAGTAGGCTGTTTTTCATTCTGTTTACCTCAGTGCTACAACTAACACCTGCAATAACAAATACAGTCAATGAATGATGACATGGGTAGAAAATGACCAGCAAATGGGTAAAGTAAATTCCAGTAAACTGACAATATATTCCCATTTAGTTACTTGCACTTTTCACATCTCCATTCCTTCTATTTACTTTGCGAAGAGAAAAGCCCTTTGAACCCAAACATTTATTGACCCCAGAACCAGACAAGTCACAGAAGAGGCCAGAGGGAAGGCAACTCTCTCAGCATCTATTTCTAGCGTGAGTAGAATTGCAGGGAGTAACCACGCAGGAGCAGTTAAGCAAAATTGGCAGTTTTCCCCACACAGCTAAAAGATTGGACTCAGAAAACACCCTCATACAGCCAGCCATTCAAAACATAAGTACAATATATTTACCAAATTGAATGTGAGTGATTTTCGAATTGTTCTCACTGCTGTTCCCTCTTGTAGATTCTTGTTAATTACCTTAAATGCATTTATGCATTTTGATTAAATAAAAAGGAGGAGGGAAGAGGTAGGTTGTGAAATGAACAGAAATAGAGGCACCTATCCTGAAAGTATCCTAATACTCCGAGAACTTTTTTCAGAGGAAGATGAGATTAAATTAAACCAGGAAGAAAAATAAAATAAAATAAATTAAACCAGGAAGGGTTCCCGTGCTTAGGTTAATTTATACTACGTCCTTTATTTGCTAAGATACATTTGGGATGGGAAAAATTTCCCCTATTTATATATAATCAATTTATTGACACTTCTTTTATCTGTTTTCTAACTTTTAGAAGTGTGGGCAGAAACATGTTTTTACTGATTAGAAAATTAAAAATTAATTTTAATTTCTAAGAAAGTGGAGGATTTGAGAGTACCTACAAAGTGAAGTTCATGGTTGTAAAACTTGGATTTCAGAGTGTTGTTTGAAAGGCAAGTAGTATTTATACGTACTCGTGTGTACATCACTTTATAATAATCACCATCTCTCTGGACCAGCTCTTAACCTCAATATTACACTGCTTTGGGGAAACATCACACTTTTTATACCCAAGAAACTTAAGTTTATTCCAAAAAATAGTAGATAGGTTTTGAAACCCTCAAAGTACTTGTTCTGCATAGAAACTAAAAGGAACTCTGTTGTTTGAGAAATTGTGGTGGATTAAAGATGACTGCAAATTCGTCGTCACCACCTCCCCTCCCTCAAAGGAAGAATTTATTTCCCCTCCTTTTGATTATGGGCTGACTCTGGGACTACTTAATTAGTAGAAGGTGGCACAGGGATGGTGTGCCAGGCCTAGGCCTAGGTCTTCAGAAGACCTGGAGGTTTCCATTCTCTGTTCCTTTTGGGAGCCCCAAACTCCCACACAGAGAGACCACACCCCTTGCGTGGAGAGGGAGGACAGTCAGCCAGCTGACCTCCCGCGGTGAGGGCGGGCCTCCACATGCCTCCAGTTCCAGCCATCCTTTGGAAGACTCCCAAGGAGACCAGCAGAACTGCCAGTTGAGTTGTCAACCCACAGTATCTAGAAAGCAAACAAAGGGGTTGCCATTTTAAGTCACTAAGTTTGGGGTAATTTGTTCCATAGCAAGAAATAACCAAAATAGAAAGCAAGCCATTCACTGTCACCTATAACTCTTGGTTAATAGGGCATGGCTTTGCCTTATAGGAAAGACAGCTAGACTTGCTCTCTAGATGGAGTTCTGGCTGATGATTTGTTGTGAGTTGCAGAGGGCTCAGGCAACAACAGTTCCCGTAGTTAAGGAGGGTGTGGAGACAGGGTCAGAAAAGATGGTGCAGAGTGGGGAGTAGGGGGCAAGGGATGACCTTCTGGGCCTGGGATTCTGGTGGCAGACATGAGGAACCAAATAAATGCTGTAAATAAAACCAATGACCAGGGCAGAGTGTAAGAGGTGGGGGGATGGGGCTGAATGATAAAACTCAATGCATGATTATTTACATAAAAAGTTTATTCGGGGCAGGGGAGAGATAACTTAGTTAGGAGTTTGGGATTAACATATTCACACTACTATATATAAAATAGGTAAACAGCAAGGACCTACTGTATAGCACAGGGAACTATATTCAATATCTTGTAATAACCTATAATGGAAAAGAATCTGAAAAAGAATATATGTATATAACTGAATCACTTTGCTGCACACTTGAAACTAATACAACATTGTAAATTAACTATACTTCATTAAAAAAAGTTTATTCATATGCTACATAAAATTATCTACCCCTCTACACTTTTGGAAATGCTGCCTAGAAATAACACCCTTTTTATACCTCATGGCTCCTTCTGAAGAATTTCTTCATGAGAAAGTAAATACATAGGGATTTTCTCATTTTTTAAAAAACTGAGATATGTTTTCTTACATAATGAAACCCAGATCTTTCTTCATTGTTCCATGTGACAATCACACTCAGCCCCATCGACACAATTACACAGACACATTCACGCAATGAGAAGCACAACACACTCACACACACACACACATACACACACGCATGCACATTCCCAGACACATATTCTTAAATAGGATGTTTTTTAAATTGGCAAACGTGAAGAAAATTTTTCAACTTTTATACTTAACAAAATTCCTAAAATTAGAGGAGTCAATTTGATATCAACTTTGGCATCTTTGAGGGAAATAAGTTTATTCATATTTTCAAATATGTAAGCATAAAACTATAATTTTAAAAAACATATATCATCTTTGATTTGCATAACTGCCTTAGCATTTAACTATTAAGAGATTTCATGGTTAGTCTTTTTAATTTTTATTTTATTTTAAAAATTTATTTTTGGCTGCGTGTGGGCTTTCTCTAGTTGGGGCGAGCAGGGGCTACTCTTCATTACAGTGCGCGGGCTTCTCACTGCGGTGGCTTCTCTTGTTGCGCAGCACGGGCTCTAGGCGCGCGAACTTCAGTAGTTGTGGCACACGGGCTCAGTAGCTGTGGCTCGCGGGCTCTAGAGAGCAGGCTCACTAGTTGTGGCACACGGGCTTAGTTGCTCCAAGGCATGTGGGATCTTCCCAGACACGGGGATTGAACCCGTGTCCCCTGCATTGGCAGGTGGATTCTTAACCACTGCGCCACCAGGGAAGTCCCAGCTAGCCTTTTTTAAAAAATCGAAATAAAAGTAGGCTCATTGGATAAAATAAAGCTTTTCTTGATTTCATCCAGTTTGCCCATCTCTTGAAGCCTTGGATTATGGACATGTGAGCGTGTTATTTTGCCTGAGACCTATTTCTTTGAGTCACAATGTCTTCGTTTATAAAATGGATATTTACCTGCTTCAGAACAGGATCCTTGCCATGAGATAATCCATGTTTAAGAGCTTCATAAGCTGCAGAGGAGAATAACTTGGCTGTGTCTTAAAGATTTAACATACAAAGTTTCATTTCATAATTTAAAAAATAATGTATTGTTGAGACTGTTTCTTCCCTTACACAGTGGATTACAAGAGCATTTTCTTAAAATTCTTAGTAGTTCATTATTTGGGCTGTTTTTTAAAAAAATACCTGGATTTTTAAAAATTGCATTTAGTCTGAATACTATCTAACCCTTTTGTGTTTTATTATGTGATGAATTTCTCCTGTTCTTTTTAGATATTTATCATGGAATTGTGGGATTTTAGAGCTGTGAGCAGTCATGGCAGTCACTTAGTTCTTTTTTTTTTCTTAAATTTATTTATTTATCTATTTATATTTATTTTTATTTATTGGCTGTGTTGCATCTTCATTGCTGTGTGCGGGCTTTCTCTAGTTGTGGTGAGCAGGGGCTACTCTCTGTTGTGGTGCCCGGGCTTCTCATTGCACTGGCTTCTCTTGTTGGGGAGCATGGGCTCTAGGAGCCCCGGCTTCAGTAGTTGCAGCACGTGGGCTCAGTAGTTGTGGCTCACAAGCTCTAGAGCACAGGCTGAGTAATTGTGGCGCACGGGCTTAGTTGCTCTGCGGCATGTGGGATCTTCCTGGACCAGGGCTCGAACCTGTGTCCCCTGCATTGGCAGGCAGATTCTTAACCACTGCGCCACCAGGGAAGTCCCAGTCACTTAGTTCTTATCCAACCATTTCATTTGGTAATGGTGACCCAGAGAGAGTCATTTTTGCATGTGATTTCTCCAAAAGATCCCATTTCTATGATGCAGCAGCTCTTTTAGCAAGGGTACATTGTGCCTTAGAGGTGAGCCACAATCCAGACACCATCACGGGGCTTTTTTGCTAGCACCCCCTCTCCAGAATGCAGAAAAACTTAGACGAACACCACCCGCTGGGACCTGGTCATCCAAAGTCCTGCCCTTCGAAACATCTGTATGATGGCATGCACGTGCCAGAGTGAGCCCATCACTAAAGGTTGCCCACTCTGAGCCGAGATGTAGCGTGGTGGTGAGATTCCTGCTCTTCCTTATTTTACTCTGTGTCTTGGTCCCTGATACACTTGGGTAGAAGGCAGCATGTTACAGCTGAAAAACCCCTGTACAGAGAGTTCTGCCACAGATGAGGCGTGTGACCCCAGGCAAGGCACTTAACATCTTTAGTTCTTAATGGACTGGATTAGATGATCTCTAAGATAAATGAGAGAAAAACAACAGATGCTTAATTTAATCCTAAAAAAGACTAATTTTTGTTTTCACTTTTGTTTTTAAAAGAAGATACTGTACTTGATTGCATTGCAATAATTCAGCCTTCCTTCCTGCCCCTTAAGCCGGAAGCAAAAAGAATGGGTGGGGGCAGGATTTATGGAAGAACGTGTTCTATCCCACGGCCGGATGAAAGAATTGTGAAGTTGGGGCTGCGGAAAGCAGAGAACACATTTATCATTATTTTTAAAATAATGGGAATGAATAGCAGTTAACATGGCACAAGGAAAAAAACATATTTTTGAGAATCTGGAAGTCAAGATATGAGGAGTTAAAACATGATGTGGAAAGCCACAGGGGTTCTGTAGGAGACCGCCTTTCTAGCTCATCTCAAACCCCTTTCTCAGAGAGGGATCTTTCTTCCTATTTAAAATCAACATCCTCAACTCCAGATGATTGCCTCAAAGGTGAACACTTGACTGAGTTGGATCAGTCTCATTTTTGACCTTGTATTTGGAAATGAGATTCAGTGAGTAGCATTTCTGGAACTAAGGTGATATAAATTAAGCTTTTCTCAAAGTAACTGCTCAATCTTGGTTAAGTATTGAAGGTGTAAATAAGTAGTACAAGTCTTTTATTCCTCTGCATGGTGATATAACTCCCTGAGAGCCAGATGTTAAAAGTTGATCTCATAGTTTTTTAGAAGTGTAGGAAAATTGAATGTCTCAAGTTAACACCTAAAAGCTACATTGCTTTATGACACTTTTAAAAATAATAAAGGACTGATGACTCCAAAAAAAATTAAGCTTTTCTCTGACCTCACTGATCATATGTCCAGAGGAGCAGCAAAACTGGTCTGCAGAGGTGAAAAGGTAACGGCTCATGAAGAGAAATAGAGACAAAAGGCAGAAATGGGGAAGGCATTCTGTCTCACTTCTGATGACTTTTGGGTTTGGGACCAACTCCTTTCTGGGCCAGGGTGCACCTGCCCTTGGGCGCCATGAAATATGCTTATGGCCCTGAATCCCTACAGTAAACTCCCTGGGTAAACATTGTTAAGGCATCATATAAAAAGGGGCGAGAACATTCCTGTCTAGTTTAGGCTAATGGGGAAGATCAGTAAAGATAAAACATGTCTTTGGTCTGGAAGTTTGGTTCTTAGGCAGCAGAGGAAATGGTGAATCCCAGCAAAATCGAAACTGTCAGCTTCACAGGGCCTTTGCACAAGCTGCCCCGCACCTCCACCCCCATCTCTCCTCCTCCCCAGCACTCCTCAAGGTTGGCACCTTCTTAACTAACAGGCTGCTAAAAAGTCACCACCTCAGGCCTTTCCTCCTCTATCCCGGTCCTTCTATCCCTGATTTTCCCTCAGACCATAAAGAAATACACTAATGATTTCCAAATTAGCAAATTCCACAAAATGAGGCTCCTTCAATTAGACTTAACAGTAACAGTATTAACATTGTCCTCCATCTTTATTTCAAGTTTCAACTAGTCAATTAGCTAAGAATTTTTCTCTCCCATTCTCCTTCAATTTACCTCCCAAGCAATAATCACCCTCTCAGTTCTACTAGGCCAAAACTTTTGGTTCAAAACTGAAAATTATAGTCAGTCTCCTGGATATTTCTAAGCATGTCTGGATGCCCAAGCGATAACCTCTGATTTCTACACAATTCTAGGTAAAAGAGACGGTATTATCTAAAACTTCTCTCCACAAGGAAAACCAGCAACACCCCCAGCTCTGAGGCTTCTTCCAGTGACACTGAGTAACACAAAGTAGAAGACGGGGAGCTTTAAATAGCTGAAAACTTCTTGTCCATGTGCACTTTTCCTTGGGAGTCTCCACCTCTACCCCCCACTCACTAATCACTGGGATGGAAGGATGAAGAGGGAGAAGGGACAGGGGATTCCACCTTTGCCATCTGTGGTTCGGGTGACCTGGGGTCCGTCATTTGGTCTCTCCAGTCCTCAGACCCCTCACCTGTACAATGGGTGCAGTAATAATACAGTGGGTAAGAGGGCCTTATAGGGCCAATATAAGGATTGCAGATAATATGCGTAACTTTATTGCCCAGCATCTTGCACACAAAAAAGTGTCAGCTGTTCTTCTTTTTATCCAAGCAGAGAAGCCCAGTTGGACACCTCAGTCTGTCACTCTTGTCCCCGTTCAGGCTCCTCTGCTAGCGTAGCCCTCATCCCAAGTCTTGTCTTCTGCCCCTGGACATTATTACAGCTTCCACTAAATAATGTGTCCTGCCCAATAAAGTTGTTTTCTAGTGTGGCAGAGTCTCATTTTATAAGGCTTTTCCCCCTTTTCCTCATGGTAATGAGGTCCAGATATAGTGTTGCTGCTTTAATTTTTATAAGAAGATATATTGCTTCCTTTCTATGTAAATAGCACATGTGTTTAGAATTATTTGGTGATCAATACTAATTAGGTATTCTGTTCAGTGGATGCTTAATGCTTTAATTCTGGACTTTCATCCTGTTACTTTGAATTGGTTAACCCAAACTCTATATTGATTAAATTGTCCTCTTTTTGTTTGACCTCCTTAACAAGGGGGGAAAAAAATCATTCAGTTGCATTCTTTTAAATTTCAGACCTAAAAATCAGCTGTGGGTATAAAAGAAAAAGCAAGGCATGCAACAACATTATGGCAAAATGTTGCCTATAAATTCAATTAAAATGAATTCTGTTGAGACAAACACTAGTATCCTGTGAAAAATTCTTGTCATCTCTCCTTCTCTCCCTCCCCCATCCCTTCAATCTTATTTTCTAATAAATCTTATTCAGACTTGAGACCCTACTGGGAAATTTCACTTTTGGTTTTGGGAAATGTCAGCTACCAGTGGTGGGAATATCAGAATATTTAAGCAAAGAGAAAATAATCTCTTCTCTCTCATATGTATTAAAAATAGTCACAGGGTATTTTCCCCCCCTAAATTCTGTAAAAGAAAAACAAAAATCACCCTGGACTAAAGTTAATGAGAGGGTGTTTTCCTAAGGGGAAAATCTTTTTAGAAAATTAAAAGAAACAAAAAGATTTGAAATTGCAGTCACTCAGCAGAAGGACAGGATTGGCCCGCAGCATTTGCTCGGGCAGAGCACAGTGGCCCCCTTTCTTCCCTCACTCTTGAGTCCTTGGGACAGTCACACAGGCCATCAGGGAAAATGGCTCTGGCTACAACCAAACATCCTTTTTTCCCTTCAGTTTTCAGTGGGAGAAAGAAGGAAGAGTAAGTCCCATCCTCTGAAACTTCCTGGGGGCCTGGCCTCTTGGGAAGGCATCTCACCTCACCCCCAGTGAGTCAACTGAAATTCCAGTTTGACTTCTAAGCCAAGCCCCAAAAGAAGCTCTTCCGTCTAGTTAGCCTAAAAAATGGACCTTAGCCTCCTTAGTTCTCACTTCATCCCCCATCCCCCTTCCATTCTGAGCCTTGCCCATTTTTAGCATCTAGCATTGCTGACTCTGCACAGGAAAAAGTCAGGCCCTTGCTTACTTTTGAGGCAAATGTTTCACTTTTGTTTCTTCCATACGCCTTTCCTTTCCTTTTCCTCCTTTCTTTCCCTAGCTGAGTCAAGTGAAGACTGTAGGACTGATTCTGACAGAAGAAAAGAAAAGATGCAGAGGCAAAACAGTTTAAGGGTGGGTTTAGTCTCATTATCTATTGACAGAGGCCAAATTCAGCAGAAAACTCTCAACCCGCACTTGACTTTGAATGTGCAAACAAACATCAAGTGATGTTTAGTCCATTCCTCCTAATTTGCAGGTGCCTAAGAATTTAAGGTTGTTGTCAAACCTTACATAGAAAATAAAGGAACAAGTCAAAGTATAAGCAACAGGACAACACCAAACATGGGGACTCTTGCATCCAGGTTCTGGGTAAAGAAAGGGACTCGAGGCAAGGGTAATCAAAATAAAACCACCTGTGTGGTCTACAGACCCTTAAATTTTACTGGCTTCCATGGTTGTCACCTTTCCAGCCCCCAGCCACAGACTCAAACTGGAAATACCAGGGGGCATTCCTGATTCAAAATTCATTTCCTTTGTCAGATGCCTACTCCCCTGAATAGAAAAGTAAGTGAAAACGAGGCTATAACCAGGAATCTCTCCTTAGCTCTGGAAGATATTGAAGAACTTGCTGCTAAAGCAGTAGCTGCCCAATAAATATCCTGAGACTCTCTGGCCAAAGTTGTTCTTGATGATAGGATAGCCCTTGATTATCTTTTAGCTGAGCAAGGAGATAACTATCTGTGATGTGGCCAGCACCACTTGCTACACTTAAATGAACACTTCTGGGGAAGTTGAGACTCAGCTACATAAAGTCACTGAACAAGCCACTTGGTTCAAGAATTTTACTCCTTCAGCAGACTCTTCCTCTGATCTACTTGATTTAAGTTGTTTTGGGTCGTGGGGACCATGCCTTCAGGGTGCCCTCCAATCGCTGGGTATTATTCTGCTTATAGTCAGAATTATAGTCATGATTGTCTCTCTGGTTTGCTGTGTTCTCTCAAAAGCTTTATCTGCATGCATGTAGTCACTGGTGACCAGACAAATGATCTCCCTTTGCCTAGAATGCCAAAAATGGGATGAAGAAAACAGTCAACTACGAGACCAAGATGTTGATATTCCAACCTTTGTTTTCCAGTCAGCGATCCAACCTGACTCCGACATCAACAAGAAGCAGTAGCTCAGAGTGGCACCTAATACCTTAAACTTTGAGTGCAACTGAGAGTACTGATCAAAAGGGGGAAATGATAAAGTTAATTTGAATATTGGCACCCACAAAATGGAAGCCACCTCAGTGGCCCAGCCGATGTCACAAATCTAAACTTAAGTCAGCCTGCACTTATGGGAAACCCCTGTCAAGGAAACCTAACGTACACCAATCATAATCCTCCAACTCAGCTTTAGCTAGCTTACCTTACCATAGAAAACAGCACCTGCTGGCTTTCTAAGGAAATCCCTGACTTCCTAACTAATCATGCCCTCTTTCCATGTTGCCTCTTTCTAAGTCTCTATAAAACTCCCTCTGGACCCAAATCCTAGAGAGCTGTACTCCTCTGCTTGTGAGGCACGGTACTCCGCAATTCGTGGATTATTTTCTCTTGAATAAAGGACATCAAACTCTTTAACTTAAAAAAAAAAAAAGTATAAGCAACAGGATGTAAACAAGTAAAAAAAATATGGTTTATCATTGAATTCAGAATATATATTTTCAAATATTGCCACAATTCTAAGTGTTCATGTGAAATTACACTAGCAATTTGTGCTCAGTAGATTTGGGTCTGGCAAGTTGCTGCTTTTAATATTTCTGAAGTTTACAATATTGTACCAAGATTTATTATAGGGGTGCTTTAAAAAATACGAAAATAATGACTTGTGAATTTACATGTCTACCTAGTGCCAGAAAAACTGGATGAAATTGAGAAATTCAGTTAATCTATAATTATATTGATCCATAGTTATATTCAGTATTATTTTAGGTGAGATGCAAGGGAAGTCCCACCTTTGTGGAGTGTGTGGTCAGGGAACAAAATGCTCAGTGATGGCTGGTTTTGGGGATCTTCATCCCAAACTTTCTGACTACAGTTGTCAGGATCTGGGCATGTTTTATGCCCTCTCTAAGCCTCAGTTTCTTCATCTATAAAATGGGATAATATTAATATTCACTTCTACGTTTAAGAATATTAAATAAAATGCTAATATCTATAAATTGCTAATATCTATAAATTGCTGAGAATAATGTCTGGAATGCAGAGAGCCCTTAAAAAAATATTACATACCAAATAGCTG
The DNA here is from genome assembly GCF_949987535.1 of Balaenoptera acutorostrata. NCBI lineage: Eukaryota > Metazoa > Chordata > Mammalia > Artiodactyla > Balaenopteridae > Balaenoptera > Balaenoptera acutorostrata. The sequence continues at coordinate 58,632,618 of NC_080080.1, read as the reverse complement.
GGAAGCAAAGACTACAAGTCATTCATTTTATGTCAAAATAAGTGAACATTTAGAGTTTTATAGACATAGTTGGATGTTTGTCTACATTTTCATCTTTTCTCTTTGGTTAAAGATAAGAGTTGAAACCAGATGGGATATCGCACAATTACAAACCTACAAGTTTTCCTGTTTCTTTTAGTTTGATACCTAATTTGGGAATACGTGGGTAGAAGAAACCAAAAAGTATTCCTTTGAGTAATACCTGAAAGCAGGAGTTAAGATTAGGGTTTTCAGAACAAACAACAAAACCAAAACCCTGGCTATGTACGCAGAAAGTGGTCTTTAAGGCTTGACAGGATTCTTTGACTTTTGCTTTATGAAACATGGACAATTTTACATTTGATTGGTGAATTTTCTGCTGGGTTTTTTTTTTTTCTTTCTTAAACCATGTTCCCTGACTGCAAGCTAAACCTATTTATGGTGAGCACTGTTTTTTCAATTAGGTTTATTTTCATTTTCCCATAGGCCATGTTAGCTGAGAACGTCCCAAAGTTTATTTTTCTTTCCTTTACTTTGTATAATGGTTTTAAAATAAAATATACACCACTTATATCTATTGATTTTCTTTTGAAATACTAAGTCTGAATTTTTTTCTTTTTTACACATTTTAACGTCCCGTCATGAGAGCTATTCAAAAATGCTTTTCAGATGTAACGTTAGTCCATTTTTATGCTCAACTCTTCCAGAGCAAGGATCAAATCCGTTCCGCCAACTTTGTGAAATGTCTTGTACAAGCTGGTGCTCAGCAAAGAGTACTTAAGAATGGTGATGTGTTTTGTGTGACTTGGCTTTTCCCAAAACTTTTCAGCTGGATGTAAGAATTCCATCCAGACTGTCAATTTCCCAAGCTTAATACTGGCAAGATACTTTCTCCAAGAGTCCCCTCCTTTTGGGGAGGGGAGGCGGTAGGGAGGAAAGGGGAGTGGACTCAAAACAAAGCTCCACATCACCTTTCTAATAGTATTGGGGACGAGGGTTTGCACATCCCCGGAAAACTGCGGGCTGCTCTGGGGCAGGGGAGGCGGCTCTCGGGGCTGGGAAGGTCGGCGTAGCTGGAGAGGGACCCTCTAGCCGAGGGGGAGGGGGAGAGCCCTCGGGCGCTACTGGGGCGCTTCCCCGGGCTGGGGTGGGCGGACCCCAGGCTCTCCAAGCTCCTCCCCGCGCGGCCTCCGGCCCTCGAGTCTCTCCCCGCCCGCGCCAGCCCTCGGCCGCCGGCTCCCGCCCCTCCTCCCGCCCCGAGGCTTGGGGGCAGGAATTCGGCCGCCGCGCTCCCCGGGGCACCGTGCCCTGGAGGGCTGGGCCGGGCGGCTGGGCTGCACCCTCCTCCCCTGCTCGGGCTCTGCTCTTCCCCTCCCAGGTTCCGGCTGCCCCCCGCCCGTCCTCCCCCTCCCAGCTCTCTCCCCTCCCCTTCTCTGCTGATCCCGGCTTCTCCCGTTCCCCTCCTCCCCGCACGCTTTCTCCCTGCCCACCACCCACGCTCCTGCTCCCTTCCTTCTTTCCTCCCTTCTGCCCCTTCTTCCTCCTCACCTCTCTTCCTTGCTCCCGTTCCCCTCCTTTCTTCTCCCAGCTCCTCCAGGTCTCCTTCCTCTCCCACAGCCTTCTCTCCTGCCCGCCCCCTCTTCCTACTGTGCTCCTCCCGTGCGCCCCTTCTCCCGGCTCCCTTCCCTCCTTCCTCCTCTGTTCCTTCCTTGAACCTCTCCTCCCTCCTCTCTCTCCCCCCTCCCCCCTGCTCTCCTCCTTCCTTCCCAGCTCCTCTTCCCGGTCCGCGGAGCTCCCACGCCGTTGCTATGGAGGCGCCCGCGGCTGCTCGCCGCCCGCCGTGAGCTGCCCTGGGGCCCCGGGGACGGAGCAGGGACTCTGCCCGAGGCTCTGGCGCCTCGCCCCCTTGGGGCCCGGGAACAAAGCGCGCCCTCCCCCATCTCAGGAGTGCACTGTGAGACCTTCAGGCGCCCCAGGCCCGGAGGTTTAAGACCTCCGCGAATCTGCTGGCCCCCCAGTCTCTGTGGACCGGACCCCAGGGGTCGGGGTGACAGCTGCGCGCTACCGAGCTACCTTGTGGCCCCCGAAGATCACTCTCGCTCTCCCCATCCCCACCCCCATCCCAGAGGTATCACTGGGGCCGGGGGACGGCCAGATGGCCCCATTTAAAGGACTGCCCCCTTTTGTTGGGGGGCCTAAGCATCGTCCAGGCCAATTTACATGGGAAAATGGGGTTTGTGTCCCCAATTCAGTGCAGTGCCCCGACAGCTGGTGGTTCAGTCATCATGTCAGGACCCCACAGCGTGATGTTTAAATTGGCTTTATATGTGCAGATGTGTGCGTGTGAATAGCAATTGATTGGGAACCGGTAGCTATTAGGTACGGCTTGGAGAAACTCAGAGTTCACAGAGGAAGTTTTATCAGCCTGGTCGCAGCATAAGATCGTAGAATGGAAAAGTCTTGCTAAAGACTTCTGATGCTCTCTTACAGAACTCACAGTTTATCACTTTGTCCGGAAATCTAAAAAGCCAAATAGTTCGGATCTGAGGAGGATTTTGAAATAGTTACTATTTACATTTTGGCTGTTCCTTGTCAAAGTTGTAAGGCTGAATGTAAGAAGACATAAGGAGGACCAGGACTTTAAAAAATTATCAATGAAAGATCTAATCTAATTCATTTTATTAAACTACTTTAACTCAGTTGGTTTGTGCCCAGTGCTATAGCCTGTAGCAGGCTGCAAGTTTTCATTAGTTTGGAATCAGTAGCTTAAACATGTGTACTTAAATGATAGAGTGTTAGAACAGGGAGGAACTTCTTCAGTTCTTATTTTACTAGTGAGGAATTTGAATCTCAGAGAGGTCAAGTGATTTTCCAAAGATCATACAGCTTTTGGAATATGATGTCAACTGTTCAAATCCGTAAAAGACGAAGGAGAGGGAAACTTTAAGACAGTAGATTTAGGAGCCTTTGAAAAATACCTTAATCAAGATGCTCTCAAACCTTTCCACCAGTCCACTGGAGCCACCAACAGGTAACTCCCTAGAAGACAAGGCATGGAGAGGAATTCTTTTCCTCCTTCTTTATACATTCATCAACTTTAGCTCAAGTCTGTATTGGAGCCAATTCTAGCCACTAGAATCTTCTTGAACCCTGAACTGGAACTTGTGACTTTTTTTTCCGTTAGAACACTCATTTTGTGATGCGATGGAAGATGGAAAAGGCATGGTTAGGATTTGTATGAAATGGGAAATCAAAGCTGGGCTGGAACCCTCTGGTCTCATTTTTCAGGCAGGAGGACATAGTGACTAGTGGAACCCAAGTTCACCTTGCTAGAAGGTAGGGTGGCTACTTTGTAAAGTCTTTGATTTCCACAAAACAACGACACTGGTTACTTTCAAAACCATTGAAAAGAATCCTTGAAACGTGGTCTCCTTACTTCAAAGAGTGTGTTGGAGGAGTTCTATCGGCTAAACTTGCCAATAGACTTCTTTTTTTTTAAATTTTTTTTAAAGGTACTTAAAAAATATTTAATTTATTTATTTTTGGCTGTGTTGGGTCTTTGTTGCTGTGCGCGGGCTTTCTCTAGTTGCAGTGAGTGGGGGCTTCTGTTTGTTGTGGTGCTCGGGCTTCTCATTGTGGTGGCTTCTCTTGTTTCAGAGCATGGGCTCTAGGCACCCGGGCTTCAGGAATTGTGGCTCACAGGCTCTGGAGCGCAGGCTCAGTAGTTGTGGTGCACGGGCTTAGTTGCTCCGCGGCATGTGGGATCTTCCTGGACCAGGGCTCGAACCCTTGTCCCCTGCATTGGCAGGTGGATTCTTAACCACTGCACCACCAGGGAAGACCACCAATAGACTTCTATTGGCTAAAACCTCTACCTTTAAACCTGAAGTGACTTTGTGAAAAATTAGGAAAGAGTGCTTCTAGGGAAGATTTTAGTGGAGCTGTAGGATGCCACATAAAAAGAGAATATGCATTCACGCACTGCACTTTAAACATGAGAAAGAGCAAGATTGTACACCTGGGTTGGAACTGGAAATGGGTGTTAATTTCTGCTCTGCTTCTCCTATCAGAACAAGGTAGCAATATTTTTTCTGCCTCCCCTTTACTTGGGCCCAAGTTGTACTAGGATGAGAGTGTATGTGATGAGGATGTTAGGTAATGAACATAAGAACCTCTCAATTCTTAGAAAGAGAGTGTGTTTAGAATTACTAATACTGTGTTATATTTAAAAATTAACTCTATACAAGGAAATTATTTGAAATTGACTCCCCCACTACTACCACATACATACTCTCTTATCTCTCTTTACTGCTTTATTTTGACCACACTTTAGTACTTGTATTGGTTAGTTATTGAGGTGTAACAAACAGCCCCCAAACTCAACACCAAAGCAACAGTCATTTATTATTATAGCTCATGCACCTGTGTGTTGGCAGGAGGTCAGCTCCTCTACACTGGTCATGTTGGGTGGCCCTGCTAATGTTGGCTCAGCTTATACATGCATTTAAGGAGCCCCTTAGACTAAGTTTGGCTGAGGAAGCTTAGCTGGAACAGCTCTGTTCCATATCTTTCATCCTTCTCCTGAGACCAGCAGACTAGCTTGGGCATCTTCTTCCCATGGCAATGACAGAGGAGCAAGAAGGGCATGGGAATCATGAAGGGCTCTTGTGGTCTTCACCAGAGTCAGGAGCTGGCACCCTGTCACTTCTACCTCATTCTATTGAGCAAATCAGGTCACATGGCCAGACTCAAAGTCAAGGAGAAGGGAAGAAGCCCAGGTCACTGGAGAGAACATGACGAAGGGAATGGATAGAGGGAGGGTAAAGAATTGGGGCCATGAGTGCAATCAAACACAGTGTTTGGCAACATCTGCCGTATTATACATTTTACTTATATAAAAGTTTGTTTCTCTTCCTGCTAGAGTGTAAGCTCCATATGGGCAGGAATTTTTGTCTGCTTTGTTTATTGGTACATCCTCAATATCCAGAACGGTGGCATATTATAGATGCTTAATAAACATTGGATGAATCATTAAGGAGGATTACATTAATTATTTGGCTTATGTATAAAGCTAAAATTCCCTGGGATAGAATGTAATTTTATTAGTTTTTCCTCATCTTCCGATTTAAAGATCATTGTTCTCATTTGCTCACTATGGAGACTGCTGCCTGTTTGGAATAAACATTATTTCTTAAGCTTTTAAAAAATTTCCAGATTTCAAAATAGTTTGACATTTTTCTAGAACATATAAACAGGTACTACCTAAAAGTCGATTATTAGATGGGCAGAAAATTAGTAGTAGGGAGGGGGGGGATTTTACATATATATATATATTTTTTTAATTAATTAATTTATTTATAGCTGTGTTGGGTCTTTGTTTCTGTGCGAGGGCTTTCTCCAGTTGCGGAGAGCGGGGGCCACTCCTCATCACGGTGCGCGGGCCTCTCACTATCGCGGCCTCTCTTGTTGCGGAGCACAGGCTCCAGACGCGCAGGCTCAGTAGTTGTGGCTCACGGACCGAGTTGCTCCGCGGCATGTGGGATCCTCCCAGACCAGGGCTCGAACCCGCGTCCCCCGCATTGGCAGGCAGATTCTCAACCACTGCGCCACCAGGGAAGCCCGATTTTACATATATTTATGCAGAGAGTATACTGCTTCTTCCAAATGGGAATAATACTAATATAAATGTCAAACTTACAGAATTTGAATCTGAAAAATTATCAAGATCTTTGGATTTGAACTGTTCCAAAATGTGTGGGATACAGGATAGTACCTACCCAAATTACCTTTGTTGGGCTTTTGGGTCCACAGAAATTCAATTATTTCTCTCTCCTCTCCACCCCAGTTTATCCAATCTAGAAGACATAGAGCAAAGGAATTTTCTTAAGGTCATGCTTTAAAGGGGAATTCCTGTGCAATATATTTTTTTATTTCCTTGAAATCTGAATTTACACTGCCACTTTTTGACTGTGACAGGTGATGAGGTAGGAGATAAAGTAGGCATTAATACTTAGTTACATAAAGTAGGCATAATACTTAGTTACATAAAGTTACATAAATACTTAGTTACATAAAGTAGGCATAAATACTTAGTTAATACTTAGTTACATAAAGGGGAGTTTTGCAAATGTCCACACTTAGCAGCAGGCTAATTTGGGATTCCCACGAGAAACCCAAGTCTTGAACACTGGAGTGAGTATCTGAATTTTCATCATGTCAAGTGACTAATTCCACAGACAGGCAGCTTTTAGACCTGAAAGCTTGATTCCAGGTGGATCTATAATTTTGGCTAAGAGAGGAACCTGGAAAGTTAGGGGACTAGAAACATCCTGAATTATAGTCATTTCTTTCTCTGTCTGCCTCACAACCCACCTCTGTCCCCACCCACCATCCCCGTCACTTAATAGAGTCCCCAGAAAATGACTATTGTGAGTTATAAATTTATAATGTTGGGAACATTTCTCAGAAAGTTTTTATTTACAAATTTATATGAGCGCGTTTGCCTTATTATTAGTGAGACCCTAAAAGTATACACTTTGTTTAGTGTAACGTGGGTCTTTTGGGTTGGGAGTTTGGAGATTTAGAGGTTCGGACATTCAGCAAACATTCATCGAGGGGTTCCCGGTGCACCAAATGCAATTAGATGAAGCCCTTGGCCCTGAGAGAGCTCAGAACCTTGGGGAAGATGTGCACATCAATGGGCAATTTCAGCACAGGGGGATAAAGGCTGTGGTTGGGGAAAGTGTGGGGGTGGGAGCTCGATGGAGAGGTCCCTGGGACATCAGGGGAGGCAAAGGAAGCAAACTAATGCTGGTAATTGTGTAATGTTTTCCAATTTGCAGAAGTCCTTTTGCATTCATTTCCCCTCATCCTGGCAGTTTCCCTACCTGCAGGCTCGGGCAGGGTATTATTCCCATGACACCCAGAAGCGGAGACAGCTGAAAGGTATACACTTTGTAAGGGGGCGGAACCTGCCTTCACACTTTGGCCTCCAGGTGCTCTCTTGCAGGGCTGTTTCCATCCTGGTTCTATCTCTGCTCCCTCTCTCTGCCAGGCTTGCATGGTTTCCAGCAGTGTGATCTGGTCCAGGTCTTCCCAGGCCTTCCATCCCTCAAGTGTAAAATGAGGACGCAGTTCAGGATGATTTCTAAGACCTTGTGCCCCTAACAGTCTCTAATTCCAAGAACTGTTGGTTTTGTAGTCAATCTGAGGAAGCTTGATGTGAAAGTCCTATAAAGTTTATTCACGTTTTGCAGAACCCGTTATGGCAGGTTGGTCTTAATTTTTAAAAAATATCTGTTTCAAGATGAAGACCTTGAGGAACTAGGATCCTGCCACTTCTCTATGGTCTCACAGTGTCCTGGCAGGTTCAGCATTCACGCTTCTGGCTCCTGAGTTTCTAATCTCTTATTCCTTTGTGTGAAATGGCTTTCCTTGTACCTCAACTTTTATTTTACTTCCTTTTCTAATGGGTGATGTTTAAAACTCTGTTCTGTTATTAAATGTCCTAAGCGACTTCTTGCTCTAGATGTTTCCAAGTGTGTGTGCATGTGCGCGTGTGTGTACTCCATAATTTGCTCACTGCTAAAAAGAGAGGCTGCAGACTGAAAGTTGGAGAGCCAAACATTTTCTTGCAGACGTATTTTAAAATATTGTTTCATTTATTTTGAACAAGTAACCCTTGACAATGGTACAGATTCCAAAATGACCTGTACAATATTTTTAAAATTTAAGTTGACATCTAACGATTGAGGGATTTCCTATATAAAAATCTGGTTTTATGACTTTTCATGAAAGTCAAATCTGGCAACGTTAGTCCAGATTTCCTATTATGTCAGCAACAAGTCTTACCTCTTTTTGGTAGACTTGTTGGCTTGCCAGACCTCCCCACACCCCCCACTCCCAAGTCCTCACCACTGACAACTCAATAGCCATTTAAATCCCTGGTTGGCTGATTGAGTTGTCAGTGGTGAGGACTTGGGAATGGGGGTGGGAGCCGCAACTAGAGAAAGCCTGTGCGCCGCAACAAAGACCAAACGCAGCCAAAAATAAATAAATAAATAAATAAATGTATAAATCCCTGGTTGGCCCCCTTAGACATTTGTGTTTGAACCTGCTCACCTCAAGTATTTGTGCCTTAGATGTCCCGCTGACACAGAAGGGAGCCTGGTGGATGTGGGGCTGACCAGCTCTGAGACAGCTGACGGCAAGAAGGCGACTTTCCCTGCAGTATTAGGATGAAGGTGGGTGGAGTCAAACAGGAGACACGCAAGGCCTGAGAAGAAAATGCCAATCAGGAGAGAGGCTTAGGATTAACTGGGATATATGTTCTCTGGGCAGCAAACAAGAGCAACAACAAATAAAATGAGGGGCCCAAAGGAGAAAGAAAGAAGAACAACAATAGGGCTCATTGAAGGACAAAATGTATCAATGAGGGCAAACTGAAGAAAGACATGAAATGGTGAACATGAACACATTATTATTATATAATATTATATAATAATATATGATATTATTATATTTGGCCAAACCCCACGGTTTGCAGGATCTCAGTTTCCCAACCAGAGATCGAACCTGGGCCATGGCAGTCAAAGCGTGGAATCCTAACCGCTAGGCCACAGGGAACTCCCCATGAGCAAGTTATTAATTTCCTTGATTCTCATCTGCAAAATGGGGTATCTATCTTAGAGGGCAGTCGATGGGATAAAAGGCAATATAATTAAAGACTGGACTACAGTGCCTGGCCTTTGATAGATGATAGAGGACTGTGTGATAACTCATGAGTCTAGGTGTGGTGGCTTCACTACATGCTCTAGGAAGTAAAAAATACATCATTTTTTTCTGCATAAAATTTTATTTTTTAATTAAACATCTATATTTTGGGGGGGGGTCATTGAAAATGAACTTTTGAATACGGCAGCATTTCTCTTCCCAGTTTCATGTGAGCCTCTGGGTCCCACAGCGGTTATATAGAGCCCACAGAATAGGCACCTACACAGCCAGGGTGACATCTTGAATTTCCAAAGTAAGTGACTTTACCATTCTCCTAACTATGGCAAGGGCTCTGGCTGAGTCCCAAACTGGGTTCAGAGTTTGGCTGTGTGTGCCCCTGGCAGGGGGTGAATACTATTTGAATGGGTTTATTTGATAGCAGCGGATTGTTCACAACTGTTCTGGTTCTCTTCCTTCCAAGCGCATGGTAGGACTGTACTTTCCTGTTGCCTTGAGTTCAGGCACACCCATGACACTTTCTTTGGCTGATGAAACGCATTTAGAGGTGATTTGTGTCACATCAAGAAGCCGCCTGGTCACAGAAGCCATGGGAGCATGTTAAGATGTAGCCTCCGTCAGCTTGGTTTCTCAGGTGAGCAGAGAACTCCCCTGGCAACCTGCACTGAACACACAGGAGGCCCAAGGAATACACTTTTGCCGCTACACCACTGTCAGTTTTGTTTTGTTACTGCTGCATAATATGGCCTATCCTGACTGATAGAGTTGGTATTCTAGAGCCTTTTTTTTTTTTTTAACTGAAGGAGGAGAGAGTTTTTGTCTGTTTCTCTTGCTTCTTTTATGGAGGGAAAAGGAGGGGATGAAAACAAGGGCAGTGGAAAGAGATGGCATTGGCGTGTGTCTGTTCTCCCTCTAAGCCTTTGATCTAGTTGGAAGTCCCATTGGAGAAAGCAGTTGAGCTGGAAGCTGAAAGAACCCTTTTCACGGGGGATTTTCAGAGAATCTTGCTATAAGTTTTCAGACCTGATGACAAAGAGGTGCCCTGAAATCAGGAAAAGGCTATGCTCCCCCCTTCTCCCCAGGACCCAGCAGTGCCACGGCATCTCATAGATTGTGGTTTGGGGAAGGTCTTGACATGGCTCCTCTTTCTCCCACGCAGGGGAGCAGCAAAGGCAGGTATGACATGCTGAAGGGACAGCAGGAGCAGGGAAACAAGGGTAGATTTGTGACTGGACATGCCTGAGATATCACTCTGGAGACTCCCAGAAATAACCAGGGAAGATTTGGGAGGAGCAATAGAATCCTGATGTCACACTGGGGGTGCTAAGAGCCACTGTCATTTGAAATTAATATTAATAGGACCTCATGTGGATATTTAGGCTTGGGAGGTGTGAGGACAGTAAGCCACATAATTAGTCAGCTGCTTTGGTTCAGCTGGGCCTGAGGTCTGGCTGCCCACTTGTTACAGAACACACATATAGATCTTTCTGACTGACCATCAGCTATACGCTCTGTCATTTTTCCACATAAGCTATTTCTTTTAACCATTAAAAAAAATTGAAGTATAGTTGATGTACAATATTATATAAGTTACAGGTGCACGTAGACTACTTTTATCTGGCTATATGGGTCAGTGTATATTTTCTTTAGGGTCAAACTGAATGCATGAAATATTCATTCCTTGAGGAAGAAACCCAAAATGTTTGATATTATTTTTAAAAACACTGTAATTTCTAGACCTAATTACAGGACCAATTTTCCTTTTTCTTTTTTATGGAAAAATTTTCTTTCTAGGCGAGAGTTTGGGAGGCAGTTTGCCCAACTACGTTGACCTTGTCTGTGAAATGTCTTTAAGAAGCCAACATATACTCCTAAGGGAGATTTGATAATGAGTGAAGAGTGTTTTAAAGAAAGAAATAATAGAGAAACTGCTATAGAAGCACAGATATCTGTGAGTCTAAATGACGCAAAAAAAATTAGAGAGAGATTATTTTATTATAACTAAACTTGAATTGGGTTGGGGGAGTTCCATTTTAACACTCTTTACAAATCCACAAATTCAGTCCTACCACCTAGGGGATGTTATTAACAGCTTGCACTCAGGTTATCTGACCCCAGGAGGTGACTTAAGAGGATCGACTGCTCCTCTCTCTCTCTTTTTTATTATCTTTGTCCCTGTCTTTAGGCAGCAGTGAAGAAGTTCCTGCTGACACCTGCAGTTGTGACCCCGGCTTTGAGAATCCATTAATTCTTCTCCATCTGCTTGTATCAGTGGTTTAGGCAACCCTGGGCGTCACGGTCTTGTGCACAGCAGAGCCATCTTCCTCTTGAAATATAGCGTAAAAATCTGGGACAACATCAACATGGAAAATAGCACTTATAGGCAAGGGGAGATTGTTATATTTGTCAATAAAGTCACCTTTCTTTCCAATATTATAACTTAAAATTTATAAAGGTCTTTTAAATAAATGGAAACAATTTTTCACCCCCCAAATGGTGGAGTCCTGAGTCTTGCTCAAGGTCACCAATTAGAAGCAGAAACGGAATTCAAACTCAGGACTTCATGCTCCTTGACCATCCCTCTCTTCCCTTCATTTGGGGGACATTGTTAAATGATTAAGGGGTGACATTTTCTACAATACTTTTATGCTTCAACATTGTTATTTTGCTTCTATAGAAAGGATTAAAGAAAAAAATATTTCTGTTTTGATGTAAAGTACGATGGCGTGCTACCAGTGCATGAACTGCTACGTTTCCCTGGATAATAGCTCTGTTTCTTATATTGGTAAAGCAAGCCTGTGTAGGTATGAACCACCCTACAAACTTACCCAAAAATCTAGTTACTGAAGAGAGCCTACGTATAAGCAGATCGCTGGGATCTGACAGCTTAGGGTAAAAAATATTGAGAGAAAAGTAAATAGTTGCCTGTATATTACTTAATCCAAATCCTTCCTGATTAGTTCTAAAGAGAATAATAATAATAAACTATCAGCAGCAACCTTACTGAATGACTATTCTGGGGTCAAGCGTGGCACTCAGCCTGATACCGATCTGCTGTCATTTAATGCTCACAATAGCCCCATGACGTCAGTACTATTTTAGCCCCGTTTTACTAGTGAGGAACTGAGGTTTACAGAGCTTGTGCATCTTGTCCAGGTTTTACAGCAAGCAAGCAGCTGGGTGGTATTTAAAACATACCATTGATTTTACTCTTCTACCTGAGGAAACCCCATTTCTAGAAAAAAAAGTTTTTTCCACACACACAAAAAATTCAGCCAACCCAGAAATGAGCTGAAGAAGCCAAGAGACCTATGTAACCGATTTCAGCTTTGCTTATTGGAAACTGGCTTCAATGGAGACTTGTTAACCTTGCCAATTTCCTTGGAAAAATTAATTTGCTTTGCAGCAAAGCTTTTAGGACTGTGTATATTAAATATTACAAGTAAGCTAGATCCAGTCTACCTTTAGCCAGACACAAACTGTACAATTTAGAGGGGAAAAAACCCCAGTAAATTAAGATGAAGCAATGTGAAACATTTTTCATTTAAAGAAAAGGTAGCCACTCAATATAATATTTTTTTCTAGCTACAGGGGCTTGGCCCTTTGGGGATGCTGAAAGGAGAGGAATAATGGGATTGACTGAGGAAAGGGAAAAACAGCAACTTGAAAACGGTTGTGGCAGATTAGATGGCGTTATGATGCCTGTCACGACTTCCTCCTGCCAAAATGAGATTCATTAAAGAAAACTCTTAACTAAATTAAAATTCTCCTTACCAATATCCTCCCCTCCAGATGTGAACAGCAGACTGTGGCCCGGTTGACAACAGGACTGTGGGTAATCAGTGGAAATGTTTCATAACATTCTAATAAGAGGAAGACAAGAAACACCGAGAAATATTTTATTTACTTTTAACCAAAAATGATGAAAACAGCTGACTGACTGACAACTTCTCCTATCAGGAATCCACAAGGAGACGACAAGAGGTTTTCATGAGAGGCAATTGCTCAGCTATGGTCGTTCTGCTCCAGCACGCTGCTGTTGTTTCCTGACTTATGTACAGGATGAAAAGATGGTTTCGAGAGTGGCAGCAAGGAGGAGCGGTTGTCTCGGGGATCATCAGCCCCTTGGGTGAATTTTGTTTTTTTCTAGACCGATCACCAGGGTCATCTGTGCTCTGGGATACAGCAGCAACTCCTCCTGTGGGCATTTCAGCTTATGGAAAATGGTAGAAAACAGAACTGTCCATGTCAAACAAAAATATACTTCCGGTTCTGCTGTTTTATTATTTTTTGAGAGAGCGCTCAAAGGACACATCTGATTATTGGAGCTGCAAAATGATGCAGCCCCTGCCCACTGTGGTGTGTGGGGTTCCGATCCTGGAAGAAGACAGTGTAGGTCATACATCTTGTATTTCATCTTATTCTGAGGGGGAAGTTTAAAGTTCCTCCCTTTGTCACCTAAATCCCAGGGAATAGGAATGTTGATGTGGGTCAGAGTACCATTTATTTGCTTGAATCTTTAAAAAAATCTTTTAAATTAGTTAATCAATGTTTCCTTCTACTTTTATTGTGCTAGAACTGACATAACAGCATTGTATGAGTTTCAGGTGTACAGCATAATGGTTTGACTTACAGACATCATGAAAAGATTACCACAGTAAGTTTAGTGAAGATCCATCATCTCATCTCATTTCATAGAACAAAATTAAAGAAATAGAAAAAAATGTTTTCCATGTAATGGGAACACTCAGGATCTACTCTCTTAACCTTCATATATAACATACAGCAGTGTTAATTACATTTATCATGTTGTACATTACATCCTAAAACTTATTTATCTTATAACTGGAGGTTTGCACCTTTGGACTGCCTTCATCTAGCTCCCCCTCCCCCAACTTCCCCCCCCCTCTGGTAACCACAAATCTGATCTCTGTTTCTGTATTTGTTTGTTTGTTTTTGAAGTATAATTGCCCTACAACACTATGTTAGTTCCTGTTGCACAACGTAGTGATTCAATATTTCTATACATTTCAAATTGATTGACGGTATAAGTTTAGTTACCATCTGTCACCATACAAAGATATTGTATGGTTATTGACTATATTCCCCATACTGTACTTCTCATACCTGTGACTCATTTATTTTGCAACTGGAAGTTTGTACCTCTTAATCTCCCTCACCTCTTTCTTTTCTCCCTCCCCTCCCCTCCCCTCTGGCAACCCCTTGTTTTTTCCCTGTATCTATGAGTCTGTTTTTTATTTGTTTTGCTTTGTTTGTTTTGTTTTTTAGATTCCATTTAAGTGACATCATACAGTGTTTGTCTTTCTCTGTTTGACTTATTTCACTTAGCATAATACCCTCTAAGTCCATCCATGTTATTGCAAATGGCAAGATTTCATTCTTTTTTATGGCTGAGTAATATTCCATTGTGTGTGTGTGTGTGTGTGTGTGTGTGTGTGTGTGTGTGTGTACCCCATCTTCTTTATTCATCTGTTGATGGGCTTCCATATCTTGGGTATTGTAGATTATGCTGCAATGAACATAGGAGTGCATATATCTTTTCTAATAAGTGTTTTAATTTTCTTCAGATAAATACCTAGGAGTAGAATTGCTAGATTGTATGGTCATTCTATTTTTAATTTTTGGAGGAATCTCCATACCATTTTCCATAGTGGCTGCACTAATTTACATTCCTACCAACAGTACACAAGGGTTTCCTTTTCTCCACATCCTCACCAACACTTGTTATTTGTTATCTTTTTGATAATAGCCATTCTGACAGGTGTGACATAATTAATGATGTTGAGCATCTTTTCATGTGCCTGTTGGCCATATTTGCTTGACTCTTTTACTAGATCATAAGCTCCTTAAAAGTAGGGACATAACTTGTTTAATTATATTTGCAGCTTCTAGTTTAATGATGGCTCATAATAGGAACATAATAAATATTTTGAATGAATGAATAAATGAATGAGTTTAGACCTGACTTTAAAATGGAGGAGGCCACTTTTTTCATTCTCTTGGAGGATGCTGCAGTCAGACAGTGTCCAGGGACACCTCTTGCTGGGGTAGAGTCTCACCCTTAGGAGACCAAGTGTGTCCCATGTGTGCACAAGAGGGAAGGAGGTGTGGAAAGGGCTGCTTTGCTCACCCTGTTCCAGAGCTTAGGGAAGAAGGTACTTGTAGTTTGAAATTTATCCTGAAGCCAATCTGAGGCTGAAACTCCAATTCAGAGTTCTCAACCTTCACTGAACTTTAGAAGCTACTGGGAGTATTTTTCTTAAAATACAGGCTCCCAGCCCAGACTAATTAAATCAGAAGCTGGGATGGTGATACCAAAGGGAATGAATACTTCAAAAAGTCTCTAATGTGAGCCAGAGTTGGGCCACGGCTCCAGTTCAGTGGTTCTGAGCTCTGTGAGTATCAGAATCACTTGTGACTGTTCAAAATGTGTAGCTGCTTCACCCCACTTCCAGAGGTGGGATTCAGGGGGTCTGGTTTGGGCTCACACTTCTGTATTGACACAGGGTTTTGAAGAACATCAAGGGCTGAGAGAACTTCTTGGCTCAGGGTTTCACTATCATAAGAACAGTCTGAGCTGCTTGTTGAGAATACAGATTCTGGGTCCTCCTGCACCTACTGGATCAGACTCTAACAGAGGGGCACGGGCCTTGCTAGCTTTAAAAGTGCTCCAGGTGATTCCCATGATTAGGGAAATATTACTCGCTCAGTGTGTTTCAAAGTGTGGCCCCCAGACCAGCAGCATAAGTACCACATGGGTACTTGTTAGAAATACAGGTTCTGAGGTCCCAGTTTAGATTCCCCCGCATCAGAAACCCTGGGGGTGGGACCCAGCACTGTGTTATTTCACAAGCCCTGCAGGGGATTCTGATGCTGCTGAAGCTTGAGAACCGCCACTCTAGTTCCTGTTTCTCAAAGTGTGGGACCCAGACCAAGGCACTGGTATCGCCTGGGAACTTGTTAAAAATGCAAAATCTCAGCACCCCTGTCCCAGACCTAATGAGTCATAATCTACATTTTAAAAAGATCCCCGGTGATTGTATGCACATTAAAGTTTGAGAAGCCCCAGTTATTACCCAAATAAATATCACTTTGCTGTGGAAATAGAAAAATGTAAGCTCCTTTAATGAGAAGCAGAACCAAAATTAGTAATATGTCTCCCTTTAAGAACAGAAATAGCTTTAATTAAAGAGAAGCTAAGAAGCAGATCATTTGGAACTATATTAATATAATAAATAAATTCCAGCATTGTTATTAATTATGCTGAAGTAAAGGATTCAAGTAAGATTAAATGTAAAGATCTTCTAACCCCTATCCTGTATTACTTCTTTCCATAGTATTTCCTAATTCAGTATAGAGTCTGTCCAATTATTTTACCCCAGAGCCTGACTTTACACACACACACACACACACACACACACACACACACACACACATACACCCACACAGAGTCATACACACATGTAAATATATTAGGGTTCTCTAGAGAAACCAAACCAACAGGATATATACATATCATATTCATATACATATATATAGCGAGAGAGAGAGAGAAAGAGAGAGAGAGAGAGAGGTGCTTTAAGGAATTGGCTCACACAATTGTGAGGCTGGCAAGTCCAAAATCTGTAGGGCAGCCTGGCAGCCTAGAAATTTCTGCAAGAGTTGACACTGCAGTCTTGTCTCCAAAGACAGTCTGGAGGCAGAATTTCTTCCTTCTTGGAGGATGTCAGTCTTTTTGATCCTAAGGCTTTAAACTGATTGGATGAGACCCACCCACATTGTGGAGAGTAATCTACTTTACTCAAAGTCTACTGATTTAAATGTTAATAGCATAAAAAATATCGGCACAGAAACATCCAGACTGGTGTTTCACCAAACAACTGGGCACCACAGTTGAGGGAAGTGAACACATAAAATTAACCATTTGTATTTATAAAACATATCTTTGAAAGTTCTAGAAAGTCATAAACTATGGCTAGAATTAGAGCTAGTGGTAATTCATAAAGTGTATGTTTCATTACTCATTTTATTTTTTAAATATTTTTATTGGAGTATAATTGCTTTACAATGTTGTGTTAGCTTTTGCTGTATAACAAAGTGAATCAACTATATGTATACATATATGCCCAATCCCCTCCCTCTTGTGTCTCCCTCCCACCCTCCCTATCCCACCCCTCTAGGTGGTCACAAAGCACCGAGCTGATCTCCCTGTGCTATGAACCTGCTTCCCACTAGCTATCTATTTTACATTTGGTAGTGTATATATGTCAGTGCTACTCTCTCACTGCATCCCAGCTTACCCTTCCCCCTCCCCGTGTGCTCAAGTGCATTCTCTACATCTGTGTCCTTATTCCTGTCCTGCCCCTAGGTTCATCAAAACCATTTTTTTTTTTTAGATTCCATATATATGTGTTAGCATACGGTATTTGTTTTTCTCCTTCTGACTTACTTCACACTGTATGACAGACTCTAGGTCCATCAACCTCACTACAAATAGTTCAATTTCGTTTCTTTTTATGGCTGAGTAATATTCCATTGTATATATGTACCACTTCTTCTTTATCCATTCATCTGTCGATGGACACTTAGGTTGCTTCCATGTCCTGCCTGTTGTAAATAGTGCTGCAATGAACATTGTGGTACATGACTCTTTTTGAATTATGGTTTTCTCAGGGTATGAGCCCAGTAGTGGGATTGCTGGCTCATATGGTAGTTCTATTTTTAGTTTTTTAAGGAGCTTCCATACTGTTCTCCACAGTGGCTGTATCAATTTACATTCCCACCAACAGTGCAAGAGGGTTCCCTTTTCTCCACACCCTCTGCAGCATTTATTGTTTGTAGATTTTTTAATGATGGCCATTCTGACCAGTGTGATGTGATACCTCATTGTAGTTTTGATTTGCATTTCTCTAATGATCAGTGATGTTGAGCATCCCTTCATGTGTTTGCTGGCAATCTGTGTATCATTTTTGGAGAAATGTCTATTTAAGTCTTCTGCCCATTTTTGTATTGGGTTGTTTCTTTTTTCGATATTGAGCTGCGTGAGCTGCTTGCATATTTTGGAGATTAATCCTTTGTTGGTTGCTTCATTTACAAGTATTTTCTCCCATTCTGAGGGTTGTCTTTTCGTCTTCTTTATGGTTTCCTTTGCTGTGCATAAGCTTTGAAGTTTCATTAGGTCCCATTTGTTTATTTTTGTTTTTATTTCCATTTCTCTAGGAGGTGGGTCAAAAAGGATCTTGCTGTGATTTATGTCATAAAGTGTTCTGCCTATATTTTCCTCTAAGAGTTTGATAGTGTCTGGCCTTACATTTAGGTCTTTAATCCATTTTGACTTTATTTTTGTGTATGGTGTTAGGGAGTGTTCTAATTTCATTCTTTTACATGTAGTTTTCCAGTTTTCCCAGCACCACTTATTGAAGACGCTGCCTTTTCTCCATTATATACTCTTGCCTCCTTTATCAAAAATAAGGTGACCATATGTGCATGGGTTTATCTCTGGGCTTTCTATCCTGTTTCATTGATCTATATTTCTGTTTTTGTGCCAGTACCATACTGTCTTTATTACTGTAGCTTTGTAGTATAGTCTGAAGTCAGGGAGCCTGATTCCTCCAGCTCCTTTTTTCTTTCTCAAGATTGCTTTGATTATTCGGGGTCTTTTGTGTTTCCATACAAATTGTGAAATTTTTTGTTCTAGTTCTGTGAAAAATGCCATTGGTAGTTTGATAGGGATTGCATTGAACCTGTAGACTGCTTTGGGTAGTATAGTCATTTTCGCAATGTTGATTCTTCCAATCCAAGAACATGGTATATCTCTCCATCTGTTTGTATTGTCTTTAATTTCTTTCATCAGTGTCTTATAGTTTTCTGCATACAGGCCTTTTGTCTCCTTAGGTAGGTTTATTCCTAGGTATTTTATTCTTTTTGTTGCAATGGTAAATGGGAGTGTTTCCTTAATTTCTCTTTCAGATTTTTCAACATTAGTGTATAGGAATGCAAGAGATTTCTTTTTTATTTTATTTACTTTTTATTTTTGGCTGCATTGGGTCTTCGTTGCTGTGCGGGCTTTCTCCAGTTGCAGTGAGTGGGGGCTACTCTTCGTTGCGGTTCGCAGGCTTCTCATCATGGTGGCTTCTCTTGTTGTGGAGCACAGGCTCTAGGCACGTGCTTCAGTAATTGTAGCACGCGGGCTCAGTAGTTGTGGCTTGTGGGCTCTAGAGCACAGGCTCAGTAGTTGTGGCACATGGGCATAGTTGCTCTGTGGCATGTAGGATCTTCCAAGACCAGGGCTCGAACCTGTGTCCCCTGCATTGGCAAGCGGATTATTAACCACTGTGCCACCAGGGAAGCCCAATGAAAGAGATTTCTGTGCATTAATTTTGTATCCTGCTACTTTACCAAATTCATTGATTAGCTCTAGTAGTTTTCTGGTAGCATCTTTAGGATTTTCTATGTATAGTATCATGTCATCTGCAAACAGTGACAGCTTTACTTCTTCTTTTCTGATTTGGATTCCTTTTATTTCTTTTTCTTCTCTGATTGCTGTGGCTAACACTTCCAAAACTATGTTGAATAATAGTGGTGAGAGTGGGCAACCTTGTCTTGTTCCTGATCTTAGAGGAAATGGTTTCAGTTTTTCACCATTGAGAATGATGTTGGCTGTGGGTTTGTAATATATGGTCTTTATTATGTTGAGGTAGTTTCCCTCTATGCCTACTTTCTGGAGAGTTTTTCTCATAAATGGATGTTGAATTTTGTCAAAAGCTTTTTCTGTATCTATTGAGATTATCATATGGTTTTTATCGTTCAGTTTGTTAATATGGTGTATCACATTGATTGATTTGAGTATATTGAAGAATCCTTGCATTCCTGGGATAAACCCCACTTGATCATGGTGTATGATCCTTTTAATGTGCTGTTGGATTCTGTTTTCTAGCATTTTGTTGAGGATTTTTGCATCTATGTTCATCAGTGATATTGGCCTGTAGTTTTCTTTCTTTGTGACATCTTTTCCTGGTTTTGGTATCAGGGTGATAGTGGCCTCGTAGAATGAGTTTGGGAATGTTCCTCCCTCTGCTATACTTTGGAAGAGTTTGAGAAGGATAGGTGTTAGCTCTTCTCTAAATGTTTGATAGAATTCGCCTGTGAAGCCATCTGGTCCTGGGCTTTTGTTTGTTGGAAGATTTTAAATCACCGTTTCAATTTCAGTGCTTGTGATTGGTCTGTTTATATTTTCTATTTCTTCCTGGTTCAGTCTCAGAAGGTTGTGCTTTTCTAAGAATTTGTCCATTTCCTCCAGGTTGTCCATCTGATTGGCATATAGTTGCTTGTAGTAGTGTCTCATGATCCTTTTTATTTCTGCAGTGTCAGTTGTTACTTCTCCTTTTTCATTTCTAATTCTCTTGATTTGAGTCTTCTCCCTTTTTTTCTTGATGAGTCTGGCTAATGGTTTATCAATTTTGTTTATCTTCTCAAAGAACCAGCTTTTAGTTTTATTGATCTTTGCTATTGTTTCCTTCATTTCTTTTCCATTTATTTCTGATCTGATCTTTATGATTTCTTCCCTTCTGCTAACTTTGGGTATTTTTTGTTCTTCTTTCTCTAATTGCTTTAGGTGTAAGGTTACATTGTTTATTTGAGATGTTTCTTGTTTCTTGAGGTAGGATTGTATTGTTGTAAACTTCCCTCTTAGAACTGCTTTTGCTGCATCCCACAGGTTTTGGGTCATCATGCTTTCATTATCATTTGTTTCTAGGTATTTTTTTATTTCCTCTTTGATTTCTTCAGTGATCTCTTGGTTGTTTAGTAGCGTATTATTTAGCATCCATGTGTTTGTATTTTTTACAGTTTTTTTCCTGTCATTGATATCTAGTCTCATAGCATTGTGGTCAGAAAAGATACCTGATACGATTTCAATTTTCTTAAATTTACCAAGGCTTGATTTGTGACCCAAGATATGATCTATCCTGGAGAATGTTCCCTGAGCACCTTAGAAGAAAGTGTATTCAGTTGTTTTTGGATGGAATGTCCTATAAATATCAGTTAAGTCCATCTGTTTAATGTATCATTTAAAGCTTGTGTTTCCTTATTTATTTTCATTTTCGATGATCTGTCCATTGGTGAAAATGGGGTATTAAAGTCCCCTACTCTTATTGTGTTACTGTCGATTTTCCCTTTTATGGCTGTTAACATTTGCCTTATGTATTGAGCTGCTCCTATGTTGGGTGCATAAATATTTACAACTGTTATATCTTCTTCTTGGATTGATCCCTTGATCATTATGTAGTGTCCTTCTTTGTCTCTTGTAATAGTCTTTATTTTAAAGTCTATTTTGTCTGATATGAGAATTGCTACTCCAGCTTTCTTTTGATTTCCATTTGCATGGAATATCTTTTTCCATCCCCTCACTTTCAGTCTGTATGTGTCCCTAGGTCTGAAGTGGGTCTCTTGTAGACAGCATATATTATACAGGTCTTGTTTTTGTATCCATTCAGCTAGTCTATGTCTTTTGGCTGGAGCATTTAATCCATTTACATTTAATGTAATTATCAATATGTATGTTCCTATTACCATTTTCTTAATTGTTTTGGGTTTGTTTTTGTAGGTCTTTTCCTTCTCTTGTGTTTCCTGCTTAGAGAAGTTCTTTTAGTATTTGTTGTAAATCTGGTTTGGTGGTGCTGAATTCTCTTAACTGTTGCTTGTCTGTAAAGGTTGTAATTTCTCCGTCAAATCTGAATGAGATCCTTGCCGGGTAGAGTAATCTTGGTTGTAGGTTTTTCCCTGTCATTACTTTAAATACGTCCTGCCACTCCCTTTTGGCTTGCAGAGTTTCTGCTGAAAGATCAGCTGTCAACCTTATGGGGATTCCTTGTATGTTATTTGTTGCTTTTCCCTTGCTGCTTTTAATATTTTTTCTTTGTATTTAATTTTTGAGAGTTTGATTAATATGTATTTTGGCGTGTTTCTCCTTGGATTTATCCTGTATGGGATTCTCTGTGCTTCCTGGACTTGACTGACTATTTCCTTTCCCATGTTAGGAAGTTTTCAACTATAATCTCTTCAAATATTTTCCCAGTCCCTTTCTTTGTCTCTTCTTTTTCTGGGACCCCTATAATTTGAATGTTGGTGCGTTTAATGTTGTCCCAGCAGTCTCTGAGGCTGTTCTCAATTCTTTTCATTTTTTTCTCTTTATTCTGCCCTGTGGTAGTTATTTCCACTATTTTATCTTCCAGGTCACTTATCCATTCTTCTGCCTCAGTTATTCTGCTATTGATTCCTTCTAGAGTATTTTTAATTTCATTTATTGTGTTTTTCATCATTGTTTGTTTGCTCTTTAGTTCTTCTAGGTCCTTGTTAAATGTTTCTTGTATTTTCTCCATTCTATTTCCAAGATTTTGGATCATCTTTACTATCATTACTCTGAATTCCTTTTCAGGTAGACTGCTTATTTCCTCTTCATTTGTTTGGTCTGATGGATTTTTTACCTTGCTCCTTCATCTGCTGCATATTTCTCTGTCTTCTCATTTTGTTTAACTTACTGTGTTTGGGGTCTCCTTTTTGCAGTCTGCAGGTTCATAGTTCCCATTGTTTTTGGTGTCTGACCCCAGTGGGTGAGGTTGGTTCAGTGGGTTGTGTAGGCTTACTGGTGGAGGGGACTGATGCCTGTGTTCTGGTGGGTGGGGCTGGATCTTGTCTTTCTGGTGGGCAGATCCACATCTGGTAGTGTGTTTTGGGGTGTCTGTGACCTTATTATGATTTTAGGCAGCCTCTCTGCTAATGGGTGGGGTGGTGTTCCTGTCTTGCTAGTTGATTGGCATGGGGCATCCAGCACTGGAGCTTGCTGGCTGTTGGGTGGAGCTGTGTCTTAGTGTTGAGACGGAGGTCTCTGGGAGAGCTCTCGCTGATTGGTATTACTTGGGGCTGAGAGGTCTCTGGTCGTCCAATGTCCTGAACCGGCTCTCCCACCTCAAAGGCTCAGGCCTGACACCTGGCCGGAGCACCAAAATCCTGTCAGCCACACGGCTCAGAAGAAAAGGGAGAAAAAAAACAAAGAAAAAATAATTAAAATAAAAAAAAAATAATAATAATAAAAAAAGAAGAGGACAACCAGACCAATAAACAAATCCACCAATGATAACAAGTGCTAAAAACTATATTAAGATAAACATAAAAATCAGAACCAAATCAGTCGCAGACAGCAGACCCCAAGTCTACAGTTGCTCTCAAAGTCCACTGCCTCAATTTTAGGATGATTTGTTGTCTATTCAGGTATTCCACAGATGCAGGGTACATCAAGTTGATTGTGAGGATTTAATCCACTGCTCCTGAGGCTGCTGGGAGAAATTTCCCTTTCTCTTCTTTGTTCCCACAGCTCCTGGGGTTCAGCTTTGGTTTTGGCCCCACCTCTGCTTATAGGTCGCTCTCAGGCATCTGTTCCTGCCCAGACAGGACAGGGTTAAAGGAGTGGCTGATTAGGGGGCTCTGGCTCACTCATGCTGGGAGGGGGGTGGTTACTGTAGTTATAACTCGAATGCTGAGCGAGCCTGCGGTGGCAGAGACCAGCATGATGTTGCAACAGCCTGAGGTGCACCGTGTGTTCTCCCGGGGAAGTTGTCCCTGGATCACAGGACCCTGGCAGTAGCAGGCTGCACAGACTCCTGGGAAGGGAGGTGTGGATAGTGACTTCTGCTTGCACACAGGCTTCTTGGTGGCTGCAGCAGCAGCGTTAGCATTTCATTCCTGTCTCTGGTGTCCGAGCTGATAGCCATGGCTCACACCCGTCTCTGGAGCTCATTTAGGCAGTGCTCTGCCTTGTGTGGGCAGACAGGGAAGGAATCCCTTCTCTTTGTGCACCCCAAAACAATGGTCTCTTGTTTCTTAGTTAGGTCCAGACATTTTTCCGAACTCCCTCCTGGGTAGCTGTGGCGCACTCGCCCCCTTCAGGCTGTGTTCACGCAGCCAACCTCAGTCCTCTCCCTGGGATCTGACCTCCAAAGCCCGAGCCTCAGCTCCCAGCCCCACCCATCCTGGCCGGCGGGTGAGCAGACAAGCCTCTCAGGCTGCTGAGTGCTAGTCGGCACAGATCCTCTGTGTGGGGATCTCTCTGCTTTGCCCTCTGCACCCCTGTTCCTGTGCTCTCCTCAGTGGCCCCGAAGCTTCCC
Organism: Balaenoptera acutorostrata; assembly: GCF_949987535.1. NCBI lineage: Eukaryota > Metazoa > Chordata > Mammalia > Artiodactyla > Balaenopteridae > Balaenoptera > Balaenoptera acutorostrata. The sequence continues at coordinate 58,608,688 of NC_080080.1, read as the reverse complement.
CCCTGCCACCACCCCTCCGTTTCTGCCAGTGAAGGGGCTTCCTAGTGCATGGAAACTTTCCCTCCTTCACAGCTCCCTGCCAGAGGGGCAGGTCCTGTCCCTATTCTTTTGTCTCTGTTTTTTCTTTTTTCTTTTGCCCTACCCAGGTACGTGGGGATTTTCTTGACTTTTGGGAAGTTTGAGGTCTTCTGCCAGCATCCAGTAGGTGTTCTGTAGGAGTTGTTCCATATGTAGATGTATTTTTGATATATTTGTGGGGAGGAAGATGATCTCCACATCCTACTCCTCTGCCATCTTGAAGGTCCCCCTCATTACTCATTTTAAATATAATTGAACTCTTTGGGTTTTTCTTCTGGTTCCCCACCTCCTCTCCTGAACTTTGCATTAAACTTGTGTTCAGACAATATAAACTCTTTTTTTAAAAAATTTTATTATTTAATTTAATTAATTAATTTATTATTATTATTTTTGTCTTTGTTGGGTCTTCTCTGCTATGCGCAGGTTTTCTCTATTTGCAGGGAGCTGGGGCTACTCTTCGTTGCCGTGCGTGGGCTTCTCATTGAGGTGGTTTGTCTTGTTGCGGAGCACGGATTCTAGGCACGTAAGCTTCAGTAGTTGCAGCACGTGGGCTCAGTAGTTGTGGCTCACAGGCTCTAGAGTGCAGGCTCATTAGTTGTGGCACATGGGCTTAGTTGCTTCAGGGCCTGTGGGGCTTCCTGGACCAGAGATCAAACCCATGTCCCTGAATTGGCAGGAGGATTCTTTTTTTTTTTTTTAGTAAATTGAGAACATTTTAAAAAATTAATTAATTTATTTATTTTTGGCTGCGTTGGGTCTTTGTTGCTGCATGCGGGCTTTCTCTAGTTTTGGCGAGCAGGGACTACTCATCTTTGCACTGCAAGGGGTTCTCATTGTGGTGGCTTCTCTTTGTTGCAGAGCACAGGCTCTAGGAGTGCGGGCTCAGTAGTTGTGGCGTATGGGCTTAGTTGCTCCATAGCATGTGAGATCTTCCTGGCCCAGAGCTCAAACCTGTGTCCCCTGCGTTGGCCAAGAGGATTCCTAACCACTGTGCCACCAGGGAAGTCCCAGACAATATAAACTCTTAGTGCAACCTCTTAGCTGTTACAATTGCTCATACCCTGCTCTGTTAACAAATCGGAATTAAATAAATAATTTATGACAATTGTAACTTTTTAAAAAAACAATTGAAGTATAGTTGATTTATGAAGTTGTGTTAGCTTCAGGTGTACAGCACAGTGATTTAGAGCATATATATATATATATATATGTTCTTTTTCAGAGCCAGTTGTAGCTGAAAGCAGACTGGATCATCATTTATCGTCCACGTTGCTCCCTTTAGGGGTTTAAGTCAACTTGGCTTGAACCCATGTTTCAAGGTCTGGGCCAGTCAGAAGTCCTTTTTACTCTCTTTTTGAATTGCTAGTCTGATTTCCTCACTGCCCCATTTGCCTCCACTTCTGTGTCCAAGTGTTTAGTTGTGGCCTCTGCTATGCAGAAAGACAAATTCAGACCAGGGGAAGGCAATGGGACAGCTATCTTGGGGATTAACACCTATTAACTTTGAGGTGTTTTCCTTTAGTGCATTATTTCTTAAATAAGTGATTCCCGTCTGATAGTATGGAGGCAGTTTTGTGTAATCAAGACTCTGAAGTTATTGTGGTTCTGCATGGTCCAAAGAGAGAGAAGAGGATGTCTGTATGTGGTCCCTGGTAGCTCTCTGGATTTGGGCTTTGGCTTGTCTGAACTACTATGTAGGTGAGTCACTCTAGACGACCTCCTTGGTAGGGATTACTGGTACAAAAAGTCACGTAAAACACTGTGCAAATGACAGCAAGTCCACAGATGCATTTGGTCACCGTTTGTTAAGGTGAATGATGGTTCCAGGTGGGACCCTGTGGCAGAAACCTCATCCAGTTTAAGGAAGAAGGAGGTTTTGTTGGAAGGTATCACCGAATTGAAGACTGACTACAAGGCTGGGGGCAGCTCCAGGCACTTAGGGCTGGGTTATCCCTTATCATCCTCTTAGGCTTCACCAAGGTAAGTGGGGCCTGATTCTGACTGAGCTATTATGTGTGTGTTGCTCATGGTCAAAGAGGGAACAGGCTTTCCCACTTGCTTCAGTAGAACATCTCCACCGAGGACTTCACTTGGATCCAGTTGCGTTCCCATGTCCATCCCTGGACCAATCACTACAGGCAGGAAAAGGGTTCTGTGACACTCAAGCTGGGGTCATGTGTGTACCTTCTTATGGAAGGTGGGTAAGGTTTGTTTCTAGAAAAAGTGGAGACAAAGTGGGCTGGGCAGATAAAAACAAAATCTACAAGGGGTTATTCAAGAATTAATTTGCTTATTCATGGATTTTAATAGCTCTATTGGTAGTTCCCTTCTGTGGGAAAGATATTTTGTCCTTCTGTAAAGGGGTTTTCAGCTTTTTGTTGTGTGCTACCCAAGGCAGCCATTTTTGCTCATGGAGGGTTTTTCATGCTCCATCTCATATTTATTTATTTTCCTTGGGGGATTCTTGCTATGATAGCAAAGTGTTCTATTTTGCATACGTTGGGGTTCTATTTGGTTATGGTATAATAGTTATCTGATATATGGTATAATAATTACTTTTTAATAGCTTTGTTGAGTAAGTAGATACTCTTGTACTTTACCTAACCAACTCTGTTGGACACCAAAATTATTTCTATTTTTTTCTCTCTTATTAATCCATCTTTTCTTTCTCTCGTCATCTTTTATGAGAGAAGATATTTGTAGACAGAGTGAAGAGAGGCTCATAATACTACAAAATTTTGCTATGAGAGGTGGTCAATATTAGGAAGAAAAAGGTTTGTTTTTCCAGTAGATGTTCTCCTCTAAAGAATATTAATACCCAAAGCTTCTCCCAAGAAGCATGATGAGAACCTTCTCTGACCTCTCAGGTTGGAGAGTCTAAGCATTTTATGGAAAATGCAAGGAGCAAGTATGCTGAGGGAAAAAAAAGGAAAATTTTTTAAAAAGATGGAGAAGTGGGGAGAACATTAAAAAAAAGAGGTTCCTGGAAACCTATCCATGGAAGAATCTGTATGGACAGTAAGGGTTATATAGATGTAAACAACAGAAACCAACTATGGATAACTTAAGTATTGGAGATGTATACATAGGTCACAGGATTTAAAAATAAATTCATGAACTAGACTCAGAGAGGGCACATAGAAGAGCAGCTCCAGCCTGTGCTATACAGTAGGTCCTTGTTGGTTCTCTATTTTGTATAGTGTGTACATATGAAAAAGCTGTACACTTAGAAAAAAACATGGAACCAACTAGAAATGCACAATAACTAGTTTATATTTTAAAAAATGTGAATGCAATCAAATACATTGATACAAAAGAGTAATAATATATTTGATAACTATAGCTAGAAAGATTCTACATTCTAAAGATAGTGCAAAATATTATAAATACCTCAAGTTTAAAAAGAAAAATAACCTTGGTATATGTAAGAAGAAGAATACATGATCTCTTTGAAATAAAAATATGTATTCAGTGGTTTTATCTTGTAACTGAAGTTGTTTGAAACAATAAACATTAAATTGAAGGAAAAAAAAAGAGCAGCTCCAGAGAACTAGGGAGCAGGAACTCATGGACAGTCTCTGGTGCTGGGCTCACAGGATAAATTGGCTTCAATCACTGGCTTAGCTGGGCTTGGCCAGGGGAGGTAAGGATTCTCGGACAGTCATACCAAGTCTGGAAGGGTACTTCCAGGGTACTTCTCAAAGCAAACTCAAAGTGTTGGTACCAGAAGGAAAGGGCATGGATGTTGGCCAGGCAAAGACAATGATTGAGGAAACCAAGGCCAGAGCAGGTTGTTTACTTTGATTTTCATTTCTCCTTTGATTTTGTCTGTAAGAGTACAGACCTCTCTCCCAGAAAAATGTTCTGTTACTTCCTGCTCTGCCTATCTTATATTCCTAAATTTGTTTCAATTGGCAAGTTGGGCTTTTCTTGCCCCTGAACCCTAATGGAAAATTGCTGATGGGACCCCCTCTATCAATGCCCACGTGCCTTGGGTAGACAAATTCCGAGATAGTTATTTATTTATTTTGATCAATATATTTTTAATTGAAGTATAGTTGATTTACAATGTTGTGTTAATTTCTGCTGTACAGCAAAGTGATTCAGTTATACATACATATATATTCTATTAAAAATTTTTTTTCCCATTATGGTTTATCATAGGATATTGAGTATAGTTCTCTGTGCTATACAGTAGGACCTTGTTGCTTATGAGATTGGTCATTTAGCTGAGCATGGGAAGGTGTTGAGGAAGGCTTGGACAAGCCTCCCCCTAGCAGATCCCAGATGGCCTCTGAGGCTTTCCCATGCTTGCAGAGGTGGTAGGAGGCAGGTGGGCCTAGCAGACTGGTTTCTGATCTCCAGGCCAGTGCTCTTACTTTAATATATCTGGTTGTGATAGTTAATTTTATGTGTCAATTTGACTTGGCCTTGGGATGTCCGGATCACAGGTTAAATATTATTCTGGGTGTCTGTGAGGGTGTTTCTGGGAGAAACATTGGAATTGGTGGACCGAGTAAAGCAGATGGCTCTCTGCAACGTGGGTGGGCATCGTCTAATCTGCTGGGAGCCTCAATAGAACAAAAAGGCCGGAGGGAGCCTTCCCTGGTGGTCCAGTGGTCAAGACTCCACGCTCCCAATGTGGGGGGGGGGCGTGTTCGATTCCTGGTTGGGGAGCTAAGATCCCACATACTTCAGCTAAGCCCATGCACCACAACTACTGAGCCCATGTGCCACAACTAGAGAGCCCGCACACAGCAATGAAGACCCAGGGCAGCCAAAATAAATAAATTAATTTTTTTTAAATATATTTTATTTTATTTTTATTTTTATTTTTTTTAAAGGCCCTGTTTTCGTTGCTTTTTTTTTTTTTTTTAATAGCTACTTTATTTATTTATTTATTTATTTTTGGCTGTGTTGGGTCTTCAGTTTGTGCGAGGGCTTTCTCTAGTTGCGGCAAGTGGGGGCCACTCTTCATCGCGGTGCGGGGACCGCTCTTCATCGCGGTGCGCGGGCCTTTCACTATCGCGGCCCCTCCCGTTGCAGGGCACAGGCTCCAGACGCGCAGGCTCAGCAGTTGTGGCACACGGGCCCAGCTGCTCCGTGGCATGTGGGATCTTCCCAGACCAGGGCTCGAACCCGTGTCCCCTGCATTAGCAGGCAGATTCTCAACCACTGCGCCACCAGGGAAGCCCTAAATTAATTTTTTAAAAAAAGGGAGGAGAAGGTTAAATTCTCTCTCTGCCTGACTGCTGAGCTGGGACATTGATCTTCTCCTGTCTCAGGGGCTCCTGGTTCTCAGACCTTCAGACTTGGACTGGAATCTACACCACTGGTTCTCACTCTAAGGCCTTCAAACTACACCATCAACCCTCCTGGGTCTCCAGCTTTCAGATAGCAGTTCGTGGGACTTCTCAGCCTCCATAATCATGTGAGATAATATCTTATAATAAATAAAAAATATATGTATATAATCTTCCCATGGTTCTGTTTCTCTGGAATCCCCTGACTAATATACCAGTCATTACAACTTCAGACATAAGGTAGTGTTCCATGGATGAGTTTTTGCTGAATTTGAGATTCCCTGTGCAAAGTAAAAGAATAACTAAATCAAATAGTTGGAAGGAAAAATATGATTGATGTTAAGGGGGCAAAAGTGAGACAGAAACATTTCAGGGGCAGTCTTAGAGGTAGAATGTGGCTACTGATGGGATGTAAGGACAAACAAGGAATGGGGCATAAGGCAAAATGTTGCAGGCGAAAATAAAGCTCTTTAGTCCTAAGGAAGATTGATATATCATAAACGCAAGACAGAAATCAGTGTTCAAAGAGAAATCTCAGTTTTTTGGATACATAAAGTTGTCCAAAAAAAAAAAAATCCATAAAACACTTTGTTGCAGTTCAGAAACAAAGAGTAGGGGGTAACAGTAAACACAAATCCTAATAGAAGTGAGGATGAAGAATCGCAAAAGGCAGGCCCTGGCTAAGGTATCTGCACGTTCCAGACTCAGGTCATTTCAGGGGAAACAGGACGGAAAAACAGATGAATGGGATGTGGTCTAGAAAACAAACAGAAGAAAGAAATTTAAATTTAAGGACTGTAGGGACTTCCCTGGCGGTCCAGTGGTTAAGACTCCATGCTTCCATTGCAGGGGGCGTGGGTTCAATCCCTGGTCACGGAACTAAGATTCCCTCATGCTGCGTAGCCAAAAAAAAAGAAAAAAAATTAAAGGACTATAGCTTGTTCATTTGGAACCTACATAAAAGACAATTAGACAGTATGGCTATCAGACATAGCCAGAAACTAGAGATAAACCAGTTCTTTAGTTTTACGAACTTTGTTTAAAAATTAATATTTTTACTGAAAAAGTACAATAGTAAAAATTTTAGTGATCTCTATTATAATCCCTTAAATTGAAGTTAAACTCTGAAAAATTAAATTCTCAAGTTCTGAAAACTAAAGTTAAATCTTTTTTTTTTTTAAGTTTTCTTAAGAAGGAAAATCCTAAAGTGTGGGCAAAGCACACAGGTGATTTGGAACAGTTGAAGGGGTGTGCTAGCCTAATAGTGCAGACACAGACACCACATAAGAGCCAGGACTATAAAGAATTAGAGAATTTTAGATGTGGATGGTACTGTAAAAAGTACTCACAAAACCTGCTCTGAACTGACATAAAGCTATTTTGGTTTTTATTTTTCCATTTAGTAAGATTATTTTTTCTGCTGAAGAATTTTTTTTTAATTTTATTTTTTTGTTGAAGTGTAGTTGATTTACAATGTTGTGTTAGTTTCAGGTGGATAGCAAAGTGATTCAGTTATACATATGTATATTCTTCTTCAGATTCTTTTCTCTTATAGGTTATTATAAAATATTGAGTATAGTTGTGCTATATAGGAGGTCCTTGTTGGTTATCTATTTTATGTACAGTGGTGTGTACATGTTAATCCCAAACTCCTAATTTATCCCTCCCCCACCTTTCCCTTTTGGAAACCATAAGTTTCTTTTCTATGTCTGGTGCAGAAATATTAATGTGTTTGATTTCGGGCAGTTTTTTGGCTCTCCTTTCACATATATTCTATTGTCCAGGACTTAAGAAACAGTCAGTCAAGATACTTCTTAACGTTTTCATTTCCTGACACTCGATTTTGGCTTACAGCAGATGTTTCCATTATCCCAGAGTTGTGCCCCAAAATGGGATGGGAATGGAACAAGTGCTTAGTAGGGTGAGCAAAAAAGAGCGAGGGTAACTTGTCACATCTTGATCTTTCCCCACTTGCCTTCTTTCATGATTCTACTTCTTGAGCCTTCGTTTAGATCTCAGTGGAGAACTCCCAAGTGAGAAGAATTCTTTCCCATCCAGAACTTTTTCCCATCCGGAAATAGTAAATCATTTTCTATCTCTGTTATTAACACAACATCGGCATCCCCCGCCACACGAGCTCCCCACCCATCCTCCAGGAATCTTCTTTGCACCTGGAAATTGTTACTTGCCTGAGCCTTGAAGTGTTCTTCTTTCTAACATGAACTTGCTTGTGAGTACTCTAGCACAGAATATGTCCAGATATTAAAATAATAGAATATATGATACAACACAAATGTAAATGAATTTGTACACAATGTATTGAATGAGATCATGCAAATAACACATGTAACACATTTCCTGGCATTCTATTAAGACTCTATAACTGTGCATCATCATTATGATGATGATGATGGTGATGGTGATGATGATGGTAACAGTAGGTAAGACTGTTCTAATACCCAGAATCTCCAAGCAGTCTTGTCATTGACCCATGTTCATTTCCCTCACTGACCCTGAGCTCATCTTATGTTTTCTGATGCTTTCCCATTTTCTTGGAACCTCTTGGAGCAGGCTGATTTCCAGTATCTCTAGGTCTTGCCCTGGATTGCATCCTCACCCAGGTGAGTTGCACAGCACCTCCCAGTACTGATGATTTTGTGCAGCATGCACTTAGAGGTAAAAAGCCTCTCTGCTTTATTCTAGAACAGTGGTCATATTCTCTCTTCATACATCATAGCACTACTTACCTCTTTTTTCTCTCTTTGAAGTAAGCATTCTAACTCTGAGAATACCTCCACAAGTTTCAAATCTGGGTGCCTTCTTGACTCTCCCAAGAGGAAATTCAAAAACTATACCTTTGTTCTCTCAGGAAAATTTATATAACCTATGAATTATTTAGCCTCTTAACCCATATAGTTTTCATACATTTTATTTTCATGATTATATTAATAATCAGTGCTTATTGCAGATGAATTAGAAAATATGTATGATATCCATATATGAAAAAAGGAAACAAAATTGTGTATAATTTCAACATCCAGGATTTGTTCTGTTAGCATATTAATGTGTGGATTTCCATATTGCCTTTTTTTTTTTTTTTTTTAACACTTTTATTATTTATTTATTTATTTATTTATTTATTTATTGGCTGTGTTGGGTCTTCGTTTCTGTGCGAGGGCTTTCTCTAGTTGTGGCAAGTGGGGGCCACTCTCTTCATCGCGGTGCGCGGGCCTCTCACTATCGTGGCCTCTCTCTTGTTGCGGAGCACAGGCTCCAGTCACGCAGGCTCAGTAGTTGTGGCTCACGGGCCCAGTCGCTCCGCGGCATGTGGGATCTTCCCAGACCAGGGCTCGAACCCGTGTGCCCTGCATTGGCAGGCAGATTCTCAACCACTGCGCCACCAGGGAAGCCCCATATTGCCTTTTATACTCCAGTCCTTGGGATGGGATCATTGCATACATACCATTTTTAACCTGACTTAAAAATTTTTAATTTAACATATTTTGAAAATCTTTGCATGTTAATAAATAAAATCAGATGGAATCCCAACGCTGAGGTCCAGTAATGGGAGCTAGGGGAGATATGGTAAATAGCAAATAGGCTGAGTGTTGGTTCATCAGCATCCACATGGAACCCCAAAATACACAAACATCACTATAGCAAGGCCACCACATCTATTGCTTTATTGTTGTTCATAGCTCTTATTTCCACTTGACTATTTTTAAAAATTAATTAATTAATTAATTAATTTTTGGCTGTGTTGGGTCTTCATGGCTGCATGCGGGCTTTCTCTAGTTGTGGCGAGCGGGGGCTACTCTTCATTGTGGTGCGCAGGCCTCTCATTGTGGTGGCTTCTATTGTTGCGGAGCACGGGCTCTAGGTGTGCGGGCTTCAGTAATTGTGGCATGCGGGCTCAGTAGTTGTGGCACACGGGCTTAGTTGTTCCGTGGCATTTGGGATCTTCCCAGACCATGGATCAAACCTGTGTCCCCTGCATTGGCAGGCAGATTCTCAACCACTGTGCCACCAGAGAAGTCCTCTCCACTTGACTATTTTTATTTATTGTTTGTGAGTTGTCTATCCTCCCCACAAGAATATAAGCTTTGTTTGGTTTATCGTTATACCCCTGGCACTAGAACTATATCTGGTACAAAATCAGCGCTCAACCCAAATTTGTTGAATAAATTAATGAATAAACACTACATGAATGAATGAATGAAGATTCACGCCACAATCTGCAATTACCTTCTTGTTCATTTATTTGGTATCTTGTTTATTATCTAGCATTCTCCACCAGGGTGTAAGCACAGCACCCAACACAGAGTAGGTCCACACTAGATACTTTTTGATGAGTGAATGAATGAATTAGTAACTTTATATCTTCAGTTGATGTCACTGTAACCAAGTGGATTGTGTCAGAGACAGCATTTACCAAATGCCCATGCTCCCCCTTACATTTCCCAGCATCCTTTGCAAAGAGGTTGTAGCCATGTGACAAGCTCTGGCCAATGGGCTGTGAGTGGGAGTAACCTGTGTTATTCTGGGGATGAGGCAATTAAGAGCTAGTGTGCTTCCTGCGTATCTTTCTTTCTTTGACTCAGGAACTTGGATGCCAGGTATTTCAGCTGACACAGCTATAGGGTGGAAAAAAGACACCCACACAACATCAGACTTCAGGTAAGTGAGAAATAAAGCTTTTGGGGGGGGGCGGTGGTTAGACCACTGATTTTTAGAGTTTGCCATTTTAGGACTTACTGCAACATTAGCCAAGACTATCCTAAATAATACATATATAAAACCAGAATTAGAAATTTGTTCTTTGGCCATTGAATTGAACAAAGTTAATTGATATAAACTAAGATGGTGCCTGTGATTTTCACCTAATGGTTTTATTTGCTTTTTTATTGTTATAACACCCACCCTGAAGTCCTGGGTTGAAAGCAAAGATATAAAACTGAAAATGTTCTGAATATGAGTTAGATTTCTTCAGATATTCCATGGGTTTGAAATAAAATATTTCAGTTTAGTATGCTACCTAAGTTGTTTCTACTGTAAATTCTAATTTCACCTAACCCATAGGTTGTTTATATTTTCTGAACAGGAACAATTAATTCCCTTAGAGGTGGAGTAATAAACAAATATTTATACCCTTGGGGTGTCATATTTTTAGGCTGACAGCTGCAGTGATGGTAAATATGAGGAAGAGAGAGTGCTATTGGTTTGCTAGAGTCAATTATTTACCTGTTTCAGACATCCCCAAACTTTCTGGGCTCATGGTTATAGTCAACTCAGTAATTTATTCATGAGCCCTAAAATGTATAACATTCTAGATGATTAAGTAGTTAGGTCCAAATAACTTACTGACAGTAGTTTGTATGGCGCCCGACAGATGTTCTTGTGTTTCCCTCAAAAATTTAAAGCCTCCTGCAGGGCCCATCTGATTCACAGCCTGTGACCCTGTGCACCTCAGCACACATAGTTCGGAACTCTAGATCTCTGATTTGATATTTGGGAGGATCTGAGGAGCACTATTTTGGAGATCTTTTGGGAAGTTTCTAGCCTTTCATGAGCTTCTGTATTTTTTGTTTTTTTTTGAGAAGTCTGTATTTTATTTATTTATCTAAATTTTTATTTTACATTGAAGTATATTTGATTAACAGTGTTGTGTTAGTTTCAGGTGTACAGCAAAGTGATTCAGTTATACATATACATGTATCTATTCTTTTTCAAGTTCTTTTCCCTTTTAGGTTATTACAGAATATCAAGCAGAGTTCCCTGTGCTATATGAGCTTCTGGGTTTTTTTGTAGAGAAATCGAGTGTCTATTGACAACATATCCGAGGGGAGTAACTTGAGCTTCAAGTGAAGTTTGGAGCATTGTGGCCATCGCTCTGAATATTTCACATTTCACTGAAAGAAGAAGTCACCAGAGTAGACGATACCAGGTGAGGTCAGTAGACAAAAGAGTAAAGTGGGTAGGCTCGTTCCTGGTACTTTCAGCCTCTGTTCTTTTGGCTTCCAGAGTCCAATGCTCCTGTGGATTTCCTGTGACCACTCTGGATAGTCCTTTCCAGCTTCTTTGATCAGCTAATCCTTGCTATGGAGCTTAATTGTTGACATTCTTCAGGTCTTGGTCTTAGATTTCAACTATAGTCTATGAGTAGATGGTTCCCCAAAGCTTTAATTTTATTCCCTTCCTACTGGTGTTTCCCTTTTAAAATCACCCCACTCCTTTAGTAAAAGAAAGTCAACCTTGACAGCCATGTGTAGAGATCCTGGGGAGACAGAAAAGCAGGGCAGTCAAGGGATCCCTTCCTCAGGCCCCACAGGGAGACATGGGATCCTATGAAGGGAACACAAGTGTGGAGGTTCAGGGGGTGCCCAGTGGTGCAGTAAGGGGGAGCCCACAGTGAAACAGAACCTGATGGAGGAGACACATGACACCCACACAGTGTCTGGGGACCTGACCCCAGAGACACTTGAGAGGCAAAGCTTCCACTCTCCCGCAGTGTGCTAGATCAGGGGTTCTTCACTCTAGATGTACAAGAGAATCACCTGGGGAAGTTTTTAAAATGCCAGCGTCCTGCCCTGACCAATAAAATCAGATTTAGGAAGAGAGGCTTGGGTATCAGGAGATTTTAAAAAGCTCCTGAGGGGATTTCAATGAGTAGTCAGGGTTGAGAACCACTTTGCTAGAGGAAGCTGACTTGAGAAACAGGTGGAGACGTGGGTGGGGCAGAGTGAACTTGAGTTTCTCCTAGCCCACCAGCAGGTTCAGGGGATAGGGGCTTGGACCTGTGGGTAAACATCTTGCCAGCATGTGAAGCACAGGGATAAACCCACCATGGAGGAATGGGGAGCCGAGATATGAAGAAGGGTCAAATCTTGATGACATCCTTTGAGACAATCCTGAAGCTAGCACTGTGTCTGGGAATTTCAGTTTTATACCCCACACCTTCTCTTTTTACTTAAGCCAGAATGGCTTGGGTTTTCCGCTTTTGTATAGAGAGACAGCAGAGGGCTGCTTCCATGGCTATTACTCCCTACTTCCACCTTCTCTGCCAACAATCTTCAAGGGACATTCACATTCTAGACCTTCTATAAAGGACTTTGTTTTGCTTTGGTTGGCAGAGACTACTCATTGGGTCCCAATATTTCTTCTCCCTTTCTTCCATAGCATAGCATTTCTAGCTGAGCTGCCCAGAAAAATAAAGACTACAATTTTTAGCCTCCATTGCAGTTATAGCCATAAGACTAAGTTTTGGCCAGTAGGATGCAAGCAGGATAATGTGATGGCATCCAGAATCCTTAAAAGACAGCAAAAACGGGCCCTTTTCTCCATCCTTTCTCCATTTTGCTTTCTGAAACATGGATGTCGCCATCTTAGACTTGACGACGAAGCCATACCTTAGGACTGGGACAGATGGGGAGCTTGAGTCCTGGGAATTCCAGGGAGCGGACCCACCCCATTGACTCTGGCCTGACACTTCCAGAGTTCATTAATGTGAATGAGAAATACATGTCTCTCTTATTAAGCCAATGCTATTTTGGGTTTTCTGTCACTCAAAGCTGAATCTAATCCTAATTAATATACCTTATTAAGTTTCATCTTGAGAGATTTGGACCAGCACTTTGTGTCTTTTGGTACCAATGTCATCACTCAACATCTCTACCCCATCCAGCTCTCTATCGTCAGTTAATGAGATCAGTGTGCCGTCCGTGCTTCCATCCATCATTAATAAAAATAGGATCAGGAGAGGGCCAAGGAAAGCAGTCTCCAGCTTACCCCAGAGAGCTCTCTCATTGGGGTCCTGGTGATCTGTCCACCTTGTCTTTGGACAGAGGTGTGAGTTGGTGTGGAGGGAAGCTGAGGAGTGTCAACTATAGATCAGTGGGTCTCAAGCTTTAGTGTGTAACAGGACCACCTGGAGGGCTTGTTAAAACACAGTTTGCTGGGTCTCATCTCCAGAGTTTCTGATTCAGTGTGGCTGGGGTGAGGCCCAAATATTTGTGCTTCTACCGAATCCCAGGTGATGCTGATACTGATGGTCCAGGGACCACACTTTGAGAACCGTTATCCTAGGCTATGTGTTTTCAGTTGGAAGGTGATCTATAAAAGAGAAAGAATATTTTTTGTTGTTGTTGTTTAAGTATTTTTCATTTTTCATTTATTTATTTTATTTATTTATTTATGGCTGTGTTGGGTCTTCGTTTCTTTGCGAGGGCTTTCTCTAGTTGCGGCAAGTGGGGGCCACTCTTCATCGCGGTGCGCGGGCCTCTCACTATCACGGCCTCTCTTGTTGCGGAGCACAGGCTCCAGACGCGCAGGCTCAGTAATTGTGGCTCACGGGCCTAGTTGCTCCGCGGCATGTGGGATCTTCCCAGACCAGGGCTCGAACCCGTGTCCCCTGCATTGGCAGGCAGATTCTCAACCACTGCGCCACAAGGGAACCCCTGAGAAAGAATATTTAAAAGTCATTTGGCTATGGACAGCAAGTCTTTGTGGAGACAAAAGGGGATGGACTGCAGAATATCAGTGAGGGCTGGACTCTGATAGGACCCGGGCACTGCCTTGTGGCTTTCAGGAAAGAGCCCAGCAAGACAGGGTGCACATAAAAGTAGATTGGCCCATTTGCTATGAGGAGGCTGTAGGAGCTTCTGTCCAGTGGTTTCTATTTTCTCAAGTGAAGAATATGCAAGAGCATTAACTGACGTGAGGGTTATTAGCTGAGTGAGGAGAAATTTTGAAATACTTTCGGCATGTCCAATATCCCAGGGGAGTGTAATATGTACCAGGGCATGAGTAGGAAGACTCAAGCAGGGTTGATACCTATTTAAGGAGTTAATTGACTAATCTTTGTATTAGTACATTACTAAGAACATCTAAATATTAAACTTAAAGCAGTTCCAGGGGGTTACGGCACTAAATTCATCAAGATGTCTCCAGGTCCAGAAAAGTACTTAGTGAATGTTCAGTTCACATTTAACAGTAAACAAGCATGTGAAGTTCAATTTGTAGTTTAGATGGTCCCCCTGGAACAAAATCACAGTTTGTTAGTTTTTATGTGGGTATATTTTTTGTTACTTTTAATGAATTAAAACAATACTCTGTTTCATGGAAACGCATTATATATTGTGTGATTGTCTTAATAGAAATAATACTTCATACATTGTTGGAGTCTCACACCTTAAAAAAAAAAGGCAACAAGTGTACAACTACCGAATCTTGAAATGCAGTTTTCTTGCTAGAGTTACAAGAAATTCCAACAGGTTCTGCTACATATAAGCTACATTCCAGCTTACTTCTGGCACACAGGAGCAGTCAGAGTCATGGTTCAGCAGGCTTCTCTCTGGGGACATGAGAAATTGGGGAATAAATCTGGGGACATTTGGAATAGCTTCACACACCACCACAGAGTCAGGGACTGGCTTCAGATTGCCACGAGTTCTCAGAGCAAGAAATTAAAACCAGTAGAAACCCAGAGAACAGCTCTGCCACTAGATAGGTCCTCAGAGAAGAGGGCGGTGACCAAATATCCCAATTTGCTTGGGACTAAGGAGGTGCCTGGGATGTGGGATTTTTAGTGCTAAACCTCTGGTAGTCTAGAACAAAGCAGGACAAATTGATCACCTTAGCAGGGGCTGACCATTATGAAGAAAAATCCCCAATATAGCTAGCATGGCGAGACTGCTGTTTTGATTTATGGTAGGGGACAAGGCTGGCTTCTCGTGTATGTGACTGGTGTAGTGTAGTCACACAGATCCCCGCACTCAGAAGGGCCCATGCTTGGTAGAATACTCTACTGTCGTCCCTTGAAAGTCTTAATAACATTTGAAGAAAGGGTTCCTCATTTTTCTTTTGTACTAAGTCCTGCACGTTGTGTAGCCAGTGCGCAAATTACATAGGAAGGGAGCTGGAGTTTCTGTTTTTATTTCTATGTGTCCTGATGAGAGATGAAGACAGGTTTTCTCTCCCCGCCTCTGCCCCTCTCCCACTCTCCTTCTCCTCTTTCTGGTTAAGCCAAACCTATGCAAGGTATTTCTTTATCCATTAATGTTTTAAAAGGCCATGCTGTCCTATCACAAATGTTAGCGTATAAAAAATTAAACTCGGTTCAAACGCAGCCTTTCCACCCTGGATGTGTTTCTCCCAGTAAGGAAAAGAGAGCAAGAGAAGGAAGAAGGAAAGTAGAAAAGCTGAAGTCAGTGTGGCAGAAATATCAGCTGGGAGTCTCCAGAGTGGGAGAAGCCACACACAACTCTGGATCAAAGGGAAAAACCACAGGGAAGATGAAAGGGGTGATAATTGTAAGTGGAGAGAGAGTTTCATAATAGAGGTAATAGTAACAAGCACTTATCTGTGAAACTGAGGGAGAGTTAAAATTGGGCAGGGTGGGTAGTGGCCTGAGGAGGGTCCATTGACTTATCTCTTCTGTGGGAATTTTAATTCTTTCCAAGTTATTTCTATTTTTTTCCTCTTGGATGTGAAAATCAAGCTTTTTCAAACGAAAAGGTGTTTTACTGTGGTATTTACTTATGCTTTTAAATATGGACCATAAGGAGGACAGGGGATGGTTAGCTGAGAGAGGGTAAGTACCACTGAAGCTGGAGTGTGAAGCCGGGTGGCTGAGCCGGGTGTAAGGCTGTGAAGGTGACCTTCAGGAATTAGCTGAGCTCAGCTGTGTTCTCACCATGACCATGCCTCCTAACGCGACCCAGAGGGTGGGCTCACCGGTGCGGGGGTGGGGGGGACGGTGAGCGCCTTCCTCGTCCCCAGGATGGCATGTGGGGGGACCTCATCCTCCGCTGGCCTCACCTGAGCCAGGCTGCCAAGTGACAGTCATGCCGGCTGTCGCTGCTCCGAGCTGTTCCGGGCAGCAGGGAGCCGAGTACCATTCCTATACACTAATGATGAAAAATCTGAAAGTGAAATTAAGAAAACACTCCCATTTACCATTGCAACAAAAAGAATAAAATATCTAGGAATAAACCTACCTAAGGAGACAAAAGACCTGTATGCAGAAAATTATAAGACACTGATGAAAGAAATGAAAGATGATACAAATAGATGGAGAGATATACCATGTTCTTGGACTGGAAGAATCAACATTGTGAAAATGACTCTACTACCCAAAGCAATCTACAGATTCAATGCAACCCCTATCAAATTACCACTGGTATTTTTCACAGAACTAGAACAAAAAATTTCACAATTTGTATAGAAAGGTAGGTGGAGTAGGGCCTGCTGTGAAAAACGCAGGTTCTCTGACATTTAAAATGTATTTTTCTTCCTGTCTGGATGGATAGATGTAAAAGCCGTGTGATAGATGAGGCCCGGGAAAGGGAGTTGTCATCAGATGCAGGGATTCTGCCCGAGGCGCTGAAAGGTTGCTCTGGTCCCTGTGGTCTCTCTTCCCCCATCCTTTGCTTGTACGTAATTAGATTAAGAATCACTCTGTGGAGGTCTGGACAAACCCTCCTGGGCTTCTTAGGGAGGGAAAAAATATTCTATAAATACAAAGTCTGACCTGGCTGGAAAAGAATAATTTTTAAAGCTTAGAAAACTTGGCAGCATGTATGTGTTTGGGTCCTGAGTTTTATTAAACTAAGTGATGAATGACTTCCAGGCAATGAGGCAGAAAGGCAAGAGAGAAGCTTCCAAGTGGCTGCCAATATGTTTAGAGCAAGGACACCAAATCCAGGTGTCCCTACTGCTTTCTTGCTAAAATGTCCTTAAGTTGTAAAAGTTGCTCCTCTTTTGTTCCGTTTTAACAATATTAAGACTCAGAACAGTGTTGGCTGATATATGATTTTTAAAATATTGTGCATATCTAGACTGTTCTAGAAGTAACTTTTTATGAAATAGTATACATTTAAACATTTTGTTGGAGTGTTTGTGAAGTCAACTCAGGTCAGCTTTGGAAAATAGACTATATTTGTGTATTAAGGTAAAAATTTCTCGGCAAAGCAAATATTTAAGGAAATGATGACAATGTCAACATTTTATAAAAGATAGAGGTAATTATTGTTGGATGGTGAATATTTAAGTTCAAAAGATATGGATCTACTCCTGTTCTCTCCTTTAAAACACATCTAAGCCTTAATTAAACATCTATTGTTAGCAGAGGTTTTAATGAATATTCCGCCAGAGGGCAGCATTTGATAAGGGTTTGATAGAAATATATATACATTCACAGTGTATAGATATCATAGAAGTTTGTTTTTTTAAGCAATAATAATAGTAGAAGGTACTTATCTTGCTTTCATCAGCACAACTGAAGTACAGAAGCTATGCATGCTTGGTTTCAACATGGGGTAAATAGTTCCTAAAGCAGCATATCTTAAGTTGAAGAGGGTGTGATTGTTTTGTAGTTTTCAAGATGAAAAAGCGATCAAAGGAACGAAAAACAATTTAGGTAGTACTTTACAAGGGCTGGATTGATCCCATTGGCTTGCTAAAAAGGAGTTTGGTTGTTTTAACTCAAACTCCAACACACTATTTACCCTCCCTGGGAAACCATCCAAATTTGGCTGCATTCCATATGCTAGAAAAAGCTTGGAGCCGGAGCCAACTGTGGGTTTGACTGAGGTGGCAGGATAGTGCAAGGAAAGGTTGCAGCCTGCTTCCCAGGGGCCAGAAACATCATAGCCATGCCCCTGGGGCAGTAGTGACTGGGAGGTGGCTAGGAGGTATGCCTGGCTCATAGACGTCAGTCAGTAAAGGTTGGTTTTTCTTTTATTCACTTGCTGTGCAATTATATCTGTCTTGTGGTGCTGCTTAACTTATTACAATTTTAAAAATTAAAGAAACTCACGCACATGGTAAACAAACAGTATAAGATGGTGCATGATTAAAAATGTATTTCTGACCTCACACACCAGATCCACCCTCCAGAGGTAACCACCAGCAACGATTTTTTGGTATATCATGCAGAAAATGTTCGTGTGGAAAGATGCTTCTATAGGCATATGTATATGTCATACAAATAGGAGCAAATTATATAGACATTAGTCTATACCTTGTTTTTTATGTTCAATAATGCATCTTGGAAATCTTCCATATCTTACAGCTTAGCTTTTTCAATTTTATTTCCCCAGTGAGACATACTTCTCAATGGCAGGAACATCATTTTTTTTTCCCTTTTCCTTTTTGCCTCATAGTGTCAGAGGGAGTACGTCAACATTCTAGGTGTTTAATAACTATTCTGGGGATAAAGAAGATGTGGTGTATATATATATATACAATGGAATATTACTCAGCCATAAAAAGGAAAGAAATACTGCCATTTGCAGCAACATTGATGGACCCAGAGATTATCATGTTAGGCAGAGAAAGACAAATATCATATGATATCACTTATATGTGGAATCTAAAAAAATGAACTTATTTACAAAACAGAAATAGACTCAACAGACATAGAAAACAAACTTATGGCTACCAAAAGGGAAAGGGGTGGGGAGGAATAAATTAGGAGGCTGGGATCAACAGATACACACTACTATATATAAAATAGATAAAAACAAAGACCTACTGTATAGCACAAGGAACTGTATTCAATATCTTGTGATAACCTCTAATGGAAAAGAATCTGAAAAAGAATATATGTGTGTGTGTCTGCGTATAAGTGAATCACTTTGCTATGCACCTGAAACAAATATCAACTATACTCCAATTTAAAAAATTTTAAAAAAACAAAAACAAAACCAAAAATAACCATTCTGGGATTGATTGGCTGGAATGTTAGTCTGCTCCTGGTGAGGAAGAAGAAGGAAGGTTATAATCACATTGAGGAATTTGTTTTATTCATTTCCAAAAAACAAGAACTGGAAAGAGTACATTGGGTCAACTTGTCTAGTACTTTTCTCAGCTTCTAATACTTGAAACTGACCTCAAAAGCCTTGCATTATTTTGGCCTGTGGGTTGTCCCAGCTCCTTTCATTTGTCACTCAACAGTGAGCTGTGTCTTTGAATTGGCAGGTGTTCATAATCTCATTATTACGACTGGATGCCCTGTGATGACAGGGTATAAAGGGATCCTCAGAAGTCAAAGATGACATTCATGTGGGTCTAGCGTTTCCGTGCTATAGAGCACTGATGATGGTCCTTCATCTTAAAGATTGTGTTTTAGGATTTCAATACATTTGCATGTATTGAAATCACATGCAAAAATTGTAGTATTTACTTTTTACACTTTATCCTTTGATTAGCTTTTATAGCATTGATTTGAGGAATATTTTTTTTGTTCCCAAAAGATCTAAGAATTTTATCATTTAGAAATAATCTTACCTAGAGACTTGATTGTGGTATAACCTCTCAATTTTTTTTAAGTCCTTGCATAGGTAACTAGAGGGTGTTATGCTAAGTGAAATAAGTCAGAGAAAGACAAATACTGTATTATGTCACTTATATGTGGAATCTAAGATACAAAACAAATGAACAAACATAACAAAACAGAAATAGAGTTAAAGACACAGAACAAACAGGTGGTTGCCAGAGGGGAGGGGGGTGAGGGGAGAAAAGAAACGTGTGAGGGAAGATTTAGAGGTACAAACTTCCAGTTGCAGAATAAATGAGCCATGGGTATGAAGTGTACAGTGTGGGCAATATAGTCAATAACTATGCAGTATCTCTGTATGGTGACAGATCATAGACTTACCATGGTGATCATTGTGAGATATATAGAAATGCTAAATCACTATGTTGTGTAACAGTAACAAATATAGTGTTGTGGGTCAATAATACTTCAAAAACAAATGAATAAGCAAACAAACTCATAGAAAAAGAGATCAGATTTGTGGTTACCAGAGGCGGGGGAGGGGGAGGGGGGATTGGATGAAGGCAGTCAAAAGGTACAAACTTCCAGGTATAAGATAAATGTGTACTAGGGATGTCTTGTGCAACCTGATAAAGGTAATTAGCACTGAGGTATATTGTAAGTGAAAGTTGTTAAGAGAGTATATCCTAAGAGTTCTCATCACAAAGAAAAAGATTTTTTCTATTTCTTTAATTTTGTATCTATATGAGATGATGGAAGATCACTAAACTTACTGTGACAATCATTTCATGATGCATGTAAGTCAAATCTCTATGCTGTACAGCTTAAACTTATACAGTGCTGTATGCCAATTATATCCCAATAAAACAAAGGAAAAAATAAATAAAATTATTCTGATACCACTTCAAAAATAAAAATAAAAACAGTGAGCCACAAACATTTCCTACTGGATAAAGACAAAGTCTCTTGGTTGGGGCAGGATCGTGGTGAATTTGAAACGTCTATTTTCTTCCAAGGACCCATGTGTCAGAAAACTGGACTGTTTCCTAAATGCGTTCTCACTTTCTTGCTTCTGGGCCTTTTTCTCCTTGTTTGTCCTCAGAAGTTCTACTAGTTTCTTAAGGCACAGCTTCAGTGCTACCATTTGCATTCAAGCCAGCAGACTTTGAGGGTCCTCTGTGTGCAGAGAAGCACCCATGGAGGCCTGGCCCTGGGGAAGACAATACAGATAAGGCTCAGTTTCTTCCCTGAGCAGCTCTGTAGATGATGGGGACCACGTGACCAGTGCTGCAAGGGAGGCTGCGAATGCGCTTCAGGAGGGGAGAGAGGAGGCGATCAGTTCATACCGGGGATGACACTGTGGTTTCGCTGACATGATGCTTAAGTTGGTTTTTCAAGGGTTTGAAGGGCTTGGTTGACCAGCTGCAGTCAGTGGAAGGATCTTCCAGGTCTGGACAAAGGCTGTAGGTATTCTCTAACCAACCATGGCATGTGGGAGAATGACAAACAGTCTGTGTCTAGAGGGTCAGGTGTGTGGAAGAGGCTGGAGGCCGACCATGTCTAGATTCAGAAGAACTCTCATTGTTATGCTCAGGAATTGGGGATGGAAAGCATGGAAGAATGCCATGCAGGGGGTGATTGGATGGATGACGACTGTTAATCAAAACCGGGAACATAGGGAGTTCCCTGGCGGTCCAGTGGTTAGGACTCAGCGCTTTCCCCGCCATGGACCCAGGTTTGATCCTTGGTCGAAGAGCTAAGATCCTGCAAGCTGCGCAGTGTGGCCGGAAAAAAAAAAAAAAAAAAGGGTGTCCAGGGAGGGAGAGAGGAGAGAATTACGTGGGTGGGTCTTGTACATATTGAGTTTAGGGTGCATCAGAGACTTCTCATTGGTGGTTTCTGATACGATTTGGGGAGCTTAGAGGGGCCAAGAAGGGGGGTGAGTGAGTAAAAGGTTAACAAAGTATGTTCTTCTTTATGAAAAAAATGACCTTGGGTTACCTTTCTAGCTGTTTGCAGGGAAATCTGACAGAAGTGAATGCAAGCTGTGTTATCAGGCAACACCGCTTCTGGTAAGAATGACCCATGGCTGGTGAGCTGCATATGGACTGAGAGGTCTGCGAACGAATGTAACCGCCTGGTGAGAGGGCACAGCTTTGGGCTTCTCCTCACTGGGACCGGGAGGCTGTGGCTCTAGGACTGTCACAGTGGAAATGGTTCCTTATGTATGTGGGGCTTCTGCACCCACCTGCATGTTCTTAGGCTCTCATCGCTGACCTGTGAAGTACACCCTTAAAACCAGCCCCTGGTCAGCTGGGAGCACCCCTACCGGTACGCTGCTTCCCGTGCGGGGACCCCAACTGAAGCCAGCACCAGGGGAGGCTTCCTGGGGTCTCTTAAGTTCCCTTAGCTGAGCCTAAGACTACAAAGAATGGACATTGCAGGAAGGAAAGACTGGATTTATTTATATGTGACACGCAAAAAACTTAATCTCTTCTTTTTGCCCCTAAAAGAATATTCTGCCTTTGTGTGAGCAACATTTTCTTCCACTGAACCCCAGCAGTGACCCAGGTATATGTCCTTAGCATCTAGCACAGTCAGTGCTGGTCTCATGACAGTTGCTCGGTCAATAGCTGTTGCATAACTGATATCAATAAATAAATATTACCTTCCATATTTCAAGTCCTCTGTTAGTTGCCAGGATATAATACATGTCAATATAACCCTTCTCTTGAGAACTTCACATTCTATTAGACAGAAGGTTATATTTAAATTCTCAACTTTTCCCATCTCTCTCTCTACCAGCTACTCGCCAATCATCGTCATCCTCCTCCTCATCATAGTTAGCACTTACTGAGCACACATCTGCCAGGAGCTGTGCTTGGGGCTTCATGCAGATTATCTAACTGAATCCTCATAGCAGCCCTATAAGGTAATTACTAAAAGTATCCCCATTTTACAGATGAGAAAACTAAGTTGGTCAACCAGGATTCAAAACCCAAAGTCTGACTCCAGAGCCCACCTTCTTTTTTTTTTTTTTTCATTAAAAAAAAATTCAAGTATACTTGATTTACAATGTTGTGTTAGTTTCTGGTGTACAGCAAGGTGATTTAGTTATATATGTGTAGATATATATGTATATATAAATATTCTTTTTCAGATTCTTTTCCATTATAGGTTATTACAAGATATTGAATATAGTTCCCTGTGCTATACAATAGGTCCTTGTTGGTTATCTATTTTATATATACTAGTGTGTATCTGATAATCCCAAACTCCTAATTTGTCCTCTCCCTTCCCCCTTTAGTAACCATAAGTTTGTTTTCTATGTCTGTGAGTCTGTTTCTGTTTTGTAAATAAGTCATTTGTATCATTTTTTTTTTTTTTTTAGATTCCACATATAAGTGATATCATATGGTATTTGTCTTTCTCTGTCTGACTTACTTCACTTAGTATAATAATCTCTAGGTCCATCCACGTTTCTGCAAATGGCATTATTTCATTTTTTTTTAATGGTAGATCCCACCTTCTTAATCATTCCCCCATTCTGCTTCTTGCTGCCATCACCTCAGTGATATTTCAGTGAAATATACTTTAGGCATTTATCTGCTTGGGCCATAAAAAGGACAAAGCTGCATCTTGTGTATGTCTAGAAGTAAAGTAAAACCAATTATTCTTCAAATGTTTCATATGTACAGTGGATTTAGGACTGATGTAGTAAAAATGTCTAGTTCTCATTTACAAAACTGCTAAGTGGGAAATCACTTAAAATCCTGTGTAGGGCTTTAAAAACACACACAAAGCAAAAAACCACAAATAATCCAATTTTAAAATGAACAAAGGACCTGAATAGATGTTTTTCAAAAGAAGATATACAAATGGCTAGTAGACATTTTTCAAAAGAAGATATACAAATGGCTAACAGGTATATGAAAAGGTGCTCAATATCACTAATCATCAGGGAAATGTAAGTCAAAACCATAATGAGGCCTCACACCTCAAAAAATGAAAAATAGAACTACCATATGATTCAGCAATCCCACTTCTGAGTATGTATCGGAAGTAAATGAAATCTGTATCTTGGAGAGATATCTGCAATCCCAAGTTCATTGCAGCTTTATTCATGACAGCCAAGATACGGAAAGAACTTAAAAGTGTCCATGGATGGATGAATAGATAAAGGTGTGGTAAGTATACACAAGGGGATATTGTTTAGCCACAAGAAAGAAGGAAATTCTGCCATTTGTGACAACATGGATGAAGCTGGAGGACAGTACGCTAAGTGAATAAGCCAGACAAAGACAAATACTGTATGATCTCACTTATGTGTGGAATCTAAAAAAGAAGAAGGCAGAAAAGGAAGAAGAGGAGGAGAGAGGAGAAGGATGAGGAGGAGAAGGAGGAGAAGGAGAAGAAGAAGAAATTTGCTAAGAGAGTAGATCTGAAGCCTTCTCACCACACACACACACGACAAAAGTACACATGAATAAACAAAATGTTGGATCCAAAGTTAGAAATTAATGCCTAATATATTTCAGATAAAAGCTCAGGCTTTAGGACTTTTCAGTTTTACTTTATCTTCCACGTGCTAGTTTGGTTTTCTTATATACTGGTGGAAATCTCAGATAATTTTATTCTAAACTTTAATTATGCCTTGAAGAATTTTACAAGTGCTGTTATGGGCTTAACTGCAGTAGAGCATTCTGCATACTAATACTGCATTTTATCAAGCACAGGAAACTGGAAAGACTTTAATCTGTCCAATTTTTATTAGTAATGCTTGAAAATGCCAGAAAAACTCTCTCTTTCTTTTTTTGTAACTGGCTCTCTCCCCCCTCTTCTCTCTCCCCTCTTTCACCCTCCTCTAGTGTACTTGGGAAAGACAGTTTGATCGCGCTTCTGTCCTGGCCAGGCCCGTGTGAAGGCTCTGCCATGTTCTCTGGCTCCGCGCCACCCCCCACTCCCCCAGCTCTTGTACGAGGCTGCTGGGGAGAGGCGACAGGAAGTCCGAGCTTCTCTGCACATTCCTCTCCTTAAATCTCTATGATACTGTGACTACAAGGCTGTGTGCTTAGGTAGGGCGTCCAAGTGGGACACTTTTGAGAGTGAAGCAGGGACTATTAACAATTACACCAGGGCATCACACAGACAAAGTGGCAGTCCCAGGCAAGCTGAGATGAATGGCTACCTTAGTATAGGAGGCATTTCCTGAAGGTTTGTGGACAACAGAAGGGAAACGCAGGGCAAGCAACAACTTAAACTCAACTATCACTCACTCACTCATGGTCTTCCTGAATGTCCTTCAGGATCCCTGCCCTGGGAGGTTTCTGGTTTCCTCAGGTCATACACTCCCTGCTCATGGCTCAAGTTTGGGGAAGGGGAGGGATTGATGCGGAGGGGGAGGGATTGATGTGAAGGGGCCTCTTTTCTGCCGTGTCCAATAGGGTGACCATTAGCCACATGTGGAAATTTAAATTTAAACTAAAAAAAAAAAAAAATTCAGTTCACTGGTAACATCACCACATTTCAAGTGCTCAATGGCTACATGTGGCTAGTGGCCACCATGTTGGACGGCATAGATGTAGAACATTTTCTTTTTTTTTCGATGTAAAACATTTTTCATCATCTCAGAAAGCTCTATTGGACAGCACTGTTCTCTCCTCATATCTCCCTAGTTCCATACCTAGTCCCAGGTCTCCACTCACTTACACACACACACACACATACACACAGCTCAACTGTGCAGATTCCATTTGTTTATTATGTAGAAAACTTGGCCATTCAGGCTTGCCCAAAGGACCTCTTTTCTTTCTACTAAAAAGAACTATCAATGCACTCTGAGGTGTTTTTCTCAAAACCAAAGACCTACCTACCTACCTAGAGATGAATGATCCCTCTCTCCCAGAAAGCAGAAATATCTACAGTCGGTTCTGGTTTCTCTAAAGTTATGACACTGATTTTCGAATGTGGCATTTGGAAGCAATTTTATTACTTTATCATTGTATGGTGAATAGAGAAGTAGAAGAAGTTCTAAGTCAAATCCTTTGTTTATTTAGCTATAAAAAGCAAAGAAAAGAAAATGAAAAAAGAAATACAGCTCAGCCTTCGGCACAACATCAACTTTTAAATAGAAAATATTTGACTTGTACAGGGGAAGAGTCTGCACTGTGTTAAATAATCTTGCCAGATGGCCATCCAAACAAATGAAGTGAAGCAAAACAGGCCAGATTTACGGTTTCATTGCAGTCAAAAATAACTTTCCTATTATTAAAATAAGTAATTTCGTGTAAAGGTATTGTGGTTTACATAAAAATTTGGGGTCATGAGATATGCTAGAAAATATATTGCAGAAGATGGCAAACATTTGCCCGAGAAAAGAGGCTATTCCTTTTCTCTAGGCAATGCCAAGGGTGTATGCTTATAATCCAGTTTTTCCAAATGATTTTCAGATTGTAAAAGTTCTAGGGTTTAAGCTTCTGTTCAGAAACATCTGTTGCTTGAGTTTTCTCAGAAAACCATCTTCCTTCCATTGCTATCCCCTCAAAAACACTTAAAGGGGAGAAGCTGCTCTTCATGTTTTCTTTTTTTGTAACCCATTTTTTCGAGGAAAGATCAGACTCCCTGTGACTGAAGTAGCCTTGCAGTTTTATTCTATTTATTCATTTAATAAACTTTCAAGTGCATTTTGATGTCTCTTCCTCCCAAGTTTGTTTGGAATTTACACTTCCATTTCTGCTTTTGGTAGAGTAGGTAGACAGAAGCTATGACCTTATGTCCACAAGGCAAGACATGTGCCCAATTCACTACTAGAAATTTTGATCAACCACCAGCTGGGTGTCATAAGTTAAGGTGCTGATTTGGGAAAATAACATATAAAAATGGATGGGGCTTCCCTGGTGGCGCAGTGGTTGAGAATCTGCCTGCCAATGCAGGGGACACGGGTTCGAGCCCTGGTCTGGGAAGATCCCACATGCCGCGGAGCAACTGGGCCCGTGAGCCACAACTACTGAGCCTGTGCGTCTGGAGTCTGTGCTCCGCAACAAGAGAGGCCGCGATAGTGAGAGGCCCGCGCACCGCGATGAAGAGTGGCCCCCGCTTGCCGCAACTAGAGAAAGCCCTCGTGCAGAAACGAAGACCCAACACAGCCATAAATAAATAAATAAATACTTAAAAAAAACAAAACAAAACCGAATGATCGGATATTGAATAGAGACAGACACTTTAGGTATCTAAGACTTAATTCATGCTTCCCACCTGGATCTCCTGCATCCTTCCTTTGTATTCATTCATTCATTCATGACCCATTGTATGCCACCTACCAGAGAAGTACCAAGTAAGATCAGCATAGTCCCTGCCTTCACAGAGCTCTTAGGCAGTGACTAAGAGAGACCTAACCTCTGGCATGAGCTGAAGGCTTCCCTGAGGAGGTGGTGAGGAGTTAGCCAGATGAAAGGGTGTGGGTGGAGGTGAGGGCAGGGAAAAGGACAGTAAGCCTAGGGGAAGCTCTCTAGGCAGAGAGAAGAACAAGGGCAAAGACGCTGGGATGGGAGACAGGATGTGTGTGTAAGGGGCTGGAGGGCCAGCAGGTAGGCGGGGTGCCTTTGAACACGGCTGAAGTGGGCAGGGACTCACATACGCCAGCCTGGGCAAGATCTGGAGTTGTATCGTGAGGGCAAAGGAAATTTGCCAAAGTGCACAAAGGAGGAGTTACACGACTAGATTTGTGTTTTTAAGATCTCAGTGGCTTATGCGAGGAGAATGCATTGAAAGGATGCAACACTGACCGAGGGACATCTGAGCAAGTACAGGTGATGGAAGATGGGGGCTTCCACCTGGGTGAGAACAGTGGAAACAGAATTGAGTATATTTATGAAATATTTAGGAGGTAAAATCCAATGGACTTGGTAACAGATTTGCCACAAGGAGTAAAGGAGAGGGTGGTGTCAAAGATGACACTGGGCTGGGAGAATCATATGACACTATAAGGTAGAGACTAACTGGGGGAGGGGAAGAGGAAGAGTTCCAAAGAGGCAGAAAGGAGAGTGAGGAGCAAAGCTTTGGCGCAGTCTCACCAGAGGTCCTGTAGGAGTGGGAGGTGTGAGCAACGCCAAGTACATTTAGGGAGATTTCAAAGTAGAGTGGGCCTGTGCCCTGCTCTCTAGAGGATGCTGCAGACAGCAGCCATCGTGGCACCAGAGAGGCTATGTAAGGGAGGTAGTGTGGCATGCCAAGGCCTGGGATAGCTTAAGACAGCCCTCCAGTCTCCCAGGACCCCAGGAGAGAGGGAGAGGGGTTGTAACAAGGCCAGGAGCCTGGAAGGGTCCTGGAGGGAGTAACATGGGGAACTGTCAGTAGATGAGCCATGGACTGTGTCAACTAGAGTCCACAGCAGAGTCATGATGGGATGATGAGTCAGGAGTGGATGATGGTCAAAAAGAATGAAATCATGCCATTTGCAGCTACATGGATGGACCTAGAGATCATCATACTAAGTGAAGTAAGTCAGAAAGAGAAAGACAAATGCCATATGATATCACTTCTATGTGCAATCTAAAATATGATACAAATCAACATATCTACAAAACAAAAACAGACTCACAGACATAGAGAACAGACTTGTGGTTGCCAGGGAGGAAGGGGGGTGGGGGAAGGAAGGACTGGGAGTTTGGGATTAGCAGAGGCAAACTATTATATATAGGATGGGTAAACAACAAGGTCCTACTGTATAGCACAGGGAACTGTATTCAATATCCTGTGACAAACCATGATGGGAAAGAATATGAAAAAGAATATATGTATTAAAAAAAAAAGGGCGGATGATGGGATGGTAGAGACAGGAGTCCAAAGACCAGATGGAATTAGCAGAAAACAGCACATGACTTTCCACAACCAGAAACTGTCCACCTCACCATCTTCATGCCTGATCATGTGCAAATGCCCAAAGAAAAAGGAGGCAGGGATAACTTGGGTTAACTGAATTTAATCAGGAACAGAAGAGCCTTGGGAAGATCCATAATTTTATAACACTTCTGTAGCTAACGGTAATCAAATCTGGAGAATGGATGGGTTAATCATAAATGAGATTGGGATAATTAGCCAGCTATTTGGGAAGAAAAAAATACATTTTAACCTTTACCTATACCAAAATAATTCTAGATAGCAAGAAAAAAAAAATAGCACAAATAAAACCTGAAAGAAAATATAAGGGAGTATTTCCTGATACTTGAATGTGAGGGGTCCATCTAAGCTATAAGCAAGAGGTAAAATTTTAAAGAAAAACATTGACAGACTTAATGATATAAAGATTTAAAATTTGCATGCAAAAATGTCTGAATTTAAAATGCACATAAACTGGATATTACTCAGCCGTAAAAAAGAATGAAATACCGCCATTTTCAGCAATGTGGGTGGACCTAGAGAGCATTATGCTTAGTGAAATAAGTCAAAGAAAGATAAATACTATATATCACTTACATGTGGAATCTAAAAAATAATACTAATTGACGTAAATGCAAAACAGAAACAGATACACAGACATAGAAGACAAACATGGTTACTGAAGGGAAGAAGGAAGGGGGAGGGACAAATTAGGGGTATGGGATTAACAGATACAAACTACTGTATATAAAATAGATAAGCAAAAAGGATATACTGTATGGCACAGAGCATTATACCCATTATCTTGTAATAACCTATAACAGAATATAATCAGCAAAAATACTGAATCCCTATGCAGTACATTTGAAATTAACACAATATTGTAAAACAACTATAGCTCAATCAAAAAATGCACACAAATTGAGAAAAGTATTATAGCAAATAAGAGAGAAGTTTACAGCCTAACAATCTAAAGAATGCCTACTAATACATAAGGAAAGGGTAAGATTTCAAACAATAAATAGGCAAAGGACATGAACTAACATGTTGTAAATAGAAAATGTAAAGGATTGACCTAGAAAAATGTTTAATATCATCAGCTAGTATTCAAGAAACATAATTTATTTTTTTAGTTTAATTTTATTTTTTAAATTGAAAAAAATTTTTTTTGGCCTTGCCCTGCGGCATGTGAGATCTTAGTTCCCCGACCAGGGATCAAACCAGTGCCCTTTCAGTACAAGTGCGGAGTCTTAACCACTGGACCCTCAGGGAAGTCCAAGAAATATAACTTAAAACAACAATGACATTCCTTTTAATATCTGTTAACTTAGGAAAGATTTAAAAAATGATAATACTCATTTCAGTTGAGCATACAGGAAAACATTCATTTTGCTGATGGGAGAGAAAATTGAGCCAGATCATTTGGAGAGTAATTTGACAATCTGGATTAAGGGTTTCAAAGAGTTTAAAATTGGAAATAGCTTATGTTTTCCAAATAGGGGACTATTTTAGGAAATCAGTATATATCTACATGCTGTACTATTACCCAGCCATTAAAATACAGGCATTTGAAAATATTTAATGACATGGGAAAATGCATATGCTATAATGTTCAGTGCTTAAGAGCAACATGTTAAATTATATATACAGTGTGATCACAACTATGCAAATAAATATTCATGGAAATAGTTTGAAAAAAATGCAGCAATCTACCCATGGTTATTTTTGAGTGTTGTGATTATCAGTGATTTTATTTTCCTCCTACTTTTCTGCACTTCTATCATGTGGAAGAATTCTAAGTTGGAAAAATTAGAAAATAATCTTTGTTAGAAGTAAATATATACTTTTAGCTTTACTGTAACTTAACTAGTGGCTCCTTGTTCTAATGGTTCCAGATGATTTTGTTGGCTAATGCATTTGTCTCAAGCTATTTAAGTGATGACACTGGATGACTCAGATAAACATTTATGGCCCTCAATCTGTGTCAGGCACCATTTTAAACACTTTACACTTATTAATTCATTTAGAACTCACAGTTCTCATATGAGATAGGTCATATTATTACCCCCATTTTATGGAGCAGGAAATTGAGGCACAGAGAGATTAATTCATCTTCCAAGGTCACATTGCCAGTAAATGGTGGAGCTGGGATTTGAACTCAGGTACTATTGCTTCAGTGGTCCTATCCTCTGTACTCCACCCTGTTATGTTTAAGAGAATAGACAACCTTGTCTTTCAGAAAACTAGCCAACAATAAAATCTTATGAAAGCAAACTAGCATCAAACAACATTAATAAATGTAAAATGATATTCTTGGGTCATGAATCTTATCTATGAAATAAGAGAGACAAATTAGATGACCTTTAATACCCCTGAGATGTAAATTCTATGATTATATTTATTAGTAAGAAAAATTGACTTTCATTTACTGTACTAGGAATGACAGTTATTTTCTCCCCCCCATCACTGCCTTCTGAACCTCACACTTTTTTATTAGACACCCTCCCACCTGACCCCTGACACCACTCCTCCCCCAAGCCTAGCTGATTGGAACAGGGGAAGGTATCTCGCCCAAGCCTGGCCAATGATTCCTGAACTCGGGACTGGTGCTCCAAGAATCTAGCCCACTCTTGACCACATGTGCTGCAAGTTCAATATGGGCCTCTCGTGGCCATTTTTCACCGTGTGCTAGAGAAGCAAAGAAGGCAGCTATGTAGAGAGGGAAGAAAAGAGACCTACAGAGAAGAGAGGAGTCCTGATCCTGCCACCCCAAGGAGGCTGGGTGAGGGGACGGGACTGGCAAGGTGGAGAGTGTGGGTTTCTTGATCTTGATTCTCGGACTCCACGAGGTCTGGCAACACTGTCTGACCTTGGATCCTATGAGAGACCTTGTCTCAATAAATCCTCCACTTGTGTTTGCTTAATATAGTTTGAATGGGATTATCACTTGCTTCCAGCCATGGGAGACACATGTGTGCAGCTGGTCCCCGGCATGTCTGGTGTAGCCAAACAGTGAACAGTGAGCAACATTTGCATTGAGCCCTTTTGCGAAATCTGACTTGACATGTTTTCCTGTGATGATCTGGGCATTAGCATGAAATCAACTAGAGTAAGGAACACACTGAGAACCAGAAGTGGCAGTGAAGATGGTATTAAAAGAGATGGCAGGGGATCCACTAGCCAGCTTGTTGGCTGAAGGTTTTGGTCTGGGGTCCAAGGCTAGTTTGTAGGTTTAACTTGGAGCTGAGGACTCTTGGTTGTTTTCAGGTTACCCAGGGCTCACTGTGCTTTGGGGGGGTTGATTCATCGCCATCTCGTGAGAGACACCTGGATCATCCAGTAGGGCAGCGTCTTGGTGCCCAGGAAGAGAGAGGTATGTGTTAATCAGCACTTTACATCTCACCTGACCCCTGTGCAGAGACCCCCTCGGAGCAGAGGCACTGACCTGTGCTGGGCGCTTTGTCAGTCCCTGTGCATCCTGCAGCATCCTGCCGGGCCTTGTCTCTCTTGCTTCTGATACTGTTGCTGCCTTGGCCTGGGCTGGTCTTTCTGTTTGCCCCGCAGCACTTGCATATAATTTAGAAAAAATGGAATCAAGTTAAATGAATTAGAAGTGGCTGCTTTTGGGAGTGTGATGAAGGGGTGGAAAGGGGCAGAGCAGCAGGACTTGCTTTCAATACAAGCATTTTACTGCCCTGATTTTTTTTTTTGATTTTTTTTTTTTACTGTGTACATATATTACCTGGATACAAACAGTCACTGTCATACCCAGATCCCAATCATGAAAATAGTGTTTATTTTTTAGTGCCAGCCTAGATTCTCTCTCCTGTGTTATTGACTCAAATCCTATTGGCCTTCTTCCGTTTACTCTGCATGATTTTAATGGCACAGACCTATGCTGCAATTTATTTCATTTAGACTCATTCATATTTTTTTCACTCACACGTTTATTGAATTCTTGCTATGTGCAAGGAACTTCTACATAAAAATAGTGTATGTTAACTGTACACTTTGTCCTATATGAGCTAATTACTAGGTAATCAACAGAGTCATTTGGAGTTGGTGATTTTGAGAATGTACATCTTCTAAAGAAACTTTAAAAATGCCACTTAGACCAAATAAATGTCTATGCCAGGCTTCAAAATGTTCACTTCCTTCTTGCCTCTTTGCTTTGTTCAGGCAATGGTAGATGGAAAGCAGAGAGTGTATCTACAGCCTGAAGAAATGATCCATCTGAACAGTTTTTCATTCATTCACTTAAAAATTTACTGAGCAGGGCTTCCCTGGTGACACAGTGGTTAAGAATCCGCCTGCCAATGCAGGGGACACGGGTTCAAGCCCTGGTCCGGGAGGATCCCACATGCTGCAGAGCAACTAAGCCTGTGCGCCACAGCTACTGAGCCTGCACTCTAGAGCCTGCGAGCCACAACTACTGAGCCCGTGTGCCACAGCTACTGAAGTCCACGTGCCTAGAGCCTGTGCTCCGCAACAAGAGAAGCCACTGCAATGAGAAGCCCGCGCACCACAACGAAGAGTAGCCCCCGCTCGCCACAACTAGAGGAAGCCCGCATGCAGCAATGAAGACTCAATGCAGCCAAAAAAATAAATAAGTAAATAAATTTATTTTAAAAAAGTTATTGAGCACATACTACATGCCGGTGTAAGAAGTGTAAGATCTTGGAGGGTATTTTCTGCGGGGAAGGTAGCTTTCATTTTTTTACATTAAAAGAATCCATTACAGGAACTTCCCTGGTGGTCCAGTGGTTAAGACTCCGTGCTTCCACTGGAGGGGGCACGGGTTTGATAGGGAACTAACATCCTGCATGCTGCGAGGTGCGGCCAAAAAAAAAAAAAAATCCATTACTTCATTAGATGTTTGCTGCAGCCTCTCTTCAGATAGCAGGCATTTGGTCAAAACTTGTTTTGCAAATATGATTGACACACAGCTTTGCAGGACACCATCACCAGTCCAGATCCCCAGTATTTTCTCCTGCTCCCTACCCCTAAGGGCCATGCAGCTTCCTGGGTGACTCTCCAAGGAGCAGAACTTCCTGGGACCTTGGCAGGAAGGCCTGGAAGAAGCAGGAATGTGCAGTTTGAACACCATTCCTAGGGGTTGTTACGTCCATCCTGCTTCTTGGCAAACATGTGGGCACTAAAAGTCAACTGTCTAGCAATCATCTCCACGAACCCTCGGGCCTGAGGACGACAATGCTTTGTGGGGAAGGATGAGGCATCTGCTGTGGTCGCAGGCTTGGCAGACATGCTGTGGGAAGGACAGGGAGAAAGAACTCTTACTGATGGATATGAATACATGGCCATGCTTTCCCTGCAGTGGCTTTGGCTTGTGGGGAGAAACTGGCCAAAGAAGTGATAAGAATGGACAGCGGCAAAGAGGCAGGAGGACAGGATGGAGACGGAAGGCAGCCTGGGGTGAAGAGCAGCCCTCACCTGGTTCACAGGTGGAGGAAACCAGCAAGCAGGGGGAAGAGAGAGGAGCACTGCCGTCGATCACTCACAGCAGACCCACAGACGATAGTCCCTAAAAACGCAGAACATCTACTGGGCGGTGTCGGGGGGACGTCCACTTCCATCTAAGCTCTGTGGCCTTGGGACAGTTAACCTTTATGAAGGTCTTTCATTCTGCATAAAATGGGGAGAGTGGTTTCCGCACATGGAGCTGCTGTGAGAGATAATGAGATGATCACATGGAAGCATCCAGCACATTGCCTGGCACTGTGCTGTAGGAGCAAAGCAAGTGCTATATCTCCCATCCCACTGCATCTCAGGAAAGGTCAAAGGGCTCAGGGGCCCTGTGCCGAATACAAGGGAATCACAGATGTTTGATGACGGGGAGATGGGCTGGGGCTGGGGCTGGCGTGGAAGAAAGCAGTGGGTGTCCAACCTAACAACCTTCTAGTTCTTGAATAGGCTGAGCTGTAAAACTGTCTCCACTGCCCAGTCTATTAATTGATGAAATAATGGTGCAACCAAGAAAACATTCAGATGTGGTATGTAAGCTATTTACTAAGGCCAGACATTTTTATCTTAGAAAGAATCTTCTTAAGAAATTGAAAAAATTCTGAAGACACTCAAGAGTTTGCAAGCACTCATCCTGGATATCTGAGAATTCCAGTATTTGAGTATTTTGGCTTCCATTTGGGGAATTCTTCTCTGTGAGTGATGACATGTTATTTCAAGTAATTCTCACAATA
This sequence comes from Balaenoptera acutorostrata, assembly GCF_949987535.1. Taxonomy (NCBI): domain Eukaryota; kingdom Metazoa; phylum Chordata; class Mammalia; order Artiodactyla; family Balaenopteridae; genus Balaenoptera; species Balaenoptera acutorostrata. Next base: position 58,573,940 of record NC_080080.1, on the reverse strand, counting down.
GCCGCATGAGGTAGGAACTTCTTGGAAGCAGGCAGTAGACCATGAGTCATAGCTCTCCTCACCCCAGCTAAGGCAGATTGGACTAGGAATAGATATTGTCCAAGCCAGACTAATTAGTTTTCATCTCTTTTATTATCATTCCTAATATAAAAACAAGACTTAAAAAAGGTTAACTCAAATGTCCAGTTATCTATCTTGCAAGAGGCAAAACTCGGATTTGTGTCCAAGACTGTTGAACTCCAAAGCCTGCTGCCTTGCTGCACAAATACATATGCTTGGTCTTTGCAGGTGAATAGGTCAAGTTCTAGTGGACATGGCCTTGGTCTAGAGGAAGGTCTCCAGGCTGGCTTGGCATCAGAATAGACATCGCCTTTCCTCTGTTTGCCAGCTTGTGTTTACATGACCCAGGCAACAGGACCAGCGGCGTTGCATGAGCAGCTAATGCATCTGGGCAGTCATTGCCAAGGGAATGGGTTTGAGTTGTAATTATCAGGGCTGAACTCTAGACCAGGGGTCTCCAATCCCTGGGCCTCGGACCGGTACCAGTCTGCGGCCTGTTAGGAACCGGGCTGCACAGCAAGAGGTGAGTGGCGGGATCCAGCAAAGCTTCATCTGCCGCTTCCCATCGCTAGCATTACCATGAACCATCCCCCCCATCACTCGCATTACCTCCCTCCCCAACCCCCTCCCTCCCCAACCCTGTCTGTGGAAAAATTGTCTTCCACGAAACTGGTCCCTGGTGCCAAAAAGGTTGGGGACCACTGCTTTAGATGAGAGATGTACCTACAACATGTTTCTAAAAATAGCCTTGATGGTGAGCAGTTGATATGGGGAAGATATCCCTTTGGTTTTAAATTATTTTTACAACTGTAAGTGAAACCTCAAACCCTCTAGCCCCTGTGAACCTTTCTTGGATACCAGTTAGTTATCCTTTACTCAAATAAACAGCCCCCAAGTAGAAGCAGATACACAAAAACTTTTATTAAGTGGAAGTTAGACTTCATGGTAATTAACCAGTTACAAGTGCGTTTCAATGCATGTGTGTGGACACCGTAGAAGTCAGAATGGTCTTCCTGAAAGTCCAGTGTTCTGGCTCGGCACGTGCCAGTGCAACCCAAGGTAGAACCATACACGCAGGAAATACAGGGCAACGAGGACGTCAGACTAGATTGCAACACCATATTCATTGTTACAGCTAAGCATTACAGAACATGAAAGTCCAAAGACCAGAAGACTATTACTAAAGTGATTCTTACTACAGACCTTTACTTCTACTTAAATGCTTCCATAGGACCAACGTAGCAAATCCTCAACTCTGGGGGGACAGCACCATTTCTATATTTTATGCTTAAATGGGCCACAGAAACTGTAAACATTCAGTGGTCCTTGTGATGCCCATTGCAGGTAGATGCCAGCTGTCCCCTTGGGAAAGTGCAGTTTACTTTAACTGGTGTCAACATTTTATATTGTAAATCTTCCATCTGAAATTTTTCTTCTCTTTCAATTAGCACCAGTTTATTTGAAATAGTTTTCCTGGTGTTAAATATTTAGGAAACATTTTTTGTTTAACCAACACACAAAGTCCCAAACAATGGAAAGCAAAAAAACATTCAAAAAGTTGTTTTAGAGAACAGCATTTAGAAAAACAACATCATTTAAACATTCGACAGATCTATGTACAAGGTGCCCAAAGCTGGCAAGGAGCATGGCTGAGGAACAGTCACATAAAAGGTTTATTAACCTGAACCTTCTCAGGCTGTATTTACAGTCGGATAGGTATTCAGAAATGTAGTATCAGAACATCTGAATTTGGCTAAAAATCATATAAAAAGACACATCCCCACCCCCAATAACTTCTAAATAGGTAGCAAACATATCCAGTATAACCACAAGTACCAGGTTTAGAAGTGTGTTTTTCCATATTTTACATACAAACAGCTGAGAAACTTTCTCAGTGGACACAGAAGAGATCCGGAATGGCAGAGAAATGGAGTTCTTTATTTCAACATTGTCAGATGAAGGAAAGAATTTTTTTCATGCTGAGTAATGTAGGAAAGTACTGATTAAGGAGCAAAGATAAATTATTAGGGAAAAAGGTTTCAAGGAAATACAAAATCTAAGAGGGCTGAAGAAATGTGTGTATGTTTTATATGGACTTTCCAAAAAATACAAGTAATGATCTCCAAATAACTTTGAAAAAAAGACCAATGATTTTGCTTTGCTGGACAATATTTTTATGTTTTGTTCTTCAAAACTATATAATCCAAACCCTTTGGAGAATAGTTTTTTTCCTTAGATTGCGACTTAAAACACAATAGACACAACCTATGCTATATTCATCCAAGGCAATACTCATTAACTTCATGTAGTTTTGTTTGCTTGTTAATCCAGTGTTACTAGAACAGTCACCTTTAAAAGAACTGGGCCCATTTTTGTAACAGCCCACATTTCCCATTTCTGCTGAAGAAGTAAAATATAAACCATTTCTCCTTTATTCACTTCATGGCTGAATTTGTTTAGAGCCTGAAATTTCAATGCACTGTCTTTAAAAATATCAGCTAGAACTAAGTAGATGGAAGTCCTACAACCCCGTAATGACATGCATTCAAATGTGTTTTGAACAATTTGCAGTTGTGGTAAGTCTCTATGAGAAAAATTGACTTGGATTGGATACAAAATAACATTACTCTTTGAAAATGCATAGTTTGTAACTTTTTACATTCATTCACTAATATTAAAGACTTTTGTTAAGCCAGTACTTACCTCCGAATGGTGGTAAGATTGCATTTTGAAAAATCTCTAAAAATTGGAGAGCATTGCCTCATTGCTTTTGAATTAGTGCCCGATTCCGAGTTAATGCCGGCCACGTTAACACCCGCATCGTACAGGAAGGGTTGCTTCTTCTGTCTTTCTCTTTTTTGTCTAGCAGGCACTAAAAAGCAATGCTTTCTACTCTCAGCAATTTCCATTAAATACCCCATTTTAGCTATTTTATAATTTCATTTTAATAGGTTAGATTTGGTGTAGAAAACAATTTGAAAGATGGCTTAATTCTTAAAAGTAGCATGTTTTTAAACCCTATCATGGATGAAGGGCAACAGAGGTCTTGTATTGACTGTGGTTCTCTCACTCCCCGGCTCCCTCATTTGAAAAAGATGACCGCAGGCCACTCGGCTGTTGTATTTGATGATAGTTACAAACCCTTTGGGACCTAGCGATTTTTTCTTATCCTGAGTTCTTCCTCTAAGTATATAGATTTTGATACATGAAACACTTTGGAAACTACACTAGTGTCTGGTTATTCCAGAGAGCTTATGTTTCAATGGCTGACTATCGTCCAACCATTAACTATAAAAATAGGAATTTAAGGGCATGTTGTAGGAAAATACTGATTAATGACATTTTAAAAAAACGTATATGATCCGCATGCCTGGGTTATTTTACACCCAGGACATTTTCAGTTATTGAAGTCACAGAATTAGTATATTTGGGGCGTATTGAGTTCTTCCCTAAAAATCTAAATCTATTCTAAAGCTTTCTACCAGTGATCACAGAGGTTCCCCCAAACAGTCGGGATACTTTGGAAGAAGAAGCTTTGCTATCATCACAGGGCTTGGTCAAGTCACAGTCATTGCTTTCCAATTAGCAGAGTGTAGGGGAAAAGGCATAAGCAAAGCAAGCATTTGTAATCTGCAAAGTGATGCATCTTTTTTTTTTGGCCGTACCACACGGCACACAGGATCTTAGTTCCCTAACCAGGGACCAGGGATCGAACACATGTCTCGTTGGAAGAGCAGAGTCTTAACCACTGGACCGCCAGGGAAGTACACCCCGTGATGCATCCGTTGTTTTTTTTTTTTTAATTTCCCTTGGGTGGGAGTAGTTTATGGATTATGCTACACTGTATATCCCTGAGGGGTAATCCCATCTCTAAAGCCACTGGCCCCCAAAGCTCTGCCTCTTTCCTTTCTGTCTCGGCCATCTGTGCCCAAAACATGGGAAGGGGGCTCCACCAGGGTGAGAGACACGTGCTTCACAACACGAGCAGACTGGATGAGTTTTCTCTTTGCATAAATATAAACTTAAAACAATTATACCCTGCAGGAGCCACTACCTTTTCACACAATAAATGTCAATTCCATTTTCATGCTCTGTAATCCTGGGCAGAGGTCAGGGCCTAGAGCAATGAACGTGAAGCTCTCTTCCTCTGCCCTGATCACTCCATTGGCTTTGCTCTGGAGGGGACCGGTGGGGTAGGGGACTTGGGAGGGGGGCTTTGAGTCAAAGTGAAAGGATTAGGTATCTGCCTTGTCATTCTTTATCAGTGAGTCTGACCAAATCTTTTGTGATGAGCGTGGCAGGTTGTCTGCTGACCGACCTGCTCTCTGAATGATCACCCAAAACTGTTCAGACAAATGGAAGCATTTCCCGGAAGGAAGGGTGTAGCCTCATAGACTAAGCCTAACATACCAGTCCTGGTAATATTTATTCCCTTGGACCTTAACTGAAGACTGAGAGATCAGGAACACAGAAGCAAAAATGTTTCATCCGGGGCTTCTGGAAGCAAACATACATAACAGCATGGCCTCTGGCTTGGGCGGATAAAGGCAAAGAGGAGAGGGTAACATTTTACTAGCGAATTCAGGTGGTTGCCAAGATGGGAAAACAAGACTAGTAACTAGAATGGGAACTGTCCTTTCTCTCCCTTAACGCTCAATTTCTTCTTCTGAATGCTGGTTTTTCCTCTTTAGTCAGAGACGTAAAGAGAATTCAGAAGAAACTAAATGAGCCACTTTTTTTTTTAAAGAATATTACTTTCTTTAATGATAGTGCTGTTGCCTTTTTCAGGAGTTGCTACTTGCTCCCCTGGCTAATTTTTCTGAATTAAAAATTTAGAGAATTGCCCCTAGTAAGTATGTAAATGTAACGGTTAATCAGACTTGAGAATTAATTTTTAACACTTTCATAATATAAATAAAGGGGATCTTTCCTTTGGAAGATGGCAGTTAATAATTATGTGGATGGTGCTCAATAGGAAAGAATATTTTTAAGAAACAAGGACTACAGTTTAAGTGTTGAATTCATAATCTCCACCTTCTTTCAAAAATCTATAGTTGTTTTTTTTTTTTTTTTGAGTGGTAGCTTCTTTCTTCTTCCCTAGAGCTTGGGTCCTTTGAAGTCCTGCCACTATCATGGCATTGGTGCTTACCACTGCAAAATGGGCTTCTTTTCCAGCAGAGGAGGAAAGCTCACTGTTTCTTCCTCCAGCACTGTATTGCTTTTGAAACATAATAAAAGTATTTTTTATCAAAAAGCCTGTTAATGAAGCAGGTGATGGGCCAAAAAGGTGTAGGCCCCATGACTAAACTTGTGAGGGGCTTTACCCTAAACTCAGGATGTGAAACCTGTGAGCTGATGGGAGAAGGGGAAGATGAAATCCGTTCAGGGACTGGTCAACCTTTTAATCACTCAGAATGACAGAAATCTCAGGCACTGCCAATGTTGTTTAAATTGTATTCATATTTAAACTTGACCTAACCATATTACCGGGTGTTTCCAACATTGAGTTGACAGTATTTTTCAATTTGATCATTACAAATTGTAAATTTGAGCTGTTTTCAAATTTGGGGGCATCAATATAAGTTTACATGGATAACAAATGTTGAATGTTAGCGGCAAAATAACTTTTTTTCCAAGGAGTCAAAAGTTTTACTCAGAACATTGCACCAGCTAATCAACTCCTATAATTAATCACTTAGATAGTTGGAGTCTAGGGAATAGGGGTCTGGTAGGTACCCTAAAGGGATAAATTCAGGGGTGATTGAGTGTGCATTTGACAATGTGAATGAGTGGGCTCTTTATTTCTATGCTGAAGTACCTGGATTGTAAGGATGGGTGAAGAACATGGGTCCCTGGGTCTTCTCAGATCTGGAGTCATTCTGGAAGACTGAGGTCTGAGCCAGCTCTTACACATGCTCTTTCCCTCCTCCTCCAGGCAGTAATGAGGCCGAGTCACAGGTTGAAGACCACTTGAACCAGGTTGGCCTTGGAGGTGGTGATGGTAATCTTAAATATTCTTATTTTACACTGGGTTCTAGGGAAGGTCAAATGAAGTCATGTATCTGAAAGAGACATACTTTCTCATATATGTGAAAGGGTTAGTGATTATCCCAACACCATCAGGACTCTGGTGTAAGACACAGTCTAAAATAACTTAGTTCATCCAAATGAAGGAAGCAACGTCTAATTTTTTCCATGACACATTTATTCCCATTTTGTCTCTGCCCTCAGGGAAAGGTGTTAAGGTTTTCTACGTGGAAAAACTCCATTTTGAGGTTACTGGACATTCTAAAATACCTAAGTACCTACCAGTTCTGAAGCAAGGATTTTGCCATGTCAGAGGTGAAACAAAGGAACTTTTATCCTGGGATGCAAACTCATGGGACAGGATGGAGTGGGAGGGGGTGTGGAAGGGTTGGCAAAGGGCTTTGGCACAAGGAGGCAATGTATGCTATCTTAAACTGCAGGGGCTCCTGGCTGCCTTCTCCAAAGGCACAAGGCTGTTCTTTGCCAGCCCTCATCACAGTGGTCACGGCAGTTAAAACAGTAAGAAAGTTAGGATTACAGTCATTCCATGCTTTGGGGCCTGGCCCGGGCACGCCAGGAGGCAGAGTGACAGCTGAATAACGCTTCAGTATATTTTGATCAGAGGCTAGTTTAAGGATATTGTATTTTTATCTTCAAGTCTTCCATGAGAATGATTTCTGGGGAGAACTGGCCTCTTTCCCTTCTTTGATTTTAGTTGCCCAGATGGTACCAATGTGTGAGTTTGTAGGGCTGATGGAAGAACTTGAACTGATGGCTATGGAGGGTGAAATCTGCTTTTCCCAACAGTTGAAACTGGTGGCCAAAGGCTGCATCTGCCCACATACAGGTTCTCTTTGGTCTGCACACCGTTGGCCAAGAATCTGAGTTTAGCTTGTCAGGTAACATTATATTTCCAAGTCAGAAGATCTAGCAGCCCCAGGCCTGATTTCTGTATGGTTCTGATTGTCTAGGGCTGGGATCCCCCTTTAAAGGGGGTGTGTGTCCTCTTCACCATGATCTCCGTCATTCTTTAGTGTCCTTCTTCTGCCTGATCTGAACCGCTCATTTACAGAATCTGCCTGTTCTTTCCAAGGCATCTGCTTAGAAAGGATTAGGAGGCTTCTATTTAAATAGGAAGCAAGACTCATTTGGTTCAAAACCATGCAGCAATAAACACTTCTTGGGAACTTTTAATGCCAACATTAGAGATATTCCAAGAGAATGAAGATGGAGATTTGGGCTGCTTCATCTCAGAGATGAGGCTGTATACATTTTCTCCCAACTCCATGCATTTCTAGCTCTCATGTGTGCAGATTCTAAAGCCTGTTAGAAAGCAAAGTCAGAGTGACCCTCTGACCACCTTACAGGGGTTGCCCAACGGGTGTACGACCATTCTATCCCAGCTTTTCTTTTGATGTTATCTGCATACTTGACTAATTAGTCTAGCTTTTGAATTACCGAAATCTTAGAAAGAAAAGATGCTTTCTTGCTTTAACAGTGAGTGGGCTAGAAAAAACTGTAGAGCATTATGAAATGGTTTTGGCAAAGCTCAAAATTATTTGTACGGTTAATCAACTCTCCATGGCTGCCTTCCTTGTTTCCCGACTCTTGGGAATACAGTGACTTTCTGATCTCAGACTTGCCTGTCTGTGAATTCTTCATGTGAAAAATCAAGCACTTGTTCTGGTAAGGAATTTAAAGTTATTTAGTTAGTGCTGGGGACAAAATTATTTTAAACATCACTGATTACCTAAGAATTCTATCTTTGGGTTTACAAACCATGATTTTAGAAATTTCCATCAAATGATACTTGCTAGTTAAAAGCAGCTTTGTGGTTCTGGTAGGTTGAGGAATAAGTTTGTCCTTGTGACAGGAATCTATCATTTTACACTAAAGAATTTACAAGTATATTTCTCCCATTGCCTATAAGCATATCTATTAACATTTTAAAGATTTAAGATACATAAGATGATTCTTAAAGTTTTTTTTTTTCCCCAAAAAATACTTTGAAAACACACTGGTAAAGATAAATGGAGTAGCTGTTGCCATCTTGATTCTCTTGTAATAATCTTCCAGCTGATCTGCATTTCTACCCTTGCTGCAGAGGGTTAATTGAAAAGATATGCATCAGAACGCTTGCTTAAAAGAGGCATAGCCCTTTGTTTGGAGAGCAGGAATTGCTTATAATATTAACACTTCCTGTCTGGTAAAATATTGTATTTTAAAAAATAAGCTACAATGTATAAAACCAAGGTCATTTCCCACAAAATGTTCATGTTCTTTGTGATTACAAAACACTGCATCTTGTAAAATATTTCCAGTTCTGTTAACTTGAGAAGTACTAATGCTTATTATAAAAGTGTCACATCTCTCAGAATTGTAGAAGCCTATGCAGTATATTTCTTGTCTTATTTGGAAAATTAAGTTATAATTATTATTGTATTTAAGATTACATTTTGCAACAACACATTACCATTGTGATTCTCAGACTCACAAGAAAAGTTATAAAACATGAGATTGTCTTAAAAAAAAAAAAAAAGGAACTATTTACAAAACAGGACCAGAAGTAAAATTCCCGTTTTGATTTCTGGTCCTATGATAGATACACCTTTTAAAGCATGTATATCATTGATTGGATCTGGACTTTTTCAAAGTCAGTCACAATAAGCAAACCAGTCGGTTTTAAATGCATTTTATACTTTCTTGCTCTGGTGGTGTGCATTACTTAGTGATACAATTGGTACCTAAAAGTGCTAAGCTCGTTTTATTTACTGACTTCCGGTTTGACTAGTTACAATGCAAAAGACAGAAGGAAACAGTTCCGCTCTGGAGGAATTCCCACAGGTATGGGGAACAGGGAAAGCGTGTGTGCTGCTGGTTGGGTTATTTTCTTAGAGAAATCAAATTTCCAGTTGACCCGTGTGCCCAGCGCTTTCTCCAAAATGATCCACATCCTCATCCATATTCATGAATCGTGCTCAGTTTCCACTCATTTGTATGCACAAATTCTTCCCTGCGTTCATACAGGTCAGAGCTACAGTTGATGTGGTTGACAGAAATTCTACAGGGTCATGAGAAAAAGCAGCACCTTGTCCACAAAAGTCCATGGAAGTTTGCTCCTTAACCTGCTGTTAAAGTAAAATGCACGTCTTTCACGTCCCTCACCTATAGAATTCAGCTAATAACCAGTCATCCAACCGGCTGATTATAAAAAGGAACACCAAGGTGTCATATTCATAATTACATTCACAAACAGCCTTACATGAGTCTGTGAAAACCCACCAGGGACTGTGCTGTGGTTCAGAGGTCAGCCTTCGAATGCAGGTCTAAGGAACAAAGAAACTGTTCTGTTTCATAGAGCATTCCTCCACACCTCAAAAAGTCGGTGCTGTCCAGTTCATGGCAATTTGTCTTGAAATGGTATCGTGTTCATTAAAAAACAAACAAACAAACAAACAAAAACTGTTCTGACTAGAAAAGATGCTGGAGATAATAAAAACCTTTCTAGTCTTAGGATCCTCCAGATCTATTTTTCACATACCCTTTAGTTTTCCCTGAGGAAAAGAATATTTTTTACAGTATTTTGCTACTATTCTCAAGGTATTCTCTCCCCTATGTACAGGTTCTGTCACTTTTCTCTAAACATTCCCAAGTGAATGCTGCGCTTTCCTTTTCCAATGAAGTCGGATGAAGGCGGAAATGGGTTTTAGCAGTGCCGGCTAATTCAGAACCCAGGGCTGCTTTCAAGTGTGGCTTAGTGTGACACCAGCGACAGTGGACTTCAACTTACGTGATCTTGAAATTTGATAGAGGGCATGTCAGTTTCAGAAATCTTTTGCAACATACATGTAACTATTTTTTTTAAAGTTTTGTTGGAAAGCCCAAGAACTGTAACACACATCATATTGAAAGTGTTCATCTGCAACACAGTTATGCCTGGACAAAGGATCGTCTCATAAAGGGCACCCACCCTGTTGGTGCACGGAGCTGCTGACAGGCACGCACATTCCTGCTCAGAAACCCACTGCCCTCTTCCCGACACTGGCTTTTGCCAAACAAGGGAGGAAACTTCCCAGCAAGTGAGGAGGAGAGCAGTCTGTGCCCACCGGAGATGCGCACGGCAGTCCTGCATCCCTGGCCTGAGTGCTTCCCGCAAAGGAGCTCTCTCCTTGTTTCAATCAGCTGCTCCCAGAGCGGGAACCTGGCAGCTCCCTCGGAGGTGCCCAGGGACAGTCACCACCAGCTGATCAGCACTAGCATGGTGAGCCCGAGCCAGGTGTCCACAGCCCTCCTGTATCTCCTCTCTGGCTCCCCACCCACTTGCTACCCGGGTGTTTCCTCCAGGTGGTCACACTGCCTCCCATAAATTGGTTGCACATTCTCTGGGAAGAACTAAGGCTTAAAATGACTGCTCTCTGCTGTGCAGCTATCTGGAGAAGCCTGTCCATCACCAGGAAATGCCTTCTTTGGAGAGAGATGAGAAATCTTTTCTGAAGGAAAGGGTAACGGGGAGAGAAAAGTCAAAGGCTACCACACGCCTTCTTTAGAAAGGCTCTGGGACCAGAACCCACTGCATTGCCGTTCCTTTTGCACAGACAGGTGCCCGTGATGGGCGAGGCTTTGGTCAAGCAGCCACATGCCCTGGGGCTTCCCTTCCCACCCGTACTCCCCTCCACCTGCCAAATGAACACAGAAAAGAACGTGGTACCACAGAGAAGGCATAAAACAGGGACTTCCCTGGTGGTCCAGTGGTTAAGACTTTGCCTTCCAATGCAGGGGGTGTGGCTTCAATCCCTGGTTGGGGAGCTAAGATCCCACATGCCTTGGGGCCAAAAAACCAAAACATAAAACAGAAGCAATACTGTAACAAATTAAATAAAGACGTTAAAAATGGTCCACATCAGAAAACCTTTAAAAAAAAAAAGAGGAGGCATAAAACAAATCTTGGACTTGATTTGGCACTTCATTTAGTTCCAAAATGTAACAAAATAGCTCTACATTTTTTTTTTAATTTTAGCATTTATAATCAGTGCTGTATATTGCAATTTGTAGCTTTCTGGGTGGCTTAAAAGAAGTGTCATCCCTTTTCTTCAAGGCCAGGCAGGTGAAGCTTGGTAGTTCCCTAGTCATTACATGCCTTGGTACAGGCAATCAGTGTCTGTGTGCAGGAAGTACTGAGGGTCTGTGCCCACCTCAGAGCTAGAGAAGAGGACACACAGAGCCCCGGGCTGGCCAGCAGAAAGGAGCCCCGCGTGAGTGTGAGATGCAGAGAGTGTGTGTGAAGAAGGCTTTAGAAAGGAGAAGAAATCCCAAGGAAGCTGCATCCAGCTCTACCCTTTGCTTGTATCGGTGCATTGGCTAATACCCAGGCAAGGACTGAGCTTGGCTCAGCCAGGCCAGAGCCTAGCACTAGTCACGGGCTGTACCTCTGGGGGCAGAGCCACAGAGCCTCACTCTAGGATTGCTCCACAGCCACCATCTCTCCCTCCTTGTGTCCCAAAGTGCTGGGAGTAGGGGATGGATTTAGCCCCTCATCGCTTTAATCTCTTTTGATCAGTGACTTAATCCAAGGATCAAGGGCCATGGAACTTTGCTGAAGAGAAAACCCTCTGCTCCACTACTGCACCCCAACCATCACTGAAGTCCACGGTGAGCCTGCTGAAATGGCTCACCAGCCTTGGACTGACCGTGGCCACTGGGCAATCCAGCCACAGTGCAGGGCCTTCTGGACCAGGCCAGAGCATCACCTCCCAGCAGAGATGCTTGTGGGTGAAGCGACAAGACACCAGGGAGGAGAAAAGACAGGCTGGGGTAGAGGATGCAAATACGTTTCTGCACTTAAAAAACCCTTTCCTGGCTGACTTTGTTAATGCTCAAACATACATTATAGCTGGTGCTGTATTGATTGGTAATCACGATGTGATATTAAATGAAGCTCTTTCTCTGCTCTTAAAATAAGTGTTTTTAAAGAAAAAAGTAAATGAAGGAGGAAAACAGGATCTCTTTCAAGGAATAATGCTTCAAATGTCATGTGAGAGTTTAAAAAATAAAATTGCCAAAATATATGAATGCACAGATTGCAGATGTTTGTTACACTGTAGAACCTCCTTCTTTTTCCCTTGCTTAATAAAAAAAAAGAGGATAGTTCTTATGACTAGATGACTTCTACTCTTTCAAAAAAAAGCGTATGTACAATCTCTAAATATATTAAACTTTGCTCTGTGCAATTTCATTTAACATTCCTATGGCTGATCCTAGGCCCCCCGTCCCGACACAGTGCATCCTATAAGGTGCTCTTACTTCTTTGCATAGGTATAGGAGGAATAACTTTAGCAGGGCAATCAAGAGTAGGGTAGACAGAGAATGAGCTTATTTATAGGGCTTGACAACTACTCCCCTGTCCCCGCACCACTACCACCAAGACGGACAAACAAACAAATACCACGCTAGAAAGTCTAATAAATGGAACACAGTGCAAACCCTGGTCCTATTAAATGGAGAGATTCCTATACCAACACGCATTTTCCTTTTGGTGTTCTGTATGTTCCCTTCTGAGCAAATTCTTAATGAATAGCTCCAATATTTTGATAAGAAAAATAAAGGTTTGGACCTTCCTTTTCCCCATATAATCTTTACATTGTTCATTAACCCATCTCCCAGACATGCTAAAGCATAAAACCTATAAAAGTGCACTCAGAATGGATGTTGACCTCACATAACTTTCTGAACAGATGGGGACGTGGAGGCTGTGCTCTGCTGTGTAAAGCACACCTGCCGGGATGGTCTGGAGTTCTCTACCTTTTCTGAAAACAGTCAGCGGTGGCGTTTTGAGGGAAGGAAGGCCTGATGAGCCACTGACCTGGCAACAACTGTCAGATAAGCAGTGATGAAGAGATCCGAGCTATGGCTGGCGTCGCATCCCTGAAGGAAGCTTTGAGGCTTACCCAGGTGGCAATGCGTGCCAGGTCTTGAGTGCATTGTGGCCGGGAGAGAGTGGGCCGGGCCACCCCTCAGGGAAGGCTTCCGAGGAAGACTCCCAGACGTTTCCCAACAGTGACAGCGGGATGTCCTGAACTCAGCTGGGGCTGAAGTCTGCTGGTGATGTCCATTGTCAATCTTTTTTCAAGCTTATGCCCTCCTGGGCCCTTCAAGCTAATAGCTCTACCGTGGTTCAGTTTGGGGCCATTCTTTAAAACAAAACAAACAAACAAAAAAGACATAGAAAAGATACCCAGAGTGCTGCCGTTTCCTGGCAACACATCATGATGTGGACTGCTCCCAGAAGTCCGATGGAGAACAGGCAAAAGACTATTCACAATGAAAACAGGTATCGCTCTTTGTACAAATGCTACTGAATAACATGTAGCTTTTTTTTTAAGTGTCAAAAAAAAAAAAATCTCAGAAACGGCATTATCCAGAAAGGTTATCAAAATAGGCCTCCTTTCCAGAAAAAATGGGCTTGGTTGGTTCGATTGCTACAGAAGTCCACAGTTTTCAGAGCTAGACATACAGCAAAAAAAAAAAAAGTTGATTTTTTAAGGAAAAAAGTAGTTACAGCTGCTCTCGGCTGGGTTCTCAGCAAAAACAGTGAGGGTGGTGACCTTTTTTGTTTTTTGCTGTGATTTCACCAAGGTTCCCGGAAGTGCTTTCCCTGGGTTTCAAGTGTGTTTTGTTCAGAAGGAAAAGCGCTTTCCGACACCCTCAGCACAAGTCGAGGGCAGGAGTGTCTGGGTGATGGTCAGGGGCCTGTGCATTAGTCAATGAACCGCTGGCAGGCCTTCTTCCAGCGGCAGGCCGTGCACCACATGTCACGGTTCTCCATGCCGTACACCTTCCGGCACTTCTTGCCCTCTCCCCGGGGCTTCCTGTAAGACAGGCCAGGAAACAGTATTCAGTGTGAGGGATTCAATGGGCATTCTTTGGAGGACTCAAAATCCCTGGAAAAATCTAGAAAAAGTTAGGAAACATAGTAGGGCGTCTCTCTAGGTTCAGCCATTAACCTGTGTGGGATGTTTTCACAGCCACTACACTGAACTGTTAAAATTTGCTACTTAATAGTACTTCCAGTACTCTTCAGCTTCTATTTGTCCGTTTGTAGACATGTCCATTTGGGCATCTGCATAACACTGAATTAAATAAGTAAATACAAGAAATACCAGTAGAGAGCATTATTCTTTCAAGTTTTTAAATATGTACTTTCAAATGCTCTCTTGCTTCTCAAATTTCTAGTCTTCTGGTTAAGGGAATCCTGGAGAGGTCCTCCTTAATCTGGGTTAAAAACTCTATTTTGTACTTCATTTCATGCAGACGTTCATGCAACATGGCTTTAAAGAGACCCTGTAATCAACATTACCTATTCTGCAAGAAAACTTACTGTAAACTGTGACCCCAGAAAAATAACAAATCTTTATCAAGAGTTAATAGATGGGGAAAACCATGGGAACAAAGGAAAGGGTGTTTCATCCATTTCAGGGGAATTTTACGAAGATTGTATCTCTGGTTTCTCTTTTCCTCGCTGTTCTACTTTTCAGTTAATTCCCTGGAGAGGAGGCGTGTGGGGTTTCAAGCAGTCATACCTTAGGCTGACCGTCCCTCTGGGTGGGGAGGACAAGACGGTGTGAGTGTGCTGTCTCTGCTCTCCTGTGCCCACCGGGTGACTGTGGGTTGGTGACACCTAGTAAGCACACGGAAAACAAAGTTAACGGGGCAGGCTCTCCTCACCATGCATTTCGTTAGCCTTTGCCACGTGGGCAGGGGTACCCAACCAACAGACACGGAGAGGCTGTGCTTCCTTCACAGAGACCACATGTTAAAATGGATGGGGTGATGCTCATGGCAGAATTTAAAGGCATCCCCCAACAGAAAAGACCCAGCAACAATGAATACTTTACAAATCTTCATGACTTCACAACACCTCTGCATTCCCATTTGCCCATTTTCACTTGAATAATATTTTAAACCTTAAAGCATATTCCTATCCCAAGCTTCATCCATCTCTCTTTTAAAGAAGAAAAGAGGTTAAGAGAGTTCTCTGAGATTATACAGCTAGTCAGTGGCAACACACAATGTGGATCTCAGCCTTCTGTTTATTCAGTTAGATCATTCACAGCCAGTAAATAAATGGCTTCTTGCATAAGACGACCACATGGCAGACTCTGGGGTCTGAACAGAGATAAAGGCAAGAAGCAAAGATCCTGAGCAAATCAAGAACGAATGTCAACCTTGTAGTACTTACTGAGCATCCACTATGTGCCAGGGTCACTGACAACAGCTTTACTTTCACATCTACCCCATGTGATAAGTACTCACTGTTCCTATTTTATAGATGAGGAAACCAAGCACAGGGATGTTAAATAACTTGCCCCAGGTCATGGAACTTGCAATGGCCAGGGCTGTACTGAGCTCTCCCTGATGCCAGAGCATGTGTTTAACCCCCTTATGCCCCGCCTCTCAGTCGTAATGATGGAAGGGTCCCCTTTGTTCTCCATTCCTCTTGCATTTCTCACTTATTCTCTTTGTATCACCTGCTCACCTAGCACTAAATATCTTCCCAGCAAATGGGATTCTCAAAGGCTACACAAAACTAATTTTATAACAAAAGATAAATGATGTTTCAAGTAAATATACAATATTGCCATATACAAAAGAGCAAACATCTAATAAATTGATAAACTTAATAACTTAGAAGCCAACATGACCACAGAAATACCAGTACCAACCAACAGTCTTGGAAACATTCCATAGAATTGATTTTCTCTAGTACAGGGACCAGTATTTTATATTTTCTGTCAATGTAAAGGAATGTACATAAGTGTTATTTTCCTAGTTATTAATTTAAAAAAAATTAAACACATAAGAAAAAAACCCAGCCTTTTAAACCATTATTGCCATGAGTCTCATTTATTCTGTACCATTGGTCTTTACTTTTTGCTAAAGTTAGGTGGATTGAGGGCCAGCAGAGGTGAGTGACATACATAATTTTTTAAAAACCAAAGCTTTGGAGTTCAGTGTCTGCATTTGATGTGGATGGATATGTAGGTTCTTCCAGAAGCAGTATGCCCACCTCTCACTCCCATCCCCCATCCCATCGGGACCAGGATGCATATTAGCACAGTAGAGGGAGTGAACGCTTCAGAGTTTACTACCACTGTAGATGATCTAGAATATGCTCATATGACTTGTTTTAAATGCTCAGGACAATGAAAAAAAATTTTGTTTTCAAAATTATTGTAGAACTTGTAGAATCCCAAGAGTACCTCTTTATTCAGTCAGAGAACTGGAAATGTTTAGGTGACACGACAGTGACACTGCTTCCATCAGCCGGGGATAATGTGGAAGGTTCTAAGTTTTGCAGAATTGCCATACGTCAATTTTGTGTGGGGTGATATGAGATTATAAGATGCTCTTTATTCAACAAATATTTATTAAATACTGACTATGCCCCAGGCACTGTTCTAGATTGTGGGGATACAGCCCTGAACAAGATAAAGTCTCTGCTCTCATGGAGTGTACATTCTAGTGGGGAGATAGACAATAAATACAGAACAAGTAAGGGCATTTTAGTGATAAGTGCCTGAAGAAAATAAAATAGGCTACCAGGCCAAACGTGATGGAAGGAGAGGACATATTTGTTCAGGGTGGTGAGGGAAGGCTTCTTGGGGAGGTTACCTTTGATCTACAGGGCACTCTGGGGGAAAGGGGCGGGGCAAGGGCCAAGGCCTCCCAGGTGCAGAGCCCCAGTGGGGCCGGAAGACAATGCGTAGGAGGCAGGAGGAAGGCGGGAGGACAGGAGGTGGTGGGTTCAGGTCATGCCTTGGAGCTGTGATGAGGAATTTGAAGGTGATTCTAAGTGCAAGGGAAGCCAGTGGAGCGTTTTAAGAAAGTGAGACATCTGATTAATGCTTTACAAAGATCGCTCTGGCTCCTCGGAGAATGGGTTAGCAAGAGCCCGGACAGGAGCCCCGAGGACCACTTAAGAGCCTTTTGCACTGTTTCAGGAGAAAAACGTACTGGTGATTTAGATGAGAGTGTGGCAGTGGTGGGGAGAAGGGGCTGGATTCGTATCCTGTAGCGGCAGAGTCCGGGACTTGCTGATAGATGGGATATAGGACAGAAAATAAGAGGACAAATCTTTCGATGAATCAAGGATGAAGCAAGAGGAGCCAAGGATGCCTCCTAGGTCCTGGCCTGAGAGGCTGGAGGGATGGGGGTGCCACTTAACAGAAATTAGAAAACTGGTGACCTCATAGGTTTAGGGGAGGAATGAGGGGCAGATTTGGACCTACTGCAGGAAGAACCCTTCTCCACCTTCTTTATTTCTGCTAACGGCTTTCTTAAGTCTGGAGTTGAGGGCACACGTGTTCCGTGTCTAGCCGTGTCTGACGGCAGCCCCTCCCGTTCCACACAGACCTGGGTTTCTACAGGCTGCAGCATAGTGGAAGCCGGGACCCTCTTCCCACACCAGCGTGCGGCTTAGTTCTGTGGGAGGATCAATATCCTCCGGCTATTGATCGGGAGCTTTCCTGGAGATTTTTTAATAGCAAGACAATCATGTTTTGGCATCTTATGTTAGCTGGGGCTGAGGGTAGGGGAGACTGACATAGGAAGCCAACATTTATTCAGTGCTTGCAAATGTGAAAGGCCACTAGGTTATTTATACTCCCTTTTAATCTTCACCAAAAAGCCTGCAAAATAAGCACTATCTGCATTTTGTAGGGAAGACAATTTAGGCTTGGAGCAGGGAACTGGCCTACATGCATCCCAGAGTTAGAAGTAGTATCAGTAATTACCAAGAGCTTGTTACACTAAGTGCCTTCCCCTGTGTTATCTAATTTAATCCTCATAAGGAGCCCAGGATAAGCATCGTTATCACTTCCACTTTATAGACGAGGAAATGCAGAAGTTAAGGAAGTTGCTGAGGCCACGCAGAAAGTAAATGGCGGACCCGGGATTTGAATATGGGCTGTCTGACACCAGCCGACCTTGGAACTCGGTTCTGAATGGTGTCAAAGCCCTGCTTTTTCTCTCTTCCATCCTGCCTCATAACTGATGGCAGTACTGTGTGCCCTGGAATAAAGCCCTGGAAAACATGATTTGGCTCTCTCTCCCAGTGGCCTCCACATTCCAGAGTTATTTGTTTTACATCTTAACCATTTTTAAGTTCTATTTGGGGACATGTTTTATAAAGCATATAATACACTTAGAGAGAGTACTGTATGGTATTATTTCTAAATAAATAAAATGGGCTGTATGCCTGTAATTTGTCTCCTGATTAGGTGTGACCTCAGAAGAGTTTAAAGAATTCTAAATTATAGTCTGCAAAAATCGTGGCTAATTTTTCCCATATGTTGAGTATATTTGTGTTAGATGAGTCAACCCCAGATAGGGAGAATCCACTTTCTCTGCCCCCGGTTTTACAGTAATGAGACATGTCACAGATAACAACACTAGGAAGTACAACATAATGTCAGCCAGTGCCAGGCATTGTGTTCAACAATACAATGATACAAGGTGGTTGTCATAGAGCTGAGTCGAGAGCATTGCTTGAAAGGGGTCCTGTGACTGGCTAGAGGTCACGGCTTGTAAATGCCAGTCAGGGCTTGCTTCACACCAGAGCAGTAATATAGATGTTGTGTCCTTCTGTTGTGATTTTCTATCTCCCAAGTGGGAAAAAAAAAGAAAAAATCCCCTTTTCTTGGTTTTAATCTCTTCTAACGTAATATTCTGAACCCTCCATCAAAGTTTTAATAAAAAAGAAACTAGCTAAAAAGCTAACAATTAAGCACTACTATTTCAGTTCTGGAGACTGTCATTCTGGCCTGAAGCCTCTTGGAATGGCCCTTGGATAGCAGGTTGATTAGCTCCTATTTGCTTGCATGGGGCCTATTACGGACTGGATTTTGTGTCCTCCCACCCCGCTTCACATGTTGAAGCCCTAATTCTCAGTGTGGTTGTATTTGGAGATGGGGTCTCTAAGGAAGTAATTAAAGACAAATGAGGTCCAAAAGGTGGGACCCTGATCCAATAGGATTAGTGTCCTTAGAGGAAGAGACACCAAAGTGCTCTCTATCTCCCTACCCCCAAAAAGAAAAGGCCATGTGAGGATATATCAAAAAGTTGGCTCCTGACAAGGTAGCAGGAGAGCCCTCACCAGGAACTGAATCAGCTAGCACACTGATCTGAGACTTCTGGCCTCCAGACTTGTGAGAAAATAAATGTGGGATGTTTAAGCCACACAGTCTATTATGGCAGACTAACACAGGGGCCAAGAGCTCTCAGCTTTCTGCCATGAAAAGACAGGGAAAGAAATGGAGATAATTAGGGGTCATTGGGGAAAAACAGGTCAAAGAAAGCAGTAATTAACCATGGTCTTCTCCCTACCCCTATGTCCATAGCCTTGGGCTAGAAAAGACTGAAACATTACCTTCGTGAATATGCAGATCAACCTTCTGGGCTATACACCTCCGGGAAGAGGTCTTACCCAGGGAACTTATTAAAGCCCCAAATTCAGGAAGTCCAGTGTAGGCAAATGAATAAATAAAATTCTTCAAACCTTGGGATTTCGCAGAAGGAGATTATTTCTACTTTCTAGGAAGCATACAAAAGCATGCCCTCTTCAATACCAGGTCTCAAAGACATGGGAGAAAAGGAAACCTTAAATGGGGTTGACAACCTCAGAATACTTGCTTTGGAGTACAACAAGAAATGTGTTCTTTAATGAGGATTTAATAAAATGGCAACTGCTCTGTTCTTCAGTTTGGATAAAGTTGAAGCCACCACTAATACCTTATCATTTAAAACTTTTAGAGCTTCTGTCTGAAAATCCTATTACACGAATTTAGGAGGTGGGGATTCACATGTTCTCAGAGTCAGCCTGGTTCCCTGTCTTCTAGAGGCGGGACTAGCACCCCTGGAGAATTCAGGGACGGTTGCTGGCACCCAGCCAGTGGACATGTGACAGTCCTATGCCTGGGCGGTGTGGAGTTGTGAGATCCAGCCCCCTGTAGAAGGGGGCGGACAGCAAACAGCCAGGTTTTTTTTTTCTTTTAAAAAAAGCATTGATAGAGAGTAGGGCAACATGAAGAACATTTTTAGTAGTAAGCCTCCTTGTCTTCTTTCTAGAATAAAACAAAAGCCTTCGAAAATGGCAGCTCCCTCCATCCCCTCACCTTTATTTTTAGATAGCAATGGCAAGCTTGACTGCTGAAACAGTCTAAAACCAGATAGATTGGGAATTCTCTGGCGACAGGATAAATTAGAAGCTCACGTAGGATTTTAGTGGGATGCCTAGTTAACTCAGTTACTCTATGAACTTTCTGTCAAAGCTCTAGTCCAGAACGTCCCTGGTAACCAATCGATAGCAAAATGAGGGACTCTGTCCACAGTGTCCACAGAGAGAAGAGTTTTAAAATTTCACTGTTGAAAAACCAACAGGAGGAGGGATCCTGGCTGGTATCCTACCGTGTAAGACATTTAGGAACTTTGGAGGACATGGAACTAGTGAAATGTCAGAAAGAGAAAAACAAATATCGTACATTAACGCATATATGTGGAATCTAGAAAAATGGTACAGATGAACCAGTTTGCAAGGCAGAAATAGAGACACAGATGTAGAGAACAAATGTATGGACACCAAGGGGAGAAAGCAGGGGGTGGTGGGATGAACTGGGAGATTCGGATTGACATGTATACACTAATATGTATAAAATAGATAACTAATCAGAACCTGCTGTATAGCACAGGGAACTCCACTGTACAGGAGAAACTAACACAACATTGTAAAACAACTATACCCCAATTAAAAAAAAAAAACCACACAGCGTGATGTCACACTATACTTCAGAAGGAGATGATTTAATTAATAGAAGAAAGGGGGAAATATTCCATTTGGGCTGGTCATAGAGGTAATTTGAAAGGAAGTCTGAACTGGGCTGTTCTGTCTACACACTATACTTGTTTTTATACCAGATGAGCTTTAGGGGGATGCCCTTGAAAATTCTGCTCAAATCAAAGAAGGGAAGGAATGGAATTCAGAATAGCAGGTCTCTGTCATTCTGTGATTGCAGCTGCCTTGCTGGCTTAGAAGGGTTGTCTCAAATGTCACGTGGAGAGCCACTCTGGGTCTCTTTATGTCTATCCAAAAAAGAAAAAAAAAGTCGCCAAACGGGCTGATTGTTTACCTCTGACACCCACCTTAGGGGATCATTGTTCCTGCCAGAAACAAAACTAATACCTACATGTCTAAGCTATTCTTTTTAAATGTTTACTAACAGGGCATTCATTGTATTCTTGCTTTTTGAGAACAACCAGCAGTTCCCACTCTTCGTGAAGGAGGCACCTTTCATAATTACTCCAGATCCATGATCCTGTTTAAAAATCCTATTCTAGGAGTATTTTCTGGAAGCCACAAATTCTCGAATTGCTGCCAGCAGGATGCTTTTTATTGTTGACTATTCCTCTAGGGAATTTAATAAATATTCATTGACAGAGCACAGCGTAATTGACTGAGCCACTTTCATTTTTATCAGCTCCACAGGAGGCCTTGGTATTTGCTGGAAACCTCTGGGAGTTGCCAGTGGTTGCAATAAGAAGCTTTTGTGAGGTCCTTAGGGAGAGGGGTGGAGAGGAGAAAATAAGGTTAATGTCTATTATCATAAGCCACTTTCCTGAACCTTATCAGGAGTTATAAACCCCCTTGAGCATCAGCGGGATGGGGGTCTATGGATATTCTGTGATAAGCTATAAAAGACCCAATATCTTTTTAAATGAATAGTTAAGAATCAAGCAAATTCATGCTGAGTTTTCAGACAGTAATCATTTACTATGTCAAATCAATTCTTATATACTACTTAAACCCGATGGCATATTTCAGCACTCATTTATTTGCAAATTACCCATCAGCATGGACTATTCAGGCTTTGGAAGAAAGAAAGTGATTTCAATTTCTACTATTTGAACTTGCAAAATGACATACCCACAAACAATAATTTCAAAGTCAAATCTTATAAAGTTACTCATAATGATAAATGCCGTTTATGTATAGGGTCTCTTTCTTTTACATTCAGGGTCTGAGTTCAGCTATTAATTTTATAAAGCCTTTTGGAAACATACAAATACACCACCCACACAAAAAATCTTGATATATTTCCAACAAGTTGTTTATCAACAGATGAAACTGTCTTTTAGTTTCTAAAATTCCAGTCAAAACACCTTTTTACAAAGAAGTTGGGCCTGTCTGAACCACGAGACACCTCGCTGAATTTACAAATATCATTACAAAAAAAAAAAAAGAATTCTTCTGGCATTCCAATTTTTGTCTTTTTCTTGCATGTTTCTACAATTTGTTCTCTAAATATACGTTTGGCTTTGACCAGATTTCTGGCTTTTTGCTTTTCTACTTACTGGAATGCCTGTGAAGGTAACTGGAGGAGACTGCCAAGAAATGCTGAAGCTGCTGCCATTGGGGGTGAACTTGGCCGATCCTGGAATGTTCACAGGGGGCGTGGCCTGTCAAATAGAAAACAGAGAAAGTTGTTATGAAAGAACATTTCTCCCCAGAGTCTTAAGCTGTCATTTCCAAAGTAGGGCCTCAGAAATAATCTCAGCTATATTAATGACTAAATTATAATAGGAGGAAATTAAACACAGTCAATAAGAGTAGCTAGAGATAAACTTTTTATATATCTAAGCAATCTAAGGTATAAAAGGAGAAAGTTTTTGACTACCGATTTCTGAAAAGAAATTTGCTTATACATACATATACCTATTTTAGGACATCTGTGATATACAATTCCTCACTATCAAGTTGGGAAGTCACTTTTTTATGCAGTGATGGTAGGTTGTAAATTACAACACTTTGGGAGGGTAATTTGGCAATACATATAAAAATTCTTAGTGTTCTGTATGTTAGCTATTCCACTTCTAGAATTTATTCTCAGGAAATGGATATAAGGATGTTCATTGCAGAACTATGTATTATATTTAACAAAACTGGAAACACATGTCCAATAATAGGGAAAAGGGTAGATATATCATGATATGGCCATGGAGCCATTAAAAATGATGTTGTTGAAGAATAGTCATTGGCGTGGGAAAATGTTCATGAGATATTAAGTGGAAAAAACAAAGCATAGTGAAAACAGTACTAAAATAGATTCCATTTTCTTAAAAAAATGAGTATACATACACACATAGAATACTTTTGAAGGACATACCAAAAATATGAACCAAGGGGCTTTCTTGTTGTTGGGACTAAGGATGGACTTTCTTTCTTTGCTTATGTTTCTAATATTTTTATGCTGAGCATTTATAATATCTGTAAACAGAAAATATCCCAATATTGTGAATAAATGGTTTGGGAAGGAAAGTCTAGATCCCTTAGTGTGTGTTCCAACTCTCATTGTATAGATAAGCAGAATAATTTAATTAAGTTGGTTCAAGCCCACGATTTCGGACCTAAATGCAACACTGACAAACAAGAACAAAGGAATGAATAATTCTTTTGACCGCCGTAAGAAGAGTCAGGAATGAAAGTTATTGCATCAACTAATTTAATAATTAGCTCTATTCCATTGCTCTTGAGTTGAAGTCTACTAAATAAATGGCTGAATTCTTCCTCTCCAGCTTTAGTTTTTCTACTTTTATACATACAGTTGCTAGTGACAGTGGTTTTCTAACTGGCACCACTGGAAAATATTTTGGCAATACACAGCTGTTCATGTTATATCCTAAGACTCGATAATTACTCTTCTGGAAATTCAAAGAAAAAATAAAGCTACTGGCCCAGAAGTATCCTCTGTAGATTTACTAATGATAATTAAAAAGCTGGATAGACTAAAAAGTAGATCCCTAACAAAAGAATGATTAAAACAATTTAATGTTTTGATTTAATTGAATTCGGTTATATACTCAGTTCTATGCCAAGTGTTTATAAAACAAGGGTGGGAGAACACAATTACAAATATGTACAGGAGATTTTTCTTCTAAAAAGTTACATAAGGTGGTTGATAATTATGGGAAAATTTTTTAAAAAATTTGAGTGTATTGAAACTTTACTAAATCAACACTTAAAAGAGTTAATAATTGCTGGGGGAAAAGGAGCTTTAGCCGTGTCCTGTATTTGCAGGATTTGTCTCTAAGGTCTTGTGAGACTTTGGAGTAAAGCAGAATCCCCTAGAGGGTCTGTTAAGCATAGACTGCTCAGCCCCACCCCTCCTTCTGGTCCCACAGGTCTGGGGCAAACCCAAGAAATGTACATTTCTAACAAGTTTCCAGGTGATGCCGACACTGTTGATTTGGGGAACACTGACAACCACAGCTCCAGTCTGACAGAGTTAGTTACCAGTTCAGAAGGGAGGGCACTAAGTCCCAGACTGGGGTGCAGGACGAGGGTGGCATTGTGCCAGCACTTTTCAAGGCTCATCTTTTCACTTATTTTATTTTTTATTTAACAGGTACTTATATCACGTGCCAGGCACCCTTCTGAGAGTTTTACAGTATTAAGGATTTTAATTCTCATAACAGCGTCTCAGGGATCGGATCTTCAATCAGTACTGCAAAGTCCAAGGACCTACAGGGTTTCATCCGTGTGAGATTCTGGCTTTAAAAGGAGAAAAAGAAAAAGCGAACTCTGCTACTGGGCTCTCTTGGATGCTGTTTTCCCACTGAGTTATCCTTTACTCAGAGGTCAGAATGCTACTGCTTTTGGTCAGGAGTAAAGTGATTACTCTCAGGGTCCCTTGCCAGTCACCTGGTAAGCGTGGTCGGTGTGCACGAGGTAGAGGGTGGTGGGAGCGGAGCGGCTCAAGGGTGTCATCAATTTTGTCTCAGTTTTGGCACAAGGAGTTTCTGTTCTGCTGGAATCTGGGATGGGGAAAGTAGGAGGCGAAGCCAGGGACTGGGAGGGCGAAACCGGGGCCAGGCTGCTCAGTCCGTCTGCCACCGAGTCTGTGTTGAGCTTGATCTCAGTGTAGTAAAAGTCTTCTTCTCCATCACTGTAATCAGACTCCCCAACACGCCTAATGCAAAAGAGAGCAAAACAATCCTACTCACCCAAGCCATTTTCTTGCCTTGAAATCTGGCACGTCACATGCTGTTCCTTCTGTCTGGAATGCTTTTCCTCTGTTCTGTCTGCCTGGCAAACTCTTACCTATCCTGCAACACTCAACTGTCCACTTCCAGGGAAGCCTTCCTTGACTTCTTAAAGCAATGTATGCAATTAATCAACCAATCAATCAATTATTCAACAACAATTTATTGAGAGTCTACTACGTCCTGGCTTTTTTTTTTAGAGTCCCACTATTACAGTGAACAAAACATAAATAGACTCTGCCCTGATGGAACATACAGTCTAGGGGGAGAGGCAGACAAGAAACCCATAATGGAACACATCAAAAAGAATAAAATATGTAGGAATAAACCTACCTAAGGAGGTAAAAGACCTGTACTCAGAAAACTGTATGACACTGATGAAAGAAATTGAAGACAACACAAACAGATGGAAAAATATACCATGTTCTTGGATTGGAAGAATTAATATTGTTAAAATGACCGCACTCCGCAAGGCAATCTACAGATTCAATGTAATCCCTATCAAAATACCAATGGCATTTTTCACTGAACTAGAACAGATAATTTTAAAATTTGTATGAAAACACAAAAGACTCCAAATAGCTAAAACAATCTTCAGAAAGAACACAGCTGGAAGAATCATGCTCCCTGACTTCAGTATAAAGCTATAGTAATCAAAATAGTATGGCACTGGCACAAAAACAGACACATCGATCAATGGAAAAGAATAGAGAGCCCAGAAATAGACTCACGCACTTGTGGTCAATTAACCTGCGACAAAGGAGGCAAGAATATACAATGGAGAAAAGGCAGTCTCTTCCATAAGTGGTGCTGGGAAAACTGGACAGCAACATGTAAAAGAATGAAATAAGAACACTCCCTAACACCATACACAAAAATAAACTAAAAATGGATTAAAGACCTAAATGTAAGACATGACACCATAAAACTGCTAGAGGAAAACACAGGCAGAACACTCTTTGACATAAATTGTAGCAATATTTCAGGTGTACAGCAAAGTGATTCAATTATATATATATATATTTTTTAATATATTATATATATATATAAAGCATACATATATTCTTTTTCAGACTCTTTTCCATTATAGGTTATTACAAGATATTGAGTATAGTTCCCTGTGCTATACAGTAAGTCCTTGTTGTTTATCTGTTTTATATACAGTACTGTGTATTTGTTAATCCCAAGCTCCTAATTTATCTCTCCCCAGTTCACCCCCTCTCATGCTATGCCCTTTGGTAACCATAAGTTTGTTTTCTAATGCTATCTAATGCCATTTGTAGCAACATAGAGATTTTCATATTAAGTGAAGTAAGACAGACAAAGACAAATATCATATGCTACCACCTATATATGGAATCTAAAAAAATGATACCAATGAACTTATTTACAAAACAGAAATAGACTCACCGACATAAGTTACTTTTTAAAAGGATCACTCTGGCAATTGTCTGGAGAGAGAATAGAGGAAAGGAGGGCAAGAGGGGTGGGAGGCCAGCAAGCAGGCTGTGGAGCAGTTGACAGTGGCCGGGCGAGAGGCGGGAGGTGGAAGTGACCTGAGCTCTCAAATTGGGGAAGTATTTTGCATGTTAGGTGTTAGGACTTAATTCCGAACTGTTAGATCCTCTGAGCTCCCTGTGAGGTGCGTTCAGTTTATTTAATTCACTTTATGTAATGACTTGGTACATTTCTGTAATTTTTTTTTAAACCCCTGTCACCTCCTTAAGACTGATTCTCTAGGGCTATGTCTTGTTCATCTTTGTGTCACACCACACATATCAGCACATCTGGCCTACAGTAGGTGCCTATTAAATGTTGAATGAATGAACGAAGGAAGCTGATGTTATAGCACAGTGATTCCCAGCATGAATTCTGGAGTTGGATCTCCTGGGTTCAAATCCTGACAGCTTCTAGCTGTGTGTGTGATTTTGGCAGCCTGCACTCTTATACAAAATGACGTAGCACAGCTGGCCCTCCGTATCTGTGGGTTCTGCAGCTGCAGGTATGGAGGGCCTACTGCATACGTGCTTAGAAGTGTACCACACACATAATAAGCACTGAGTGCGTATTAAATAAAAATAAGGCTGATGTTAAAAGGCCTCAATGTTGGGACTTCCATGGTGGCACAGTGGTTAAGAATCCGCCTGCCAATGCAGGGGACGCAGGTTCAATCCCTGGTCCGGGAAGATCCCACATGCTGTGGAGCAACTAAGCCCGTGAGCCACAACTACTGAACCTGTGCTCTAGAGCCTGCGTGCCACAACTACTGGAGCCCACGCGCCTAGAGCCTGTGCTCCGCAACAAGAGAAGCCACCGCAATGAGAAGCCTGCACACCGCAATGAAGAGTAGCCCCCGCTCGCCGCAACTAGACAAAGCACACAGGCAGCAACGAAGACCCAAGGCAGCCAAAAATTAATAAATAAATTTATATGTATAAAAAAAAGCCTCGATGTTTACTATCACCAGGAAAAATATCTTCTAGTACTTCCGCAGTTTTTCTCCCTGAGACATGGAAAATTGTACTTTTCCACAGAAAGCTTTGCATAAAATAACTGTCGAATAAATAATAACATTTATTGGATTTATGAATTTCTAGGGAAATGGTGCACATCTGGCCACTTGGTTTTATGGGATAGCCTCTGCACATCTCCCTTCCCTGGGGCATCCCCAAATTTCATGACCATTTCCGGCAGGCGCAGGACACTGACTCGGAATAAACTTTTTTCCCACTTACAATCCCTGTACAGAACTTAAAACACAAATCTCCCCTTCTCCTCGGCCTTTCTGTTTCGCCACATCGGGGGCTTCTCCCAGCCCCATTCCGTGTCCCCTGAGGTCTCAGGCTGAGGCGTCTAGGGAGGTGTCTGCGCCGTATCAGGTCAGGCTGGGCTTGGCTTTCCTACAAGCAGAGCATGGACCCCAGAGAGTGGGCTGAAGAATGTGCATCTGTTCTATTCCTGTCCCCACTTCCTCTCCAGTAAAGGGCAGGCCGAGTTGCTACTGGCTGCCTGAGTGCTACTAATAGACACACAGGCCTGGGGGAAATTGTGTGTCCTACACGGGGATAAATCAGGATCAGCCCCTGGTGTATAAGAATGGAGTGAGACTTAAGACAAAAACAGTGTACTTTTTATACTGGCATGGGTGCACTGCAGCTACATCAGATGCAAGACACATATTTGGGGGTTCTGGAATGCCCCCTTCTTCCCCTAGGTCCCACAGCCAACACTCATTAAAAATGCCCCATCCTCCTACAGTCACATCATGGAGGACATGGATTAAGGCAAAGGCGGTCCCCTTCCGACCCCTACCCAGGTCCATGAGAGCTTCATATACATACAGAGCAGGCTTGGAGTCCTGCTAACCCAGGCCCATTCCTGTGCGATGGCTGGCAGGGATGTGAATCCTAATTCACCAAGGCAATGTGAAGAGTAAAAAGGGAATCCCAGGGAAGTGAATACAGCGGCTGCACGTTGAATTTCACCCACCATGAGAGCACCCCGGAAGCTCAAAGGAAAATCCTGTGATGCCGTTTATAGTCTATAAATACATATATATGGCATGTGTTTCTGTGTAGTGCTGAATAGGATTTGAAGCGTTGGGCAGAGGGACTTTAAAACAAATACCCCAGGTCCTGATTATAGCTTCCAGAAGCCCTTCCTAAACCTTTAAAGAACTCTGAGCTATTTACTCTGTGAGCTGTGCTGACAGTGAGGTTTGGGGGGAGAAGCTGCAGGATCTCCTTCTCCGAGGGCTTTAGGAACAGGAGCGCATTCTGCCCCGCAGTGTTTCTGTCTGGTGTTTCCTGGAGGATGAAGTGGACCCTCAGGCTAGCGGAGCAGATGCCCTGCTTTGCTGGGCCACACCCACGGCGCTTGGTGACTTTCCACGTGCTGTGCCCTGGAAGGGTCTGGCTGTGTCTCCAGTATCCCAAGCCTACAGGTGAGGGAGATAGATCTCTGCTTCCCTCCAGTCACTGAAGGAGCCGATCCACACGAATCAGCAAAATCACCTTAGAACCAGTTCTTGTTTTCTTTTTCTACCACTTTTTTTATGGATGATGCATTCCCTAAATTTATCCCTTGCTGGGCAAAGTGACTGTAGTGTTTATTTCTCAACACTCATCTTTTTGAAAGGGCTCCTCTGTGTCCAAGCATTTTGGGGGACTGGTCATGTATTTGGATTTGCCTTATGCACACTGGTTATGACTTACAGCTTCTCAAGGTCTCTTCTCAGTCCCAGATCCCTGGACAAGAAAAACCCAGAGACTAAAGCACAAGGCAACTGAACTACCATTGCCCCTCTGGAGTGGCCCCCAATCCCTGTTGCTAGAAACTTAGTTTCATCTTTCCTTAGAATGGTTTTTATATAACACAAGGAAGTGTCAGTTGTACAAATAAAGGACTTATTTGGGCAACAGAAAATGATAGAGCAGGTCATCAGGCATCAGAAGAATAGCAACAGCAGCACTGATTGTCACTGTGGTTCTTAAACCCTTTTCAGGTTATATCTGCCTTTGAGGCTCAAAGTCACGAATACACTCCACTGGGAAAAAAGTGCACATCTAA
The DNA here is from genome assembly GCF_949987535.1 of Balaenoptera acutorostrata. NCBI lineage: Eukaryota > Metazoa > Chordata > Mammalia > Artiodactyla > Balaenopteridae > Balaenoptera > Balaenoptera acutorostrata. Next base: position 58,544,195 of record NC_080080.1, on the reverse strand, counting down.
TTTTACAGACAATTTCAGGGGGTTCAAGGACCCCATACCCTACCCTAACCTACCCTACCCTACCCTACCCTAGTGGTCCATCTTTTACAAATCATTCTAACATACATTTTATTTTTGACCCTCACACATGCCCCTGCAGGGCTGATATTATTAGCCTCATTTTCAGAAGGACCTGAGGCTCCAAGCAGTGACTTGTTTAATATCACTTAGTGCAGTGGTCCCCAACCTTTTTGGCACCAGGGACCGGTTTCTGGAAGACAATTTTTCCACAGAGCGGGTGGTGGAAGGGGATGGTCCAGGCGGTAATGCGAGCGATGGGGAGAGATGGGGAGCGACAGGTGAAGCTTCGCTCGCTCACCTGCCGCTCACCTCCTGCTGTGCGGCCCAGTTCCTAACAGGCCGCAGACCAGTACCGATTCTCGGTCCTGGGATTGGGGACCCCTGACTTAGTGAGTATACTAAGGAGGCTTTACAAATTTAAGTCCACGTTCTTTCCACTTGCCATACTGGCCTATATTATCTGCAGGGGGCATCTCCATAGTGATTAGGAAGATCAAGCAGGCTTGGTCCCTATTCCTATGTTCAGAATTTTTAAGGCACAGTGTGGTGTGTAATTCTGAGTGCAAGTGACCCTGGATCGAACTGATGGACATATGCCAAGCTCTGAAGGGAGAGCTGCCTTACCCAAGATGAATGGTCCGGATGTGCTTCTGGATACCCACTGCAGTGCTCAGAACCTTCCCACAGTTTTTCCAGAGGCATTTGAACATCACCTTCATGGAGTTCTATAAATGGGAGAGAAAGTTACATTAAGATGAAAACTAACCCAACAATTTTAATTTTTTCCTTCATTAGAAAAGTAGCAGCATCCCATTCTCTTGACCATAACTCAGCACACCATTGAAGGAAAACCCCTGGCTGGTGAGGATCTTGGTGACCTCAGAGATTTTCTTGCATCCTTCATGAATACTGAGCCCTGCTGGAATATTTAGTTCACTTTCATGAAGGTGGTCACAGTGTCATTTAGGCATTAATGACAGTGTCTAACATTCACTGAGCACTTACTATGTGCCAGGTGCTAGTCTAAGAATTTATCTCATTTAATCCTAAAAGATGGATGCTATTATTATCACCATTTTACAGATTCATGGAAAGCTTCGGTGAAACTTGCCCTGTCTATGAGCCAGCTTCCAGCAAAGCTGGGATGTGAAGTTTGGGAGTCTGGTTCCAGGAACCACCCTCTCCACCAGCATACAGTTCCATCTTCTCTTACAAGGATCTCAGAAGTTTTCCAAAACAGTCCAGCCCAGTGATTGAGAGCACTGATTCTGGACTGACTTTCTCAGGTCCTGGTTTCCTTATTTATCAAGTAGGAACAATAGTACCTGTCTCATAAGGTTATTATGAGGATTAAATGAGATCATGAAAGTGAATCATTTAGCGCAATAATGACGGGAGTAATTATTCAACCAATGGCAGCTATTATGGTCTTATTATGATTATACTTCCCGGAGTGAATTTGACAGGGAGTGAGTTTTCTCCAGGGAGAGTGCTTGTCGTTGGACTGCTGTCTCTTTGCTGATTGTTTCCACGGGCACGGTGACAATCACTTCCATGTACTCACCAAGCCCCATCCCGTTTTCACCTGGGAACAGACTAGACTTCATTTCCCAGCCTCCCTTGCAGTTAGGTGGGGTCAGGGCCAGGGGAACATGGGCAGAAGTGACACACATTCCTTCTAAGCCTCGTCCCTAAACTACTTCTCAATGTCACCCAAGCCCGCTCTGCTGACTAGAGGTAGGGGATACCCAAGGACTTAGGGGACGGTAGAACCACTAGATCAGAGATTTTTAAATTTTCAATATTTTTAAAATTGAAGTATAGTTGATTTACAATGTTGTGTTTATTTCTGCCGTACAACAAAGTGATTCAGTTATACATATATATATATACACACACACATTCTTTTTTTAAATATTCTTTTCCATTATGGTTTATCATAGGATATTGAATATAGTTCCCTGTGCTATATAGTCAGACCTTGTTGTTTAGATCAGGGATTTTTAATCTTTTGTTTGCCATGAACTCTTCTGGCAGTCTGTTAAATTCCATGGACCCCTTCTTGAATAATGTTTTTTAATGGTTAAAATAAAATACATAGGATTACGAAAAACTGCAAGAGTACTGAAATAGCTGTCAAAATATTTTAAAATTCTGTGAAATGGTAATATATATACTCTTTAAGCCATTAAATAACAGATCTTTAAGTGAGTCTAGTAACTATCATAATTTCAAAGTAGTGTTAAGCATAAATGATATTTCATGATATCTGCTAAAATTGTAAGGTGATATGAAAATATCCATGATTTCTATTGGTAGTAAAGTCACAGGTGGCATTAACATTATTGTGGTTTGATGTCTTCGATCATAATTGCAGGAAATGCTAAATCATAGTTAAAAGATTAATGACAATAAAGATATACTTTTTCTCCCATCCAAGTTCACAGACTCCCTGAATTCTGTCCACCGCCTTTCTGGGACCTGTGGACTCCAGGTTAAGAACCTCTGTACCAGGAGGAAGGCGCCTGGGTCCCTGGAGAATTGTGTGGAGCAGAGACACCCTTTCACCACCCCCGCTGACCTGATTGGATTGTGACATGAGAAATCCTTTACGGGGATAAGCCACTGATGTTTGGGAACGGGTTGTTTCAACCGTAAGCCTACCCTGACCAATCAACATAGTAGTCATGACACCTTCCTTGAACTGACGGAATTGATGTAGCGTTGTTTACAAGTCTAGTAGGATTTCTGCCCTCAAGTCCTGTTCTAGAAAGCAATCATTTACACACTTAGAGGATGATTCATCAGCTATTATGATGCGATTAATATCCTGATCCAGCCAGCCACCCACCCGCACCCAAGTCTTTCTTCAGGTTTCTCAATTGAAACAAGGTACCTGGCAACTTCCCGAAGTGAGGAGTATCCTGTGTGTTTGGAATGGTCACTTTCAGCGTGGCAAGTGGAGGACAGAGCATGGTGGCACAGGGCCACAGTCTGCTGGGAAAGATTAGTGACAGGAGAAGGAGCGCAGGCCTCCTGCGGGCTTCATGAGCCCAGTGGCCTAGGGGTCCCGGGGGCTCTGGCCAGGTGGCCGGCATTCCTGCCATGGCAACCTAGCCATTCCCACTGTAGCTCCCGTGCATCTCGGACAGCCTGCCTGTGCTCCCCGCTGCAACGGGCAGTACTGAGCTCTAGGAGCTGCAGCAGCGAAGGGATGGGCAGAAGCTGAGAGAGGGATGTGAGGGGGGCTGAGACAGAATTAGGAGACTTTAAAGTACATGATCCTGAGGCATCGATGTTTATTCTAAGGAGACAGTTCACACATTTCAGGCTCCCTGATCTCCTTGAGCCACTGATCCAAACGCCTGAGATGTAAGATGAGCCAAAGGGGGAGAGTTTAAATCCTGCCCTGCCCCCCACCCCAACCCCAAGGTTCCCGAAAAAGAATTCTGCTTGGTGTTTTTTATTCAAAGCATATAACAACTTAACAGTATTAATGAACAAATCCTCACCCTAGGAATGCTTTCTGCCCATTTTTCAAACAATGAAGCTATACTATTAAAAATTATCTTCCACTTAAGGGAATTAATGACTCAAACCAAAATTACAGGTATCTGAGAGTCCAAATATCCATCTGGAAATGAAGTCATGATAGATGAAAACACTTTCTGATTCATTCCAAGCCTTTTTGCTGATGGTATTCCTTTATTCATTAAACCAGGTAGCTATTTAGCAAGGAATATTCCAGGGGCTGGTGACAGAAAGAAAAGAAGCTGTTCTCCAGGAACTTACATCCTAGTGGGAGAGAGAGAGAAATGATAATAAATGATGATTGTTTCAGGTATGGTAAGGTCATTGGAAATGGGGGTGGGCTGCGTTAGGTCAGGTAAAGCCTCTAGAAAGTGACTTCTGAGCTGGGACCTGAAGGTTGGAGAAGAAGCCAGCCATGCTATGAGCTAGGGTTTTCCAGGCAGAGGGAAGAGTTAATGCAAAGGTGTGAAGATGGGGAAGAGCTTGACATATTGTAGGGCCAGAAAGGACAGTGAATTTAGAGGGAAAGGAGAGAGGGTGTGATCTGTTTGAAATAATGTGGAGAGGCAAGGAGGGCCGGATCATGCAGGGTCTTGTAGGTGAAGGTAAGGAATTTGGATTTTATTCTAAAATAAAGAAGCTGCTGAAGGGGTTTAAGGAGGGGAACGCCATTATATGATTTAGGCTTTAAGAAAACATCACATCACTCTATTCTGGGGAGAGAACAATAAGGTCACCAGTGTGATGCTCCCACAGGTCAGAGAAGAGGGCGGCTTGAAGAAGGTTTGGGCAGTGAGAATGGAGAAAAGTAGACACATTCAAGATCCATTTTGGTGCTCTGTAATGGTCTATATGGGAAAAGAATCTAAAAAAGAGTGGATATATGTATACGTATAACTGATTCACTTTGCTGTACACCTGAAACTAACACAACATTGTAAATCAACTCTACTCCAATAAAAATTAAAAAAAAAAAAAGATCCATTTTTGAGGCAGATCAAACAGTACTTGCTGTGGGGCTGAGTATGAGGAATGTTAAAAGGGGCGGTGTTAAAGATGACTTCTATAGCTTTGTGAGTTGTGGTTCTGTTTGGGATATGCTTATTTTGAGATACCTGTTAGTGATCAAGAGGAGGTGGCAAGTAGGACCACGGATCTATGAGCCTGGAACTGAGGGGAAGTCAGGGCTAGAGATATACATTTGGAGTCAGGAGCTGAAGGATTTCTTAAAACAGATCTGGATGAGATCATCTAGGGAAAAAAATGCAGCTAGAGATGATTAGAAGGCCCAGGATACTGCAGCATCCAATATTTCATGTAGGAGATTGAGAAAGAGAAGCCAGAGAGAGAGAGAGAGAGTGGGGAAAGTAGTAGTAATCCAGACAGTGTGGTATTACCAGCACAAAGAGAAGAAAGTGCTTTAAGAAGGGATATGTGACTTGTCCAGTATCACTTGATGATTCCTACCAATTAGTCAGTTAGATGAAGTCTTTTGAAATTAATATAATAGTATTACACAACATATAGAGCCAAATTCATTCTACATCTTAGGAATTTTGTAAAGGGTCAAACTGCTGATTGTTTTAGGAAATGACAATCACAGTGGTGTTTTTGTGCCGTAACAAGTATTATGTATAACATTCTGTTCCTAGTCCTTGCAATAATATGTCAAGCATTTGCTTCTTGAATTGATTAGTAAAGCTTGGCACTGATTATAGAAAAATAAATGTCATTGGTATAACTCCTTTCCTTAGTTAGGAGGAAATAGTTGGTATAGAGGTATCGAATCCCCAAAATACAATGAAGCTGACCAATATCCTCTCTAAATCCCTTGGAATTTGGAGACCTACCAGTTGCAAGTGTTTGTGTGTCATCTCCTCAATTACGCCCATACTTTTTTGGGCCCCTGCTAAGGGCTCCAAAGAAATCTGTTGCCCAAAGAAAATTAGGTAATGGAAATGAAGAAAAATGATCAACTTTGCTTCCTCCTTGCTTTTCTCTTTTGCTCGTGGGGTACCACACCATCCCTTCTGATTCCTTCTAGCCCTATCTATACCTTTATAAAGAGCCTCTTCATTAAACTCTTCTCAATTACCCCACTTGAGAACACCACCAGCTTCCCCCAGGACCTTGATTGAAATGGGGAAAAAGTAGGTTATAAAAGAATATAAACAACATTATATATTTGGGAGGGTATGTAATACAAATAATTGCATGGTAGAAATATTGGGAAAGGGTATCTTATTTTTACATTAATTTCCAAACACAAAAATTACCCTATTTTAAATTTAAAATGAAAGTCACCCTATAACACTTGCTTGATTATTTTTTGGAGAATAAAAGTATACTAGCATGAGCACCTCAACTTTAATGAAATCAAGTGACTTCTCTCTACCTAGGTGTAGAATGTTCTCGTGTTGAACCAGAGGCCCCTTCAATGGTGGTTAAGTACTTTTCAAAGTCCCCTGACTACATCCAATGGAGACAAATCCTTTGTCTACAGACTACTCACTGTTATGCTAAAGGAAAGCCAGCCATGGGAGGAGGAGAACAGGAAAAAAATAGCTAAATAAACACCCAGATTGCCACATGGATCCAAGCTTGCCCAAAGAGGCCAAACCAGGCAAAGCTGCCGGTGGAGTTGCAGCCTCCAAGGCTGAACGTGCCCATCTGCGCTTCAGTCCTGGCTTCTCCTCTCAGCTCGAACAGATGTTCACAAAGCTGGGATGTCCGAGGTAGAGAGAGGTCGCTGTCGGTTGGGAACCACAGCGTGCTAGGGTCCCCCACACATTTGCCTGATTAAGCTGAAGCTCCTGGCAGCTACAAGCAGACTCACGGAATCTCCCCCATGCCCAATGGGACATTCACAGCAGCACCCAGGAAAGCTCTTTAGAATCACCCAACTTTGGCCTTGTGGGCTACGATGGTTGGAAAGAACTTCCTGGGGATTCATCACTTTTGCAGCAGCTTCCAGAATGTCTCTCATACTGACTGCTTTGGGGCTATAGGTTTCCTCCTTTGGCCAAGAAAGATCTTTGGCCAAGGCTTCCTTCTTCATCTTCTCTCTGCTTCCCTTTCCATGGCAAACTTCCATGCTGGTTTTGAATTATTTCATACTTAGGGTACACGGAGTAGTTTCTATTTTCCTGATAGAACCCAGACTGGTACACAGGACTGACAAGATGACTGCTGAAGGTCACCTTCAGTTCCAAGAGTGCAAACACAGCTGGATTTTGGAGTATTATACGACACGTCCAGGGATAAGTTCAATTACAGCTATATTCCAGAAGGTACATAAGCATGACTTTGAGCATCACATGACCAGTTTACCAGACAGCTGCCTGGAGTTAACGTCAAAGTTGCCTTAACTGTTAGAAGTTGTAGGGATTCCAATTCTTTTCTTTACTGGGAGAGCAGCCTTATACATGTCACCTCACCACCTTGGGACTTTCTTTATTCGTAAAACAAGAGGACTGAACAAGATTAGTGATTTTGGATCTGTGAGGTGTGTAGGTAAATTCCAATGTATACCAAGCAGGGATTAAACATCTCTCACCTGTATGTGTCATTTATAGATTCTGTGGTAATAAAATTTAAAAATAACAAAAAGATTTTTGTAAAGGGAATAATACAGAATGTATCCCCTTGTATCTGGCTTCTATACCTTAGCATAATTTTTTTTGAGATTCACCCACTGTTTCTTATTTCAGTCATTAGTTGCCTTTTATTGTGGTGTAGTATTCCATTTTATAACGTATCACAGGTTTCCAGTTTGGGGTGGCGATGAATAAAACTGTTATGAAATTTGTCTACAAGTGTTTTTGTGGACATGCTTTCTTATCTCTTAGCTAAATATCTTAAGAGTGGAATTACTGGGTCATATGGTGAATATATATTTACCTTTATAAGAAAGTGCCGAACCGCTTTACAAAGTGGTTGTGTCATTTTACATTCTCAAGAGCAACGAATGAGAGTTCCTGTTGCCAACATTTGGTATTTTGCACACCAAAAAGTGCACACTGTATGATTCCATTTTCAACAGGCAAAATTAATCTCTAGTGACAGAAGTCAGGGCAGTGGCTGCGTGTCTGGGGTGGGGGGTGGCATCTGACTGCAGAGGACACAAGGAATGCTGGCCTGGATCAGAGTGGTGGTTACTCAGGTGGAGACATTAGTCAAAACTCACTGAACTATACATTTAAAGCGGGCTCATTTTATCATGTGGAAATGATACCTAAATATAGAGTAGATTTAAAATGATTTCTAAAATCACAACAAAAGCATTCCTGAATTAATAGAAATCCCTATTCATTATATATTTTCTCGATCAGTGATTTCTAAAAGTGCATCTCACATTTGGAGATATCTGTACATTTCCAGACATGATCAAGCTGTCCTATAACTTGGAAAGGTTGAGCCTGGGCTCAATGACTTCTGAAGTTCTTCGAGCTCCTGGACCACACACTGCCTGGCAGACTGTTCTAAGATGCTGTCATTAAATTGCCTAGATCTCTCTGCTTTACCCTGATCCTCCCTGAGGTCAATCAGCTCCCTGGCTCTGGCTGGCAATGCTGTGTCATCACCGTGAAACCTGTACAGTGTGACCCTGAGCTGCTTTTCTTAGCACCGCCCTCCCCAGCAGTTCTAACAGATGGGTCTATTTCTGGAGCAGCAGTTCTTCTTACAGAAGGCACTTCTCTGCTCAAAATTAGTGGGTTAGGAATTAAGTCCGCGCAGAGACTGGCAACAGGCGTATTCGTGAGGGCCTTGAGGGTCTGTTTTCTTTCCGGAGCAGTCATTCACAATTTAAAGCGATTCACTGCTTTCTGATTCTGAAAGATTGAACACGTAGAATGGAACAAACGATTAATTCTACTGTTTACTGTTTACTACTGTACAACTATGACCGAAGCAGCTTATGTGAACTGAGCTGTTTTTTCTCTGACTTGAGATTCTCTCTAGTCCACAGGTAAAGTGGTTCATGGTCAAGACACCTGTGAAATAAATGAAAATGATGAAGGCTGGAATTTCGTGATTGCCTTTGATTTGTGCTGATGTTCTGAAATGCAGAGTCTTGAGTCAGATTTCCTCGCAGGGCCCTGATTTCTGACACTGTCATTGCTTCCTTCACCCCTCACCTGACGTAGTCTGGCCTCTTCCATTAACCCTAAATAAGCCCAAGGTGGCTGAGGTGGCCGAGGGGCTGCAGCGGCCCTGACCTGGTCAGGATGGGTCAGGATGGAGGACGGAGGCAGGCAGCCTTCTCTCTCCACACCCACGGTTCTCAAATTCCATTCGGTCTGTTGTCAAATGGGTAAAACAGGAAAGCGAAATATTAGCAGCCAGCATTTACTGCTCACATAATCCTCACAACAACTTGATCAATACGGTGCTATCATTCTCCATATTGTACAGATGAGGAAACTGAGGCTTAGAGAGGTCAAGTGATTTGCTAAGGGCACAGGAGTACCGCAGCTGGGGTGCTAATTCCAGAGCCCGAACTGTTTTATCCTGTTTAGCAATGGACAAATCCAAAATCCGACTGAACTAGGAATCTGACATGGAAAGAAGCACATTAGTAGTTAGCTATCAGCCCCTCTTGATTTTCTAGAGGTCGTCAGGAACGGTGGTTAACTCTTGGCCTTCCAGAGAATTGTTTTCTCCCAGAGGCCTGGAGCGGCTGTATTTAGGGCCATTGCACCACCTTGTGGTCATGATGGGAACTGCACCTTCACCGTAGTCCCAGAATCCTGGTTCTTACTACCAAGCTTTTCTCCGAGCAGCCTCGAAGTACAGTCAGTCTGAAATTCCAGAGGAAAAAATCTTCTACAGCGGGGCTTGACGCAGTTGACTGGCCGATCTCCAGAGCAGGGAGAAAGAAGCCTTTCATTTCCCTTCCTCGCACCCCACGTACCTTGGCTGAAGGGCCTGTTAAGAGCGATGGGCGTTTCCTGCGGGAAGTCGCGCCCCCATCAGACAGCCTGGAGTTCCTCTCTCTGTCTTCAATTTCTTTGCAAACCCTTTGCACCCCGCTCCCGCCCTGCCATGTAATGTTGGCTGTAGCTGGGTCTGTTTTCTTTCCATGTTGTTTTCTTCTGGGCGGCAGAGGGAAATGTGGATTCCTTCAATTAATTTGCCTCAAGAGTTTCATCTTTGCTCTTTCAGCGAAACTGATCTTATTTCTAACACATTATAAACTACAGGATTTTGGGCAATTCACATAACCTCAGTGAGACTCTCTTCTGCACAATAGGGATAGGACTAGGCCAAGGATTTTTGTGATGATTCAATGACATGCTGCACTTAAAAGCATTTTGTAAACTGTAACAAAACATGCAAATGTAGTTACTGTCAGCAATTGTTTCTTGCTTACTACTGAGAGTAGGCGATAACGCCTTGTCTAGGCAATGAATCTCTCTTCCTCTTTACACAGGTGGAACAGGGATCACGTACGAGGTGACAGTGAGGAAAAGCGATAAGGAGTTTCCATAATGAGGAGGACAATCAGGGTCATTGCTTCATAATCAGTATAGGGTATGCCTCCTGCCCCTTTGTTTTGGGGTCCTAAAATGTCCATTACAAAGTTGCTACATTCCAGTACATGGGGTTTTGGGGCTTGTAAGCCCTTTCTACTTATGGCTGGTCACACTTAATCTACATGATTGTCTCCAGAGAGGTTTGATAATGCCTGTTTGCCTGTTTGACAGATTAAGAAGCTGATGATCAGAGGGATGAAGTGTTTTCCCTAAGTTCTCAGGGTAGCAAAGTTGAGTTGAGAATGTGGATCTTTTGATTTCCGATCAGGGCTCCTTCATTTACCACTTATCATGTTCCCTCTTTATAATAAGGAACCGGGGCTTCCAAACTTTTTTGACCAGGAGCCACAGTAAGAGATACATTTTATACAGTAGACATGTAAGTGTACAACTGAAACCAAAGCATCAAGAAACAGTACTTATCCTGATTATGTACATTGCACCCTATTCTGTCCTATTCATTAATGTGCTGTTCACAGCTCATTAAACCGATTCACAACCCACTAGTGGATTGAGACCTGCAGTTTGGAAAATACTGATCTAGAAGGTTCTCAAACAATCCCCACAGGATACGTGACCATCACAACTGCCCGTGGTCTCAAATGGATATTATGAATCTGAGGGAATGAAGAGGAAAATAAAATGAATTCAGAAAGTTTCACCAACTAGAACATACTGCCTAATGGATTAGACAATTACTTCTCAGAAATCTTTTGAAATATGATTTTTAAAACTCTAAAATAGCTGCATTACAGTTACTGTGTTTCTGCCACATCGTGAGCACAGCATTTATCACTCATAATTATTACTGCCTCTTTACACGTCAGTGCCCACCCACCCAACTTTCAACCTTGAAGGAAGGGGCTACGCCTTAATCTCAGGGCATTGAGCACTGTGCTTGCTGGGTGCTCAATAAATATTGGTTCACTTAATACATTAAAAAAAATGAATTGCAACCATCCTACTTTCCTGTTACTCTCACTATTCAAAGTACCATTAAGTTCAAACGGCAACGACTAAAGCGGCGGGGGGTGGGGGGGGACAGGTGTGATGAATTGGGCGATTGGGATTGACATGTATACACTGCTGTGTATAAAATTGATGACTAATAAGAACCTGCTGTATAAAAAAAAAGAAAAGCAACAACTTGGTCTATGTAAAATCCTCTCGTTAAAAATTAGGGACTACGAGGGGCTTCCCTGGTGGCGCAGTGGTTAAGAATCCACCTGCCAATACAGGGGACACGGGTTCGAGCCCTGGTCCAGGAAGATCCCACATGCCACGGAGCACCTAAGCCCAAGCGCCGCAACTACAGAGCCTGTGCTCTAGAGCCCGCGTGCCTAGAGCCTGAGCTCCGCAACAAGAGAAGCCACTGCAGTGAGAAGCCCGCGCACTGCAATGAAGAGTAGCCCCCGCTCACCGCAACTAGAGAAAGCCCGCATGCAGCAACGAAGACCCAACGCAGCCAAAAATAAAAAATAAATTAAAAAAAAAATTAGGGACTACGAGCTTCATCCTGTTGGTATTACCCAGGGGGAAATCCAGGGGGAGGTCATAAAGAAAGAAGGAGGAACTTGGTTTTCACTCGTTCATGCATCCCTACTATCCCGACTCCTGCAGAGTGGGTCTGTGCCCTTCAAATAAATGCCACAGGTAATGATTTTTTTTTTTTCTTTTCCCTCGGTGACTTGACTATCCCCTAATTGAGTTGAAGCCTATAGACCTTACCTACGAGTCTGACTAATGCAACCTAATTGCGATGCAAGAGTATGAATTTTGGCTCGTGGCTAGAGTAGAAAGGAAAGGCTGTGATGGGCCTTCAGCAGCACACCTTACAAGCATTGGGGGTTCCCTGTGCTGTGAGCCCTTGCCACAAGGCTGGGCCACGCTTGATGAGAGCCAAGGCCACACACTCTGAAGGCCCCAGAGAGAAAGTCTGTGCAGCCTGAAGCAACAGAACAAGACTCCAGGTCCACGCAGCCGTCTTGTCTATGGGTTCCCACTGATAAAAGTGCGAGCCTCTCTCCCCGTCTAGTCAAGCGAAGACGCAGTGTCTCTGGGGACCCACGGGATGCCGGAACAACTCCAGGCCCCCTGCCCAATGGATTGGAGTGTGAAACTGCAACTCTTCATGCCACTGCCTCCGGGAAGGATAGCAGACTACATTAATGCCCTGTTCTCTGGGCAGAGAGAGTGCGTATACCACCGCCCCTGCTACACATGCTGCGTGATGCTAAGAGAGACGCAGGGAGGGACGGTGTTGGATCAGTGCCATCTCTTTGTTTTTCTCTTTGAAATGAACTGGGGGGAAAAAAAGGTTGCACTGCAGTCCTCAGGGTTTTCTTTGGATTTTTGTTTGTGAATAGTCATTAATAATGAAGCTGCCAATTGCAAATTAAAAGACTAATATATAATAACAGTTTCATATTTACATGGAGATTTTAAAAATAATGTTAAAATGTTTTCTAGATAGAGCAGTAGAATTTCTTTATTCAATGAAACAGAAATGCTTTTTAAAATCGTGAGTGAACATAATGATTTAAATGTATGTGAAGAGAATGAAAAGAATATGAGTTTTCGCTTCAGGCAGACCTGGTTTGAAAGAATATGAGTTTTCGCTTCAGGCAGACCTGGCCCTTCCTAACCTGCAGGACAGGAGAGAGTTAAATGTATACTCTCCCTGGTCCTCAATCTCCTCCTATCAAGATAGGAAAATAATACTTACCGTACAGGACTGCTGTGAGGACTAAATAAAAGTGTAATCAATTAATTTATTAAATCAATTAATTAGACCTCCTTTTTCACTTCTAATTTAATAAATGTATAATTTGGAGTATATTACTTATATACGACATACGTTTATATGTTAGCTTTCATGTATATTTCACACCTGGTTTTATAAAAATAAGACGCAAAATATTCTTTCCAACAACGCTTCAGGGCTCAGTGAAGCAGAAAAGAGAAAAACATATTAATTTCATTTTACAGATGAAGTTAAGTACCAGGAAGAGAGTAAGTTAATTACCAAACCAAGCCTGAAGTCCAATTTTCTGACTTCCAAATACTGGTAAGTCCCAGGTTATCTGATGTTAACTCTTAACCAGTGCAGCAACTTACAACCAGGGGAGAGGATGGGGATGGGATGGGGGGAATGCGTCCTTGGAAGAAACATATTAATGTTTTAGTCGTTTCTATTTGTCTTTAGCCACGACCCTTAATTTATTTTGAAACTTCAAAGAACATTAGAGGGGAACAGAGGTTGCTCCTGTCGATCAAAAGGGGCGTGGGTTGGAGAAGTACCAGAATCACCACCCCAGGATCAAACCCGCCCTTAGAAGGCGGAGGGAAAGCACCGTCCCGCAACTGAAACCCGAAACCAACCTTTCGTTTCCTGGGAATGGGCTCGTCAAAGAGAAGGTTGCTGGCCTCCGCCTCGTCGATGCCGTCGTCCGGGGGCGCGGGGCTGCGGAAGGGCTTGAAGCTGTCGGCGGACAGCGGCGGCGACGGCGTGGACGGGTTGGACTGATCGCTGGGGGCGCTCCAGCTCCAGTAGCCGCTGCTGCTCGTGCTGGAAGGCACGCCGCCTCCCTCCTTCCACGATCCGCTCAGGCCCTCTGTCCGTTCACACAAGCACAGCGTCAGTACCCAGTCCCGGACCCCGGGGAGCCCAGGCATGGGTCAGAGGGGAAACGGGGGCCCGGATTCCATGCCGGTGAAGGCACCTGCAGCCCACTTGGCAATTTGCAGCAGCTGCGCATGTACGTTTTACTCTATTTATACTTACCAAAAAAAAGCCGCATTATAGTTTATAAACATTTATTTTAGCCACACGATAACAGGTTTCTCTAAGAGTTTTCTGATGGGTGTTGCTTTGTGCAACACTAGTTCTTTCGGATGAGAGTGGAGATTACATAAAAACGAGGGAAAAAAAAGATGTTCTGGTTCCCTAAGTTTGGGAAGCCCGGCGTTTATGGACTGTATCCCTAAGGGAGAAGTCGCTTGCGGTATTTCCCCACACCCCACACCTCCGTATTTGAACACTTTAAAAGGAATTTCTTACAGGACTGTGATTCTTGGAATACATTTATAGAAAGAGTTAGTCTAAGATTTAAGAACCTAAGAGAACGAATTTCTGATTAGTTACCTAAAGCCATTTACCATCCTGCTTTTTATAAGAAATAATTGTGCCTTACATTTGGTTTTGTGTTTTACATCTTACAAAGCTTATTCACACAATCTCATGCATTCTCACAATATCTTTCAGGGTAAGGATTATCATGCCCCTTTTACAGACAAGGACCCTGAGTCACCAGGAATTGAAGTGATTTGCCATTTCACCATGATTAGTACATAACTTGGACGGGCCAGGGCCCCAAACCCTGGTATACCAGTTGGCCTTCTTTCTCCTTCAGGACATGCAGGCCCTGTGTAATGAGCGTCCTCCCTTCTCTCTGGCAAAGCTGAGATCGTAAAAGAAGTTATTGGTAATAATTACTGATAAGATTGGTGTTGAATTTTACCTTTCCACTTGTGGGGGAAAACATGATGAAATGCTTGCTAATATAGAGAGATCTTTGCCCAGTTTGAATGTCTTCAGGGGGCTCTTTTAATCACAGAAGATTTGCTTTACGTTTCAAAATGCCCAATCTTAATTAGCATTTGTATAAGTTAGACTTTCTTTTTGGATAATATCTTCTCCATATTAATGCACATTTTGAATATATTAAAACTATATTTTAACTACAAGGAGGAAAAAAATCCCAAAGTGACTCATTAAAAAAATGCTGTTAACATCTGTGTAATTAGTAATGAAGTGAAGACAAATAGCAGACTAGCATTCATGGAAAAATTTCTCAACTACCTTCACCTAATTATAGGCTTCCAGAATATTCCACAACTATGTCAAGCAAAAAGTTCAGTTAGATGAATGAAGTTTTAAGTTCAATAGCAGAAGTAAGTTGACCATCTCATTAAAGCCAGGCTCTAACAGAATTACATGGTCATTTATGCAGGCTCACACCTTGACAGCAGCAACAAAACCAAATCAGCATCTCAGTTCCTGTAGTCTACACAGAGACTGATATACTCCCTGGACCCGAGTTGCCTCTAATAAATAAGAAAGCTCCATTCAATACAACATGACTTCAAGAGGAGCCCAGTGTAAGGCCTTAGGTAATACTACCTGGTGTGACAAACTCACGTGGCAGGCCCAGGAGGCTTATAAATATATCACAGCATGCACTTGTAAATAAAACAAGTTCATAGTGCAAGATCTGTAATCATGTTAAGTATGAGGAACTGAAATTATTTTGAGAACCAACAATTGTTACAGTGTGGTTACACTGCTTCATGCCAATGCCAAAAGTTAATTTGTTTGTTTACCTGTGAATGACATTTCCTTTAGAAACACTATTTAGGGAACTCTCTGGTGGTCCAGTGGTTAAGAATCGGCCTTCCAATGCAAGGGACTCGGGGGTTCAATCCCTGGTTGGGGAACTAAGATCCCACATGCCGTGGGGCAACTAGCCCACGCGCTGCAACTACTGAGTCCATGTGCTCTGGAGCCCACGCACCACAACTAGAGAGCCTGCGTGCCACAACTACTGCGCCCATGCACTGCAAAGAAATATCCCGCATGCTGAACTGAAGATCACAAGTGTCACAACTAAGACCCGATGCAGCCAAATAAATATTTAAAAAACAAACACTATTTAATCAGAAGGACAATGGAATCTAGAAATATATTTTTCAGAATTTTTTTCAGAAAAAAGTCAGAACCAATTCATAGTATTTTTTAGAGAGCAGTGTCTCCTTATCTTAAACATGTGTTTGCTAAAAATGCAGACAGGCATTTTGCTGAATCTCACCCTCTTTGCCAACCCACATCCTAACAAAATGATCCTTTTCCAGCACAGTAAAGGATCACAACAGTTTCCCAAAATTCACTGATATACAATCATTCTGGAGATAATTTTTATTTCTAAAAAAAAAGCCTTCATTATCATAAATTGCTTTCCCTTTTTAAGAATTTCCTCCCCTTTGCAGAATAAATGAGAGATATCAGAAATTTGGGATTACTATTTGGATAGTTATTTTTTAAGTCATAATGAACACTTTCTTTATAACTATGCTAAGAAAAGTTTGTATTGAAGAAGCAAAAGGTTTATTTTGATTCTAACATTTCAATACAAAGGAATATTAAAAATGTTCTCAAATTAAAAATATTCAATGGTAAAAAGAACAATTACATCAAAATTACTGTTTTCCCCTGAGGATTCCGTGAAATTCTGTAATTCCTTTTTCCTAGAATAGGCTTTGAGGATGACTTCAGTTTTGCTTTTCCTATCATCTTTCTTTAGCAGCTTTGCCAAGCTGAGAGGGACATCAGGGGAAATCATGCTCATCTCAAGAGCACGGTGTCTACTCTGTGTGAGGAGGTGACATCACCCCAGCTTGAGGTGAATCATGACGGTGGGCACTCCTGATTTCTGGTATTGATCTGAATTCCCAGTATCTTGACCATTCTTCCCACTTACAAATGGACTGGAGTAAGTTTTGGTGAAGATTCAGTGGATGTTCCACAAGTTCATTTTAACACCTCCTGCTTACAACCAGATTATGGGTGAACCCTGGCTCTAGCTCATCATTGACTAGGCTGGCTTTTGGGAGAAGGTTTTCCCTGGCTGTTAAGTTCCATTCAGCAGTCTCAGTGCAGTACATTCACTGAAGTGCAATATGGCTTCTGCTCCATGGGCCATCCACTGTGAATGCTCTTGCCAAAGCCACCAAATTCTTCTTGAGGCAGAATTGAGTCCTTTCCATGCTTGACCTTCTGAAGCATCAGATGTCACTCCCTGAAACAAGCTTTTTCCTTGACTTTCATGAAGTCACACTCTCCTAATCTCTGCTTCCCCAGTTACCCCTCCCTCCGCCTCTTCCTGGGTTCTTTTCCTTCCATGATGAAAAGGCTCACCACTTCCCTCTTAGCCACCTTCTATTTGCCCTCCACTTCTCTACAACTCTCTCAGGGTCATTTCATCTATGCTCATGGCTTCAAAATGTTGCCTTCCAATTCCACATCAGCCCAGACCTCTCCCCCAGGCTGCACCCAGATCCCCATCAGATGCTGCCTCTTGGATTATCCTCAGGTACTCCCCAATAAACGTGTTACAAGCTGGACCTATCATCTTCTTCAGCAACCCCACTTCTTGCTCCAAACATTCACTAATAGATGTCTTCCTCTGCCTTTGTTCCGCATCTCAGGGAATGGGCTTCCTTGCTGAAGCACAGCAACTTCACAGAAGTCACCCTTATCACTCCCCCTCCTTCATCCTCTATGTCCATCACCAACTCCTGTTGATTCCGCCTTTTTCACATTTCTCAGTTATGCCCTATATGCATCCACACTGTGACCACCAAGATTCAGGACACCCACATGTGTTTTTTTGGTTTATTTTTTGTTTGGCCTGTAAATCCAATTATAACTTTCCAGTGTCTAAATCATTTAATAGCTCTCCTATAGCCTCAGATTAATGTCCAAACTCATAACCAGGCATACATGGCCCCCTGATTTCCTGCCAGGCTCTCCAACTTCATCTCCTACTGCCCTCCTGATTTATCATATTGAATTATACAAGTCAATATTATATCATGACTAAGAAGATCTGGAATCAGGAAGATAGAATAGAATTTCAGCTCTGCTCTTTACAAGTTAATTAATCCCCAAGTGCCTCAGTTCACTCATCTGTAAAACAGTGATAACATCTCACAGAATTGTTGTGAGAATTACATGAGATAAAGCAAGCTTAGCACTTGGCACATAGTAAGTGCTCAATAAATGCTAGCCATTAATACAGCTGTGATAGTCTTTCCCCTGTTCCCCCCAAAGAGACTGTACACTACCTGAGAGTATGGACACTGTTTCAGTGATGTATTCAAATCATCTATTATGGTACCTAATAAATATATACTGAATGAAAGAATAGATTAAGAAGCCTAGGATAATGCTTTTTCAAAATATTTAATCTTCAGAGCTCTTTGATCCAACTCCCTCTCCAACCAAACAGAAAAAAAAAGCTGGGGAAGTAACTTCATTAGACCAATCTCCATTTACCTGGAGAAAAAAGGAACACAAGTTCTCAAAGACGTGTTCTGGAAAGGTGATGGGGATCAATAAATGTGTAGTGAAAGGATGGAGGTATGAATGAGATGCAGTGGGGTCTTTGGGATGATGAGGAGGAGGCTGATAGCTCTGGGGTCCACTTCTTCGGCATTTCTCCTCACTTCCTGCTGATGGGTGAGCGTTAGTTGTTCACTGTGTGTGGCAGGAATGAGACCCCTCAAAGAGAAGCTCTGCTCTCGGTGTCAGAGGGTCCTCCCTGTGCCCCGTACCCCAGCCTCACCGTTCTGCCGCACAGGAGGGCTCCGAACCAAAGGGCTGGTGGACAAGCTAGTCAGTACCATCGCTGCTGTCACCTTGTCCATGTCCAGTTCCTCTGAGGATTTCCTGGAAAACAGGGAGGGGCATTGTTAACTGTGCTCATTCTGCACCTACCATGCCAAGGACCACATGCTACCACACACATTTACTCCTTTAGCTTGTTGCAATGAAAATCCAGTGTTTTGTTAGTTTTACTGTACAGGTAAGGAAGCCGAAGTCCAGAAGTCAAAATCATATAGTATTAGGGGACTTCCGTGGCGGTCCCGTGGTTAAGACGCTGCGCTTCCACCGCAAGGGGGCGCAGGTGCAATCCCTGGTCAGGGAACTAAGATCCCACATGCTGCGCGGCGTGGCAAAAAAAAAATGTTTAATTTTAAAAATCTGATTTATTAAAAAAATCCTACAGCATTAGGAAGTGATGGTTTCATTCACTGGTCATTCATCTAACAGGTGCTTACTGAGAGTACAGTACTGGGCTAGGCACTTCTAGGCATAGGTGATGCATGGTAAACAACACACAAGGCTGGTGGGAAGAGACACAATGATCAGTAAACAACCAAAAAGGAACAGAATAATTTCTGATAGTGACAAGTGCTATGTAGGGCACAGACAGTTTGACATGACGATGGCTGTGGGGAGCTGCACTTATTGGGGTCAGGAAAGGTTCTCCGAGAAGGTGATGTCTGAGGCGAATGAAGTGTGAAGGAGGAGGGGAAGGGGAAATGGACCCCAAGCAGCAGAGACAGCTGTGTGAAGGCGAGGCAGCAGGAATCAGCACCGGATATTTCAAGAGAGACCCACTGGCGTGAGAAGGGGAGAGTGGTGCCAAGCTGGTCTTGTGGGGTCGTGTGGCCATGGAAGGTGTTTCAGTTTTATTCCAGGTGCAACAGGAAGTCCCTAGAAGGCTTGAAACAGGTCTAGTGACATAAAATGATTAATATTTTTAAGTTCATGACCCGAGCTGCTATATGGAGAACGGATTTTAGGGAAGGCAGAATAGAAGCAGGGAGGCCAGTTAGGACATGATTGCTAGGAGTCCAGACAAGAGGAAACAGTGGCATGGACCAGGTTGGGGGCAGCAGCAGGTGGTCTGGCAGGACTGGCTGCTGTACTTGGTGTGCGGGGTGAGCAGAAGGGCAGGCGCCCAGCTGTTTGGCTTGAGCATTAACTAGAGCCATTTACCGAGATGGAGAGAGTGGAGGAGAACGCAGTTAAGGGTGTATAAACTCCAGTGCTCTGCTATACAACACTCTACTAAAGGAAGGCTAGGCCAGGGGTTAGTTACCATGTGGTTAAAGTGAAGAGCCACTGAAATGAAGAAGTTATTCTGGTTCATTAATCTTGGCCAGTTAACCCCGAATAAAGGTTCATCAGATAATGATCACCGTGAACCGGAGCCAGCTTGATTTCAGTAAAGAAGTTAATATCGAGAGGCAAAAATGTATGCAGTACCTTGACATCAGATAAATTGTACCACCTCCTGAGAGATGAACATTTCGAATAAGGGAACAGTTGAAGAAGCACCAGAGGATTAATGAGGCATATCGACAAAGGAATTGACACTTTGACAAATGTGGCTTTCATTCACAGGTGTGCTGTACAATTTGTAAAAGCAATGAACCCTTAGAGAAACTTTATGGCATTGCTTCACAACAACAATGGGAAAAGAGATTCCTGAATTGGAGAAAAATCAAATGGTTCCCAGTTTAGGTGGGTTGGATTAATTTCAACAGGGAGTTACAAAAATGATTACAATTTGGCTCTCTGATGTTCACCATGGTGCTGAATTACTAAGCAAAGCATACTCTTTCAATCTAAGGTACCAAAGATGGGAATCTTTGAAATTTTCTTCTATAGTTCTTCTCAAAGTACCTTATGCTCTCTCTTGGCCAATTGATCCATCAAAAGACAAATTACTTGTTTCAGAGAAAAATACTTCTAGAAAGCGAGCTTGAGAGCACACAATGAAATTCATTGCACAGAAGTTTTCAAGACAATTTCATACACTTAGGGAAGAAACTACTCACTCATTTGGCATACCATTAAAAGATTTTACAGTATTCACAATTTATAAGATCCTTGTACTTGGGAGTAAAAGTGATGTCATTTCCCCCCCACCCCAGAAATGAGGGCTCCTGAACAGCACCAGGGAAAGAACGTAAAGCATCGTAAGGTAACTTTGAGCGTTTTATGGCTCAACCTTCCCATGTAGTCATGGTCACAGGGGGACTGAGTTACTTGGGGGCCCTGAAGGAGAAAGGCTTGCTACAGAGACTGTTCTGTAGATGGTGGGGCTCCTCTGACCGGCTGCCGGCCCAGAGCCCAGCTGTAAGGATCACTCCAGGCCGGCGGGGGGCGCACCTGAACAGGCTGCGCTGCCATCTCTTCAAAGACTGAATTACAGGAGCTGCTGACTTCTCTTTCCCACTGTCAGTCTTCTCCTTCTCTTTTGTTAACAAAAGGTGTAAGAACCTGGAAAAGAGGCCCATGAGCCTGGCACAGGGAAATGGCATCACTTTGTAGGGAGAAGGTCCCCTTGACACCTGCCCCGATCCCTAATGGGACCTGCTATACAGTCATGGTTTTCCCCTCTTGGTTTCAGGGACCTTCATTTTTCCTTCCTCAATCTGCTCTGTAGCTTTTTTGATTTTTCCCATCTAACACGCACATTTTGTTTTAGAGGTCTCACTGATAATTAACTCAAAAGCTGATTTGTGTGTTCTTTAAATATGGAGATCAATAGAGCATGTATCATTACAAAATACGCATTTTTATTTCGCATTTCCAAAAGCTGACGTTTCAAAATAATTATTGCCTGTCATAGAGCAGATTTCTGATGAAAAGTAAAAAGGGGAATAAACATTAGTATAATCAGAGTGTTTCTGAATTTGGATTACCTTTAAGTTTCCCATTGGCATTGGAGTTTACTAACAACAACAAATCAAAGGAATACATTGCTAATGATTCAATTAATCTGTATTTCTCAGGAAGTATTTTTATCATGTTACATGAAATATTACCGGATGATATGGCCTTGTGCTGAGTTGTGTTTTTGTTTTTATCTTTAATTTCTTTTGGTACAGTACTATCTAATTACTGATTCATTGGTGCTGTAAATTCAAATCCTTATAATTAAACACAAATAGATGATATACAAAGTAGAATCTGTTACACTTTGAGAGAATCGCTACAAAGGCCTTCTGGTAGATTTAGAGTTGTTGAGGCTGGAAAAAAAACCACTGGAGGTGATATTACATATTCTCTCCTAATTTGAAATTGAATTGGAATCTACTGTTGAAAACCTTACTAATCACATGTTAACAAAAGGTTGAGACCTTTTTCAATTAATCTTTTCTCTCAGACTTAGTTGAGTATTATGGGACTTAATAACATTTAGAATTATTTTTAAAAAATAGTAATATTCACTGTTACTCTATATGTGATTTGTCCCTCAGGTTGACCTGGCTTCGATGGATGAATAGGATTTCAAGAAGGGAGAATCACATTTCAGGCAAGGAATTAGGCAAGTCCTTGTCCTGTAATCCACTTAGGAGTCCTATTTGAAGGATGGGAGACGAGGACACAGAGCCTGGGCCAGTTCATGGGGCCTCATGTGCCAGGCTAAGTGGTTTGTCATATTCTTGTAAGCAGAGGGAAGCCATTGAAACTTCAGGAACCTGGGGGAGAGATAGATGATCAATCTGTATTTTAGAAAAGGGTCAAAGAAGGGGTTTAACTATTTTTAGTTAAACCGTAATTCAAACCCAAAGTAATAGACTAAGAGACATCTGTTGCTCGATGAACAGATAGCATTTAGTCTTTGAGGACAGACTCCCTACATATCTGCTAAGGAGGTGTCCTGGGCCTCTCTGGGAGAGGCGGTAAAGGTAATGGTGAAGAGCACAGACTTTGGAATGAGTTAGATCATGTGGCTTCAAATCCACTCTGCCATTACTAGCTGTGTGACCTTGGGTAAATTACTTAACATCTCAGAGTCTCTGTTTCTTTATTAGAAAGAGGAAGATAAAAATAGATCTGTTGAGAAGGTTAAATGAGAAAACGTATGCAAGCACAAGCACACAGCCTCACTACAGTAAGGGTTCCGTGGATGTTAGCTATTACTAACCTTCAAGTTCATGAACACGCCCATAGCACACCCCACAGGAAAGAGGAAAGTGTTAGGTTATTTCACTTGCTCTTCTTATTCAGCACCAGCACTAGCGGTTGTTACTTTTCTTTTCTTGCGGGGGTAGGGTGGGGTGGCTTGTGGTGGTGGTGTTATTTTTCATAAAGACACAAACTTCACAAGAGTAAGAGGTGGCAACTGGCACGGGGAGGAGAAGCTGCTGGGTCCCTCGCTAGAGCTTTGCGTTGGTGCCTTGGCAAGGATACAGCTCATGACGTCATGGCTCTTGAGGATGGTCCACAAGTTGCCAAAGCCTTGAGTGCCCATTTGGATTTAATTCTGAAAAACTTTCTGCTTTCAACACTCACTCCTGCAGTAGTAGCTGTGTGCTCAGAGCTCCTTTAGTTCCTGGAAATACAGTCTCAAGAAAACTCGGCAGAGTCTCTGCCCTCTGGAGCTCTAGTCTGTTGGAGAACCAGACTTTCATGGGATACACACAAATAAATGTAAACTTACAGACGTGACAAATGTCAGGAAGGAGTGGATGGATTCGGTGCTCCTGGCTAAGGGGAGAACTCCCGGCTCAGGGGGACTGCAAGGGGCACTGGTGTCGCCTCGCTGAGGCCGTGGACGAGCTCCGGGCTAGGCAGTGCGAGAGTGCAGGCCAGGCTGCCGTCAAAGGAATGACAAGGCCGAGCGGGGTATGCCTTGCACAGGTGGGGCCTGTGAAGTCCTGTAAGGCCCTTATCTTAAAGGCCCTGGAAAGCACTGAATTGTTTCAAGTGGGGTGGGGTTGGGAGAGGTCAGGTCAGCTTGGGGTGATGCTATCAGATTTGCTTTTCAAAAAGCTCAGTCTGGCTGCCATGCGGAAAATGAGTTTCTGGGGTTTGACAACCGATCTTTTACCGGAAGAATTGATTGCCTGGTGACCGTGGCAGCAGGTTGCAGAATGACAACACCTGTGACATGAAGAGGCAGTTGGGGGGTGTGTGCAGCATCAGGGGACACGGGCCCGGGCCCGGGGTCTCCCGCCTGGGTGGGCGCTGCCGGTCTGGCCCCGAGCGCTCGGCTGTGGCCTGCGCTGAGAAGCCCAGCTATTGTTCACGCCACAAGAAGCGTTTTTCTTCTTTTGATAACACTTCATGCCTGATTGCCATCTGTTCGCAGGGTGCATACAAACACGGTCTCCCCTGGCTAACCCACCAGCTAAGAGAGAAGTGTTTTACACCCGAGGGAGCCATAAAAGACATTTATCTGCAATTAAAGCGTGGTAGTAATAAACGGAAATAAAAATGAAGAATACATCTCTTAGACTAGCACCAATCCAGTTCCTTAGCAACTACCAAAATCTGCTGTCTAGACCGAGTTCAATTACTTTTAAAACTTGTGGTAATCTTCGAACAAGGAATAAAGTCTGAAAATAAAGTCTCTTTCCCTAGAAAGGCCACAGTGACACCCCCAATCTTGGAATTCTGGGAAAGCTTTTCCTGAGAGTTTGGAAAACTGGATTCAGTAACTGTTAAACGTGATTAAGCACGAAAACTTCATTTTCTTTCTAAAGGGATCTTGTAGCAAAAGTGGTCAGTGTTAACTCCTCCAATTTCATTTCAGCTGTTGTTTCCTTTAAGACTATAGGGAAGATTAGAGAAGCTGCCTTCAGTGCACTAAAGGGTCCAGTGGCCTTGATTAAACAAGACGGGAAAATTAGAGCAAACACGTCATAATAGGTAAGGCAACATAGGCCAGTACTTCTGAAATGACCTGTGGGGAAGGATCATTTTTAAGAAATTTCTAATCTGTCATGGATCAATACTTTTGTAAAATACAGGGAAAAAATGGGCCATGGAAGATGTGGCCATGTTAAATTTCAATGAACATTTCCAAACTGCTGCTTCCTCTCAATTTCTGTACCCAGCTCACTGCGGGCTGGTAACGGAGTGCAGACCGGCACTGGTCCACGGACTGCACGTTGAGTATGCGGAACTAGGCAACTGCTTTGATGTCCATTTCACTTTGCCTGAAAAGACGGCATCCAGTCCTGTCCCTCTTTCCCCCACTTGCCGCTCTGCTCCTCTTGGGCCCTCCCACCACCGATTTCTCTCTCGGCCCTTGTCACTCTGCACCCTGGGCCCCGCACCCCATTGTCGATGATCCCGCCCCCTCTCCCCTGTGCTGTACGTGGGCTCTCCTCTGAAGTTACTCCTCTCTTCCGTTGGGGTTACTTTTCCTGTCACCCCCCCCCCCCCCACTGATGTCAAGAGAGGATGCTGGCTTTTGACCTGCCCCCTAGGAGACCATCCCTCTTCACCCTCATGCAAAAACTCCTGGGTTTCTGAGGCTCAGCTGTGCAGTTCTCTCTCCCTCTTCCTATTTTAGCCATCACCAGCCTTTCCAGTATCAGCACCTCTCTCGCCTAATAGTCATCGAATATTTTGGCACATAAATTATAGCCATTATTTTTACCTTGCCTGGAATTACTATCCTAGGAGATCTATTGAAAGCACCCACTATCCTAACTTCTGGCCCCTTAGCCCCCAAAACATTCAGCAGAGTGCTGAACTTGAGGGAAAGACACTGCAGTCAGATAGACGGAGGTTTAATCCCCAGAAACTCCATTTACTAGCTGAGTGATTTTAGGCAAATCTCGTAGCTTTGTGCAGCTTCGTTCCTCATGTATAAAATGGGAATGATAATAATACTGACCTCACAGGGTTTTGGAAGAATTAAATAACTTATGTAAAATACCTGACATATACTAAACACTCAGTAAATAATAATTATTATTATCATTATCCTTTATCCAAACTCTTATTCAGTGAACTTTTCTCAGGTTAAAAACCTGAATTATACCTACTGAAGTATTTATAGGTGAAATAACACGGATACTAGGATTTGCTTTAATATACTACAGCCGCCTTCTCCCCCATCCCCAAAAGTGATATAAGATGGGCAAAATGTTAGTACCTGTTGAGGCTATGAGATGGGTATTGAGGGATTCATTAGACCATTCGCTCTACTTCTATGTATATTTGAAACTTCCACAATACAAATTAAAAACAAGAACACAAACCTGGATTTGGGCCACAGTTTGTCATTTCTCTCCCCCAGCCTCACACCCCCCTGTTCTCTAGCTCACACTGCCTTACTGCCACCGCACCTGCTCTTCTGCCCACAGAGACAGCCGGTCTCTTGCTTCTTCCGATTTCCCCCAGGTTACCAGCTTGCCGCTGTCTACCTCTTCCCTACGGTTGGATTCACTAGTTGATGCCCTGAACGCGTCTTTCATCAGCATCCTGGAATCCCTGGCCTTTCTAGCCTTTTGCTTCACTGGCCCAGAAGAACCAAACCCTGGTGGGATCCTCCTTGGCTGCTTTTTACTTCCTCGCTGGGGCAGCCAAGCGCTGATGGAAACCACCAGAGACGCTGCTGAGTGGGTCCAGCCTCAGCATAGATCCCACCTGCGCTTTTCCTCGACAGGCCCTTCATCTGTCCTTGGTCAGCACATGCTCCATCTACACCCAGGATTATCCTCTACCTTTACCTCTCTCTTCAAGGTTCAACTCCTGCAAACCCATATAGCAGATACTCTTTTTTCTGCTAATACTACACTGTTTAAAAAGTTTTATATAATTTTTAAAGGTTACACTCCATTTACAGTTATTACAAAATATTGTCTATATTCCCCATGTTCTATAATACATCCTTGAGACTATCTTACACCCAATAGTTTGTACCTCCCACTCCCACACCTGTATATTGCCCCTCCCCCCTCCCTGCTGGTAATCACTAGTTTGTTCTCCATATCTGAGTCTGCTCTTTTTTTTCAGTTATATTCACTAGTTTGTTATATTTTTTAGATTCTACATATAAATGATATCATATAGTATTTGCCTTTCTCTGTCTGATTTATTTCACTTAGCATAATGCCCTCCAAGTCCATCCATGTTGCTGCGAATGGCAAAATTTCATTCTTTTTTATGGCTGAGTATATTCCGTCGTATATGTGTACCACATCTTCTCTATCCATTCATCTCTTGATGGTCCCTTAGGTTGCTCCCATATCTCGGCTACTGTAAATAATGCTGCTATGAACACTGGGCTTCATGGATCGTTTTGAATTAGTGTTTTTAGTAAACAGCAGATACTCTAACCTCCTACATTTTGGAGAAAATTGAGGCCTCCAGGCATGACCTCTCTCACACTTTGCTTCTTCGCCTCCTTTCCTCAGCCTCACAGGTGGTTCAAGTGTTGCTTTTCCTGCTTGAAGCCATGCCTCCACCCGTGCCATCTTCATCCTGCTCCTTCTCCTGTGCCCACTTGCTTTTTCTCAGTCCACTAACATGCTTACGGGTTTCTTCCCACCTGCGCTCAGGGACACTGAGCAGGAATGGACGGGGGTAGAACAGGAATGAGGACAGCGGTTGGAGAACACAAAAGACAAGAGACTCTCAAGGAGGGACAGGCTCACAGCATCAAAGGAGGTGGAGACCAAGCCCATCAGGACCAGCGGGCCCCCTGGAACTAGCAGCCGGGAAGTAGCAGAAACTTCAGCAGGAAAGGAAGTGGCATTGCTGTGGGTTGAGGAGTGAATGGTTACTAGGAGGTGAGAAATTGGAGGCAGGGATCGTAATCGACTTTTTAAAGAAGCTTGGCCGTGATGGAAAGAAGACTGCATTTCCTGGAGGAAGTTAGAGGGTCTTTGTCTGTTTGCTTTTTCTTCAAATGAATGGGACTCTAGTACATTGAAACGCTGACAGGAAAGAGCCAGTGGCACGGAGAGGATGAAGATGCAGGAGAGGATGGACAGTAAGTGGACGAGGTCTTCACTGAGGCTGCACAGAGCGGGGTCCCGGGCTCAGGTGGAATTCACCTTACACAGAAGGAGGAGCATTGGTCCCCTATAACTGGAACGGCGAGAACAGAGGTGGCCTGGGCGTAGGCACATGCGTAGGCGTAGGGCTCAGACACTTGACAATGTCTCTTTTTGGAGGTTTCTGCTTTAATCCCTTCCTCAGAAGCAGACATGTTTCTCCGTGGGGAGTGGGGGAGGGGACCCTGGAGGGCTGAAGGTTTGGCATCGCTGTTACGGGTAACGGGAGAGAAAACTGAACGGGACACCCAAAGACAGGCAGCAAGGAAGGCTCTGCTGAGGTTGGAAACCTTGATCCTCTCATGATGGTGACTGGAGGCGGGTGGGGGGTGGGGCTGAGAGCTGGAGCAGGGATACATGGGAGCAGCCGCTGGCTTTTCCTGGGGCAACAACGAAGAGGTGTGCGAGAAAGTGGGAGGTTCTGGTAAAACTGCATTTGGAGAGAGTGCCGTGCGATCTTGGCTGGCTTAGGAAGTGAGTGAAGGCTGGAGGGGACCAAAAGATGGGAGAGCAAATGGAGAGAAACCAGAGATCTTAATGAGGTCTGAACACAAGTGTAGTGGGAGCAAAAGAGAGAAAGAGCTGGAAGAACAGGAGGTTCTGAGCAGGACGGGAATACCAGAGATGGAACTCCAGAGAGAGAGAGATCCTGGGAGATGGCAGGGCCAAGGCTCAGCCGCAGGAGAAGAGGGCAGAGGCGGGGTAGGGGTGGAGGTCACTGCATCATGAACGGTGAGGCCACATATGTAAGGGTCACTCATGTCATCCTGGAGAGGAAAGCTGTGAGTAGGTGGCTCAAGCTTTTTTTTTTTTCTTTTAATTAGTTAATATATTTTTATTTTTGGCTGTGTTGAGTCTTCGTTTCTGTGCGAGGGCTTTCTCTAGTTGCGGCAAGTGGGGGCCACTCTTCATCGCGGTGCGCGGGCCTCTCACTATCGCGGCCTCTCCCGTTGCAAAGCACAGGCTCCAGACGCGCAGGCTCAGTAATTGCGGCTCACAGGCCCAGTTGCTCCGCGGCATGTGGGATCTTCCCAGACCAGGGCTCGAACCCGTGTCCCCTGCATTGGCAGGCAGATTCTCAACCACTGCGCCACCAGGGAAGCCCTCAAGCTTTTAATAAAGGGTGAATGACCAGGATGTCTGGAGAGTCAAGGAAGGGGAGAGGTGGAGGGGCAGCAGGAGGTTTACAAGAGAGTTGAGGAGGTAACAGCTTGCGGACAGCAGTGGCGATGTGGAGACATACGTCCTTGGGAGGTTCCCACAGCCTTCGGGATAAGATTCAAACCCCAGTGCAGGAAGCATGTGGCCCTCTCTAGCGGGGTCTCCCCATCTTGCCCCCATTTCAGCGCAGGTGCCCTGCAGGGCAGCTCCCCACTCGTAGCAATTCTCCACAAGAAGACACACCTTCCTCTCCATACCTGTGCAAAAGCTACGCCCTCTGCCTTTGGAACAAGCTTCCTCCCCTTTCCACCTGGCCTGCTTCTCCTCACCCTCCCATCAGCAGCTCCGTCCCGCTCCCAGGAAGCCTGCTGGCACCTGCCCAGCCGTGCCAGGTGCCCCGCTGTGTCGTCTGGGTTGCTTGTGCCCGCTCCTGCCCCTGTGCACCACGACTCAGTCTGGCATCTGTTTCCAACATCCAGCATGAAACCTTGCTTAAAGTAAATTCTTGAGGGGTTTTGGGACAAACTGGCATTAAGCAGTGGCGGTCAGCAGTGGCTGAGGGTTGGCAGGGGGCAGCACAGAAAGCAGATCTGAAGAACTTCTGCAGTTTTCTTCTGCTCGCTCTCCCTCAGCTCATTAGACCTGGTAATGCATTCAGTTCCTCGTGTGGAAAACAATTTCTCAAAAATTCAGCTATTAAATAAATCATTCACATGAATTTTTCTTTTTTTCTTTTTTTATTGGTCCTAAAAAGATGTTGGCCTATCTTTGCAGAATTGACGTGTTCGCAGTGTCTGGGCTCATTCTCCTGTATTCACCAAGGCTCGCAGACCCATCTGTGAACTCTGGAATGGCAGCAAAAACATTATTAAATAATAAGTTCCAGGGATTAACCAAGATGGCGGAGTAGAAGGACGTGCTCTCACTCCCTCTTGCGAGAGCACCAGAATCACAACTGGCTGCTGGACAATCATTGACAGGAAGACCCTGGACTTCACCAAGGAGGACACCCCACGTCCAAGGACAGAGGAGAAGCCACAGTGAGACGCAACAGGGAGGGAACCCAGCCCCACCCATCAACAGTCAAGTGGATTAAGGTTTTACTGAGCTCTGACCGCCACAGCAACAGTCAGCTCTACCCACCACCAGAGCCTCCCATCAAGCCTCTTAGATAGCCTCAACCACCAGAGGGCAGACAACAGAAGCAAGAAAAACTACAATCCTGCAGCCTGTGGACCAAAAACCACAGTTACAGAAAGACAGAGAAGATGAAAAGGCAGAGGGCTATGTACCAGATGAAGGAACAAGAAAAAACCCCAGAAAAACAACTAAATGAAGTGGAGATAGGCAACCTTCCAGAAAAAGAATTCAGAATAATGATAGTGAAGATGATCCAGGACCTCGGAATAAGAATGGAGGCAAAGATTGAGAAGATGCAAGAAATGATTAACAAAGACCTAGAAGAATTAAAGAACAAACAAACAGAGATGACCAATACAATAACTGAAATGAAAACTACACTAGAAGGAATCAATAGCAGAATAACTGAGGCAGAAGAACGGATAAGTGACCTGGAAGACAGAATGGTGGAATTCACTGCTGCGGAACAGACTAAAGAAAAAAGAATAAAAAGAAATGAAGACAGCCTAAGAGACCTCTGGGACAACATTAAACGCAACAACATTCGCATTATAGGGGTCCCAGAAGGAGAAGAGAGAGAGAAAGGACCAGAGAAAATATTTGAAGAGATTATAATCGAAAACTTCCCTAACATGGGAAAGGAAATAGCCACCCAAGTCCAGGAAGCGCAGAGAGTCCCATACAGAATAAACCCAAGGAGAAACACGCCGAGACACATAGTAATCAAAGTGGCAAAAATTAAAGACAAAGAAAAATTATTGAAAGCAGCAAGGGAAAAACGACAAATAACATACAAGGGAACCCCCATAAGGTTAACAGCTGATTTCTCAGCAGAAACTCTGCAAGCCAGAAGGGAGTGGCATGAAATACTTAAAGTGATGAAAGGGAAGAACCTACAACCAAGATTACTCTACCCAGCAAGGATCTCATTTAGATTTGATGGAGAAATCAAAAGCTTTACAGACAAGCAAAAGCTAAGAGAATTCAGCACCACCAAACCAGCTCTACAACAAATGCTAAAGGAACTTCTCTAAGTGGGAAACACAAGAGAAGAAAAGGACCTACAAAAACAAACCCAAAACAATTAAGAAAATGGTCATAGGAACATACATATCGATAATTACCTTAAACGTGAATGGATTAAATGCCCCAACCAAAAGACATAGACTGGCTGAATGGATACAAAAACAAGACCCATATATATGCTGTCTACAAGAGACCCACTTCAGACCTAGGGACACATACAGACTGAAAGTGAGGGGATGGAAAAAGATATTCCATGCAAATGGAAATCAAAAGAAAGCTGGAGTAGCTATACTCATATCAGATAAAATAGACTTTAAAATAAAGAATGTTACAAGAGACAAGGAAGGACACTACATAATGATCCAGGGATCAATCCAAGAAGAAGATATAACAATTATAAATATATATGCACCCAACATAGGAGCACCTCAATACATAAGGCAACTGCTAACAGCTATAAAAGAGGAAATCGACAGTAACACAATAATAGTGGGGGACTTTAACACCTCACTTACACCAATGGACAGATCATCCAAAATGAAAATAAATAAGGAAACAGAAGCTTTAAATGACACAATAGACCAGATAGATTTAATTGATATATATAGGACATTCCATCCAAAAACGGCAGATTACACGTTCTTCTCAAGTGCACACGGAACATTCTCCAGGATAGATCACATCTTGGGTCACAAATCAAGCCTCAGTAAATTTAAGAAAATTGAAATCATATCAAGCATCTTTTCTGACCACAACGCTATGAGATTAGAAATGAATTACAGGGAAAAAAACGTAAAAAAGACAAACACATGGAGGCTAAACAATACGTTACTAAATAACCAAGAGATCACTGAAGAAATCAAACAGGAAATAAAAAAATACCTAGAGACAAATGACAATGAAAACACGACGACCCAAAACCTATGGGATGCAGCAAAAGCGGTTCTAAGAGGGAAGTTTATAGCTATACAAGCCTACCTAAAGAAACAAGAAAAATCTCAAGTAAACAATCTAACTTTACACCTAAAGAAACTAGAGAAAGAAGAACAAACAAAACCCAAAGTTAGCAGAAGGAAAGAAATCATAAAGATCAGAGCAGAAATAAATGAAATAGAAACAAAGAAAACAATAGCAAAGATCAATAAAACTAAAAGTTGGTTCTTTGAGAAGATAAACAAAATTGATAAGCCATTAGCCAGACTCATCAAGAAAAAGAGGGAGAGGACTCAAATCAATAAAATCAGAAATGAAAAAGGAGAAGTTACAACAGACACCGCAGAAATACAAAACATCCTAAGAGACTACTACAAGCAACTTTATGCCAATAAAATGGACAACCTGGAAGAAATGGACAAATTCTTAGAAAGGTATAACCTTCCAAGACTGAACCAGGAAGAAACAGAAAATATCAACAGACCAATCACAAGTAATGAAATTGAAACTGTGATTAAAAATCTTCCAACAAACAAAAGTCCAGGACCAGATGGCTTCACAGGTGAATTCTATCAAACATTTAGAGAAGAGCTAACACCCATCCTTCTCAAACTCTTCCAAAAAATTGCAGAGGAAGGAACTCTCCCAAACTCATTCTATGAGGCCACCATCACCCTGATACCAAAACCAGACAAAGACACTACAAAAAAAGAAAATTACAGACCAATATCACTGATGAATATAGATGCAAAAATCCTCAACAAAATACTAGCAAACAGAATCCAACAACACATTAAAAGGATCATACACCACGATCAAGTGGGATTTATCCCAGGGATGCAAGGATTCTTCAATATACGCAAATCAATCAATGTGATACACCATATTAACAAATTGAAGAATAAAAACCATATGATCATCTCAATAGATGCAGAAAAAGCTTTTGACAAAATTCAACACCCATTTATGATAAAAACTCTCCAGAAAGTGGGCATAGAGGGAACCTACCTCAACATAATAAAGGCCATATATGACAAACCCACAGCAAACATCATTCTCAATGGTGAAAAACTGAAAGCATTTCCTCTAAGATCAGGAACGAGACAAGGATGTCCACTCTCACCACTATTATTCAACATAGTTCTGGAAGTCCTAGCCACGGCAATCAGAGAAGAAAAAGAAATAAAAGGAATACAAATTGGAAAAGAAGAAGTAAAACTGTCACTGTTTGCGGATGACATGATACTATACATAGAGAATCCTAAAACTGCCACCAGAAAACTGCTAGAGCTAATTAATGAATATGGTAAAGTTGCAGGCTACAAAATTAATGCACAGAAATCTCTTGCATTCCTATACACTAATGATGAAAAATCTGAAAGAGAAATTATGGAAACACTCCCATTTACCATTGCAACAAAAAGAATAAAATACCTAGGAATAAACCTACCTAGGGAGACAAAAGACCTGTATGCAGAAAACTATAAGACACTGATGAAAGAAATTAAAGATGATACCAACAGATGGAGAGATATACCATGTTCTTGGATTGGAAGAATCAACATTGTGAAAATGAGTATACTACCCAAAGCAATCTACAGATTCAATGCAATCCCTATCAAATTACCAATGGCATTTTTTACGGAGCTAGAACAAATCATCTTAAAATTTGTATGGAGACACAAAAGACCCCGAATAGCCAAAGCAGTCTTGAGGCAAAAAAATGGAGCTGGAGGAATCAGACTCCCTGACTTCAGACTATACTACAAAGCTACAGTAATCAAGACAATATGGTACTGGCACAAAAACAGAAACATAGATCAATGGAACAAGATAGAAAGCCCAGAGATTAACCCACGCACCTATGGTCAACTAATCTATGACAAAGGAGGCAAAGATATACAATGGAGAAAAGACAGTCTCTTCAATAAGTGGTGCTGGGAAAACTGGACAGCCACATGTAAAAGAATGAAATTAGAATACTCCCTAACACCATACACAAAAATAAACTCAAAATGGATTAGAGACCTAAATATAAGACTGGACACTATAAAACTCTTAGAGGAAAACATAGGAAGAACACTCTTTGACATAAATCACAGCAAGATCTTTTTCGATCCACCTCCTAGAGTAATGGAAATAAAAACAAAAATAAACAAGTGGGACCTAATGAAACTTCAAAGCTTTTGCACAGCAAAGGAAACCATAAACAAGACGAAAAGACAACCCTCAGAATGGGAGAAAATATTTGCAAATGAATCAACGGACAAAGGATTAATCTCCAAAATATATAAACAGCTCATTCAGCTCAATATCAAAGAAACAAACACCCCAATCCAAAAATGGGCAGAAGACCTAAATAGACATTTCTCCAAAGAAGACATACAGACGGCCACGAAGCACATGAAAAGATGCTCAACATCACTAATTATTAGAGAAATGCAAATCAAAACTACAATGAGGTATCACCTCACTCCTGTTAGAATGGGCATCATCAGAAAATCTACAAACAACAAATGCTGGAGAGGGTGTGGAGAAAAGGGAACCCTCTTGCACTGTTGGTGGGAATGTAAATTGATACAGCCACTATGGAGAACAATATGGAGGTTCCTTAAAAAACTAAAAATAGAATTACCATATGACCCAGCAATCCCACTACTGGGCATATACCCAGAGAAAACCGTAATTCAAAAAGACACGTGCACCCGAATGTTCATTGCAGCACTATTTACAATAGCCAGGTCATGGAAGCAACCTAAATGCCCATCAACAGACGAATGGATAAAGAAGTTGTGGTACATATATACGATGGAATATTATTCAGCCATAAAAAGGAACGAAATTGAGTCATTTGTTGAGAAGTGGATGGATCTAGAGACTGTCATACAGAGTGAAGTAAGTCAGAAAGAGAAAAACAAATATCGTATGTTAATGCATGTATGTGGAACGTAGAAAAATGGTACAGATGAGCCAGTTTGCAGGGCAGAAGTTGAGACACAGATGTAGAGAATGGACATATGGACACCAAGGGGGGAAAACTGCGATGAGGTGGGGATGGTGATGTGCTGAATTGGGCGATTGGGATTGGCATGTATACACTGATGTGTATAAAACTGATGCCTAATAAGAACCTGCAGTATAAAAAAACAAACAAAACAACTAATACTAAACTTTCATTGGGTTATTTGTATGGAAATATGTTAATATAAATGTTTCAGACATTACATGAAATTTCTAAAAATCTTATATTTGTATTTGTATGAAAATATGTATGGAGATATGTTAATATAAATGTTTCAGACATTACATGAAATTTCTAAAAATCTTATATTTGTATTTGTATGGAAATATGTATGGAAATATGTTAATATAAATGTTTCAGACATTACATGAAATTTCTAAAAATCTTATATTTGTATTTGTATGGAAATATGTATGGAAATATGTTAATATAAATGTTTCAGACATTACATGAAATTTCTAAAAATCTTATATTTGTATTTGTATGGAAATATGTATGGAAATATGTTAATATAAATGTTTCAGACATTACATGAAATTTCTAAAAATCTTATATTTGTATTTGTATGGAAATATGTATGGAAATATGTTAATATAAATGTTTCAGACATTACATGAAATTTCTAAAAATCTTATATTTGTATTTGTATGGAAATATGTATGGAAATATGTTAATATAAATGTTTCAGACATTACATGAAATTTCTAAAAATCTTATATTTGTATTTGTATGGAAATATGTATGGAAATATGTTAATATAAATGTTTCAGACATTACAGGAAACGTCTAAAAATCTTATATGTTCTGGTATAATGTTATAAGTAATAATCCTAGTTATTACTTTAAAATGTATATCTCAGAAATAACTAATTTTCTTGTCAACTGCATTATTATGAACTTTCATCAAATCTTTAACCATGGTCATTTTTAAGTCTTTTGTCATTTACAGACAGTTCTGGGTGTACTCTGATGATTTTGCAAATATGTTCCTATAAAAGAGTTTCATCTTCAAGAAATTCATGGAAAAGACTCTGACAAGTACAGGTTTCTGGTAACTGACTGTACTGCTGAACTGAATGAATAAGCATTTTCAGAACTCTAATGAAAAACTGATGAACTCATAAAAGTGCTAACAAAAGATCAAGATGAAAAAAAAGAAATTAATTACATGGGACTGAGTGAACTGATGAGGATGAGTATAATTTTTGTGACTTTCTGTCTGAATTAAAAAAAAAAAAATCCCACAAGGACTCAGAGGAAAAGAATATACAAATCAATTTTCACTGCAAAGTAAAGGAGCTGTTACAGTGGAGGATTACTGGACTGAATGTCAATGTTATGACATAGTATAAGTGTGTTTCATGTTTGGTAATTGCAATCATTGTTGCTTTTGTTGTGGTCATCCATGTACAATGCTTGGTGTCAGTCTATCTATCTCTTGTAAAAATAAAATACAGTGTGTGTGTGTGGAAAAAAAAAAAAAAAAAAAAAAAAAAAAATAATAAGTTCCAAATCCCCTGAAAACAATTCTGTGTGATTAGCTGGACTTCTGGATGTGAGCAAGCTGCGGAGTGTAGCTCCGTGAAGCATCGTGAACATCCCTGGATGGCCTTCTTGCTGTGTAGGTTTGGCGCTTTTGATTGCAGCCAACATGTTCTCCCGGGAGCCACGAGGCTGGTCTTAAATCCACGCAGTTTTCTCCGAACACAAAGCCTTCTGTGAACATGGAAGTGCCCTTCTGGGATGGCCTTTTAGGCAGCAGATGATAGACAACCACAGGGCGCACATCAAATCCCCACTTGTACCTATGTGTGTGTGTGTGTGTGTGTGTGTGACTATGTGGGCTTACGTCCTGTGTGGGTCTGTGTCTCTCTG
This sequence comes from Balaenoptera acutorostrata, assembly GCF_949987535.1. Classification (NCBI taxonomy): domain Eukaryota; kingdom Metazoa; phylum Chordata; class Mammalia; order Artiodactyla; family Balaenopteridae; genus Balaenoptera; species Balaenoptera acutorostrata. Next base: position 58,507,475 of record NC_080080.1, on the reverse strand, counting down.
TGTGTCTGTGAGTATCTGTGAATCTGTGTGTGTGTGTGTATATCTTCGTGTCTGTGTCTGTGTGGGTTGATGTCCTATGTGGGTCTGTGTGTGAATGTCTCTCTGTGTGTCTGTGAATGTGTAAGTGTATTTGTGTATATCTTCATGTCTCTGTGTGAGTATCTCTGTGGGTCTGTGAATGTGTGAGTGTGTGTGTATGTGTCCTGTGAGTGTGTTTATCTCTGTGTCTGTGTCTGTCTGGGTTGATGTCCTGTGTGGGTCAGTGTGTGTCTTTCTGTGTGTCTGTGACAGTGTGTGTGTGTGTGTGTGTGTGTGTGTGTGTGTGTGGCTTCGTGTCTGGGTCTGCGTGTGAGTGTCTACATGTGGACTCGTGTGCACTCTGTGCACAGAGGAGGAGATGGAGGGAGTTGCAGATGACCATGGCCCCAGACCCTGTCTCCTGCCCGGGGCCTGCTGGTCTCTTTTCTCCTGGCCTCTGGAAGGGCAAGGTCCTTGCTGACTCTTTACATCCCATGAAGCATCTTCCTGCTACTTAGCAATGGCCAAAGCAAGGTAGTCAGACTGTCTGGAAAGGGCTCCTGGATGTTTCAGCCAGCGTCTGGTTGGGCTGCTGTGGGCCGTCAGCTGGTCAGTCCCTGAGTCCTGGGGAGCACCTCGTCGGGCGGGGCCTGCCCTGTGTGCAGAGGCAGTGGGGCCCAGGCTAATGGGGTTGAAGCCCCGAGTCATTCAGGCCATCTGCAGGTTAACAGGCTGCAGGTCAAACGTCACAGCTGCCCTCAAGAAGAAAACTGTAATCACAATTGCATCTCTCACTCTTACTTTTATGTCCAAGTCGGGTCATTCCAGACTTTCTGGTGGGCTTAATTATATTATTGCTCCGAGGCCTGAAACCCATTTAGGTCTCAATAATGTAAAGAACTTCTAGCTACATTTATGGTGATAAAAGTTATTTCACAAGGGCAGTTGGGAGAAAGCAAGTCTAGTGTTTTCTGGTTTGCCAATTAAGGGGAAAAGAGGTGATTTTTTTTTTTTTTTAAATAAGGTTAAAAAAGACTGTTTCTTATTTCTGTTATTTCTCCTCTTTCATTATGGAGACATTATTATGGTGACATTATTATGGTGACATTTTTATGTTGGCAACAGGCCTAAATGTGGGCTAGGATTGACCGCTGTTGCCATCTTACCTGTTTTTCCAAAGACAGAGGCTCATGTTGTTCCCGACCAAGCCGCCCCAGCAGGCTTCCTGGGAGTGAGAGAAGGAGCCCCCTCGTCGGGAGAAAGCAGCTTTGGAGCCATCACCACCCACGTACTGCAGGCACTGGGGTACGTGCCCTGCTCTCCAGGGGCGGCTGCTCAAGCTGGGCAGAGGAGAGCTGTTAGCAAGCCAATGGGCTAATCTGCTCCCCTGCTCTAGGCTAAGGGGGAATTTGGGGCTTGTTGTTATATTTTAAATTTTTGGTTTATTTCATGTTTAGCCTGTGTGGGACCTGCTTGCAGACTTCGGCTACACCTGTGGCAGGACTGGTGCTTCCACTGTCTTATGCTATAAAGAAGGGGACAACAAGCAGCTCATGCAGCTCAATAACAAAAAAACAAACAACCCAATCCAAAAATGGGCAGAAGACCTAAATAGACATTTCTCCAAAGAAGATATACAGATGGCCAACAGACACATGAAAGAATGCTCAACATCATTAATCATTAGAGAAATGCAAATCAAAACTACAATGAGGTATCATCTCACACCGGTCAGAATGGCCATCATCAAAAAATCTAGGAACAATAAATGCTGGAGAGGGTGTGGAGAAAAGGGAACCCTCTTGCACTGTTGGTGGGAATGTAAATTGATACAGCCACTATGGAGAACAGTATGGAGGTTCCTTAAAAAACTACAAATAGAACTACCATACGACCCAGCAATCCCACTACTGGGCATATACCCTGAGAAAACCATAATTCAAAAAGAGTCATGTACCAAAATGTTCATTGCAGCTCTATTTACAATAGCCAGGACATGGAAGCAACCTAAGTGTCCATCATCGGATGAATGGATAAAGAAGATGTGGCACATATATACAATGGAATATTACTCAGCCATAAAAAGGAATGAAATGGAGGTATTTGTAATGAGGTGGATGGAGTTAGAGTCTGTCATACAGAGTGAAGTAAGTCAGAAAGAGAAAAACAAATACAGTATGCTAAAACATATATATGGAATCTAAGGGGAAAAAAAAAAGGTCATGAAGAACCTAGTGGCAAGATGGGAATAAAGACACAGACCTACTAAAGAAAGGACTTGAGGATATGGGGAGGGGGAGGGGTGAGATGTGACAGGGTGAGAGAGTGTCATGGACATATATACACTACCAAATGTAAAATAGATAGCTAGTGGGAAGCAGCCGCATAGCACAGGGAGATCAGCTCGGTGCTTTGTGACCGCCTGGGGGGGTGGGATGGGGAGGGTGGGAGGGAGGGAGATGCGGGAGGGAGGAGATATCGGAACGTGTGTATATGTGTAGCTGATTCACTTTGTTATAAAGCAGAAACTAACACACCATTGTGAAGCAATTATACTTCAATAAAGATGTTTAAAAAAAAATTATACCTCAATAAAGCTGGAAATCGTTTTTTAAAAGTCAAAAAAAAAAAAGAGGGGGACAAATGGTATGGATGTAACTGAATTAACTCCTTTTTAAGCTGCTCAAGTTCCAGATTTGGCTTAAAAAAAGAAAAAATGTAATCTTTTTTTAAAAAACTACATCTTCTTTCTAATAATAGCTAATATTTATTGAGCATTCCCAATGCCAGATGCTTTATGTACATTATTTTAAATTGTCACTTAAATTTATTGATGTTACTGCCCCCTTTTACAAATGTGGAGACTTTGGTAATTTTCTAAGAGCACTTGGCCATTCTGCTAGCCCTACCTTATTCCAGTGACCCAATGGGGTCTTCACACCCCACACTAATGCCATTTTCATGATCTTCTTTATAACCTTGTTTTAAATTCAAGACATACTTGTCATCTTCTATAATTGAAATATATTTGTGAAGTTAATGCAATATGTTTTAGAATATACATTTTTTTCTGTATTACACCTAAAATTATCTTAAGATAATCCTTGAAAAGGATTTCTTTTATATACATGGGTGATTCCACATTAATGAGAACATAGAATATAAAAGTTCAAGTCGACAAAAATAGATTGAATTTAAGCTTTTTACTCCTATTAAAAAAAGTGTTTTGCTTTCAAAAAGATTCTCTATGGATTTTCTTTAAATAGAATTCTTACAATATTCTTAAAATGTTTTGAATGATTAAATTTCAATTCAACTCATCTACCCAAATTCTAACCCCTACCCAAATAAATACCTGTTTTATACTGTTAGGTTAAACCATATGAAATTGCTGATATTCACTCTTTTTTAATCTACAAAAGTGGTAGTTTCATATGGTTCAATCTGATATTTGCTCTTATTAAACATTTATCTTTAGTTTCAAGGCTAGAAGTGAACCAGTTTATCCTCATTTTAAATTGATTGTTTCAGATCAGTGAGCCAGACTGTGGTTCTCTTTCCTGAGGTATGTACTGTGGGTAATTTTATTTCTGGAGTTGGCTTTTATTGAAGATAATCTCCTGTTAACATAATTCAAACAAGCTTCAATTCAAAGTCTACTATGTGCAAAGTACTGCTTTAGGCAGAATTCCTTGCCCCACACCTTGTCAATGTTCTACATGAGACACTTGGAATGTTGAGATTCTGGGAGATGAGTGGAAGCATCTACACCGCCCTCTAGAGGATCCTCATTCACACACACACACACACACACACACACACACACACACACACACACACCCCAACATCAGTGGCTCTGTTTCCTGTGTTCTCTCGTTTCTATTTTAACCATCTTATGGTTATATGTTTCTGTCAATTCATACAGCTATTATTTGGTGACAGATCAATTCAAACTGTCAGTTAGGTATCTTGTCCTTAGAAAATGGTAACTCTATCATTCTTAAAGTGTTTATAACAGTACAATCTAAGCACTATGAAATCAAACCTGTTTATTGAACACCCAAAGGCTGAACAATTGCACATTTAGCTGTGTATACTCTGTGTACAAGGAACATGACTTCCTCAAAGGAATAAGCAGGAGAAACTGATACAGTCAGGAACACAATGCAAAGGTTACTGCTGGACATAACAGCAGATCAGTAACATGGCTGGATGGCCACTGGCCAGGGCATATCCAGTTTCCTGTAATAAGAGGTGGATGAATACAGGTTAGTAATGCCAAACAAGGCTTAGGCTGAAGCCAAGAGAAGTCTACAGTGCAGGGGAAGCAAAGCATTGTAGCTATTCTTTCACATTTCTTCTGAAAACAATATAAATGGCTTATAAGCCTAGGATGCTGGAATTAATATTTAATGTAAAGAGCATTACTGAAAACAATTGTATAGCTATCAGGTATAAATAATAATTTCCACCTCTGCTGGTAATTTTTCACTCATTTAAACTGTCATACGAGCACAGCAGCAGTTTATAGGTGCACTTACTGTAATAGCATGTTGATTAAACTACGGTGGAATTACCCATTCAATATATCTTTCAATTCTGTGCTATTATGAAGTTCTAAATATTTCACATACAAATAGGCCCCTATTAGTCAACAGCTCAGTGGTTACCTATCTGTCTTTTTTCCTTTTTATTGAATCATTAGGAAGGCTTATAAATTTGCTTTTCTACGTACTTGATATGAACCAATAATCTTATGATAAGGAATTAACATGCATATGGACTAAGAATCTGGATTTATTTGAAATCTGATGAGAAAATGAGCCAATTAAAATGATTATAAAATTATGGAGAAAAACCCTTTCAATATGACATGTCACTGACTTCATGGACATTTCTTTTCTCACTTAGTATGCTATTTCTATGAAGGTTCAACCAGCACAGACAGAAATAAGCACCCGCTTTCATTCGTAGGCAGGTAAATCTTCTAGAAGTTCAGAGAGGTAGTAATAGCTGCTATGTCAGTCTGAGTCCTCCCAGAAGCAGTCACCAAGACAAGAGCAGTTCTGTAAGTGACTTACTAGGGAAGATGCCTATGAAGGGAGAGGGGGTGGGAGCTTGAGAAGGCAGGGTAGCCTGCAGGCCACCCACCAGGTCTGACACCTGTGAGGAAGGAGTGAGGACAGAAGGACTGGCTAGGAAGTACTTTGGAGCAGTTCTAAGAAAGTCTCAGCTCAAGCTGATGGTGCCCTGAGCAGAGGTTGCCCGTTAGAGAAGCCCCGTGTCGGGCAGAATGACCCAGCTCTAGGAGCCCTGCTGTGCCGGGTCCTTGGAGAGGAGCAGCCCAGGGGGAAGCATGATCTTACCAGGTGCGACGGATTCAAAGCAGTGGCAGCAAGAGGCTGACCGGCAACTGTGTTCCCTGCAGCTGCAGCTTCATTTTGAAAGGAGATCTGAGTGGTGTATTTCCATGCCCTCCACAAGTACTATTTCTTTTTGGTGATTATGCAGTTTAACACAGGGATCTTGTTTCTTTCAGACAAAGCTCGAAAATCCCCAGGCTGGACACCTTCCCTGAGATACATTCCTTGAGGACCAGCTGTCTGCCTATGTGTTTTTCCTGACCAGGCATGGGTTATACTTGCTGTCACGGTACAGAGGAAAAAGACAGTCAAGTTAAATAAAGGATCTGGGAGGATTTCCTGTGTCCAGAACTGTCCAAAGACCACTCTGATATTTGCCTAAAAGTTACCTTTATTATAACTCCTTTGGATTGTGGTCCTACAGGGTCAAACCCAGGGTATAACTTACCTCCTTAAATAAATCATAATATTTAACATTTAGGCAGCACTTGCTATCTGCCAGCCGCTGCTCTAGGCTTTGCTTTCATGAACTCCATTAATCCTCATAATAAGTCTATGAGGTCAATACTATTATTACCCCCATTTTTAGGGATGAGGAAACTGAGGCACAGAGAGGAAAGGCAAAGTAAGTGGTGGATACTGCATTCCCATCTAGGCAGTTGGACACCATCGTCTGTGTTTCTGACTGAATGTTTGTGTCCCCCCCAAATTCTTATGTTGAAGGCCTAACCCTCGATGTGACGGTATTAGGAGGCACAGCGTTTGGGAGGTAATTAGGTTTAGAAGAGGTTATGATGGTGAAGCCCCATGATGGGATTAGCGTCCTTATAATAAGAGAAAGAGACACAAGAGCAAGAAGGCAGCCATCTGCAAGCCAGGAAGAGGGCCCTCACCAAGAACTGAATCAGTTGGCCTCTGGATCTTGGATTTCCCAGCCTCCAGAACCATGAGAAGTAAATGTCTGTTGTTTAAGCCACCCAGTCTCTGGTATTTTGTTAAAGCAGCCTGCAAAGGGGTTCCTGGGCCCAACTCCAATGTGTAAATGTGGAGGCTTCCCCACACCAGCAAGCCATTCTCGGGTGCCAGCAGGGTGTCTGAGAATTCAGCTCAATTCTGACACTGTCTACCTGGGCTAGAATCAGCATCCACAGGTAAAGGGCTCCATCCCACAAGACCCCTCCAACTCAGGATGCCCACTGCAAGTCCAGGTAGTTACCTGCGTTTCTGATTAACCGGCTACAAACTGGAGGCTCCCATGACCCCCTCCTCGGGTTTGATTAATTTGCTAGAGCAGCTCACAGAACCCAGGAAAACCCTTTCACTCACTAGATTACTGATTTACTCTACAAAGCTATTAGAGGATCTGAATCGGCAGATGAAGAGACACATAGGGCAAGGCATGGGGAAAGGGCACGGAGCTTCCATGCCCTCTCCAGGTGAGACACTTTCCCCGGTTTCCACGTGTTCACCGACCTGGAAGCTCTCTGAACCCCCATTCTTCTGGGTTTTTATAGTGGCTTCATTACATAAGCACAAATGATTAAATTTTGACCACTGGCGATTAGTTCAACCTCCAGGCCCTCTCCCCTCCCTAAGGACAGGGTGAGACTGAAAGTTTCAACTCTCTAATCACATACTTGGTTCTCCTGGCAGCCAGCCCCCATCCTTTGCTAGGATCCAAAAGTCATCTCTCCTGAAGCATTTTCAGGAACTGAGGATGGGAGCCCAAGTATTATTCCATTGCCCTTACTGCTCAGGAAATTCCAAGGGTTCTGGGCATTGTGAGTCAGGAACAGTGGATGAAGACCAAATATATGTGAGAAACATATATATTTGGTCATCTGAATGACCAAATATGTATATTTCTTATAAATCACGATATTGCACAGCCTGAGCTAAGACAGTGTTTTTACCCAGTATGCTAGGGAAAGAGTCGGCAAAACCTCAAGTGGATAGGGTGCCAGACATGTGAGTGCAGTTTGCCACAAGTTGGAGACCTGTGACACACTCACTGTACAAGCTGGGCCAGCTTGGCAGCAGGGAGGGAAAGGGCTCACCTTGATGAGCTTGGGGTGCATGGCAGCACGGCAGGGCAGGCACCCAGAATCTTAGGCCAGGGCGAACACAACTCTTCCTGGTACCATCCAGTGGTGGCTTCCTAGTGTACTTCTGGCCACAAGCTGAATTGCCTCGAGAGCTGTGCAATCTAGCCTGCTAGTGACGGATGTCAGAGACTATAAGCAACTGGGAAGATGGAAACTGACAACAGTCCTTATGACAGTGACAGTTTTGATAGTAGCAGCAGTGGCAACAGAAGAGAAGAGTGGCAACAGCCTCATGGATAGTGGGACTAAATAAGAATAGAGAAATCCACTGCGAATGGCAGGTCAGGTGTACACTCTGAATCAGGAAAGAAAAATGGATATATACATGTGCACAAGGTTTTGTATATTATTTCAGTGAATCGATGGATTCCTTGAAATTGATCCATAGCCTCCAGCAGGTTAAAAACTCACTGTTTAAAGAAACTTAAGAGAGAACCTATGGAGCTCGAAATATATAACCTATCTTTAAATGGCCCTGTGCTAAAGGGCAGAATACTAGTATAACTATTTTATAAGAAGGAGTCCTGCCTGGGGATTGTGGAAACCACCAACTACTGAGCCTCAGATTTTTTATCTTTTATGCTAGTAAAAGTAAAAGGGGACGGCGACAGAACGCTAAGCAAATGACATGACTTCTGCAAAAGCAAATTATGCCTGATTCACCTGTTATAAATCCTTGAGGAGATGAATATGCACATGGGTAGAGGGGAGGTGGTGAAGGTAATAGCTCACAGCCCTCCATCTTCCCTACTGATGCTTAGCGATAGTATCTAGTGGGTTAGACCACACACGGCTTCCAAACCACTTCAAGCTGGCGGCAGTAAATATGCTGACGGTAACCCCTTCAGTCTTTAAAAACGCCTTTTATACAATTCCACCTCATGGACTATTTCTAAAAAGTGGAGTTATCAGGGGATTGAGGGAGCCTTGTCATGAACAGAGAACCAGCTGAGAGACAGGAAACAAGGTGGAAATGAATGGGTACCTCTCTGCATGGAGACACGTTAACAACCACGTTCCTGCGAAGCTGCTGCTTAGACATTTTATAAATGATCTGGACGAGGGCACAGAAAAATGTTTGGATTTGCTGATGATCCTGACTTCTAGTTGATAAGGATGGATTTCAGAAGATATTTTAAGATTATGTTAGATAGACAAAAACATTGGTACATGTGAATGTGAGAAACTGAAAGGTAATAAATACATTTAGAAAAAAACAGTATCACAAACTTCCAGGCATATGAGATCTGAGCGATCAGTTACAACCCACAAGAGTTTCCTGGGATTAAATGATAGAATCCACTCAAAGGAAAACTATCTCGGGGTCAGCCAGTCCGACCTGTCATCTGAAGCCACAGCCACCTTCCATAGCATCCTGATTGCATGAACTCTGACCCGTTGCTCTCACGGTGAGGAACTCCTCATGCCCAGAGGGAGCCCCTTCTTCATTCAGACAATTCAATGTTTCAAAAGTTCTCCTTCATGTTGAGGCAACACCAGCCTTTTCCTTAGGTAGCTCAGTGTTCCAGCATAACAGAGAGCAATTCTGATTCCTCTCCCACATAAATGTCACACAAATTTGAAGAACTAGAATGTGCCCTCTGTTTTTTTCTTTTTTAAACAGGTTAAACATCCGATATGTCTTCAATGTTTTGCTCGGAACAAGTCTAAATGTCCTAATTATTGAAGCTGCTTTTCCATTGGTGAGATAGTTTTACTTTGCTTCTGTCCTATGCCCAGGACTGAATTCAGTATTTCAGGCAGGATGTTACAAGTGCTCTATGAAGGGGACCTTGTTCCGGGGGACTCCCTTTTGTAATAACAGCTTTATTAAGATATAATTTATATACCACAAAATTCATGCTTTTAAAGTGTAAAATTCAGTAATTTTTGTGGTTTTTAGTATGTCTACAGAGTTATGCAGCCATTACCACTTCCAGAACATTTGCACCATCTCCCAGAGAAACCCCATACCCATTAGCAGTCACAACTTATTCCCCACACTCTGGCAACCACTAATCTTTTCTGTATAGATTTGTCTCTTCTGGACGTTCCACATAAATGAGCTCATATAACATGTGATCTTTTGTGATGGCCTTTTTTCACTTAGCATACTAATATTTTCAAGCTTCATCCATGTTACAACCTGTATCAGAACTTTATTGCTCTTTATTGCTGAATAATATTCCATTGTATGGATATATCAGGTTTTATTTATCCATTTATCAGCTGATAGACTTTTGTGTTGTTTCTAATTTTTGACTATAATGAATAAGATTTTTATGAATATTCCTATCCAAGTGTTTGTGTGGCCATATGTTTTCAATTCTCTTTGGAATATACCTAGGAGTGAAATTGCTATGTCGTATGGTAACTCCATGTTTAACCTTCTGACAAAATGGAAATGACCATACGTTTTCCACACCGGCTGGACCATTTTATAATTCTACCATCAATGTATGAAGGTTCCAATTCCTCCATACCCTCCCCAACACTTGTTATTATCTATATTTTTGATAATAGCCATCATAGTGGGTGTGAAATCACTTTTGATTTTCCTTGCCCTAGTGACTAATGATGTTGAACATCTTTATGTGTGCTCATTTTCCATTTGTATACCTTCCTTGGATAATGCCTATTTACGTCTTTTACCCTTTTTAATTGGGTTGTCTTTTTATTATTGAGTTGTAAGAGCTTTTATAAATTCTCAATATTAGACCAGGATCAGATATATGATTTGCAAATATTTTCTCCCATTCTGTGGGCTGTCTTTTCACTTTCTTGATAGTGTCTTCTGCAGCACTAAAGTTTTTAACTTTGATGAAGCCCAATGCATCTAATTTTCTTTTGTCACTTGTGTTTTTGGTGTCATACCTAAGAAACCATTGCCTAACTCAAGGTCATGAACGTTACTCCTGTGTTTTCTTCTAATAGTTTCATAGTTTTACCTCTTACATTTGGTCTTTATCCATTTTGACTTAATTTTTTTATACGGTTGAGGTATGGGTCTAACTTCATTCTTCTGCGTGTAGATACTCTGTCTCAGCACCATTTGTTGAAAAGACGATTCTTGAATTATTTTGGCCCCCTTGTGGAAAATCAATTGACTGCAGTGGGGGACTCATTTCTAGTAATGATACTGGATATTTGCTTTTCATACTGTTGACTCATACTGAGTTTATTGTCACCTAATTCCTGTAAGTGTTTCATAGGTATTGCTGTTAAGCCAAGCTTCCCCCATCTTGCCCTTGTGCAGATGGAAATTGGGGCCCAGATGAGAGACTTCATCTTTATTGCTCTTAAATGTCACCTTTTCAGTTCAGCTGGTCATTCTACTAAGTTGAGAGCATTGGGATGTGAAGTCTGATGTCCCTCCCAGGTTTGTATCATCTATATCATCAGTTATTCAGCTCAGTCATGGAATATTTAATAAAGTTCTTATCAGGCAACTTGTCTAGGTTGGTGAAGAAGACAAGGTACCTGCCCTCATGGAGGAGGCATAGAGAAGACAGATAACACAGAAGTAAACTAACAAGATAATTTCAAATAGTGAGCTTCCTCAGTAAGGGGTCATTTAGGAGAATCTCTTTAATTTACAATTGCTTTTGGTTGCAATTATGTCTCTGCTATCATCTTAGAAGCCAGTCATGTCTAAATGCCATTGCTTAAGATTCATTTTGGAGAGTGGTGCATTTTGAGAAGGCCCTCCTTGTATCTGATGCGGATATGAAGGAGAATACCCTCTCTGGTATCACTCAGAGGGGCACATGGCAGGGATGGCTGGTCCACGAGCCTCACTCAGCAGAGTCTTGTTTCAGATTCTAGAAGAATACACTGCAATCCTAAAATAACTCCTTCAAATCGTTATATTAGAGAGGGCCTGATAACACTGCTGCCATTTTCCTGGATAAATAATACTAGCTGACTGGAGCTTCAGTCCAAATTTTTTCACAGGCAACCACAACACTACAAGCATATTCTTCCTCTTTGTTGAAAATACCACTTTGCGGGAAGTTTGTAGAGAATAATATTTGACTTAGGAGGAAGTCCTACTGAAGCTAATACAAATGAGATATACCGAGGGAAAACCTACTCCTAACCCTCTCTCACCTCTGAGATGAAAGTCTATCAATACTGAAGAATAGCAGCCTTGTCCCTAGAGCTGAAAATAATACCTGATGCATTCAACAAATATTTGCTGAACAAGCGAGGGAATCAAGGAAAATTTCTGCACGGTTCAAAACTTTGGCCTCTTCTGTAGGTTCTCGTTCATGAGACTTTTTTTTTAATTAATTTTTATTGGAGTATAGTTGATTTACAATGTTCTGTTAGTTTCTGCTGTACAGCAAAGTAATCAGTTATACATATACATATATCCACTCTTTTTTAGGGTCATTACAGAGTATTGCGTAGAGTTCCCTGTGCTATACAGTAGGTTCTTATTAGTTATCTATCTTATATACAGTAGTGTGTATATGTCAATCCCAATTACCCAGTTTATCCCTCCCCCCACCCCTTTCCCCCTTGGTAACCATAAGTCTGTTTTCTACATCTGTGACTCTATTTCTGTTTTGTAAATAAGTTCACTTGTACCATTTTTTTAGATTCCACATATAAGTGATACATATGATATTTGTCTTTCTCTGTCTGACTTTCTTCACTCAGTATGACAATCTCTAGGTCCATCCATGTCACTGCAAATGGCATTATTTCATTCTTTTCTATGGCTGAGTAGTATTCCACTGTATATTATGTACCACCTCTTCTTTATCCATTCATCCATTCATGGACATTTAGGTTTCTTCCATGTCCTGGCTATTGTAAATAGTGCTGCAATGAACATTGGGGTGCATGTATCTTTTCAAATTATGGTTTCCTCTGGATATATGCCCAGGAGTGGGATTGCTGGATCATATGGTAGCTCTGTGTTTAGTTTTTTCAGAAACCTTCATACTGTTCTCCATAGTGGCTATACTAATTTACATTCCCACCAACAGTGTAGGAGGGTTCCCATGAGACTTTTTAAAAGTTCATCTGAGTATCAAGCTTTCTGTTTTTGTTTTTTTTTTTCAATTTTGTTTTTAAATTCCTTCTTGATTAATGGACCATTGACTACTCCCAAGGCTCTAAGAGGGTATTAGTGACTGTCTGGGAGCTTTTGGTACCTTTAGACAATCTCTTTCTGTGAGATTACTGGATGCTATTAATGGTCTCCTCTGGGTAACTTTGATCTGTTTCTTCCTGGCTTCACATATTTACATCAGCAGTTTTCTGCAAGAAAAGAGGGCTCCAGAACTGAGTTTCTCTTATCAACCACTGGTTTCCATTTGATTGATGTCATCTCATAAAGCGCAATTGTGAATAACATACCGGTCCCACTATAGGTCACATAAAGGGGATGGCAACAGGAGGCTGATAGGGCCACGACTGTGATATTTCAGTAAGTATATATTTTGTTTAACACAAAATCTCTCTATTGCCACTGATCTTTCTCTTCTGCCATTTTGCCTCCATGCACACAAGGAGAAGTCAGATTTAATATTCATCAATTCAACGGATTCCATGGAAACAATAGTGATTTCTAAGATGAAAAAGAATTATGGATGCATGCTGATCATAGTTCTTGGCTGCAAAAACCAAAATTCTGACTCATCAAATTAAATTACTCATTAAAATACAGGCCAAAAACGCATACCCTGCATTCAGGTACTGATGTCTATCAGGACAGGGAATGAGATAATATCACGAAAGAAGAATTCACTCCCCTGCTCTCATGGGCAGCAGTACAGGATGCATTTCTAGGATCACTATCAATTTATTAAGCCCACACAAGATGTGAATTAAATTTGAACTTGTCCTTTGTTTTCAATGAGACTATCTGAGATGCATGTTTTTGCGCTCCCCAAAGTGAGCATTTCATTCTTTTTCTCACGACAGGGGCACTGAGACCCCATAGGAGGGCTCTGTGGGCTTCAGAACAGGTTCCTGAGGGCACAGTATTTTGGGGACAATATCCCCAGGCAACAGCTCATTTATGGCAGTGACTTTGCTATTTGGATTAGAGTGGCACACTCCTAGGCCCTCGGTACTGTGGTTTCAGACTTCTGTTTTGGGGGGATGTGGGGTTACAGGGGAGCATAAGGCCCAAGGGAGGGGGTGAGGCCAGAGGTTCATCCATGCCCACCTTTCAGAGTCTTGCTTATAAAATTGATCTAATCCTGTATTCCCCTTACCTTCATGCACATTAGATTCCTTTGTCTAGATGCCCAGCTCCATCCCAGACTAATTAAATCAGAATCTCTACGGTGGGCCTTGGGGCACTGACATTTTTAAAACTTCCCAGGAGACTAATGAGTGGCTTAGGTTAAGAACTACTGAGTCTGATTCAGGGGTTAACAGATGAGGAAATCCTCGTGACAAGAGGCTGGGGACTTCTACTACCTCCTTTCAGAAGGATTCTCTTGATATCATTTAATTTCTTTCCTCTTTCATTATAAACAGGAATAGGAGCATTAAACTAAGTCACATGACATACTGGAATTATGGGAGTTTAATTCCAAGGGCCTTGTTGGTGCTTATAGGTCAAAAAACTTTAGGATTCTCTCCAATACTTAACAGGATCCATATCCTTCTGCCCAGTCTGCTTTCTAAAATACTTCTTTCCCTTGATGGGGTCAGAGGAAATCAGATCAATTAAAAAGAAAGCAGTGACTCACAGAAGACATCTTAGTTCATCTGAGACCCACTACCCTTGGATCACCCAAAGACATCTTCTCTTAGCCTTCTAACCTCTGAAGCCAAAGTATTCAAGAAGGTATTTACCATCCTTAAACACTACAGCTGATACCGATTGCTCTCAGGAAACTTATTATGTCATGACCTGATCCACAGGAGGAGTTTTGGGACAGATGTCTAATTGCATGTCCAGAAAACTTCAACTAATCCATTTTGATTCATTTAATCTGTTTTTGTTCATAACTTAGCAATTTCAAGCAAAAGAGTTACATTTTTGGCACTGGTCTCTGTTCTGTATCCTTAAGATTGCACGTCTGTTCCTAAAATCTGAAAACAAGAAAGAACTCAAGAGTCTATTCAAACTGGGATTACAATATTCATCAGTTTTATCTACTGAGGGAGCTTTATATTAAATTCTACATGGTAGGCCTGTGCTGTCAGGAACAATACCTAAGTGCCAGATCAGCGAGATTTGTTACTTGCTGTTATTCACTGTCAGCTTCTTCTGATGGTTTCGTTTATCTGCCTCAGGGAAAACTAAGAAAGGCCAATTAAAACACTGCTTAAACTTTATCACACATCTATTTTTAAGTTGAAAAGGCATTCCATACACTTTAAATAACTCCAGCAGTTAAAGACTCTCTGAATACTTTTAGCTAATGTGAAAGCCTCCTTGGCAGGGAAAGGTTTAAGCAGAAAAAATGTATGTGAAATGTCTTAAGTCCAACTACAGTCCACCCATCATTCCAAAATTCTTGCCTTAACAGCAGGGCTATTACTTATCGTTGTGAGATTCAAATATCCTGTTGCACATTATAGAATTGTCTCCTTTCTCATGTATTTATAGGGCTGAACTTGCATATAAATGTTTAAGAGTGCATTATGTGCATTTTTCTAGTATAACGCTTCAGAGCATTCACAAAGTTGCACATGGTAGGAACCAATGAACAATGAATTCTCAAATGAACTTGGGTTTTGGAATGTTTACGAACGGCTAAACTGTGCCTGCCTTGCCTTTGTTTCCACCTTCCAATGATCCCTTGTCCTAGCCACCCCCAAAAGATTTTTCATTTGCTTATTAAAGTCAGTGTTATCTATGATGTCCTCCATGGAGTTCACTCTACCTGGAGTGCACAAACCCCCAGCTTGGCTTATCTAAATCCTACCCGCTCTGTAAGGTTATCTCAAATTCCATGTTCCTCAGAAAGTGACAACTGATTCCCCAGTTAGAATTAATTACTCTCTATATTATGCCCCCTAACACTTTGAACTTCTTTTATATTATTATGATAGTTTGCAACATTCTTCCCAGTACCTCACTTTTCCCTGTGTCCATGCCCTTTTTGAGTTGACACTGTTTTCCTTCCTCTAGAGGTCGAGCATTCTTCCTCATCCCATTGTTCTGGGTGTGCCAGTTCTGAACCCAGGCTTCAAGGGCCATTGCAGGTTTCCGTTCGCCCCTGTGGCACTTCTGTCGTCGCTGTGAGAAGAACACGCTCTGGCTAACTTGCTGGTCCAAAGAGGATGAGAGTCATGTGGAACAAACCTGAACTCAACCTGCAGATTGACGCCCAGCCCTACCAAATCCAGTCTAGACCAACTGACCCCCAGCCAACTTACATATGAATGAGTGAGGATATATAACTTGTTGTTTCAAGCCACTGACTTTGGGGTGGTTTGCTCTTTGGTATTGCTGTACCAACAGCTAGCTGATACAGTTTTTGTACAGTTTTGTATTTTAGCTTTTCATGTACACAGGTCTGTTCCTTCCCGTAGGCAGGAGCCGTACTCTTCATCTTTGTATTCTTTAGCGACTCAGATTCTTGCACCTAGTGGGCATTCTATACATTGTTGTCGGTTTCAATTAGATAACAAACAATTTATTAAGGTTTAAAATCAACAGAGGGAGCTACTGGTTAGTGATGTCTTGATTATCATCAAAGACTACCTAGTGTGCCCCACATGGCGGTACCAAAACAATTTGACAAGCTTCCATGGAACGCTTCCAGGAAAGATCAAAGTAACAATAACTGCTGATTAGTACACAAATAACTCTTAGTTGCTAGGCCAGTAATGGCAGGGTTACTCTTTTCACAGTGTGACATAGGTCAATTATCACAAAGCTTTAAGGAGCTAGGACAAAGGAGCCACGACTCGTCCTAGAAATTGCAGATTTGGGGGTCCCTGACATGCGCTCAAAAGGGTTTCTAGCTTCCACAAATCTTTTTTGGTGGGCATTTTCTTCCTTTTCACCAAGGATTTTGGCTAGTTCATGGCTGTTTAACTCAAAAGAGGTTTGTGTACCACTTTGTTTTTAGGAAATGTGTTAGGAGCTGAGGGCTGGGAGAAAGCAGGTCACCGTTGCAGCTGACAGAAGTAGGTTACTGAGTACTTGAGCAATGAGCCGACTCCAGACTGAGAACTGGGTCTGCCTTCCAGCGCAGATTGGCTTCCATAGAACCGACTGACTCAGGAAATCTCCTAGCTTACTTGACATGGAGGGAACTAGTACTGATGGGATGCAGTCATTGGTCTAGTATTCTATACATGCTGTCTCATTTCATCCTCACCCTAATACCATGGGAAAAGGGAAGAGCTCTATTTTTTAATTTTTCAATTTTTTTTTTTTGATTTTTTTGTTTTGATGTGGACCATTTTTAAAGTCTTTATTGAATTTGTTACAATACTGCTTCTGTTTTATGTTTTGGTTTTTTGGCCATGAGGCATATGGGATCTTAGCTCCCCGACCAGGGATCGAACCCGCATCCCCTGCATTGGAAGATGAAGTCTTAACCATTGGCCCGCCAGGGAAGTCCCAGGAAGAGCTTTAAAGATGCTAATTTATCCAAGGCTGAATGAGTATTAAACGGTAAAGCTCAGGTTTGAATTCAAGTCTGTCTGCCTGCCTCTAAAACCCATGCTCTTCCCAAGACATCACTGCCTCCCATTGTGATCCCTGGTGCCTTCTTCTATCACCAGATGTGACTCCTTGGATAGCAGCCTCAGCCCAGGCTGTCTCTGAGGTTTTCAAGCCCCCTACAAGGAGATGTATATTTCTGTGCTCCATCTCCCCTGGAAATCAGCCCTTAAGTCTTTCAGACCCAGCCACCAAGCCACTTTGGCTTTCCTTCTTTTTCCCTATCAGTTCTCAAAGTTTCACGGCCAAGATCATGCAGGTTATGAGAGAACTTCTGAACTTTCTTTTTATATATGTTTGTACATAGGAAATGCTAAAGTATGAGGTGCATTTTCAAGACTAGTTAATGGAGTAGTCTCTGTGTTGTGGTCACAGGAACTTTCTATATAAATTTCTTCCTGTATTAGTCCAGAATGTTCCATTTCAGTAACTCAGCATGGAGGAGGCTAAGTGTCTGGGTGAGGAAAGGAGTCATTCTCCTGCTGTCTGTGGTCTTTTCCTTTCAGCCATATGTAGCAGCGGCAGTAAGAGCTGCCAAAGCCGTGAGGGAGGAGGGGAACCTGCAGAAAGCTCTTCTCATTCCCCTCAACGGTAAAGTAGGAAATAGAAGGACAGTTTCCATCAGCCCTATGTTCTCATCCAGAAGGGAAAACTTAAAAGCTGGGACCAAAATCCTGCAACCAGCCATTCAAAGGTTAATCAGCCACTGCCCTTTGGTTAGTCTCATCAATCTCTGTCAACCAACTAGTCAACAAGGGAGTTAGTGAAGTCATCAGTCAGTCAACCAGGCAGTCAGATGCTACTGGGCCAGGCAGGGGTCAGGCATTTACAACACAAAGGCTGATATTCGATGCTTCATCTTCTAGGCTCTGCCAGGGCACCTTTCACAAAGAATGTCCACTACCCATCTTGTATCAGTTTTCATGTATTTGATTGTGGCTCAGTTGCTCACACCTTCTTCTTGACTATAAGCTCTGTGAAGGACAAAGCACTTTCTTTTTTGTTCCTTGCTCTACATCCAGAGCCTAACAGAGTCTGGCCTGTAGGTAATGCTTGAATAGAGATTTGCAAATTAAGTGTTAAATTTTGCAAAAACTAAATTTACTTGGAATGATGTAACTTTAAGGAAATAGAAAGAGGAGGAAGCTTGAGCTTCCTTAATATAAAAAGGAAGGAAATATGCAGATGTTACAGTCTGCATATCTTAGGCTAAATGAAAGCAGGGAATTACGGAAGGCATGGAAAGTTGAGTAGAAGAGGAAAGAAGTGGTCTCAGATGCTTTGTATTAGAAGTTGCACTGGGGTTTGTCTGTTTAATTAAAATATATTGTTATTTACAGTGTCAACCATACTCTGTGGTGTGCCTAAAGGTACTCTGAGAATATTTTTTCGAAAGGCACACTAAAATGAGAGGAATAGATATCACTCTGGGCAAAAATTAGGAGAACTTGTTCAGAGTTGCAGAAAACACTTTAATATCCATTTTCACCATGTATACAATGATTTATTATGCTTTTGTAACCAAACTGACTAAGCAGTTTTGGGACACTAAGACATGCCCTGTATCATTCCTGACTTGTAGTTTCTAAAATAATAACCATAGGTTATTATTTAACATTGATGGTCCAGCGGAGAACCACTTAACATGCTTGCTCGATCAGTTAATCAAAAAAGCTCATTAAAGGGGAAAATCATAGAAGTGTTATATATGGACCTTATACATTTTGTTTTTAATTCAAAATCAAGATCTTTGTGCTGAGTCTTGCTGGTTAAGAACGCAGACTCTGGAGTAAGACTACCTGGTTGTATCACTATTAGCTGTGTGATCTCAAGAAAGTGACTTTCTCTCCACCTCAGTTTCCTACCTGTAAAATGGGAATGAAAAGCTATCTACCTCATGGGTTTGTTGTGAGGATTACATAATGAACACAAACAAATTAACTAGGACAGTTCCTGGCACATGGTAACCTCGTAATAAGTGTTAATTATTGTTGCATAAATCATGCATTGTATAAAATATTTTGTTGTGACTTAAAGGGAAACAAGAATGTAAAGACATTTACCAAGCAAGAGAAGTGCCTAATTTAAATATTTTTCCAGTCTTTTATAACGTTTCGTAGCATCTAGTTTGTCATCAATTTTTAAAGCAACTTGCCTTTTTCAAAGCAATCAACTTCGTTTTTATAGAAATGATTTGTTACTACAATCCTTAACTTGTATGTACATCTTCTACAGCTGGTCTGAGAAAATGTTTGCTATTGGGAAGGGTGAGTTCTTTTTGTCTGTACCCCAAAGCGCCTTCTCCCACTTTATGAAAAAAGACAACTTTTCATCTATTTTCAGTGTGGTAAGACCTCCTAGGTGGCGACTCGAGTCAATTAGAAAAATTAGTGTCGGTGTCAGAAAAAGTGAATGACTCTGAGTATTGGATTAAAAAAATTCTTTTGCAATTCAAGTGGTTTCCAGTTCTTTGGTTTCAAGAGAACTGAAGGAGAACCTAATCAAGTTAGATCATTAAAAATAGTTTTTGATGATACAGTGCTGTGATATTTGCCACTTATCTCACTTGAAAGCAATTCAATTCATTGAGTGACACTGATATAATGAAACCCTTTTTCTTCCCATCTACCTGTCTGTGTGTACAAGTGTTTTTTCAGTGTTCACATTAAAAATGAAAAACTGGGACTAAAAATGATGCTGAATAGTGTCTCATTCTAGTAATATGTAATATTTATCCACAGATAAATAATTTTTAAAAAATCCTGTATCTCATTAGAGACGCGGTTTTAATAAAATTTTATTTTTATATTCACTTGCTTATCAAATTTTTAGTGTGTTGTGTTGGTCAAATGTGCACTACCAATAATTTTAAGTATACCTATACCAGACAAAATGTTAAGTACTCAGAATCATATAGCCACACGAAATGTAAACTATTTTAATTTAAATTTATAAATATATATATATTTTTTGCAGAGAAGTATGGTAGGGTGATCAATAAAAACCTTTAAAGCATAAATATATTACATTAGGATAAAGTTCTGTGGAGAAGGTGGAATGGAAACTGAGTTAAAAAGAAAAGGAACAAGTAGACTTTCTGCCAGTTAAAAAGTTTATTGTGTATTGTGAAAAACGGACGATGGTGGAATCAAATCTCTATGGTATTTAGGTTTTATTGGATATTTTAAAAGTCATGCTACAGTTTTTTAATCAAAATATCAATATTATTATTTAAATTACTAATTAAATTAAATTAAATTCCTACTTAAATCTATTATGCACAATTTAAGACGTCAACTTGAAAATGTGTGAGGGATGCACAGTTTTCAAAATTCTCTAAATTTTGCTCAGAATTCATGAGCAAGAAGTTTGGAAGACCACCATCCCAAGAGTAGCCTGTCAGCTTTGAGTTTTCAGTATCAGAACGAAAAACACTGGTTAATCCAGGGAGTCAGTCCAAAGACATTCTACAGTTCTAAAGTTTCAAAAGACCTTTATCATCATTACTTAGTTATTAATGAGGGAAATGCTATTTGGTGGTGACTCACACCCTGATTCTTATCAGCTTTTACACTTCCAAAGCCATTACAAGCCTTTAGGTGGAACTGTATTATATTTTGCATGTACATAAAAATAGGGCTGCTTTGAAGATTCTTAGAAGGGATTGCTTTTAAGTAATATTTTACCATCATCAATAATTATCTTGTGATTTTGGAATTTTCATTTTTTTCTCTCCCATGCTATTCAAAGTACTTTGTAGACTGTATTCAATCGGTCTTTAACAAAGCCTGATGAAATATGTAGGAGGTAGTCAGAAAGGGGTTAAGTGATCTTTCCATAGGAAGTCAAAGATGGTGTCAACAGTAAATCGAATAAAACCAATGACTCTTCCTACTTATAAAAACATTCTGGATATAGAATAGCAAGGCCGTATTAATGACTTGCTATTCCCTTTCCAAGCTGATGTTAGGTTTGGGCTCATTCAACCATATGCAAATACATAATTATATATATATATATGTACATGACAAATACATATCTGCAAAATATCATTCCCCAGGCCCCCTTCTAATTTAATTTTATATACTCTCTCTGGCTGGCTTCATGCATCATCATGGCTTTAACTCTCAATAGTCACTGATGACTTCCCCCAATATCTCCTGTCCAGATGTTCTAAAACTGTACTCCTGTTGTGTCCTAATGGAACCTTTGTCCAGACAGTTGTAGAAGCCAGAAACGTGGGAGCTGTCCAGGCCTTGTCCCCTTTCTTGACCCTTAGACCCAACTGATCCAACCTTTTGTTGATTTTACTTTAGAAATAACCCTAAAATCTGTCTCCCATTTTGATATTTTACCACCACCGCTTAATATTGGCCCTTGTCCATCCTCCCAAAACAATAGCCACTTAACTGGTCTCCCTGGTCTCCATGCCATTTAACCTATTGTCCCCAATGCCATCCAAGCAACCTCTTCAGAAGTTAAATGGAATCGTGCCATTCTAGATCTGAAAAATTTCCAGTGTCTCTCCAACGTTTATAATTTGAATTCACGTTTCTAAGTATGTTTTATAAAGCCCTTCATCATCTGCCCATTGTCTGCTTTTACAATGACACTTCCCAGCTTTTAGCCCTGAGTCATTCCAATCCCCTTTCTTTTCCCTGAGTACACCATGCTTGCCTTCATTCATTCCTTCAACTATTTATCAAGTGCTTCCTCTGTGCCCATCACAAGTCAATGCATGGGGTCGTATCAGTGCAGACATGACCAAGTCCCTGTCCTTACAGAGGCTATATTCTGGGCTTTTTTTAGTCCATTCCTTTGCATTTGTCCAGTTTTCTTCCTGGAGTGCTCATCTCCCACCCCTCACCTGTCTAGCAAACTCCTACTTTACTTTAGGACTCAGCCTATTCATGAGAAATCTTGGAAGGTTACCTGGAAACTCTCACTCACATCTAGCCATTGGATAGTCCTTCTTCAGGAAATGAACTCCAGGAGAACATGGGCTTTCCTTGTGTCGGCTGCACGCTCAGTGCCCAGAACAGTGCCTGACATATATTGGGTTTTTAATAAATATTTATCAAGTACATCATACCTACCAAAATACCTATCTAGTTATGTGTTTCTACCTTGAGACCATGAGCTGTGAGTTCCTAATGGTCAGAACTTATCTAATTTGCCTCTTTACCTCCACTGCTTATTATACTGCCTGGTACATTGTTAGGAATCAATAATGGTGAATATAGGCCATACAGATTTACATGAAGAAAACAAAACAAAACAAAAAACCCCAAAAGCACTGGGAAAAATGCTGTGAGGGGTTAATGTTATCTAACCTCTGGAGTGGGAAGGGGGAGTGGGGTGTAAATGCTAAATCCTAGAACTCTAGGAATAAGACACAGTGTTTGTGCTATGAAGTAGTAAGGAGACACACATACATACGACTAGTTAAAAAATACTGGGGTGCTTCTATATGTAATTAGAGGTTCCAGCAAAACGCTGTGGTAGCAGGGTGGCACTCAGGAAGGCTACTTGGAAGAAAAGCCAGCCCTTGAAAAGTTTCCTTAGGTTAGCATCACCAGACAAAACCCGGGACCCTCAGTTAAATTTCAATTTCAGATAAACAGCAAATAACATTTTTGTATTAGTATGTCCCATGCAATATTGGGGATATACTTACACTAAAAATGTATTCATTGTTTATCTGAGATTCAAAATTAACTGGGCCTCCTGTATTTTTATTTACTAAGTTTGGCAACTCTGCCCCAGGTATGTGGAATAGCTTGAGAAGAAGAGCAGGGATGGAAAAGCACAAAGAGAATGGCCAGTTGTCCAACACAGCTGGAGTCTTAGGTATATGGGGGATGGGGGAAAGAGGAAGTTATGGGGGATACTGCTAGGGAAGGAATGAGGCCAGATCACAGAGGCTTTGAGTGACCTTGACTTGTCAAAGAAGAATATGATGTCATCCTGGGAACTTATGTTCAGCAGTGAGAGACTATATCCTTTATGAAAAATAGAGCATACACATAAATTTTTGTGGACATAACTCATGCCTCCCTGGAGACGTACTGTAACACTGATTATATGAATTTTAAACACATCAGGAGCCATACAGAGCTTCCCCTTAAATGGAAAAAGATGTATTTTCTGAAAGTTAAATTAAATGTTTACATTTAACCAAAAACAGCTATTGGCAATCTGAGCGTTAAAATACTTTCCAAATAAATTTCTACTGTATAGTGATTTACAGACATTAAATTAAGATGAAACAAGCTAGTATCTGCAGCAAAAAGAATAAATTATGATCTTGTTTATACACTAAGTGTTGGTTTAAGTAAGATTTTAAAGTCATATGCTTAGATAACGAGCACATTAAAATACTGGCCATCTGAATCACAGATATAAAATTAACTACTAAAAAATTAACACATATTCATTATTTATTTAGTCATTCTAACCAATACAGAACCTCTTACTTTAAGACAAATCATTCAGATTAACAATTAACAAAAACAAATTAGTAATCTGTTTTGGTCCTACTGCATGAATATCAATATCTGTGTTTATTAATGTTTGAAATTTATCTCTGAAAAAGCCAAGAATTCACATATTTAGAAACGCATTGAGGAACATTTTCTGTGATTTTTTTTTTAAGGTATAAGAAAACACTTTTGAATAATTGTGGAAATTTGAATATGGACCGGACATCAGATGATAATAAGGAATTATTTTATGTTGTAGGGTTAAATTAAAAATAAAATCCTTTTCTGTTAGAGGCGCATACTCAAGTATTACAGGTACAATGATATAATATCTGGGATTTGCCCTTAAAATACTCCACTTGAAAAGAAAGCGTGTGGGACTTCCCTGGTGCGCAGTGGTTAAGAATCCGCCTGCCAATGCATGGGACACAGGTTCGATCCCTGGTCCTGGAAGATCCCACATGCCGTAGAGCAACTGCGCCCGTGCACCACAACTACTGAGCCTGCGCTCTAGAGCCCGTAAGTCACAACTACTGAGCCTGCGTGCCACAACTACTGAAGCCTGTGAGCCTAGAGCCTGTGCTCTGCAACAAGAGAAACCACCGCAATGAGAAGCCTGCAAACCACAGCGAAGAGTAGCCCCCTCTCTCTGCAACTAGAGAAAGCCCACGTGCAGCAACTGAGACCCAATGCCAAAAATAAATAAATAAATAAATTTTAAAAAATGTTTTTTTTAAAAAAAGAAAGGGTGGGGAGTAGATGAAACAAAGCTGCCAAAATGTTGATGATTGTTGAACTGGGGTGATGGGTATGTAAGGGGTTGAGTATATGATTAGATTTCAGTGTATGTTTGAAAATTTCTATAATAAAAGGTAAAAAACAAAACAGGTCTTTTTCATGAATGAGTAATTTCCTTGGAAGTATATCTTATAATACATTTACATCCACCTTCCAATTTATATTTTAAAGATATATATTTGTACATATATATATTCTCTTGCAGTGACTGGTTAATAGAGCAGTTGAGCATGTTTATCTTATTAATGATCGCTCACAATTTATTGAGTACATTCCATGGACCAGGCACTGTGCTTAGTGATTACCATGCAATATTCATTTAATGTCTGCAGCAGTCTTCTGATCTAGTCTTCACTATTATCCCCATTTTGTAGGTGGAAAACTGAGGCTTGCAGAGGTGACAGTTCTCACTGTCCTAAAGATAGTGCATGTGTCTGTATTGAGATCCAGGCTCAGGCTGCCTGACTCTAAAGTCTGTATGTTTAACCCTTCCCTATACTGCCAGGTAGATTAGCAGGAGTATAAATATACTCACAATACATATAATAATGAAAAGAAGGGGAAATGGCTCGCATGTTTCGACCTTGCCACAGCTATGGCTCAGGGCCAGACTTGTGATCCTCTCAGATCCAGCCTGGGTTCAGCCATAGATCAAGCTGTTGCGTGAAGCACAAAAGCGGAAAGATGCCGCTCTAGACAAAGAGATGCAAAGACAACCAACACAAGTCTCTTCTCATTGACAACTGTTCTGCAATTGTGTGTGTGTGTGTGTTCTTTCTAAAGTAATACAAAATGACGAAAATGCAGTTTGCCTTTTCTGTGCCTTCTGATGCCTGATTATATTTTGCAGGACTTCACCTCCCGTTTTAAAGCATTCATCACGCAGTGCCTCTTGTGTGGCGCAGGCGGCAGTGGGTGGGTGGAGCGGGCAGCAGGGAGAGGCAAGTTGGAGGCCGCACATCCTGCAAGTGAGGAACCGGCACAGCTGCAGCCCCGTGAGACCCCGCCCCATGAGCTCATCCCCTGGCAGTGCAAATTAGGATGACGTAATGCTTCTGGAGAGCTCCTTCAGCCCACCGCAGTGGGAGCGCTCTTGCTTTTCCTGAGCTCAGGAAAAATTAGCATCGGTATTTCTAGCTGTTCCTGAGGAAATGGCATTTTATTCAAAGGTGTCGTGGGAAACAGAACACGCTGCCTGCGTTACGATCAGCTTCTGTGCCAAAGGAAAACAGAGCTTATCAGTAAATAAGTCACTGATTACTGCCCTTATCAGACTAGGAAGGTAAGCGGCTTTCTTCAAAAACAGGGTCCAATTAAAATGGCAAGAGATAGTCTCGGTGTTTCTTTAAAGTTATTTTAGCCGAAGAGTATAAAAAGAATAACCATAGCAATAATATTAAAGAACAGTAATAATCATCATTTATTTAGCTCACTGTATACTAGGAACTGTACTAAATGTTTTATATATGTTATCTAATTTAGTCCCTATTACAACCTTACAAAGTAGGCATATCCCCCATTCCCTCTCCCCACCTCACATACACACATATATACACTTTAAACATGAGCAAACTGAGGCCTGGAGAGGTAGGTAATTTGCCAAGGTCAGACAGCAGCAATTGGCAAAGCCAAGGGATTCCAGTCCAAAGCCCATATTGTTAATCACTATGCTACCTTGCTCTGTAGGCCCCAGAACAGGCCCATGCATGGTACTGTGTAATAACAACTCAATAAAATAGAGAGGAGAGGATTGTTTCCCCCAAGAAATCACAGGCCAAAGCTGGGGTATCTGCCACGCTTGGCATTTCTCACCTCATTAGACACCCCATCTTGTAAAGGGGAATGGCGGGGAGAGGAGTATTTAATAAGAACCTGCTGTGAAATAGTAGAAAAAATATATATTCATCTCTGCCCCTGGTTCCTAGCACAGAGCTCCTAAATCCCTTGGAATTTCCTGGGTGATAGGAGTGTCTTTTGCTCTAATGGGGTAACTCCTGGTGGGCTCCTGGGTGGGCTCCGGTCACCAGAAAGACCAAGCAATGATCAGGAGCTTGAAAATTTCAGCCCTACCCCCCAGTCTCCAGAGAGGCGACAGGGGCTGGAAACGGAGTTAATAATGGATCATGCCTATGTGAAAATAAAAATAAAAATCCCCCAAAGTTCAGAGAGCTTCCAGGTTCATGAACACATGGAGACGCTCCTTGCCCCTTCCCACACACCTTGCCCTGTGCATCTCTTCCATCTGTATCCTTTATCTGATCCTTTTATTTATTTATTTTTATATACATTCTCTTTACAATTATTCTTTTCCATTATGGTTTATCACAGGACACTGAACATACCTCTCTGTGCCATACAGTAGGACCTTACTGCTTATCCATTCCATATATAAAAGCCTACATCTGCTGACCTCAACCTCCCACTCCATCCCTCCTCCAACCCCCTCCCCTGGTCCTTTTATAATAAACTGGTAAACAGTAGGTAAACTGTTTTCCCCAAGTCCTGTGAACTGCTCTAGCAAATTAAATGAACCTGAGGAAGGGGTTGTGGGAAGCTTTGATTTGTACCTGATTGCTTAGAAGTACAGGTAAAACCTAGACTTGTGATTGGCGTTGGAAGTAGGGGGGCAATCTTGGGTGACTGAGCCCCTTGCCTCACTTCAGATGCCAGTGGAGGACAAGGAAGAGTAGACAGAGAAGGTGGGATGAAAACTGCTGAAAGGAGAGGAAATGTGATATGGCATAATGGTTGTGTGTAGGGTTTGAGGGTCTGGAGGATTTAGGTTTGGGTCCAAGCTCTACTACAAAAGTTCGGTGGCCTCGTGCAATAGACTCAAAGGCTTTGAGCCTCAGTTTTCTTATCTGTAAAATGGGAGTGATAACACACTCCTCATTGCGTTATTGTGAAGATCAAATAAGATAAAGCACAGTTCTGAACCTAGTGCCTGGTGTGCTCAGTAAAGAGCAGGGCAGGATGACTAAGGGTAGAAACCTAGAATCCCCTTCTTGGTGCTTGAAACCTGGCGTCCTCTTGGTTCGCAGAGAGTAACCATGTTTCACTGGATTAAGTGGGAACCGATCACTTTTCTGTGAATTCTGCGGAAGATTTTTTCCAGCAGAAACACTTTCACTCCCAGCCCACTCTCTTTCAAGCATTTTCGTTCCAACACTGGTTGCAGTGTGGAAGCATCACCCAGTTGGCAGGTAACTGAGCACTTCAGTTCAGCTGTAGAGATGATCACTGATCAGAAGCGCAGTCATGGCTCTGGGGGATTCCAAAGGAATACAGAATCTATACACTATGTGTGAGAATTCATTAAATCTGGGCTGATTAGGTATAACGAAATCTCACCCATGGAGAATAGATTTTGATTACTACGGGAACCCCCCCAGAGCCAGGATCAAATTTCTGATCAGCCCTATCGCACAGAATCACCTGGAGGGCGACTTCTTATCTGTGCCTAAGATATCTGTCTATAAAATTACATGACCAGTTCTAACCCCTATTAAACTAATTAGGCAGCTTGATTTTTAACAGCACCAAAATCTGTGCCATAGGGTACCAGAAACAGAACATTCCTGGGGAGATGCACGAAGAAAGGAACTTTAAGCTTCAGTCACAGGGCGGGGAAGTAGACTTAAAAACTGTAATTCCTATGAAAGCATTTCTTCTCTTACACTTAAGAGGAGAAGTACACATACTGCCAGAAAATATTGTTTGTACACTTCATGATATCTGAAATCACGCTGCATTGGTTTAGCAAGCCTTCATACCAGGTGTGGATTTAGCTATTTGTGGTCTCAGATGATAAACCATAATAATTACCAACAGTAAAAAATATATTTTAATTTCTAATTACAAAGGTTAGATTTATTTTCTCCAACTGTGGGAGCATCTCCTTCCCCACTATTTTAAACTGGATGTTTACAAACAACATTACTTCTGAACTTTGCCCTGGTACAGTAAAGCTCGTGGTTTATACTAGGACGAAGTCAATCTTTGTAATGAAGTTGAAAACCGTCAAACAACATGAGTTGAATTTGTTACAGATTAGGAAATGAAAGGTGTAATATGGATGCCTCATATGCCCAAGTTTTTTATTAAACTTTGAAGAAACAAATAGAATCATATAGTTTGATAACTGAAACTGACTTCTTAAGACACTTATTTTAAATGCTCTTATATTTAGAGAAAAACAAGTTCATCTGAGGATTTTTTTTGAACAAAAGAGAGGCCAGTCTAGGAGATAATGGGCTAAATCTAATCTGTTTTAAGGTAGTTGCTTCCTTATGACAGCTACCAAATTACTCGTTAAGCTGGAATGGCCATCTGTCCCTACCTGTCATGAACAAGAACCAGATTCCATCTCGAAATGGACAGCATCCTCTAAATGGACAATCCATACCAATCCCCCCAACATTTTGGGGGCTTGATGTTAATCAATTTCTATTGTTAAATTCTTGCCATCACTTAAAATAATTGCCATTTGAAAACAACTAGTAGAAGCAAAAGTGGCAGTGTTTCTAAACAAAAGTCAGGTATATATCAGGTTAACTGTTGTTGATACAGCATGGCCAAGGAATGGTGTCTGTGGTTATTCAGATACTCAGTTACCAATGTTATACACATGGTCAATTTCTAACCAACTGGATTACATGATGATGTATTGAACCCCTCAAATATAATAAATACATCATAATGTTAAAAGAAAGATTCTGATGGGATTTCAATACTTCAAAATCATTTTCATAAATTTCAACTGTCACTGCTTTCTACATGTATGAAAGTACCAGTTAGTAATAGTTGAATGCTAGATAGTTAGATAACATCAAATTAATGAGAGTTTTATTCTTTGTCATAATGCACATTTTCCTTTTATATAGTGCTTCAGGCTGATCCAAAGGCTAAGAACCAAGGACTAGGAACAATTAAGAATGAAACACAAACAATACCAAACTCTCACATCATATTAAGGCAGGACTTTTCCAAAATTATAAAAATGAACAACGCATTCAAACCAGCAATAATGTTTTCAAACAGAGGCTAAAAATTTTAAGCAAAGACCAATTATATGTGCATATAGTGTGGGAGAGACAATGGTTTTGCACTTTTATCCTGCTTGGAATTCATAGGGCTTCTTGAATTTGTACCTTGCTACCTTTCATCAGTTTTGGGAGATTCACAGTTGTTATCTCTTCAAATACTGCTTCTGCCTTAATCTCTCTCCTCTCCTCTGAAAATCCTATTACATGTTATATCCATACCCCCTCTTCTGGATTTTCTATCCTTTTGTTTCTTTGTATTCTATTCTGTTCACTAATTTCCTTTCCCTGTTTACTAATTCTTCTGCTGTGTCTACTCACGGTAGCCAGTTAACAAGTGGGCCCTCCAACCCCCAAAATCCTCACCATCTAGTATTTACACCCATGGGTAGCTTCCTCTTACATTAGATCAGTGCTGATCTGTATGACCAGATAGGTATGACAGAATATCATAGGGTATATCAGAAGTGGTGGTGTGAGACGTTTGAGGTTAGGTCATCAAAAGCATTGAATCTTCTGCCTCATGCTACTGGATTTCTAGTTCTGTGGAAAACCAGCCACCATGTCATGAGGACACTCAAGTAGTTCCTTGGAGAAGCTCACATTGAAAGGAACCAACTTCCCATCCATATGAGTGAACCCCCTCAAGATGGCTCCAGCCCCAGTTATGTCTTTAGATAACTGTCCCCCAGCCAATATCTGATGGAAACCTCATAAGAGACTTCCTGAATTTCTGACTCACAGAAACTATGAGAAAGATTAAGTGATTATTGCTGCTTTAAGTTACTAAGTCTTGGGATGATTTGTTAAATAGCAATAAATAGCTAATCCACCCATCAATCAAGTTTTAAAATACAGTTCTTGAATTTTTCAGTTGGTTCATTTTGTATAGTTTCTAGTTCTCCTCTAAAATTTCCAGTCTTTTAAAAAATCTCACAGAACATATTAAGAGTATTTTTTAAAAGTCTGTGTGTGCTAAATTTATTATGTGAAGCCCCATGTTTCCATTACCTTCTATTTTTCTGGTTTTTTCATCCGTACTGTTTTATCTCCTCATGAGCCTGACTATTATTAAAATAGTGGACATGGTATGTGAAAATTTGTAGAAATAATTTGAGACCTTGATGACATTCTCTTCCTTGAGAGAGACTTCACTTTGCTATCAGCAGGTTTAGAAACTAGCAATCTGAGATCAGCTTGATTCAATTTCAAGGATTAAAAATGACTTGAAGTTGAGCTTCAGGCTCTGAGAGGATAGTCTACTTACAGTTCATTCTTACTCCTAGTGGGTAGCTATTTAGTGTCTCAAATCCAAAGCCTGGGGTATTTACCAGACTCACCCCAGCTTTGGAGGGTTCTAGACTCCAGTTTTATTCCTCTATTCCATAGGGCTGTCAGGAGCCCTGTTCAGTTTCTCAGCCTTTCAGGTATGTTTTCTGGGGTCAGCAGATATCTGAGTGAAAAAGTGGCCCCTTATGGCAGGCTCACCTCTCTAGATTTTCTTATTTTCCATGTCTTTCCCATAATTCTGCCTTGTTAGATCTCTGATGTCTCCAAGCAATTCCAAGCAAGTATATTTTCTCCAGCTTTTATTGTTCTCAGTAGGAGGACTGGCCTAAATTTTCACCCTTACGAGAAGTGGAAGTTCTTGCATTGTTTTATTAGCTAATCTAGAATACAGTTACATCAGAAAACAAAAACAAAAGATGTACTTTGTTTTGCTAAGGGTCTAATAGCATTACTTCTTCAAACCACTTTCATACTATAGGAACTAGTATTCTTTAAATAAAGTTGTAAACAGCTGCCAATCCACTCATTTATGACAAGTCAGCTGGTCAGAACAGAATATGAAAAAAACCCTATTGATAGAAATAAACCGTTTCTAGAGAATGTCAAGCAAATTCCTCCAAGGCCAAATCAGTAGACAGATAGGCCATTGCTCCTCACATTTAGCCTTCAGAAAAGGGCACAGGCTCTAGTTCTGTGGAGAACCTAGTAGCCATGTTGTGAGGACACTCAATCAGCACTCTGGAGAGGCCTACAGGCCACTGAGAATATTCCCCACTGTTTTCTGGATCATTTGATACTATCATTACATCAGAAAGCCTACCTAAAAGTTAGCTACTGAGCAAAAGAAAGAAAGAAATGTTTCAAACACATAAGGAAATCTTATTTTTATAGTAATATGACTATTAGTAACAACACACACTTCTTGTAAGGGTCAAAATTTAGACCAGCCCTCCTACTTAGAGTACTATATGTCTAGTATAAGATCAAACAAGATAAACTAGAACTTAAAATGTCAAGTACTTTTGATTAGGAATGGAGGAAACAAATTCCTACATGTAACAATGTCATTTTAAGAGGAATATTTTAAGCATGTATCACAGACGAAACCTTTTTTTCTGCTGAAAGATAGTTTATCTAAAAGAGAAAGATGGACATTTACTGAAAATGTCTTTGTAAGTTTTACCATGTATTCCAGCTGAATTACAGGACTACAGAATCACACTCCTGATTTACAGATTTGTGACTCAAATATTCAAAGTAGGTTATTTGGTTTTTCTTTGTTTTGTTTTGTTTAACTTTTTATTTTATATTGGAGTGCAGTTGATTAACAGTGTTGTGTTAGTTTCAGGTGTACAGCAAAGTGATTCAGTTATACATATACATGTATCTATTCTTTTTCAAATTCTTTTCCCATTTAGGTTGTTACATAATATTGAGCAGAGTTCCCTGTGCTATACAGTAGGTCCTTGTTGGTTATCCATTTTAAATATAGCAGTCTGTACATGTCAATTCCAAACTCCCTATAACTTCTCCCCACCCTTCCCCGCCACCCCCCCACCCCTGGTAACCATAAGTTCATTCTCTAAGTCTGTGAGTCTGTTTCTGTTTTGTAAATAAATTCATTTGTATCATTGCTTTTTATCAATAGATTCCACATATAAGCAATATCATACTATATTTCTCTTTCTCTGTCTGACTTACTTCACTCAGTATGAGAATCTCTAGGTCCATCCATGTTGCTGCAAATGGCATTATTTCATTCTTTTTAATGACTGAGTAATAGAATAGAAATATAGATCAATGGAACAGGACATAAAGCCCAGAAATAAACCCATGCACCTATGGTCAATTAATCTATGACAAAGGAGGCAAGACTATACAATAGTGGAAAGACAGTCTCTTCAATAAATAGTGCTGGGAAAACTGGACAGCTATATGTAAAAAAAATGAAATTAAAAAATTCTTTAACACCATACACAAAAATAAGCTCAAGATGGATTAAAGACCTAAATGTGAGACTGGACACTATAAAACTCTTAGAGGAAAACATAGGTAGAACACTTTCTGTCATAAATCACAGAAGTATCTTTTTCAATCCATCTCCCAGAGTAATGGAAATAAAAACAAATATAAACAAAAGGGACCTAATTAAACTCAAAAGCTTTTGCACAGCAGAGGAAACCATAAACAAAATGAAAAGACAACCCACAGAATGGGAGAAAATATTTGCAAATGATGTGGCCGACAAGGGATTAGTCTCCAAAAATTTACAAACAGCTCATGTGGCTTAGTATCAACAAAACAAACAACCCAATCAAAAAATGGGCAGAAGACCTAAATAGACATTTCTCCAAAGAAGACATACAGATGGCCAAGAAGCACATGAAAAGATGCTCAACATCGCTAATTCTTAGAGAAATGCAAATCAAAACTATAATGAGATATCACCTCACACCAGTCAAAATGGCTATCATCAAAAAATCTGCAAACAATAAATGCTGGAGAGGGTGTGGAGAAAAGGGAACCCTCTTGCACTGTTGGTGGGAATGTAAATTGATACAACCACTATGGAGAACAGTATGGAGGTTCTTTAAAAAACTAAAACTAGAGCTACCATATGATCCTGCAATCCCACTCCTGGGCATATATCCAGAGAAAAACATGCTCCAAAAGGATACATGCACCCCAATGTTCATTGCAGCACTGTTTACAATAGCTAAGATATCAGGGACTTCCCTGGTGGTCCAGTGGTTAAGACTCCACACTTCCAATACAAGGGGCGCGGGTTCGATCCCTGGTTGATCATCGGGGAACTAAGATCCCATATGCTGCACAGCACAGCCAAAAAACAAACAAACGAATCCCCCCCAAAAAACTTACAGTAGCCAAGACATGGAAGCAACCTAGATGTCCATCGACAGAGGAATGGATAAAGAAGATGTGGTACAAAGTAAATTATTTGTTGATTATATTTTTATCTCTATCACTATCTATTGATGGCTACTGGCCACGTGAAGCTGGTCCTCAGACTAAGACATACCCACTAAAGGGAGACTATTTATCTAATTAATCATCAAGTCAAGTTTCTTGATTCATCTCTACCATGTCTGAGATTTGTCTGTCTCTCTAATTTTCTACTCTTTCCAAATCATTCAGCATATTGCTTACTCCGCTTACCCTCTTCTCTGTACACATCCCCCCAATTTCAATCTGTTCAAGAATCTTCAGTGACTTCTGGGTACTCAGCCTGGTCTTCAAGGCTTCAACATCATCTGGTCTTGGTCTCCTTATTCCTTATTACTTTTCAACTAAACTTCCACTTTATAAGTCAGTCATTTCACTACTCCCCACATGATGCTTATTTTTGCTTTTGTGATTCTCTTCCAGCCTCGATGCTCTCCTTTCTCCTTATTTATTCAAACTATATCCATGATCTGGTCATCAAATACCAAGGACCTAGCACTCTTACTCATTAGAACCAAATACTGCCTTCTCCTACATACCTTCTCTATCAAATTTGATCCATGCTTGTAATCCTTTTCTTTGAAATTATATTTTATTCATGGTTTAAAATGCAAAAACTTGAAGTGCATTACATACCAACTTGCATTTTGTCAATGGTGTTGCAAACCTGCTGAGTCAGGGGCAGAATCTTCATAATCTTCTAAAGTGCCACCCACAAAATCTACATTCAACAAATGCCTTTTAAATATATGCAACTTAGTGTCCAAATCTAAGTAACAGACTTTCATTGGACCATAATGAGCCTGCTTAGCCCAGGAATTACCATTTGATTCACTCCTTTGCCAATGAGCTACCCAGATGACAAGATAGAAAGGTAAAAACTCATTTTGGTGGAGACCTGACTCCTGGTGGATTATTTCCTTCCTTGGGTTATGCAAGGGGATGAAATGACAAACTCCTCTATGTTAATTATAGATTCCCTATTTCGTGGCTCTGTATTTTCAGTATGAAATATGCAGATCTTTTTTTTATCAACTAAAAGATATTTAAACAAATTTATAATTAATTTTTTCCTAGATGCCTTAAGCAGATAATTCATATTCAGCAAATGTTTCTTTGGTACTTATGCTTGACAGAGAGAAAGAAAATATAAACAGGAAAGAAGGAATTCCAGTTCAGCACATTAACCAAGGAAAACATTAACTGTCCTTTGGAATACAATCCACAAATAGTCCATTTTGCTGCTGCAAGGTCAACAGAATTATCCTGTGGTCTCTCTGCCTAGTTGATAAACTCCTTTAGTTAAAGATTGCTTCATTCCTTTCAAAGGAGGCTGGCTATAAGATCACATGTTATTTCAGTGGACAGTTTTAAAATTTTTTTTTTTTTTTGCAACACATTTTCCTCAATGTGTAAAGCCTATTTTGATGAATTAGCAAGAAATACAACTTTATGCTCCTAAGTTCAGAGGTCATAGAATTTTAGCAGTCCTTATTTAAATGTTACTGTTTCTACAGCAGTGGCCCTTTACCCTACCTGTCCTTGAAAACTGCTACAGTATTTTCAAAATATATTGATGTTTGAGCCCATCTGGAATTTTTTATTTAATTAATCTGGCCTAAGGCTTTGGGCCCTACAGCTTTTTTTAGTTTTGTTTTTGGGTTTTTTTCTGTTTGTTTGTTTTGTTTTGTTTTTTGATTTTAATTTGCAGTTATGGTTAAGGATCACTGTTCCAAGTGGAGAGAAAATGGGAAGACTAGAATAACAGGGGAAGAAAAATAAGTTTCTTAACAATAAAAATAAAAACTATAATTTATTCAGTACTTATATATGTACACCAGGCAGCATGTTAACCATGTTTCATACTATATCAATTATCTATTGCTGCATAGCAGATGACCTTAAAGCTTAATGGCTTAAACAACAAGCATTTGTGTCTCACAGTTTCTGTGGTCAGAAATTTGGGAGTCACTTAGCTTGGTGTTCTGGTTCAAGGTTTCTCTTGAGGCTGTAGGCAAGATATCAGCCATGACGGCAGTCATCTGAAGGCCTGATTGGGGCTGGACAGCCCTTTTATAGAAAGGCTCAATGGCAAGGGGGTTGGCAGGAAAATGTAGTTCCTTCCTGACTGCTGGCAGGAGGGCTCAGTTCCTTATCATGTGGGCCTCTTCACAGAGCTGCCTGAGTGACTCCACAACATGGCAGCTGGCTTTCCCCAAAGCGAGTGATCCCAGAGACAGCAAGGAGGAAGGCACTTGCCTTTTATGACGTAGTCTTGGAAATTATGTATCATCAATTATGCCACACTTCATTCACTAGAAGTGAATCACTAAACACAGTCCACTCAAGGGGAAGGCAGTCAGACTCGGGAGTATCCAAGAATTTGTGGACATATATATATATATATATATATATATATATATATATATATATGTTTAAAACAAAGACAAATTTATTAATTATAATAATTCTGGAAGTCAGAAGTTCAAAACGGATCATCAGGGCTGCATTCCTCCTGGAGATGCTACGGGAGAACACGGTTCCTTTCCTTTTCCCGCTTCTAGGGGCAGCCTACATTCCTTGGCTTGTGGCTCTTTCCTCCATCTTCAAAGCCAGCAGCCAGTGTGGCATCTTCCAGTCTCTCTCCCTACTTCCACTGTCACATCGGCTTCTGATTGACCCTCCTGCATCCCTCTTATAAGGACCTTTATGACTACATTGGGCCCACCCAGATATTTCAGGATAATCTCACAACTCAATATCTTTAAATTAACACATCTGTAAAGTCCCATTTTCAATGTAAGGTAACATATTCACATGTTTCAAGTATTAGGACATGGACATTTTAGGGGGACCATTATTCTGTCTGCCACACTAGCTAAGCTGCTGGATAGAGATACCTCCTGAAACCCATTCCAGCTGAGTCTAAACATGCCAAAATATGTTAAAGTTTTGTTTTATTATACAAATAATAATGAATATGTAAATGTAGTCTCGTAAAATATACAAATATTATGATAAAACTAAGTCATACTTCACCATCACATTTAATTTCCAGGCCCTTCCCTCCAGGTGACCATTATTATCATTGAGCACCATGTATGCTATGAGGCCTTTCATATATTTGCATAAAATAAATGGACATATATTTTTTAAAATTAACTTTTTATTTGGAACAATTTTCCTAATAGATTTATGGAAAAGTTGCAAAAACAATACAGAGATTTCCTGTATACCCCTAGTTTCACTTACCCCTAATGTTATCATCTCACAGTACTCTGGTATGTTTGTCAAAGTTAAGAAACCAACATTAGTACATTACTATTAACTAAACTCCAGACTTTATTCGGATTTTCTGACTTTTTTCATTAATGTTTTTTTTCTCTTACAAGATCCATCCAGGATGCCACATTGCATTTAGTTGCCATGTTTCCTCTGACCTGTGATGGTTTCTCAATTTTTCCAAGTTTTTCAACACCTTGACTGGTTTTAAGAGGTACTGGTCATTTATTTTGTAAAATGTCCCTCAATTTAGGTTCGTCTGATGTATTTTCTCATGATTAGACTGCGGTTATGCGTTTTGGGAGGGATTACCACAGAGGTAAAGTGCTTTTCTCATCACACCCCTTCAGGAGGGAGATCATATCAACATGACATCTCTCTCATCATGTCAGCCTTGACCATTTGGTTAAAGGGGTATCTACCAGGCTTCTCCACTGTAAATTTAGTATTTTTCCTTTTCCATGCTCTCTCCTTTGGAAGTGAATCACTACGTCTAGCCCATACTCAAAATGAGGGGAGTTAACATCTACCTCCTGGAGGAGGGGTATCTACCTAAATTATTTGGGATTCTTTGTAGAGAACATTTGGGTGGACATATTTTAAAGGTGTGCACATATATTTTACCATTTAGTTTTAGCAACAACCCTATAAGAACTACTGCTATTCCTACTTTATAGATAGAAATCTATAGCTCAAAAAAGTTAAGTGATATGCCCAAGGTGTCACAGCTAGTAAGACCTGGCATTTAACATGAGGTTGGTTTGATTCCAGAGTCTATGTTCTTTTACTGAGCCCCTTAACCTTTGCACTACTAAGAACTTGTTTTTAGTACCATTCAAACATATTTTTAATATTCTACAAAATTCCCAAGAACTTGTTAGAAAGGGCAATACAGGGCTTGCTTGCTTATATCTTGTTGCATATTGTTTCCCTGATGTCTGTCTGACTTTCTCAATCAGACTTTGAAAGCAGGGACATAGTTTTATATACTTTGTCTCCCCTGAGCACCTAATACACAGGTACTCAGGAAATACTTCCTGCCTGAAAAGAAAGTGACTCTTTTTCCTCACTGTTTCCCACACTGTCTTGAGTGGCTACCAGGAGACACCAAAACTTACAGTGGTTGATCCCTTCATGCTCAGACCCAGGGCTAAGAGCCGAGATACGACAGGTTCACACCAGAATGACTGAATAGAACCTGGGGATCAGGCTAGAACTGTAGGAAAAGCCGTGAATGTTAAAGTTTTCCCTCTTTCTGTTGCTACTTTAATGAGCAATTATGATGACAGCAGATACCAATTTGGGTTATTTAACGAATGCTCAGCCCAGAGATCCACTCAGGCTATGAGTATAATTTTTGGATTTCTATAGGAGTGCATTGTTTTCATCCCACCAAGGATTAGGAATCATGTTTCTGGGTCATACATGATAAGTCATTTTCTCCAAGTCTTGGGTATTTGGGAGTCTAGATTCCAGGAAACCATTAGTCTTTCTGTCAACCTTTCTTACATGGCAGGTATCCAGATGGCTCAGGTGGGTGGGTGTCCCATACTTCGGTTTAATTGGAACACCCTGTCTCCCTGGGATACAGAAGCAAACGTTTCCTCTGGAGAGGAAGGCAGCAAAGCTCCAATCTTCTCTCCCCATCCTTCCTGACCCTGTCCTATTTGTTGTGTAGATGGACAAACGGAAGCAGTCCAAAGGAAGGGGCTAGCTGCAGATACAGTTAACATGCTAACAAACTTAGGGAGGTTCATCAGATCAGTTACACTGCAAAATATTTTCCTTCTCTTCAGCCTTTTAGCAGGAAAGTATGTTCAGAAGCCACGTCTGGTTTCTCTCTCTCTCCATTCAAAGAACTGTCTCCTGGAGCAGGAGAAAAGCAGGGGGAGGTTACATCCTTGCCTACGTCTATAGTTAAGAGACTCTCAGGTCTACATCCTCACAGACTCCAGAGAAAAAGAAAAAGCCTCCCCACCAAACAATGTGGGGTGTAAGGACTGAGCAGAATTTATAAATATGCTTAAGGATGTGTCTCTATGATGTTAGTGGGTAAATATCCTTACCTGTCCCACTAAGTAAACATGAACTAAAACGTGGTCTGGAAAGAGAGAAGCATGGGCCCAGGGATGTTCAGAAAAGCAGGTAGGTTTCAGAGCTGACCTAGCAGTTTTCTCAGCTGTGCTGTGCCCTTCTGCACCCTCTCCGTTCTAGCGGATCTCTGAGGGCTCCTGGTAGCTCAGTCAGCCCGGAGTCTCCTCTCCAGCGCATTGCTGTCACCACAGAGAGCTGGGGAGGGCCCAGCATACTGAGGTTCCAATCTTGACCCTGTCACCTACTACCCACATGACCTTAGCCAGGTGAATCAATCTCTCTGAATCTCAGTTTCCTCGTGTGTAACATAGAGATATCGGTGCCTAACTGCATAGGGTCACATGACAGTAAATGAGATAACTAATTAGTGCAACATGCTTATTAGCACAGTGGATGGTTCAGTATGTGATGGCTTGTATAATTATCAAAACGTCCCTTTCTAATGATCTTAAGACTTCAGGATAGTGAAATGTGGAAAATTAAGGAAATAAGTTAGGAATTTTCACGACAAAACCAAGTGAGTGGCTTCCAGGCAGCAGGATAGGGAGGTCTTTCTGAAATTGAAATGAGGCTAGCCTAAACTGAGGTGTGTTGTAAGTATAAAATAAATGCCGGATTTTGAAGACTTATTTTGAAAAAAAAAAAATCTAAAACATCTCATTAATAATTTAAAAATATTGATTACATGTTGAAATGATAATGTTTTGGACATGTTGGGTTAGATAAAATAGAATTTATTAAAGTTAATTTCACTTGTTTCTTTTCACTTTTTAAAATGTGGCTACCAGAAAACTTAAAATTACATATGTGTCTTACAATATATATTTTTGGACTGCGCCATTCTAGAACACTGAAATAGTATTGAGAGAAATACTTCATTGAATTATACCCTCGGCCATGTAAGAGTTAACACATCTCCCTAAGATACTGCTTGAAAGTAACTCAATTACAAGAGAGCATGAAGCCAAATATGCACAAACTGCTAATCACATCATTAAATAGAGTCTCCCCTGTTGCAGTGCGTAATCACTTATGAGAGCAAAGAGCTTAGGGACTTTCAAATCACGGAAAATTTCAAATATCCATTCAAGAAATGTTCTTGTCATCCCTGCTATATTTGTCTTGATCTAATCTGGCTGTAATTTAATGCATGACATTTTTATCACAATCCACAAATGCACTCAACTGGCACAAATACACTTATTTATGCACAGAGCCAGGGAAAGGGTTATCTTTGCTTAAAATAATGTGCTTAACTAAGGGACTGTCCCTTTTACTGTTGGGGAGGCTAGAGGTTATGGGCAGACACACATGAACTAACCAATATTAAATATTCACATAGCTAATTACATGGTTTATTTGAACTAGAGGATAAACAGATGCATCTCCATTTTTGACGGACCCTCAAAAATCAGTAGCTCCTAAACTTTTAACGTATTCCTTTGTGATAGTAAATTGCTATAAAAAGGAATCAAAACAATACAAAACAAACAAACAAAAAGAAACAACCCCTGTATGCACTGACGAACTCTCTTTTAACGAAATCTATGGTC
This sequence comes from Balaenoptera acutorostrata, assembly GCF_949987535.1. Taxonomy (NCBI): domain Eukaryota; kingdom Metazoa; phylum Chordata; class Mammalia; order Artiodactyla; family Balaenopteridae; genus Balaenoptera; species Balaenoptera acutorostrata. The sequence goes on along the minus strand of NC_080080.1, from coordinate 58,466,832 downwards.
AATCATTTAAGAAAAACATTTACATTTGGAATGATTAACTTTTAAAAGGTGTAAGTTTAGAATAAAAATTGTGAGTTTTTTTTTTTTTAAAGGAGACCCAGCTCTTCCATTCCTATCACAGCATGTAGCATTCTGTTTCTGATTTTTCCATAACATAATTTAAGCATAGGTATCATCATCTCAACATACTTAATGTAAAAAATTTAAAATACCCAAATTAATAATTAAGGAACTAAATAATTTTACTTCTTTTGAGCCCCTGTGGAATTTTAAAGCGGTGTTAACATTATATTTTTGATGGCACCCCTTACTTCTTCAATGTTATTATCTACTGTATTAAATTTTAAAGATAATCAAGATAAAAAGAAATTTCAATTCAAAGAATCCCCTGAGCACAGAGGGAAATTCCTTAGTTACGGTTGATAGGGCTGTGGCAATTATGCAGCTAAGTTCCAGCACCAGAAAACTGTTCTAAAGAGAAGTCCACCTACAGATGGGCATAAAATCTTCCAGGACAAATAACACTATGTGTTGATAATGTCCAGTATCTTAATATGTTGACCACCCATAGCAGCCAAAGTTTATTTAAATAAGGGAGATACCTTAAACTTATAATATTAGTACACAGAATACTCTAAAAAATTTAATGCAATTTTGCTAGAAAGCCTGTATACGACAACAGGAAGGATTCCTACACATAAGTGTATCCATTAAAAAAATTACTTTGCAAACTTTGCGATTCCTCTTTCTGAGCATGGCCAAATTCCACAGATCAGACTACAGCTGAATAAACACTGTGCTTCAACATGAAGTGGAACATGAGCTTGGAACCAAGCAGATTCTCAAGACAGACAGAGTGTACGAACAGGAACAAGCAGGCCCTTTGGAAAGATAAGGAAAATGTCAAAATCGTCTCAGGTGCTCTTGGCTGATTAAATATATTTCTGCCAAGGGAAAGTAGATTTAATTTCCTAGTACAACTCAGACTTTCTCAGGACTCTTGTGAGGGTTGCAAAACGGTGCAATCATTTTGGAGAACTGTGTGACAGTTTCTTATAAAATTAAACAAATATCTACTCTATATTTCTAGGTATTTACCCAAGAGAAATATAACCTCACACAAGAATGTTCTCAGGACCTTTGGGAAGATTAAATGAGATCATGTACGTGAAAGTGCTTTATACAGAGTCATGCATGTGGTAGGAGCTTATTAAATAATATTTTCAATCTCCTTTCATGTTTTTGGATGTAATAGAGTATAGAATTTCAATAGTGCAGACTTGGGTTTATGTCCTGGCTCTGCTATTCATCTGTCATATCCATGCATCCAACCTTTTTGAGCACACCCTCTGTGCCAAGCACTCTTCTAGGTGTTGGGGATACCATATTGAATGTGATGGCCCAAGACCTTACTTTCAGGGGTTTACATTCTAGTGCCTTGGGCAAGATGGTTAAGTTTTCTGCACTTCCTTTTCCACCTGCATAATTCAATTCAGTTCAGCACCTTTGACAGACTGAGTTGGGGGACACAAGAATCAACTAAATAGAACCTATGCTTTCAAGTATTTTACAAATCCAATGGAGGCAGCAGACAACAGAGCAAATTCAATGGAGAGCAGTAGGTGCTGTGAGCAGGGTAAAGACTCAGTGCTGTGGGGAGGGCTCTGAACCCTGGTTACTGGCAAGGAGATTGGTTGCAGCAGTCAGTCAGAGAAGGCTTCCTGGAGGAAGAGAATTTAAATGCAATCTGCAGCGTAAACCAGGCAAAATGTACTCACAAATCCACCGTATTATTAGGAAGATAACATGAGGATATAGTTGCGAAGGCACTAATCAGTCCATAAAGTCCTTTCTAATTTAAGGCAGTCTATTTCCATTTTAAGGGCAATAGTGTTAAAATGGAAAATTGGTGGATGGTCCTGAGTCCAGATTATACTCTCTCTGACAATACGTTGTCTTCCTAACACACGTGCTTAATCTGGGTTTTCCACATCTGCTTCCTCGGATCCCAACACTTCTAGCTTTCTGCTTGAAGGAATTAGGTAATTGAATAAATTGTTTATAATCATACGGGGCCAATTCTGACTTCCAGTCAAGTTTCTGGGATTTGCTAAATTTACAGTCTGTGGTGTAGTTCTGTGGTCGGCCACACTGGCCTCTAACAATGAAACAGGCTTTTGCAACAACCAAGATTCTTGATTTTCTGGAACCCATTGAGTACTTAATAATTTTTTTTTCAATTTAATTGAAAGGTTCTGTTTATGGGCCTGAAATACAGTTTACACCATAAATAACCAGAACTTTAAAGTGGTACAAAAAACACTAATTCTGCTGGAAAACTTTTGATCTGTATTTGCTGCTTTGTTTTATTTGCTACACACACCTCTGGGAAAAAAAAATGGAAGTAGGAAGTGGGACTGGGGACAAAGGTGCAGAAAATTCCTCTTTCCAAATACTGTGGCATTAAAATGAACTTGGAAGAAGGATGTCATTAGACAAATGCAGACTATGTTCAGCACATCCTCAATCCATGGTGTGCACTTAGACTGACCGAAGGCCTTCGTGATTGCATTAGCAATTGCGATGGAAGTCACTCCAACCACACGAATCTTAAACTGTTTAAGTAGCTTTAAAAAAACGTTTAAAGCACTTCATTTCCCTCTTGGGAGGTTGCAATAGTTGCTAATAAAGCAATACCTCTATGAATGGCAAAAGGGTTTATGTGAACTTTATATTCCATCTTCAGGAACAACTGTATTATAGTCCAATGTTAGAGATGTTTTCTGGATTGTCAGAAAAAAAAGGGATTGTGATAAAAAGATGCCCCTCCCCCAAACAATGGCAAGCAGATACTCAGAGACCACCCTATGCAAAGTTTAATGGAACCCTCTTCCCAACCGGGGTATACTCGAGCCCTCTCATGTGAACAGGGAAAGTGTGATGATGAAACAAGAAGGAAAGATTTTTTTTATTTTTTGGAAAGGACAAGCTGACCAACAATAAAAGGTGCCTGAGGCACCTGGGTCAAGTCCGTCATCCAGCCCTGCCACCAGTGCCTTACAATAGGCAACCATCTTCCTGACCTTAGAGGTCTCACTCTGCCCTGGAAGAATCTCACAGGCGTCCCTCATAGCCTGATGACCCAAACCAATGGTTTACCAACATCTTCTTGTTTAAACCACTATATAAAATCCACATCTTAGATGAGTGGAACTGGAAGAGGAATGGGCAATGATGGTAGGAAATGGCAGGAGAAAAAGCAACTTGTTTTTGGGTGGGAAGAGGAAAGAGTAGGAGAAAGTCCTGGAAAGAGAAAGACTGACTGGGGCAGGGGAGACTTGGCTCAGAATCAGAAAAGACAGCAAATTTTGGAAGGAAAGAAAAGACAAAGGAAGTTAACTAGTTTGAAGTTGTCTTCTTCACCTTCTAGGCCTCCAGGAGCCAGGTCGGGCCTGGAGAGTAACAGGGAGTACAGAATTTCACCTCAACCATCGTTCATTTAACAAATATGTATTCAGCACCTAACTGTCTAATCATTGTTTTTGGTGCTGGGGATTCAGCAACGAACCAGCAGAAATGAAAACCCTTGTTCTCATGGAACTCAGGTTCTGTGGGAAGGTCTAAAGCAGCTGGATATCCAGGCTCCTCTCCCAATGAGTGAGGGATGCTTTCAGTTCCCCTGTCCACAAAAGAATGCCCCCTTCTACTTCCTAAGGCCTATACCATTTTAACCATCTTCAAATGACCAACAGCCTTTACCCCCTTAGTAGATTACAATCCCTTTGAAGTCAAAGACTATATCTTTTCTTATTTTGTCATTTAATGCACAGAAAGAAAATATAGAGCCTGGCCCATTTAATAAATGTGTAGTTAGTGTTCAGCAAGTATCTTCTGAGGAAAACTGTCCCTGTGGAGAGCAGCAAGAAGTGAGCCCCTGTGACCCTACCCCAGCGGTGTCAGTCACCCATGCAGGGATGGACTCATCTTCCATCCCTCCTTCCTTCCTTCTTCACCAGAGGTGACTTTTCAAGCTGGACTTGGTCAGTTTGGATTTTTCCAGGTGTGCAGATCTTCTCTCACCAGGGCTGCACCAACTCCTTATAGGCGTTCGTTCTAACAAAACTACCTTAGCTTTGGCCTGAACTTCGTGCCCAGGAAGCTTCTATTTCCCTGTCCTTCAGGTGGATCAAGAACTCCTCCTGGGTGGGCAAGTGAGTTGAGGCTAGGAGTTCAGAGCGCTCTTTCCCGCTCAGCCAAGGTGTGGCCCCTTATTCCTCCCCAACACACCCCTCAGGCAGCTGTGACACTCATCAGGGTTGGCAGAGGAAACCATCCCTCGGGGTCACTCAGATCCACCCAGTCTACTCCTAGAAGAGGCAACGAGTGCTGAGTGGTGTCGAATTGGGGGCCAGCTATTATTCCTCACTCTCACTGACTTGGGGTGGGGGGTCTCCTCATATTCTCAGGCAGCATTCAGTAAACATCTGTCCAATAGAAAAACAACGCAAGCTGCATACGTCATTTTGAATTTTCTAGTAGTCACATTAAAAAAAAAAAGGTAAAGGAGGAATTAACTTTAATAATGTATTTTATTTAGCATAACATATGTAAAATATTGTCATTTCAACATGTAATTAACATAAAAATTACTGAGATATTTTTCATCCTTTTTCCCTTACAAAGTCTTCAGAACCCACTGTGTGAGCACATCTCAGTTCTGACCAGCTACATCTCAAAACTCAACAGCCGCTGAGGCCCATGGCAACTGTACTGGAGAGCTCAGCTCTAAGGAGTCTAGTGAAATCTCTCAGGACATCTTGTTCAAAGATGAATGTTTGTATAAATATTAATTTAGGAAAAATAAAGTGTTTACAAAATAATAGCTCTAATAAATTCTGTGTGGGAAACTATTTTTTGCAACATTGATGACTAACTTTATTTTGACAAAAGAATGCTATTGTGAAACTTTTGCTCCTTTTCAGCCGCTAAAATCTTAGTATCTGGACACATCTGAGAAGTGGCAAAGCTGGGGAAGTTTTTAAACTTTCAGCCGGCAAGCACAATAATGATCACACTGCAAAGTGAAGTGGGCAGCAAGATGCTTCTCACCGCTGGGGCATTCTGCCCTGACCAAAGGATGATTCCATCAGCCTGCCCACTGCTTCTTTCTGGATCTTTGTTTACAGTGGCAAGACAAGAGCCCTATAAAGCGGCACAGAAATAGACTGCATCTTGGTTTCCAACCTGTGGGCCCTGATGTTTTTAGAGTCTGCCTGGACACTAACAATTGTCCCTTGACTGTATAATGCTTAATTTTCAGTCAAAATGATTTATTGACTGCTAATTATGAGGTGAGCACTGTTTCAGGGGCTGCACGTTGTCTCCCACGTATTTGTACTATTTCCCAAATATAGATGGAAGATATTATAATGAGTAAGATAAAAATTAATGTAAAAGTATTAATGAATTAATAGTAGTTATCTCTCCCTTGCATTTCCTGCAATTGATGGAATCTAAAAGTATGTGTGAGGATTTGCGAAATTGCCTGATGCTAAAGTGTGGCCTTTCGGTATCACAAACGACTATTTACCGAGTTGGTCAGCATCAGATCACAGTTTTGCTCTCCAAGTGGTACAGCTCATTGTCAGCCAGGGTTCTCCTGAGATGGGAACCTCCCACTGCTTCTTTGTTATTGAGTTCATGTTTCTGGTTAAGAAACACTGGTTTAGGACCAACAGCATGCTGAGATTAACTGCTCAACGCTAATACATTCAACATAGATGATTGCATTATATAACATGTACCTGCTACTTTGCAGTATTTCCTTAGGCATAATAAGCTTTTACCAAAACCAAAATCAACGTTAATCTGCAAGCTGTCATTTTATGAACGTCGATTTTAAAAACCAAGTCAACGTTAATCTGCAAAGCTGTCATTTTATGTCCACTGCCAAGAGAAAAATGAAAAAAGCAATGTGAGATAAAGTAAACCTTTAACAAGGAACTGGACCCAAACAGTTATCAAACCAGTTTTCTCCATTCCCTCCGGGCAATCTGGTTTATAAACTGAGGTTGTAAATTATATTTTATTTAATTGCTGAGGGCAAGAGCTCGGGAGGTGTTTTTGAGCTAAGCTCTTTATTGTACTGACCTGCTCTGCTTTTGGGGAAAACGGAAAAACAATCTTTTAAAGTTGGCACTTTCAAGCTGGTCTACTAATCCTACTAGCTCTATTTCCTTTCAACTGCATCAAGAGTAAATAGGTAGGAACGATAAAAAGCCACCCTGGAGAACAAGAGAAAAATAGTCAAGTTTCAAAGCTGGCTGGTAGACAGTAGCCAGCAACACCCTCCTGTATTGCCAAGCAAACACAGGCAAAGCAACATTTTTTCTACCTCTTATAAACAATCTGTGTTTAAACAAGGCATCCACAATACCTTCTCCCCAGTCTCTAAAAGCTGGCCATTGTTACGTGTTTAATTACATGCCTCAATCCTGAAGAGTAAAGAAGCCAGCTAGGTAGTGATTGTTTGATCTACACCCCTTGGCTGGAGATGCGAGTGCAAAGCAAACCTGCCCAGGCTCATGTTTCTGTGCTCTGCAGTCAGAAGGAGAGCCCGCGTCTGGAGAGCAGCGCAGCTAAAGCAGCCCCTTCCCGCTGGAGGGTAGTGAGGAGTACTCAGCACACACCAGTTGCATTCATGAGGAAACAATCTTCCTGCCCACCCAGCACTATATTTAGAGCCATCTCTTGGCATGCAAACTTATATTTCTGGGCTTTCTGCCACTCAGACAGGAAAAAAAAAAAAAGGGGAGACAAGAAAAACTGGTTTGGTTCCAGTGCTGAACCCAAACAACAAACGTTAAATGTGGCCTTCCCCACTGAGGCATTTCTGTGTCAAACATCACTCCTTCTTCAAAAGCAGTGAGTACTGGATGTGGCACTGAAGAATGCTTTTTTCTCGTAATTCTAATCAGTAAAATGTGTCCTACACTCTAAAGGAAGCAGTGAAGCAAATTTCTATAAAAAGGACAGAATGTTTTGAAATTTTTTAAGTAATATCATCCAGGCTGGGATTGTCAACTTCCCCAAAGATGTGTTAGCCCCTGAACAAAGTTACATGCCAAAGCTAGCTGCAGAGCTGATGGGAAAAGAACATGCAGTGCTAAATTGCCAGGCCTCTCCAGACCTCAAATGCAGACCCAGCGAGAAACACTCCCTAGTATTCTGCTGTTTTGCCACAGGAACATCTGGCACTTGGGACCATCCGGGTTCTTTACCAGGAAGAGAAGTGACATGGGCAGAGGCCTTGATACACACCCCAGGAGCTAGTAGCTGCAAGTCTTACCCACGCCCATTCCAAACCGTGGAATGCCAGGCCGTATGAGAAATGAGCAAGGCAAACAGTTCTCTCCAACCTAAAGGCCCTTCCCGACTTTTTTCTTCCAGTGTATTTTTTCTTACAATCATATTTACTGAGTTAATTGCAACAATTCCTTTTGCTCAATATCCTGCCATGGCACTCACTGCCTAGCAATGTAGTAGCAGGACAGCCAAACTCGTCCATAAACGCAACGTCAAGCAGCACAGCCGTTCAGTGGTTTGAGTATTTCCTCCACGTTGGCATGTGTCATCACCTCTAATGTCTTCAATAAATATATTAAAGGAAAAAATAAAAATATCTGCAGCTCTGCGGCCATTCTTCCACCGTAAAATTAATATTATGACAAAAAACTGAAATAAGTAGTAAATTTTAAAAAACTCTGCCCCAAATTTCTTAAAAATACTAAATGATATGGATAGGCTCACTGGACGTGAAGGCTCACTGGACAATAGGCTCACTGGACGTGAAGTATGAACACTTCCGAAAGTTATAATTTTATATAAAACCTCTTCTAATTTGGGATTTCATAAGTGGACAAATGCAAAGGAAACTGACTAGCTGTCCAACAAAAAGACACTCTCAGTGTCTGGGTCTTTGGGACTGTTCACAAGGCCTCCTTCCTCCAGGCCCCGGGTGGAATTCAAGCCCTGCCCCCCTGAAGTTGGGCACGGCACATGATTTGCTTGGGTCAGAGGAATGCGCGTAGCAATGACACATGTCACCTTTCTAATACCGGAGCTCAGGCCTCTGTGCTCTCTTCCTCGCTACATTTACCCGAGTCCTAGATGGGCATGAAGCATAAGCCAGAAATAAACCTTTGTTGTTGGAATCCAGTGAGATTTGGGGGTTGCTTGTTACCACAGCAAACCAAGCCTAACTGATCAATACAGTAAATTAGTAAACAATGAATAATAATTAGCAGAAGATAACTGTGTCACAGGTCCTGGTACCAAGAAGGCACCCAAGTCCATCCTTACAAGGGCCCCCCAACCCACCACAGCTTAAGATTCATAGCTAGTCAACTTCTATGATACCTCCTAGCAGCTCCACATTATTGTAATAAAGAAAAGAGAAAAAAAATCATTGAAGTTGATTGAGAATAGACATGCACAATAGGACATTCCTAAAAGCTGCTTCTTGACTTTGTGATCCACAGGTATGCAGTAAATCTCTAAATGTATTTCATGTAACGTATAAACAACAAAGGTATGAAACAATTAAAGATTTTATTTAAAAACAGAAAAAAAAAACTCAAAGCAAATAAAACACTTAAGAAAAAATAAAACACTTAAGAAAAAACAAAACAGAAAGGTTCCAGCTAAGGAAAACAGACATGAATGCTGAGAAACAAAGTGATTCCTAGAATCTCTAAACCCAATGTTCTCATCACTGAGTGCTCATCTGGGCCCAGCCCCAAAGATGCAGATTTACTTGGTTCCAGTTAGAATCCAGGCATCTGTACTGCTTCCCAGTCTCCCCACTGTGGTCTCCCGGCTTGAGAACCATGGCTTCACGTTTCTGGGTTATTTTCAGTCCTGGGACATTAAATATTCCAGGAAAGAAAGAAATGCACCAACAACAGTGCCGTTAACTAGCATGTTCATGTTACATGAAGTGAGTGTCCTTAGGGACTGGGGTTGTCACGTTTCCCTGGTCCAGCAGCAGAACACATTCCCAGTCCATGGTTCACTGGTCATCTCATACTGTTAGTATTCCATCCCTGGAGTAACCAGAAGCAGTAGTTCTAATACCAACACTATAGCATGTGACTGTTTAACAGTCAGGGAGTCAGGTGTCCTACAGGACTCGGAGCACAAGTTCAGTATGCATTCATAATACTTTCCATCGGGGTGGAAAGTCAACTGGGCTAAGGGACACTACAGATATATGGGGTGTGTTAGCAGGGAAAAGGTAGCTGGGGAGCTAGAGTATCATTGGAGCCCCTCAGAGAACATCAGAAACCCAAGTCTTTTGGAGACCAGGAGAGAATATTCAAGTGCACCATACAATCTCTCCCCCTAAGAACACCTGAAGTCTCTTTGTACCCAGATATATGAATGCATGTGTTTCCACTATGATGATGATACATTATTCACCATTCACTCACTGCTTACTATGCACCAAGAATAATATGAGGTGTTTTAAAGATACGGTTTCCTTTTATCCTCACATCAACCCCATGAGGAGGTATTATTATCATTTCCATTTTAGAGACTAGGCAATTGAGACTCCCAAGTTTAAGTGACCTGCCCACCATCACATGGCTGTGAACACCACTGAAGAACAAAGAGAACAAAGGTGTTCACAATCTGCCCCATAATCTGGAGTAAAGCTGAGGGACAGGTGGTTTATAACAATTCTCTATTGCTCTTCCCATTGTCACAATACCTATTTCCCAGGAACTTGCTTTAATCGAAAGAACATGCCTTAATGGTAGACCATAACGCAGAATTTTTTTTTTTTTTTTTTTAGAATTTCAATTTATTTATTTATTTATTTATTTTTGGGCTGTTCTGGGTCTTCGTTTCTGTGCGAGGGCTTTCTCTAGTTGTGGCAAGTGGGGGCCACTCTTCATCACGGTGCACGGGAGAATTTTGACAAATACATACTGACTAATCCTTTCTGTTCAAATTCAAATGTATTTATTTTAAATTGAAGTTTTGATAGTTTGGCATCATTATACATTATGCACTCCTATGCTTAAGGTTAAACAGTATTCAGTCAATTATCCAGTGAAGATTCTAGAACCTTCTGAGTGCTAGTTACTGCAGATAGAATGGGAGCAGGAGAGACACAATCACGCCCCCCTCTGAGCTTAGAGTCCAGCTAGACACACAGGCAATTAAATAGCAAGAATCGTGTGCTAAGGGGTATGATGGGACAAGTATTATGAAGTCTTTCAAGGTGTCCATGGAGACAAAGAATGGTCAGCTGTCCTTCCATACACTTGAAGTGCATTGGGCTTTGTTCCTTATACCTGCAGTCAATTTAACATACACTCTCTCTGTCCAGGCTTTGTCCTTCTCTGGTGCTGTCTTATAGCTCTACCTTCAGAGCAACTGGTATCAATATCATGTTGCTTCAGACAGCTCTTCATTGTCATTTGAAGCATTGCTGGCTTTGGGCATAAAGGCCTTCCTGTGGTTTACTGTGGAGCAACTGCTCAGCTAGTCATCAAATTATCAGTTATCACAGGAGTAGGCAAGCAGAGCGGAGCTGCATTAAAAGCTGGCTTTCAACTTGTTGAGTTACTAAGCATAATTTGGGCCTTTATTCTACCTTTGTTTAAGACATGAAATGTGGGAAGCACACTTCCCACCAAAAGCCCTTTGCCAAGTGTCACACTTATTAAGCTTTTTGGACAGAATCACAGGTCTGAGACAGACATTTTGCTGATACCCCACTCCTTATTTGCAAAAATCAACACTGGCTCTGTAGATATGTTCTGCAACTTGATTTCAGATATTTAAAAAGAAAACAACACACAATGATTTGTTTTAGGATTTGCAAGATGACCATAATTGCTAATGATAATAGCTAATATTTATTAGGCTCTTACTATATAAAAGGTACCGTTTGCTAGGTGTTTGATGCATGCCATCTCATTTAAATTTTATAAAAACCACATCAGGTCGGCACCAACACAATACATCAATTCTAAAGCACACATGTTTTTCCATATTCTAATATGCTTGCAAACAGGGTACATCTTATAATCAATCAAGTTATATCACAGTTTAAGGCGCACAGACATAGAGAACAGACTTGTGGTTGCCAAGGAGGAGGAGGGTAGGGGAGGAATGGAGTGGGAGTTTGGGATTAGCAGATGCAAACTATTATATATAGAATGGATAAACAACAAGGTCCTACTGTATAGCACAGGGAACTATATTCAATATCCTGTGATAAACCATAATGGAAAAGAATATGAAAAAGAATGTATATATATGTATAACTGAATCACTTTGCTGTACAGCAGAAATTAACACAGCATTATAAATCAACTATACTTCAATTTAAAGACAGTTATATCATAGTTTAATTGGTAGCAATTTTTCTTTATGAATTACACATAAAATGATGCTATATTCTAAAATCCATGGTGCCTCAGATGAAAAAATTATGGTATGATTAGCCCCATTTCACAGATGAAGAAACTGAGGCTTGGAGAATTTGAGTATCTGGCCCAAGGTCACACAGCAAGTAAATGGCAGAGCAAGGATGTGATCCCAGCTTTCTCTGGCTCCGAAGTTCGTGCTCTGAACTGGTTCACTATACTGCTTCCCACCACATGGAAATACAGGCTTAATAAACATTTATTCTTTCAGCACTTAGCATCCACTATGAGTTAGCCACCAAGCTGGGAATGCTGGGGGTACAGAGAAGAGTAAGACAGCTTTTCATAGGACTGACTAGGGACTGTGGGTATCTGAGCTGTTAACTAGAATGTTTAGCTTAGTACCTTTTTGATGGACTCTAGAGTAATAGCAGATCTAAGCCTGGACTTCCTTTACAGGGCTATTTTTTTTCCACTAAGAGCTGTTTTTTCACTAGCTAAATATCTCACTCCTAGCCTTACACTGGGTGAGTACTATTTAAATCAACATTTTGGTGTGACAGTCAGATGCTGAGATGGCCGCCAATGGTCTTCCCCTCCTACTATTATTCACACCCTGTGTAATACCCTCCCCATGAGTGTAGGTAGGACCTGTGATTTACTTGTAACCAACAGAATGTGGCAAAAGTGATGGACTGTTACCTTAGTGATTAGTCCATTTAAGATTGTGAATTCCATCTTTTCAGCAGACTCTCCATTTTACTGCCTTCAGTGAAGCAAGCTGCCATACTGGGGAGGCCCACATGGCAAGAAACTGAGAGCTGCCTCTGGACAACAGCCAGCTAGGAACTGAGGCCCACAATCCAGCAACCTTAAAGGAAGTGAATCCTGACAATAACCACCTAGATGAGCTTGAGAGAGGATCCCTCCCTAACCGAACTTCCAGATGAGACCTTAGCCCTGGCCAACACCTTAAATGCAACCTCACGAGAGAGTCCCCAAGCAGGTGGCCCAGCTAAGCTGTGCCCAGATTCCTGACCCACAGAAACTATGAGATAAAAAATGTGTGTTATTTTACACTGCCAAGTCTGTGGTAATTTGTTCTGCAGTAATAAATAACTAAAACACTTGGTGAAAAGGTAAATTTCTTTGTGTCATGGAACTTTATGATGGTCTCAAATAGTTGATACCAAAATATTCCAATTGTGATTTTAATGTCTTGGTTACATCAGAAAAATAACAGCTACCACTTATTGAGCACCCACTAGGTAAATTCTAGCATGGTATTAGTGAATCAAGGGCCACATTTACCAAGCAACAGTTCATTAGTATAGTTACTGCATATACAAGAAATATTAAATATTCATTTCATTTGACAATTTTTCAAAAAGGTTAGTGGACTTTATCATTTTGTTGTCTAACTACTCCCCTTCTCTTGGTAAACGTAACCTTTCCTCCTAGAAAATGCTACTTCCGCTAACTCCAGTCATGTTGTTCTAGTGGGTCTTTATCTTATCTAACTCATTTCACCGATCACAGTGACTGATCCAAGGTTGGGCACCTCATCAGCCAAGGATGGGCTAACAAGAATCTTTCTCCAAGATTCTGTTTTCATGTGAGGCAAGAGAGAGTAATGGAGAGTCCTTCTTGAGCTCTAAAGCTGTGAGAGACCAGCTTGAATTCTCAATGGCCATGCTCCCTGCAATTTGCAGGAAAACATTCTATAGGAGGAGAGAACAGCCTGATACTCAGAAGCGGAGACAGACAGGGAGAGCCTTGCTGTTTCCAGTCCTTGCTGATGGAGTTCCCGAAGTCCAGCTGCACGCTTGCCCTTTCTCCAGGTCACAGAAACCTAACTGTAAACTCACTCTGAGGTCCTAGCAAGGAGCCACTGAGATTCAGTCACCTCCACTGAAGAAGACTTAGGTAATACATGGATGAAGATTCTTCACTATTTCAGACTGTCCTTTCCTGATCTATGTTATTGATGTTTTGAAATATCTGGGCCCCTCATAATTTGTCTAAAAATAATTGTTCTATTACTAAATTACACCACACCCAGCTGATTGCTGTACCATAGAATGTTAAAGTGAGAGAGACATTAGGGGTTATATGGTCTGATTCCCATTTATAAAGGAGGAAACTGCACCTCAGGGAGGTGAAGCTACTTTCCAAGATAAAAGTTAGTTCATGCCAGAATTTCCTAAAACTTGACCTTCTGTACCCATTCCAGTGAGTGATGTCTATCATATAGCATCACTCTGAAGAATTTATAGAGGCTTAATTTAAAGAATTTGACTTTTGTTATAAAGCTCTCTCACAAATCTGTCATCTTTCAAAGACTTGTAATTAACTTGGTTAATTAATAAATAACATAAAACTTAAGAACAGTTTATTTGATTTCACCCATAAAAGTACTCATTCCTGATTCTAACCACATGAAAAACACATGGTCACCAGTTTTCAAATTATTTAAATATAAGGAACTCGGTGTTTACTAATCTATACTCTGGTTTACTTTAACCATTTCACTTCTAGACTGTGTAATGTTTGCTACACAAATAATAAGAATAATTAAATTTATTTAATAATCAATAATGCTGTTTCATTTTCTAATCATGTATGATTTTAAATCATGAGATACTACATATTAAAGGAAATATGAAAATACAGAAAGGCAGAAAGAAAACAATGACTCATGTCTTATGTCTGAAGTTGATATAAGCAATGACCTTGAATTATGTAATTCTTAGGCTAGTTTTTATAAACTTTTTAATACTGAGCAGTTAAAATCCAATCTCCCAAAGAAACAGACCTTAATATGTTAATCAACACCCTGGGTGTTCTCTCATAACCATGTTTACAAAGAAATTCTCCCACTTCCCTCTACTCAGCTATTTTGCTGCTTTCAAAATTGCCCTCTCAAGCCAGTGTCAGTAAATCACACTTCCTATGGGTTCCTTTGCTTGCAGCACAAATTTTAAGCACAATTTTTAGTATCCAGGTCTGTTAATCACCTTGAGTTTCAGAAGATACTAAACTGACTTCTCTGAGGTTTTCTTGGACAGTTTAGCTGACTTGAAGTCTCTATAACAACCCCAATGTACAGATACCTTTGGAATAGATAAACCATGCCAAAGCAAGCAGAGATTGTGGCCCAAGGGCATGTGTGATGATGCAACACAAGCTTTGAGTGTAGACTATGTAGCAGCTGCAGGACAGAGTGAAGAGAAAATATTGTTTTTGAAACACTTTTCAGAAACATTCAACAAGACTGAAAACAAGCAGAAGGTAAGTGTGATTACTCAGATGTTAGAAGTAAGGCTTTAATACTGAGAAACAAACCCACAGTACAAAGCCGACAGGAGATTTCTCCTTTTTAGACTCCTTAAAAACAGAAAGCTTTATATTGTATGTCCTTTTAAGTACATCACCCATAAGTAATCACCCCCAAGAAGAAATCAAAAGGCTAAGCAGGAAAAATTAGCCTGCTTCCACCGTAGTTGGACTAGTGTAAATCACTGTAATTCACACCTTTCTCAGCTCTCCACTCAAACATCCTATCCATCATGAAAAGGTCTGTATTCACCAACAATAAGCCATGTCCTTTTCTATTTTTATTTGCTAGGTGGAGATCATAGGTTTACTTTAAGCCAACTACTTACTAATTCTCATTGGATCTCTTAAACCAACACAATATCCTTGTGGAAGAGACTAGACAATAACCTGACACCCGGTTTTCTCTGTAATTTTAACTGGACGACACAAGGTTGACATCAGAAAATAAGGGCACTTAGCATCACATACTATCCAACTCAGTTCCACCCAGTTCATACTGGCTCATGAAGGGCGATCGTTAACACCTCTTCCTGGCTTCGTGTTTAGAGATTGTGAGTTGGTTGAAAATGGCCAAGTAGAAGTATTTACACCGGAGAAATCAGCAAATGATGCAAATCAGGGTTTTCTTTTTCTTCTGGAGTGCTAATTATTAAACATTTACCAACAAAACACTGCTTTCATCCACTCATCCATCCATCTAACAAGTTTTTATCGAAGTCTAATGTGTGCTAGCTAGATCTTGTGATAAACTTTGAGGGTGCGGAGACAACCTACAGTCTGTGCCATGTAACAGCTTATAGCTTAGTTTGCTAAACTGTATGGACCAGTTAAAATTCTAGCCTATCCCAGCTGAGTTAGATGGCCCTTGATGGTGCCCGAATCTTGACAGAGTCTAAAAAACTCTATTAGACAATGAAATGGAACTTTAAAAAATTGCCCTTTTTTTTGAAAGTATAAAGACTAACTGTTGAAATATTTGATTTGGTGATTTTACAGTAGCGTGGCACACTCACTCAGCTATTTTTTAAATTAAACTTTTATTTGGAGATAACTGTAGAGTCACATGAAGTTGTAAGAGACAATACAGAGAGATTCCATGTATCCTTTATCCACTGTCCTTTACTACTTCATCATATTGTGCGAAACTATAGCACAGTATCACTATCAGGATGTTGACACTGATACAATCAAGAAACAGAACATTTCCATCACTTCAAGGATCCCTCATGTTGACCTATTACAGCCACACCCCCTCACCTCCCACCCTGACCCTCTCCTTAACCCCCGGCAACTACTACGTAGTCTGTTTTTCATTTCTGTAGTATTGTCATCTCAAAAATGTTAAATAAATGGAATTGTACAGTGTGTAACATTTGGGAATTGGCTTTTTTTTTCACCCAGCATAATTCACTGGCAAGTCCTTTTTACTGCTGCATAGTATTCCATGGTATGGATGTTCCGCAGCTTATTTAATCATTCATCTACTGAAGGTCATTTGGCTGCTTCCAGTTTTTGGCTATTATGAATAAAACTGCTATAAAACATTCATGTATAACTTTTTGTGTCAATATAAGTCTTAATTTCTCTGGGATGAATGCCTCTTAGTACAACTGCTGGGTCATATGGTAGCTGCATGTTCAGTTTTTTGTTTGTTTGTTTGTTTGTTTAAATATTTATTTTTATTTATTTGGTTGTGCCAGGTCTTAGTTGTGGCAGGTGGGCTCCTTAGTTGCGGCTTGACGGCTCCTTAGTTTCAGCACGTGGGCTCCTTAGTTGTGGCTTGCGGGCTCCTTAGTTGTGGTATGCGAACTCTTAGTTGCAGCATGCATGTGGGATCTAGTTCCCTGACCAGGGAACGAACCTGGGCCCTGCATTGGGAGCACAGAGTCTTATCCACTGCACAACCAGGGAAGTCCTGCATGTTTAGTTTTTTAAGAAATTTTTTTATGGAGTGGCTGCAACATTTTACATTTCCATCTGCAAATATATGAATGATCCAGTTTCTCTGCATCTTCTCCAGCATTCAGTGTTGTCACTATTTTTTATTTTAGCCATTCTGATAGACGTAGTAATATCTTATTGCAGTCTTAATTTGCATTTCCCTGATGGCTAATGATTTTGAATATCTTTCCATGTGTTTATTTGACTATCTGTATATCCTCAAATGAAAGGAGGTCTGTTCATGTCTTTTGCCCATGTTTAACTTTAATCACTTGGTTTTTTTCTACTGTTGAGTTCTGAAATTTTTTATATATTTTAGATATTAGCCTTTTGTTGGGTATGTGGTTTGCAAATATTTTCTCCCACTCTTTAGCTTGCCTTTATATCCTCTTAACAGAGTCCTTTGCAAATAAAAGTTTTTAATTTTAATAAAGTCCAATTTACAATTTTTCTTTTATTAACCGTACTTTTGGTGCCAAATCTGAGACCTCTTTGCCTAGCCCTACATTGCAAAGATTTTCCCCTATTTTTTCTAGTTGTATATTTTACATTTAAATTCATGAGACATTTTGAGTTAATTTTTGTATAAGTATGAGACTAAGGTTAAGGTTCTTTTTTTTTTTTTTCCTTTGGATGTCCAATTGCTCCACCACTGTTTGTTGAAAATGTTATCTTTTCCTACATTGAATTGCTTTTACACCTTTACCAAAAATCAGGCATTTTTTTGTATGTCTATTTCTAGGTTCTCTCTTCTGCTCTATTGATCTATGTGACCATCTCTCTGCAAACAGACACAGTATGGATTACTATATGACTTGAAATTTATTCTTCTACTTGATCCTTTTTTTTTTCAAAATTGTTTTAGCTATTCTAGTTCCTTTGCCTTTCCATTTAATTTTAGAATACTATTATGTACAACTACAAAATGCCTTGTTGGGATTTTGATAGTAATTATGTTAAACCCGCATCTCAATTTGGGAGAATTGATCTCTTCATTTATTCAGATATTCTTTAATTTCTTTCATTAGTTTTGTAGTTTTTAGCACATAAGTCCTATGCATGTTTTGTTAGATTTACACTTAAGTATACATTTTCTGCTTTGAGCAATTGTAAGTGATACTGTATTTTTAATTTCAGTGTCCATTGCTAGCATACAGAAATACAATTGTATGTTTATCTTGTATCCTGTGACCGCACTTAACTCACTTGTTAGTTCTAGGAGGGTTTTTGTGTGTGTGTGTGTGTGTAGATTCCTTGGAATGTACTACATAGGCAATTATGTCATCTGCAAATAAGGCCAGTTCTTTTCCTTTCCAACATGTATATGTCTTTAGTTCATTTTCTTGCTGTACTGCATTGGCTAGAACTCTTCCACTCTTATGTGGAATAAGAGTGTTGAGAACAGACATCCTTGTCTTGTTTCCAATTTTACAGGGAAAGCAGTTTCTCACCATTAAATATAATATTAGTTGCTATTTATCAGGTTTGGGAAGGTGCCTCTATTCCTATTTTTCTTAGAGATTTTTCATGAATGAGTGCTGAATTTTGTCAAATGCTTTTTCTGCATTGATATGATCATATGATTTTTCTTCTTTAGACTGTCAATGTGGTAGATTGCAGTGAGTGATTTTCAAACATTGAATCATCCTTGCATCCCTAAAATAAATGCCATTTAGCCATAATGTAAAACTTGTTCTATATACTGCTGAATTCTATTTGCTAATATTGTGCTAAGGATTTTCAATTTTATATTCATGAGAGATATTGCTTGGTAGTTTTCTTTTTCTGTACTGGCTTTGTCTGGTTTTGGTATCTGGGTAATATTAACTTCAAGAGCAGAAAAGCCTATTGTATTTACACGTATTTTTGCTTACCATGTTCTTTCTTCTTTCCTGATGTTTCAAGATTCCTTCATTTATTGTTTAGAGAACTTCTTTTAGCAATGATTTTAGGGTAGATCTGCTCGCAGCATATTCTCTTAGTTTTCTTCCACTTAAGAATGCCTCGATTTTCAGTTCATTACTGAAGGATATTTTTGCTAAGTATAAATGCTGGGTTGATAGCTCTTTTCTTTCAATGAAAGAAAAATATTGTCATTTTTTTCTTAATGGTTTCCGCTGAGAAACCTACTGTCACTCAGGTTGTTTTTCCCCTATAGGTAAGGAATCATTTTTCTCTGGCTGCTTTCAAGATTTGTCTCAGACAAAGAAAACTTTCAGATGTGTAATTATGGTATATCTTGATGTGACAGTTAATTGTATCTGTCAACTTGGCTAGGCCACATTACCCAGATAGTTGGTCAAATATTATTCTAGATGTTTCTGTGAAGATATTTTTCTAGATGAGATTAACATTTAAATCAGTAGACTTTGAGTAAAGCACATTAGCCTCCATAATCTTCCATAATCCTGATTGGATGGGTAGACTTTATCCAATCAGTTGAAGGCCTTAATAGAAAAAGGACTGACCTCCCCTAAGGCAGAGGAAATTCTTCCAGCAGACTGCCTTCAGACTTGAACTACAACATCAACTCTTCCCTAGGTCTACAACCTACTGGCCTACTGTGCCAATTTTGGACCTGTCAGCCTCCACAGTCATGTGAGCTAATTCCTTAAAATAAATCTCTCCGAGAGACAGAACCAACAGGATGTGTGTGTACGGGTGTATGTGTGTATGTATTCTCTGTATGTGTGTGTATTATATATACACATATATATTTGTATGTGTATATATGTGTATTATATATATAATACACACATATATATACATGCATATAGGTTATGCATATATATTTGTGTTATTTATACTTATATATATAACACACATATATGTAAAATATATACATATATATAAATGCACACACATTCTATTAGTTCTGTATCTCTGAGAAAGAGAGAGATTTATTTTAAGGAATTGGCTTACATTATTGTGGACATTGTCAAGTCCAAAATCTGCAAGGTAGACAGAACCAATAGGATGTGTGTGTGTGTGTGTGTGTGTGTGTGTGAGAGAGAGAGAGAGAAGGAGAGAGAGAGAGGGAGAGAGGGAGGGAGGGAGGGAGAGAGAACCTTAACTAATACATTTGGCATGGGTTTTTTTAGATTTATTCTATTTGAGGTTCGGTGAGTATCTTAAAGCTGTAGGGCTAAGTCTCTTGCCAATAATGGTTTTTAGCCATTATTCAGCCCCTCTCTCTTCTCTCCTTCCAGTGATCTGATGACACAAATGCTAGATCTTTTCCTATAGTCCCATAGGTCTCTGAGGCTCTGTTCATTTCTTTTTAGCCTATTTCCTCTCTGTTGTTCAGGCTCAGTAACTTCTATTGTTCTATCTCCCAGTTCACTAATTCTTTCCTCTGACCCCTCCAGTCTGCTCTTTTGTCCATACACTGAGCTTTCTATTTAGTTTATTGTATTTTTCAGTTCTGAAATTTCCACTTGGTTCTTTTTTATATCTTCTATGTCTTTGCTGAGGCTTTCTATTTTTCTTTTGTTTCAAGCATGTTCATAATTTTTCACTGAATCATTTTTATCATGACTGCTTTTAAATCTTTGTCAGATAATCCTAACATCTCTGTTGTCTTGGTGTTAGCCTCTACTGATTGCCTTTTTCATTCAGTTTGAGATCTTGGTTTTTTTTGTAGTATGCGTGACTTTCAATTGAAACCTGGACATTTTTGTATTGTGTGATGAAACTCTGGATGTCATTTAACCCTATTTTAACTGGCTTTCCTTGACATGCCTCTGGCGAGGGAAGTGGGGAGGTCCTGTCTGGTTACTGCAAAGTGGAGGCAGAAGTCAAGGTCCCCCAAATAGTCTGTTGACATCTGAGGTTGGGGGCTCCTGCTGGTTGGGGGTGGGAGTTCCAGTTCTCCACTTGGGCTCCACTGAGGGGGGTTATTACTGCCCAATGAGATGAAAATCTAGGCCCCCTACTTGGTCTTCTCTGGAGCACCCCGGTGGGGCCCTCATAGCTTCACGAGGGTGGAGGTCTAGGCTCCCCACTGTCCTTGTGTTGGTGTGGGTGGGGCTGGGCCCACAGTTTTTTCTGTGGTGTTCGGCTGAAGTAGAATGGTTATTGTCTAAAAGTTTTCTGTCTTCCTAGGTTGTCCCTTTCCTGTCTTTGGGCTAAGAGAGAGCAGGCTTTTTTGTTGTTTGTTAGAGCTTTTTTTGTCTGTGCCATTGGCATCTCCTGTTTGCCAGCTTCTTCAGCAACAAGTCTGGGGTATATGAAGCAAAAAGAAAACCCAGGGAACTCACCCCTATTATTCCTCTGGTCCTGAGGTCTCTAGCCAGTCTGCCTTCTCTCCATTTTTCACCTTTATGTTAGTTTTATATAAAATATCCAGAAGTTTTAGTTGTTCTTAGGAGAAGGAATAGGGAAAAGTATATTTACCCCATCTTCTGGAAAGCTGGTCTCCCACTCAGTTATTTTTTTTTTTTTAACTACTTTGTCACCTTAGGGATAAAAAACAAAAAACAAAACAAAACAAAAACCCCCCAAAAAATAAAAACAAAAAAAAACCACCACTGGATCCCAACAAATCAGTTGATATTCTTGCCATAATTATGAAGCATCAAATATTTTGCTTATAAAAACATGATTTTTCTTAGATTAACTGCAAAGAATTTACTGATAATATCTGTAGAGAAGATTTTGGGTTTTGTGATCTTTGCTTCATTCTCTATTTACATGACATAGAATAGTTTTTAAATTAGAATATCAACTTCTCTACCTACAGTTAGATAAAAGCATGGATGCTAATGATTCGGGTGTCCTATCAGTCTGCCTTTCTAAATGTATAGTAGTGGCACCTGAGAAGCCACGAAAAGAGCTTGAAGGCAAAATAAATCATAAAGTTGTCTTCAACAAGTTATTTTTCAGTTTACAGAGTAGCTTGGTACAGACTATACTCAGCTGTATAGGTAGACCTGTGTAGTCTGTACACAGATGGGGCCAAATCTATGGTAGGCAAAAATTTTACAATAGTAACCCTTATTTAGTGGAATATTCCAAATATATCATTCTCTGGGAATATCTTCCCTCAGTCTGCTTGTTGATTTACTCAGAGTGTGGTAAAAATGATAGGGTGGATAAATGAGAAAATTATACAGCAAGAGCAACAATAAAATACAGTTGTTCGAATACTTATCTTTCTGGACAATTCTAGCATGAAATGGCAAGTGATAAAAATTTGCTCTAATATATAGATAAACGCCTTACATGGGAGATTTCATTGAATTATTTTTCTTCCTTGATTGGGGAAAAAAGATATACCTTTAGGGTAAAAACTTTGGTAAGCTGAATGAATATTTATCTTAATGATAAAGAGCAGTTCATAAAGTTGGCTTTAAAAATACCATTTGTATTATACATGTAATTTTTCAACATATTAAAACTTCACATTTCAAAATAATTTTTTCATGCAATCTCTATAATCATTATTTTTAATAGCTGCACAATATTCCTTTGGGCAGTACATCATAATTCATTAAATAGTCCATTATTGCTAAACATTTAACTCACTTGCAACATTTCACTTTTATAAATAATAATATGAGTGGCAAGTTTTTGTACATAGTTTTCACCCTACCCACTATTTTGGGTTACTTTCTTAAGCTAGAGTCCATGAAATAGTATTACTGAACTGACGGTATGATGATTCTTATGACTCATAATAAGAACTGCTAAATTACTTCCCAATAGACTTGAATGGCTTTGTAACACCACCAACAATGTTAAGAGAAGAGGAGCTTGTCTGCATCCTTTCCAGCAAGTCACGGTTATTGAAAAAAAGAAAGTGACTTTAGAGTTGAAATATTAATTGCTTAATTTGCAATGCTTGAGTTAGCAGTTGTTTACTAGTTTTATTTCTTTTGTGAAATATCTGTGGTTGACCTTTGCCATTCATCTCCTCGGATTTGGGGATTATATTAAATCGATTTGAATGAATTCTTTATAATACTTAAAATATTAACCTGCAAATTGTTTTCCAAATCAGTCTTTAATATTTTTTAATGTAATAAGGTTTTCATTTCTATAAAGTTAAAATTTCTGACTCTTTGTGATTTGTTCAGTTTATTCTAGGCTTAGAATGTCATTCACTATAATTCTGCTTTTCTTTTTCTTTTTATATTTATGTATGTTTTAAACTTTCTATCCAATATAATCTAGTTAAGTGTTTGTTTTGAGTGGAAGGGCAAAGTTGATTTTTTTTTTTCTGAACTCTTTGAAAGTAACCTGGAGACATCCTGACACCTCATCTCTAAATATTTCAGTATACATCTCTTAAGAACAAAGCCATTCTCCTTTGTAACCATAATACATTATTATATTCAATATTATTATCCACGACACAGTCAATATTTAAATTTCCTCAATTCATCCACAGTTAACTTTATAGCTTAAAAAAAATCCGACCAAGAATCATCCATTACATTTAGTTGATGTCATGTCTCTTTAATCTCTTTTAATACAGGTCCTCTGACCATCTTTCTTCTCTTTCTCTCTTTGCCTCACTCACTTCCCCCTCCCTTCCTTCCTTCCCTCCCTCCCTTCTCCTCTCCTCTTCTACCTTCTTCTTTCTCTCACTCTTTCTCTCCATCTCTCTATCTCTCTCTCTTTAACTTTCATGACATGACATTTTTTAAAGGTCCAGGCCAGTTGTTTCACAGAATATTTTAAACTTTGGATTTCTCTGACAATTTCCTCACTTGAGTATTATTTTTAATAAATTTTGGAATTATTCTAAGCTCCAGTCTCATCTCTTCCTCTCTTCATGTGCAATTCTACCTTCAAAATCCTATTGGAATTTTGATCCTATTGTAATTATATAAATAAAATGTTGAAGTAGTCCAGAGAAAACTGCACTGACTCTTACAACAAATTTATGAAGAATGGATATTTTTATATAATTTAAAAGTCTTCTTCTTCTTCTACATCTTCTTTTGTAACTCAAAAATTTTTTAAATTCTTCATATAGATCACATACTTAGTAGTATTATTTTGTAACATTAGTTACCTTATTTTGCAACTGAGAATTTTTTAAAGTTATATTTTCTTACTAGTTATTTTTTTTTTTTTTTTTAATTTATGGCTGTGTTGGGTCTTCGTTTCTGTGCGAGGGCTTTTCTCTAGTTGCGGCGAGCGGGGGCCACTCTTCATCGCGGTGCGCGGGCCTCTCACTATCGCGGCCTCTCTTGTTGCGGAGCACAGGCTCCAGACGCGCAGGCTCAGTAATTGTGGCTCACGGGCCCAGTTGCTCCGCGGCATGTGGGATCTTCCCAGACCAGGGCTCGAACCCGTGTCCCCTGCATTGGCAGGCAGATTCTCAACCACTGCGCCACCAGGGAAGCCCTCTTACTAGTTATAAACTGGAGTCACCCTCTAACTAGAGGGCGACTGCTTTCTTCTTTTTGTTGGTCTTATTTGCAGGCACTTCACTAAACTCTAGAATTACTTCTATTAATTTCTCATTATTTAAATTTTTCTAGGCATGCAATCAAAATATCTTTACAATAATAACAATTTTATCTCTTTCTCATATACATATTATCTTATGTGACCAAAATTTTCTAAAACAATATTAAATATGAATATGATAGTGATCGTTCTTCTCTCTTAAAGACACTGAGAAAAGACGCGTCTAAAAGAATTCCAAAAACATTTTGAACAAAAGCAGCCTTTCTGAAAGCCAGGAATTACAATTACTTAATAACCATACCAGTATTTTAATTTATAACTCTCCTTTGATGGAATAAATTCTTGTATTTTTTTTGTTTAAATGTTTAATTTTGGATACACTTCATATGTCTATTTTAGCCGCAATCCAGCACAATATTTTTTTTTCAAAGAACTTTTAAAATAAAAGTAATGCATGCACTGAGAAAACAGAAAGTATTTCGTATTACTTTGTGTCTATAATCAGATGTATGTACTTATAGACAATGCCCAGGGTGTAAGTCAAGTTGCTGACAAAACAAGTGTTAGCAGCTGCCTGGCACACGGCCATCTCTACCCCCATCCCTGCTCCACCCCAGCCATACCTCTCCCGTCAGCACTGCTGCCCCAGAATCCCACACAAGCCACATCACCTCTCTTCCTTACATCACCATTTCTTCTCCCTTAAAAAGATCATGTACAAGCCATGTTTTCCCTTCCAACAAACACAAAGCATCAAAGTCATCACAAGAGGCTGTTACTCAGGGCATGAGGGCCTTCACACAGGTTCTGCTTCCACAGGCCGACACGCTTTCCTACGTATCTCACGAAAATCACTCCTCACCTCACTAAGACAAGTAATGAGAAGACTGCACTATAAGAAATGAAGTGAAATGAGATGTAATAAAGCTTCAGTTCTTTGAAGCTTTATGTCATTGAAAAAAACTAAGTTTCCTGTTGACTCTCACAAATCCCTCCCTACATTCTCACCCTACATATTCCTCTGGTTAAACTCGTTTTTCTTTCCTTATCAGCATCAAGAGTAGGAAAGTTCAGGATTTCCCTGGTGGTCCAGTGGTTAAGACTTTGTGCTCCCAATGCAGGGGACATGGGTTTGATCCCTGGTCGGGGAACTAAGATCCTGCATGCTGCATGGTGCAGCCAAAAAAAAAGGTAGGAAAGTTCATCTTATTAGCTCTTTGTGCTGTTTTGCTTTCTTTGAATAAGTGGTATTAAACTGGTCCAGCTTTGGTTATCAGAAGGGCTAGGGGACACCACATCATCACCTGCATGACACAGGCCTGGAGGGGAGGAAAATGGACATGGATGAGGGACAAATAGGAGAAGCTGGAGTTTTGGGAAGTCCATGGCAAAAGCAGCAGATCTGGGGAAGGGTCAACATCACCAGTCAAGTACAAACAAGGGGCAGGGCAATGCAAAGGCCAGTGGCAGCTCCAGGTAATGCAGTGGGGGGCAGTGGGGCATCCCTGGGAACGGAACATGTGTACAGCTCACTTCCTGAGGTCAGAGTGTTATATGCAGAGTACAGCAGTGACTAGAAAAATGCATCTAAGGTTGCCAGGGAGGAATGGGTGATGGTCAGACAGTGTCTAGAGCTTGGACAGTGGGGATGGATGGCCTGGGTTGGAATCCTGGATCTTGTTTTGTTAGCTGTTTGATCTTAGCATCTTTCTTAACTTCTCTAGTGCTTTGGTTTCCCATATCCGGAAAATGGTGATAACAAATCTCAAAGAGTTGTAGAGACTAAATGAATCAACATATGTAAAGTGTTTGGAACCACGCTTGGTGTAGAGTAAGTGCTATATGTGTATTAGTTATTATTTCTAAAATCATTACAATAATTATTCTTTAGGCACAGAGTTTCCAGGTTGAACGAGAAACCCCACATACCAGACCTGGGCACAAACTGCAAACGAAGCTACTATTTTAGGGACATTGTACCTAAAATCTAGACAGCTTTAGTTTTCAACCAACAGACTTTCCAAATCCCAGTACAAGGAGAGAGTTGGAGGGAAAGCTGAAAATTATCTACTTGGCTATTCTTCCCTGGTTTCTGAGGGGTGAGATTCCTGCCAAGTGGCAGGATACTCCCTGTGGATAGGTAGGGTGGGGAAAGACTGACAAATAGTATGTTTTTAAGGATACATTTTATTGCCAATGTATTACATTTTGGCTACATTATGGGTTAAACATGGTTTTGTTTTTATTATTATCCTTTGAAGTGAACTTAATAACTTTGCTTCCATGGGAAAAACATACATTGAATTCCATAATAAATGATTCATAAATAAGGACAATCCATTTGTTGGGAAATTTATGTATGTCTGAAAGAAGTTTAATAATATCTAAAAGGGGCTGCAATAGGATTGCTCAGTAAAATTCCAGAGAACTTTCAAGAGCAAAATCCTGTGAAACCAGAAAGCCCAACACCAGAACCCAGTATCAGCTTAATCAGGTCCCTTCTTTATAAACTGCAGTCTCTGTATTGGGGCAGATTGATCTTGGCAATCCAACTGTATTGCCAAGTTCTATAATTATAGCAACTCCTCCAAAATGTGTTCAAAATTTGGTTCTAAGCCACAGCTCTGCCCACATTCCTTTACTACTTCCGACCATGACACCCAGCACTGATGTTTTGAAAAACACATTTTAAATCCTCTTTATAACCGTGTTCATCAACTGGGCTAAAAGTCTTAAAGACCAGCCACCTTCTAAACTCATCCGGCCTCAGGGTTTGCCAGAGCTGGGCACCCGCTGTAGCCACCAGGAGTGTCCTCTACCTGGAACCCCTGTCCTACAGAAGAGCTTGTTAGATCATGAATCATGAAGCAAGTGCAGCATTCTAGGGCCATAATTAGTGGGATTTGCTACAAGGGCACTCTTCCTTATGAGTATCGCTACAAGGCTGAAAAGAAATCTTTAAATTACTAGTAACTGGCAGGTATCACAGGCCCACAGTTCCTTTCCTTTTCCCAGGCACTTGCTCCCATCAAAGAACTTCATAAAAATGAAAGTCTCTACCCTTTGGTTACTTCAGGCTATTTGTTGTTTGGCTACAAACTAGGTTGTATGATAGAAATCACTAAAAAATGAAAACCATATTTAACCACCAAATAACTATCCATTTGATGAAAAGAAACAGCATCCAAAAGAACATCGTGGGCTTCCCTGGTGGCACAGTGGTTGAGAATCTGCCTGCCAATGCAGGGGACACGGGTTCGAGCCCTGGTCTGGGAAGATCCCACATGCCGCGGAGCAACTGGGCCCGTGAACCACAACTACTGAGCCTGCACATCTGGAGCCTGTGTTCTGCAACAAGAGAGGCCACGATAGTGAGAGGCCCACGCACCGCGATGAAGAGTGGCCCCCACTTGCCTCAACTAGAGAAAGCCCTCGCACAGAAACGAAGACCCAACACAGCCATAAATAAATAAATAAATAAATAAAAATTAAAAAAAAAAGAATATCGTAACAGAATTTCAAGAATACTCATATCCAGCAAAAGGCAGAAAGTTGGTTTATTTATGTTGGTTCTTGCTAAAGACATGTCATACCTAGAGATGGGGTTCAAACAGAAGAACTCAGGTCACTGTTTCTGGTCTCAGGTTTGAATTTGATCAGTTAAACTCTATAAGCATTTATTCCGTACCTACTTAGAGAAGTCCTTGTATTAGCATCAGGAAATAGAGATAAGACAATAATGACAGCTAAATTTTGCATGCTTACTGTATTCCAGGTACTCTACAATGCATTTTCTCATTTAATCCTTACAATAATCCCAGGAAGGAGTTATTATTATTATCCCCATTTATGATGAAAAAACTATAGCAAGGAGACCTTAAATAACCTGCCCAAGGGTACATGGTGGTAAATGTCTGGAGGTCTATCAGGCAGTCTGACTCAGAGCCCTAGTTCTTAACCACTGAGTAATACTGTCTCTCACAGTCCCTGACCTAAGGAGTTTAATCTAGAGGAAGTTTACATCTAAAGCCATGACAATGCAAGTACAGGCATTATGACATAAGGCGGGATAAGGTAAGTACTATAAAGGGTGCAGAAGGCGCTGAGATTCACATCCAGTGCGAAGGAGCAGTGAAGCTCCCATGGGGAATCAGGACCTCAAATGGACTTTAAAAGATGCTTAGGTCTTAGGTGATGTAAGGGTGGTGATGATGATGGAGGAAGAGCCAGTCTCCCAGTCTTCTAGGAGGCAGGAAGAGTGTGGGTGAGTTCAGGAAGAGGGCAGGAGCAGGGAGGGTGACAGCAAATAGCACAGTGTGGCTGGAAGTTAAGGGACCCGTAGGGAGGAAGAGGGAGAAGGAAATGGAAAATACCGCTGCAACATGACTGCAGAAAGCTCCTAATTCCAGGCTCAGAAATGTACCTGGAATTTTGCAAACAGTAGGACACCATTATAAACTTTTAAGTCAGGAATTCCTGTTGACAGAATGGAATCATAATGGTACTGGAGAGGGTGGGATGGAATCTTCAAGACTTGGAAACTGAATGGTTGTCAGGGGGAGGGGAGGACAATGGCACCTGTACTGGGTTGAATGGTGGCGTCCCCACAAAATACATCCATGTCCTAATCCCTGACCTTATTTGGAAAAAAATGTCTTTGTAGATGCAATTAAGTTGAGGATCTTGAGATGAGATCATCTTGGATTATCTGTGTGGGCCCCATACCCAACAACAAGTGCCCTTATAGGAGAAAGGCAGGGGAAGATTTGAGACAGAGAGAAAAGATGTAGAGAAGAAGAGGAGGCAAGGTGGCCATGAAGGCAGAGATTGGAGTGATGAGGCCACAAATCAAGGAATGCCAACAGCCACCAGACTCTGTAAGGGGCAAAGGATGGATTCTCCCCTGAGGCCCCCCCAGAGGGAACACAGCTCTGCTGGATATTGGAACTCTGGCCTCTAGAACTGTGAGAGAATATATTTCTGTAGTTTTAAGTCATCCGATTTGTGGTAATTTGTATGGCGGTCCTAGGCAATGAATAAAAGCATTCTTACTATAAGACAGAAAAGTCTGGAAGAGAGCTGATTTTGAGAAGTGCTTAAAAACTGATCAATATGATTTACACAGTTTGTAGAAAAAATATGGCCCACAGGATAAGACAGTAAGTTGGGCAGAAAAAGCAGGGCAGAATCTCTTCCTTCCCCATATCCTAGTTGATTATCATTAGTTTTGCCTTAGTGTTTGTCTAGGTGTGCAATACATGAGCTTGCTTTAAAGGCACATTCTTGGACCCCGTATCTCCAGATTCTGATCCCTTTGGTCAGGGGTGGGCTCAGGAATACAGTTTCAAAAGCATCCCAGGTGAGTCTGACGCAAGTGATCATTTAACATGGGAGTCAGCAAACTTTTTCTATGAAGGGCCAGAGAGTAAATATTTTAGGATTTATGGGCCATAAAGTCTCTGTTGCAAGTACCTGAATCTGCTATTGTGGTACAAAAGCAGCCACTGACAATATATAACAAATGAGAGGGGCTGCATTCCAATAGAATTTTATTATGCACACTGAAATGTGAATTTCATATAATTTTCATGTGTCATGAAATATTATTCTTTAATTTTTTTCCCCCTCAACCATTTAACAATCTACGAAAACAGGTGGTGAGCCAGATTTGGTCCACGGGCCATAGTTTGCCAATCCCAGCTTTAACATGCTGTAGTTGGCAAATTGCTGCTTTAAATGTTAGAGCTGAGATTTTTCTAGCCAGTGGCATGTCACGAAGCAGCAGGAGAGAGAGGAGTGGTGAACATCTGATGCACCAGGATCATCCCCAGCATGCTGGCAGCCTGTGCTAAAGCAGCAGCCGTGATGTGTAATCACACGGCGAAAGGCTGCCACTCATGCGAACACGATCCTCCAGGCGTGCCATGGACTTAAAAATAGACTGAGAGCCATTGTGCTGGAGCAGTGATGGGCAAACCCAGAGTACAGGCTGGAGCCTACATGAGAAAGCTTGGTTTCCAATGGTTTCATTCCACCTTTCTCTCCCACTGAAGAATGTCTTGGAGAATGCAAGGGCGTGGGAGGGATGACAGAGATGGTCCCAAATTCACTCTAATTTTTAAATCCTTTATAAATTTCAATTTGTTAAATGCAATTAGCAACAAACGACTTTCAATATATTTCACAATGTTGAATTGTAACCTGCCACTAAAAATATTAGAGAATTGCTACTTTGTTAGAGAAGGCAGGTTGCCTTCTCCCTTCCTGGGCAATCATCACTGCTGTCTCCTCTCTGTTCCTCTCGCTTTGAGTTAGTCCAGCTGCATAGATTTATTTGCAAACTTCTTCTGTATGGGTTGTAGACAGAAGCAAGTAAACATAACAGAAATCCATGACCGAACCAAGATTCAATAAGATCTCAACAGGCTGAAACTCCCGGCTCAAAATAATAAGCTGAAATTTAACTAGGACAAATGTAATTGTCTGCATTTACATTTAAAGAGATTTGATTATAAAAGCACAAGTTGGAGGAGAGACTTTATGAGCAGCTGTGTGGTGCACCAGTTCACAGGATAAAGGCCTCAGGGATGTTTTTAACTACAGTCTCAACAAGAGCTAGTGAGATGGGGCTGCTAAAGTACTTAACATAATTTTTGGCTGCATTAACGCAATTACAATGTCCAGATGAATACAAGAGTCCACTGTACTCTGAAGTAATCAGATGACATGTAGAGTCCTTTGGCAATGCTGGGCATAGGTTTTAAAAGGAACATTAAAATAAAATAGTAGGAAAGGTATTTAGTAATAGGAGTGTAAACAAAGGAGGAAGAACAGGGTAAGAGAGAAACTGAAAAATATATTTCATCGAGAATATTTGAAGGGGTTGGAGTTGTCAGCAGTGCTTTTGAGGAAGCACTTGGAAATATTTGGAACCAAAAGAAACATCACATTTTGTAAGTTAAACTACACAATCGAAGCATAATGGGTCAAAGCCATAAATGCATAAAGTCTATACATTTGGCTCCAGGAAAGCAGACCTGAAGGTACAAGGTAGAACATAATGTGTGCTCCAGCAATGGTGTGGATGCCTACCAGGGGGCAGGAGCAAAAGTGAGCCACAGAAGCAGACACTCGTCTTGCCCATCCTGCACTGCACAGGGAGAGAAGGCCTGTCCATCAGAAAAAGATGAGCACATTCTATTATTGGGGTTTGAAGTCATTTCACAATTTAAATCACACAACGTAAGTCTCTTCTTGTCCTTATTCCATGTTCTAGCAACCTGGTTAAGCCGGGGATGATTTGACCTTGATTCAGCTTGCCTACCAGGAGAGGATGTAATACACTGCTTATTTGAAAAATTAATAAACTTTATTTTTTAGAATGGTTTTAGGCTCACAGCAAAACCAAGTGGAAAGCACAGAAAGTTCCCATATACCCTCCACCCCACCTCCTACCACATGGACATTTGTTACAATCAATGAACCTATACTGACACTTCATTATCATCCAAAGTCCATAGTTTATATTAGGATTCACTCTTGGCGTTGTACATTCCTCATGGGTTTTCACAACTGCATGATGACCCGTATCCACCCCTGTAGTATCATACAGTACAGATTCGCTCTAAAAATCCTCCGTGCTTTGCCTATTCATCCTTCCCTTACTCCTGGAAACCACTGATCTCTTACTGTCTCCACAGTTTTGCCTTTTCCAGAATGTCCTATAGTCAGAATCACACAGTATGTAGCCTTTTCAGAATGGCTTCTTTCACTTAGTAACATGCATTTCAGGTTCCTCCATGTCTTGTCATGGCTTGAGAGCTCATTACTTTTTAGTGCCGAATAATATTCCATTGTCTGGATGAATCCCAGTTTATTTATCCATTCACCTACTGAACAACATCTTGGTTGCTTCCAAGTTCTGGAAATTATGAATAAAGCTGCTATAAACATCTGTGTGCATGTTTTTGGGTGAACACAAGTTTTTAACTTCTTTGGGTAAATACCAAGGAGTGTGTTTGCTGGATCATACGGTAAGAGTATGTTTAGTTCTGTAAGAAACTGCTAAACTGTCTTTGAAGTGGCTGTATCATTTTGCATTCCCAGCAATGAATGAGAGTTCCTGTTGCTCCACACCCCACCAGCATTTGGTGTCGCCAGTGTCCCAGATTTTGCCCATTCTAATAGATTTGTAGTGGTATCTTATTGTTGTTTTAATTTGCAATTTCCCAATGACATATGATGTTGAATATCTTTTAATATGCTTATTTTCCATCTATATATCTTCTTTAGTGAGGGGTCAGTTAAGGTCTTTTGCCCTTTTTTTTTTTTTTTGTAAAGCAGAGGTTCTTTTTTTTTTTTAATTAATTAATTAATTTATTTATTTTTGTCTGTGTTGGGTCTTCGTTTCTGTGCGAGGGCTTTCTCTAGTTGTGGCAAGCGGGGGCCACTCTTCATCGCGGTGCGCGGGCCTCTCACTATCGCGGCCTCTCCCGCTGCGGAGCACAGGCTCCAGACGCGCAGGCTCAGTAATTGTGGCTCACGGGCCCAGTTGCTCCGCGGCACGTGGGATCTTCCCAGACCAGGGCTCGAACCCGTGTCCCCTGCATTGGCAGGCAGACTCCCAACCACTGCGCCACCAGGGAAGCCCTCTTTTGACCATTTTTAAATCGGGTTGTTTGTTCTCTTACTCTTGAGTTTTAAGGGTTCTTTGTATATTTTGGATACAAGTCCTTTACCAGATGTGCCTTTTGCAAATATTTTCTCCCAGTCTGTGGCTAGTCGTCCCATTCTCTTGTCATTGTCTTTCACAGAGCAGAAGTTTTCAATTGTAATGACGTCCAGCTTATCAATTATCTCTTTCATGTACTATGCCTTTGATGTTGTATCTAAAAAGGCTTCACCATACCTAAGATCTTCCAGGTTTTCTCCTAGGAATCTTTTAATATTTTTTTTTAAGTAAACTTTACCTTTTAGAACAATTTGAGATTTACAGAAAAATTGAAAAGATAGTACGGAGCTCCTCTAACCCCCCTCACCCAGCTTCCCCTATTACTAACTACTTACAATTAGTATGATACTTTTGAAACAATTCATGAACTAGTATCGATCCATTATTATTTACTGAAGTCCATAATTCTTATTCAGATTTCCTTAGTTTGTCCAACGTCCTTTCTCTTTTCTGGATCCTATCCAGGACACCAACACTAAATATAGTCTCGTCTCCTTAGGCTCCTCTTGGCTGTGATAGTTTCTCAGACTTTCCTTGTTCTTGGTGACCTTGCAGTTTTGAGGCATACAGGTCAAGTACGTTATACAACGTCCTCGTTTGGGATTTGTATGATGTTTTTTGCATGATTATACTGGGGTTATTGGTTTGGGGGAAGAAGACCACAGAAGTATAAAATGCCATTTTCGTCACATCATATCAAGTGTACAATACGCATAACATGACTTACCACTGTTGATGATGACCTTGATAACCTGGCTGAACTGTATTTGTTAGTCTTCTCCACCAATTACCTTTTTTTCCTCCTTTCTATACTGTACTCTTTAGAAGGAAGTCGCCTTCTAAGCAGTTTATACGGAAGGAATGGAAGAGTATATTATGCTCTATGTCCTTGAGATGGGAGTATTTACATAAATTCTTTGGAATTCTTCTGCCAAGAGATTTGTTTAATTTCTCCCCTGTAATTTATTTATCAGATTGTTTCTATATATATATCGGCTCATGGATATTTATCCTATACTTTGGGTTATCATCCGACTCTGCTTTATTTTGTTGTGTAAATTGTTTCCGCTTTGGACGTTGGAAGTGCTTTCTGTTGAATCTGGGCTCTCCAGTGTGTACCTAGCAATGTGGTTTTTTGTTTGTTTCTTTTTTACTTCGGTTACTTTCTTGCATGATGAGAGGCTCCAGGCTCCTCTTGTATATTTCTTGCCTCAGTCCTAGCATCCATCATTTTTCCAATCCTCTGTTCCTTTTAGGAGAGAACAGTATTGAAAACCAAGATCTGAGTGCAGGGTGTGCTTGCTGCTGCAGGAGTGTTGTTGCCTCTTGGCCATCTCAGCTGACAGAAGAAGGAAATATATGTGTGTCTACTCACTCACGCATACAGACATATCTATAAATGTGGCATCTGCATTTAAACCGCCTTCTCATGTGAGCTGCCTAGGTGCTGAGTCACATGCAATTACCTAGTCAACTCTAAAGAGATCTGGCTTCTGTGTCTGCCTGAAGCCTACTGGCCTTTACTTGAAAAAATGCCCTGCTACACACTACTCCTCCCTTGCTTCAAACACCCACGGGGATTTTCAGTCTGGAGAAGAAAATATTTAGAAAGATATAATAGTTGCATTCAAATATCTGAGTAAGTGTTGCATAAAAGAGAGATCATTTTGGGTAGCTCCATAGGACAGAACCAGAACCAACCATTAAGCTTTTTATGGAAAACAATTTGAAGTTACCATTAAGAAAAAATATGTACAAATCAGAACGTTACTTTAAAAAGGAATGAGCTGGTCTTGAAAAGTCATAAACTCTGTATAAATAGATGTGCTCAGAGGCTGGATCACCATCAGCTTGTCCTGGATGTTATGGTGGAGATTCTTGTGCTGGGCA
Source organism: Balaenoptera acutorostrata (assembly GCF_949987535.1). NCBI lineage: Eukaryota > Metazoa > Chordata > Mammalia > Artiodactyla > Balaenopteridae > Balaenoptera > Balaenoptera acutorostrata. Next base: position 58,432,068 of record NC_080080.1, on the reverse strand, counting down.
TATACTGGACTCACTGAGAGCCATGAGTCTTAAAATAAGAGCTGCTTTTATAAAAACGGTGTTAAATTCTAAGACCAAAATCTAATCCCCAAAGATTGAGATTTATTATCAAGAAATGAATAAAATTCCTGATTATTATTATACAAAACCCCCCCATATTTTAGTAAGTCTCCTTTAGTTGTTAAATATGGAAGCAAAATATACTAAAGAACAGAAGAGGCTTGTTTTTATTGAACAAGTGTGACTGAAGTAGAGGTGGATAGTATGTACTTTAATTGCTAAGATTACAGCAAATATTTGAACCATTGCAATAACCTCATGCAGAGAAAAGATTTCAAGCGTTATTTTACATCTGCTGTATGCTGTGTGCTAGTTCATCTGATGAGAAGCTTCTGGGAGAGCATCCAAGGAAATCAGGTAATTCTGAACACCTTTTCCAGAAATGCTGCCAGGTTTTTTCTTCTCTTTACCTCTCCTTTTCCTCAAAAATTATGCATATGGGAGCACGTGTAGGTGCAGGCACACACATACACTTTCACTCCCCTTAAGTAAGTGATAAAGATCTAATCATGTCACCAACACATCACTAGCAACCCAGATGTTCCTATTCAGGAAAAGAATAACACAAACTCTACAACAGGAGATGAAAGAGCTTCCTAAGTTAAGCTTTCAGTAAACACGGCCATGGCATCCTGTGGAGGGTAACTGCATTTACACAGGCACCTATGTTCCGATAAACTATGCACGATGAAGTCGTCAGGAATTTAAATGAAAAAAAAAAGTACTTCAACTGAGTCAATGAGAATGGCTGACTCATCTAATTTTCCTTCTTTTTACATTTTTTAACAGCAAGGCAAATTTTTATTTATTTATCTATCTATCTATCTATTTATTTATTTATGGCTGTGTTGGGTCTTCCTTTCTCTGCGAGGGCTTTCTCTAGTTGCGGCAAGTGGGGGCCACTCTTCATCGCGGTGCGCGGGCCTCTCACTATCGCGGCCTCTCTCGTTGCGGAGCACAGGCTCCAGACGCGCAGGCTCAGTAATTGTGGCTCACGGGCCTAGCTGCTCTGCGGCATGTGGGATCTTCCCAGACCAGGGCTTGAACCCGTGTTCCCTGCATTGGCAGGCAGATTCTCAACCACTGCGCCACCAGGGAAGCCCGCAAGGCAAATTTTTATTGTCTCGTGTTCATCCCGTCCCAGTATATTTTGTGGTGACAACAATCACAACTCAGTTCCACTCTCCATCTTTCCAATTTCTGGGGTCCAAGGTCCACAATGGAGCTTGCGGCTGAAAATGACCCATGGATACCACCAGTATGTTGTAAAGAGAGAAGAAAAAAATTATAAAGAAATTTATTTCTTTAAAAAATGATCTTTTATAAAATCTTAACTACAATATATTTTCCATCTAAAAATGCCCACTCTGTTGAGAGGAGAGAAACAATTTCTTTGCCGTATTGTAGCCATAATGATTCAGCAGGTTCCTATTTTCCCATATTAGCAGGGATTTCAAGAATATTTGCAAATCTCAAAATCAAAACACCAGGCACTATGAATTTATGACACATTTTATTTTTATTAATAAAATTCTATGCATGACAATAATCAGAATTATGTACAAATGCAGTTGACATGATTTTTAAAAAGCGTTGGATCAATTAAAGTATTTGGATACTTCTATAAACATAGAAAAAATGAAAACCAATAGAGTAAAACTCTACTCAGTTGAACCCAACTCATTTATAATTTATAAAAATCTAGCAAATGCCAGTCTTGAGTTAATAACTCTTTTAAGATGATAAAGTTCATAACTTTTAGCAACAAATTATGATAGAAAAATTAAAATAATCAATGAAATAGAATAGCAGACACTACCGGCTACCAATTCTATAATCAGTCTGCCCTTCTTTCTTACTACCAGGATGTTTGGCTTATTTGAGATGGCAATGTTTCCAGCTAAAAAATTACATTTCCCAGGCTGTGGAAGTGGCCAAGTGACAATTCTGTCCAATGAGATGTAATTGGAAGGCATAGGGTAGCCTTCAGGGAAGGGAAATTCAGGGAACGTTGTTTAAAAGAGCAAGCTCAACTTTTCACCTTTTGCTCTGTGCCTTTCCTCTTGTCTCTGCCTGGAAAAAAGTTCAATGTTGGAAACTACAGAAAGGATCTTGAGTCTAGGAGGATGATAGCCACCTATGAAGGAAGGTGGAGAGTGAAGTCAAGAAGCAAGGGTCTCCTATGACATCCTGAGCTATGGTATAAACCATGTAGTGGTTCTTTAAGATGTCTTATTACATGAAAGGGGGAAAAACTAATTTGTTTAAGCCACTCTTAGTGAGATTTCTACTGCATGTTGCCAAACCAATTTTAACTATAAAGCTAATGCCGAGCACCCTCAAGTAATTTAAAAATACCCACTTGAAAACAGCTAATAGACTAACCACTACCCAACTGTTCTCACAGCAGATCTCCTGAGGACCTCTACTCTGAAATATTGCTGGCTGAGTTTGAATAAGTATGTGCTCCTGAAAGTAATGTACTGTTTTCATTAAGAATATTTTAAAATTAAAATTGTCATTGTTTGAGGGATGATGTGTGCCAAAGCATTACACAGTGTTCAAGTAAAATGAAATACTGTTATGTGTGCAGTAATTAGTTTCAGTTATTGAGCTTTCCTATACAATGACACAACGCTAAACCCAAGAGAAAACATCAGTAAACATACTCCAAAAACACTCATTAGGAAGAAACCAGAATGATTCTGTGAAAGAAAATGCTGTTTTTCACAGCATTTTTGATGAGCGTTTTAAAGTGAAGAGATAATTAAAAACTGGCCTAACTTTGTGGGGAGTTACACTGTGCGTCCATCAACATGTGCTTCTGAGAGGGACTCAGCGAAACTGCGTCAGGCTCTGGTGGGACAGGAACTAACTATTGATTATCATGTCTAATTTTAGTTATCATACTTAGATTGGCATATCAACAAAGATAGAATATACTGTAAATTTAGATGAAGTACTGTAACGGGCTAAATTAAATTGATTGTTAAAGATGGCAAACACCAAGAACACTACAAAGATCATATATAATAACCAAAACCAAGCCCTGTGGTTCAGGTTCATTAATGCTGGATGAATAAAATGAAGTGTCCCCAAAGCTTCTGCCACTCTCCCAAGGTTGTGCTTCTGTTTGATGGGGATAAAGATTATTAGACTCAACAAAGGTTGTCAAGAAGAAATAGTCAGAGGAAGGGTAGATATTCACAAATGTGTTATCTGTATGTTAAAATCAACAATGTCGATCAACAGATATTTACTGACAAGTAGGCACTTCAGCACCTGGTCGGAGAATAAAGGTAAACGAGGTGGGGAAGAAATCAGTGTGGGGCTGCGTGGAGCTGGGTATAAATGCCATAGCACTGCCAGCATGTTGTATGAGCTGGAAGCTGTTGTTCTCATTCCTGAGCGTGCATCAGTATCACCTGGGGGGATGTAGAACAAAAACAAAGATGCCTGCATCCCACACAAGAGTTCAGGTTTCAGTTGTTCCAGGACCCAGTCCAGGTAAAATATTATTTAAGAAAACACCTCAGGTGATTCTGATGTCAGGTAGGGTTGAGATTCCCTGGGCTGGAGTGATAGAGGATGGGCCTTGAGCTGGACCTTGGGGATGGGCAGCACAATAGATCAGTGGGGAGAAGGAAGATGAGTATTCTAGAAGGGGAAACAGAAAAGGGATGGAGGAAGGAATGACCAAGGGCAAAAAGCAGTGATGAACAGTGGAGATAGTGTATTAGAAAGTTCTGGGAAATAAAAAATACATATGATACATACATATGTAAGATGGGACCAGTTCATAGGCATTTTAAAAAACAGTGGTAGGAAATGGAAAATTCTGGGCAAGGAAGTGACCAGGTGACAACAATAGTAGGGCAAGGAGCGTAATGGATTAGGGCCAGTGCAGAGAAACAGGAGCAGGAAGAACAGCTAAAGGCAGATGCAAAAGTCCCAGGTGGAATGACTTGAGTGGGGGCAAACTAGGCAGAGTGCGTAACCTGGACAAAAGAACCTTTGGGGGCACGGGACCAAGATCACTGGAGGATGCTGGGGACACCAAAGGAGAAGAGGGAGGAACAAAATGAAAAGAGATGTTGAAGGAGGTGCAGACAACTAAGAAAGAGGGAACCAAAAATCCAGGTTGAGAGAACCCTGTGAAAAGGGAAAAAGAAACTGTACATTGCAAGGACCCTGTCTCAGCAGGGAGGGAGGGTGAATGAAGGAACAGAGCCCACACAGTATTTAAAGATGCTGTATGAGGTTGTGGGTGGGAAGGGAAAAATGGGCACTCCAGCAAAGAATTACAGGTCGGAGTGGAGCTGGTTTGGTAAATGCGTGAGATCTTACAGCTCATGGAGAGTGAAAAACGATTGCTCTGCCCAGTATATACAGGTGAAATGGAATTAAGATGAGAGTACGGGATGTAAAAGAATATTTTCCATGTGCAAACTTACTTGCACTTCGGGGTGGAAGGAGATAGATAACAAGGACCTTCTGTTCATGCTCGGCCCTTGTGAGAGGGGAGCATGTATGGGGTGAAGCGGGAAATTAGTGTGTCACTAGCTAGTGCAGTCTCTGTCCCTGGAGATCCTTAAGCAAAAATAAATACAGAATCTTCCCTGAAAAGGGTAAAGAGATTTTCATCTCCAGCCAGAGCAGGTGATAAGTGCAAGATCCAGAGTTACAAATGATCAGAGGTGAAGGCTATCCCAGGGGCAGGAAATGATGGGGAGCTTGGTGGCTCACCCACGGGCATTCTTAGTGGGGAGGCGACCACTACATCTCAGCCACAGGAGCCCATTACTGTCTTATTAGCAGACTGAGTCACAGGCCTACATAGCTCACTGAACTCCCCTACGCCAAGAGGGACTCCTACCTAAACCTCAAAACACTTCCTTACTCTTTGCAGGGAGAATCTGCTGAGCGCCCCCCCCCACCCCCACCCTGCCCGCCGCTGCTGCTGTCTTCCGTGTGCAGTTACCTGGGCTGGAAGAATGGTGGCAACACTGTCAGCAAGGCAGCAGGAGACAGCCAGGAAGGGAAGCAGGTTTCGTGGGGAGGAAGGACCAAGGAAGTGATGCACTTAGTTGGAGAGGTTAAGTCTAAGGTATGTCCAGAACATCCAGGCAGGCACAGCTGTAGGTGGTCGGAATAACAGGAGCAGAGCCCAGGAGAAGGGCCAGGCTGGACTTCTGCTTGGGAATCTGCTCTCAATGGGGGCTCCCTGTCCCAAGAGTGGGTGAGCTTACTACAGGTACAGCACATTGTCAGCCCTCAAACATCTGCTGAATGACTGGAGCAGATGAGCCTCGGGGCACCTCTAATGGGGGCCAGGGGGAGTAGAAAGAAGAGTTACAGAAAAGAGACAGAAAGGAGAGGGTCAGTGGGTGGGACTACTGGAAAGTTCAACACCATGAAAGTCAAGGGGAGTGATTCTGGGTAGTCCCATTTTCACTTATTAGATTGATAAAGATTGTCACTAGGGAGAACCGCTCAGGTTTTTGGGGAGTGCAATTGCTGCTGGGGATGTGAACAGCTTCTACAAAGCAATCTGGCAACAGACATCAAAACCTTCCCAACGTATGCACAGCCTTTACTCAGAAATACTTTTTGAGTTTATCATTTGGAAATATGAAAGAATATGCACAAGACTTAGCTAGAAAATAGTTAACATGGCTGGAATGCTCTAAGATGAATCCCAATGATCTCTGCCTCCTGGTATTCACACCCTTGTAAAATACCTTTCTTTCCCTTGAGTGCGGGGCTGCACTAGTGACTTGCTTCTAACAAAGAGAATGTGGCAAAGGGGATGGGATGTCACTTCTTTGATTAGGCTATGTAGGATTGTGACTTCTGTCTTGCTGTCACTCTCCCCAGCATAGTAAGTGCATGCTATCATTTTAACACGTCCGGGGTAAAGAAGCATTCCTCTTGCTGGCTTTGCTAAAGCAAATTGGCATGCTGGGAAGACCCATACGGCAAGGAACTGAGAGCCACCTCCAGCCCACAGCCAGCTAGGAACTGAGGCCCTCAGTCCAGCAGCCTTTGAGGAAGTGAACTGTGCAACAATCACATGAGCTTAGAAGTGCATGTGTCCTTGGTTGAGCCTTCAGATAAGACTCAGTTCTAATAACACCTTAATTGCAGACTTGTAAGACATCCTGAAGCAGAGGGCTCAGGTAAGCCACGCCCAGATTCTTGACCCACAGAAACTGCGGGTTCTCTTAAACCAATAGGTTTTAGAGTAATGTTTTATGCAGCAATAGATAACTGAGTTAACTACAGTGCTATTTGTAATAAGAAATAAATGGAAACAAACCAAAATGACCAGGTATTGGTTGAATAAAAAAGTATACAAATATGATATAATATAATTCACCTATTAAAATTATGCTATAGATGAATATAAATACTTATGAAATATGTCTGCAGTGTATTCATTATATTTTTTAAAAGTTCAAAATATTCTGTGCCACAAAACCATTATTTGGAATAAATATGTTTTATATATGTGCAAATAGAAAGGAGTCAGTAGAATTATACATAGAAAGGTGTTAATAGTAGTTATCAAATCATTGCATTAAGCGTGTTTTGGGTTTTTTGGTTTTCTTTCTTCTGCTTATCTATACTCAAAAATTGTTTAAAATGACTGCACTGCATGATAATAAAAAGCACAATTAAACGTATGAGTAAGAGGAAAAGAACAATAAATGGGGATCATCAACAACATAGAATACCACAATAAATTAAGGAGGTTTCATTCATTCTTTTTATCGATTGCCTTCTATGTGCCACGGTGAAAACTGAGAAGAGTTATTTGATTTGATTTGGCCGGAAAGAAACAACTGGTTAACTAAGACAATGTGGCATCATCTCTTAATCAGTGGAAGAAGGGTAAGTGATTAGTTCCTACTGGCTGGATGTACTTGATGGTATACAATATAAACAAAGAAATAGAAGAATTTCAAAGAATGTTACAGAGACACCATAATTGCTACAAATGGATAGGATTACATGGACAACACCTAAAATTGATACATGGTATAAATAATAAGAAAATTGACATCAATTGGACAAAACAGAGGTAACAAAGTTACAAAAATGAGAGGGACTAGGCAGTGCAAATACAAATAGACAAGATGTGTACACACCACAGAGGAAGAGAAATGTATTGTTGCTAAGGAAATCTTAATACTGTTTTGATTTTTTTTGGCCTGGCTGATCTCTTTCTTCAGAATACAGGTAATTTTAGGGCAGAAACTTGAGTTTCTTCCATTGTATTGGCCTTATTAAAAAATATACCTATACAATAATCATTCAAAGTTTGATTCTAATGATAATTATGTGAGAAAAGTATTAGATCAAGTTAACTATCAAAGAAAACTGTTGTTCATTTTGTAGCTCAACATTTCAAAAATTTTTCTAGGAAACAGCCCATAAAAAAGACAACCACCCAATATAAAAAAACTCTTCAGGAGACAAATCAACTCTTTGGGGCAGCAAGATATCACACTGAAAAAAACTAAAAAGTTATTGTTTTTTTTGCATTAAAAAAATTTGAAGTACAGTTGATTTACAATGTTTCAGGTGTACAGCAAACTATGTACAGTTATACATACATATATATACATATATGTGTGTGTGTATATATATATTCTTTTTCAAATTCTTTTCCATTATAGGTTATTACAAGATACTGAATATAGATCCCTGTGCTATACAGTAAGTCCTGTTGTTTATCTATTTTATATATAGTAGTGTGTATCTATCTGTTAATCCCAAACTCCTAATTTATCCCTCCCCCTTCTCTTCCCTCTGTCTTCTGTCTGTGAGTCTATTTCCCTTTTGTAAATAAGTTTATTTGTATCATTTTTTTAGATTCCACATGTAAGTAATATCATATGGTATCTGTATTTGTCTGACTTACTTCACTTGTAGGATAATCTCTAGGTCCATCCACGTTGCTGCAAATGGCATTATTTCACTCTTTTTTATGGCTGAGTATAAAAAGTAATTTTAATTTCCCAACATGTCTCCCTTATTCTCAGGGAGAAAGCTATGAACATGAAACAACAGCTCCTAGACCAAGGAACTCGGACACTAAAACTACCAAGGTCTTTGCAAACGAATGCAGAGTTAATTACAGATTCTGCTTCTGTTTAGACACACACAAAGCTGTGTCTGGGTACAAACCAACAAGTGGATGTGAATAAGTTTTGAATAAGTGAACCATTGATGGTAAACATGTAAAATGATGAAACTGTAACTAAGGCTTAGGGTTGGAGGAAAAATTTAGGATTACTTTCCCTGCCTGGTTTCTGTGGTCCAATGAGTAGAATTCTGAGGAACTTTTTTCATGCAAGTTTATGAAAACAGAAATGAGGAACCACAGCATCAACGTATGGTACACGAAGCATCGCACGGGGATACAACTGCAGAGGGTGAACACGGAACTGAGCAAGTCTGCATTCAAAACCGGGAAGTGAGTGACATATCTTACTTCCTGGATGTAGAGAGGATCCAGCTGTCTTTCCCCTAAGCCCTAACACACACGCAGAACCTACACGAATAGCAGCCAGAGATAATCAGCTGGGACAGCCAAGAAGCACCAGCACCCCGAAATACAGACAATGCGAATGAATGACCCTTGGGTTTCTGAATGAAACTTTTTCTTTCTAAAAAATGCTGTTCGCTCTGTTTAAATGGCACACTATAAAAGTGGCACTGTAACTTGTAATTCTGAGATATAAAATGTGACACAGAAAACAAGGGGTTATAAATCAGCGGGAGACCAATTAAGATACTTAGACTGTCATTCAAAAACTTTCCACAGAATGTAATAAAATGAGTGGGTGGTTGGTTCTATTTTAATAACTGAAGGCTGCAGGAAGATTTTATTTCTTCAAACTATCAGCCAAATATATCCAGGACTGACTGGAACATGGAAAGCACAGTTTTACGTTATGCTAAGCTAAAAAATGAAATGTCTCAAAAGACTGCATCTGAACAGTGTTCTGATTCGCAGCAAGGCTCACTTGACAATAAACTACCCTTTATGCGCAGTATTTTGTGCAGTTAATTTCATAATCAAATTATATTCAGCTGTTATTCTACCATTTCGTCATAAATATGAAAGCAACCAATGTTCCTCAATGAGGGTGGGCTGGTATTTGGGGCAAGAGAATTCCTCCTTGTGCCGGACTATTTTGCACAACCAAAACTGCCTCCTAGACTTTTCCAAATGTTTCCTGAGTGGAATGGGGTTTTGTGGTAGTGATGACAATAATCACTCATCGAAAACAATTGATTTTGACTGTTGTGAAATTTGTGTCCTTTAACTGGCATAACCATTTGCTTCTTTGAAAAATGGATCCATATTTAGAAACCAAATAAAACCTGGAAATACTGTTAACATTCCAAATTGTAGGCTTCTAATAATACATATAAAATTTGCAAGGAATAATTATAATAATGCATTTATGCTGAAGTATTCAATCATAAAATGTTTTAGAGTTTAATTGGATTTATCTTTTAATTTATAGGCCTGAACCGTAAGGTAAAGGCTGATTTCTCCTGAAACAAGACAGTATTTAATAAGGAATCCTGATGTTTCTTGACTTTCCATGCTGGAAGGGATTTTAAGAGCTCGACTGGTCCAACTGCCTAAGACATCTGTAAAAACAGGTGACAAAGTGGAGGTTCTTATAAACCAAGGGTATGCAATCAACAAAACGGAAGAATCCAAGTCTCTTGACTTTTAGGGGACAGTTCTTTCCTTTCGTTTACAAATTTTGGGATTTCAAGACCCCACGATATTTTAAAAATTTGAAAACTAACAAGATGTCACTAAGTTGTCCACAGTTTAAATATGAAAAACACCCTGTCATCTATCACGATGATTTCATAAAAGAAAAGCCATTCTAACACCAAAAAATGTAGCAGCTACACAAAAGACTGCCTATTAGGCTGAAAACTTCATCATGGACCAGTGTGTACAGGCTCCAATATACCACTTGATTATTTTACCAGTTCCTTATTTCTGATCCCCATTGCAGGCATTCAGTCAATGACTACTAAGGTTTATTAGATCTTCTTTTAAAAATGCTACTGGGATGTAACTATCAGTACGTGATCAAACTGTAAAAATTAAATATCTTACCACTGAAGAAGGCAAAGTCTAGGTATATAAAATTTCATTCTTCCTCAACAGACCAGTTGCCTGCTGTGGAAGTTTCAAGCTTGGGGATCTACCTTGTCATTTAACTAAATTATCATTGCCTCTGAAGCAGTCATCCCATGCTTTTCCTCAGCACTTTTGGCTTGTGATGTGCAGCTCTGGCGAACATGGAAAACAAAGTGGAGCTAGGAACTCCCCACCCTCTGAAAAGACACTGCCCTGCATTCCTGAGTCTACAACCTGGGACCAACACCAACTCAATAGCAGAGTCTTTAGTGGAATCATGGGGTACCCAGCCTTGATCTAACATCTCCTGCTAGATAACACAGGAAATGTTTCTTGGGAGTAATTTCAGTTAACTAAGAGAAAGAAAGCCCCTGAGAGAAAAGGAATGAACGTTAAAACTAGAGTTTGGAATTAACATAAACACACTACTATATATAAAATAGATAACCAACAAGGGCTTACTGTATAGTACAGGAAACTATACTCAATATTTTGTAATAACCTATAAGGAAAAAGAATCTGAAAAAGAAAAGGTATATATGTATGTATAACTGAATCACGTTGCTGTATACCTGAAACTAACACAACATTGTAAATCAATTTTAAAAACTTCAATTAAAAAAAAACAAAATAAAACAAAAAAAAACCTAGATACTCCATCTCTCTCCCTATAGGTTTACAAATTTTTTTCTTTCTCACTGAATTTTTAAAATTTTGTTCATTTGTTTTAGTGTCCAAAGGTACAGGAATAAGAAAACAAAGATAAAGTGTTCTATCCATTGAATTAAACAATCCATTTTCCAAGAGATTGATCATAATTCTAATTAGAGTAACAGTGGTCTTTTTAATAGTTCCTAGAATGATCAGATTTACATGAAACTATAGCCTGCCTTTGATTTTCAGCTTTTCTCCTTTACTCTAGGATTCTCGCTGGGCTCCTGCACATCTGCATGCTGCAATGCATCTCACTGGTTGCACTGATCACCCCTTAAGCTGCCACCTGCTATCGCCTCCCACCTTTGATCCTTTGCCATCAACAGTGTAGTCTTCAAACAGCACTGCTGTGTTCTAACTGCAAAAACAAGTGCCCTCCTCAGTGGAAAAATACCACATTCCAGCTTGGTAAAGCAGGTGGTGTGTTTCAGAGGATGGAGCAGAAAGTAGTATCTCTTCCTTTCAAACAAGAAGGAAGACTATTAGCACATCAGCAAATAAAGTCGTGCTTGATGAATTTTAAGTGCTGCCTCACAAACGAAAATGTGGCAAAATCTGAAAAATCAGCTTTTATAAAGTGTTTCAGTCCATTTGTCAAACCCAACCTCTGAGCTTTTTTTTTTTTTAACCGGCTTTCCCATCTTTTGAACAATGTGGATAGACCAGATGATTTTCAAGATGCGCATACTTCTTTTTGCTCTGTGAGACAGAAAACCTGACATTTGTGACAACATCCTGGCGTAATACAATGACCATCACACACAGCACTACTCTGGGACGTACAGTGCAGATGCCTGACACGTTTTAGAGGTATCATCCAGACGAAATAGCCTATTTCATTTCTAGCCCAGGAAGGCAGAATAAAAGGCTTGTGTTTTCACTTTCTGTGGAAAATTAGAATTTATATAATTAAATTACTCAGTCTGGGAAATAAAGAGCAAGCAACAATCATATGTGGACTTTGAAGTTTCAGCTATAGGCTCAGAAAAAATTAGTGTTTTTTCATTTCTGTTCTTTAAAGAAGGTTTTTCTTTCCCCTATTAAAGTTGGTTCCTCTGAAGCCAAATAGGACACATGAACTTTCAATAACGTGAAGACAAAACACCATAACCAAGAGTGGGAACTGTCCCTCTGCCACCGACAGATCCCTGCAAATGCAGGGAATTCTGCCAGTTTTGACTGGGGCTAAGAAAGAAGAAGACTTACACCAAGCAGAGTGATGTCCTTCACGGCAAACACCTCTGCCATTGGGTAACTTCCAGATGTGACAACTGCTACCAAGGGCCATGCTGTCATCAGCCTGATGCCATAGACACACAAAGAAATAGTTTTCCATTTTTGCACATAGTTTCACCATACACTGAAGGAATGGCTGAAGCAGAAGTTACATTTTTTTGCCATGGATGCTGGAGCAGATTTGCAAACTGGTGGATTCACATTTGAGATCCAAGGAAGCGAACATCAGACTCAGTCAGCTCAGCTGGGCATGATTCCGAAGGAAATGCAAGCAGCTTTATAATTCCAACATAATAGTGCCTCCCTCTATTTACAAGGGTGGTAACAGGAGGAGTGATTCAGTACATATAGAAAATGCTGAGTCCAGAAACATCAAACACATCAATGAAAAGCTGTGGAAACCTGTTCCTTACTGGATGTGTTGCCCTGGCCTCCTACTTGTCCAGAGAGTAGGCAATAACCTTGTCCCTGGGTGGCACATTCAGGTGGGTTCAGTGGCTGCCGCTCTTTGTCACTGCTAAGTGGAGTTTGCCATGATGTGATGAATGACCAGGGAGCCCTCATGGCCAAGAGCAACGGATAAAAGTCCACTTAATCAGATTACTACAGAACACCTATTCAGTGGAGAAAAGTGTGTAGGTTTTTTAAAAAATTGAAATATATTAATTGATGTATAATATTATGTTAATTTTAGGTGATACTTGATGATTAGACATTTGCATATAGTATGAAATGATCACCATGATAAGTCTAGTAACCATCTATCCCCAAAGTTATTACAATATTATTGACCATACTCCTTATACTGTATAGTACAAACCTGTGACTTATTTATTTTATAACTGGAGGTTTGTGCTTCTTAATCCCCTTCACCTATTTTCCCTACTCTCCTACCCCTCCCTTCTGGCAGCCAGGCATTTGTTCTCTGTATCTATGACTCTGTTTATGTTTTGTTTTGTTTGTTTGTTTGTTTTTTAGATACAACATATAAGTGAGATTATGTGGTATTTGTCTTTCTCTGTCTGACATTTCACTTAGCGTAATAACTTCTAGATCCATCCATGTTGTCGCAAAAGGCAAAACTTCATTTTTTTTTATGGCTGACAAAATTCCACTGTGTATATGTGCCACATCTTCTTTATCCATTCACCGATTGATGGACACTTAGGTTGCTTCCATATGTTGGCTACTGTAAATAATATTGCAGTAAACACTGGGGTGCACATATCTTTTCAAATAGTGCTTTTGTTTCCTTTGGGTAAACACCTGTAAGTGGGATTGCTGGATCATACGGCAGCCCTATTTTTAACTTTTTGAGGAATCTCCATACTGTTTTCCATAGTAGCTGCACCAATTTACATTCCCACCAACAGTGCACAAGGGTTCCCTTTTCTCCACATCCTTGCCAACACTTGTCATTTTTTGTCTTTTTGATGACAGCCATTCTGACAGGTGTGAGGTGCTATCTCATTGTGGTTTTGATTTGCATTTCCCTGATGATTAGTGATGTTGTGCATCTTTTCGTATGCCTGCTGGCCATCTGTACATCTTCTTAAACGTCTATTCAGGTCCTTTGCCCATTTATTAATTGGGCTGTTTGGGTTAGTTAGTTTGTTTTTTGATGTTGAGTTGTATGAGCTATTTGTATATTTTGGATATTAACCCCTTATCAGTTATGTTGTTTGCAAATATCTTCTCCCATTCAGTAGGTGGATTTTTGTTTTGTTTAGAGTTTTCCTTTGCTATGCGAAACCTTTTTAGCATTATGTAATCACATTTGTTTATTTTTGCTTTTGTTTCCCTTGCCTGAGGAGACAGATCCAAAAAAATATTACTAAGACCAATGTTAAAGAGCATATTGCCTGTGTTTTCTTCTAGAAGTTTAATGGTTTCCATCTTAGATTTAGCTCTTTAATCCATGTTGAGTTATTTTTTGTACACAGTGTGATAAAGTAGTCCAGTTTGATTCTTTTGCATGTAGCTGTCCAGTTTTCCCAAAACCATTATTGAAAAGGCTGTCTTTTCCCCATTGTATATCCTTACCTCCTTTGTCACGGATTAACTGTCCATAGAGTATGAGTTCTTTTGTGGGTTCTCTGTTCTGTTCCATTGAACTATGTGTCTGTTTTTGTACCAGTACCATACTGTTGTGGGTTTTTTTGTATTTTATTTTATTTTATTTATTTATTTTTTTTTATAGCTACTTTATTTATTTATTTATTTATTTATTTTGGCTGTGTTGGGTCTTCGGTTCGTGCGAGGGCTTTCTCTGGTTACGGCAAGTGGGGGCCACTCTTCATCGCGGTGCGGGGACCGCTCTTCATCGCGATGCGCGGGCCTTTCACTGTCGCGGCCCCTCCCGTTGCGGGGCACAGGCTCCAGACGCGCAGGCTCAGTAGTTGTGGCTCACGGGCCCAGCTGCTCCGTGGCATGTGGGATCTTCCCAGACCAGGGCTCGAACCCGTGTCCCCTGCATTAGCAGGCAGATTCTCAACCACTGCGCCACCAGGGAAGCCCGGTTTTTTTGTATTTTAAAAAAATTCATTAATTTTTTTATTGATGTATAGTTGATTTACAATGTTGTATTAGTTTCAAGTGTTCAGCAAAGTGATTCAATTATACATACCTACACACACACACACACACACACATATATATATATATATATATATATATATATATATATATATATATTCTTTTTCAGATTCTTTTCCCATATAGGTTATTATAAAATATTGAGTATAGCTCCCTGTGCTATTCAGTAGGTCCTTGTTGTTTATCTGTTTTATATATAGTAATGTGTATATGTTATTCCCCAAATCCTAATTTATCCATCTCCCCACCTTACTTGGTAACCATAAGTTTGTTTTCTATATCGGTGAGTCTGTTTCTGTTTTGTAAATAAGTTCATTTGTATCATTTTTTAAGATTCCACATATAAGTGATATCATATGATATTTGTCTTTCTCTGACTTACTTCAATTGTATGATAATCTCTAGGCCCAGCCATGTAGCTGCAAATGGCATTATTTCATTCTTTTTTATGGCTGAGTAGCATTCCATTGTATATATACACCACATCTTCTTTATCCATTCATCTGTCAAAGGACATTTAGGTTGTTTCCATGTCTTGGCTATTGTATAAATAGTGCTGGTATGAACACTGGGGCTCATGTATCTTTTTGAATTATGGTTTCCTCTGGGAACATGCCCAGGAGTGGGATTGCAGGATCATATGGTAGCTCTATTTTTAGTTTTTTGAGGAACCTCCATACTGTTCTCCATAGTGGCTGTACCAATTTACATTTCCACCAACAGTGTAGGAGGGTTCCCTTTTCCCCACACTCTCTCCAGCATTTATTATTTGTAGACTTTTTGATGATGGCCATTCTGATTGGTGTGAGATAATACTTCATTGTAGTTTTGATTTGCATTTCTCTGATAATTAGCAATGTTGAGCATCTTTTCACGTGCCTTTTGACCATGTTACCATACTGTTTTGATTGGTGTAGCTTTGTAGTATAGTTTGATATCAGGGCTCATGATACCACCAGCTTTTTTTCTCTCAAGATCACTTTGGGTATTCAGGGTCTTTTGTGTTTCCATGCAAATTTTAGAATTATTTGTTCTAATTCTGTGGAAAATGCCATTAGTATTTTCATAGAGATTGCACTGAATCTGTAGCTTGCCTTGGGGAGTATGGTCATTTTAACAATATTAATTCTTGCAATTCATGAGCAAGGTATATCTTTCCAATGTCTTTGTCATCTTCAATTTGTTTCATCAATGTCTTTTAGTTTTCCGAGTACAAGTCTTTCACCTCTTTGGTTAGATTTACTCCTAGGTATTGTATTCTTTTTTATGCAATTGTAAATGGGATTTTTTTTTTCATTTCTCTCTTTGATAGCTCATTGTTAGTGTACAGAAGCACAACATATTTCTTCAACTTTACTGAATTCATTTATTAGTTCTAATAGTTTTTTTTGGTGGTGTTAAGTTTTTCTATATATAGTATCATGTCACCTGCAAACAGTGACAGTTTTACTTCTTCCTTTCCAATTTGAATTTCTTTTATTTCTTTTTCTTCTCTGATTGCTGTGGCTAGAACTTCCAATACAATGTTGAATAAAAGTGGCTAGAATGGACATTCTTCTCTTGCTTCTGATCTTAGAGGAAATGCTTTCATCTTTTCACCACTGAGTATGATGTTGGCTGTAGGTTTGTCATATGTGGCCTTTATTATGTTGAGGTATGCTCTTCAAGAACTCTCTTATTCCTTAAAATTATACTCTTCCCAAAGTGATCTGAAAGTTACAGCAGATTTTTTTTTTTTGAGAATTTTACTTTATTTTGTTTAAATGGCCTACAGAGACAGGAACAGTTATTAATTGAATGTGAAGATGGATTTGAGATAAAATACTGGTGGCAAATCACAAAAATTCATTTCTTCTTAGGTTTGTAGCAGTTTCTCTACAAATGCAAATGTTAATTTTCACTCTGTGTCATTATCTGCAGATATGTGGAAAATATGACGGCACAGTTTAGTTGTTAGGAACAAATCAAAAGGGAAACTTACTAGCCCTGAAAAATAAACATGTGGGGAACACAATTCTTAAATATAGCTTTCAATGGGGGTAATGCTTTCTATGAAGGTTACGAGGCACAATACAGGCTAAATGCCATGCTCCCCATGCCCCCAGCCCTCCTTATAAATGTGGTGCAGCTGTCTGGCACTTTCACCAGTGATAGTTCTGTATGATCATTAACGCTACCTGCTTAGTATTTGTGAAATTACATTGCATGTGCAAAGAAGTGAGGTGATGTTTTTGAAAACCACATGGTTAATGTATTTACCAACTGTGGTTAGAGAATACAGTTTTTCCAAAAACAGTTCACAATTACCAGTATCTAAGATTCAATGTTGTGTTTTACTCAGTGGCTTTCGCAGAACTTGGAACAGTCTGGTCACATCCAAGTAACATTAAAGATTAGACTTATCCTGATGTAATCAATCCCAGGGAACAAAAATGTAAGTTTCTAATGTGATTTGATGAAATCTCACTTTCTGAAGATGAGAGCCACATTTTATTTAATTTTTTGCACGTGGTGGCAAATTGGATATAGAAAATAGCAGATGACCTTATGAGATGTTATTCTTACAAAGGGGCAGTGAAATTAGGCAAATCTATCACGTGACTGAACTTGAGGGTTGATTTAGGAAAGGGGAGTTCATGCGCTCTACTGAAGAAGTGAACGTTTGCCAAATCCAGTCAAAACAAATCCTGAGTTGGGGAGAGCCATCGAAATCTTTTCATCAGGACTTCCCTGGTGGCACAGTGGTTAAGAATCAGCCTGCCAATGCAGGCGACACAGGTTTGAGCCCTGGTCTGGGAAGATTCCACATGCCGCGGAGCAACTAAGCCCGTGGGCCACAACTACTGAGCCTGCATGCCACAACTACTGAAGTCCACAAACTTAGAGCCCATGCTCCACAACAAGAGAAGCCACCACAGTGAGAAGCCCGTGCACTGCAACAAAGAGTAGAAGCCCGTACACAGCAACGAAGACCCAATGCAGCCAAAAATAAATAAATAAATTAATTAATTAATTAATTAATTAAAAATCTTTTCATCATTTAGGGATTAAGCTGTACAATTAAAGCTCGCCTCAAGAAAAGCCAATATATATAAATCAAAATGTAGAGAGGTAGTATTTATTTTAAAACAAAATTTCTGGGCTTCCCTGGTGGCGCAGTGGTTGAGAATCTGCCTGCTAATGCAGGGGACACGGGTTCGAGCCCTGGTCTGGGAAGATCCCACATGCCACGGAGCAGCTGGGCCCGTGAGCCACAATTGCTGAGCCTGCGCGTCTGGAGCCTGTGCCCCGCGACGGGAGGGGCCGCGATAGAGAAAGGCCCGCGCACCGCGATGAAGAGCGGTCCCCGCACCGCGATGAAGAGTGGCCCCCGCTTGCCGCAACTGGAGAAAGCCCTCGCACGAACCGAAGACCCAACACAGCCAAAAATAAATAAATAAATAAATAAATAAATAAATAAAATAAGAAAATCCTTTAAAAAAAAAAAAAAAAAAAACAAAATTTCTTAAATTAGCACGCACTTTTAGTGTTTACATTATGATTATGTTTTGACTATTTAAGTTGGTCTATATACCATTCTTCGTAAACACATTTATTATGCATATGACTTTTGCTTAAAGTGTGCAGGTCTTTGTTACTACAGTTTTATTGCTAAAGGCAACTTGGATTTAGCATGTCTAAAACCAAACCCCTTCCCTCCACCCAATCTATTTTCTTTTGTATTACTTCTGAATTACTTATTTTTTTTAACAGCATTACCAACGACTTTATCCATCCAGATGCCCATGCCAGAAATTCTGGAACCATCCCGAGTACTTAGTAAGCTTCCCATCTGCTTTATTCCCCCAAGTTCTGTAGAATCTGCACTTCACACTCTCTTGAACACAGCCCTCTTCTGTGATGCTTCTGTACTAGTTAAAGGTTTCACAATGATCTCTCTCAGATTTCTACATCTGCCTCTTCTTCTTTCTGCCTTTGGTGTCAAAACTGATATACACATCCTCCCTACCTCCTCATCTCCACAGATACCAGAAGACTTTTCTGAAATGTCAGTCTAAGTAATCACTTGAATAGCTCTCCATAACCTAACAGATAAAAATCAAATTCTGAAAGTATTCCAAGTTAAGCCTAACTCTCCAGCCTTATCCCTTAACACTTCCCCACCCAGAACTCTATTTAGGGCGAGGGGTGGGGGGGGGGAGGGGAGAACATAGGTTAATATTTAAAAGAAGAATCAATAATAGTTTAAGCTAGAAACAAAGTAAACCCATTGTTCTTAGGAGTCTTTCTAAAAAATGATTTATCTGTTGCATTTCCTACTTTACAAGTAGCATGTATTCATTAACTATTTTGTTACTATATAAAAAGCCATAAGAAATGCATTAAGTGTGACAACCCACATCCAAGCCTAAAGTCCTTGACTTGGCCTGTTAAAACTGGTAACAGTTGCTACCCTAGGGAATGTCAGAGTATCTGGTAACAAGTAAAGAGGCCTTTTCAAACTCTGGAAATGAAGCTGCTTTCATATTTTTAAAAAACGAGCACTGTGGCTATATCACTTTAACCTTTCTTTTACTTAGATGAAATTTAAACATCTTCATAGTAATTATAATTGTACAAAAACATCAGTTACTCACAACTGGGATTGACTTTCCTTTTAGGAGACATCCTGGAATTGTGCTGCAGATTTTTTCCTGACCCACAGATGCTGAAATGTGTCTCTCCTTACATGGGATACTCCTTCCTCCCTCCCTAACCCTTAAGAAACACTGCCGTAGAAAGCTACTATTCCACCCTATCAGTGTGAGTGAGGCCATTTTCTTCACGTGTGTCGTCAGAGCAGAAAAAAAGAGAAACCACTGTCTTAGGGATAAATGATAAGCTGGACTGAAATGTATAATTAACCGATGCTTTACTCTGAACCTGCACCATTCAACAGTCATCACTAACCATTCTGGCTACCTTATATTGATTAACTGAAATAATGATATTTGGGATATGTTGAGTTAAATAATATACAGTATTAAAATTATTTTCACCTGTTTCTTTACCCTGTTTTTAAAGCAGCTATTGGAAATTTTTTAATTACATATATAGCTCATATTAAATTTGTATTGTACAATGCTGCTCAGACATGATTCTTTTGGAGTAAGTGAATGACAAACATCTTGTTTATTATTTGCCTTACTGTGATAAAAGCAGAATATAGAATTTATACTGGCAGGAGGAGGTGGGGAGTGGAAGGTAGTGGAAATCCAATTATTTCTACTACCTGATTGTTTAAATTTTGAACAGAAGTAGAGAGAAAAAAAGACGTGTAAAATCTAAACATAAACCAGTTCTTCAGAGGCAACCAGTGGCGTCGGGAAGGCAGAATAATGGCACTCCTAAGCATTCTGGAATATCCCCAGATACCCAACCTGTGCAACAAAGTATGCGGTCCACTTTAGCACAACAGAGCTACTGGTCCACCTGAAGTTTCGGGGGTTAAGTTTTCTCCATTTTGCTGCCATAAATGATTTAGACGGAAGAGCATTTATTAATTATCCAAAGACTCTCTGGAAGTGATGCTTGCAAATGCCTGAATGTCACACTTTTTAAAAACTGAAGTGTAGTTGAAATACAATACTGGATTAGTTTCATATGTTCAGCATAGTGATTGTTTGTTTGTTTGTTTGTTTTTAGGAGTATACTCCATGATAGATTATTATAAGATATTGGGTATAATTCCCTACACTATAGAGTAAATCCTTGTTGCATATCCATTTTATGTATAGTAGTTTGTATCTGTTAATCCTATACCCCTAGTTTATCCCCCTCCCCTCTCCCCTTTGGTAACCATACATTTGTTTTCTATGTCTGTGAGTCTGTTTCTGGTTTGCATATAGATTCATTTGTATTATTTTTTGGATTCCACATATAAATGATATCATATACTATTTGTCTTTCTCTGTCTGACTTATTTCAGTAAGCATAATATACTCTGGGTTACACTTTCAGAATTTTATTCAATACTACACAATTGATGCAGAGAGCATATCCTTTATTAATAGCAAAGTGACATAAATTATTATTTTAAAAATCCATATTAATAACCAAAATTCAAAATTCACAATGCAATTTTAAAGAGGTGGTACATTCTAGTTTGGTACTAATGTGTGCTTATAATAAAGGGATATAAAACAAAATAATTGGAAATAGGTGAATTTTAAATGTCGAGGCAAGAACATACAATGGAGAAAAGACAGCCTCTTCAATAAGTGGTGCTGGGAAAACTGGACAGCTATATGTAAAAGAATGAAATTAGAACACTCCCTAGCACCATACACAAAAATAAACTCAAAATGGATTAAAGACCTAAATGTAGGACTGGATACTATAAAACTCTTAGAAGAAAACATAGGAAAAACACTCTTTGACATAAACTGCACCAAGATCTTTTTTGACTCACCTCCTAGAGCAATGAAAATAAAAATAAACAAATGGGACCTAACGAAACTTAAAAGCTTTTGCACAGCAAAGGAAACCATGAACAAGACAAAAAGACAACCCTCAGAATGGGAGAAAATATTTGCAAACGAAGCAATGGACAAAGGATTAATCTCCAAACTATACAAACAGCTCATGGAGCTCAATGTCAAAAAAAACAAACGACCCATTTAAAACATGGGCAGAAGACCTAAATAGCCATTTTACCAAAGAAGACATACAGGTGGCCAAGAGGCACATGAAAAGATGCTCAACATCACTAATTATTAGAGAAATGCAAATCAAAACTACAATGAAGTATCACTTTGCACCAGTCAGAATGGCCATCATCAAAAAATCTACAAACAATAAATGCTGGAGAGGGTGTGGAGAAAAGGGAACCCTCTTGCACTGTTGGTGAGAATATAAATGATACAGCCACTATGGAGAACAGTATGGATGTTCCTTAAAAAACTAAAAATAGAACTACCATATGACCCAGCAATCCCACTACTGGGCACATACCCTGAGAAAACCATAATCAAAAGGACACAATCAAATGTACCCCAATGTTCACTGCAGCACTATTTACAATAGCCAGGACATGGAAACAACCTAAATGTCCAACAACAGATGAATGGATAAAGAAGATGTGGTACATATATACAATGGAATAATTACTCAACCATGAAAAGGAATGAAATTGGGTCATTTGTAGAGATGTGGATGGACCTAGAGTCTGTCACACAGAGTGAAGTAAGCCAGAAAGAGAAAAGCAAATATCGTATATTAACGCATATATGTGGAATCTAGAAAAACGGTACAGATGAAACTGTTTGCAGGGCAGGAATAGAGACGTAGACGTAGAGAATGGACATGTGGACACAGTGGGGGGAAGAGGAGGGTGGGATGAATTGGGAGATTAGGTTTGACATAAATACACTACCATGTGTAAAATAGATAGCTAGCGGGAACCTACTGTATAGCACAGGGAGCTCAGCTCGGTGCTTTTTGATGATGACCTAGATGGGTGGGACTGGGGGGCAGGGACGTCCAAGAGGGAGGAGATATAGGTATACATATAGCTGATTCACTTCATTGTACAGTAGAAACTAACACAACATTGTAAAGCAATTATACTCCAATAAAAAAAATAAAGTCAACACAAACAAGTGTGTAAAGTTTTCTCTCAAACACACACACATAAACTAACTGAGCCAGATTTATGTCACGAAACACAAGCTTTCCTAAGTTATCACTAAGAAAATAAAGATAATGTCAGTCAATGCTATAGGTGTCAGTACGGGAAAGAGAACTGCTGGTTTAGAACTGCTGGTTCTCTGACTCACCTTATTAACTTCCTTCATAATTTTTTTAATCATTTATTATTTTTTTTAAATTGGAATATAATTGCTTTACAATGTTGTGTTAGTTTCTGCTGTACAACAAGGTGAATCAGTTATATGTATACATATATCCCCTCCTTCTTGGACCTCCTTCCCATCCCCCCCCAACTTCCTTCATAATTTTGTAGAATATTATGAGAGTAGAGTTGTAGCATACGTGCATTTAAATTACAGAAATTCAATTATAAGCATTTGGCAGGAAGAGAGAACTTTAAAAAAACAACAGGGATTCGACTTTCTATCCATGTTCAGTCTCTCTCAATTCTTAACTCCAGGTCACTTGGCCTCAGACCAAATAAAGGAGTAAGTAACTTGCTCTCTAGCCTGATGCATAGCTGTGTGTAAAACACTGTGAGACAAGATGTTGTTAATGAATGTTCTGTAAGACTGTGGTCTCAAGGCTATAACTTATAACAGACCTCCTGTCTTTCCTTAAAGGTAGGGAAGTGTCCAGGAACAACACCAAGGAGCTTCCTGTAGGGACTTTTCCTGGCCTATGGTTGCAGGAAAAATCTCTTCTCCACTCACCAGACTTGTTTACACAAAGCCAAGTGCCAAGGCTGTTCCCTGAGAATCTGGTCATTTCCTATCTCTCTGAAATGATCTTAAGAAAAGGGATAGTGTTAAAGAGGTTCATACCAGTGTTGGGGCTCGGGGGGGGGGCTGCCCCTAAATATGCCACAATGGCATATTGATTATTTTGAATTAAAGTTACTTAAGAATCAGGGATGGATGGATTGGGAGTTTGGGATTAGCAGATACAAACTATTATATATAGAATGGATAAACAACAAGGTCCTACTGTAGAGCACAGGGAACTATATTCAATATCCTGTGATAAACCATAATGGAAAAGAATATGAAAAAGGATATATCCTTTTTCATATTTTTTCATATTCTTTTCCATATATATTTCTGTCTTCCTGAAAGTAGGAAATAAATCTCACACATGAGAGGTATACACCTTGCATCTGGAGGTAGAAGGACACCCTTATCGCCAGAGAGAGGGAATTCGGGGCTTAGAAACCTATATAAACAAACCTTGTTACTTATTTTATTTACCACCTCAAGCCCAAACTCTTGTTTAGATTCTTCATGAAGCGAGCATCCCAAACCTAAGCTTCTTTGTCCTGTCAATTCCTCTCAAATGTATCATTTCTTTGTCTAAAAAGTATAAAAGCTGCCTGCTTTGACCACTTCTTAGGTCCCATTTCTATGAGACCTCTGTGCACATGAATTAAAAATTCTTTCTTTTTCTCTTGCTAATTTGTTTTGTGTAAATTTTAATATTAGTTCAGCCACAAAAACTCAAGAGACGTCAAGGGGAAAATTTCCCCCACCTCAACACCAGATACCTATATTTTTTTAAAAAGCTTTAATAATTATTCTCTGCTTTATGGCCCCAAACATCCTTCGGAGAACATGGGCCTTGTCAGTCTCACAGATATTTACAAGCTTTCCCCCTAGTTCACTTCTTCCTTATGTTACATTATTAATTGTTCGAAAACACAGGAAAACTAAAGGTGCTTTGATAGACCATTGCCTGTTGTGAACTCTTGGTCAGCACTCATAGTATGTTGCCTCTCCTCCCTGGTGCTTTCCCCAGGCCCCCACTATAACTGTCTCCATAAGCAGAGGTGGGGTGTGGGTGGGAGAGCTAAGATCGTGTCTTCGTCTGAGATCTTATTCAGTCCTGGACTGTTTTCAGAGTGAGAGTTATGATTATTATTTACTAGAACTTCACTAAGATGCTTAGTTCAGGTGCTGTAAAAGGGTATACAAGATTTAAATTGGGGAGATATTAGAGGAGTGAAACAATCCCAGGGAAATCTTAGACTGGGTCTCATCCCCAGAGACCTACGGCTCAAGGCTACCCCCGATTCTGCCAAGAACTAGAAGTTCATATGATAGTAAGTTGAAGAGAGAGCACAAAAATGATCAACTTCATCAGCATCCTACCATGTCTTCTTAGTCCTAGCTCAGACTTACAATGGAGATAACATTAGAAGAGAGAACATTTCTAATCTAGAACTTCATGGTTCTTGCCTCTAGAAGTAGAAAAGAAATTAGCAAGCCTCAAATACTTCGGAACATCACGTTACATGGTTTCACACTTCTTTTATTCAAGTTGTACGTCTCTTTTACAGATGCTAATAAATGAATCTATTCATTCTTTTACTAAAAAACAAAAAACAAAAAACAAGCATAAATTCCACCATTCTGTTCAATGAAATTTTGAGTAGGAAGGGGGAGAATAATTGTCTTTTTTTCAATTGGTTTCCAATCTCAAGTCTTTCATAGTGGGTTCTGGACTCATAGGTGATCAAAGACGTTGTAAATAATAATTTTGTTTCTACTTAATCTTGATTTATTTGTTGACTTCAGAATCTAAATCCCCAGCAAGATGTGACTTGATTGTGTTCTGATGGCACAATGTGTTTCATTAAGTCATAATGTCAATTATGTCGGTTCCTAGCAATTTCCTGTTTCCGTCCCTCTATCCACATGATTATACTTGTGCTTTGGGAAGATCATTTTGGCTGCTGTGTAACAAACAGACAGACTGCAGCAAGAAAACAGGAACAACAGTTACTTGCTGACCTGAATTACTAAAAGGATGGGAAGGGATGGAAGTGGATAAAGGTTTCCTGGAGGGGACTTCCCTGGTGGTGCAGTGGTTAAGAATCCACCTGCCAATACAGGGGACACGGGTTCGAGCCCTGGTCTGGGAAGATCCCACATGCCGCGGAGCAACTAAGCCCGTGAGCCACAACTACTGAGACTGCGCTCTACAGCCCGTGAGCCACAACTATTGAAGCCCGCGTGCCTAGAGCCCGTGTTCCGCAACAAGAGAAGCCACCGCAATGAGAAGCCCACGCACCGCAACGAAGAGAAGCCCCCGCTCACTGCAACTAGAGAAAGCCCGCGTGCAGCAACGAAGACCCAATGCAGCCAAAAAATAAATAAATAAAAAATAAAATTTAAAAAATTTAAAAAAAGGTTTCCTGGAAAAGATGGTCTTCATAGCTACTTTGTGGAGATTGCTTTGGTTCTTAACAATTACATAGTATTAGTCTTTCTACAACATAGGTAGGTACATTTATATTGCCCTCCCAATATATTTTTTTAAAAAGAAAATGTTCAATGAGATAAGCTTAGAGACCTTTTAAACTTTTCCCTCTTTTCAGTAGTTTCATATTGGTTACAGAGTTTGTGACCTGAAAAGTTTTTAATACATTTAAACATTAAACATTTGCTCCAGAAACTGCTATGCTTCTGGAGATTCAGAAATAATGATACCAATTTTGCCTTATCTCTCACTTAATTCCAAGTTTGACATAAAAAACTTTTCTATAAGTAATATATAGTACGTAAAAGACAAAGGGGAAAATGTAGAGAATACCATTGAAAATGGTAGCCCAAATAAGTTCACAATTTTCCATTGTCCACATAAGATATTGCTTGAAGTTCAGGTCATTTCCTAACTTTGAACTCAAAGGTTAATGAGTTTCTGAAGTTCTTTTTAAACGATACAGTTCCCAGAGAGGCATTCTATAAGGAGAAGATGACTTCATTTTACCCAGCAAGTGATATATATGACATCACTATATTTTAAAACCCTGCAAAACAAACAGTGCCGTATGGTTCAATTTTTTTCCAACAGCAAACTAACAATCTGGAGTATTCTAATAAATTGCTGTTAGGCCTAGGAATATTTTTGGCCAAACTTTTCTTTTTCCCTTGTTACAACTGGTTTGCTAATAGATTTCTTTAGCTTTAGAGTTATAATTAGAAGACAGTTTCTACTTTGCGTAATCAAATTGTAATTGCTGTTTGGGTGAAATCCAACCAGTTTAAGCATCAGTACTTCCAAAAAAACCAATGTCTGGCAAAAAGAGGATAACAAATGCCATGCTCTAATGATCCAGGATATCTGATAATGTTTTCTTAACAGTTGAGTTTCTTTTGTTTTTTAGAGTCTGGACAGCAAGTGATATTAGAATTATCATTGTATTTTAAGGTATCACAGTTGCAACTGACAATAAATTAATGTTCTCTGATAAACACTAATGACGATAATAAGAAACAAAAATTCACTTGGGGTCAGAAACCTCCCAGTCTTAGGTCTGTCATTTGTTAAATTTGTGCTCCAGTGCCTGAATTTACTTCCAGTGCCCGGAGAATTTCCAAACACATACATCTCTTGCTTTAGAAGCCAAAAAGCTCAGTTGCAGGCCCTGGTAGAATGAATGAACATAACTGTGTTTCTACCTGCCCACCCTCCTGCCCACTTTCTAACCGCCTTCCTAGAAACTTTGTAAGTCTTTCAGAAAATTCCATCCTTTGTTAAATCAGCCAGTCATTTCTGTTGCTTACAACCAAGAAGCCTCACATCTACTTCAAAAATGCATCTCAAGTCTGTCCACTTGTCTTCATCTCAGCTGTCACCACTCTAGGTAGTCCAGACTCCCATGACATCTGTTCTGCACTAAAGGAGTAGCTTCCCGACTAGTCTCCCTGCACCCATCTTGTCCTTCTCAAACCCAATCTACATGTAACAGTTAATGTGATCATTCCTAAATACAAAAGGAACATTAATCATTCTTCTCCATAAAATTCTTCTCATTGATCTAAATATATACTTTTAAAATCTTTAACACAATCAATATAGCTCAACATGATTTGGCTCCTGCGTGCCTCTCCAACCTCATCTCTTGCCGCTCTCCCCCGTCTCTGTGCTTCAGCCACACTGGCCTTCTTTCTTACCTTGAGGCTTTCAGGCATACTCTCCCCTACCTGGAATACCTTCCTCTCTAGTCAGTCTGTCTAACGCCTCCTCATTCTTTAGGTGTCAGCTAAAATGTACTTTCATTAACGAGGCCTTTCCTTATGCCTCAGTCTAAAATAAGGTTTCCTACTTATGGACATCATAATATCCTGTACATTCCATCTATTAAAATTATTATAATTTATAATCATGTATTTATATTTGTGTTGTTTAGAATCTCTCTCTCTCCTCAATTCTACCAGGGCAGGAAATATGTCTATTCTACCTTGTATTCCAGTATCTGGCACATAAAATCCACTTAATTAATAAAGATGTTGAATAAGTTTTAAAAATGCACATTACTTAGTGAAAGAAGCCAATCTGAAAAAGCTGCATATATTATTCCAACTATAGACATTCTGAAAAAGGCAAAACTATGGAGACAGTAAAAAGATTAGTGGTTTCCAGGAGTTCAGGGTAGGGGAAGGGATCAATAAGCAGAGCACAGAGGCTTTTTTAGGGCAGTGAAAATACCCTGTAGGGTACTATAATGAGGGATACATGTCCTTATATATTTGTCCAAACCCATTTAATGTACCCCACTAACATTTAGAGAAGTAAACTTTAGGACAAAAACGATGACAGATGTTGATAACAGGAGGGGTGCTCTGCGTGTGTGGGGACAGAGGGTATATGGGAAATCTCTGTAACTGCCTCTCAATTTTGTTGTGAACCTAGAACTGCTCTGAAAAAGAAAATAAAGTCTTTTAAAAAATAAGGTATTGAGGAACAAATCCTAAAAAAAAAAAGAAAAAAGAAACAGAATATATAACTTTCTAATCAAGCTAGATCAATCAAACAAAAGGTTGGAAAGAGAAAACATAGTAAAGCATGGTTTAAAAAAGAAAAAAAATTAAGACGGCGAAAAATTCTAAACATATCAGTAATTATAATGAATATAGTGAGTAAAATATCCTATTTCAAGAATATACTCTATATTTCTATTCTCTGGATTATTTTCTCAATTATAAATAATAAGATGAAAAATGTTTTGTATCTCTTACTTTTTAAAATAAAAGCTAATTATAATAATCTAATATTAAAAAGAATCAACCTAACAAAAATTGGGAGGTGCATATAAAGAAGTACTTAGAAGGAGTTATAGCATTAGATGCTTATAACATAAAAGAAGAAAAGTCTACAATTAACAGTCTAAAATTCTACCTTAAGAAACTAGAAAAAGAGGAGGAATTTAAACTCAAAATAAGCAGAAAGAAGGAAATAATAAAAGAAGAAATCAATGAAATAGAAAATGGACAAACAATAGAGAAAATCAGTATATGTGAAAGCTGGCTCCTTGAGAACAGCCATAAAATTGATAAACTGCTAGTTAGACTGGTTAAGAAAAAAAAGATGACGCACTGACCAGCATCAGAAATGGGAGAGGGAACATTACTGTAGATTCTCCATATTTTTTAAAAAGGCAATATTATGAACAACTACATGCTAACAAATTTGACAATTTATATGTAATGGATAAATTCCTTAAAGACACAAATTACCAAAACTGATTCAAAAAGAAACATGAAAGTTGAATAGCACTACAGTTGACCTTTGAACAACGAGGGGGTTAATCTGCGTATAATATAGTCGGCCTTCTGTTTTCACGGTTCCTCCACTTCTACAGATTTAACCAACTGTGGACCATGTAGTATTACAGTATTTACTATTAAAGATCTGCGTATAAGTGGACCCGCACAGTTCAAACCTGTGCTGTGCAAGGGTCAACTGTATATCAATCTTAAAAATTGAATCTGTAATGAAAAACACTCCCATAAAGAAAACTCCAGGACCAGATGGCTTCACCAGTAGACCTACCCTTTAAGGAAGAAGTAATACCAGTCCTAAAATAAATTCAGAAAACAAGGAGGAGGGAACACTTCCTAACCCATTTTATGAGGCCATCATTAAACTGATATCAAAACCACACAACAATATCCAAGTAAATAAAATGATAGGTCAGTGGATGGAAATGAATGAATCCTTAATAGAATTTTAGCAAAAATTGATCCTTTGATATATAAGGGGGTTTTAGCTCAGGAATCCAAAGCTGACTCAATGGTTGAAGACTAATCAATGTAACTCAACACATTAAAATAATTGTTAAGTATGCTCATGTAGATAGATGTAACTTTTTTTTACAATATTCAACATTTATTGATGATAAAAACTCTCATCAGCTAATTAGAAATGGAAGAGTACTTCCATTCTCTCATAAAGAAAGAAAAAAATCCTGCAGCTATCATCATTCTTAACAGTGAAATATACTGAATGCTTTCCCCTTGAAGAACAAGATAAGGATATCCATTTTTGCCACTATTCAGTATTACACTGGAGGTGCAAGTCAGTGCAAAAAGACAAAACATAGATGAAAGGTATACATACGGGAGAGGAAAAGTAATGAGTTGTCTTTATTTGCAGGCAGCATGATCATTTATACAGAACTTCCTAAAAACAAATCTACCAAAAAAGTTAAAAAACCTAATGCCTGAGTTTAGTAAGCTTTCAGTATACTTGGTCAAAATATAAATTGTATTTCTCTGTATCAGCAATGAATAACTTGAAGTTGACATTTCAAATAATATGATTTGGTGGGGGAGTGGCCAAGACGGCAAAGCAGGAAGACCCTGAGTTCACCTCCTGCCACGGGCACACCGAAACTACAACTATTTACAGAGCAACTACTGATGCGAATGACCAGAAGAAAAGTGGAAAAGATCTGCTACAACTAAAGATATAAAGAATGAACCACAGTGAGATGGGTAAGTAGGGCAAAGATGTGGTACAGTCAAGAGGCCATAACCCCGGGTAGGCAACCCACAAATGATAGGATGATTACAACTGCAGAGGTTCTCCCCAAGGCGGAAGGGGTCCAAGCCTCACACCGGGCTCCCCAGCCTGGGTTTCCGGTACCAGCAAGACGAGCTCCCAGAACATTTGGCTTTGAAGGCTAGCAGGGCTTACTTTCAGGAGAGCCAGAGGGCTGTAGAAATAGAGACTACACTCTTAAAGGGCACACACAAAATCTCACATGTTCTGGGACCCACAGCAGAAGCAGTAGTTTGAAAGGAGCCTAAGTCAGACCCACCTGCTGATCTTGGAGAGACTGCCTGAGAGGCAGGAGGCATCTAGAGCTCAGCCTGGGGACACAGACACTGGTAGCAGCCATTATGAGAGCTCATTCTACCAAAAGGACATTGGGGCTGGCAAGTGTCACCTTGGAATCCTCCCTCAAGCTTGTTAGCACCAGGACCTTGCCTCACCCACCAGCCTGCAGGCACCAGTACTGGGATACCTCAGGCCAAGTAGCTGGCTGGGCAGGGACAGAGCCCCACCCACAAGCAGGTGGGCTTCTTTAAGACCCCTGGAACCCACAGCTGCCCCGGGACCCAGCCCTGTCCACCAGAGGGCCCAAGACCTGAAACTAGGCCTAGAATCCCCCAGGGTCCCACAGCCAGCCGTCTCCACACTGGCCCTGCCCACCGGCAGGCTTATACCAACCGCTGGACTCACAGGGCCCTGTGGCCAGAGACCCCACAACCTGGCTCCACCCACTAATGGGCTGGCACTAGCCCTGGGACCAGCCTCACCCACCAGTGGACAAGGCCTCAGCCCCAAGACCCTCTGGGCCCTGGCCACACCGAGGAAACTTAAGAAAATAAAAATCATATCAAGAATCTTTTCTGACCACAATGCTATGAGACTAGAAATCAGCTACAAGAAAAAAACTGCAAGAACACAAACACATGAAGACTAAACAATATGCTACTAAGCAACCAATGGATCACTAAAGAAATCAAAGAAAATTTTAAAATACCTGGAGGCAAATGAAAATGAAAACATAATGATCCCAAATCTATGGGAAGCAGCAAAAACAGTTCTAAGAGGGAAGTTTATAGTGATACAAGCCCACCTCTGGAAACAAGAAAATCTCAAAGAAACAACCTAACCTTACACTTAAAGGAATTAGAAAAAGAAAAACAAACAAAACCCAAAGTTAGTAGAAGGAAAGAAATGATAAAGATCAGAGCAGAAATAAATGAAATAGAGACCAAAAAAAAGAAAAAGATCAATAAAACTAAGAGCTGGTTCTTTGAACAGATAAACAAAATTAATAAACCTTTACTCAGACTCATCAAGAAAAAAGGAGACAGGGCCCAAGTCAATAAAATCAGAAATGAAAAAGGAGAAGTTACAACTGACACCACAGAAGTACAAAAGATCATAAAAGATTACTATGAACAATTATATGCCAATAAAATATTTGCAAATGATATATCCAACAAGGGGTTAATATCCAAAATAAACAAAGAACTCATTGAACTCAATATCAAAAATTACCAAACAACCCTATTAAAAATTGGGCAGAGGAACTGATTACACATTTTTCCAAAGAAGACATACAGATGGCCAATATACATATGAAAAGATGCTCAACATCAGTGATCATCAGGAAAATGCAGATCAAAACCACAATGAGATATCACTTCACACCTGTCAGAATGGCTATTATCAAAAAGACAAGAAATAACAAGTGTTGCTGGGGATGTGGAGAAAAGGAAACCCTCGTGCAGTGTTGGTGGGAATGTAAATTATTACAGCCACTATGGAGAACGGTATGGAAATTCCTCAAAAAATTAAAAATAGAACTGCCATAAGATCCAGTAATTCCACTCCTGGGTATTTTTCCGATGAGAAAACAAACACTAATTCAAAAAGATATATTCACCCCGTGTGCATTGCAGCATTGTTTACACTAGCCAAGATATGGAAGCAACATAAGTGCCCATCAATAGATAGATGGATAAAGAAGATATCACATACATACAAACACACACACACACTGGAATATTACACAGCCATAAAAAAGAATGGAATCTTGCCATTTGTGACAACATGGATGGGCTTAGAGGGTATCATGCTAAGTGAAATAAGTCACAGAGAAAGAAAAATACTGTACGATTTCACTTATATGTAAAATCTAGAAAACAAAACAAATGAACAAGCATAACAAAACAAATAGCTATAGATACAGAGAAAAAAACAGGTGATTGCCAGAGCAGGGCCGGGGGGAAGAGGAAAGAAATAGGTAAGGGAGAATAAGAGGTACACAAACTTCCAGTTACAAAATAAATGAGTCACAGATATTCAATATGCAGTGTAGGGAATACAGTAAAAAACTATGTAATGTCTTAGTATGGTGACAGATAATAACCAGACTTATCACAGTGATCATTTTGAAATGTACAGAAATATTCAATCACTCTGTCATGTAATAAGAACTAACATTGTGCTGTAGGTCAATTATACTTCAAAAACAAACTCACTCACAGAAAAAAAGATCAGATTTGTGGTTACCCAGAGGCAGGTAGTTGGGGAGGGAGAATTAGATGAAGGCAGTCAAAAGGTACAAACTTCCAGGTATAAGATAAATAAGTACTAGGGATGTAATGTACAACATGATAAATATAATTAACACTGCTGTATTTTATATATGAAAGTTAAGAAAGCAAACCCTAAGAGTTCTCATCCCAAGGAAAAGTAATTTTATGTTTATTTAATGTATCTATATGAGATGAATGGATGTTCTCTAAACTTATTGTGATAATCACTAGATTTCTAATCATTTCATGTTGTAAGTCAAATCATTATGCTGTACATCTTAACTTATACAGTGCTGTATGTCAATTATATCTCAATAAAACTGGAAAAAAAAAGAGGATTACCAAAAAAATTAAATATTATTTAGAACAGTATCTAAAAACATAAAGTACTTACAAATTAAGTTAACAAAATAAGTGCAAGATCTAAGCACTGAAAACTACAAATGCTACTGAGAAGAATAAAAGAACTGGTAAATGTAAAGACATACTCTGTCTATAAATTGGAAGATTTGATGTTTTTATGATATCAATTCACCCTAAACTAACCTATAGATTCAAATGTAATAATTAAAATTCCAATAGGCTTTTTTGAAGGGTAGAAAATGGTAGAATATTCTAAAATCTGTATGGAAATCCATCAAACCTAGAAAGATATTTCAAAAGGCAGAACAAGGTTGGCATACTCATACTACCTACTATCAAGACTTACTATCACTACAGCAATCAAGAGGGACCTAGAGTCTGTCATACAGAGTGAAGTAAGTCAGAAAGAGAAAAACAAATACCATATGCTAACACATATATATATATATATGGAATCTAAAAAAAAAATGGTTCTGGTGAACCTAGGGGCAGGACAGGAATAAAGACACAGACATAGAGAATGGACTTGAGGACATGGGGAGGGGGAAGGGTAAGCTGGGATGAAGTGAGAGAGTAACATTGACATATATACGCTACCAAATGTAAAATAGATAGCTAGTGGGAAGCAGCTGCAGAGCACAGGGAGATCAGCTCGGTGCTTTGTGACCACCTAGAGGGGTGGGATAAGGAGGGTGTGAGGGAGATGCAAGAGGGAGGGGATATGGGGATATATGTATGCCTATAGCTGATTCACTTTGTTGTACGGCTGAAACTAACACAACATTGTAAAGCAATTATACTCCAATAAAGATGTTTTAAAAAAAGAGACTGTAGTACTGGCATAAAGATAAACACACAGATACAGAACAGAAGAGAGTCCAGAACTAGACACGCACATATATGGTCAGTTGATTTTGAAAAAGATGTCAAGGTAATGCAATGGGGAAAGGATAATCTGTCCAACAATTGTAACAATTGAATATCCACATGGGAAAATAAAAAGAAACCTCAATCCTTACCTATAACCAGGCAGAGTTAAAATGAGTAGAAAATTTCTCCTCCAAAAGTGGCTCTCCTGAGTCCTTTATGTTTTATTTTCTGGTACTTGCAGGCTTTACCAACATGCCTAGTTTACCCATCAGGACAGGTCAAACACTGAAATGAACATTACTTGGACTTTGAAAGAATTTGGTGTTACCAACGGTATTCAATCAGGCCAATTCACAGAAGTCTCGTGCTACTGCAATAGCTTGGCACACATCCAAAGAATTGAACAATTCCTTCCAACTAGTTCTATGCCCTACATCCCTGGAAAAATCTGTAAATTCCCTACTCTGGATTTCAAATCTTTCTTTCTTTTCCCCAAATTTCCACCACTAAACTGGGCATGATTCATTGATTATCTGGGCCCAGGCTCATCATCTTTTTCCAATCAGGCTAAAATACTGTCTTGGCTAATGGACCACTGAGCTCTGCCCACAGGAAATCTCTGACTGGCCTTTGTCTTTACTGACCTTGGCCTCCTATTCATTTCTTGGGCCAAACTACAGTATTGGATTTTCATTCTGGCTCAACTCTTCAAACCCCCGTCTCTTTGTATTCTTGTCCTTATCCTCTTAAAGCTCATTTTCCTAACTCACCATAGAGATCACTAAAGCTAGTATTTTCCCTGAAGATTAAAAAATACTTAAGATAACATGTTTATAATTAGTAACTCCTCATTTTCAATTCACAGTCTCTTTCGGAGGGAGCTGTTATCTTTTATAACCAGACATTACTAAATGAATAAGTGATGAAACCTTCAGAGAGAGGGATCAGTCATTTAAAGACTGCTGTCCCCACTGTTAGCACTGACACGCCTCGTACAGGTCACCGCACGCCCCACCAAATTATTCCTCCTCCATAATCTTTAAAGTTGGGAAGAATTTTTTTTCTGTCCATGATAGATCTTTAGGCCCAAAGACGAACACTGCTCATTCACACGCTCTCTTACATACTCTTGTGTTCCTCCTATTTAGTTTTCTCCACTGAAGAACCTGGAATAATTCAAGGGATATTTTGAGGACCTCACCTTACAATGCATCCACCCCTCTGCACCACCCGCCACCCCCCACCCCGGAAACAAAAAAAGAAAAAAACACTGTTTCTTCCTGAAATCAATCAAGCAGCATCCCATGGGTAAGTGGACTCTCTTGCATTAATATAACTCATGTAATTAATATAATGCAGGAGTCCCGGTGGCCTTGAGAGGCAGTCTCGGACACTTCCGTCCAGCCTTCCCTCACCCCTCTCCCTCACTGGGCTCAGACCTGCACCTGAGTCTGACTCGCACCTCCTGCCTTCCCTGCCTCCACCCACCCCAGGTGTTTATCCTAATAAAACACTTGCACGTTCAATCCTATCTTGGCATTTGCTTCTCGGATGACCCAGCCTGACACATCTGGATTAATAACTTACTTAAATTTATGTTTTCCTGAAACTAGCAGCTCTTAAGTGGGTCCTCAGAAAACGGGTAAAGAAACAGGGATTTTGTAATGCAGATCTCAGATACAGAGTTCCTCCTCTGTTCCATTTATCCCCATCTTGAAAAAGATACTAATAAAAGGAAATTAGGCTTTTAAATAGTTGTGTCACACTAACAACTTTCCTAATATTAAGAGATTCTCCATTACATACAAATTCACCCAGCTCTAATGAGAAGGGAGCAAGTTAGGAACTGTTATTTGATATTAACCACTTAGGTGTCTGTCTCTCTGATAGTAAGGTCCTGGAGGGTTAGCACCCTGCCTCATTCACTTTTTTACTGAGTACTGAGTTCATAGCAGGTACTCAATAAATGTCTATTGAATGGAGATGAAATCAGTGATGCTTAATTGCAGTGAGGTACAGCGATTAAAGAGGGGGTGGTTCTCAGAACTTTCTAGGGATATGAAAAAACATATAAAATATACCCATTGTTTTCATTACACAAACCATAGAAAAAAACTTCATATTTCATCTTACAAACCACAGAAAGTGAAGTTCAACAAAAATCCTGTTAGCTACAGTGGCAATAAGCAAAATATAAAGTGAGAAAGATTATAGAGAACTGATTTTAAACCAATGAGGAACTCTGCACCAGTCATACTCTATTCACCTAAAATCGTTATCCTGCCCTTCTAAGAGCTGGCCAATACATAATGTCTGGATTTAGAAGAGTAAGTTGCAATAACCATGTGGCTAGATATAGCGATATAGGATATATATATGGGGTATATATAATACACATGTGTCATATATGATATACTATATAAGATATAGATATATAGGTTTACTCATACCAATATTCCCGTATACCTGTAGACTTACTCAAGCCTCATTATTTACGTACTGCCAACAGATATAACTATTTCTTCTAAAAAAAACAAAAAGAAAAATCCTGTATCTTTCTACATGTCAGGTAAAGGAGTTCCTTTAAAACAAAGTATTGATCTATTTAGATGATAGTGGAAAGTTTATATTTACAAAATAACTTGATAACAGTAAAAGAAAATAGAACAGAAAGAGGGGAGAGTTAGATGAACTCCACAATTTCTGATTCCTTCATCATCACTTTAAAAAAGAGTAATTTATTTCACCAACTGTTGGCATATTTGTGATAATTAAATTCTTACTACAGCAATGAAAATAAGTGTATTAGTGGAGCTCTCAAACAATGAAGCTTTAACTAGTCTTTCCCATAATAGATTAACACATCTAAACTATACCTTGTCATTGGGGAATTTTTGCTGCACATCAATTGATTTAAAACCCAATTAATTTCCCAATATTGTTTAAAGAACTCCATAATAACACTGGCATGACTTTTAAGTGCACTCAGTGAATTTGAGAGGGAAGAAAGAATATTCTACACAACAGAGCCAGAAAAGGCAGAAAACATTTTTCTTCTTCTTCTCTTCATTATTTTCCCCAGAAACTACTGCAAGTGGGTAAAAATTAAAGAATAAAGATATACCTAAAACAATCGATGACAATTTAAAATTATGAATTCCAGGTCTTTCAACATATAAAATGGTCTAATGAAAATTTTATGTAGAGTAAGTTCTACAGAATTGCAAGTTGGCCCTAAACTATGTAACACTGGGAAGTCTAATTCTTGCCCTACAGGCTTAGGAAAAAAATAAAACCATAGCTGTTCACATTTCAAATTACATGTCATTTTACCTATGAGTCAACCAACTTACAGATATGAATTGAGGTGCCTACCAGGTTCAGGGCATGATAAGACATATCATAATGAACCCCCAGTTAAAGGAACTAATCCTAAAGAATTCAGCATGTACTTTATATGAGAAAATGAGAAAAGCAAATAATTCCAAGTAGTTAAACAGAGGTAATGAATATATGAAAAGTTTCAATTAAAAGTTAAGGAAAATAAAGAGGCCTATAATTTTATTAAGTTTGACAAATTTGGTAGAAGAATAGAAAAATATATATTTTTCTAGAGAATATACTTTTTATTTCATATAAAAAGAAATGAAATTCTAATTACAAAAAGTGAATCGGTAGAAAAGGAACATTTATTCCTTTTCCAAAGATACTATTTTCCTAGTTAGCTATCAGAAGCCACTCAAACAAATGCAGAACTTCTCAACCAATTGCTTATAAAGTTTCATTATAGATGGTTTTTGGTAACAAAATATATTTCACATATTAAAAATAAGCAAGCTTTCATGCTACAGCATTTCCTTTCTTTTCTTCATTCAACAAATATTTATTGAGCCCTTAATATACAATTCAACATGGTTCTACTACTAGGGATACAGCATTGAACAAGATGGACTAAAATCACAGCCGACATGGAACTTACTTTCTAGGTGAGATAAATGACAGGCAAGAAAATAAGTAAAAGGTCTAGCATGTATATTCTACTACTATTCCACTGTCATTCTGCCATAATATTGTCCTTTGGTTCAGTGCTGCTGGATGTGGTTTAAATAGAATTACAATGTAATAAAAGCCTTTTAATATTTCAGATAAACCCTCTTGGCCCAGTTCTAAGCTAGATCTGTCTTAAAAGGATTACCATGATATAAACCTGGGATCACCAAACTTTTTCTGTAATGAGTCACATATAAATATTTTAGGCTTTGCAGGCCATCTATGATCTATATCCCATATTCTATACTTTTTTTTCCCTTTAAAAATGTAAAACTATTCTTACCTGGCAGGCCAAACAAAAGCAGGCCAGGGGCTGAATCTGCCCTACAGCCATAGCTCTCCAACACCTGACCAAAAGATATGAGTATCCTTGCTTTTAAGTGGCTATGCTCAGTCATACATTTCATGTTTCTTTTTTTTTTATATTTATTCTTTTACTCTCTGTTGTTCATTTGCCAAAATCTAATAAAACATTCTTTTCTAGAGCCACAGTAGTTCCAACTACTACAGCCTCAGAGTCAGTTCTGAAGAGCATGGCCACCTGCTCTATTTCACACAAGCAACAGAAAAATGCTCTTGGCAGAAAAACCTTCCTAAGTCTATACTTTAGAGAGATACGGCAGAGACTATGTATGCTGTCCACTGACTTCCTGGAACAGACACATATAAGGTCTAACGGTCCCTTACCTTGCTGGAGGAACATCAATATTGGAAGAAACAACTTTTCGTTTTTGTTCAAGGAGACAGATGGAGCGAGTGTTTTCTTTTTCATGGTCAAGGACTCGGTTGACTTTTTTGGTGTCTGCTGTTTTCACATCCTCCTCCATGGCCAAGGGGAACAAGTGTTGATGAGACAGTTTTTTACTAGAGTCACGTTTTAAGTCCTCTGGTTGAAATGTGAAGGCCATTTCCCGCTTAATGCTCCCCACCTGTGAAATGAAATGCAAAAATTCTTAGTCACCCAAAATATCAGCTTTGCATGACTATGTGCAGATGGCCATGACGAGAGACCACAGACTCTGCTGTCCCTGTTCATCTTGAAGATTTTATAGTTTAAATGGGAAACAAGTCACACAGAAATAAAACAACTGACATTACAAAGTAATGTACAATTGATGCACCACCTGTCATAATGCAAACAAGAAGCATCGCAAGCACAAGAAAAGCCTTTCAGAGGTGCAAAAACTTCGAAGGCTTGAAAGCATGAGACTTAAAAAAATCTAAAAATTTAAAACATTATTGTTTTCTCTTCTACAACTGAGAAAACTCAATGAAGTAAATAAATTCTTAAATATTTCATGCTGATTATGTTTAATAGAAGAGAGCTATACATATAAAATCAAGCCTTATATCTTTGACTATGAATACTGATCTTAACCACACTCTTTATCTAATGAAGAATTGTTTTTTATCCTTTATTTATAGCAGTTAAGATCTCAATGAAATCCTTCATTAGTATGACAATTAAAAAGTCATATTAATTTTTCTTATGATTTTTTACTAAATGCAATGGTGATTAAAGTTTAAGACAAATATGAATTTAAACCTCAAGGAATTAAAACTGGTTATTTCAGATTTTAGGACTGTGATGACTGAAAAAGGAGACTAAAGTTAAAAAAGAAAAAGGATTTTGTAATGTGATTGGCACTGTAAATGAGGTCTGGAGTGAACTTGTTAAAGTCCTAAGTATACAAAGAAGAACCAGACTATCTGGCAACCCAGAGCCTCACTAATCAGTGGAGTATTTTTCAAAATATGCGCATCTATAAGACATTTCACAGGTCCAGAGACAATCTCTCCCTTTCATGAAGTCAGTGTACATACTCAGTAAATCTCCACTCGCCCACTTACATAGAGGATATGCTTAGTTGTTTCTTTTTAATTTTAGTTAGGAGGAAAAACACAAAGCATTTGATCAAATAGATTTAGAATAATAGGAGCTAAAGCCATAAACATACAGCATCTTCAGAATAAAATGAGAATATGTGGGCCCAGTAACAGCAGAGACTGGCAAAGTATGGTATTAATGACTAGAAATTCTCAGACTAAAGGAAAACTCTGAAGTATATGTGTGTTGGGAGTCACAGGACCTGCTCACATATGTATTCTTCCCGAGCCCAGGGATGACTTGTACCTCAGGATTGCCTTGGCTGGAATGTATCTTTCACATGAACACAGAGCCCTAAACTGAGCTCCCTGCTCTCCTTGGCCTGCATTTGTCAGGAAAAAGAGAATATCTTCCATGGTGCTCCTGCCAGACCAAGCCCCAGCTCCTCAGGACAATGGTCAGCCACCTGGGTCTACTTGCAACTCATTAAAAAGTTACCATATTTCTTAGAATGCATTAGTTAATGAAGCAAAGTAAGAGTCCAAGAAAAATGAGTGCTTTTAAGAGCTAACTGTTTTAATGGCATCGATACTCAATAGAAAGGAATAAGAAAATATTTCACACTTCTAAAATGCAATAAATTTTCAATAAAAACATAGTTTGGAAAACTAATGTAATTATCAATTTTAAAAATATCCATCACTAATCACTTTCAGTGCAACTTCTTCTGCCTGGAGGTGGAAGAGAGAGGGAGGCATTTTTTCCACCTCTAGAGCAGCTCATTCCCAGCGATGTTACAACAGGAATATGCCAAACGCCAGGCATGAAAGATGAAAACAAAGGCCTGGTTTTGATGATTATAAATAGTTTCTCCCTAAGTGTCAAGTGTTACAGTAATTAAATATTTAAGTAGTCATTAGTATTAAGTTGTAGCAATAATTGACATCCATACCTCCCTTGGGGTCAACTGGACTGGTTAAATGAATTCAATCCAAAGAGAGGAGGGTTGAGGGAGAACATTACAGAAAGTTTAGCTTTTAGCTCCAAAAATTTAGGAAAAAAAGCCAGCATCTAAAGCAAATTAATACAAAGTAGAATAAACTTCCTATAGAAATGATATTATAATTGTATGTCATGCTCTTAGCTGAGACTTCATAATAAAATAAATTATGGTAATATTCAACAATGTAAGCTATAAATCTTCCATAATACATTCTAAACATAAAATTAATCTCTCAATAATAATCAGGAAATTTTAGCAATGTAATGAATTTCAAAGACTATTTAGCTCAGACTCCTTTTTAAAAGTGGAATTAAAATGAGTTAGAAACGATCAAAGAAGAGAAAAAAGTGTAGGGGTGAGCAAGAGACTTTAGATACTTTGAGTCATAGGTTCCACTGTTTGTAAGGCTGGTGGAAGGAGTGGGTGACAGGTGTAGATGTTCATTATATCACTATGCTTTAAATTTATATGTATATTACACATTCTTTTTTTTAAATTTTATTTTATTTATTTATTTTTGGCTGCGTTGGGTCTTCGTTGCTGCACACAGGCTTTCTCTAGTTGCGGCGAGCGGGGGCTACTCTTCGTTGTGGTGCGCGGGCTTCTCATGGCGGTGGCTTCTCTTGTTGCGGAGTATGGGCTCTAGGTGTGTGGGCCTCAGCAGTTGCAGCACGCGGGCTCAGTAGTTATGGCACTGGGGCCCTAGAGCGCAGGCTCAGTAGTTGTGGCGCATGGGCTTAGGTGCTCCATGGCATGTGGGATCTTCCCGGACCAGGGAATCGAACCCATGTCCCCTGCATTGGCAGGCGGATTCTTAACCACTGTGCCACCAGGGAAGTCCCTACAGTTTCTTTCTAATGTTCTTTTATTCATATCAGATATTATATTTAAAAATATTTTTTAAAAGGAGAGTACACAGGAGAGAAGAGAATGGAGCAAGTATATGAAGTCAAATCTTGAGACATGGGCTCAGAAATGGCCCAGAGAAATAGGGTGGTGGCTGGGTCGGATGCTGGACAAGGGAGAATGCTCTAAGATGGGAGGTAATAGACCACATTTGAATGCTGAGGCAGGATGGAAAGGAAGGGATGAGTGAGGGTTTGGAGGAACAGTAAATGGGGGCAGGGCCAACATGCAGCCATTGCACCTCCAGCAGATCAGCCGAGGAAAGCAGCAAAAGGAAGATATAAACCCCAATTAAATCTGAACCCCTATTAGATTAGGAGAAGAAAGCAGCTAAAGGAAGATATGAGCCCATTTATATGAGATTTCCAGAAAAGGCAAATCTATAAAGACAGAAAGCAGATCGGTGATTGCCTGGGGCTGGGGTTGAGAGCAGGAACTGATTGCAAACGGGCACCGGAGAACTTTTTGCCATGATGGAAATGTTCTGGAACTAGACTGTAGTGATTTGTACAATGCTACAAATTTATCAAAAATCCCTGAACTGTATTCTTACAATGGGATGAATATTATGGCATGTAAATTATACCTCGATAGTACTGTTGATTTAAAAAAAAAAAAAAAAAGGAAAGGAGGAAACAACCAAACCAGGAGTAACTGGTGTAGAAAGTATATTCCCCAAGAACCCCCTAGACCAGAAATTGGGAAACGGTGCCGCAAAGAGGCAGCCACGAGGTGCTTGACGACGCAGGCTGCTGCAAGTAGCTGTGCTGTTACACCCTGTGCACAAGAAAGATCAGCTAAAATCCAGTCCCCACTCAAGCCAGGTCCCCAGGCCTCTTCACCCACGGAAGAGGGACATTTTTCTAATTCACCCACCCGGAGAAGAACTTTTTGTACTTCATCTGCCCAGAGAGGGCACTCTTATTCATTTTTTCCCCCAATTTGCACAACGCCCTGGTGACAAAAGGAAACCCTTCTGGTGATCTGCAGGGCCTGGGCCGAGTTAGCTTCCTTCCTTGAAGTTGATGGCAATTAATGATGTGACTCACATGAGCTGATATTTTTGTTAAAAGAAGAGTCGGGGAAATCTGAGAAATCTCTCTGTGAAACAGCTCGAGGGGAGGCAAGAGGTTCAACAATAGAAGACAACCAGAGAAAACAAACAAAGGCCCCAAATCTAGAAGCCCTAGGTGGCAAATAATGAAGAAAAACAGCAAAACTCTTAACCAGGAATTTCGAGGAGAAAATACAAGGCAGAGGTTTAGGAAGAATCTTAGTCTAGATTTTTTTAAAAAGTGTCTCCTGCATGAGGAAGGGTTAATCTGACTGTATCCCACAGTGACGAGACTGTAAATTGGAAGGCAGTAGTATCTCATTCTGGTTGTCAAATTTCAAGATGGACTGACAAATCACAACAAACACAACAGGGTGATGAGGATGACAAAGGATCTTATTGGGAGAAATCTGGGAATATTTCATCTAAAAAACAGAAGGTTTAAGGCCCCCATAGCTTCTCTTAAATACGTGTTAGAGCCCTCCTGAAGAGGAATTTGAGTTCCGTGTTCCTCCGGAACCAGGATCAATGGTGCCCACTGCTGCTTCTGGCTGACCGCATTCTGACCTTACGGTTTACTCTCTCTTCCTCTTTTCTTCTCACTCTTCCACCACATTGTGAATGAAACATTTTGTATCTATAAGAAAGATTTACTACATTTTACTTGACTGTGATTTCATGGACTCATAATCTGTTAAGCAGGTGGAATCTCAGAGACCACCTAGTCTCACATA
This sequence comes from Balaenoptera acutorostrata, assembly GCF_949987535.1. NCBI lineage: Eukaryota > Metazoa > Chordata > Mammalia > Artiodactyla > Balaenopteridae > Balaenoptera > Balaenoptera acutorostrata. Next base: position 58,388,386 of record NC_080080.1, on the reverse strand, counting down.
AACATTTTATTTTTCATTATTCCTATAGAATCTGAATGTACTTTTCATTTTTTCAAATGTTCATTTATTACAAAATGTATGCTTGTTGTTAAAATTTCAGTAAAAATGTGTATAAAATAAAATGCGGACAGCTTTCTATTCTTCCCCACCCTCCTCCCAACCCCGCTCAGTCAGGTCTAACCCCTAGAAAGAATAGCTTTTAACAATTTACTGAAAAACTTCAACTTACTTAAAAGGCATTAAATACCTATCTGTGTATATATACTGTTTGGAGTGTCTAAACATGCATGTGCTTATACTGCATGTATTGCTCTGTAATACACAATAAATCATGGGCATCTTTTCACGTTAGTTGTAGATGTACTATATTTAAAATTTTTGAAAACTATAACATTTCACAAGATCATATTTTTTAACCCATCCCTTCCTCACAGACATTGAGGTACTTCTCAATTTTTCATCGTTAAACATAGTGCCACAAGGAATATCCTTGTTGTATGTATGCATGTACCTTTATACTTGTGCAAGCATTTTTGTAGGAAAATGTGGAGGTTAGAATTGCTGACTCAACCAACCAAAATTTTCTTTCTGGGGGAACAAACTATGGAACACCCATACAATGGACTTAACCATGAAGTCACTAAAAAGAAGGGCATCAGAATAAATCCATGATCTATAAAGACGCACACATTTGCTCATGATCTACTAAGAGAAACAGGTAAGTTGCAGACTAGTATGTTAGGCATGATTTCACTGCTTTTCAAAAACAAAGTAGTTTGCTAAAAAGCTACACACCTTCTGGGCCAAGAAGGTTCTTCTACTTCTTTTCTTGTCTAATTAGATACACACATACAGACACACACACAACTTCCAAGTGGTGAGATTATGGGGGACTTTATTACTTTTTTAAGGTTTTCAAATTTTAAAACTTAATACAAAGATAATTTTTTAGAGGTTCACAAAAAGTAGGAGGAATAATGCTCTGTGCTGGTCAACATATGAGGGAACTGGCACTCTCAACACCTGTTGGTAGGGATATACATGTTGAAGGAGGACAGCGTGGCAAAAGGCAGCGAATTTAATGGTGCACCCCTCTGATTTAGCAATTCTACATCTAAGGGAAAAAAATTACCTAGAAAAGCACACAAGAATATTTAGCACAGAATTTCTTATAGTATTAAAAAATGCAAATTCCCTAAACATCCATCAATAAATTTGGGGTTAAATATGAACAAATAAAATGTATAGTTAAAAACAAAGATATATTTCTTTATTTATTGAAATGGGAAGACATTTAATACATTAATTGAAAAAAGGAAATCCAAATGAGTTTATGCAATATAATCTCGGGGAGGAGGGATGTATATATACAAAGAGAAAAACAATTCTGAAAGGACATTCCAAAATGTTAAGAATGGTTTTCCTTGGAAGCAGAATTATAGTCCAATTTTGCTTTTTATCCTGTTTGTAATTTTTATAATGTTCATGTATAGTTTGGTATTTTAAAATTTATAAAGTTATTCTGTTCTTAAAAAAAATACACATCATTTTTATATAATTAAGTTTCTCAAGAATCTGGCATTTCTATAACTAATACCTTTTTCTTCTACTAGCTTTCAGTTACTAGTATATATGCATATACTAAAGGGGAAAAATGAATTACTTAAAATGATCCATCCAATTGCACTATTACTTTCCTTGATTACCAGCACCTCTCAGCTATACTGTACTACAAGCACTACCATTGAATTCCTTCTTCCTACCCAACACAGAATCCCTTCAATAGCACATCACAGACACACGCTTTATCCAGTGTAATTTCTTGCAAGGGGACAAAGCTTCAGTTAACTGACAAATAAAACTCAAAATTTTTATTCCAACAAACAGCTTTTGTTTTCCTAGATGAAGATAAACAGCCTAACTATAAATATGATAAACTTGGGAAAATTGCAATTTTTTAAACAAGAAGTTAACAGTATATTTCAATTGTGAATTTCTCTAAATGGTGTCCTTTGTAAACTGGACTGAAGCTCGTCAGCTTTTCTCAATACAAAAACATCTGGTTTCCATAGGAGGATTCTAACAGCACATCAGAAAATAGAATGGCTTCTAGCATCAGTCCACTTGCTTGATCAATCCTTCCTTCTGTCTACTCTCAAGTGCATTCCAGGCTACCTTAATCCCAATACCCTCCCCATGAATATACGGTAAGAAGATGCCAAAATGCATGTGTCAACACTCACTCTTGGAAACTGTCCTCACTTACTCATCTCAACCCAATAAGATTTGAGGAATTGGCTCTGGAGATTAACTGGATTTCCAGGAATAATCTGCAAAAAGTCAACCCATTTGCCTTCTGGGGCTTTCTGAATAGTAAGAAAGTAGTATAGAAATTTTGGAAAAGGGAGTGAAATTCAGGCCACAGCAAAAACCACTCTCGGCGAGCGAGCCACGGGAGGCAAGTGAATGGTCCCTTTGGCCAAGCAACGCTGTAAGACTCTTCCATTCACCAGGCAACCACACAGTCCCAGCTGACAAACTATAAGAGAATTTTCCCTATTTCAGATTGTCTTTCCCCACCTTAGGATTTATTTTTTAAACTTGCTTTCAAAACACATAAATATACATATTTAGTAACAGATGACAATGACACATCAACTACAGTGTGGAGCATGTAATCAGACTCCCAGAGTTTAAAACATGCTACAAAAGAAGCAAAGGTTATATTAATAATAGGAACAATTGATTTTTAAGTTAATTTAAAATATTACTACTAAGGGTCATGCTCAAAGAAAGACCAGACTCTTGAGACGACTGACAAAGACTGTGTCCAAAAATAGTCAACAGAACTTTACTCATAACTTCAAAGTAAATGCTTCAAATTTCATGCTACGTACACAGAAAAATAAGTTGGATGGCAAATCTATCCAGTCCTAATGAATGGCTGTAGTAGAAACACTTTAAAAATAATTGCTTCCAATTGCTAGCTCCTTGATTATATTATTCCCTTAGCCCTCTGAAAACAGTGAAGTGGTTTTTGACTGCTTCACCCTCAAGTTTATTATTTCTCTATACCAAGACAGAGTAACTAGCTGATGAAAACCAGCCTGGTTTGCTGGTGTGACGGTGGGGCGAGAAGTAAAACCCAGCACGACAGTGCTGAGACCCTCACTGTGATGGCAGCCACACAGCTACACTACCGCAGCGATCAGTGTTGTCAACGCCGGGTTTACTACAGCAAGTTTCACCTCTAGTATCTTGACAGTTTAATATTCAGCAAAGCATGACTTGGTTTGCCTAATGGCAGATTAGTCAGCCACCCATTTAGGAAAGTTATTGCAAAAATTTTTGGTGGAAGACTACTTGGCTGAAGTTTCAAGCCTTCTATTAACATGATGCAAGTGAGAACAAACGACGTGAGTATTTTAAAAAATCCTTTCTAAAGTCCTGAATGGAAATACCTATTTCTATAAAGTCCGATATTAAATTCAAGCCTGGCTAAAGTCACCTGTGTATTTTTTCCAACCAAATGTAAGGAGAGAGAGGAAAGATCAATATGGGTCTACCTCACTGGATTTAACTTTAGTATAGAGAATTTTGAACTTAATACAGTAATTAGGTATTCCATTTATTTTATATAAGTCAGAGTTTAATTCAACCAATCACACCCAGTCAGGTGAAAACCCTGTGGCCTTTACCTTCAGAATATATCCAGAATCTAGTCACTTCTTATCACCTCCACAGTTACCATCTTGCTCAAGCCACCATTATCTCTTGCCTGAATTTGTACAACAGTCTCCTCCCTGGCTCCCTGGCTCCTTCCTTGCCATGCCTTTCCCACCCCCCAGTTCCTTCTGAATGACAGCAGCCACCTTGTCCCTTCCCAACCAGAGTCAGATCATGCCCCTCCTCAGCTCAGCACCCTCCAGTGGCTCCCCATTTGACAAAGAATAAAAGCCAAGGTCCTCGCAGTGGCCTCCAAGGCCCCATTTGGTTTGGCCCCCCCAATCCTTCTTTTCACCTTCTCCTACTTCCTGCCTCCCCTCTTACCTCTCCCTCGACCCTTGCTGGCCTTGACCAGGCCAGGCACACCCCTGCCTCAGGCCTTCTCACTGGCTGCCCCATCTCCCAGGACTGTTCTTCCTTCGGTATCAATACATCCACACTGCTGGCTTCCTCACCCTTCCAGCCTTTGTTCAAACATCTCTTTCTCAGTGAAGCCAACTCCTACCCTCCTATTTAAATGGCAGTGCTCATCTCCCACTCCTCATCTCCTATATTCTATTCTACTGTTGTTCTACAGCGCTTATAACAAACTGTATAATTTATTATTTATCATGTTTATTGTCCAGGCTGCATTGCCAGACTCTTGCTCTACGAGGGTAGTTTTATTTTGTGTACTGATGTTTCCAGTACCTAGAAGAGTATCTGAAACAGAGTGTGCCCTCAATAAGCATTTAGGGAGTAAATAAATGAAAGAATTTTTAGGTGATTATATGTGCTACAGGGTAGCACCTACTAATAAAATCTAAGGAGGATGGATGCCAAGTTCCTGGACCTGCAAAGAGTGGGGTCATATTCAATAGAAATTTCCTAAGCTACCAAGAAGGAAATAGTGAATTGTGCTATAATTTGGAGAAGAGGTGAAAAATAATTACAGGATGGATACTATATTAATCCTTTCCTTATCAAGTGTTCAATTTTATTTCATGGAGGATTTTATCTCCAGGAATGCGATCTTTATTGTATAATAAAATCTATAAAGAAAATAGGGTTTGTTTTACTTTTAAATTAAGGGACTCTGAACTTTCCTTCTACAAATATCACCCAGTTAATCCAGGACAAACCTGTAGAGGGATAAGGCAGAGGAAGACTTGTCCATACCAATTGTTGTGACTGCCACATAGAGCCCACGATTGCCACTGCCCACCGCCACTGCCAGGAGGAGCCGGGGCCCCTGGGCACAAAACAGGCCGTCACTGTCCCTGACCTTTCCTCATTGTAGCTTCGCCCCAGGGGAATCTCACAGTCTCCTCTCACTGGAACCTTCCTCTGCCCATCACACGAAACAGAGAGCTACTCTGGAGACTGTATACTTCACAGAGCCTCTTCCATGGCCGCCTACTGGAGCCCATCCCCATCTCCCTGAAGTCTCCTCTCCTCCCCTACTGAGGGTCTCTGAGCAACCTTGTCCCCACCTGGCCTCAATCCTAGGCACAAACACACACAGCAAAAAAGAGGAGATTCTTAGCAATTCAAGCAATGTGTTTGAGTTCATTTTCTTCATGTGTTATATGGTTGTTTGCCAGTGACCTGGGAATCAAACCAGACTTTAAAACATGATTTTTCTGACCAAACCACACATTTCCCAGAAGTGGTTAGAACAGAACTTTTTGGTAAGTTGGAGAATGTAGTTCTGATACGTATAAATCAAAGGGCAAATCAGTTCTCAAAAAGGACAATGCACAATTTCTCTGGGCACAAACAGGACCAAGAAAATCCTTTCTTTCAAGAGCCTAATCGGAGAGACCAGAAACTGATGTCAATTAGTGCTGGTGGCTCGGAGTGACAGCATGGGTGACCAGGCCAGGCCACGGGCATGTGAGAAAGTAGAGGAAACCAGGAAAGAGTGAGGAACACTCTGGAGAGAAATAGGAACAGAGGGCAGGCAGGTCCTCAGACAGACCAGGCATCTGAGAGCTGCCTCATCCCCCCACCCGCCAAGCCCTCGTCCACCCTGAGCGCACTGGCTGTAGGTCGCCTCTGTGCCTGGACACCTGCATCTCCCTCCTCCTCATCAGAATCTCCGCCCCCCCACCTCACCCCACCTTTCTTTTTTTGCAAAACCTGAGCTGGTTTCAATTTCCTGCAACAAAAAGAGCTGGACTAACTAACCCAATGCCTTGAATTCCTTTGGCAATAAGAACTATAAATGCAGCTTTTCCAATTCATCAGTGGTTGCCACAGGCTAACACGACTCCTTTAATTTTCAGAGCGGATTAAGAAGCAGTTTTTAAGTAAAAAAGAATTGTCAGTTGCTAAGTGTTCTTCCTTAAATGTACATTTTATTTAAATACAATTTGTCATTCCTGTGAGCAGTAAACAGCAGGTGAAATTAAAAACTAAAGTTGAACGCTAATGAATTCACATTTTAGCTTGCATGTGGCTCTTAATTCACAGACAGCCAATTACTTCTACTAGCTGCACAGATGACTAAATAAAATCTGCTAATAAATGCAGCTAGAGTGTATTCAAGAAATTAAACAGTACATATTAGAATAAATTTGTAAATCTTCTTATCATAAATTTAATTCTTTAGAATAAAGGTCCAACAGGTATATGAGAGAGTAGATGGGAACATGAGAGAGAAATACGTTCCACTTCAACACAATCCTTCATGAGAAGGTAGATGGCTCAACGGAAGAACTGGGCTAACCCATGACAATGAGCGTTAGGAAGACCTTAAGATAGAAAGGTGTGCTCGTGGGGTTTCAGTCTGGTCACGATCCTTCCTTCCTGCCTTGCTGGCTGTGGACTTCAGGCTTGCTTAGCCAGCTATAGTAAATATGCAAATGTGTGCCTGCATGTGTGTGTGCATGCATGTATGTACAAATGAAAAAATACAACACACATACACACACCCACACATACCTCCTAGTAGTTCTGCTCCTGCTAGAACCCTGACTGATACAACATAAAACTTGTATAAGGTAGTCATGCTTCCCCTAGCCCTCTCCTCTAGTGGTCCAGATGCTAGCTAGAGGAAGAGAACAAGTTTTCCTCAGTTTTGTATCCCAGACACCTGATGTATGGAATACTTGGCACATTCAAGGTGCTTGGTAAATGTTTGCTTAACTAACGTAATCAAGTGATGATAAGACAGCAATGGGGCCAGCCTATAAGAGCCGAAAGGAAGATTTGTAAAATCAGGAGACAGAAGTGATTCCATACTCACAATACTCTAAAGTATACAGAAGACAATAACAATAGCAAAAGTAGTAGTAGTAATAATAATAATAATGGCCACATTTATTAAACCCTTACTAAGTACAAGACACTGCATTAAAATTTCTTCATATACATTATTTCATTCCAATCCCAAAAAATCCTAAGAGGAAGATCTTATCATCCAAACTTTATAGATAAGAAAACTAAGGCACAGAGAAAGTTACGTAATTGACTCGAGGTCTCACAGGTCTTTGCCCTCATTGCTCTCTCCTCTCTACTGGATACTTCCCATCAGCAATCAAACATTCTCCAATATCCTCTATCTTTAAAAAAAGAACCCACCTTATTTTGACCTCTGATCCTGCTCAACTACTGCACCTCTGCTGTATTCCCTGTTGAAGTCGAGTTATCAATAGAGATGTGTACATGAGCTGTCTTCACTCGCTACCTCCTATCTACTCTTCAGCTTACTGTCATTGATTTCTACTTCCTCCAAAACAAAAAGAAATCATGCTTTTGCTAGAGTCACAGTGAACTATACAGAGTATATCACTAAATTTAATAAATACATACTTTAAAATTTCCATTCTCTCAGTACTAAACACAATTAGCCTCCTGAAGCATCATCTTCTCTTGGCTTTATGATAGCAGGACCAGTGCCAATTCTTATTTGCAGAGCAAGACAACAGACTCTTTAAGAACCCTGGAGAGTCAGGCTGGGATGTTCAACAGGACAACTGCACAGAGCCAGGAGGAAGGTCTGACCACATCACAAGTCTGAACTAGCAGAAGTACCACGCGACAACAGGTACCGAAAGCTAGAACTTCCACAACAGATGCTCCTGCAGCACCAGGGAACTTTGACACTGTGTTTTGCCAGAAGGTCGATTCTGTACGTGGCTTCCCCTCACTGCCTTATTTGTGCCTTGTCACATGCCTCAGGTGGGTGCATTGCTTTGACAGAACCTAAGTCACACAGAATTCTAGCTGCAAGGTATCTGGGAAGTTCCAGCCACAGCAGCACAGAAAAATAATATACAAAGGGGATACAGAGGTGTTGAATGAGCCAGTGTACAGGACTGCCATGCCACCACACATTTCCGGATTTCTTTCTTTTTTTTCTTTGCAGCCTCCTCTATCTGCTACCCCCAACACATATTTTTAATCTATGTACTTTTCTCTATTTTTATTGCCACCATCATTTTCTTTTTTTGGACTACTACAATAACTTCTGGTCTAACCTACCCACTTCTACTCTTAACTCCTCAGAATGTTATTGAGAGAATAAAATAAGAAAGAAGATTTCATAACTTTAACATACCATATAACAATTAATGCTAATAAACTAGTGTTCTTAGTTATAGCTATTACACTTTTAAAAACATCATTTAAGTAGGCAACTACCTATGTGATACAACTTGAAGGTGTCATAAAGATCCCTGGTTGAGATATACATTCCAATGGCTGAGAATGCCAGAAACATTATCAATAGGGTTAAATCATAGGGTTAATTATATCATTAACCCAGCATCCTTGGTTAAACTACAACTAAACCAGGAAAAGGAGTCTATGTTTGCTGTGAAATCATGTACAACTGAAATCAAATCCCAGTCCTGCCACTTGCTAGGTAGTTGATCTGGGGAAAGTTTATTAACCTGTCTGCACTTCAAGGTCTGGTCCTCATCTATAACACAGGGATGATAGGCTGGTAGAAAGGATCAAAGGGAAATATCTAGTAAAGTGACTGATGCATGGTAAATAGGCATCATTTCGCTCTGGCAATACCTTACTGAGAATTAGTTTGTGAGAGTAGTTAATATCCAGTGTGCTGGTAAGTGAAAGACAAAGTACTGTAGCAATCTGACACAGGTGCAGTGCATCGAAGGGAACGCAAACATACAAGAACAGGAGGTTCCGGTGGGGGAGATGGGGCTCTGCTCAGAGAGAGCAGTTTGGGTCACCAGGGGCAGCTAGAGGTAGGTAAGGCTTCTGGGAGCCTTGAGTGGGAAACGGGTCATAAGAAAAATAGAAATAGCAAACAACCCCAGGAAGAGATAACGAAACCCATCTCTCTCGTCATCTCTTAAGTTTTTGCCTGGAGTGAGCCCAATGGCGTGCCATCAGTGTCTCTGACCACGGTCCAAATCATCCCACTTCCTGAACTCTACCCTCACTCAGGAATGCACAGGAAATAGAATCCACAGTGGAAGACGGGCAGGAAGAAGGAAGAGGAGGTGTTCAGTGATGGCGCATCAGCCCTTGCTTTGCTCTACAGCCCAAGCCTTGTTCTACAACAGCAGCAATCTTCTTCACATCAACAGGATCCTGCACCGGTCTCCCTAACAGAGACAGAGGGCAAGCCTACAAGCTAGAAAACATGCCAAACAGAGGCTTACCTTCTCACCTGCTGACATCTGCTTTCATCTTCAACTCAAGAAATGAGCGAAAAGACAGCTCTACTTTGGCTGTTGCTAAAACGTATCTCGTGTATTAAAACGTCTCTGTGGCTGTTTACTGCTGCGAATCATATGGAAGAAATTATTTTCCGCCATTTTTTAAAAAATATATTTAGCCTATGGATTAATTCAATTTATAGTTTTTTTTTTTAAAAAACCAGGAACTTTGTATTAGTATAAACTTTACTAAGTTAATGAAATAGGAACGTATATTCTAGAATGGTGGCATCTAATTTACTACTTTCAAAGACAGAATTTGTAGAGGGTGGGATTTTGCAAGTAGTTTGACAGGCTTTGTATACTAAAATTCGCCTGATAAACACAACTATGTGGCCCTGACATCCTTAGTAGAAGAAATGAAACTTGGCTGGCAGCCAAATAATACTTATCACAGGACCCTACACAGAGCAAATGATTCATATGTCATATGTTTATGAATGTCAAAGAGCACAGATTCAGGTTTTTAAAAGTCGAACTCTTTTGTTCATATGTTAGCTATTTAAAGGATATTCTATTAAAAAAAAGGTAAAATATGAATAAGCCACAATTTATTCTCTAGCTTCAAAAGGCAAATAAGTTGTTTACAGCCAGAAGCATGTACATTCTTCCCGGAAAACAGCAGACAAGTGATAGACACTATATAAACACCTTCTGTATCTCTGTATAACACACAATTTTAAAGTATATGTTAATACATTAATTCCCAACTAAAACACCTCTTAATTTTCTTATTTAAAGATCATTTTCCTGGAACTCTTTCTAAAAGAGGTTGTATAAAAGATTTTAAAGGAGATAAAAATTCTAAAGCTTGAATATTTATTCCAGCCAACACATAAATCCATTTCCATTTTCCTAGTGATAATAAGAAAGAAAGGTATTTTAGTAGGCCTTTGAAAAGAGTGTTTGCTTGAAAAGTAGGCATTCATTTAACAAATATTTTTACTAGGTACTGTAGGCACAAGAGACAAGAGTGATAAATACATATATACATATATTTAAAAAGTACAAAGGTTGCTATACTCATGGAGCTTGAGATCAGTGGGAAGGAGGGTCAGAAATAAATGAACCACACAAACATAAATAGTATTACAACTGCAACAAATGCTCTGATAGAGAAGTATATGAGCTATGAGCACATGAAAGGTGAAAAATTAGAGAGGTCTGGGAAGGCAACTCTGAGAAAGCATCTTTGTCGGTTTGTGCTGCTATAACAAAAATACCAAAGGCTGGATGGCTTAAACAACAAACATTTATTCTTCACAGTTCTGGAGGTTGACAAGTCCAAGATCAAGTCACTGGAAGGTTTGTTACCTGGTGAGGGCTAGCTTCCTGGTTCATAGACAGCTGTGTTCTCTGTGACAGAGAGAGAGAGAGCGCCGGACTTTATAAGGACATCATTTCCATCATGGGGCTCTACCCCAAGACTTCATCCAAATTGAATACCTCCCAAAGGTCCCATCTCCAAATACCATCACATTGGGTATTAGACTTCAACATATGAATTTGCAGCTGGGGGCAGGGGACACAAACCCTCAGTCCGTAGCAGGAAGCGATGGTTGGACTGAGGTCTGATGAGAGGTGGAGCTACCAGGTGATGGGTGGTTGTGTCAGGAAAGCATGGCGAGCTTAAGAACTTGAAAGAGAGCCAGTAAGGCTGGAGACCAGAGTGAAGCATGGTGTGGAGCATGAGATGAGGACACGGAGAGAGAGGGGGCTAGACCACGTGTTAGGAGCTGAACTGTGTCCCCCCATGCCCCAAATTCATATGTTGAAATCCTCATTCCTAGAACCTCAGAATGTAGCTGTATTTGGAGACAGGGCCTTTAAAGAGGTAATTAACACAAAATGAGGTCTTACAGGTGGGGCCCAATCCCATATGACTGGTGTCCTCCTAAGAAAAGGAGACTGGGACAGAGATAACATGCAGACCAAGGGATGAACATGTGAGGACACAGAGAGAAAGTGGCCATCTTCAAGCCAAGGAGAGACAGAGCTCAGAAGAAACCAAACCTGCCAGAACCTTGATCATGGATTTCGAGCCTCCAGAAGTGTGAGAATATAAATTTCTGTTGCCTAAGTACCAGAGTCTATGGCATTTTGTTATGGCAGCCTTAGCAAGGAATGGTAAAAACTATGGTCTTGATCCTAAGATCATGGAATTCATGGATGGGGTTTGAATTGGGAAGAGGAAGGGTTATAGAGCAGATGTGCCGTTTGCTCTGGCTGCAGTGTCAAGGTGAACTGCAGAGAGGCTACGTGGATGCAAGATATGGTAGGCTGAATAATGGCCCCCAAAGACATCCACATCCTGATCCCAGGAACCTGGGAATGTTACCTTATATGGCAAAAGTAACTCTGCAGATGGGATTAAGGATCTTGCAATACAGTATCCTGAATTACCCAGGTGAGCCCTAAATGTAATCACAAATGTCCTTGTAAGAGGGAGGCAGAGGGAGATTTCACAGTACTCTACTGCGAGAAGCGTATGTAGCGATGGAAGCAGAGAATGGAGTAATATGCTTTGAAAACAGAGGAAGAGCCAACAAAACAAGACACATAGGTGGCCACCAGAAGAAAAGGCAAGGAAACGGATTCACCCCTAGAGCCTCCAGAAGGAACCACCCCTGCCAACACCTTGACTTTACCCAAGTCAGAACCACTATGGACCTCTGACCTCCAAATCAGCAAGAGAATACATCTGTTTTGGTTTAAGCCACTAAACTTGTGGTACAGTAACCTCTTACAATGGCAACAGAACCCTAATACACAGGGAGATCAGCCAGGGGGCTGTAAGCAGCAGCCTAGTGGAGAGATGCTCGGATAGTGATAGCACGGATGGTGAGGAGGAGACTGACTTGAGAAATACTTAGGAAGTAAAATCAACAGGAGTGGATGCCGGGTTTGATTTGGGGGAGAAGTGAAGGAGAGGGAACCAGTGAGAAGCATTTGTGTTCTTTACTTTCCTCCTACAACCTCCAAATACAGGCAGAGCAGTGGATCTACCATCCCACTTCGGGAGTCAGGGATCTGACAAGGCATTTAAAGATCTGAAGGCAGGAAACAAAAGCTGTTTTTCTCATTTTACTTCATCTTGGAGTTTAAATTTTAAAATGTTATCTCCAAGTTAAATATGCTATTAAAATTTTATGTGGAGACGATCAAAACCTTCAGTTTAAAAATTATTTCTGAATGTGAAATATTTCTTGACTTTGATTTCAAGAAAGCCTGGAGCCCCTGAGGTGCTTACCATAAAGATCTACAAACGGAAGTTATAGAGGACCTATATTCTTCTCATCTATTCTATTTGCTTATCATATATTTACGCTCTCCTCAATAAACTTTTAGCCTCTTAAGACCACCAAAACCTAATATACATAGAAGAACACGTATTACTTCATAACATATAGCCCTACAGCACCTATGCCACACCCTTCCTCGCTTTTGTAGTGACCCTGATCCCACTGAGCTCTAGGCAAACACAGCCATCAGTAGGGCCTTCTCGATGCCAAATCTAATGCAGGTCATTTCCTGCACTTGCACTTCAATTTCCTCACACCGGAAGCTGACCCTGCTGATAAGAAGGGTCTTGGCTACACTTAGGAAGTTCAAGCACTTGATGATTAAAAGTGGTGCTGATGTGACTTGTGCTGTTTGCGTCTCTCACACTAATTGCCTAGCTTATATCAGAACAAAAAAGAGCCGGTATACTCCAATACTCTGCATTCCTCTTTTAAGGATAGAAGTACTCCACACATCCAGACACAGACTTCTACAAACATCACCAAGAATTTGGAAGATCTCTCAGCATTGAGAAAGGAACTATCAGTCTTAAAGATTGTGGGCTTTACTGTTAGTAAGATGATAAGAAACTATCCTCAGAATCATGAATTTAGACCTGATTATCAAGTAAGATTTTGAAGCAGAAGAGGCACAACCAAATACCCGCAAAGGAAGAACACACACAAAAAAATCTGCAGAATTTAGCAATTAGGGGCCATTTCACTCAGATGTTAATAACTGAATGACATAAGAGTCTCCACATTAAAACCCCAGTACCTGATATTCCTAAGTCGCCATGTTCATCCTCAGTGGGGAGGGAAGTATGTGCTTTAATTTTAGAAGATTTTTTTTAATTGCTAAAGTAAAATGCCTAAACCCCTAACCTCTGCGACACCAAAAACTGTGTTGCACTATTCATTTATAGTAATACTAAATAAATGAAATAAAGAATGTCTTGTTGATTTCTATATTGCTGGGTTTATGTGTTGGACGTTCAAGCTTTTGAAGGACAGGACAAAGCTACCTTGGATTGTTATCAGGAAACTCTGTTCATGAATCATGCATGACTAAATCAGCCTTTTGTTTTTGCAGATCTGCATCCCTACCAAGGTAATCCAGGGCCATACTGATCTTACTGAGGGACTCATTTCATTGACAACGACTTACATACTCTTCACTGGTGTTTTTTAGCAGGTGCCTGTGAGTGAAACGTACATGTAGTTTCCAGCAGCAACTATTTATTTCCTAAGCAGAAACTTTAAAATATAATTGATATTTATTTTGGAGGGTACAACTAAAAAACATTCCAGACTTACTGAGTAACCCAGATTTTAAAGTAAAGAGACCTAATACACACACACACACACACACACACACACACACACATATTCAAGTCTTAATTCTCCTACTTTGAGGATACTGTTACCAGACCATTTTTAAAGGAATCAAGAGATCTTTGGGGTTTATTGGGGAACTAAATAGATTATCTAAAGCCAAGCAGTATGTCTTCCATGAAAAGCTAACTATAGCACTGTCAAAACTCTCAGAGAAGGAGGCATTTTCTAGGTGGTCTATTGAAGTGGTCCTGTTTTTGGTTAATAAGTTCTTCTTTGGTTGGACTTAACCTGGTTTCCACTCCAGAGAAACTCAACTTGGTTTCCACTCATTCCATCTTCATTGGAGATAAAGAATAATTAGCCAGTGTCCTTTTAGATGTTCAGAGCTAAAAGGACTCCATATCTAGCTCACCAAGATCATAGGATAGAAGATTAACAATGCAAGAAACAATCACATTTCTATATACTTAGAACAAACACATGGAAACTGAAATTTAAAACACAGTTACACTTACAATCACTCAAAATAAAATGAAATACTTAGATATAAATCTAGCAAAAACATATACAGAATAATCTGTTGCCTAAAAATTCAAAAGCACTGCTGAAAGAAATGAAGGAAGACATAAATATATGCAGAGATATATCGAGGCAGTGGATTGGAAGACCCAACATAGTAAAGTTGTCAATATAGATTTATCAAAATCCCAGCAAAGTTTTTTTTTTTTTTTTAATTAATTAATTAATTAATTTATGGCTGCGTTGGGTCTTCGTTGTTGCGTATGGGCTTTCTCTAGTTGTGGCGAGCGGGGGCTACTCTTCATTGTGGTGCACAGGCTTCTCATTGCAGTGGCTTCTCTTGTTGTAGAGCATGCGCTCCAGGCACGCGGACTTCAGTAGTTGTGGCTCACAGGCTCTAGAGCGCAAGCTCAGTAGTTGTGGCGCACGGACTTAGTTACTCCACGGCATGTGGGATCTTCCTGGACCAGGGATTGAATCCGTGTCCCCTGCACTGGCAGGCAGATTTTTTTTTTTTAATTTTATTTATTTTTTTATACAGCAGGTTATTATTAGTTATCCATTTTATACATATTAGTGTATATATGTCAATCCCAATCTCCCAATTCATCACACCACCCACCCCTGCCACTTCCCCCCTTGGTGTCCATACATGTGTTCTCTGGCAAGCAGATTCTTAACCACTGCGCCAGCAGGGAAATCTCTAAAATTTTTTTAATTGAAGTATAGTTTATTTACAATGTTGTGTTAGTTTCAGGTATACAGCAAAGTGTACACCAAATTCAATGTGTACATGAATGTTCACAGTAGCTTTATACATAATAGCCCAAAACAGGAAACAAACCAAATGTCCTTCAATTAAACAAACTGTGATACATCCGTACCATGGAATACCACTCAGTAATGAAAAGGAACAAACTACTGATACATGCAACTACTTGGGGTTCATTCAAAACCTTGGGGGCGTCCCAGGTAAAATCTGGAGCTGGTCCCCATACACAGAGGGCAGGGAGAGACAGAAGAAAGAGGCAGCCACTCCAGATTGTTGGGTGGCGGCTTTAATAAGCAAGGGAACTTACACAGGAGGCTTCCCTTGGGCGACTGCAAGATGACTAAATCTCCATACACCCACCAGAATCTTAAGAGCTTGTACAGAGGCCTTAACTGGGTTCAGCCACTATCTAGTCCAGACGGTCTCAGCAACACCTTTCTCTCTTAAGGCTGCATTCTTGAAACAGCTCCTAGTGTGCAAACAGTGGGCAGAATGTACATTCCAAGGACAGGGGCAGGGGTGAGGAGCCTCCAATTGCCCAGGCCCAACTCTGGGGTCGACCGGTGGTCACATCCTCTCGATGACCTCCTCCAACACTTGGGTGGATCGCAAGGGAATTACGTTGTATGAAAAAAGCCAATCTCAAAAGGTTACAGACTATATGATTCTATTTATATAACATTCTTGAGTGATAAAAGTATAGACATGGAAAACAGATTAGTGGTTTCTAGGGGTTAGGGATTTAGAGGTGGGAAAGAGGTAGCTGCGGCTATAAAAGGGCAATATGCCACAACTAAAGATCGCACATGCCACAAACGAAGATCCCACGTGCTGCAACTAAGACCACGCACAGCCTAAATAAATAAATAAATGGCAACAAGAGGGATCCTTGTGATGGGACTGCTCTGTATGTTCACTGTGGTATTGGTCACATGAATCTACACATGTGACAATGTTGCACACACACACAGATGCATGTAAAACTGGTAAAATGTGAATAAGGTCAGTGAACTATATCAATGTCAATCTCCTGGTTGTGATATTGCACTGGAATTATGCAAGATGGTCCCACTGGAGGCAACTGGGTGAAGTATATACAGGATCTCTCTGTATTATTTCTTAGAACTACTGTGGGTGAATTTACAATTATCTTTTAGAGCTTTTTTTAAAGCTAAAAAATGTAAAAAAGAAAAATATATAGTCTACTTCCGTTTTACAGGTGAACAAAGGAACAAGCAGTAAAGAAATTTACTCAAGATTACACTGTAATCTTTTAGTTAAGAGTTAGGTCAAAAATAAGATTTAGGCCTCTGAATTTCCCACTATGCCACAGTCCTTAACACAAATAACAAAATAAGCAATCACTACTGTCCCACCCCATACTGGGGGATTAAAATAATAAAGGTACCTTCAAGCAACTAAAAATGTAGTTGAGGATACATGGAATAATATTAAGGGAATAAGTGAGTACTACATTTAAGTATTATACAGTTCTATCTTAAATATAATAAGAATATATATAATAAGAAGAATATAATAAGAACTCAGAGAAAAAAGGTAGAGACTTATATTTGTCACACAATTCTACTGCAAATCTGAACAAATTCAAGGCAAGTAACCTCATTTATATAGAATAACACGTATGAAAGAGACTTCTATTCAGATGCCCAGACTTATCTCCAAATATGTTCTATGCTTAGGATACCATGTTATGGGCAGAAGGTGGACCGCCACAGGAGATGGTAATCACCAGCTACTGGTTACCAGACACCACTGCACTACCCTGCCCCCACCCTCCTCAGTGGCAAGCCCAGCAACACAAAACATCCCAGGAAAGACGCAGGTCGGTCCTTTTCTTCACAGAACTAAGCCACATGCAACAAATAAGTCCAGGCCATCTGAGGTGGAACTCATTACTTCCCTCACACTTAAGATTTAAATTTATGGCTATTGTAATCTGTGGCCCAAAGATGATGACAAAGGCATTACTATAATACTCAGTTCCATCTTAACAGTATAAACTTTGCAACAAAACACTATAAGGAACTGGAGAGTGGTAACCTGCATAGGGGGCTGACTAAATTTGCACTGCAGTGAGTTCCAATAATGATTTGGATTTTGGTAATGATGGTGGATTTTCAGGCTCTCTTTACCTGGCTCTGAAGATGATGGACTTTTAAGCTCTGAGGATGAAGATTAAAACTTTTATGATAGTTTTGTTACCATTTTAGGAGCTTGTTATACAGCTTGAAAGTTCACTGAAATATGTTTCTTTTTAGAAATCAATTTTTCTTGCCCAATACATGTTTTTATTATACCATGAGCATCACACACCAGGATTCCATTCAGTTTGTTTTGCTCTGTTTCACATCAGTTTTTCCTGAAATATTTTTTTTCTGAAATATTTTCTTGTATTCATATTCAATGGTAACTTTTAGGATCCTACTCAATTTTTTTGTAACTTTGCTGATTTTATACCTTTATTTATATTTGCTTTTCAATCGTGTACTGGATAGAAATTCATTCTTAATCTTGACTATTATTGTGGCTTGCTTTTAAATTACAGCCCCATTATTTGCTTTATATCACATGCATGGTATGGGATTAAACTCACCATACCATGAGTTTTGTTTGTTTGTTTGTTTTCTGTTTGTATCCTCTAACATAGAAACTTCACTGTTTGCACATTGTTGTGTTTTTTTTTTTTCAGAATTGACAGGCTATCACAATCTTTCCACAGCTTGTTATTTCTGTATTCATAGAAACAACTTTAAGATCATGTATAATACATGCATGGGATAAAAAGTACTCAAGCACCCCCCTCCCTCCAAAATTAAAAAAAAAAAAATCTCCCTATAACATCGAAATGCTCCTTACATGATGGCATGTCACTGGCAAAGTCAGCAAAACTGATGCAGTCTGGCACTAAGGCCTGCCACCATCACCCTGTCCTTCCACCAGGCTCCTCCCTGTCCCCTGGTCTCTGTACTTGCTCTGTGCTTCTCTCTGTTGTTTTATTTTGCTTTGCTTTTTGCCTAGAGTGTCATTCTCCTCCTTCTCCACTTTACAATCTCTTCCTCAGCCTTTAGACTTAGTTCTGACATCATTTACTCCAAAGCCCTCATGGACTCCCCTGGTAGTCATTTCCCCCTTTCTGTGTTCCCAGAACACTTCTGAGCTTGTTCCTACAGAACTCAAAAGGCTGCACTGTGAATATCGCAAACGTGTTTGTTTCCCCTACTTGACAGAAACACCTCAGGTGGGGACCGTGGGAAAGCGCCTGACAGAAAGCAGGTGACAAACTGAGCAGGCGTGCTTCCTGATTGGCCCCAACCATTGGCCTGATGGATTAGGCTATTGTTTCATTTTTGGAAAACAGGGGCAAGTTTATTCTCATGATCTAGGAAAAAGGCATGCGCCAAGTACACAGGCTGGGACATTTTTTTTTTTTTTTCCAGCTGACCCAGGCAGGGATCTCTCAGGACTCCCATTTAGAAGTAAGAGCTGAGAGAGAAAAGCCATGCTTGTTCAGAATCCTGTATGCTAGTAGCCATGTAGGGTGGGACTTACTTTTCTGGTAGGTGAATCTAGAAGGCAATACAACTTGGAAAGCAATAGCTAAGAAAGAAATCCAGTGCCCTCAGTCAATAGGGATCCTCTTGAAAAACACACTACATGTTATATGTCCGGTGTACTTTGGACACTAAGGTTAGAATATCACCTCTTGTATCTTTAAGATCTGCACCTGGAAAGGAAGGGCAGGGAAACAACATGGGGCTTTGGTGACAAGAACCCTTAGACAACTGTTGGGGATGAATGAAATTATTTGGGGACGTACCTCCATACTGATGTACTCATGGTAAAAATGATAAGCCTAACAATGTTAGTACACTTATGCCACATAAATCAATTTTTAATAAAGGAAGTTTATACTGCTTTGGCTGATAAACTTTAATAATTTTTGTTGTAAATTTCTCAGAAATGTATTAGTTGCTTTCTTGTTTCTCTACTGAGCGTAACAAACTTCACTTGATGGTACAATGTTATAGAAAGGTTATTAAACTGTAACATAGAGTGATATGCCCTCAGGAACTCCTTGTCACCATGTTAAACGGATCCAGAGTTTTAAAACTTTTTATTTCATATGCTCACTTGCACAGTTTTTTTAAATATAGATTCCATATGCTCCATCAACATCAGTTTTATGCTTGCTGCTCTCAGGACATTGACGGTTAATGGAGAGATATATTCTCTTTCTGCTAATTCCCAACTTTTCATTTTCTGTGGGCCAAGAAACCACATAACCACATTTGTTGGGACTGAGTGTTAACACTGAATAAGGCAACAGGCTGGTGCTTCTCACTGGACTGACTATTCCTAGAAAATAAATAACCATTGCTACCTTTGAGCCCTCAAAGTGCCTAGCATGGTGTTTTGTATACCATGACCCTAAATAAATGTTTTCTGATGTGAATTAAACACATATGAGCTGTATTTTTACATCTATTTCCGTTCCTCAGGCATCGTTAGCTTAATTTTTTTTTAAGGTAGGTCGCCAAGAATAGAGTTTGCCAGATAAGTGATCTCCCTATAAATGATATCATTTTTGTGGTCCAGAAGAATACACACAGCAAGGTGAAAGATGAGTGGAATTCTAGGTGATTATTAATTCCTTCTTTCTTCTTATGGGGACTTTTGAATTATCAGGACAAGTATTACTTCTATGATATGAAAAAGTTACATAAAACCAAAGATTATTTTAGCAGGTTTGTGGAAAACAGACTTTAATGAGGAGGGAATGGAAGCAAAAAGTACGCAATGAGGATACTATAGGAATAAAGAGAGTAATTATTAGGGAAGAAAAAAACATGGTAGAAAAAATAAATATGACTTGGTAATAAATGAGATACAGAGAAGGAAGGTGGTAGAGGAAAATCAACAGAAGATGTACAATGGCATGCTTGTTCTTTCATTTTCTACGCATATAAACGTTTATTGAGCAACCACTCCTACTCAAGTATCTTTAATGGGGTCTGGTACCACTAACAATGGAGAAAATCAGAATCATAGGACTTTTTGGAGGAAGGAAAGACAATGATGATGGCTTGGAAGTCACTGGGAAACAAGATAAGTATCACTAGTTCGACATGGGAAAACAGAAGACTAAGGCAAGAATGAGACATAATGGAACATATCAACATGAAAATCTATAAATATATGGCAGATGAGACAAAAACAGGGGGAAAATCAGAAAGAAAGGATTCAAAGTTGTTTATGAAGTCATCCTGAAATAGCCATTTAACCTCTGGCCAGGGTTGCCTCATGATTAAACTGAAATGATAGTGACTGTCAAAAACATAAGAAATACAAAAGGTACTGTAATGTGAAGTGATTCTAAAGAGTACAAAGCACTGGAAGAGCACAAGACACAATAAATATTTTGTTGTCACAAATGCAAGGGTAAAAAGAAGGACAAAAGCATGCATTTCCCATTACACATTTACTTTAAAAAGTAAAGTCTTCTCTCCCAAGTGATATGCTCCAAGTCCTATATTTTTCTCTACTTCTACTTCCCAGCACCTTCCTGTTAACTTTGCCAACTTTTAAAAAAAGGATACACCAAAAGTAGTTAGCAAAGCAAAGATTAGATGGGCTGCCTGAACAGAGCTCTCCTTTGCAACTCACTGGGCACTATACAGCAAGAGAATATCCTTTGAGAATCTTGCCTAACTTTGATGTCGACATCACAGTCTGAAAAACTAACTTTAAAACAAGGCTTTAAAACAGCAACATTGAAATGGAATTTCTTTAAATAGCTACAATTCCATTTCTTTTCCTAGTATACTAAAAGCATGAATACCATTTGCTACTTGATCCTGGCCACTAAGCTTAAAATTCCGCTCCCTCTGCTTAGAACGGAAAGAAAAAAAAAAAGGTGGAGGGCAAGGGGGAGAATAGGAGTCAGCAAATATGAGCTAAGACTGGCTTTGCAACTTAGCAAATTATTAACCATTGCCAGGTTTCTACATTTGTAAAATGAAAACCATAATATGAGTGTTATACTTTCACCATCCTTGCAGTTGTCATTTCATATTGTAATAATTTGTTTGTCTATTTCTCCCACTAAACTGAATGCTCCATGAGGACCACATCTTTCTTGTCCAACAGTATATTCTCTGCATCCAGCAAAGGGACTGGTACAGAGTAGGCACAAAATGAATGCAATGTTTGGATATTCCCAGGTAAAGGTAATAACAGAGGAAATCTATTTAATTATTAATCTATTTTCTTAATTGTGTCCTTTGATGGTCATACATATTTAAGTTTGATAACATCTAACTCATTAATTTTTTTCTTTTATAGTTAGTGTTTTCTTGTCTAAAAATTCTTCACCTACCCTGAGGTTGAAAAGATTTCTCCTCTATTTTCTTCAAGAAGTTTATAAGTTTTAGCTTTTATATTTATATATAAGATTCATTTTGAAGTAATTTTTGTGTATGGTGCAACGTAGGGATAGAGGTTTTTTCTTTTCTTTCTATGACCATTAGTTGAAAAGACTTCTCCACTGAATTTCTTTGGTGACTTTGTTAAGCCATTTCTATGTCGGTCTGTATTTGGCCTCTCTATTCTGTTGCATGACTCTACCTTTCTATCCTGTAGCACCAGTTGCACAATGTCTGGATAGCTCTCACTTTATAGTAAGTCCTGAAATCAAGTAGAGTAAGTCTTGCAATTTTGTTCTTATTTTTCTATTATATTATTGATATTTTGTATTTCCACAGACATTTTCTATTAGCTTATGAATTACTACAAAAAGTCCTGCTGAGATTTTCACTGGGAATGGCACTGAATCTATACATCAATTTGTGAAGAACTGACATCTTAACCAGATTGAGTTTACTAATTGAACATGGTATGTCAATTCATTTGTTTAGGTCTTCTTTAACTACTCCCATCAATGTCTAATAGATTTCACACACATTTTTTGTATATTTTCATTAATTTTATCCCCAAGTGTTTAGATTTTGATGCCATTGTAAACATTTTTTTTAAATTTCATTTTTTCAATGTAGTACATGAAACTGGTTTTTGTAAACTGACCTTGTATACTGTGACCTTGCTAAGTTCACTCATCAGTTCTGGTAGTTTTGTTATTCCTTAGGATTTTCTCTGTAGATGATCATATCATCTGCACATAGAGACAGTTTTACTTTCTTTTTTTCCTAATCTTTATGCCTTTCATTTATTTTTCTTGCCTTATCACACTGGCTAATCCCCTAGCACTATGTTGAACAAAGCAGTTAGAGCATACATCCTTGTCTTGTTCCTAATATTGGTGGAGGAAATTATCTTTTGCTGTTAAGTGTGATGTTATAGGTTTCTTATATATGCTCTTTATCAATTCGAGAATTTCCATCCTGCTTCTAATTTGTTGAGAGCTTTTTTTTTTTAAATCATGAACAGGTGTTGAACTTTGTTTTCTCTACATCTATTGACATGATCATGTGGCTTTTTCCTTTCTATCTAATTAATATAGTTAATTATACCAATTGATTTTCAAGTATTTAACAAAAATTATATTCCTGGAAGAAAAAAAAGAAACTTTGGTCATAATGTATTATCCATTTTTATATGGCTAGATTTGATTTGCTAATATTTGGTTTAGTATTTTTGTATCTATATATATTGAAATTCTATAATGTTCTTTATCTGTAATGTCATTGTATGTTTTTAGTATTAGGGTTATGTTGGCCTCATAAAATTTATTGGGAATATACCATCTTCCTTTTTTTTGGTAAAGGGTTTTGTAAGATTAGTATTACATATGTCTTCCTTAAGTATTTAATAGAGTTCAGTAGTGAAGCATCCAGGCCTGGAGTCTTCCGTGTGCAAAGGTTCTCAATTATAAATTCCATTTCTTTAATAGATGGTAGGTTATTCAAACATCCTGTTACTTCTGGTGGTCAGTTTTGTTAATTTATGTTTTTCAAGGAATTTTCCCATTTCATCCAAGCTGTCAAACATACTGGCATAAAGTCCTCTACTAACATCATAAAGTAGCATGTCCTAATTATCCTTTTAAAGTCTGTAGATCTGTATGACATCCTCTCTTCCATGCTGGATATTGGCGATTTGTGCTTTCTCTCTTTATAAAATCAGTATAACTAGGATTTGATCTTCTCAAAGAATCAGCTTTTGGTTTCATACATTTTCTCTATTGTTTTTTATTTATTATTTCATTGACTTCCCACCGTATCTTTTTTTCTTTCCTCTTCTTTTTCTAGCTTCTTTGGATGGCAGATTAGATCACTGATTTAAAGCTATATATTTCCCTCTAAGCTGTGATTTAACTTCTGCAAACTTTGATAGGATGCATTTTAATTTTCAATTAAAGTTCTTTCTAATTACCATTGTGATTTTTTCTTTCTTCCAAGTGATTACTTAGAAGAATACTGATCAATTTTCATATATTTGGGGATTTTCTAGTGACCTTTTTTTTAATGATTTTTAAATTTAATTCCATTGTGGTTAAAGAATTTACTCTGTTTGATTCAATCCTTTGAAATTTACTGAGACTTGGCTTTCTCCCCAGTAGACAGTATATCTCTGTAAATATTTATTATACAATTAAAAGCAGTATTTATTTTTCAATTATTCAGTGTAGTGTTCTATAAATGTTAATTAGGTTAAGTTGGTATTGTTCAAATATTCTATATTCTTACATTTTCTTGCTACCAACCATCAATAATTGAGAGTAATTAAAATATTCAGCTATAACTGTAGATTTGTCTATTTCTCCCTTTGGTTCTGTAGGCTTTTGCTTCACATATTTTGAAGCTGCATTAGGTGTATAAATATTTAGGGTTTTATGCCTTCTTGATAAATTGACTCATTTAATTTTATGAGATATTCTTCTTTATCTCTGATCATAGGTTTTAGGTTCTAGGCTAGAAAATGGCCTAGATAGGGAAATTGTTTTCCTTTTGAAGAGGGATGTATGTCCTATGCTAAAGTATCAATAAAAAGATAAAACGTTAAGACCAGGTTAATAGGCTCAAGAAGCTACTACTTTGTCTGATAGGGACTCTCTCGGGGTAGGGCAGGGTTATTCTCTGTCTTGTCTCCTCTAGGACCCACTGTTGGTACAGGGTTCTAGGAACTATCCTAAGCCAGGGGTTACGATAGTAGAAAAAAGGGTGTTGGGGGACCATCTGAAGGCCTGCTGCCACTAGGGTTCACTCCCCTGCCATTCTATTACAATTTTATTTGCTCATAACTCTAACTTGGGTCATGCTTCCCCTCAGGATGCCAAAGTACTAGCTATGTAGGAATGACATTTGTTGTGTACTTAAATCTTTTTCTTTATTTTTCTCAATATAACTCTTTTGACTTTGTATTTTTGAATACATTATTCTGAGAGGCCCTCATTCGCACACTGTGTTCTCAGGTATAGGAGGAATCTCAGGGCTCCAGGGCTCCAGAGCAGGAATAACTTTACTCTAAAGAACGACTTTGACTTACCTCTCAACCGGATGACTGTAAATCAGCCCTGAACAGGAAGGTGACACAGAGAGGTTAAAACAGGTCAGAGTTGACAAAAGGGTCTGAGTGAAAACAAAGAGTAAGGCCTGTGTGTGTGTGTGTGTGTGTGTGTGTGTGTGTGTGTGTATTTATTATTTTTTTAAGGATTCCTGACCAAACCTTTAATTCTGGGACACTGGCTCACTTTCCACATGAGATCTTATCTTCTGTTGGATCAGGCTAAGTCTACACTACACAAAGGTGTGTGTAGGGGTGTGTGTGTGTGTAAGCACACACACTCTTGCATGTATAAAAATCTCAAGATAGTGTTAGGTAAGCAAGATTTTAAGAATGAAACTTCTGTACTCTCCCATGCTGCCTGGGATGTATGCCTGGAACAAAATTAGAATCCTTAACCTTTCAAAACTCTGTATTTCTGTGTGGCTTCCAGATGGTCCTCTAAACAAGAGCTTCTTTGTGGTTCCAGGGCCAGTGTCCCCTGCTGCAGGGGTAACAATAGTGCCCGGGTAGCTAATGGAGAAAGGAGAACTCTACTGACAAATCGGGAGAGCAGCACAGACCTACCTCGCCGAGCACTGTGTGCTGAAATATGGCAAATGTAATACAAAACAGTGGGCGAGGTGTATCATCCTGGGTGCAGTCTTCCCAAATTGAGCTCCCTCCAGTTTCTGGATTTATCCAAGCTTTGTAGGACTTCACCAGTTGCTGGTTTGGTGACTGCTATGTGATCTAGTTTGTGTTAATATAATATGTTGGTCTTTCTCATGTTGTTTTGGGGTGTTTCTTGTTTACAAATTTCTTTTTGTATTGAAAGAAAAATAATCAAAGCATTTTTGTCAAAAGAGTCTACACCAGGCAAGAAGGTCTGAACTATAAGCTCCATGCCACTTTTCACAAAGCGGGACTTCCTTACCCATTTTCTCATCCTGCTCCTTCCCTTACTTCCTATTTTGGACAAGTTCTTCTGTCCTGAAAACTTGACTCCTGTCCCACCTCTAGCCAAAACAAACAACAAGACACACATACATATTTAATTCTCGGGATGACTCTAAACCCTAAAAGATTTGCATAAAACCTGAATAAACCAGGAACTCTTTAGCCCTCATTTCCAACCCATAGCAAGGGGCTTCCACCTAGAAACTCAGAGTGGGAGACTGAGAAGGGAAAGAAAGTCTATCCAATGCACTCAGGGACTCTTCTGCTGATGCAAGAATCTGATGTCAAAGTGAACACAAGATTATCTAATAGGATGTAGACTGGATGTAATTCAACTCCATGTTTACTGCTAGAAACCAAAGTTTTATCTGGAATTTACAAGAAGGAAGAGAGTGGGGGAGGAAAATGAGGACCTGCCTGTGTCCTTTCTCTGATTCCTTTCCCCTTTTTCCTGAACTGCAGGAGACTAGACTCCCTTGGGCTGTGGTGACCCCATCATTGGGGTATATTCATTAAATGGTTGATTTTGCTATACTGGATTTTTCTTTTCTCTCTCTCCTCTTACTGTTTTCTAACGCATGTTAACCCTTCTCTCCCTCCTGCTTTCTTTTCTTCCTGAAGAAGCACAATGAATGAATAAAGATTTCTTGGCACTGAAAAATAAAGTAAAACAACACAAGTATAGGTGCATACAAAGCAGTACGGAGTAGTGACTGCTAATGGGTACAGTGTTGCTTTTTGGGGAGACAAAATATTCCAAAATTTGATTGTGGTGATGGCTGTACAGCTCTGTGACTGTACTAGAAAACATTGACTTGTGTATTTTAAAAGGGAGTGTTATATGGTATGTTACCTGAATTAAATGATAATAAAGCTGTTGAGAGAGAGAAATAGAGAGATGGAGAATTACATCTGAAGTGTTCCAGGGCTCAGTCCTAGGCACTTTCTCTTCTCTACCTGCACTGTAGGTATTCTCTCCCAATCCTATCACTTTAAATATTGCCCATGTGCCCATGACTTCTGATTTTTATCGTTAGTTCTGTCTTCTCCACCTACCTCCAGCCTACCTGACATCTCCACATGGGGGTCTTACAGGCATCTCACACTTAACATAGTTAAGACAGAACTCGATTCCCCTTTCCAACCCAAATCTCTTCCTCCATGCATTCCGAGCTTAGCAACGCACAACCATCCGCAAAGTTTACTCTCTGTCTCTCCAGCTAGAATGTGAACGGGAACCCTTCCAACATCTTTTCTCTCCTGTGTCCTTGGAGCTGACAAAGAGTAGGTGCTCAGTGAATAGTTGTTGAATGAAATAACCATGGGATTGAATGAAGTAGCAACCACCTGCCACGCAAATTTTTTAAACAATCAAACCATTAACTCGTCACTGAATTTAAACAAGATCTTTGAGATAACTCAATTTTAACACATAAAGATAGCCATAGTTTACAAGCAGTGAAAACTACATCATTTCTATTATAGTTTTTAAAGTAAAAAGAATTTTCTCTAATAACCTCTGTGCTAGATTGCAAGAAAATTTCAAGTGACAAAATCAATACAGAGAATTGAGAAACCTATTTGAATAGAACTCTCTTTTAGAATAAGAATAAAGAGCTGAAGAATATTGCTGTCACCCAACAGATGGCTAAGAGCACATTTTCAGAACCTCATAAACATCCACCAGGCGTGGCAGTTCCTCTTTCCTTTCCATAAACCCTACCTTGGGTCATTTCAAACCTTCTACTGGCTCCTCCCATTCTGTCCACCTCCTCTTCCCCACTCTAAGATGCTATAGTGTTCGGTGTATGCTTACATAGGCTCAGGGGTCCATTTTCCTCCTTTTTCTGAGATAATTTTTATTGCAAGTAATATCTGATGAAAAACACTATTTTTCCTTCAGATACTCTTCACATATTCATTTTTTATAAGTCGTAAGATCCTTATGCTAATATTTCTACTATTTTTCTAACATTTTGTTAAACTAGTTTTGAGTTGTAAGTATACGAACTTGTTAATTGAAACACTGTCAAAAGCTTACATTTAAAAAAAAATTGTTCTTTAAGTTAAACTTTGGATCCTAACCCAAATTGATACAAATTAGTGAGGTTTGTTCTTCAGCAAGCACTTGTAGCCGACTTTCAAAGAATAAATAAGCTACATGAAAGTGTTTATGACAACCTATGAAAATTGTATTTCATGTTCTTTTAATTTAAAATTTACTGCAAAATAAAGCCCTTCTTTCCTTAAATTTCCATTGTTGCTTAGGTAACAATTCCAATTATTTTTTAAATCTGTTGGCCCCAAATGTTTTCTGAAATGTTTGACAAATACGTCATTTGGTAAAAAAAAAATTCTCTCTGTATTTTTTTGTCCACAGAAACTGCCCTATTCTTCTCCAACACTTATTTCCCACATCTATAACATGGAGATAATAAAATCCACCTTCCAAGATTACCAAGTTAGTTATGAGAGCCCTCTAAAAATTATAATGCATTAAATGTTGGGTAATACTGAAATAAATATTGAACAATAGCCAGTAAAGAGTCCTTACACAAGGTACTGTGTTCACAAATGCTTAACCCCTTTATTTGCAGTAGTTATACTGTTGTTGACAGAAAATGTGTCAATCCTAGTCTCCTACTGAATTTATACATTCCCTTCATTTAAACAATTGTGATACTTTCAATCTTTTTTCTTCTAGAATGTGGAAAACATATTATTAAATATACCTGCCTGGGTATCAGCACCGTGTGTTTTTCTGCTCCCTGGGAACCTTGTAATTCTGTCATGATAGCACTTCCCATACCTCCTATCTCCTCCACTAGACCCATCATGGAGCCTGATTTACCAAGAGAAGTAGGGTTTGCTACCGGTTTTTAAATTTCACACACAGGAATGGTATTCATGAATACAAAAGTGAAAATTCACCACATAAAATACTCCTTTTTTTTTTTTTAGAAACTTGATACTGAAGAAATTAGCAGCCTTATGACAAAAAATGTTTCAAAGCTTGCAGGACCCACTAACAATATTTTAACCTTTCTCTGTGTGTATGACAATTTATTTCTTTAATAATGCAGTTTTAGTAATTTATCCCAAGTATAAACCACTTATCCATGGATTTCCCATTTAGAAAAATAATTTTAAACCGGTATTTCCCAAAATGTATCCCAAGGGAAAGATGTTCCAGAAAAAAAAAAAAAAGGCTCTGTAGTCTAATAAATATGTGAATGCCACAATCTATATTCACCTTCTTAGAAATTCAAAATGGCCCTTGGCATCTATGGTCAATAACTTCTTCATAGGTATATGGGTGTTGTACTACTCATTCAATTTCCTCTATGTTTAAAACATTTTATAACTTAAAAAAAATCTGGGGCTTCCCTGGTGGCACAGTGGTTGAGAATCTGCCTGCCAATGCAGGGGACACGGGTTCGAGCCCTGGTCTGGGAAGATCCCACATGCCGCGGAGCAACTAGGCCCGTGAGCCACAACTACTGAGCCTGCGCGTCTGGAGCCTGTGCTCCGCAACAAGAGAGGCCGCAATAATGAGAGGCCCGCGCACCACGATGAAGAGTGGCCCCCACTTGCCGCAACTAGAGAAAGCCCTCGCACAGAAACGAAGACCCAACACAGCCATAAATAAATAAATAAACCCAAAGTTAAAAAAAAAAAACAAAAAACTGTATCTCTCTTTTTTTTTTTTTCAAACATCTTTATTGAAGTATAATTGCCTTACAATAGTGTGTTAGCATCTGCTTTATAACAAAGTGAATCTGTTATACATATACAATATGTTCCCATTTCTCTTCCCTCCTGCATCTCCCTCCCTCCCACCCTCCCCATCCCACCCCTCTAGGTGGTCACAAAGCACCGAGCTGATCTCCCTGTGCTATGCGGCTGCTTCCCACTAGCTATCTATTTTACATTTGGTAGTGTATATATGTCCATGACACTCTCTTACCCTGTCACATCTCACCCCACCCCCTCCCCATATCCTCAAGTCCATTCTCTAGTAGGTCTGTGTCTTTATTCCCGTCTTGCCACTAGGTTCTTCATGGCCTTTTTTTTTTTTTTTTTTTTCCCTTAGATTCCATATATATGTGTTAGCATACTGTATTTGTTTTTCTCTTTCTGACTTACTTCACTCTGTATGACAGACTCTAACTCCATCCACCTCATTACAAATACCTCCATTTCATTTCTTTTGATGGCTGAGTAATATTCCATTGTATATATGTGCCACATCTTCTTTATCCATTCATCTGTCGATGGACATTTAGGTTGCTTCCATGTCCTGGCTATTGTAAATAGAGCTGCAATGAACATTTTGGTACATGACTCTTTTTGACCTATGGTTTTCTCAGGGTATATGCCCAGTAGTGGGATTGCTGGGTCGTATGGTAGTTCTATTTGTAGTTTTTTAAGGAACCTCCATACTGTTCTCCATAGTGGCTGTATCAATTTACATTCCCACCAACAGTGCAAGAGTGTTCCCTTTCCTCCACACCCTCTCCAGCATTTATTGTTTCTAGATTTTTTGATGATGGCCATTCTGACCGGTGTGAGATGATATCTCATTGTAGTTTTGATTTGCATTTCTCTAATGATTAATGATGTTGAGCATTCTTTCATGTGTCTGTAGGCCATCTGTATATCTTCTTTGGAGAAATGTCTATTTAGATCTTCTGCCCATTTTTGGATTGGGTTGTTTGTTTTTTTGTTATTGAGCTGCATGAGCTGCTTGTAAATCTTGGAGATTAATCCTTTGTCAGTTGCTTCATTTGCAAATATTTTCTCCCATTCTGAGGGTTGTCTTTTGGTCTTGTTTATGGTTTCCTTTGCTGTGCAAAAGCTTTTCAGTTTCATTAGGTCCCATTTGTTTATTTGTGTTCTTATTTCCATTTCTCTGGGAGCTGGGTCAAAAAGAATCTTGCTGTGATGTATGTCATAGAGTGTTCTGCCTATGTTTTCCTCTAAGAGTTTGATAGTGTCTGCCCTTACACTTAGGTCTTTAATCCATTTTGAGTTTATTTTTGTGCATGGTGTCAGGGAGTGTTCTAATTTCATACTTTTACATGTTCCTGTCCAATTTTCCCAGCACCACTTATTGAAGAGGCTGTCTTTTCTCCACTGTATATGCTTGCCTCCTTTATCAAAGATAAGTTGACCATATGTGTGTGGGTTTATCTCTGGGCTTTCTATCCTGTTCCATTGATCTATATTTCTGTTTTTGTGCCAATACCAAACTGTCTTGATTACTGAAGCTTTGTAATATAGTCTGAAGTCAGGGAGCCTGATTCCCCCAGCTCCATTTTTCGTTCTCAAGATTGCTTTGGCTATTCGGGGTCTTTTGTGTTTCCATACAAATTGTGAAATGTTTTGTTCTAGTTCTGTGAAAAATGCCAGTGGTAGTTTGATAGGGATTGCATTGAATCTGTAGATTGCTTTGGGTAGTAGAGACATTTTCACAATGTTGATTCTTCCAATCCAGGAACATGGTATATCTCTCCATCTATTTGTATCATATTTAATTTCTTTCATCAGTGTCTTATAATTTTCTGCATACAGGTCTTTTGTCTCCTTAGGTAGGTTTATTCCTAGATATTTTATTCTTTTTGTTGCAATGGTAAATGGGAGTGTTTTCTTAATTTCACTTTCAGATTTTTCGTCATTAGTGTATAGAAATGCAAGAGATTTCTGTGCATTAATTTTGTATCCTGCTACTTTACCAAATTCATTGATTAGCTCTAGGAGTTTTCTGGTAGCATCTTTAGGATTCTCTATGTATAGTATCATGTCATCTGCAAATAGTGACAGCTTTACTTCTTCTTTTCCGATTTGGATTCCTTTTATTTCTTTGTCTTCTCTGATTGCTGTGGCTAGGACTTCCAGAACTATGTTGAATAATAGTGGTGAGAGTGGGCAACCCTGTCTTGTTCCTGATCTTAGTGGAAATGGATTCAGTTTTTCACCATTGAGGACAATGTTGGCTGTGGGTTTGTCATATATGGCCTTTATTATGTTGAGGAAAGTTCCCTCTATGCCTACTTTCTGCAGGGCTTTTATCATAAATGGGTGTTGAATTTTGTCAAAAGCTTTCTCTGCATCTATTGAGATGATCATATGGTTTTTCTCCTTCAATTTGTTAATATGGTGTATCACATTGATTGATTTGTGTATATTGAAGAATCCTTGCATTCCTGGGATAAACCCCACTTGATCATGGTGTATGATCCTTTTAATGTGCTGTTGGATTCTGTTTGCTAGTATTTTGTTGAGGATTTTTGCATCTATGTTCATCAGTGATATTGGCCTGTAGTTTTCTTTCTTTGTGACATCTTTGTCTGGTTTTGGTATCAGGGTGATGGTGGCCTCGTAGAATGAGTTTGGGAGTGTTCCTCCCTCTGCAATATTTTGGAAGAGTTTGAGAAGGATAGGTGTTAGCTCTTCTCTAAATGTTTGATAGAATTCGCCTGTGAAGCCATCTGGTCCTGGGCTTTTGTTTGTTGGAAGGTTTTTAATCACAGTTTCAATTTCAGTGCTTGTGATTGGTCTGTTCATATTTTCTATTTCTTCCTGGTTCAGTCTCGGCAGTTTGTGCATTTCTAAGAATCTGTCCATTTCTTCCAGGTTGTCCATTTTATTGGCATATAGTTGCTTGTAGTAATCTCTCATGATCGTTTGTATTTCTGCAGTGTCAGTGGTTACTTCTCCTTTTTCATTTCTAATTCTATTGATCTGAGTCTTCTCCCTTTTTCTCTTGATGAGTCTGGCTAATGGTTTATCAATTTTGTTTATCTTCTCAAAGAACCAGCTTTTAGTTTCATTGATTTTTGCTATTGTTTCCTTCATTTCTTTTTCATTTATTTCTGACCTGATCTTTATAATTTCTTTCCTTCTGCTGGCTTTGGGGTTTTTTTGTTCTTCTTTCTCTAATTGCTTTAGGTGCAAGGTTAGGTTGTTTATTCGAGATGTTTCCTGTTTCTTGAGGTAGGCTTGTATTGCTATAAACTTCCCTCTTAGCACTGCTTTTGCTGTGTCCCATAGGTTTTGGGTCGTCGTGTCTCCATTGTCATTTGTTTCTAGGTATTTTTTGATTTCCCCTTTGATTTCTTCAGTAATCACTTCGTTATTAAGTAATGTATTGTGTAGCCTCCATGTGTTTGTATTTTTTACAGATCTTTTCCTGTAATTGATATCTAGTCTCATAGCGTTGTGGTCGGAAAAGATACTTGATACGATTTCAATTTTCTTAAATTTACCAAGGCTTGATTTGTGACCCAAGATATGATCTATCCTGGAGAATGTTCCATGAGCACTTGAGAAAAATGTGTATTCTGTTGTTTTTGGGTGGAATGTCCTATAAATATCAATTAAGTCCATATTGTTTAATGTATCATTTAAAGCTTGTGTTTCCTTATTTATTTTCATTTTGGATGATCTGTCCATTGGTGAAAGTGGGGTGTTAAAGTCCCCTACTATGATTGTGTTGCTGTCAATTTCCCCTTTCATGGCTGTTAGTATTTGCCTTATGTATTGAGGTGCTCCGTGTTGGGTGCACAAATATTTACAATTGTTATACCTTCCTCTTGGATCGATCCCTTGATCATTATATAGTGTCCTTCTTTGTCTCTTGTAATAGTCTTTATTTTAAAGTCTATTTTGTCTGATATGAGAATTGCTACTCCAGCTTTCTTTTGATTTCCATTTGCATGGAATATCTTTTTCCATCCCCTCACTTTCAGTCTGTATGTGTCCCTAGGTCTGAAGTGGGTCTCTTGTAGACAGCATATGTATGGGTCTTGTTTTTGTATCCATTCAGCCAGCCTGTGTCTTTTGGTGGGAGCATTTAATCCATTTACATTCAAGGTAATTATCGATATGTATGTTCCTATTCCCATTTTCTTAAATGTATTGGGTTTGTTATTGTAGGTGTTTTCCTTCTCTTGTGTTTCTTGCCTAGAGAATTTCCTTTAGCATTTGTTGTAAAGCTGGTTTGGTGGTGCTGAACTCTCTCAGCTTTTGCTTGTCTGTAAAGGTTTTAATTTCTCCATCGAATCTGAATGAGATCCTTGCTGGGTAGAGTAATCTTGGTTGTAGGTTTTTCTCCTTCATCACTTTAAGTATATCCTGCCACTCCCTTCTGGCTTGCAGAGTTTCTGCTGAGAGATCAGATGTTAACCTTATGGGGATTCCCTTGTGTGTTATTTGTTTTTTTTCCCTTGCTGCCTTTAATATGTTTTCCTTATATTTAATTTTTGACAGTTTGATTAATATGTGTCTTGGCGTGTTCCTCCTTGGGTTTATCCTGTATGGGACTCTCTGTGCTTCCAGGACTTGATTAACTATTTCCTTTCCCATATTAGGGAAGTTTTCAACTATAATCTCTTCAAAAATTTTCTCAGTCCCTTTCTTTTTCTCTTCTTCTTCTGGTACCCCTATAATTCGAATGTTGGCACGTTTAATGTTGTCCCAGAGGTCCCTGAGACTGTCCTCAGTTCTTTTCATTCTTTTTTCTTTATCCTGCTCTGTAGTAGTTATTTCCACCATTTTATCTTCCAGGTCACTTATCCTTTCTTCTGCCTCAGTTATTCTACTATTGATCCCATCTAGAGTATTTTTAATTTCATTTATTGTGTTTTTCATCATTGCTTGGTTCCTCTTTAGTTCTTCTACATCCTTGTTAAATGTTTCTTGCATTTTGTCTATTCTATTTCCAAGATTTTGGATCATCCTTACTATCATTATTCTGAATTCTTTTTCAGGTAGACTACCTATTTCCTCTTCATTTGTTAAGTCCAGTGTGTTTTGAGCCTGCTCCTTCATCTGCTGTGTGTTTTTCTGTCGTCTCATTTTGCCTATCTTACTGTGTTTGGGGTCTCCTTTTCACAGGCTGCAGGTTCGTAGTTCCCGTTGTTTTTGGTATCTGTCCCCAGCGGCTAAGGTTGGTTCAGTGGGTTGTGTAGGCTTCCTGGTGGAGGGAACTAGTGCCTGAGTTCTGGTGGATGAGGCTAGATCTTGTCTTTCTGGTGGGCACGTCCACGTCTGGTGGTGTATTTTGTGGTGTCTGTGGCCTTATTATGATTTTAGGCAGCCTCTCTGCCAATGGATGGGGTTGTGTTCCTGTCTAGCTAGTTGTTTGGCATAGGATGTCCAGCACTGTAGCTTGCTGGTCGTTGAGTGAAGCTGGGTCTTGATGTTGAGATGGAGATCTCTGGGAGATTTTTGCCGTTTGGTATTACGTGGAGCTGGGAGGTCTCTTGTGGACCAGTGTTCTGAAGTTGGCTCTCCCACCTCAGAGGCACGGCCCTGATGCCTGGCTGGAGCACCAAGAGCCTTTCGTCCACACGGCTCAGAGTAAAAGGGAGAAAAAATAGAAAGAAAGAAAGAAAGAGGCTATAATATAGTGAAGTAAAATAAAGCTATTGTAAAGCAAAGCTATACAGACAAAATCTCACCCAGAAGCATATACATATACACTCACTAAAAAAAGGAAAAGGGGAAAAATTAATATCTCCTGCTCCCAGAGTCCACCTCCTGAATTTGGGATGATTCGTTGTCTATTCAGGTATTCCACAGATGCAGGTACATCAAGTTGTCTGTGGAGCTTTAATCCGCTGCTCCCGAGGCTGCTGGGAGAGATTTCCCCTTCTCTTCCCTGTTCGCACAGCTCCTGGGGTTCAGCTTTGGATTTGGACCCGCCTCTGCGTGTAGGTCGCCTGAGGGCGTCTGTTCCCCGCCCAGACAGGACGGGGTTAAAGGAGCAGCTGCTTCGGGGGCTCTGGCTCACCCAGGCCGCGGGGAGGGAGGGGTACAGAGGAGGCGGGGCGAGCCTGCGGCGTCAGAGGCCGGCGTGACGTTGCACCAGCCTGAGGCGCGCAGTGCGTTCTCCCGGGGATGTTGTCCCCGGATCCCGGGACCCTGGCAGTGGCGGGCTGCACAGGCTCCCGGGAGGGTTGGTGTGGAGAGTGACCTGTGCTCGCACACAGGCTTTTTGGAGGCGGCAGCAGCAGCCCCAGCGTCTCACGCCCGTCTCTGGGGTCCGCGCTGATCGCCGTGGCTTGCGCCCTTCTCTGGAGTTCGTTTAGGCGGCGCTCTGAATCCCCTCTCCTTGCACGCAGCGAAACAAAGAGGCAAGAAAAAGTCTCTTGCCTCTTCGGCAGCTGCAGACCTTTTCCCGGTCTCCCTCCCGGCTAGCTGTGGTGCGCCAACCCCTTCAGGCTGTGTTCACGCCGCCAGCCCCAGTCCTCTCCCTGGGATCCGACCGCAGCCCGAGCCTCAGCTCCCAGCCCCGCCCGCCCCAGCGGGGGAGCAGACAAGCCTCTCGGGCTGGTGAGCGCCGCTCGGCGCCGAGCCTCTGTGCGGGAGTCTCTCCGATTTTCCCTCTGCGCCCCTGTTGCTGTGGGATCCGCGCTGATAGCCGCGGCTCGCGCCCTTCTCTGGAGTTCGTTTAGGCGGCGCTCTGAATCCCCTCTCCTTGCCAGCTGCGAAACAAAGAGGCAAGAAAAAGACTCTTGCCTCTTCGGCAGCCGCAGACTTTTTCCTGGACTCCCTCCGGGCTAGCTGTGGTGCGCTAACCCCTTCAGGCTGTGTTCATGCCGCCAGTCCCAGTCCTCTCCCTGCGATCCGACCGAAGCCCGAGCCTCAGCTCCCAGCCCCGCCCGCCCCGGCGGGGGAGCAGACAAGCCTCTCGGGCTGGTGAGTGCTGCTCGGCGCCGAGCCTCTGTGCGGGAACCTCTCCGCTTTGCCCTCCGCACCTCTGTGGCTGCGCTCTCCTCCGTGGCTCTGAAGCTTCCCCCCTCCTCCCCCCGCAGTCTCCGCCCGCGAAGGGGCTCCTAGTGCGTGGAAACCTTTCCTCCTTCACGGCTCCCTCCCACTGGTGCAGGTGCCGTCCCTATTCTTTTGTCTCTGTTATTTCTTTTTTCTTTTGCCCTACCCAAGTACGGGGGGAGTTTCTTGCCTTTTTGGAGGTCGGACGTTTTCTGCCAGCGTTCAGTGGGTGTTCTGTAGGAGCAGTTCCACGTGTAGGTGTATTTCTACTGTATCTGTGGGAAGGAATGTGATCTCCGCGTCTTACTCTTCCGCCATCTTCCCTCCCTTCTGTATCTCTCTTTTTAACTGGAATTTCCCCATGCTGTTTAACCAGAGTCCATTTCTCCGCCATCTAGACATCTTCCAATAGTAGAAGCAAGTATTTACAAGAGTTTAGAAGTATACTTTGGGCTCTGCATCTCCATCTACCCAAAGAACAGTGAGTTCTTCACCAAACAAAAGCACAACAGGTCGTAGACACCAGTGCAGAGGAGGATGGAAAGGGCGAATTCACACCTCAGGGGTTCTCAGCCACGTGCAAGTTAGAGGTGAAAGGTGACATCACTGTATTTCCATCACAGGCTTCAACGACACATAGACACATAATTCAACATGCGTGGTAAGCCTTTTCCCGCCTGTATGGCTACTAGCCAGGTTTTTTCCAGTGTAAGAGCTATAGATCTGAACAGACTGATGAGCCTGAGAGCTAGAATGTTTCTGTCCTCTTCGCACAAGTAGATAAATGACTCACAGCTTCCTGAGATGAAAGGGAAGATTCAAGCTCACCACTGATACAATGGAACACCCCAGAGTTCAGATGAACGAAGTCACTTCAGGAAGCAGCTCTCTGAAATACCTTGGTAGTGTGGAACAAGCAGGAGGCTGTAACAGTCAAAATAACTGTAGGATTTTGAATCCTTGAACAAAGTTTTACAAAAGATTCTTTTCTGGAACCATAAAGGAGATAAATTGCCATCCATGTCTAATTTCAGAAGGTCTGTGGGCCATATTTAATAACAATAGGCAATGACAGAACAATATTACACCAATTTTACTTGATAACACTGAAGCATTGAGACATCAAGTTACTTGATAAGGCCATGCAACTAGCAAGTGAAGAAGCCAGAATTTGAACCCAGAGGCTGTTACCTCACATCTTGATTTACACAGAGGAAACAGTGGGGGGGGGCATATAGAGGGATCATCTGCTTTGACTCAACCATGTTCCCTCCCATCTTACTAACGAGCCCACGACACAGGTCATATTAATGGACTAAAATTATCCTGTCTGTAGGTTTTATTAAATGATATTTCAAGGCACATTGCCTTCAAAAAATTGGATTTAATTTAAAATGTTGGAGCACTTTTTATTTTTCCCTCCAGTGGTAACCCTTGCAAAATAATAGTACAATATCACAACCAGGAAATTGACATTGATATAATCTACCAACCTTATTCAGATTTTTCCAGTTTTATGTGTATTCACTCGTGTATGTGTGCAAGTGCATATGTATTTAGTTCTATGCAATTTTATCATATGTAGGTATGTGTATTCACCACCACAGGCAAATTACAGAACACTTCCATCACCACAAGGAGAGACCAGCCATCCCCAATTAGTTCGCATCAGTGAGGCTTTACTTTCGCTCAGCCTTCCATGATGACAAGAACGTAAGGAAAGCAAGTGTGTCACTGGACATTGTCATGTGTAGCATGGAGACTATACACTCTTAGTCCTCATGGAACCATGCACACGCAGAACCCTTTTAATTTTTTGCACCTCAAGGCTCCATGGTCTTCTGCAAGACGAGATCCCCTCTTGTATGTTACTGCAAAGTTCTTACCCTAAAATTACGGACTCTCCTTCAAAACTCTAGAGTCAAGCTTATTTCCCCTATGTATAAATTATAACACTGGGTTTTCCAAATAGTATCTTCAGTGAAGTGTGAGAACTTGATCACTCTAATTCCACTACACGAATTTCAAAGTTATATTCCGTTCCACTTCATCCAGTAAATGAGAGCAACAGAAGTTATTTGCCAGATTTGCTGATCTAAACTCATCCTTTGACTAGCTATTCAGGAATTACCTCCTGGCCAGGCCATATAATCTTCTTCATATAGACTGGCTACAAATGTTTTAGGATATATATCAAAATTACATCCCAAACTGTGGTAACCAAGCAAGGTCTCTCGGCAGATGTAACCTTGATCTTGGGGATAAAGAGGAAAAGGGGCTTTGCACTTCTTTATCAACAACTTGGCAGGAATTTGCCAGGCTGTAGGCTCCCCGGAAGTGGAAGTCAGCCTTATTGACTGCTGTTTCCCACATGCATATCAGGAACATGGCAAGCAATGGCCCATAATAAACATCTCCTGAGGGAATGACCAGAAACATGGACAGCAAACCCAAAGAAAATCATTCTTATTTCAGAGATTCGACTAGGCTGGAAGGTTGGCTATAAGGGTCTCTAAGTATTCTCAAATATTTCAGAAAGTCTAATGGAAACCATGCATTTACCTTAATAGAGATGGGACAGGACAATTAAAGGTCAAGTTCCCTCAGCTTTAGCAGACATTGTATCAAGCAATAGTACAAGACTGGTTGTGGTGTGCAGACCAGAAGTTCTGACTGCGCACACTGTAGTGGGAAGGAAAAGGCTCCCACTCCTCTTCCCTTTGAGCACCCATGAGCAGGAAGACAGGGTAATGTGACCAGGACAGATTTCCTAACGAATAGGCTCCGGGGGCTCTCAGAGGTCAAGGACATCCCAGCTGTAGCTCCCTGGCTCCTCCTCACTAAGCTCAGGTGAGGGGATTCCAGGCAGGGCTGACTTCTCGCTTTTCCTCCTTTTCTAACCCTTGTGCTATGGGGCACTGCAGGCTCAACGAGTAGTAAAATCTGGTGGAGGAGGAGAGGCCCTAGTTAAGGGCTGAGTATAAACTACGTCTTCCAGGCCAGTTTAACCAGGCACACCACGCCAGAGATGAAGGGAACTCCATTCACAATGCTCATTTGCCATTTTCTATCATCCTCTGAGCACACGTGTCCCTTGGGAACTGCACAGGGAGGGGGACTGACCTGGACAGGATTCACAGAGGGTCCTGCCCACCTCCCACAGCCGGAAATGAGACCACCTTTCCCTGAGGTACTTTAGGGAGGAAGAGCATTCCAAAAATAGAAGTTGATAAGCAGTGAGTGGTAGATCACTTCAAGAAACTGTGATTTTTCTCACCACAACTCTAAGGGAGTGAACTAACTGCAGATCATCCCAGGCACAAAGGACTAACCCAGCAAGGAGGGCGAGAACTTGGGGTGTGGCAGACCAGGGTGCTAATCCTGGTCCCACCTAAGCTGCTAAACAGCCCTAGCCAGACAAGGCATTTCACCTTCCCTAGTCCTGGTGTACTGAGCAGTCGAAAGAGGGTGTTGGGTTACCAGATAATCTCTGTTTCCCTTCCAAGTCTGGCAGTCGACAATTCAGTGAATGACAACTTTGTCTGGTGTCAGAAGCACACGCCTTCCCCTCGAGCCAACGCAGACCATTTGCAACACACATACTTAACAGCAAACTGGAATTCAGTGCTTGCTGCACGGTCCCTGCCAAAGGCTTCTTAAAGCCATCTGATAGCCCAGAGACAGTCTAATAGATGTGCTAACCACCCCAAAGAGCTGGCACACATGAAACAGCTTCCTCTCCGTTAATATTTATTAAGCACTGAAGGTGGGCACTTTGACATATATTATCTCACTTAAAAACCTTTCTTCCCTTGGACTTCCCTGGTGGCTCAGTGGTTAAGAATCCACCTGCCAATGCAGGGGACACGGGTTCCAGCCCTGGTCCTGGAAGATTCCCACATGCCGCACGGAGCAACTAAGCCCGTGCGCCACAGCTACTGAGCCCATGCACCACAACTACTGAAGCCTGCGCGCCTAGAGCCCCACGCTCTGCAACAAGAGAAGCCACTGCAATGAGAAGCCGGCGTACCGCAAAGAAGAGTAGCCCCCGCTCACCGCAACCAGAGAAAGCCCGCGTGCAGCAACCAAGACCCAATGCAGCCAAAATAAATAAATAAATAAATTTACTTTAAAAATTTAAAAATTAAAAAAAAAACAAACTTTCTTCCCAGTTTTCCAATAGATGAACTCTTGATAGAACTAATAGCGGTCTTTCAGGTCCAGGTTTCTCCTAAGCTTATTATAAACACTACATTATCAATCCCTTCAGACTCTCCGGCTCTTGTCCATAACTAATACACAGCATCGCAGAGCACAGTCCTGAGCCTAGTTATCTCAGCCCCTTACTGTTTTGCCTTCACTGAGTAGCAACTTATTTTAGAATCCTTCCTCCGTTTGACAGTGTCCTTGTATTTTTTTTAAATTTTATTATTAAGCTCTGGTTGGAGATATTATTTACCTGGTGTTCCTCATTCAAGGGCCCAGGAGGCTAGTTTTTTTTGGGGGGGGGGGTGTGGAATCTTACCACTGCCCATAAATATGTAAGCTTCTCCGATCAGAAATTGAAAACTGTGTAATACAAAGTTTGTCTTCTTGTCTCATTTAAAGCCCAAATTAGCGTCCATTACAGTAATCAAGCATCTCAGATACTTAGCAGCATCTATTCCTCTATTTCCTCAGCCTTCCCAAATACTCCTGGATATAAATGGGCATAAACATCACAAATAAATAGAGGGAGATTAAAAGCACAGGCTATGGATGTGAACCAGGGCTTTGCTTGTGACCATACAGCCTCAGGTGTGCTAATTCACATCCAAGCCAGTATACTCAGCTGGAGAATATTGATTCCCAAATCATAATTTCTCAGGCGATCCTCCTTCATATAAAGCATTTAGTGCACTTCTTGGCTTATAAGTATTCAGCAAATATTCATTCATATTAACATTACCTTGGAACCCAAGTTGTCCTGCATTTCATTCTCATTCTTTTAAATGATTTTATTGATTCCTCTTTGTTTTCTCTAATCCACTGACCCCTGACTTTTTTACCAGCCCATGGCCCCTTCCTGTCCTTACTTTTCTTAGATCCCATAGTCCATCATTATAGTCACAGCAGTGCCAACTTCGTCAACAGTGTGTTCTCTCTCTTGTCATTGCTCACCCACCTGGCTAAACTGCATCTCTGCTGAACCCAGCTCTCTGCTTTGTCTCCAAGAGACAGGGAAGTGTAA
This sequence comes from Balaenoptera acutorostrata, assembly GCF_949987535.1. Classification (NCBI taxonomy): domain Eukaryota; kingdom Metazoa; phylum Chordata; class Mammalia; order Artiodactyla; family Balaenopteridae; genus Balaenoptera; species Balaenoptera acutorostrata. The sequence continues at coordinate 58,346,590 of NC_080080.1, read as the reverse complement.
AGCCTAATGGTACTAGCTCTGGAGTGAGACTGCCCAGGGCTCAAAACCTTGCTCTGCCACCTAACACCTGTGTATCTTTAAGTAAACTGCTTATCACTTCAGTAAAATGAGGATGATATAATAATGCCTGACTCAGGGATATGTAATGAAGTTTAAATGAGACTGTACACTTAGACTTGCACTAGCATAGTAATTAAACAACTTAATAAACATTAGCTAGCATTCTGTTTGTTATTATCACTCTATGCTTGAGCCAATGGAATGAAGGTGGGGAAAATCACATACCCAGACAGACTGCTTACACTGTACAGGCAGAACCACAAACATCAGATGGGCCCTTGATACTGTCTAGCAACTCTATTTGATTTCCCTGGTACATTTGCTCTCCCACTCTCCCACAACACTATCTCCTGGCTTTAGCTCTTATCCCAAATCTCTTTTGCTCTCAGCTGATGGCCTTCCCTCCTGCTGCAGGGGGAAAACAGAAGCCATCAGGTGAATACTACTTCATCTGACCACCATCCAATATACAACTACCCACATCTGGACTTACTTTCTCTGCCTTCTCCCTAATTCAATGGAAGAAGGGTCTTTGCATCTGTCAAAGACCAATTCCTATACTTGGGTTCCAGGTCCCCTGCCCTATGACTTTTCTAAGGACCTTCCTCCTGAACTTATCCCTCTTTTCTCTGCATCTTCGGTTCCTCCCCAAGGTAACCCTCAACGATCCTCACCTCTTGGTATTCATGCCCTTGCATATCTCCCCCCCTTAAGTGTGGGTGGAACCCATGATTCACTTCTAACCAACAGAATATGGCAAAGATGATGGAGTACTGCTCCTGGGATTACAGTGCCTTACATGAGTCTCCATCTTGCCAGCAGACAGGGGCTAAGATTCTCCTTGCTGACTTGATGAAGTAAGAGGCCATGTTGAGGAAACCATGTAATAAAGTACTGCAGGAGTAGAGGTGGGGTGGGGAAGAGGCGCTGGGGGAGAGGGGCTCTAGGAGCTGAGGGCAGCCTACAGGTAACAGGCAGCAAGAAGTTGGATCCTCACACCTACAGAGGCAAGGGAATGAATTCTGCTAACAACCTGAGGGAGCTTAGAAGTGAATTCTTCCCCAGTCAAGCCTCCCAAAGAGACCACAGCCCACCCAACATTTTGACTGCAGCCCTGTGAGACTCATCAGCAGACCCAGCCAAGCCTGGCCCTGACTCCTAACCCACAGATACCGGGAGAATGGCTGTGAGCCAAAAAGTTTGTGGTACTTTGTTACACAGCAACAGAAAACAAATACACTTCCTACACACACAACAGATCATTCCCAACATGCTGTAGTCACTACATTAGAGTCTACTGTATCCTATCTTAAAAAAAATCTAAACCATATGCTCTCTCCCCCTTCTCTCTATTCTCCTTTCCAACAAAAGAGTTTTTCACTATGTCCTTGCCTCTACTCACTGCTCAGCCCACTTGGGTTGCATCCCCGATTTCACATTCTTTGGTTACAGATACCCATACGTTCCACATTATCTAATCCAAATGAACACGTCTCTGTCCTTATCTTACTCATATCCCAGTGGTACTCAACACGGTTCATTACTCCCTACTTTTGGAACTAAATGGACTTTCCATTTTCTAGTTTTCCTTTGACATGTTTGGCTGCTGCTTCTCAATCGTCTTTGCTGGCTTCTCCTCCCACACCCAAACTTAAACAGTGCTGTGCCCCAGAGTCTGGCCCAAGGCTGCCCTCTGGCCTGCTGCACTCTCTTTCTCATCCCCAGCTTTAAATGACATCAACACATCTCCCAAATTTCTCTCTCTAGCCTTGGCCTCTCCCCTCAGCTCCACACATTACAGCCATCCGCATACTTGAAGTTTCCATGCCGGTGTCTAAGCGTCATCTCGGACTTAACATGCCCAAAACAGAAGACTTGATTTTTCTCTTCGCAAAAATCTGTTGTTCTCCCAGTTTTCCCAATCTCAGCCAATGGCACATTTGGCCAACCTTTACACTGGGGCCTCGTCCTGGATTCCCTTCTTTCTGTCACCCTGCCCCCCTCCACGTAATCCATCAGCAAGTTATTGCAGGTGGATCTTCACAATCGATCCTGAATTTGTTCCCTCCTCTCTAACTCCACTCCTAGTCCCAACTGCCCTCGCCTCTCATGTGGACTTCAACGATCGCCATCTAACTGGACCCCTGCTCCTCCCTGCTGTCCTCTATACTCCACACAGCATGACCTTATTAAAAAGACAAACCATTTTGTATGTTTAAAACTTTCCAAAGACTTCTTACTCTACTTTAAAAAGGTCCACCAGGCTCTATGTCGCTGGCCTTTACCTGCCTCCCTGCTGCATCTCCAGCAAGTTCCAGCCATACTCATCCTCTTCTCCTTCCCACCTCAAGACTTTTGCAATTGTTATTCTGGAAAGATCTTCCCAAGTTGCACGTCTCAAATCTCAGATCAAATGTCCCCTCCTCAGAGAGGCCTTCTCCCTACAAGCTGTCTCCTTCCTCCTAGACACTGAGATATCATTATTTCCCTCATGGCATGCATCAAAATCTCAAGCACCATGCTTATTTATTTGTCTGTTTGGTTGGTTGTCGCTCTGGCTTCTCTTGCTGGATGTGGGCATCTGGAAGGTGCTTACTGCTGTGTTCTAGAATAGTACCTGGCACATATTAGGTGCTTGATAAATATCTGAATAAATGAATGCCTAAATATATATGAGATTGACATTAATATATGCATTAGAATAAAATGATACTATTTTATTCGTCAGAAAAACCTCTCCAGATGCAGTGTCAAGACGGCTTTAAAGCAGTAAAAGATGATAAAAATTATACCTCAAACTACTCAATATATAAATTCCTGAAAAGTTATGGGCAAACCATAACAATATAAAATGAAGCCCCTTTCGAAAGAATTAAGCAGAAATTTGCTCGGAGATGTGAAAAATCTTTTCTGATAGTGTGAATGATCACACCCTAGTTCTTCTATTTTTATAGATTTGATTTTTTTTTTCTACATTGGGTTTGCTTTGATCACGGAGCATAAATTATAATCAATTTTTCTATTACAAACTGTGCAACCGCTGTCCAAACCACAAGACATCTTTTCAGTATTTCTGGACAAAAATGCTAAGGAGTCACTACTCTTGTTCCTTAATGTCACTGATGTCATGTGATTTAATTCCAAACCCAGCTATATCCTGTAGCCATACAATGCAGGCTTTTTATTAGACCACGGTAATGATGGTGGTCATGGTCTGGATTCCAACAAGCAACTGTCAAAAACTATCATCCCAAATGACTACTTGCTGAAAATTTCTCACTCCCAGAGCTGGTATTTCCAGGGTGGTCTAGGAAAGAAATTTGTGCCCATGTCTACTCTGGGGCTATTCTAAATGCTGATGTTTAACATTTCTTTGGAACTGCTGACTTTTTGAGGAGCTGACTTTTTTCTGCAAGCCCCTGAAGATTTTTTTTTTTTTTCTCATAGTCTCTAACTAGTAAGCTCATTTGTTTATGTGTTTTTCTTCCTGAAATACCAATATCTTCTGAAAACTCCTATCAGTAGTTTTATTCAGTTGATTTTAAGCACCACTCTTCAGAAAAATCACTCACTCCATTGCTTACCACTTGCTGCCCTCAAAACTTCTTAGCAACATACACTGTGCATGAACCTCAACGTGGTTTGCTTTGGCCAATCACATGCCTGAAAGCCCAGCCAGTCAGTTGTGTAATAATAAAGCCCTTATCTCCTGAAGATACACAAACGGAAAGATCTCTCGGTGCTTCAGTACACAAGGGCCTTTGCTTGAATTCTCAGCAGAAACTCACGTCTATTTTAAATGGCAAATTCTCCCCACTTTCTCTGGTTTCCTATTTTTTTCCCATTTGCTATGTTGAGGAGGGGAAAAAACCCCAAATGCTAAACAATGTCGAGTTTTAAGCCGCGGGTGCGGGGTGGGCGGGGCGGCATTGCCAAAAGATGCCAGCAAAATGCATGTATAAACCGGGACTTGGTTTTTTGCTGTTCTGGGTTTACCGGTTCCCTCACAGGCGCGTTTGACGGAAACTCATCCACAATTGTTCTTGGAGGCAGGAGGGGTTGAGAGATTGACAAGAGAAGCTGTTTGCTAGTTCCTATGAGCTTGACTAGTCCTCAGAATAAGGGGAAGGGGGCCACTCGTGCTTCCTCGGGGAGGACTACAGCCTCACTGCCTCCTACCTCGCCCGTCCCCACCGGGAGCAGACCGGCGCCTACCTCGTCCCATCGCCAAGTTCCCGCCTCGCTCGGGAGAAGCGTCCTTTGCCCGCACCCACATCAGACAGCACGCCCGCCTCGGCCTTGGAGGAAAGTGGGAGCGGCCGCCCGGTGAAGGTGCTGGGGCCCGAGCGGTGAGCTCATCAGTCCCCTAGCTCTGCCCGCGCGGCCGCCGGAGCCGCCGGACACACCCCTCCCGGCCCGGCCTCTGCGGTCCCCGGTACCGGCCTCAGCCCGCGCCGCGCCGGAACCCCGGGCCCGTCCCCTCACCGAGCCGGAGGGTCCCGCGCGCGCTCGTCCCCGCACCCCGCACGCACCTTCAATGCTCCCCGGCCCGGGCCCTTGGGGAGCTGGCGGCCGGGGCCGAGGGCCACGAAGCGCTCCTCGCCGTCCTCGTCGTCGTCGTCGCCGTCCACCACCTCGACGACCACCTCCTCGTCCTCGTCTTCCTCGTCGTCATCCTCCTCCTCCGCGCCCCCTCGGGGCTTCGCCTGCACCCGCCCGAGCCCCCTCCGCCGCCTGCTCCCGCCCTCTTCGTCCTCGTCTTCCTCCCCCAGAAGCAGCAGCACCGGAGACGAGGCGGCAGCGGCGGCGGCGGCGGCCCCGGCGGCCCGAGGGGGGCCGGTCCCGGCGCTGCGCGGCGGCGGCAGTGGCGGCCTCCAGCTCTCCGGGGCCGGGGCTGGGGCCGGAGCCGGGGCGGGGGGCGGGAGCCCGGGCAGCGCGCCTTCCCGGGCGGGCGCGGGGCCTGGCGGCTGCAGCGCGGCGTTCCCCCGGCGGCTGCCCAGGCTGGAGCGCTTGGCTAGACGCCGCGCCTGCATGCCTGACCGCGGGCTGCCTGCCGCCGCGCCGAGCCGGAGTTTGTCGCCTCCCCCCTCGTCCTCCTCCTCCTCCTCTTCCTCCCCGGGCGGCCGCTGTGGTCGCAGGCGCCCGGGGCGCGGGGCTGCGGGGGGCTGCGGGAGCCGCCTCCCCGGGCCGCCGGCTGCCACTGGCTGCAGAGGCGCGGGCGCCGCCTTCGCTGGACCGGCCCGCGGGGACGCCGGCGGCCGGCGGCTACGGCGGGGCGGCGCGGCGGCCGCGGGCGGGGGTGGGTGTGAGCGAACGGCGCGCTGCAGCCTCCGCCGCCGCCGCCGCCGCCCCGGAGCCGCGGGCCGCGCTGCGCTCCATGCGGCCGGCGACCGGGCCCGCGCGCTCCGGGCCTACAGCTGCCGTGCCCCGGCGCGAGCTGTTTGTGTTGTGTATTTTCCACTACCGCCCCCCTCTTCGCGAGCCATTCCTCGCAGCCCTCCGGTCGCCCCGCGCAGACAAAACCCGGACTGGATTTATTTTTCCTTCCCACAGCCTCCGAAAATAGGGTGTTTCCGAACAGTCGGCCCAGCCGCGAGGGCCCACGCTAACCCGTGGCTGCTTATCCCCTTTGGAGGGAGGAGGATCGACTTGGCTGGAAGTAAGGTTGGCGGTCAAAGTCAGACTTTTGAAGGAAGAGATTTGCCCCAAGTCATTTAATGGTCTCTGCCGGGCAAGGCGACTACTCTTGAGCTTATATGAAATCGGGGAAGGTGTATCAACCCGAGATTTGGCGTTAATTCCTAACTTGAATCATCAGACTCCTTTGGATTGTTGAGGTACTGCTTCAGGACATTGCCCGCCAATCTCTCCGTCTCCTTGAACACACCATTCTAGGCCCTTCCTATTGAGCTCTCTTGGCGCTGTGCTAAGTCTTGCAGCTTTTATTTCTTCATTTTTACCTTGAGTGCCTGATTATAAGGCTAAATTTCAAGAAGCCTTCGGTTCTCACCATTCAATGTGTAGACTACTGGCACTGTCTGGGCCTTTGGAGAAACAAACCAGGGCGAGGGTTCAAGATTTACTTGAGTTTGTTATTGTAAAAATTAATACGAAGGAAGATCAAGTGTGGAAACCAAACACATAACCAGTTCGCCACGTAACTAATGGCACTGTCACTTTCTCAGGATTTTTAGGTGTGACAAAGAAAAGTCATTTGCTACTGTTTGGGGTTAGGCTGTATGGTAAGCCATGTCCTTTACATTGAAATCATAAGCCAAATTCCACCTCTGTAGCTGAGAGCTGGGGAGGATCTCACTCACCACACACTCCGGCAGATGCCTCCATGAGGCCAGTGTAAAAGATGACCTCACCCTCAGCTCCCTTTCATGGTAATTACTGTAGGAGATTTAACATCATGTGCCCTGTTAGACACTTGAAGGTAGCTCATTAAATGCTCACTTATGGTGTCTTCCAACTGTTGAACATTTCCACTGGGATGATGACAAAAATTCTAAAATGAACTTTTTGTTCTTCCTGAATCAGAGTAGCTTCCTGATAGACCTATTTCAAGTAACGACACTCGCATTATAGTCATTCAGGCCCAAAATAGCGGTATCATGTTCACTCCCTTCCCTACCTTATTCCTAGAGGCAGTTGCCCACAAGTCCAATCCATTGTTCTTTCTGAAATGCCTCTTGAATCCACCCCTTCCTTTCCATTCCCAAAGCTCCTACAGAATTTCATGACCACAAAAGTTAAAGTTTCTAACAAGCTTTCTACACCCAGTTTCTCAATAACACACCCTGCCCTGACCCCCTCCAAACATCAGCACCGGATTCATCTTCCCCAAACTTCATTCAGACCAAGGCATTTTCCGGTTGAGCTTTCCATTTGTCAACATTTCATTGGAGAATTCAGAAAGAGAAGAGAAAATGGTCTGAGCATTTTAAGAGATGGTTGTGTTTGATCAAAGCATGGAACAGCAGGCATCGGCCAAGAAGTAAACTAATCAGTATCAGTGAGTGTTTGTGAAGAATGAAGGTCACTGACATGATTTCATTTCAATTGCAAGAAATTTACCTTGGTCCATTTGAGGGATGATTTTAGAAAAAGGCAGCAGGGTCTTTTTCTGACCAGGAAGAATAAAGATCAGAGGCAAGGGGTTGGCTGATAGGTACAGGGAGGCTGGTGGAGAAGAACAAAGGTGAGACAAGTGGGCTAATGGTTAAACACGTGGTCTCAGGAGCCAGAGTACCTGGGTCTGAATCCCAGTTTGGGATTTACCAGCTATATGCCTTTACTCACCCTTTCTGTGCCTCAGTTTCCTCATCTGTAAAATGGGGATAATAGTAGAACCTTCCTAATAGTAAAGTTGTTCTGTAGGATAATGAGTTAATATGTGTAATCATCTTAGAAGAGTGCCTGGCACAAGGAAGATCTGTATAAGGGCTTGTTACATTAAATGTATTGATGGTGGTGTATAAACAAGGTATTTTGGGGTACTGTCAAAGAATAACAAGGTAGCTCTCTTTTAGCAAGCTCAGAACTGTCAGTGACTACAAGAACCTGCATTTAAAGCCCGACTGCATCTTATCAAGGGGCTATGGACAGGCCAAAGGTAAGCTTTTTATGTCTAAAACTGTCATAGATGATGGAAAGTAAGTGTTTTCCTGAAAACTGAGAGGAAAGACAAAGTAAAGTGAGTTCATGATTGGTGTTTGTGGTTTAGTGGAAGAGGTACTAATTTACACCATTGTACTTTCTTTCAGAATTGCTACATGTACTTTGAAATCAACTTGTTCTTTCTCTCAGGCCACCTCAGTGGAGCCCACACACATCCATTCCCTGGCCTCACTGGGCCCAAGACGCTGCCCTCTGAGCAGGAGAAAAAGACTGACCTTGATATTAGGACCACTAAGTTAAGGCTAATGTCACAAAAGAGGTTTGGTGCAAGCTGGGCTTTGAGAGAAGAGAAGGATCTAGATGGGCAGGGAGAGAAGGATCTAGATGGGCAGGGAGACCAGTGTTATCCAGGCAAATTCAGGCCACTGCAGACCAGCCTCATGAAATCAGAGCACGTATAGCGAGAAATAAACTCAAATTACCTGATTCATCAGGAATCAAGAAATATGTCATTACATGGGCTCATGGAGCACTGCTCATGGCACTCACGGCTCAGAAGTCAAGAAATATCTCGTGATGCCAGGCACGTGGGGAGGAGCCAGTGCTGCTTCCCTCTCCTCTGTTCCCCAAACATAACGTATTTTTACTTCTAGTACTGGGAACACTTGTCACTGAGGATGAGGTGTGCCTCTAAGTCATGGGACACAGAAGGCACGTCTTCCAGAGAATCTGGTTTAACATCATTTAAAACACGCCACCATTCATTCAATATGTATTTATTGAGCCCTGCTAAATGCCAGGCATTGTTCTTGGCACTGGTGTGCAGCAGCGAACAAAATAACCCTCACTGGGAGGAGAGTAGATAACCACCAGAGAATATAAGTGAACTCTATGATTTCATAGATGCCATAAGCGCTATAGAGGAAAATAAAGCAGAAGAGGGGGTAGAGAGTGCTGGAAGTTTAATATAAAGAAGTAAATATTTATACTTAATATTTATTTAATATATTTAATTTCTTATTTCTTATTTGTAATTTATTATATTTATTGATAATGATCTATAATTATATTTATTAAAATTTATTATGTATTTCTCAAATATATATTTCATATTATATTTAATATAAATAAATATATTAAAACAAACCTAAGAACAGTACAGATCATAATGTAAAAGTTGATTGAAACTTGCAGCAGCGGGCTGTTTCAAGCATTACAGTGAACTCTATCTTTTTCCCTTGGATAGGATCAATTCTCCTCTGCATCCTGCACGCTTTGGCTGAACAGTTTGAGAAGCACTGATGAGGAAGACAGAGGATGGGCTTTGAAGTAAGCGCCACCCCACAACCATAGAGCAACTGCCTGCCTCGTGCCTGGTTTCTTCTGATCCTAAATGATTCTTAAACCTTTGAATTCTGAGCCCCAAAGACACCCAAAGCATTTTTTTTTTACATGTACTAAGAAATTTTACAAAGAAAATCAGGCTCAATTTAACATTTTGTTCAATTTTTAAAAATTCAAGAGTCAGAAAAAGAATAATCACACTCCCCAAATCATCAAGGATAACCATAACCAGGGCAGAAATATAACAAATGTCTACGCTCCCACAAGAGCTCATTTATGTCCTTGAGATCCTTAAATAGATGGATTCCTTGAGAGTGGCAGCTCCTTTTAAAAATTATTTTAAAACTAAAAGTAAAAATTTGCCCTTTAAACAAGTTATAAAAGTAAGATTTAGTTTTTCCACATTTCTGGGAAACTTAAAAATGATTTCAGATGATGACTGTCATCCCACCGTATGAAAAATAGATTAAGGTTTAGAGAATCACTCAGCTATTACACCCTTCAAGCTGAAAGCCTGTGTAATTCAAGCATAAACCTCCACCCAGATAAATGTTTCTTCCATGAGCAATTAACTCAAACCCTCTTTAACAACACAATGTACTTTCTACACAGTTCTTTAGAATACCTCCCAGAGACTTGGATTTTTTTTCAATTTATTATTATTTTTAGTGAGCATAAAACTGATAGAATTACTTTCTTTTTTATGTGACACATTTGCTATTTTGAGGTGGTGTGGGGTGTGTGTGTGTGTGTGTGTGTGTGTGTGTGTGTGTGTGTGTGTAGACAAGAGAGAGATTTTGTTTGTTTCCTGATCATTTTAGTCATCTCATATTGGCACTTGAAAGGCAATGGAAAGAACACTGGACTGGGATCCCAGAGACTTGGGTTTGAATCCAGATCTGAGGATTACTTGCCATATGAATAGTTAAGTCCCCTAATCTTGGGAGGGTTCACAACTCTAAGATTAATGAGTTGTAGTCTTTAAGGTCTTTCAACTTTTGAGATCCATGATGTAAGATATGGACCCGAAGTATGATGTAAGTTTGAGATTAAGCCAAATGCCCATTATTAAAATCCACGGATGGAGTCTATCATGTATACCTACAAATGTGTGTAGGATCTCATACAGACATCTCCTCTAACCCAATGTGACATGCTGTATCTTAGGACTGCCATCTCTGTTCCTATCAACCTCACCCTTAATTTCATTGGCCCTCGCTGCTTTGCTGGGAATGCAAAATTATGAAACTGTGCAAACACTTGCTACCATCTTATTTTACTAGTTATCTCTTTGGTGATAAGTTGCCCTAATGACTACAAACCAAGTAGTTGCTATTTTGTATTAACATCTCTTTCTACAAACTGAGGATTGCCTCCACCCAAGATGTATATTTACTTCCTACTAATGGTATTTTCATACCTCTGAAGTTTTGTCTCATCTTTCTTTTCCTATCGCTTTTTTTCGTCTAAGATCCTTCTGGTACAAGTAACTGAAATCCCCACTCACCCAAAATAAAAAAGGAGGGAAGGGATTTATCAGTTTGGGTAACTCAACCACAGACAGGCCTCAGTTTGGGGAAAATTAGATTCAGGTCTTATGTGATGTGTGGTCCTCTATCTTTGTGTGTGTGTGTGTGTGTGTGTGTGTGTGTGTGTGTGTGTGTGTGTGTGTGTGTGTGTGTGTGTGTGTGTGTGTTTGTTATCTGGTCAGCTAGACCCAGGTCATAGGCAGCTCTGGCCATACACCTATCAGCCTTGTGACCAGGCACAGAGGAGTTCTTTGCTGCCTGCAGTAGTTAAGGAAATCCCTGCAAAGGACCCTGGATGGCCCTCTGGGTTATGAGCCCGTGTCTGTGGCCAAGGGTGGAGTGCTGTGATTGGCAGCCTTCACCAAACCACATGGTTAAAGGGAAGAAGGATGGTTACCATCCTGGGCAGAAAAAGAACATAAAAGGCCACCATGTCTTATAAACATAACCAATATTATCTAAAATCTGAAATGTAAAAGTGAGTCAAAGGGAAAAAACCACATCTAATCTAATCTCCCTACCAAAAGACAACTACTGATATTGTTTTGGTATTTTTTTTTAAATTTTCTATGCATGTTTTTTTTGTTTTGTTTTCCCACCTGGTTTTATAATTTAAGCTTTTGCTCACATATGGCAATATAACTTGTACATGGATTGTGAGCTAGTAGGAAAAAATAAATTGTGAAAATATTACAAGAAAATGTGCATGAATATTTTTATAAACCCTTGGGAATGACAGCCATTATAAGCAGGATGTCAAGTCAGATCCATAGCAAAAGGCTGATAAATTTGACCAGAAAAAAAAAAAAACCTTTAAACTTTATGGCAAAAGTACCATTAAAGAGTTTTAAAAGGCAAAAGTTGGTTGGTTTTCAACATAAAATCAAGGATTAATATACAGCCAGGTACAAATAATTCAGTTTTATTAAAACAATTAAGTATAATATTCACCTATCAGACTGGTAGAAATGTTAAAGCTTTGATAATATTCAGTGTGACTGACAGTATGGAGAAATGGGGGCTCATGGATACTGTTACAGTATTTACCATAATTCTAAAATGCACTTACCATTGGAAACCAGTGATTTCACTTCTAGCTGTGGACCCTAGAGAAATATTGGTACATGAGCACAAAGGAGCACAGAGAGGGTCCTTGTTACGGCACTGGTTTTAATAGCAGAATATTGAAAACAGCGTAAATATTCATCAAGAGGAGAATGGTTTAAAAAGAAGACTTTGACAACAAGGGAACCACTATGCAGCAGCTTAAAAAAGGGAGGGAGGTCTCTCTGTACTATAAAGGAAGAGGCTCAAAGTTTTAAATGGAAAAGGCAAGATATAAAATTATATTTATACATGATCTCATTTGTGTTTAAAGCAAAATCCCACAAGGTATAATGTGCACTCTACATAGTGTGATTTCAGATGGCAAAGTGGATAGATAGATGGGAAAGTGACTGAAAGTTACCTCCCAACCCTGGGAGAGGTGAACGGGATTGAGGGAAGAGGTAAAGGAGGCCTCCTACTTACTGTATTGTTGGCTTTTTAATAAACTTGAATTTGTGTTCAAATATTATATAGGTCACTTTAAAATAAAGAGTAAAAACTCTTCATAGCATAATTTTTACTACAGAATATTCTGTCCAGCTGTTGTGCTATGATTTCACCATGTCTTGCTATTTTCAACAGGGCACTGCCAACTTTTGTACAGAAAACATTATACATCTTCTGGATTCCTTCCTTAGGATCAGAGCCAGAAGTGGAATCAGTGGTCCCAGGGTGTGCACATTTTCTTGATACATTTCACTAGATGGCTTTCCAAAGGAGTTACCGCAATTGACATTCTGACAACCATGGGAAAGTGGCCGATTTTCTGCACTCTCCTTTGCTTTGATCATATCATATCTCATTCTTTCCATCTTTCCCTCTCTTTGCTACTTTGATAAATGTTCCATCAAATCTCATTTTGTTTTAATTTCTTCCTTTGATCATTAACAAAGTATTTCCCCATGTGTTCAAGTTTTATTTCCCCTTCTGCAAATTTTTTTCTTATCCTTTGCCCATATTCCTACAAGAGTCTGGGTTTTCCTCTCCACTGGTAGAAGTGCTCCACATTAAAAGTCCTCTTGTCATAGTTTTTGCAGATACTTCCCTAGCTTTTCTCTTTCTCTTTAAATTTCTTAACGTTTTCTTCCCCAAAGCTTTAGATGTATCTATGGGCCTTTCTTTTTCCTTCTTTGCTGATTTTATTTACAAATTCCTATCACTGTTTTCCCCTGAGGTTTGTACTAATAACTTCTGCTAGACTTCATCCTTTGTCATTTTCCTTCCATTCTTTTTATTTATTTATTTATTTATTTTTGCTGCAAGGCTTCATTTCAATTTTGTTTATATGTTATCCAACATACTAATTTCCTTATACTACAGAATGTGCTAATTGCTTATTCTTAAAATTAAGTTTTCAGATTTGATTCTCATTTACTTAGCATTGATTACATGCCTTCCTGTCTGTATTTTAGTTAATAACTCTTGGTTAATCCTTCATTTTAATAGGAATATTTTTAAGTTTAAATAATGATCATCCAAACAATAATATCTCTAATAAGTAATGTTTTTTAAAATACTAAACTTAACCTCTTTAAAGTATTTAACATTAATAGAAATGTGAGCATACAAATGGTTCATCTGCTAGCACATTCTGTAAAAACGGAATTGGTCTATATCTGTACTGTCCAATATGGTAGCCACTAGCCACATGTAGCTATGGAGCACCTGAAATGTGGCTAGTACAAATGAAGAACTAAATTTTAAATTGCATTTAATTTTCATTAAGTTTAAATAGCCACATGTAGCTAGTGGCTATGGGATTGGATAGTGCAGGCTCAGACCTTTCAAGGGTCATTTTCTACTTTCCAGATACATTTTTAGGTGAATCTGACTGAGCTAATTAAGGAAACAAATTACACTCGTGAAGCTTTGCTGCAAGTCTAAAATCCAAACTGTGTTTTCTCATCTACTTACCTAATTTTAAAAACCTAATGTTTTTGAATTATTAGCTTATATTTAACAATTCTCATTTATTACCTTCATCAGGCTTCCAATTAGGCTATTTTCAGGTTGAAGGGTGGTGAGATATCAAAAGCACCTAATGTATCCCCGCTGCTTCCAGAATTATTTTTACCTACACCATTTTAGTTCCTATGTTTGTTATTTTATTCTCAAGCTATTCCAAGGAAAGAAGTACCTGAATTAACCCCAGTAACCTATTATAAGAGTCTTGAAAACCATAAAATATAATGAGACATTATCACATGCTGATATAAATGCCCCTGGGATTTCTTAAAAGCTAGTTGTAAATTTCTTTTTGTTGTTGGCATGTAATATCATGCCTGTTAATATGAAAAAAAAAAGAGAGACAGAATTTTGCAAACTGTCTAAAACTTCCTAGGTGCTCTATACCCTCAATACTAGGTCTAGAATTTTCCCTAAACCAGTGTAGATATAAAGACTGTCCATCTGGCCCACGTGCCTGGAGTGAAGGAGGGCAGGGGGTGGGGAGTATCAGCCTTTATCATCTTCAATTTCTTTCATTAGGGATGCAGAGATAACTTGCAAGTTTTTTCTGTCATTTCTTTAAAAGCGATGGCAAAACTGCTTGTCCCACCACCTTCTATACATAAACCCCACTATCCGCATGCCCCCAGTAACTTCATCTGTTTACCTAGTCACAGCCAGTACTGCCACTTGATATGTTACTTCCACATGACAGACAAAGCTGATTCCAAGACCTTTGGCCTAAACTGAAATTTCAAACAAAACCTGGTAATAAATACTGTTGTCTCTTGCTCCTTTCCAGAAGTTAAGGGAAGGGAAGAGAAGAAAAATGAAGAGAAACAGAAAAGGAAGGAGAAAAAAGAGGCAGGGACAAGAAGGGTGAGCCGCAAAAAATATGAGAATAGTCTTGGATCTTTGGTAATTTACTATGTTATATATAAAAATTCACACATCAAAGCTTTTCTTCTATTTAGCCTAAGTGTGTCCTTCAGAAAATTAGGGCTAATTTCCCTTATTCAGTTCTCACTGAAAAGAAAAAACTGCTAGTTGGGACCTTGGATATAAAAATAATGATCTTTACTAGTTTTAAAATCTTTCCCTATGGGTTTTCAATACAGAGTTTCAGTCATGATGCCATAGTCATTTCACCCAAGTTGTTTCATGAGGTTTTTTTTTATTTCACTACTTCTATATTATTCTACTGTTAGTGACACTGTTTTCTTGTTAACTTTAAATACCTCTCTCCCATTCTCACTTCATGTTCAATTTCTTGTTCTCAATGACCTCTGTATTCCTTTTAATACCTAGCAAATCATCACTCATTCCCTATCTTCTAGAATCTAAAATCAGATATCACCCTGAGTATATGAGCCATCACCTTTTAGAAGAGCATTCAACTTGTGTTACTTAGGACTATAGATATTCCTGGCCGGGATTAGCTACATAATTTGCGGAGCCCAGTGAAAGATAAATATGCAGGGCTCCTTGCTCAAAATGACCATAAATTTCAAGACAGACAGCAGAGCAGTAAACCAAACGTGGGATCTTCTAAGCATGGGGCCCTGGGTGACAGTCGGCAAGCCCATGAAGTGAGCCCCATTTCCAGGTTTGTCCTGTGACACTGGGAAGGGTGGGTACAATACACTTATGGTTTCTTCCACTTCCTGTTCTCCAGTTTCTTCTCTTTCCTTGGAGAAGGAGAATTCCACATTAGGAATTGAGAGCTATCTTGTGCTTGGGCCTGTGGGAGATTCAGAACCTACCTGTTCTAGCAGGACTTGGGAGCTTGTTGGGGACACTGAAGAATTTTTGAGGAGAGGAGGAATGCAGTTCAATGTGCATGTTGGGAAGGATATTCTGGTAGCAGCCCAGAACATAAACTGGAAGGGAATGGTCGTAGTGGCAGGGAGTTCTGCCTTAGTCCAGTGAGAAACAGAGAGTTTGAACTAAAGCTGCAACAGAGGGTAAAGTGAGGAGAGGGTAGCTTTAAGAAATATACAAAACAGAAATCAACAAAACCTCTTGACCAATAGGATTGGGCAACACGAGAGAAGAAGGAACAAAGAAAAATTGTTTGTTTGTTTCCAACTCATGGGACTAGGTTGAGCCTAGCGAGAGTCACAGGGGTAGGGGAGCAGAGGGGAGCAGAGGGGAGCAGAGGGAAGCAGGCTTAGTGGGGAAGATAGTGCCATTTGGGGAAATGTTGAGTTTGAGGTGCTCATGGGCATCCAGGGCAAGTTGTGTGATCATTTTTTGGGTATATTGACTTAGGAGCTGTGCTGGTCCTTGGCCAATTTGCCGTTGGATCCATTCCTCACTCTTCCCCCAAGTTGCTCTTTATTGTAGGTTGTCAATCTCTGCAAGCTGTTTCTCTCAGACACTCTTTGCAGGGGCTGCTGACTGGCTTTAGCCAAAGAGAGGCATTGAGGGGAGATTAGAGAGAAGAAGGCAGAAGCCAGGAAATGCCTCCCGTGTCTCTGCCCTAGGGGTGTCCTCCCACTGGGCTCGTCTCCTCCAAGGCTCCAGTTGCCCCACAGAGACCAGTGGCTCCAGTTTTCACCAGATCACTAGAACCATTGGCCACAGCATGATGGCCCCACCTCTTCCTGTCATCCCTCCAGCCTAGGGGGTAGCAGCTTCCAGTCACTAATTTCTGGGTTGTCTCAACAACTCTTGTTTGTTTTCTCAGCTCTTCCATCACCTGGGGGGATGAAATTCCTTATATATTAAAATTTAGAGTGTTTTCTCTTTTCCTGCCTGGTACAGGACTCATTAGCATACATAGATGTTTGCTAATGTAATTGAACATGTTTTGAGATGGCAGATGAGGACTGAAAATTGCCAATTGAGTTTGGTAACAAGTTGGTGATATTAACAAGAGCATTTTTCAGGGGACTCCTAAAAATGAAAGCCAGATTGCAGTGGATTTTAAAAATGGCTGAGAATTAAGGAAGTAATTAGTGTACGTTTCAGGTTTTTATTGTTTTCTAGAAATTTAACTCTTAAAGGAAGGAGGGAAGGAGATAGGATAAAGAGGATTTTTTGAAGATGAGAAAGACTTGGATATGATTAAAATAAAATAGAAAAGAAATAGGAATTAAGAGGAGTAACTGAAGACAAAAGACCCTAAGAGCCCAGTGGATAAATTGACTGCATTGGTAGAGGGTTACTTATTTGTCTCATAGGAGAGAAAGGACCTCAAGAATGATGTAGATTGCAGATATTTTTGTAGGTAGGAGGCCAGATAAGAATTTGATTTAGTTCAAACCCAAGGGCTTCTATTTTCTCTGTGCTGGTAGGTTTCCAAAGAACGGTGGAAATCAGCACTGGTCCCTCAGGAGAATGGGAGAAATAGCAGATACAGGTCAGGGTCAAGTCATGGCATGAGGAAGGAGCAGCTGAAACTGGCTCCCACAAATGGTGTCTCCACTGCTGAACTGTGGGAAGTTCTCCAGTTTCTCCCAGAGCTGGTGTAAGAGTGAAGAAGGCAAACACATTTGACATGTGCTGTGGTTCTCCATTGACCAGCAGCATTACCCGGAAACCTCTTAGATGCAAAATCTTAAGCTATGCCCTAGACCTAATGAATCAGAAAATCTGGGGGCAGGGTTTAAGAAGCCCTCCAGGTGATTCTGATACACTCTAAGGTTTGAGAACCACTGCCTAGACCATGGCCACCAAGGTGCCATCTGCAGACAAGCAACTAATTTGAAATGCAGAATCTTAGCCTTCCCACCCCCAGAATCAGAATCTGGGTTTTAACAAGATCCCCAGGTAGTTTGTAAGCACGTTTAGTTAAGAAGCACTGAACTTGGAAGTTTATGCTCTCGAGGGGTATTTATAGATTAGCCAGTTTAAATTAAGGGGTGACTTTTAATGGAGTAATTTCAGGTTCAGTTTAGATGGCAGGGGATATGTCACATTTGGAGGCTAAGAACCCTGCCTGACACCGTATACCCACACATTTCAAATGACACCACAATAGTACACGTTCTGTCTCCTTCCATGGATTACACATGAGACCAAGATTTGAAAATATGAAACCAAATCGAACCAAATGCAGCCATGAAGGCCAATTCTTTAAAAAAGGTTATTGAGTGTCTCCTGTGTGTGCCAAGGTCTTTGCTGGACACTGAGATGCCCAGACCATTACCCAGTTACTGTACTCAGGAGCTCCCAGTCTAACGGAGGACACAGCCACGGGATCACATTATTACAGTGCCTCTGGTAAAGACATAAGCATGGTCTACAAGGGTATTTGGGGATGATGGAGAAGGAGGAAGCCAGTCTGGGCAGGGTAGGTCAGAGAAGTCTTGTGGAATGAGGTCCTACCGGAGCCAAGGTGTTACAAGGTGAGTGGGGAATCCACCAGATGATGAAGTGGCAGGAAGGACATTCCAGGGAGAGGCAGCATGGAGGCAGAGGCACAGGGGCAGCACAGAAAATTCAGGAACTCCACCCAGGGGATGGGAATACATGTATGGCAATGCCAGGACACATCTCATTAAAATAACAGTTCTTTTTGATGTTTCCACTCCGAAGTCTATGTCGTGTTACTTTTGAGCACAACTCTTCTTGTGCAGGCTTGTGGCTCAGCTGCCTGGTGGAAGCCTTCAGCGGTGGCAGAAGCACTACCATCACTCACTTCACACAAGGACCAACGGTCCAGAGGGGGGAGATCAAGACGTGTTAGATGGTCTGCGGAGGAACCCCTCTGTT
The DNA here is from genome assembly GCF_949987535.1 of Balaenoptera acutorostrata. Classification (NCBI taxonomy): domain Eukaryota; kingdom Metazoa; phylum Chordata; class Mammalia; order Artiodactyla; family Balaenopteridae; genus Balaenoptera; species Balaenoptera acutorostrata. The sequence goes on along the minus strand of NC_080080.1, from coordinate 58,328,261 downwards.
GCCACATCCTCTCCTCTTCTCAATCCGGGAACCATGATTTCAGTGCCACAGAGGAATGTGAATACTCATATTTGGAAACATTTGACAATCTCTTTTCTCCACTCAGTGTGGCTAAGGGCACCCTAATGTGTACCCAGGTGAGGGAATGGGTTCCTCCATAGACCACTTTCTCCTACATCCCAGCTTTATCTTCAAAATACACCTTAAATCCGACCAATTCCACCACCTCCACTGCTACCGTATTGATCCTCATCTCAAAGTTGGACTACCGTGCTAGTCTCCTAACTAGTCTTACTGCTTTCACTTTTGTCTTCCTACAGGCAAACTTTCACATAGCAGCCAAATGGTCTTAAGTACAGAAAACAAAGTACGCCTCTCTCCTATCCAAGAACCTCCAATAATTCCCCATCAGACTCAGAAGAAATAGAAACATCCTTGAAAGGCCTAGAACACCCTGTACAATCCCATCTCTCACTCACCTGCTCTCCTCTCCTTCCCCTCTGTCCACACAGCCTTCTCAGTCTTTCCTGATCACACCAGACTCATGTTCATGTCAGGCTGTCCACTCTTCTAGTCCCTTCTGCCAGAGTGCCCTTCCTTCAGACCTTAGCATGGCTGCTTACTCCTGCACTCCACTCAGGCGTCTGCTCAAATGTCACATCCTTAAAGAGGCCTTTCCTCACCCCCCTGCTAAAACCGCCCTCCAAATCTGATGCTGTTTTTTTCTTTAGAGCACTTATTACCAGCAGCAAGAAGATAAGCTCTGTGAGGTTAAGACATCATCAATCTTGCTAGAATAGCACCTAGCATTTGTAGATGCTCAAACATGTCTTTCCTGAATTTAAAGTCACTCTCCACTCTTCCATCTCCATCCCTAGAAGAACGATTATCCAGTCTAGTGAGCCGACAAACTGATTTTTGCATCATTCTGTGGTAAGCTTCAGTGGTTCTCAAACTTCAACCGTGCCTCAGAATCACCCGGAGCGTTTATTGAAACACAGGTTCAAACAAACATAATGGGTTAGTAATAAGTAGGCGTTGAGATTAGTAAAACCAGTACTTAATTATACTCGGAACTTTGTATTTCTTTGAATCTCCATATAAAGTATGAACTGTGATTTAATGCTTGAGTTTTCTTTAAAATAAAATTTTAAAGAAAGGAAAAAAAACCCCACAGGTTAATGGCACACGGCCTCAAAGTCTCTGATTCCGCAGATGGGGGTGGGGCTGGAAATAGCACCACGAACAAGTCACCAGATGCAGCTGGTGCTGCTGATTCAGGTACCACAGTTTCAGAACATAAGACATGGGGCTTCCCTGGTGGCGCAGTGGTTGAGAATCTGCCTGCCAATGCAGGGGACACGGGTTCGAGCCCTGGTCTGGGAAGATCCCACATGCCGTGGAGCAGCTGGGCCCGTGAGCCACAACTACTGAGCCTGCGCGTCTGGAGCCTGTGCTCCGCAACGAGAGGCCGCGACAGTGAGAGGCCCGCGCACCGCGATGAAGAGTGGCCCCCGCTCGCCACAACTAGAGAAAGCCCTCGCACAGAAACGAAGACCTAACACAGCCAAAAAAATTAAAATTAATTAATTAATTAAAGGAAAAAAAAAACATAAGAGACATCTGCGCCAAACATCCCCTCCAGCGGTGTCCCTCCTTCTCACCTGTCTCTCCCAACCCCACTACCCTTTCTGCAATTGCCAATAGCATCACAGAAAGCCAGGAGGATTTGTGCCTGGGCTCTGCTCCTCGATAGAAGGGCATCTTTGTGATACGAAGCCCAAGGCCTCCACTTCTCACTCACCGGGTTTTGCGCTGTAGTCAGATTCTGAAAAAAGTCTGTGGGACAAAAAAAAATAACTTGTGGAACATTATGCATTCTAATTATGTCAAAATTTGTAAAGAGAATGCTTTTCACCCTCACACCCTGTCAGGCTTTAAGCCAGTGCTTTCTGTGCCTTGTAGAACATGTCAGGGTCACCAGCACTTAAAGGCTGTGGTTGGCCACAGACAATCAAACAGGGCTCTGCGGTGGAGATTGCAAGTCTAGGCATTGACTGGTTGTTTAACTTCTGACCTGTGCTATTCAGAGGGAACAGGAAAGAGATTCAGTTCTTGGGCTGCAGCAAAGAGACTTCTTATTTATTCCAATAGGTAATGGGGGTGGTGGTGAAGGGGAGAAGTTTCTGAAAGGCACCTCATTTTAAAGATGTATGCTACGGTCTGAATGTTCATGTCCTTCCCAACGTTTATATGTTGAAACCTAACCCCCAAGGGGATGGTATTAGGAGGTGGGGGCTTTGGGAGGTGAATAGGTCATGAGGGCAGAATCCTCATGAATAGGATTAGTACCCTAATAAAAGAGGCCTGAGAGAGCTCCTTCACCCTTCCTACTATGTGAGGTTGCAATGAGAAGACCTCTGTCAATGAGGAAGTGGGTCCTCAACAGACACTGAATTTGCCGATGTCATGATCTTGCACTTTCCAACCTGCAGAACCGTGAAAAGCAAATGTTTGCCATTTGTAAGCCAGCCAATCTATGGTACTTTGCTGTAGAAACCCAAACAGACTAAGACAGTGTGTGTGTGTGTGTGTGTGTGTGTGTGTGTGTGTGTGTGTGTGTGTGTGTGTGTGTGTTAACTTCCATTTAGATGGATCATCCTGGTACACTTCTCGTCCTATAAGAGGCTTCTATGTTTCTTCCCCACCCCAACCTTTTTCATGCACATTAAAAGTTGAGTGATAATTCTGAGCCCCATTTTCCTTCTACTTTCTCCCTTGATATTCTCCTACTGCTCAGAGCAAAATTATTGAAGCTCTCTCCGAGAATACAATGATCTCGGGGGTGTGTTCCATTCAACAGTTATCACGCAATTATCCCCTAGCCAGAACTTATCTGTGATGGGTTACACACACTCTTAGCAGGTCTTTGACCTCAGGAGAGAAAAGTTTTGTGAAAATGGTGGGGAGGTGGGATCAGAGAAGGTCTAGGGTAAAAAGAGTGGCAGACAAGGGACCCTTGTGACAGAATTGTTCTGAATCTCAACTGTTGTGGTGATCACACAAATCTACACATATGACAGAATTGCATAGAACTAACTACACATACACACACACACACACACAACTGCATGTAAAACTGGTAAGATCTGAATAAGGTGGATTGTATCAATGATGATATCCTGGTTGTGATATTATACTATTGTACTAGATACTACCATCGGGGGAAACTGGGTGAAGGGTACACAGGATCTTTCTGTGTGATTTCTTACAACTGCATGTGAATCTACAATGATCTCAAAATAAGCATTTAAAAAAGAAGTGCTACAGAGAGGAAAGGTCTGGTTGATGTCAGAATGCAGAGTCCTGGGCAGCTGGGGCATCGAAAGGGCAGTAGGAGCCTAGAGAAAAAGAGAGGACCCAGATCTAAAGGGAAGAGGGGCACAGACATGATGGGACATGTTCCTGAGGAAAACTTCATTCTCCTCCTGTCCTTAAATTATACTACAAGGAAAATATAGTCTACCACCAAGCCATAATTTCTAGAATGATCATCCATCAGATGCTGAAGGTAATAATAATAATAGCTGACACTTACTGAGTGTTGCCAGGTGCCAGTTTCATGAGCTATCTCATTTGATCCTCTCAGTAGTCCTATGAGATAGGTACTATTATCACAGCCACATTACAGATGAGAAAATTAAGGCACTGGCAGAGCCAGGCAGAGCCAGGATCTGTCTGATTTCAGCAGCAGCAGCACCAGCAATAACTGGGTGCTCATATATACCAGGTATACTGTCCTAAATGCTTTTCTCTTCATGAGGAAGAATGTGCCCATCATCATACCATTATCTGTGGAAAAGTCTCCATTATACATTGGTATCAAATAACCACATTCATTTTTTGTGTGCTTTCTAAATGCCAGCCACGTTACATAAATTATTCTGTTAAATCTTCCCAGCAAGTCTGGATGTATTATCTTCACTTTATTGATAAGAAAATGGAGGTGAAGTCTTGTCCAAAATCACACAACCAGCAGGTGCAGAAGCAGCAGCGGCCCTTGGGTGGGCAGACTCCAGAGCTACCGTTCAGCCTCTGAGCTCTACTGCCTCCAACCCAGAAACTCCAAACTCACAATCATTTAATTGCCCCCAAAGCTAAACGCTTTTCAGTCTCCTGGTGTCCACTGAGTAGGCATGAATCTGTTTTATTTTGCCTGCTGTGTAACAGATACAGATCTTGCATATTCATTTTGCAAAGCACTCTCTGGGAACTTTCTTTGCTATGTTACTCTATTCACTACTCAAGGCTCAGACAAGTTATTGAACCATGTAAGTAAAAAGAACTTGTGGCTTGAGCACACAGCGGCAAACACGATTTAATGTTTAATAAGCATCATCATGATGATGGCAATGACATTCTGCTTTGAAGGGTTTCAGGAAGCAATCAACATCTCAAACCTATAAGCCATCAGCTCCTTCATTTTCTCTCACCTGTGTCACTGCAGAGCACCTGATGGGGTATGGAGGTCTTAATTGGTTATCTATCAGTCCCTTCCTTCCCCCTCCCCTCCCCTCCCCCGCCCCAGTGAAGAGGACACATTCTGCTACTCTATCGCCCTATAATCACAGAGACTGTGCACACGGAGTTAGAAGGATTTGCCACGGAAATTGCTTGCAGGCGTTAACCAAATACACTCACAGCACCTTGCCGCGGGCCCGGGCTGACAACGTGGCTTCCTCGCGAGTCGCTGGCCGCACACTTTCACTTTTCTTCTGGGGCGCCCGCCCACTCCGAGCTACTCCACGTCCTGGTTTTCCCCGGGCTGCCTCCCCGGCAACGGCTGCCTGTAAACACGCGGGGTTGCAGGCAGGGGCGCCTCGATTGGAGGAGCCCAGCCCGGCCTCCCCTCCGCCGGCTGCCGAGCTGTCAGTTACACGTACAGTGTGAGCTAGATTTTGGCGCCACAGCTGGGAGTGAGGCTTTTGTTCCATAACAAAAACAAGCGCCTGAATGGCAGGGCTGCCAGCGCCCAGCCCGACGAGGCAGGCATAAAGGAACCGCCTGGAGAATGTTCGTGACCTGTCATTAGAGACAGCCCCTCTCGCTTCCAAATGATCACGGGGAGGCAATGTGGCAAATTATGTGTGTACCCGCCACGACCTTGCTCAAGCCTCCAGGGTGAATATTGAGCACCGGGCTCTAAGAAGCGGCCTGTGAGCTCAGGTGGAAACGCACCTGGGTGGTAACCAGCGGAGTCCTTTCCTCGCTTTCTGCCTCTTCTGTCCATGAACTTCTGTTTTCCCTCTGCGATTGAAAGGCTGGCCTTCTGGCTGAAACAAGTTAAACGACGGATTCATTTATGCTAGAAGAAAAGCTAGGCATTGAATGTCGTAACGCTGTTCACCCGATCTGTGCCCTCTTGTTATAAATATATAGAGACAGTCTCTACTATATGATGTGTTTGCTTTTTGCTAAGTTCGAACACATCCATATCCAAATTGTTACCTACTTTGGGAAAATTCCTATGTGAAAATCTGAATCATAAACCGGATAGGTTAGGGGTGACTATTCTCATTTCAGAAAGGATTCTTCAAGTTCCAAAAGCATTTAGTAAGACTTGAGCATTCCATCCCCCAACCCCTCCCAACCTCCCAATCTCCGGGTGGGGGGTGGCGGTGGCGGAGGGCAGTGGGGTGAGCTCCACCTCAATGAGCCCTGCGGCTATTTAAAGTGTTACAATTGGGGGAGGGGGAAGGGTAAGCTGGGACAAAGTGAGAGAGTGGCATGGACATATATACACTACCAAACGTAAAACCGATAGCTAGTGGGAAGCAGCTGCATCGCACGGGGAGATCAGCTCGGTGCTTTGTGACCACCTAGAGGGGTGGGATAGGGAGGGTGGGAGGGAGGGAGATGCAAGAGGGAGGAGATATGGGGATATATGTATATGTATAGCTGATTCACTTTGTTATAAAGCAGAAACTAACACACCATTGTAAAGCAATTATACTCCAATAAAGATGTTAAAAAAAAGTGTTACAATTAAAAATTTATTCCTTCAGCTGTAGACTCAGTATTGTTGGAATGAAGATGTTTTCGAGGGCATTATGAGGTTAAAAGGTAGTCACTTACACCTCAGTGTGAATGAGTTTAATCACTTCTTCCTTGAGAGCAGGTTTTCAAGAAGGAAAGAAACTAGTTGCAGCTGAGTTCCTGAAGAGACAGAGGAAGAATATGAGTGGCAATGGAGGCAGAAAAAGAGAGTTTGGGTGCCTCAGAACATAGACGTTTATTGCTTCATAATTCTGGGAAAAGTCAGCTTTTTAGAGAGAGCAGTTTTTTGTTTTGTTTTGTTTTTGCAGTACTTTCCAATAGAACTTTCTGTGACAGTGGAAATGTTCTAGATCCACACTGTTCCAAAACGGTAGCCACTAGCCACATGTGGTATTGAGCACTGAAATGTGGTTAGTATGACTGAGGAACTGAATTTAATAGCCATGTGTGTAGCCATGGAACTAACAGCTGTCAACAGCCACAAGACTGAGCTTGGGGGTGGCTTCTCTGCCATGAGAGCCGTGAAATGACTGCAGCCTTGTGAGCCCCGGAGCTAGAGACACCCTGAATTCCTGACCCCCAGAAAATATGAGATAACAAATGTGTGTTGTATTAAGTCACTACATTTTGAGGAAATCTGTTACACAACGATGAAATTTGATTGTAATATGGTTAGTCCCATTTAAAATACATTTGTACTAGTTAGGGCATCCCTAGATCCAGAGAAACCTCCAAATATCAATGTCTGAAGCAGTAAAAGTTCCATTCTTTTAACAGTCCAATGTGGGCAGTCTTCTGATGGTGATTCAGGGCCTCAGCCCCTTTTTGGTTTTGGCTCTGCCATCTTTAACTTACGGCTGCTCAGGTCGCCAACCAGAAGGTGAAAACTGCAGAGCAGAGCTATGGGCTAGCTGTTTTGGTAGGGGAACAGACCTGGAGATGGCACGTATCATTTCTGCCCGCATTCTACTGGCCAGACCTCAGTTAAACGATCCCAGCGAACTGTCAGTCAGACTGAGAAACGTAGCCTGACTCTGCGTGTGTCCAGGGTGTAGGGGAAGCAGGTTTGGGGGCCGCTGGCACATTGTGCCACAACACATTCTCTTTTTGGGAGGCAAGCTCCTTGACAAAAACAGACCTTTTTGTGCCTTGCCAAACCCCAGGATCCCGGAGGCAAGGGTCTCTTCACAAATAGTGATGGTGATGAGAGAATGGGAAAGAGACTGACAGTGCTCCCCAGCCCAATGCCCCTCCCAAGAGGGGCATTCACCAAAACTGTCAGAACGTTCTAGTCCTCTAAGGGTCTATGACTCAGCCCAAAGTTAAACAAATCAAAATTGTTTATAGGAAAGCCTGGGCACAGTTCTGGAAATGACTATGGAATAATCAGGAAAATATGTCTGTGCTTGTTCAAAGGGGACTTGGGACCTATAGGGTGGGGTCTGGGGTGGAATTCCATGAGCCGAGGCATCCCTTAGATGTGATTCCAAAGGTACTGTCAAATCTACCATTGCTTCTGAGGCCAACTTGGATTTTCTGGCTGCTGCCCCCAATGTCACCATCTGTCCTAGGGTCTGTAGATAAATGAAAGAAAAGATTGGTTTGGTGGATTTTCATTGTTTTAAGTTGAAGAGGTATCACTCATATATTGATACTTTAAAAAATGTCACTCCTCCTTTCATCTCCCTGGGCCCTGCCATCCACCTCCCTTCACCCTAACCTGTAGCTTGTTCCCAACAAATGAGTCAGTGAAGATGGGAATGTTCATTTAACTGAGTATGTATCTGCCAACATTAAAAAAAAGTTTTGGCAACCTGAAGGAGTCATATAACCAACAGAGAAAGAAAGGAAGGAAGGAAGGAAGGGAGGAAGGGAAGGAAAAGAAAGAAAAAGGAAAGAATAAAAGAAAAGAGAAGAATGTTTGGAGCACATCCAAAGACAGATTTCCTTGGAGTGGAGTGAATGTAGCTCAAGCTGCAGGGCCCCTCACTGATCAGTGCCCCTTCCGAGGTTGCGTGCTCTCCTCCAGAGAGAAGCAAAAGAAGCAGTAGCTCTAGCACATGCCTGAGGGCAAGAGTGCTGCCCTAGCCTGGGCTTCCCCTGTATATACATAATTTTTAACAGCTTTACTGAGATATTATACACATAACATAAAACACATCCATTTAAACTGTACAATTCAGTGTGTTATAGTATATTCAGAGTTGTGCAACCATCACCATAATCTAATTTTAGTACATTTCATCATCCCAAAAAAGAAACCCTGGATCCATTAGCAGTCTCTCCCCATTCCCACTCCCACACTCTTAACTCAGGCAACAACTAATCTACTTTCTGTTTCTACAGATTTGCCCATTCTGGACATTTCATATAAAGGGAATCATATAACGTGCTTTTTTGTGACTGGCTTCTTTCGTTTAGCATAAAATTTTCAAGGTTCACCTATGTTGCAACGTGTACCAGAACTTTATTTCTTTTTACTGTCAAATAATAGTCCATAGTATGGATAGACCACATTTTCTTTATCCAGTCATCAATTGATGGGTATTTGGGTTGATTGTATAATCACTTTTGTGTCTATTTTGTATTTGCCCTACTGGTGGTCCAAGAGTTGTGGGTAGGGTTGACAGGCTGCCAGCACTACCTTCATATCCACCTGGCCTCTTGTGACAACTTGCCTCTGGCAGTTGTCAGGGAGCATTTGGACCTCATTTTTGAGTCTTGGAGAAGGATCTGAGACTGAGGCTGCACTGTGCCCAGGGTACGTTAAGACCCAGGCTTCCAGGTGTCTTCCATCAACCCCAGGACCAGCCCAATGTGGGTAGGAGTATGAGGAAGAGGTGAAAGGACCTGACCAAACCTGACCAGCTGCTAGGGTACTAGTTGCAGGAGCCATGCCAACTATGATCAAAGAGCTGGAGTTCTCTGAGGGCTTGCTCTAGCAAGAAGCCTTGCCTGAACAAGAAACTGGAGGAAGTTATAAATGTGGCATTCCTCGTAGCTGCAAGAAATTGTTCTAAACTGTCAATCTTTTTTAAAGTTTGGTCAACTATGCTAAAAGAAAGACTGGATTATCCTTCTAATTTTTCAATAGAAACACATTACAAAATTGTTTTCCTATGAAGAAATAATAAAAGAGTATACAGAGAGAAGTGGTGGTGTCAGCAAAAGTGGAAAAGAATGCCAATATTCTTCTTCTCCATAAAAGCAAAGAAAAACCTGTCAAAAATTGTCAGAATCAACTTTTGCACAACCCTGGAAATTAACTAGGGGCTTGCAGTAATCGGGAAGTGCTTATTCAAGGAAAGTGGCGAATCTCAGTAGGAACAGTGAGCTTTGTGGCATTTTATTCTAGCCTGGGACCTTCCCCACACCCCAGCTCAGAGGTAGCCTTGAAAAAACAGCCCATATTTTCAGTACTGGAGGGGCAGAATGGACATTATTTGCAAAGAATTGTAATGATTTCCTTTTTATCTGGTGGCGCCATGGAAGACCAGCTCAAAACACTTGTCTTTATTTGCCCTGATTTGGAACTGGTCCAGTTCAAAAGCTACCGGGAGGGAGTGGGGCATTTGTCCAAAGCATTTAAAGGCAAATGTTTTAGCTGCTGCTGCCTGAGGCTATAGATAACAGTTGGCATAAATCACAAAGCTTGGGAGAAAAGGCTGGGAAATGAGATGTCCATAAAGGCTTTGAAAAGCTCACACGTATTCCTAGGAATCTAGAATGCCCTGGGTGCTCAGGAACAACATGAGAAGGCTGTAGGATCTGACCTCTGGCTGACCTTGAAGTTCTGCACTAGAAGAAAGTGAAGGCTAAGGCAGAGTTGTAAACTACCAGGCTGAGTGTTGAAGGCATGCCACCCACACACACAGAGCCCCTTGGCCAAAAACTTGAAATATTTTTGGTATGACTTATTTAAGGAAATATCTGTTTAATCATTAGCTGACTACCAATCTAACAGAACAGTGACTTCAATGGCCACATATGACAAAGAATACAGAGTTTTCAGAATTAGTTCATAAAAGTCATTAAATAAATAGAGAAAAATAAATAAAATAAACAGCAAACAACAAATCTTGAAAAGAGGAGAGAACCTGATTACTAGTGTTTCCACATTATAATATACAAAATGTCCAGTTTTCAATTAAAAATTATGAAGCAGGCAAAGAAAAAAGAATGGTGCAAACAGGAAAAGTAAACATTAAAAGAAGCTGTCCCTGAGGAAGTCCAGACACTGGACTTACTAGTAAAAGACTTTAAATGAACTACTTGAAATATGTTCAAAGAGCTAAAGGAAACCATATCTAAAGAACTAAAGGAAAGTATCAGAATGATGTCTTACCAAATAAAGAATATCAATAAAAAGAAATTATATTTTTAAAAGAACCAAATAGAAATTCTAGAACTGAAAAGTGTAATAACTGAAATAAAAAAATTTACCAGAGGAGTTCAACAGCAGGTTTGAGCAGGTAGAAGAATCAACAACTTGCAGACACAAGTCAATTGAGATTATCCAGTCTGAGGAACAAAAGAAAAAAAGGATGAAGCAAAAAGTGAATAAAGTTTTAGAAACCTGTGGGGCACCATCATATGCATAATGCTAGTCCTAGGAGAGGAAAAAGAGAAAGGAGGAGAAAAGTAGTTGAAGAAATAATGCCAGAAAACTAAAATTTGATGAAAAGCATTGTCTACAAATCCAAGAATCTCAATAAACTCCAAGTAGGGTAAACTCAAAGAGATCCACAATAATACACATCATAATTAAACAATCAAAAGACAAAGACAAAGAATCTTGAGTGCTCAAAGGGAAAAATCACTAATCATCTACAAGTGCCCCTCAATAAGATAAACAGCTGATTTCTCATCAGAAACCATGGAGGCTAGGAAGCAGTGGAACAAGGCATTCAAAGTGCTCAAAGAGAAAAAAAGTCAATGAAAAAATTTATATCTGACAAAAGTATCTTTTAAAAATGAAGAGAAATTAAGATATTCCCAGATAAACAAAAAGAGAGTTTGTTGTTATCAGACTTATCCTACAAGAAATGCTAAAGAAAGTCATTTAGGCTGAAATAAAAGGACACCTAGATGGTAATTTGTAGCCATATGAAGAAATAAAGATCTCTGATACAGATAATTACATGAGTAAATATAAAAGACGGTATGACTGTATTTTTTGTTTGAAACTACTTTTTTTTCTATCTGATTTAAAGACAACTGCATAAAGCAATATTTATTGATCTATGTTAATGGGCACACAATGTATGAAGATGTAATTTGTAATAGTAACAGTGCTGAGCAGGAGAGAAGGGAAAATTGAGCTATGTAGGAGCAAAGATTTGGAATACTAAAATTCAGTTGATGTTAGGGACTTTCCTGGTGGCACAGTGGTTAAGAATCCACCTGCCAATGCAGGGGACATGGGTTCGAGCCCTGGTCCAGGAAGATCCCATATGCCACAGAGCAACTAAGCCCATGCACCGCAACTACTGAGCCTGTGCTCTAGAGCCTGTGAGCCACAACTACTGAACCTGTGTGACGCAACTACTGAAGCCCATGTGCCTAGAGCCTGTGCTGTGCAAAGACAAACCACCTCAATGAGAAGCTCGTGCAACAAGAGAAGCCACAGCAATGAGAAGCTTGCGCACCATGACAAAGAGTAGCCCCCACTCGCCACAACTAGAGAAAGCCTGTGCACAGCAATGAAGACCCAACGCAGCCAAAAATAAATAAATTAATTAATTAAAAAAAAGATTCAGTTGATGTTACTCTAAACTAGATTGTTATAAATTAAGAGGTTTATTTTAATCCCCAGGGCAACCACTAGGAAAATAATTCAAAAATAAGTAGTAAAAGGAATGACCAGGGAATTAAAATGGCACCTAGAAAATAACTATTTAACATAAAAGAGAGCAGTAATAGAGGAATTGAGGGACAAAAAATATCTAAGACATATAGAAAACAAATAGCAAAATGGCAGACATTCTCCTTCCTTATCAGTAGTTACATTAAATGTAAATGAATTAAACTCTCCAATTAAGAGACAGAAATTGATAAAGCAGATTTAAAAAATGATCCAACTATATGTTGTCCTACAAAAGACACATTTTAGATTCAAAGATTACAAGTAGGTTGAAAGTAAAAGGATGGAAAAAGATATTCTATATAAATGGTAACAAAAAGAGCTCAAGTTGCTATAGAAATATCAGACAAAATAGACTTTGTTACTAGAGCAAAGGATATTTTATAATAATAAAAGAATCAATCCATCAGGAAGATATAACAATTATAAACATACATACACCTAACAATGGAGCTCCAAAATACTGAAACAAAAGCTAACGGAATTGAAGGAAGAAATAAACAATTCAACAGTAATTGTGGGAGACTTCCATGTTCCACTTTCAATAATGGCTACAACTAGACAGAATATCAGCAAGGAATTAGAAGAATTGATAGTAGCAAAGAACACAATAAAGAACATTTATGACTCAACAACAAAAGGACAAACACCCTAATTAAAAAAGGGTAAAGGATCTGAATATATATTTCTCCAAAGAAGATATGCAAATGGTCAACAAGTATGCATAAAGATGCCCAACATCATTAGTTATTAGTAAAATGCAAGTCAAAACAATAGTGAGATACCACTTCACATCCACTAGGATGACTATAATGAGAAAAAAAAAAAACAAGCGCTGAGGAAGATGTGGAGGAATTAGAACTCTTATACGTTCAGGTAAGAACATAAAATGGTGTAGTTACTTTGGAAAACGGTTTGGCACTTCTTCAAAAAGTTAACAAAGAATTACCATATGACTCAGCAATTCCACTCCTAGGTATATACCCCAAATAATTGAAAATGGCTACTCAAAGAAATTCACATACACTTATGTTCATAATAGTCCTATTTACAATAGCCAAAAAGCAGAAAAAAACCATATTTCCATCAACATATGAATGGATAAACAAATTAGGATATATTCATACAATGTAATATTATTCAGCCATAAAAAGCAATTAAGTACCAATACCTGCTACAAAACGTTATGCTAAGCGACAGAAACCAGACACAGACGGTCACATACAATACAATTCCATTTATGTGAAATATCCAGAGTAGGTAAATCCATTGAGACAGAGTAGATTGTTGGTTGCCCGAGGTTGGGGGAGGGAGAAATGGGAAATAACTTCTTAATGTATATGGGGTTTCTTTTGGGGGTGATAAAACTGTTCTGGAACTAGATAGAGGTGATGGTTGCATAACACTGAGAATGTATCAATACTAAATCCCACTTGAATTTCTCACTTTAAAATGGTTAATTTTATGTGATGTAAATTTCACTTCAATAAAATTTTTAAAAGATATAAAGTCCTCTACAACATGGACGAACCTTAAAAATGTTATGAAAGAAGCCAGACACAAAAGACCACATACTCTATGATACCATTTATATGAAAGGTCCAGGATGGGCAAATCCTTATGGATTAGTGTTCCCCGGGGACAGGGAGATGGGGGGATTGGGCCTGACTGCTAATAGTAACAGAGATTTTGGGGGAGTGATAGAAATAGTTTGCAATTAGATAGTGGTGATGCTTGCATGACCATGAATACACTAAAAACCACTAAATCGTGCGCTTTCAAACAGTGAACTTTATGTTATATAACTTTTACCTCAATTTAAAAAAAGTATTCAGAGAAGAGATGTAGGGGAAAAGTGTTGTAGAGGTGTGTCAGGCAGCTGATTAATAATAGTTATAATAAAGTTATGATGTCATTTTCTGAATTTTGTGGGGCTTTTCAGCTTTTTGTTTGTAATTTGTTGTGATTTCTTCTCTCCTTCTAAATGAATTCATTTTTGTACCTATCTTGTATTTTTTTCCTAAGAGGGCTCTTAGAGTTAATTAAACTTCAGGTCCCAGAAAACCTGGATGCCACTCCTATATTAATAGGTGCAGAAACTCAGCCACCCATAGCTCTACAAGATTAAGGAATTCTGTCACCAAGCAAGCTGTGCAGCTTCAAGAGGTCTCACTGCCAACTCCTCCACACCTCTCTGCCCCCACCCATGGGTCCTCAGTCCTCTGAGATGCCCTTCTATTCTCACCCCTTTCACTGCCACTGCCTTCATCGGTTATTATCAGCCACACCACCTAACTGTTCTATAGTTTCACAAACCACTGCCTCCAATGATCCTCCGAACTGCTGCCAGGGAAAATCTTGCTGAAACACATATTCTCTCCTTTCTCATGTCTACCGAGAAGCCTTCCAAGGCTCTTTATCTGTAGGGTGAAGAACACATTTCTTGACAAACAGGTCTGAGCCTGTCTTTCCAGACCCATCTCATAGTCTTTCCCTCACTAAAATGTATCTCTGCATCACAAGTCACGTCCAACTTTTCCCTGCTCTCCTAACCTCCAGTTTTCTATGTCTCCTCTTAGCTTCTGTACAGTTCTTCTCTCACCTGGGATGAACTTCCTTCTTCTCTCTTTGGGGAGTTCTTCATCTGTTTATACCCAGCTCAGGTGTTGTTTCTGCAAGGTTTCCCAACCCCCTCAGCAGCTTTTATGATCTCTCATTGTACTTATTGGTTCAGATATGTGTGCATTCTATACATTCACATATGTTTACAAACCAGCTAAAATTTTCGACCTATTTCCCATGTGTATATGAATATACATAAAACATGCATATATATATATATATATATATATATATATATATATATATATTTCCTACAGAATTAGGTGTCTATCAACATACCCAAGGCAGGGAGTGTCTTACCTATTCTAAAAATGTTTTCTTCGGTAGTTACTGTATATTCTGTACACAGTATGCACTTACCCATGTGCCAGGCACTGGTACCATGGAATAAATGCTTTTGGAATGTAATTGATTAGAAGTATCTGTGTGTGTGTGTGTGTGTGTTGCATGTGTATATAAACATCCTTTTCTTTAAGGACTTTAGTCACTGAATAAAGAAACAAGCACATGAGAACAATTAAGAATCTCATGATTATAAATAAATGTCCAGTGGTCTACTGCAAACCAATTAAATGAGCACAGATGGCTCACAGAGCAGAGTAGATTGAATCATCATCATCATCACAAGTAGGTTAAAGGTAATCAAAGGCAAACTTTCTGGAGTAGTGAGGTAGTGAATAGTGGTGGTTCAGGGTAAGGAGGGAAAGTGGTTCTCCTTGGGAGGTAAAGAACTTGAAGGCTCTAACACATGGGAGAGAATTTTAAGATTTTCAAGGGAAGACAAGGGAATACTTTGATCCCAGTGGGAAGCACTTGAGTAATTAAGCGTTTTCTTTGGATACACTATCTTCTTGTACTGATATTAAAGACATACAGTAACTAAGAATTTTTACTACTCCAGTGAAAGTTCCCTTCCAAACCCCAAAATCCCATTTTGTGAGGGAGAAGGAGATGGAAACCCTGCTAGGTATACCAAGTCAATTATGGAATCAAAATAAAAAGAAGGTAGGAAAGTACACTTTGTTTTCCTCTCCTCCTTATTCTTTCTCACTATCAGATGGAGCATTATGAGAGCTTCCCAAGGGAGGCGGCAGGCCATGCTCTGCCAGGGGCTCAGTGGTGGATTAGTAGAAAGTAGAGGATACTTTCCTCACCTTATTCTAATGGACCAGAATTCCCAGAAGACAATAAAAAAAAAACCCTCACACCCTATTTCTGTGTGTGAGCAGAAATCACCTCTCTTTTGATATGCTGATGGGAAAGAAATCTGTAAGCTCTTTGCGGAAGCATGTGGCTTATTTATTATGTGTATTTTAATTTACTTTAGTGTCTTATGGTTCTCTCTGTCTCTCTCTCTCTGTGTCTCTCTGTAACAGGTGAGCTTTGGAAGGCTTGCTTTGATGCCTTTCCCCTTCCTTTCTTGCTTGTGTCCCAAAGCCCGCTTGTGCTCAGAGACACTTAGAGAGGACTGGGCTCTGTCTCAACGTGTGAAAGACGATGTATTGAGAGGAGAAGACGCTTGCTAACCTGGAAGGTCTGCTCTCCAATGAGAGAAATAAATCTAAAATCATGAGATGAGCTAAGGGAGGTATTTTGGGGACTTAACAGAAAATCTCAAACCACAGCAAAATCAGTGACTTTGATATTTTCTTTCTTCCTTCCTTCAACAAACCATTGAGTGTGTACTCTGTGTTTGGCACTGGCCTAAGCATCTGAGCGACGCTGATGGGTGACTACACAAAGGAGACGGACATCAAAGAATCATAAAAATAAATATAAAGTTACCACCATGCGCTAGAGAAGAGAAATTAGGGCTGGAGTCGGGGGTGGAGGCACACCTAGATAAAGAGGCCATCACGTGCCAAGGTCCTGTAGCCAGGGAGGACATGGCGAGTTGGAGAGATTAAAAGAAGGCCAGTGTGGCCATTACCAGATTTGATTTTTTTAAAAAAATCACTCTGGTTGCTCCATAGATAGGAGCCAAAGTAGATGGAGAGAATTCATTAGGAGGACACATGGTGGCTTACAGAACCCTAAGTCTGGAAGCACAGCTGGGCCTCAGGAAAGCCTGGAGCCTGGCCTGGAAAGCTTCCCTCTCTGTGTCTCTGTCTCTTTCTTTGTCTCTCTCTCTCTCCCTCACATTCTTTCCCCGCCTCCTTCACATGTCCGTGATCCTCTTTGCTGGGTCTGAATCCCAGATTGGACCGTACCTGATCTTCCAAGTTCGAAGACCCAGAGGAGACTGAATCTCACGGGGGGAGACTGAATCTCCCCCCACCCCACCCTTGTTGATTCCTTGCTGAATTCGCTGAGACTCACAGCTTGGAGGGAGGAGCATGTGGGGGGATCACACGTGACTCTAGCATCTCACCCCAGAGTTCTCAGGGAAGGGGATTGGTGGGCCAGCCTCCCCATGTTTTTCACTAATATGTAATGACACATCTACATGTTCTAATGCAGTGACCAAACACACAGATTTTTTAAACAGCCATATGGAATGGCAGTCTACTACCCTAAGGCAGAACAGCCATCATTCATTTTGCAACTGTATTACTTACTCAGGGCATTCCTGGGCACTATGAACTAGGCTGGAAATCTTTGCTGGAGTATCCTTCCCTACATTGTTAGGAATGGGAAACCAGTTACATCCAGGTTTGGGGGTGAAGAAGTGCCGCTGTGAGTAGAGATTATTTCGTCAAGAAACTTAACTTTGAAGGCATGGAGAGAAAACAGTCAGTAGTTAGAAGTCGGCACTGGGTTTTGGGAAGCGTTTTATGTGTCAGAGTCTTGCAAATGCTTATAGATGGAGGGGAAACAGGCTGCTGAAAAGGAAGCTGAAGAGCGAGAGGCTCTCCGAGTGACAGAAAGGGGTGGATTCTGAAGCACAGTTGGAGACATTAATCTTCAACGAAGAAAAGAACACATCTTCCCCTGAAATTGTAAGAATGGCAATGGACGTAAAAAGGTTGTGTGTGTGTGTAAGGAAAATTTAGGAACTTTAAGCCCAGTGGTTTCCATTACTCAAGAAGAAGGCCATTTTCAAGGCTGAAGAATCGAGAAAGAGGACAGGAACTGGAGGGCAATGTTTTTATATCTGCTGTGGACATTGGAGGCATGAAACAAAGTGGAACTAACGGGGTATTGAAACCGCTGGAGAGATCATGGTTTAGTGGAGACACCTGTCAGCCGTCCAGAGGTTCAAGCGCCTTGCTCATCTCACAGTACTAACCCAGGTCAGACACACTTGACCTGGGTTAGTAGCTTGGTTTAACCAGGCTGTCTACTTCCTAGAAGCTCAGGGTTCTTTCCCAATGAGCTAAGTATTCAAGTTAATAAATTAACATAAAACCAGTGCCAAAGGAGTATGGTGAAATCACTGAATCTTTGGACTCTGCCAGTGGTGACCAAAGGCAGGTTTTCCAGCATCAGAAGGACGCTGTGTAGCAGTTTGGTCTTCACTGAAGACGGGACAATAGAACATGGGCTTAAATTGCAGCAAAGGGTCGAGAAAGAATGATGTTCTAAGAGCGGGCTGAGAGAGCAACCTGCCCTGGTGATCCTTAGGAGTAAATGTACCTCAGGTGGTTCTGATTCCATGCTCAGAGGATGGCTTATTTGGATTTTTTACATTCCCTTTTAGCTCTCTGCCACAGTTCGATGTTAAGCAAAAACATATATAGTAGTACATCCCATATGATGGAGACAGAGTACTTTGTTTTTCTTTGCTTTACTTTTATCTTACTCTCGTCTCTAATGGGCACATGAGAAGTAGCTACTATATAAAAATAATCTGGACATTAAAGTAAAATAAGTCATATGTAATTATTAATTGTGTCATAGCCCCATCAAAAAAAAAAAAAAAAAGAGAGATTCAAACCCCCCAGTCCTCTATCCTGCTTTGTTGGTTATCTCTAGCTTGATTAAAGGGAATGATACTCATTTGTAAATGCATTTGGCAAACTTACCCTGCTATTGTTTCCATTATTTTGCAAATTACAGACATTGAGATGAATGCTGTGTAATTTCCTAGCGTTCCCTTTATTCCTGCTTGGAAAACTGGTATTGCCCTGGCATACTTCCACTTTGCTGTTATTTCATTTGAATACAGCAAATTCTTTATTATGATTAACAAAGACTTCTGCTCCATTTCTCTTTGAATATCAGTCTGCTCTTGGAGTTGAGTTGATTTTGAGCCCTGCTGTCTCCTTGAATCTCTCTGCTTCGCTGATCTCAAAGATGTTCAAGACAGCAGACACCCATGTATTCCTAAATGACATGTTTTTTGTGTGCTCTCCCTTTTGAATTTGTTATATGTTTAGTAATTTTACCATCGTCTGGAACCTTTTTTCTCTTCTTTCCATTGTCTGATTCTAAATGTCTCCTTCACTCATTACTTAAAAGCCTGAAACAATGCAGGCAGTTGGGTTTGGTCATCTTGCTATTTTTAAGCTTCTTTCTCTTTTCATTTTTCAGTTTTCCTTTTTCCTCATACATACATCTCTCAAGATTTTACAATGTTTTGTAAACAGTCTTGATACCAGGCACTTTGGGGCATCTCAGATATACAGATGGTTTTCCCTGAGCACTACACATTTCTAATCCATTCATTAATCATTACACTGGAATCACTTTTCCCCCAAATAAGGCTCTTCCTCCTTAAATCTTGCCTGGATGTCCACCAATTTAATACCTCTGTAGCAGTCCTCACACTTAGAGAGTAAAAATTAAACATTTGCCTCCTAAGATCAGTCATACTGTTACCCGAAAGCTGGGTTCACCTCTTGGTGGGTGTTGAGCCAAAAGACACAACCAAGCCAAAGATTGGGAGAAAGAAGGATGTATTGCTTGCACTGAGTAAAGAGAACATCGAGGATTTTTCCCAAACCAGTGTCTCTCCAAGGAGTAAAATTGGGGAAGTTTTAAGCTAAGGGTACATGCTTAAAGGGCCTTGAGCAGAGGAGAATTCAGCATAGAACTGGGGCAAAGGTTGCCAGAGTCCAAGCTTTAGTTGATTGAAGTCATGAGGGCCAGATTATTATGTATATCCCTTAGGAGGAACTAGGACTCTGTTTATCACGGAACTATTGTTTCTTGACTGCTTTTCCTTTGTTCCTGCATTCCCTTACTTCCCTTAAGATCATTACTGAGAGCTCTTCAAGGGCAAACATTGTTGCCAGGCTTACATCACAAAACGGCTTAGGACACCATTGGCTTCTCTTATGTCAAGAAAGTCATGCCTGGCTCTCTTTCTTTGGGGAACCCTACCCTACCTGCTTACAAAATTTAGAAAAAAATCACATTCAGAGGGCTCTTCTAGACTACAGGGCTTGGTGGAAAATGCTGGAACCCAAACAGGTGCATGAATGTGACTTGGGGGCCCATCTCCCACGATCAGATATCAATGCACAAAGTTCTTCTCTTATCCCTCTTTGCCCTCATCTCCTCTTGCCTTATTTTCCCCTCTCCTCCATGATGTCAACATCTTTGGTCACCCTTTGTTGCTTTAACTCAGTGGGCCAAATATGGGGAGGAAGGTACTAAGGTGAGGATAGTGAAGCCCCTTTATTCATATTGGGTAGGTAGCATTGTGGAAAATAAGGGTAATACCAGAAGCAATAATGTCTCACATTATTGAGAGCTTAGTATATGTCAGGCATTGTTTCATCTGCTCTACACATTTCATCTCAGTTAATCTTCTCAACAATCCGGTGAGGTAAGTAATAGCATGGAGGTGGACCCTGAGAACTCAGAGAGGTTGAGGAACATGCCTAAAGGCCCCACAGCTAGCTACTGAGTAGCAGGTGCAGGATTTGAACCTGGGGTGTCTGACAGCAGAGGTAGAACTACACTCTGCCTGAGCAGAGGAAGCACTCAGTGAGTTGTTAACATTTTATGGTGATTATTATTCAGACATTTCTCTCCCATGTATTGAGCATTACTGCATATTGGGCTGTGTTTGATCCTTTCATCTTGTCAACTGAAAAGAATATGCACAACGTAAGAGTTATGAGTTAGGTTTTATTTGGGGCATGATGAGGACTATAGTCCGGGAGACAGCATCTCAGGTAGCTCTAAGGAACTGCTCTGAACAGGCAGGCAGTGGGGAAGTCAGTACATATGTGATTTTGTGAAGGGGGAGACGTGCAATCAAGCACACATTTTTGCAGAATGTTGCTGCTAGTCTCCTGATGGTTACTGCTAGTCACAAGGAGCAGATGTCTCCGATAATGATTTTAGTGCTTTTCTAGATATGAGGAGATGCAAGAATTTGGGCTCATAAAATCTTCTTCTGAAAATATCTAACTACCTAAAGACCTGTTCTGCCAGTTCTTCCCAGAGCACAGAGTGCCTCATGCCTGATCTCCACCCTGAACGCCTTTCAGGGTGTGTTGAAGGTCAGTGACTGCAGCAGCTAGTGACTTCATCCTTGTAGAGGCAGATGGCAAGTGCCAACTTTTAGCTGGCAACCTCAGTTAATTTTCACAATAACCCATGGGATTATGGTTTCCATTTTACAGTCAAGGGAACTGAATCTCAAAGGCATTCTGTAACTTGCCCAAGATTACTCAGCTAGTAAGAAGGAGAGCCCCTGGGCACTCCAGGTAGCCCCAACGCCCCTTTCATTCCTCTTCACAATTTTCTTTGGAGGACATATTGAATTTTTCCTCATTAGGCTTTGCAATCTAATGAGGTCACATTGATGGGAATAACTCGGATGTCAATGGCTGGCATTGCCACCTGCATGAGCCTGGCTCACACACTTCTTCTCTTGCTGGGAGCTGCTCCTGCACTGTGGCGGCACCGCTGCCTCCATGGGATTCCCTCCCCCATGGGGCATATTGTCCAGTGGTCTGTGGCAAACGGGGAAGAGGGAGGACTCACATCAGCCTTCACTCAAGCAGTGCTGCTTGTGCCCTGGTGCCCTGATGTCTAGAGCTGCAGTTTTAGTATTTTCCTAAAAATGTAAGAAAAGCTCTTTTGCTTTTCATTTACAGCCCATCTGCTGTCTGACTCAACTAGGAGTGCATGGGGACCAGGGTAGGGATCAGGACCACATGACAGGTGTCATTCTGTATTCAGAATCATCCTCCTATCCACCAACTAACATGTAGGTTTGCACTCAAGAGCCCCTAATTCTTTTTTCAGAAAATTCCTTTCCCCCAAACTATACGGCCTGGGTGGAGAGTAATCCCTGCCTCCTACTAGTGAAGGTGAGGGGCCAGAGCCTCCTCTCCTGCAGCCAGGGAGTGAGCACGTGACCTCATTTGACCAATCAACGTTCTCCTCTGAAACTTTGAATCTGAGTGAGTGATACAAAGACAATAGGGGTATGGAGTCATTAGCTGAGTCTGTCCCAGTAGAAACGCTGCCTGCTGACAGGACAGCTCCTGCTGTGATCCTGAGGCCTGGCCCTCACACTGCCCTTAATGTCTGCAGTTTTCAAGCCTCTAGTTGATTCTCTGAGCGGTATCCTTTCCATAAATGACCTTTTACATAAAATAATCAGGGTGCATTTCCGTTGCACACCATTAACAAACCAGACTGAAATGCACATGGATTTACAATGTAACTGTAGCAGAAAACATTTTTGTGGCCCTTTTTTCTCCTCTTTTCATTCCTCTCCCTCTTAGCTTCTCCTCTGCTCCCAAGTCCTCATGGGTCTGGTGCTGCCCTCACTGCACAGACCCCCTCATGGTGCTAATTTTACTAAGCTTCCGTCTCTAGAACCGAGAGCTCTGGGTTTCCTTTTCCACTTCTTACCACAATCCACATGACAACATATTTTGTGTTTTCTTCAGCAAGGCCTGCTGTCCAGCAGGTCTTCATGGCTGTAAAGGGATACCATAAAACCATACATTTTAAATCATAGAATATTCCTGAAACAAAGCCTTATAGGAACAATATGTGTATGAGATAAAAGAGCAGTTGCTGTGGCCCACACTGAGCTTGAAAACCAGTGTCATAGGCCAAGCTACGAATACTCCTAGCTCCCCAAGAATATTCACAGCTGATGATGGTTCTGAATAGGCAGTAGAAAGAGTATTTGACTGAGCAATCTCCTCCCATCTCTGCCACCATCCCACTGTGTAGTTTTAAACAAATCACTGAACGCTTTTAGGTTTCACTTTTTGAGTTTGGAAAAATAAGGGCATTATATTATATTTTCTTTAAGTTTCTTTCGGTACTGCGATTTGAGTGTTATGTGTTCCATTGGTTTTTGCATTTTCATAGAAGGCTTTTGAAAATTTCAAACTCTTGAGTTCCAAACAAATACATCATCACTATCCAGAAGTCAAGCTTTATGACAGGCTAGGAGGAGAAATAGTTTTGGTTTGCTTGGGTGGGGGGTGAGAGAGAAGGGAAGGAGAAGAAAGGAGAGGTACCTCAAATTTTACTGTTCAGGCTTCCTGGCAATTGCAACTCCACAACCAATTCCTTCTAAGAAAGCAGAGAGCCTAACCCCCATGCTAGCATGGTAGGAAGGGGCTCCCTGGTGTCCTTCCATATTTGGCCCAAGCGCAAGATAGCCGCTTTCCAGCTTTCCTGGTATTACTGACCAGTGTTCTTGGCCTCCCTAATCAATAGAAATTGACAAGAAGCCAGACAAGAAATTCTGGCAAGGCTTTATTGGGGCTCCTGCTGCATGCAGCAGGGGGGGCAGTGAGAACAAGCGACAAGTTCCCTTGCTCCCTCCCTGGGGCAGGGGCGTGGGGGGCGGCGGGGAGGGTAGGGGTGTGTCCAGGGTCGGCCGGGGAGGGGGTGGCTTAGGTTGTTTGCCCACCCCTTTGGTGGTGTTGTGTGCATGGGGCATGCGCAGTACCCTGCTTTTGCTCCTGGCTCTTCAGAAGTGGCAGTTAGGTGTTTGGTCTTTTTGTATCTTGCTGTTCATCATTTGCCCCAGCTGGGCAAGCACACAGTTATTTTTAGTCCCTTATAGTTTCTTTGTATTTTGTTCGAGGAGATGGTTGTCCAGGTGCAAGCACTGCAGCAAAGGGTCCCAGGTCCCAGGTCCCAGCCTGTCTCACTGGTACTTGTGTAGCATTACCAATCACCACTCAAATGCAGCAATATCAACTCACCTTGGAGTTCTTTGGTTCCAAACACAGTAAGTGGGGAAAAAAACCCAAAAAACAAAACAAAAAAACCCACAGTAAGTGTTTCCACATTTTCTCCTTGAGGAAACAAAAACCCCTGCTTGCCACCCTTCATGGAGCGGGATGGTTTCTCTCCATGTGGGTACATGTCTCTGTATTTCTGTTGGGGATGTATTTATATTATTACCTTAGTTACAGCTCATACCAATGAATGTTCGCTATGATTACACCGGCAGTAGTTACTATATCTTCAACATTTACCCTAAAGATACAATGCTTGTAAGTACTTTGAAATTCGTACCATTTACTTTCAACATTTGTATGAAAGAAAGGTACTTTTATCTTCTTTGTAGATGAGGAAACCAAGCAATGAGAGTATCAGTAACTTTCCCAAAGTCCCACAGACTCTAGGAGGCAGAGCTCGTTCATGAACCAGTGCACATCTGTCTTAAAGCTCTTATTGTTGAAAAACACCTTGAAGGAAAAGGAGATTTTCCAGAGCTTGGGCAGATCCCCTCAGGAATTGGAGGCAGACAAGCACCTATTCATCTCTATTCATTCAGACTCAGGGCTCTCTAAAAGCAGGAAGTGGAAGGCACGAGGGTTTGCCACAATATTTGCAGTTCATAAGTTAGAAATAAGCAATCAACCCCTTTTCACATAGGGCACTATAATAAACACTGGCATGGTCCCTGCAATTTGGTTATGCAAAGAAAACAGGAAATAAGCACATTTTCACTGTGGTTTCAGTCTGAGGAGCGTTGGCATCTACTGACAGGCGGGCTAGATTTTCTTGTCAATACCGTATTTACTATCCTGGTCACATGAGCAGAGAGAGGGGGATGAGTCACAGTTAACGGACTGCTAAATTAGGAAAATGTAATCTATTTGTTTCTTTTAAATTAGATCTCCCCCAAAGCATTTTAAAGCTTTTTTCCCTCAGCAATCATAGTCACAACCTAAACAGCTAATACATTCTCAATTTGGGCTAATCTAGCTTTCTATTATAAGTAAATAAATTACCATTTTGTAGCATTCCTTTCCTATGTGAGGGCAGGATTTTGAATATACAACTTTTCGTCTACAAATGCTAAAGCCCTGTAGACTTCCTCACTTTGCTTTTCTCATGCCCGCCCCTCACTACTTACCTGCAGAGCCATCAAACTACAATGCATTACTTTGCACGTTATATTGCTAGCAAACAACACTGCAGTTCTTAACCAATAAGAATCACAGATCAGCAGCTCTGCAAGGAATCTAGGGGGTCACTGGATGTGACTTCCTCACCTTATAGATAAAACTTAGACCCAGCAAAGTTTAAGCAATTTGATGAACTCAGATCTCTGGATGCCTAATTCCCCATTAAAGCCCCTTTCTCCCTGTTGCACACCTGCACTCCTGGAAAGCAACGCCACTCAGGAAACCCTGGTTTGAATGAGTGAAGTGTATGATGGTCAAAACAATCAATCAATCAAACAAATAAAACAGCAGGTCCACGCACCGTGCCAGCGCATCCATCCCTCAGGAGGGGTACCAGGGTAAAGTCACTGGCCGGAAGCTCTTCCATAGAAAGTAGTTCAGTTTAATCTCTTGACCTGCACCCATTTGCTTAATTTCCTTTAAAAATTTGCTGACTTGAATCAGAACCTGCTTTCTTGTTTTACCCAAACTTAGCAACGAGGTCCGAGAGATCTGGATTTATTCAAGCATAGACACGAGATGGCCTGTTCTGAGCTTTATTTTCAGGGCATGCTGCCACTCTTTGGAAACCTCTGATCGGTGTTTCTCCAAATGAACAGAGCTGTGCGGAGCACATAGTAAGCACCAAATAATTGTTGTCACTGACGGTATTGGCCGGGATAAAGGGAGATAAATGGGAGAAGAAAGAAAGGGCGGGGGTGGGGTGGGGGTGGTGGTGGTCAGGTAATTCAGGATTGAAAAGGTGGATGAGGGAAGAAATAAGTTGAGGCTTGGGTGGCCAGGCATAAGAGATGAGCCCAGGAATTATGTAGGAGGACATGGAAGAGGTGATGCGAATGGGAAAAAAAATGTGTGCCTGTGTGTATTAAATGAGAGGAAGATAGAGCAACTTTTCCATTAGATTCTAGGCAATGGACTAGTTTACACAAAGCCATCTTAAAGTCAATGGCATGGTTGATACTCTGGTGAGAAGAAAGTCAGTGAATTTAGTGCCACATGCATAGCTTTGCAAGCCCTGACTTGTGAAGTAATCCACGTTTCAGTTTTAGAGAGAAGGTTCACATCAAGGGGCCTCATATTTTAACATTCCTGGGTGCAATAAGAAAAGAGTAGTCAGGGCACTTTGGTGAGTACTGACACATTTACCAGACAGTACAACAGATTTCAGGACATGAGGCTCTAATATTTGGCTCCACCTCTGTGGAACAGCAGGTCTGATTATAGAGCGTTCTCAATAAGCACCTTCCAAGATGTGATTCCGGGGGAAAGAATAACAAGCCCAGTGACTGAGGTTGCAATCCAAATTGGCTCTGAGGGTCCTTTAATGAAAAGATTTCCACATCTCCTCTACCCTCCTTCACCCGCCCCCCCTCCCGCAATATTCTGGCCATGTTAGATTGGGTGTGAATTCCATAAATTGCACACAAGAAAAAACTGTAATTCTTAGGGTCAAAATGAAGAAGGGAGAGGGGGGAGGAAAGAAGGTATGAGTGGCTACAGACCCTTGGGATTCACAGCTATCTTGCTCCTTGCTTCTTGGTGCTTAGAAGCTTCTTTCTGGCAGATGCTCCCTTGAGAGGGGAAATAGAATACAGATTTGCAGCAGGTTAGGGTCCAGGAGGCTTTGATGGGTGCTCTAGGATCTGGGGAAAGATGGTATCAGCTGTGTTTGCAAGCTGTGCTTCTGTCTTGCAAGTGCGGTGGGTGGGGTTTTTATGGACAAATGTTTTCAGTTTCTTCCTTCCCAGGCCCTCAACTTCTCCATGGGTTTCTGCTCCTCCCTTCCCACCTACTAAATGAGAATCCAGCTGGGTTCCTGGATGGTTTATGATGAAAACTTGGGAGAATGGAAGAGGGTAGACTAGATAAAAAAAGGGGTCAGAGAATTGAGGACTGAAATGGAAAGGTTGGTAGAAAGGGAGCAGGATGGGACACATTTCTTACATGGCAATGCAGAGCTACACAAGAAGAAGAGGGGAGAGAAGGTGGGGTGGGCTGTGCTGGAGAGGGAATTTTGGATTTTGCAGGCTCTGCAGGAGTGTACAAAACCTGTGGATGGGGAAGAAAGGGCTTGGGGCTTTTCAATTAGAACCTCTGAGAGAGATGAAAGTAAAGATTCAAATCCTCTTAAATTTCTACTTGGCAGCTGGACTGGTCCTTTGAATATAGAGATGAGACCACAGGAGATCTGCTTATATTTGGGTTACACAATAAATGTAGAGACTTGAATACCCTCTGGTATAAATTCTCTTCGTTCTAAGAAAGAAACCCAAATGATTCAAAGATCATTGAATGAAATAAAGATCGACGAGAAGCCAATAGCTCTGAGAAGCTAAACTCTCCTGTGAGACATTGGAAACTTGTTCTGTATGGTTTAGACTGAGATGCTTAAAGGGGTTGTCTCTGCAGCAGCGCTGTTTTTCTGTGGTTCAATCAGATGGAGCTGTATCTCTGCAAATCACGTTTCTTTCAGAGAAATTGCCCCTCCCCCTCTATGAACAGGAGTTGAAACGTATCCATAGTTGTAAAAGCAGCCAATATCCTGGAAAGTTCGAAAGCTAAGAGAACTCTTAAAAGGACTTGAGATCAATTGATTTAGGAAGATTACATTCCAGAGGCATTCATTCATTCAACCAGCTATTTCCTCCTTGCTTTCCAAATGAAATTTCATGGAAATTGAAGGTCTTGTTATAAACTAGGTGAGAGTTTCACTTAGTCCATTTACCATGACCATAGTTACAAAGGGCTCTGCTCATTTTAAGGTATCCATTTTTTTCTTGTTTTCGAAAATGGATGTTTTCTAATCTAAGAAAATAAAGACAGCCCCTCAGAAAGTAACCCTCTAATTACTGCTTTCTATCTTTCAAAAGGTTACAGTGTGGTCATCTGAGCCCCTGTTCTGGTGAAATCATCACTTCTTCAAAGATTATTTCTAGCTGTTACCTCATCCATTGTGTGATCAAAGGGATTGCTCCTGGGGTACTTGTTTAAAATGGGGGGTAGGAAGAGGGAACAACAAACAGCCCCAGATCATGGACCCTTTACAAGGCCACAGTATAACAGAATTGCCTGAGTGTAACTGAAAATTCCTGTTTATGTATGAGGTAACATTTCTTTTTTTTTTTCATAATTTTGGGGCTATTCCTAGAATGTACATTCTATCTATCAAAATGCTTTGTAAAATAGAAGCCTATTTTTTTAAATTTTATTTATTTATTTATTTATTTACTTTTGGCTGTGTTGGGTCTTCGTTTCTTTTTTTTTTTTAAATAAATTTATTTATTTTTGGCTGCATGGTTGTTTTTTTTTTAAAATTAATTAATTAATTTATTTTTGGCTGTGTTGGGTCTTCGTTTCTGTGCGAGGGCTTTCTTTAGTTGCGGCGAGCGGGGGCTACTCTTCATCGCGGTGCGCGGGCCTCTCAACTGTCGCGGCCTCTCTTGTGGCGGAGCACAGGCTCCAGACGCGCAGGCTCAGTAATTGTAGCCCATGGGCCCAGTTGCTCCATGGCATGTGGGATCTTCCCAGACCAGGCCTCGAACCCGTGTGCCCTGCATTGGCAGGCAGATTCTCAACCACTGCACCACCAGGGAAGCCCGGGTCTTCGTTTCTGTGCGACGGCTTTCTCTAGTTGCGGCAAGTAGGGGCCATTCTTCACCGCGGTGCGCGGGCCTCTCACTATCGTGGCCTCTCTTGTTGTGGAGCACAGGCTCCAGACGCGCAGGCTCAGTAGTTGTGGCTCACGGGCCTAGTCGCTCCGTGGAATGTGGGATCTTCCCAGACCAGGGCTCGAACCCGTGTCCCCTGCATTGGCAGGCAGATTCTCAACCACTGCGCCACCAGGGAAGCCCGAGGTAACATTTCTTAAACGTTGGCTTTAAAAACAGTCTGGGACATTAAATCTCTCAACGTCCCACTGTCTCCTTCCTTAATGAACTCTGAGGAACAGCTACCAAAGCAAACCAAAGCAAACCAAAGCAAACGAAAGCAAACCAAAAACTGTGCTTTGAATTCCCTTCTGTTTCAAAACTTCCAAGTCAGAGGAAATTGTTTAAAATGATTTACCCCAACATAAATAAGTGTGACGGAGAGGGAAGGAAGAAAAACTTGCCAGTTCATGAGATCACTTTTTCTCTACTAACTGCCTGCTTTTGCTTATCTGACAAATTAGAAATACATTATTTCCTCACAGTATTTCAGACCTACATGTAGCAATGTTTTGAAAGAGGAAGAAGAGTCCTGTTTGCTTCTGCACACAGGCCTCTTGGACTTTGGTTCCCTGAGTATGATCCTGGGTTTGGAAGCCTTCCAAGCGACAGAAAATTGGCAGGTTCCTCATCATTGATTCCTTGCTGGCTCTTCGGGGAGAAAAGGCGTTCTGCTTGGGACTTGGCCGTGTTCTTAGCTTGGCGCCCCAGCCAGTGAGTGACTCAAAGTTCAAGGAACTTGACAGACAGAGGCTGCTTGTCTGGCGAGAGATGTGAACTGGCCAGGCTGAGTCTGCCATCTCATGCCGGAACCTTCTGTCCCCTTCCAGGGACGCTTGTTTCCAACTAGGCTCACAATGCTGTGTTCTATGGGAGAAGACCTTTGCCCATCATGGGTGGCATTGGCCCTGCGTTGGGTGAGGCCTGGATCCCTCTGGTATCCTAATCCATACAGCCTCATACTGCACCACAGGAATAGTGGTACTGTGGTGTGTGTGTGTGTGTGTGTGTGTGTGTGTGTGTGTGTTTTATCCAAACAGTTAAAAAAAAAAAGACAGAAGGCTTAGACACATTTCCAGGAAACAGACTGTGTTAGTCTAGACTAGTAAAATCCAGCCAATTTAATTTCTGAATTTGTGACCATTATTTCTTTTTTTATTTTTTTTAACATCTTTATTGGAGTATAATTGCTTTACAATGGTGTGTTAGTTTCTGCTTTATAACAAAGTGAATCAGTTATACATATACATATGTTCCCATATCTCTTCCCTCTTGCGTCTCCCTCCCTCCCACCCTCCCTATCCCACCCCTCTAGGTGGTCACAAAGCATCGAGCTGATCTCCCTGTGCCATGCGGCTGCTTCCCACTAGCTAGCTATTTTACGTTTGGTAGTGTCTATATGTCCATGCCATGTGACCATTATTCCTGTATTTATTTTGTATTTAACACTCTTCAAATGAGTTAAAAAGTGAGAAAAACTATGTGCACTAAGCTTTCAAATGACCAACCAATTTCAACTGCTATACTGGCATCAAGAGATTTAAAATTCCAAGGATTAGATTTATATATTATATCTATGAAAAAGAACCTTTGTGTGAATCTTTAAAAAGCCTACTTTTTTTTTTTTAGCAAAAGCAACACATGTCATTGTTGAAACTTTAGAAAAAAATAAGCAAAAAGAAGAAAATTAAAATTGTGTATTCTCACTATCTAGATATAAGATTACACTCCTAGGTAAGAATCGACCTTGAGTTAGGCAGAACAAAATTCAAACTATGGGTTTAACGGTATGATTCAGAGCAATGTATGCTCTGAATGTAGTATGATTCATCTACCTTAGCATTAATTTTCTCTCTGTAAAGTGAGACACCTGTGTTATAGAAGTGCTGGAAGGCTGTGGCAAAGTTTTGTGGTACAAAATAATCGCTGATTGATAATATCTGTATTTTATGCCCTAAATTACTGATAATAGCTCGTTATTAATTTGGTACCACCTACAGTTTCAGAACATGAGCTCCTTTATATGTCTCATGCTCCTTTCCTATATTGCTATGACATGAATTATGGCTCTAGTATTCTGGTTATTGTGTCTATTACTTATACTTATCTGGGAAAAGAAGTATACAGAGCCATATTTTGTAGTGAGCAAATCTAATTTCATCATTCCATTATTTTTGGCAGTAAATGAGTTTGAGGCAAGTCTGAGACCAACTTGATTTTCTTCTTTATAGGTGATTTATTTTGCCTGGTAGATGCCTGAAGATTTTCTTCAAGTTCAGTGGTGTACTTAGAATAAACTTTGATATTGATATTCTAACTTAAATGTTTCCAGAACATGGTATTCACTTTTCATCTATAGTTTCAGTAATATCTTAAAATTCAGACAATTCTCTTGTATTATATCTTTGAATGTATCTTCTATTTTGAGGTTTTTTGACTCAGATGTATCAATTATTCTTATATTGGATAATGTTTATCTACCATATATATTGTCTTCTGTATAATTGTTTTGTTTTTTTCATTTGCATTCACTGGGTCAGTAATTTAATTTTCAGCAGTTTTTATTCTGTTTTAATTTTTTTAGCTCTAAAATGTTGCTGTTTTGTCTTTCAACTTGTTTACTTCATCTAAAAATTGTCTTTTTAAAAATCTTATTGCCTTTCTTACTGATTTGATGTTTTTATTTGGTTGTGCTATAGTGAGAAGAGAGTTGAGTAATATGCTTCTGTAGCTTGAGTTAAATTTTTATCTAGATTAGACTTTTTGTCTTTTGCACACTGTGATGTCTTTTTCTCCCTTTATTTTCTTCTGCTTAATGTTTTTTTAAGTCAAATTTTTATTTTATTGTATATTTATTTTATTGTATTCTTTTATGTATTTTTAATTAAACTTTTTATTTTGAGATAATTGTAGATGCACATGCAGTTGTAAGAAATAATACAGAGAAATTTAAGGTATTCTTTGTCAGTTTCCCTCAGTAATAACATCTTGTAAAAACTGTAGTACAATATCACAACTAGGGTATTGACATTACTACAACTGATTTTATTCCGATTTCCCCAGTTTTACTTGTATAGGCATATCTCAAAACTATTTTGGGTTTGGTTCCAGACCACTGCAACAAAGTGAATATTGCAATGAAGCAAGTCACATGAATTTTTTTGTTTCTCAGTGTATATAAAAATTATGTTTATATCATATTGTAGTCTATTAAGTGTATAATACCATTATGTCTAATAAAACAATGTACATACCTCAATTTAAAAATACTTTCTTGCTAAAAAATGTTAACCAACATCTGAGCCTTCAGAGCTGATGTAGGGTCTTGCCTCGATGCTGATGGTTGCTGACTAATCAGGGTGGTGGTTGCTGATGGTTGGGGTGGCTGTAGCAACTTCTTAAAACAAGACAATAATGAAGTTTTCTGCATTGGTTGATTTCATAGAAGATTTCTCTGTAGCATACAATGCTGTTTGATAGCATCTTACCCACAGTATATCTTCTTTCAAAATTGAAGTCAATCCTCTGAAACCCTGACACTGCTTTATCAACTAAGTTTATGTAATATTCTCAATCCTTTATTGACATTTCAACAATTCACAGCATTTTCACCAGGAGTAGAGTGGTATTTCATTGTGGTATTTAATTTGCATTTCTCTGATGGTTAATGATGTTGAGCACGTTTTTATATGCTTTTTGGCCATTCATATATCTTCTTTGCCCAAATATCTATTCAAATTTTTGCTCATTTTTAAATTGGGTTATTTTCTTATTATTGAGTTGTGAGTTCTTTATATATTCTAAACACAAGTCTCTTGTAAGATACATGATTTAAAAATAATTTCTCCAATTTTGTGAGTTGTTTTTTCACTTCTCGATGGTGTTCTTTGAAGCATAAAAGTTTTTAATTTTGATGAAGTCCAATTTATCTATTTTTTGTTTTGTTGCTTGTGCTTTTGTCATATCTAAGAAATCACCGTCTAATCCAAAGTAACGAAGATTTACGCCTGTGTTTTCTTCTAAGAGTTTCTGAGTTAATTTTTGTGTATGGTGTAAGTTAAGGGTCCAATTTCATTCTTTTGTATGTGAATATTCAGTTGTTCCAGCACCATTTGTTGAAATGACTATTCTTTCCCTGTTGCACTGCCTTGGTATCCTTGCCAAAAATCAATTGACCACAAATATGAAGGGTTTTTTTCCCCCCCTGAACTCTCAGTTCTGTTCCATTGAGCTATATGTCTGTTCTCATGGTAGTTGCTGATGCCTCTTCCCTGGGCCTATGTGTGTCCTGTTCCTCTCCCCTGCCACCCCAATTCACCCACATACATGACTACTTTTAGATGTCATAATTTCCCTTAGAGTCTCACTTTTGCTTCTTCTCAGGGCCTTAGATATTCTGTTGCACTCTCCTGCCTGTAATCTCTTGGGCTGCAGTCCTCCTGCAGCTCTCCCTGTGGCCGCTGCTTTCAGCCGCTTCCAGTTTGACATCCCAATTACACCACGATTCCTAGCAGCCCTCTGTGTCAGGCAAGACTGAAACCAGTCAATTTGGTAACCCCCAGACAAGCCTGAAGGGTGCAAACAAGTTCCACTTTTTTTCATTTCATCCTGAGAAAGGAACTGGGAATTGGGTGGCTTCCTCCTTATTTCATCATGCTGGGATGGAGATGGGGCAAGGGTGAACAAAAACATCGAAATTTCCTACCATTCTGACTGTGGCTTCTTCTTGTTTAGGGATTTGCCTTGTTGGTGTAGATCCCAACTGATGTCTACAGTTCCCACAAAAGTGCTTTGATGTGTATGTTGTTTACCTGGTGTTTCTATGGGAGAACAGTGCCTGAAGCTTCCTAGTCTGCCATCTTGCTGATGTCACTGCCCTGTTCCGCCATTTTTAAGTCTCTCACAGCCAAGTGTGTTTCCTGGGCTCCAGCAACAGTGTTTCTCATACTTGGCTGAACAACAGTTTTAAGAAAAATCCCAGTGTCCAAGCCACACCCCAGACCAATTCAATCAGAACCTACAGAGGTTGGATGTGGTCATCAGGATTTTTTTCTTTTTTAAAAAAATAATTAATTAATTAATTATTTTAGCTGTGTTGGGTCTTCGTTTCTGTGGGAGGGCTTTCTTCAGTTGTGGCGAGCGGGGGCCACGCCTCATTGCGGTGCGAGGGGCTCTCACTATCGCGGCCTCTCTTGCTGCAGAGCACAGGCTCCAGACGCGCAGGCTCAGTAGCTGTGGCTCACGGGTCCAGCCGCTCCGCGGCATGTGGGATCTTCCCAGACCAGGGCTCGAACCCGTGTCCCCTGCATTGGCAGGCAGACTCCCAACCACTGCGCCACCAGGGAAGCCCGATTTTTTTTCTTTTTTGAGACTTTTTTCTTAAGGTGGTGAAATAAAGATAGATAAAATTTACCATTTTGTCCATTCTCCAAGGTCAAGTTCATTAATCATTCACTTAAGTACATTCATGTGTTGTGCAACCATCAACACCATCCATATCCAGAACTTTATCATCCCAAACAGAAACTTTGTTCCCGTTGAACACTAACTCTTCCTTCCATTTTCCTCTCCAACCTGGTAACTGCTATTCTACTTTCTGTCTCTAAGAATTTGCCAATTCGAGGTACCTCACAGAAGTGGAATCATACATTTGTCCTTTCATGTCTGCCGTATTCACTTAGCATAATGTCTTCAAGTTTCATCCATGTTGTAATATATCAGAATTTCCTTACTTTTTAAGGGTGAACAATATTCCATTGCATGTATTGATATATACCACACTGTCTGTTGGTGGACACTTGGGTTGTTTTTACCTTTTGGCTATTGTGAATATACTGCTATGAACATTGGTGTATAAATATGTGTTCGAGTCTTTGCTCTCAATTCTTTTGTGTATATACCCAGAAGTGGAATTGGTGGATCATATGGTAATTCTATGTTTAATATTTTGAGGCCCCTACATCAATATGCCTTAAAGTTCCCCACATGACTCCAGGGTGCAGCCCGTTGTCTTTCAGTGCCATAGAGCCTTATCTGATTATTTCAGCTACATGAAACCTCTTCCGCTTCTGAGCTCAGTTAACATTTTAATGAACTTTTGTTATGACACCTGTTTATTTCTACGTTATGTTATTTATATTGTTATACATATTATTTGTGCTAGATGCTGAGTATACAGTAACAAGCACAAGCCCCCAAAACTAACTGCTTTCATGAAGCTTGCAGTTAAGTGGAAGAGACAGATATTAATTACACAATTATATAAATGTATGATTACAAACTGAATTATCTGCTATGAAAGAAAGAAACATGGTTCTATTGAAGGCAAATTTAAAAATAAACTGACCTAGACTGGAGGTGGGGGACAGGGAGTCTTCCCTAAGGAATAAATACTGGGGTTTAATTCTAAAAGATGGGGAGTTATGTAAGCACTTAGTGAGAAGGAAGATCATTCCAGATAAAATGAACACAGGTTTGATGGATGAAAAGGAGTTCAGTTTGTGTACAATATGGGAAACAAGGGGCCAGTGTTACAAGATAAAATTGGCCATTTGCAGGGGATGGACCATCCAAGACCTTGCAGGTATTTTAATGATTTTGGTCTTTATGTAAGAGCAATAGGGAGCCATTGAAGGATTTTCAGCAGTGGGGTGACAAACTTGGATTGGCATTTAGAAAAGATCATTCTGCTGGTGTGTGGAGAAGGGATTGGATGGAGTTAGAGTTGTTGTGGGGAAACCAGGTGATCACAGTAGTCCAGGTGAGAGAGACTGATTCCTTGGACTAGGGAGGTAGCAGTGGTGATGGAGAAGTGTCAGAGTTGAGAAATACTTAAGATGGATGATCCTTGATGATGGATTGGATATAAGCAGCCAGGTGAGGGCACTGTCAAGGATGATGTCTACTTTTCAGACATTCCCAAAGCTTTGAGATTGTAACTATGCTTGATTAAACTTTGCATATCTCCTGAGTAGCCTGCACAAAACATATGTTCACTGAATAATAATCTTCAAATGAATGAATGAGTCAATAAACTAACCATTATATTATATTGGGCACAGTCATATTAAGCAAACTAATAGTACTATCCTCTGGATTCTTTTTTTCCTACAGATGGATATTTGCATGATTATCTCAACTGAATTAAATTCAGAATTTTTCTTGTTCTGCTACAGCTAGCCTTGTGCTAGGCACTGGAAATACATATATAAGTAATATATTGTCAGCCTATGGTTAGCTGTAAATACAGTGGAAAAAAAGACGTACAAAGAAATAATTACAGCAAAATATAATTGTAGTAATAAATGCACAGTTTAATAGCAGAAGGAGTACAGAGGAGGCAGTGATGGATTTTTTTTTTCCTAAGAGAGCTAAGAAGCTTCCCAAGGCAGAAGTGGAAGTGCAATATATTCCAACCTGTGTTTTTTGTTTTTGTTTTAATGTACTTGGATATTTTGGGGAGTGGCAAGCTTATTGTGGTTAGAGCATGAGATACCAGGCAGACAATATTACCAGGGTGGGAAAGGAGGTGGGAAAGAGGAAGGAAGAGGGATATTTGATCAGAAGCCTCATCATCCTGACAGCATAAAGACTGGGAAGAGTGAGGAGGCCAAAGCATATTCCATGGTACATTGGCCCTAAGATATTTTTGTAAATCAAAGAATTTCATGGTCAGATAACTTTGGTAAACACTGATAATTACATCTTGGAGATTTGTAGGCACATTGGTATATCAAAGGCTCTGCAGGATAGAAATTGGTTTAACTTTGTTCGATACAGTATTTCTCAAACTTATTTGACCGATAAAACCCCTCTTCGCCCATGTAACATCATAAATATTGACATCCTGCAGAAGATGGCTGTTTGGAAACTGCCGTATCGGGTTATAGATCAAAGATGGTTTATATGGCTTTGCTGTCATTGGGGTCAAGGTATAGAGTGTGTTTCTGCTACTAACGAGTATGTATGGTGTGACAATAAATCTTTTAAATGGAACACTGAGCTGAGCAGGACACGATAGAGAGCAGGGTTCAACTGTCTGCTAGCAGGAGACAAAAGGAGAGAGCCACCAATCGAACGTTTACTAAAACACCCAAAATGCCACTTCAAGAGTAGAAAAGACAGGGCGGTTAGACCCCTAAATCCTTGTGACCCTGTAGGTAGTGGATTGTTTTATAAACACTGTGAGACATTGTTAAACTCTCGTAGTGATGGTGTCGTCATTATTACTAACTTGTTTAGTGTTGTTTTGAACTATTACTCCTTTTGAGAGTACTGCCCACAATTCTAACATTTGAAAGGGTTCCATGAATAGAAAAAGTTGAGACCCACTGCTACATCCTTGTCAGTGCCTAAGGGACACCAGAGTGTCTATCCTAATTCTCAGTGGCCAGCCATTGTGGGGGGAGGGGGCTCCTGTCAGATGAGCAGAGAGCTCAGTGGCTAGAGAGCATAAAGCTATTGTTTTCACATGCCCAGCATCTATTTCCCCTTCTGGTAAAACCCCCTGATTTTCCTTTCAGGAACGGTTTCCTGAAATTTATTTTGGGTACTTGGGAGTATAAGGGCCTTCTGGCTTCTTCAGGACTTACCCATAAGTTCAGATGAGATGGCACCCAGGCAGCTTCAGTATTTTCCAAGAAAAATATAGTATTATCTTTATATTCCACTCACAGAAATTTGCTTTTGCTTTTTCTAGGGTTAAAGTTTTTGGTTTGCAGCCCTTAGTGTGCTTTCAAATATTTTTTATTTGGTCTTCCTTTTGAAGCTCATGTAGCTCTTCCAAGTCTAGAGTAAAATGATTCATCCTTCTGTCCCTGGATTTCTTTAAAAACAAATCAAAATAAGAGACATCTTCATTCTCTAGTTCTCTCTGCTTGGAATATGGCTTGGAGCTTATCTATGAAGATAAGTTTTACCCGAGCAACTTTGGTCCCAAGATATTCATCTTTCTTTTACAATTGTAA
The DNA here is from genome assembly GCF_949987535.1 of Balaenoptera acutorostrata. NCBI lineage: Eukaryota > Metazoa > Chordata > Mammalia > Artiodactyla > Balaenopteridae > Balaenoptera > Balaenoptera acutorostrata. The sequence continues at coordinate 58,290,751 of NC_080080.1, read as the reverse complement.
TCTGATCTAAACTCACTTAACATTTAAATTCTCTCACTTGGGTGAGTCAAGTTTATTCAAAATAATGTGTACTTTTAGGTGAGCCTCATATATTGTTTCACGACATCAGATACTAACACATTAATAGAGTAGCAGGAATAGAACTCTACTAATCCATTAGGAAGTATAAAGTGTAGAGGAAATGTAAATGAGCCCTTGATCCAATAGAATAGCTCTGATTTTCATTGTTGGGAGTGGTAAAAATTGTAGAGGGAGGATGTTAGGCAAGCACAATTTGTTTCAATAAAACTCCCTGGGATTTAGGAAGGGAAGACCATGACTTTATAGATGTCTGGAAATCTTGAAAGGTTTTAGTGCCAGGGTAAACATAAAATAGACACAGTTGTCATCTTGGATTTTTTTTAAAGGTCTCAGAGAAGTTTGCCCGTCTCACATCTGTATTAGGGCACAAGGAAATACTTAATTCAGACTTGACTGTGTATGCCAGGAAAGAAAAGACTAATCCCTGACACAGAAGCTTCCCAGACCAAGATTGGATCAAGTAGGATATTAAAAGGATGTACTTTATATGAGAAAGCAGGTCATTTGTGATCCAAAGGAAAATTATAGCATAGCGGGTCCAGTAACACCTCACTGATCTAAAATCACTAAGGAAAAAGGGAAGTTTCACACTGGTAAATTGTCTAGATCATATCCATTTATTCATTCATTAAAAAAATTATTAAATTCCCTGCTATATACCAGGAACTGTCCTATGTGCTAGGAATAGAGTGGTGAAGAGACAGTCCCTGCCCTCAGGCAGTTCACTTTCCAGTGGGAGACAGACAATTTATATAAAAGAAATAAATCAGTTTTTTTCTTGTTGGCAACAATTCTTATTAAGAATGTGAACAGAGAAATAAGATAGATTATGACTGATGTGGACTGGATGTGGACTCGGTGAGGACCATCTAGGACAGTTAGAGGAAACCCCTCTGTGGAAACTGCATCTGAACCAGGGCTGAATGATGAGAAACAGCCAGTCCTGTGAAGGTGGTAGCAGAACATTCTAGGCATACAGGACTGAATGATGAGAAACAGCCAGGCCTGTGAGGGTGGTAGCAGAACATTCTAGGCACAAGAACAGCAAGAGCTAAGACTTTGAGCTCGAGATTAGAATGAAAGTAAGAGTGGCTAAAGCAGAATAAGAGAAAGAAAACAGGAAATTATCCATTTAAGCTCCAAATTTAGATGGACTGGTTTTCTTTTCTTTCTTTTTTTTTTATTTTGGTCAACTTTATTGAAGTATAATTTATGTAAAATAAAATGCATGTAGTTTAAGAATAAAATTCAATCAATTTTGACATATGTATTCACTTTTGCTTACTCCAAGATCTCATAGATATTCCTCTGAGGAGTTTCTCTTAAACTCCTTTAAGAGTTTTATAGTTTTAGCTCTTACATTTGGGTCTATGATCTACTTTGAGTTAATTTTTGCATTTATTTTAAGATAAAGTTCAATGTACATTTTTTTTACCCCAAAGGTATCTAGTTGTTGCATCAGTTGTTGAAAACACTATTCTTTCTCCATTGAATTATCTCGGCACCTCTGTTAAAAAAAATCGACTTATCCTATATGTGTGTCTCTGTTTCCATTCTGAAGCATTGATCTCTATGCCTCTCCTTTTACTAGTGCCATACTGTCTTGATTATGTAGCTTCATAGTGAGTCTTGAAATCAGGGAGTATAAATTCTCCAATTTTGCTCTTTTAAAAATAAAGTCATTTGGCTATTTGAGGTTCTTTGATTTGGGGTATGAATTTAGAATCATTTATCAATTTCTACAGAAAACCTGCTGAGGTTTTAATGCATTAAATCTATAAATCAATTTGTGGAGACCTTACATCTCAGGGATATTGAGTCTTCTGATCCATGAACATTGTATGTCAATTTATTTGGTTCTTCTTTAATTTCTCTCATCAATGTTTTAAGGTTTTTGGTTTACATGTCTCATGTATTTTGTTAAATTTATTCCTAAACATTTCATTTTTTATGCTACTGTAAATGATCTTTTCTAAACGTTTATTTTCTAATTTTTTGTTGCTATATATAGCAATCCTTTTGATTCCAAATATCGATCTAGTATTCTGCAACCTTCCAAAATTTACTTATTTATTGTATTAGGTTTTGTTTGTTTGTTTGAAATGGATTAGAAAATTCATTAGCTGGACATACAGTCTTATATGTTTGCAACCGAGGTTTATGGCAAGAGGCAGGCTGTGATGTTCAGGGTTCAGCACATTTGAGAACATCTGGAAACTTTATAGAGAGGTCTGGGTGCACATGGAAACAAGAAGCCTCCTGGGGAATTCCTCATCATGAATAGTCAACTGATGAGTCATGTTTGGTTAAAGGATTATGAGTTTTTTGGAATGGAGAAACCGATAAGAGGCAAGATCCTTATTTGCAGCAAAGACTAAAAAAGCTGTTCCACTAAAACCTTTTTTTAAAAAATTAAAGTACAAATGATTTACAATACTATATTAATTTCAAGTGTAGAACATAGTGATTTGATATTTTTATAGATTACACTCCATTTAAAGTTATAAAATATTGGGACTTCCCTGGTGGCACAGTGGTTAAGAATCTGCCTGCTAATGCAGGAGACATGGGTGCCTGTGCAGTCTAGGGCCTGTGCTCCAAAACAAGAGAAGCCACGGCAATGAGAAGCCTGCGCACAGCAACGAAGAGTAGCCTCCACTCGCTGCAACTAGAGAAAGCCCATGCCATGTGCAGCGATGAAGACCCAACACAAAAATAAATAAAAATAAATAAATAAAAAATTAAAAAAAATAAAGTTATAAAGTATGGACTATATACCCTGTGCTGTACATTATGTCCTTGTACCTTATTTATTTTATACCTAGTAGTCTGTACCTCTTAATCCTCTTGCCCTATCTTGTCCCTGCTCCTCTCCCCACTGGTAACCACTAGTTTGTTCTCTGTATCTGTGAGTCTGTTTCTGTTTTATTTTATTTTTTAGATGTCACATATAAGTGAAAACATACAGTATTTGTCTTTGCCTGAGAAAAGTATAATACCCTCCAGGTCCATCCATGTTGTTGCAGATATGTTGTGTGTGTTTGTGTGTGTGTATATATATATATATCTGCTTTATCTATTCTCTGCTTTATCCATTCATTTCTTGATGGACACTTAGGTTGCTTCCATATCTCGGCTATTGTAAATAATGCTGCTATGAACATTGGGATACATATATCTTTTCTAATTAGTGTTTTTGTTTTCTTCGAATATATACCTAGGAGTGGAATTGATGGATCACATGGTAGTTCTATTTTTAGTTTTTTGAGGAACCGCCATACTGTTTTCCATAGCAGCTGTACCAATTTATATCCCCACCAACAGTGTATTAGGGTTCCCTTTCTCCACATCCTTCCCAGCATTTGTCATTTGTAGACGTTTTGTTGATAGCCATTTTGACAGGTGTGAGGTGATTCTAGACTTTGTTTTAAATTCTACTTTGTCTGGTATGAGTATTGTTTCCCTACTTTCTCTTCATTTCCATTTGCATGGAGTACCTTTTTCCATCTCCTCTCTTTCAATATGTATATGAGTTTAACTCTGAAGTAAGTCAGTCTCTTGTAGGCAATATATAGATGAGTCTTTTTTTTTTTTTTATCCAATCAGCCACCCTATGCCTTTGGATTGGCACATTTAGTCTATTGACATTTAAAGTGATTATTGATAGGTATGTACTTATTGCCATTTTGCTACTTGTTTTCTGCTTATTTTAGTAGTTTTTTTCTGTTCATTTTTTCTTCTCGTAGTCTCTTCGCTTGTGGTTTGATGATTTTCTTTAGTGTTATGTTTGTGTTCCTTTCTCTCTAGTTTTTAATGTATCTATCGTAGGTTTTTGATTTGTGGTTATCATGGAGTTTATATATGTTGACCTATAACTCTAGCTACTTGTTTTAACCTGATAGTCATTTAAGCTCAAACACATTCTAAAAGAGCTACATTTTTTACTCCTCAACCTGCAACGTTTTGTGTTTTTGATGCCGTATTTTACATCTTGCAGGTCTATCTCTTAACTGTTTATTGTGGTAATAGTAGATTTTACAGTATTTGTCTTTTAATCTTTGTACTAGTTTATTTAAGTGATTGATCTACTGCCTTGACTATATATTTGCCTTTACCAGTGGAATCGTTCCCTTTCTATAATTTCTTATTTCTTGTTTTAGCCTTTTCTTTTTCACTTAAAGAAGACCCTTTAACACTTCTTGTACGGTTGGTTTAGTATTGATGAACGCTTTTAGTCTGTGCTTTTTTTGAGAAGCTCTTTATCTCCCCTTCAATTCTGAATGATAATCTTGCTGGCTAGAGTATCCTAGGTTGTAAGTTTTTTCCTTTCAGCACTTTAAATATATCATGTCACTCCCTTCTGGCCTGCAAAGTTTGTGCTGAAAAATCAGCCTCATGGGAGCTTCCCTTGTATGTGACTCTGTTTTTCCTTGCTGCCTTTAAAATTCTCTCTCTATCTTTAACTTTTGCCATTTTAATTATGATATGTCTTGGTTTGTGTCTCTTTGGATACATCTTGTTTGGAACTCTCTGTGCTTTCTTGTACCTGGAAAGCTGTTTCCGTCTTCAGGTTAGGGAAGTTTTCAGCTATAATTTCATTAAATATATCTTCTACTTTTTTCTCTCTCTCTTCTCCTTCTGGGACCCCTATAATGTGAATGTTAGTGTGCTTGATGTTACCCCAAAGGTCCCTAAAACTATCTTCTTTTTTAAAAATTTGTTTTTCTTTTTGCTCTTCTGATTGGGTGATTTTCATTATTCTGTCATCCAGGTTGCTTATGCATTGTTCTGTATTACTTAATCTGCTGTTAGTTCCTTCTAGAGTATTTTTCATTTCAGTTATTGTATTCTTCATCTCATCTCCTTTTTATACTTTTTAGTTCTTTGCTGAAATTCTCACAGTGTCCATCTCTTCTTTTTCCAAGCTCAGTTAGCATTCTTATCCCTATTTCTTTGAACTCTTCATCAGGTAAATTATTTATCTCTGTTTCATTAGGGTTTTGTTCAAGTGTTCTTTTCTTGTTCTTTCATTTGAAACACGTTCCTCTGTCTTCTCACTTTGTTTACCTTTCTCTGTCTCTAGGAAATTAGGTGAAACGGTTACCTGTCCCGTTCTTGAAGGGGTGTCCTTGTGTGGAAGAATCCCTATCCAATCTGTGTGTGCCCAGTGGCTTTGGTGGGAGAGCTGGCTCTGAAGTGAGCACTGGCCGTGCCTTCCCCCGGGATGTGCTGGCAGCCACAGCCTTGGCAGGAGGTAGGGCTGGAGTTAGAAGGGCTAGAGCCTGAGCTGGGCGTGCACCTGGGCTTCTCCTAGGCTCGGTGGCAGTCATCACCCTATCGGGGGCAGGGTTGGGGCCCGAGCAGCTGGAGCAGGAGCCGTGAGGGAATTGGGTTTCTCCTGGGTAGGATGGCAGCCTCCTCCTTGGTTGGGGTCATGGCCAGGGCCCAGAGCCTGGGGCTACACTTCTCTTCTGGTTTCACATTTTCCTCCGTGAGCATGCCTTGGTTAGAGGCCGGGTCAGGGCCTGAGGGGTTGCAGCCACACTACTAAGCTGCTTTCGCTCCCTCCCAAGTGTGCTCACGGACAAGTGCGCTGGCAATGGTGGGCTCAGCTCTGCAGCTGTTTTGTTCCCTCCTGAGTGTGTGCGCAGATGTGCTGCCCCACCCTGGTCAGGGGCAGGGCTGAGCCAAGGTGGCCGATTCCCTCTAAGTGTGTCCGCTCTCATGGGCAACGGCAGCCTCAGCCCTAGTGGGAGGCACACCGGAGCCAGAGGGGCTGAAGCACGACCCGGTGGGGGAAGAGGGCGCCCCGGGGTGGGCCTAGCAAGTCAGCCAGAGCCCCGGCACTTTTCCATCTGCTGCCTCTGTGCTGTGCCTGGGAGCAAGCAAGCCTGTGCACATGTTCTTCAAGAGTGGGTCTAGGTTTCTTACAGCCCTCCGGTAGCCCCACTGGTTTTCAGGTCAGCTAAGGGGACTCATCTCCCCGACGTGGGACCCCAGGGCTGGGATGCCTAATAAGTGGCTTGAATCCCTTGCTCCCTCAGGGAGGTTCCCGAGCCTGTGACATCTCCCTCTTCTGAGCCCCCCACTAGGCATGTGGGTCTCAACCAGACAACTTCTCCCCTTCTACCGGATCCACGTGGATCTTTCTTTACAGCCTTGGTCTTAGAAGAGCCGTTATGCTAGTCTTCAAGCCTATCTCAGCGAGAGTTGTTCTCTATACAGTTGTAGTTTTGATATGAGGGGAGGTGAGCTTAGTGTTCTCCTGCTCTACCATCTTGATCCTGTGTCACAAAACCTTTTAAGGTGGGTGATCCTTGGTAAGCCACTCAGAATAAAAGTTAACCGGAATCTCAACAGACAAAGGGAGGTTTTCATTTTTTTCCTGTGGTTGTGGTGTGTGTGTGTAGGTGTGTAAGAGAGAGAGAGAAAGAGAGAGACAGAGAGAGAGAGAGAATTTAATTTAATGAGAAGTTAATGAAATAGTGGACTGAAAACTAATTGAAAACGAAGTAGCTGGCAGAAATTCCACACCTCTATTCTCCCTTTTCCCCACCAACCCTGCAAGCACTCCTCATACCACAAATGCTTAAATGAAGTTTATTATATTAAAAACTATGGAGGGTTTTTGTTTTTGTTGTTGATGTTTGAATAGTTAAGTGTTATGGTTGATTGCAGTGGCATGGGCCAGAACCAAGCAGTGGTCATGAGAATAAAGGAAAAAATTTGGCAGACTTTGGACCTCTGCAGGGCATGGAAAAAGAGGTCAAACTGATGTTGTCCATAACTCATGGGCCAGGCTGCTCCAGCGAACGTCTGGAATTCACATGTAGTCACAAAGGCTGCATCTTCCTATCTCACCTCCTGCCTTCATAGCTGTGTTGGGAAATGAGCCCATTTGCGATTACGGAGAGGTTTTGTCACAGTAATAATTAAGGCAATTTCACAATCCCAGAACCTCACATTTTCTGGTCTCTTCTCCACCTCCTTGGGGAAGTGCTGCTCTGAGAGCCTGCATAGGGGACCCCCCTGTTCTCTCTGGTCATTTTAACTCCACACCTGAGACTATGCCCAGATATTTTGTTCATTCATTCATTCATTCACTCATTAATTAAAAAAATTTATTGAGAGCCCGCTATATGCCAAGCATTGTTTTAGGTGCTGGGGATTCGGAGCCAATAAAGCAGACAAAACTATTTATTTTCATGGAGTTTATATGTTAAACCATTTCTTTAACAACCATTTGTACTGATTTCACAGTGTCGCTAGGGGGAGGAGAAAATAACCACATATCATACAGGCTGATAAATGCCCCAATCTGAGGTAAGTGTAGGCTACTGTGGAATTACTGAACCTATCTTAGGGAATCAGGGAGGGCTTCCTACAGGTGGTGTCGGCCTTGGGTAGGATGAGCATGGAAGGCAGGTAAACATTTTCCTCCACCCTCCTAGGAGCTCCAACTGGGACTCACATAAGACAGAATAACAGGGGAAATGCATATAAATTTTATTTACATGGCGCCACGAGAAAAATAACCCAAAGAAATGACTGGGCCTAAGTGTTCATAAGGCAGGTTGAACAAAGAATAGCCATTTTTGTCATAGTATACAAGTAACTAAAACATATGAGGGAACTAAAGGAAGATAAGAGTTATTTTAACAAGGTCTGTTTATCAGATTTTTCTAGCCCTCTCCTCTCCTCCTTGTCTCTGATAATGAGAATGTTTCTTTCTCCTGGTAGTGAGGACACCATTTACATGGGAATTTTATCTCCTGTTTTTAGGAAGAAAAAGGAAGGTCAGAGTGCCTTCCTTGCATTTGCTGTTTTTCAAATGTCTTTAACTCAAATAATCAATATGCCAAAGTGGCATATTTTGGGGTGGCATGTCCTGAACTCCTTCAAGTAGGAATTAGCTGGGTGAGAAAAGGGGGGACTACCCCAGCGTGGCTCTGGTGGTGGGGGAAGGAAGGAGGGGGCCAGTGGAGGCTGGAACTGAAGCCAAGTTTCATCATTGAATGCCTTGTATGTGATGGTCTAAAGGTTTGCTATTAGCTGCTGCAACACACTACCTACACACAAATTTATCATCTTATATTCTGGAGGTCAAAGTCTGAAATGGTCTCACTGGTCCAAAGTCAAGGTGCGCACAGTGCTGCATTCCTTTCTGGAGGCTCTAAAGGAGAATCCATTTCCTCACCTTTTCCAGCTTCTAGAGGCCGCCTGCATTCTCTGGCTTGTGGCCTCTTCTCCATCTTCAAAGCAGGCAGCATAGCATCTCCAAATCTCTCTGTGCCTTCTGCTTCCCTCTTCTACTTTTAAGGACCCTCGTGATTAGATTGGGCCCATGTGAATAGTGCAGGATAATCTCCCCATCTCAGGGTTGGGTGATTAGCAGCTTTAATTTCCTCTGCAATCTTAATTCCCTCTTGCCATGTAAGGTTTACATATTCACAGTTTCTGGGGATTAGGACATGGACGTTTCGGTGGGGGGGCATCACTCTGCCTGCTACAGATGGGGAGCTACAGAAGGACAGACACAGAGGAGCAATATGATCAGATCTGTGTTCAAACGAACAGCTTTCGTGGTCGTGTGAAGATTGGGCTGGGGGTGGGGTGAGGTGGGGATACTGAAGCTATAAGTAAAAAGCCCACTTAAGAGACCAGTTCAGTAATTAAGTGAAAAATGATAAGTGCCTGTATACACGCACTCTAGGTAATGTAACCTTAGGATTTTTAGAAAAAATTAATCTAATTAAGCTTGAGACACACCCCAGAGTGTGGAGAAAAGGAAAGTGTTTTTTAATCCTGGTTTAAGGCATGAATAACTTTGGAACAAAGGCTAAGTCTTCACAGAGAATCTCCTTACTTTTCCCAAAAAGGAAGTTTTGCTTAGTTTGTAAAATGTGGATGTTGGATTAGACCATCTCTAAAGTTTTCTCTGTCCTAACCTCTCTGATTCTGTGAAAAGGAGATGGGGGTTGTTTCTACCTTATTTAGATCGTGGCTTAAAAATAAATGAACACATGGCTGAAAAGACCTCTGCGAGTATAACAGCAAAGCTCCTGCTGGGCTAAGTGCCATCAACTCAACAAACTACAGACGACTAGAGCAAATGCTTCAATATAGGGAATATGAACCACTGTGAATCCCGAGAGCTGGGAGACTGAAATTCTCAGAGTACTTTCAAAAGATACTTAGCAGGTTTTAGTTTCAGTTCTTTTTGACCTTGCGGGTAGGAAGAATGAAGTGAGGAGTGGATTCCTACTGTGTCCGTCAGGACTCTTGGTGGCCACTGAGGGGAGCTGGCTCTGCCTTGGGAGGATCTTGAGGGCACAGAGACTGGCTGAGGGGCTGAAGTCTGGGCTGAAGGACCATCAGGAAGCAAGGGAGCATGGGGACCTCAGAGCTGAGAAGGCACACAAGGGGATGCTATAGAAATGTCTGGGACATTGTGTACCCCTGTTTCTCCAGAGTATCCGACCTCAAATTGTTCCCTCCATCTTTGGGTTGCCAGCTGGAGATTCAAATCCCTGATTGGTCTAATTGGTCATGTACCCATTCCCTTAGCTGTGGAGGAAGAATCTGGCTCCTCTGCTTGGCTTCCTAGCTAGCCACACTATTCACAATGAGAAATCTCTTACAAAGCAGAGCAGATTCAAACAAGTGTGGTATGTGGTGGGAGTGGAGCTGAAGGATTGTTGGTTGCTAGGTAGCCAAAAAATGACCAGTGTCTTCTAATCTTGGCTTTTGTCTCTGGCTCCTTTGACTTCCTCTTGTCTGCCTTTTAGTTTATTAACTTATGGGAGGTATGCCACATCAATTTAGACTGCTGTAAATAGGTTTCCAATTGCCGGGGTGAGTTAGAAAATAAGATTTTAAAGGTCACTTTGATTTTTTTTTGAGATTGCCATCCTGATATAGCATCCTGTATGCTGCAGATCTAAACCCAACCCAGATGAAATTCTTAATCCAATTTCTAATTTGTGTTTGTGTTGCAGATGCAGCTTTTGATGGCTCCCCAGCTAAGGCTGTGTGGACAGACAGAACAGGCGAGGAGAATAGCCCTCAGGGACCATTGCTCTGGGAGATGGGTGCCTTTGTAGCAGTGATGTTTGACCACACACCCGTGATGCCTATCGGGTTCAGTATCCTCCTTGTGTGCGTGTCGTCAGCACTCAATGCAGAGTTAAATTGACTGTTTTTTCTCTAGAAGTGTCTGTTTGCTGCTAAGAGTACTAGAGATAGAGATGGATAATCATCACTGTTAAATTTCACATATTGGCTATTGGCTCAAAGTGAGGAATCCAGATGAAATCCAGCCACTTGGGAAGAAAAAGGTCAAACCTTTAAGGGGTCACCCTCTGTGTGTCTAACTGAGAGGCTGGAACCAGCATGTTGGCCAGCAGGAGAGGAGCTGGCAGGTCAGGCTAGTTGACTCCAGTTCTGTGGCGGTCCCCATGCTGGTTGCAGAGAAGCAGACATAACAACCAGTTTTTCCTCTTTCTGCATCATTAGAATGTTGCAGAAATACCCAAAGCCAGGGATTTTGCAATGGAAAGCAGGAGTAGCTGCACCCTCAGGAGGATAAAGTGCTTTGGCTCTTCTCTTGCCCTCGTTGTGTGCGCTGCAGGGACTATTAACCCCTCCGCAAACTTGGTGAGGGGAGTTGAGAGTAGTGATTGGCAAGGTCTATGGCAAGGGTGGGCTGGCCTCTCCCGCTGTGGCCGAAGGCTGGCTGAGGGGCAGATCCTCAGACACCCATCTCGGCCCAGCCACTGGGGGTGGGGGTGAATGCAGTGAGAGGCCCTGGGAGGAAGTGACATCACCCCCAAAGACCAGGCCTGATCTTGACCTTGACAACCGGAAGCTGGGAGGCTAGGAGGAGCTATCTGGAGAGCAGGTGAGGAGAGAGGCAGCGGCTGCACTTGCACTGCTGGGTGGGACAGGGACGAGGGTGTGCCCACAGGCACCCAAGAACACCAATTAGAAAGAACCCAGCCCTGGACACCTGCCCACTGGGGCCCTCACTCAGCCTTGTGTGAGGCTGGGGGGTAGCAATAGGGGGCAGGAACTGATGGCAGGAATGAGAGGCTGACTCTGGTGCAGTATACCTGTCCCCTTTGGCCATCTCTGATGGTCCCACTGATTCTCTCCATCAGAGAGCCAGAATGTGGATGCTTGTCGTGGCAGAGAGACTGAGCAGCTAGGTTAAAAGTGTTTTCCTTCTTTTCTTTTCACCCTCCTTTCCTGTGCTTTCCCTCTCCCCAGACTCTGAAGTGGCCTGAAGTAGCAAGTAGAGGTAAAGTGAGAGAAGTAGATTTGGGTAAGAAGAGGGAAAGAACAGACACCCCACCTCCATCGCTCCTGAGCCCTGCGGAAAGCCACCCTCAAGGGAGAGGGCTACGAGCGAGTCTGGGAGGGAATTAAGTACAAGTTGCTATGCAGTTAGGAGATAGTGGTTTGAGTTATAGAGACTAGGAATCTAACTCAGATTTTTGAGAAGAGTCTTTCATAAGGTGTGATCACAAGAATATACATGACAGGAATGAAGATGGTGAAATGTGGCTATCTCATTTCCATTCATTTATTCCTTTATTCATTTAACAAATATCAACCGAATGCTTGCCAGGTGATGGCTACATCTGTGGAGCTGGTCTTTCTGTATTTAGCATTGAGAGGGCTCAAGCCCTTTCTTGAATTTCTACAGCTGTTGATAAGATCCCCCTGGTGGCCCTTAGATCCGTCTTCTGGTAGACCCTGACATGTTCTTTCTTGTTATTACCTGCATTGTTTGATCTAAAACGCACACACAATAAATCAGATGGGCGATTCTGGACTGACGAGGGAGTATCTTATTATTGTACTCTGGCAGTTTGTTTTCTAAATATTTCTAAAGGAGTTGAGTACCCAGAAATGGAGAAACTCTAATCCCTCCACATCCTGCGTGGTAGGTTCAGAAGTACCAACACCGCCCACCACGCTGCTCCTGCCTCAGATCCCAGGAGAAGGGGGCTGCTTCTCACCTCTCCAATGCTAAGTTAGAAGCAAACCGCTTTCTGCCGCTGAATTAGAGGCTTGTACCGCAGCCAAAACACAGTGTGGATTAGACAACTAAAGATGTCTTTTCAAAGGAAACAAAGAAATTAATTAAAGCCAGACAGGAAGCGTCTCCGGTGTGCTGTCTGGCGTTGCACCCTCTCTTGGGCCTGCGGGCGCCGACAGGGAGGGTGTGATTTGGCAGGTGGTGGCTGGAAACCTAAGCCAGACCTTGAGGTTAACAGAGACCCCCTCATGGGTGGGTGGCTGCCGCCACTGTGAGTGCTGCGGAGCAGGCTGAGGGCCCGTGCCCGCGGCGAGGGAGTCAGTGTGTGTGTGTGTGTGCGTGTGTGTGTGTACATGTGCCTATGTGAGTGCTTGTGTAGGACCTGGGTCGGGGAAGGGAAGAAGGCCATTAAAAGAGTCTTGATGGGACTTCTCTGGTGGTGCAGTGGTTAAGAATCCACCTGCCAAGGCAGCGGACATGGGTTTGAGCCCTGGTCTGGGAAGATCCCACATGCCGTGGAGCAACTAAGCCCGTGCGCCATAACTACTGAGCCCACAAGCCATAACTACTGAGCCCGTGTGCCACACTACTGAAGCCCACACACCTAGAGCATGTGCTCTGCAACAAGAGAAGCCACTGCAATGAGAAACCCGTGCACCACAACGAAGAGTAGCCCCTGTTCGCCGCAACCAGAGAAAGTCCACGTGCAGCAACGGAGACCCAACGCAGCCAAATAAATAAATAGAATTAAAAAAAAAAAAAAGAGTCTTGATGGTGCTAAATGGACACATTTTCTTTTTTCCAGTGTAAAGGGACAGGGTCTCTGAAGGAAGGAAAAAAAGGCCTAAGTGTGTTGGGAGGGAAATGTCAGGCACTTTCATAACTATTATTTGATGTAATTCCTTGAGGTGAGTGTTGACCCATTTTTAGAGACGAGCAGGGTGAGATAGACAGAGGGGCCAGTTACCCTGACAAAGGCTAAATGGCAAACAAGTGGCATTATTGGGATTTGAATTCTGGTCTTTGACACCAAAGCGAGGCTGCAGATGCCCCCTTCCCTGCACTGCCTCTCCCATGACCCTTTCTTGCAGTGCCTTCCAAGAGCTGTGTATGACTTACGAAGGGGAACTTGAGAGGAAAATCACTTTGCCTTACTAAACCTCTGGGCCTCCATGGTAAAAGGAGGCAGATGAATTAGGTGAGCTCGAGATTCCTTTTAGCTCTAATATTCTGTTTGTGAAGCCTGGCGGGTTTGGGGGGTGGGACAAGGTAACCCAGACCCTAGACTAAGCTGATTGTGGTGGAAATCTTACCTCATCATCATGTCCCAGACGCACAGGATGGCATTTAGTTTCTCAAAAGCTGACTTGGAATCGGACACTAATCCCCACTCTCTTCAACTGTAGTCCCACTGCTTTTAGAGGGAAATATAGTGGCTGGCACATTAAACACTCAGTAATTATTTGAGGAATGAAAGATTGAACGGAACCCAGCACTCAGTTGGCCCTGTGTGTGGAGGTGGGAAGTAGGGGTGGGGAGTGAAGGACCCGTGTGCAGAGGTGCATAGCGATGTCCCTGGACATAACAGGACTTAAATAATATTTATTACCGGGGCCACGTGGTGCAGTCTGGGTTTTTTTTTTTTAAGCAAACAAAGATCCAGTTTCAGTGGGTTGGTTAAATGACTTACTTTGATTTGGCTACTTTGTTGACCCACTTATGCAGCTCAGCACAGGCTGTTCTGTGGAAAAGAAGAAGCCAAACGTTAAAGCTACTGCCTATCTTTGCTGAAAAGAGGGAGCCCCAGAGTAGATGATCTTTTGTATCTGGGAGCCCATTAATTAGTCTTGGAACGTGAAACGGAAGGCCTCGGGCTCCACTGGGAGTGGAGAACGGAATTGCACAGCATGTTCAAACGAGGAGATTGGGAGGCCAGAGTGTTGGGAGGAAGAACGCGGGCGGGGAACACCTGCGGCGCGGCCGTGATGCTTAAGATGCAGTTCTAATTCTCACCTGCAGCGACATCTGTCACCTTCAGAAGTGCTTTGTGTGAGTGATTTCGAGGGAAATTTAAAAAGTGGGGTCTGGGTCATGGAAGAACAGGAAGGAGAACAGCTGCAGGGGTGAAGGAGAAAGAGAGATGGATGGTCTAACAAGGAGTGGGGTGTCCCCAAAGCCCCGACACTCCACGGAAACCTCGGGACAACCTGGGACTTCCCACTATATACCAGTGCCGGTTTTGTTACATTTCAAAGGAGCATCACCATGACCGTAGCTGACATCATGCAGACTGGTCACAGAACCTTGGGTGTGCGGGTCATCTTCAAGGCAGGGAGAAAGGGCATTTACTTTAGGTCAGTCAAGGCAGAGCCCCACGTGCACGCGGCTACTTTTTTCAAGACTCCGTGGAAAACCACTCGTGCCAAGGGATATGAATATTTAACATTTTGCCCATATAACAGTCAATCTGTTAGTTTTACCCTTCCCCATACAAGATGTAGATGATAAGCAAGTGAAAGTCACGAGGGACAATTGAAGGTCACCGGCTCCAACTAGCTATGGAAAAGATTGAAGCGAGAAGCACCACAGGATCGAAAACTGCATAGAAAAAAACCCTAACAGTAATGGTAATTGACAACAAGAATCTCCGAACTAAAAACATTTAGTTTTCAAAAGCTCCCCAGTCATTAATGAGTAATGAGTAAGAGAGTAGGGAATATGTGTGTGGGAAAATTATTTTTACCTCAATTTAATAATTGTTACTTGGGTCTTATTAGACTGATCAGTAGAGAGATTTTAATTCCCTGTGAGTTCTACCTTGCTGCTAACCTCCGGCCAGCTCTCTGCTCTATTGAGCCTCTATCCAGTTACTACGATAGCCTTCATTCAGGTGACTGGAGATTCTTTCATCCAGCACTGGCAGTGATTATAACATAACACTTATTCATTGGGGCTGGGGTTAATGTAAACTAAGTTGATGGAAGAGAGCTTTGAGTTTTCGGCAAATCTCTTCTTGAAGCCCACACACGGAAGGACCCACGGATTTGGATCATGTCTGGTTAATTATGTTTCACTGGAAACTCCATAATTTTCCACTTTATTATGATTGGAGAGTTTACATCTCCCCCCTCTCTCCCCATGGCATGATATTACATAATATATGTCACCAAGAAGCTCAAAGCAATATTATTGATTAATTAGGAAACCAATAGGTAAATACTACACTACTAGTTGTAGAAATGGAGATGTGGGTATTCAAAGCTCAAACTGAAATCATTATTTATTCCCCTTCAAATCCTCTCCTTCTGTATTTAGTTCATTAGTATTACCATCATCTATCCAAAAACCCAAGAGTTTTCTTCTATGCCTCCAGTCCCCTAGACCTATCAATCACCAGATCCCTTCCGTTTTACTACCTATTTATGTCTAGAATTAGCATCTTTGTTTTCCCTATTCCTTCTGCTCTGGTCAAGCCCTCATCATGTCCAAACTGGTCTCAGCATCCTCTAGTACAAACTCCAAGTACCTCAGACTGAAGCCTCTCGGCTCCTTGCCATTGTATCTGCAAATGTTACGTCACTCAACAAGGTTGAGAGCTAAAGGGGATATGGAGAAGTCTGTCTGATTCACATTTGTATTGCCAGCACCTAGCATAGAGCCTGGTACGATGGCCCACACAAACCTCCACCCATCCATCATCCATCCTTGCAACGCATGTTTACTGAGCTCCTACTGTGTGCACACCACTCGTGGGGGAATGAGAATATGGCAACAAACAAAACAGCAAACAACGTATGCTGTCCTTACATATGTTTCTTCTTACACTGATGCATATACTTAAACTTTTACAAAGAAGTTTTCTAAAGTTATAGAGCCAAACACATCAGTGTCCTTTAAAGGTATTATTATTTGTGCTTTTTCTGGACAGTTGACCCTTGAACAACATGGGTTTGAACTGCGTGGGTCCACTTACGTGCGGATTTTTTTCAATAAATAGGTACTACAGTACTATGTGATACACAATTGGTTGAACCTGAGGACATCGAACCGCACATGGGGAGGGCCGACTATAAATACACACATACTCTGAATTTCATCTATGTGGGAGTCATCACCCCTAACTCCCCGCATTGTTCAAGGGTCAACTGCTTAAGAAATCCTTTGGTTCTAAACGATAATAAAAATCTCCCGTAGAACAATTATGATTAAGAACTCAGGCCTGCAGTGAAACTGTCTGAGTTCAAATCTTATCTTTGCCATTAAAAGCTGGGTAATTTAGTCAACAATTCTGTGCTTCAGCTTGGTCATTCATACAGATAAAAGTATTTAAGGATATTTAACTCACTGCAGTTGTTTTGGAGATCCAATGAGCTAACACAGCTAAATGCATATAGAATTGAGTCTGATAAGTTGCACGTTTGTATTATTATAGGTATTATTTTACTACGTTTGTTCTTTATGATTGCCTCTCTAATTCATATGAAATTTATTTTCATTTATGGTATAAATTGAGAGTCCCATTTTATGTTATTCTTCATACGGAAAACGAATTGTCCCCAAATTTTTGTTTAAACTCTTTCAATGGTTTCTCTTTGCTCCTAGAATCACAGGGCAATTCCTTACCTTAATCTACTCAGCTGCATGGGCTCTCACCCCACCTTTTCAGACTTCCCTTTTTACCACTCTCCACTGCTGTGCTATAGCCACCCTAGCCTCCTTTGTGGTCCTGGAACATACCAGCCTCTTTTCCTCCCCAGGGCCTTTGCACTTGCTATTTTCTTTTCCTGGAATGTTTTTCTTCCCAAATTTTGTATGACTGCTCCTGGTCATTCAGGTCTTCCGTGTCCACTTAAGATAAAACGTATCGTCCCTTCCCACTCCCCCCACCACTCACCCCCAAACCACTACTTTCTCTCAATTTCATTTTATTTACTTTATTCCATCTTATTTATTTCATTCACCACATTTATGATCTGGAATTTGTTTTGATAAATCATTCTTTTCTTCCTTCACTGGAACATAAACTTCATTGGAACAGTAATTCTTGTCTGTTTTATGTACTATGGTAGCCTCAGAATCTAGAATAGTGCCTAGGAAATAGTAGGTACTTAATAATTACCTTATCAGGAAGTCTCTCCTTTTCTCCCGACCAAAACAGGCTTGCTTTTTAGAAGGATAATCCTGGTGACACTATGGAAGTTGGTTTGTCCCATGCCTGGAACGCTCTCTTTCTGGCTTATCCTTTCAGTCTCACCTTAACTATAACCTGTTCACAGAGGCCTTTCTGGACCCTGGTATCTAACATGGATCTCCAGAGACTTGCTGCAGCCAGCTGAGATACTGAGATAGTGAACACCCTGAGAATTTAAATGTGCATATCAGGCATTTAAAGGTAAGCCCTGGGGCTGTCAGAAGGTGAGCTCCGTTGAGGCAGGAGTTTGTCTTTCTTCTGTCGCTGCTTCTCAGGGCCTGGCACATAGTAAGTGCTCAGTAAATATTTATGGACTGAATCAATAAGTGGTTTTTCTGTGGTTTCCTTTGTTTTCCTGTTAGCTTGTTTCTCTACTTTGATGTTGCAATTAGTATTATTTTTTTATTTTGGACTTGAGCATTTAAAGCTGTTTGCTTTGAACGCCTTGTCTGTTTTAGAAGACAACTCTGCCAGGTTGTGGTGCTGTTTATCTACATGTCAGATGTTTCCCCTCCTCCGCTGGCCATCAGTTTTGGAGCTGGTTTAGCTTGGAGGACATCCCTACCTTGTCACTCTGCCATCTCTTCAGAAATTCACAGTCACAGAGAGGCTTTTGGGAGGAGAAGAGCTCAAGTATAAAATCCTAAGAGTTTATAAACACTAGTCTAAGAGAGGCTCATAGGATTATGGATGATAGAGAGGTATGAGAATTCAAATCAGATCAGACATTTATTTAATGCTTGCTGTGTGCAGGAAACTGTGGTATATGCCACGGGGAACACTTAGAAGTTAAACCGTGCCTCAGAGGGCAAGGGGGGCAGCTGGGAAAGATGCTCTCTGCTCCAGAATGATCACATTTGAGATGACATCAGGACACACAGATGGAGAAATCTTGGAAGCAGATGTGATGCCTGGTAAACAGTTGGCTCTGGAGCCCCCAAGGTCCAGCCTTGAGATTCTAAGAATCAACTTAGATGAGAGCAAATATTCAGAATGGTGACTTTAAGGGACAGTAATGTCCTGTGTCATTAAAAAAATTAAAAACAATCATAGTGCAGTTTCACAGAGGTAGAAAGGTAGATCAATGAATGATTTTTAACAATAGCAAACAAGGGTGGAGTATGCCTGGCTCAACTTAACTAGGGTCTCAGGATTTTCCAGTCCCCTTCATGAACACACGTCCTAGAATTGGCAGCCCACTTCCGGCAGACCTGCCAAAACTACTCCATTCCATAAATGACTGAACATCGACCAAATTGCTGAGCCCCAGAAAGTCAGTTTCCCCAGGTAGCCCAGGTGGGAAACCTGATTCTGTGATCCAAAGACTCAGGACAAACTTTCAACTGAGAGCCTCAGCACACAGAATGGAGTTGGGCTGTACAGCTCTGGGAAAGGAGAGGAAATTCCCCCACGTGGTGAGAAATGAAGGAGGAGTTTGAAACCGAGATGTCTGGCTCTTCCTACTTTTCCCTCGAGGTTGCCATCATTACTTTGCATCATGTGCGAGAAAGCAAAGCCCCAGGGTGAGCTCAGACTCAGACATGGTGCATGGGTTTGCAATGTTCATCATGAGAGTCAAGGGTGCATTAAGGGTGATTTGGGCTCAAGACTGTGACGGGAAGCAAACTCCTTAAACCGTCGATAGTCTAGGAGTAAGTGAGGATAGTAACTTACTGTATAGGGAGGCATTGGTTCCTTAGAAATAAGCAGGTCAGTCCAGGGCAAATTTGGAACAGGGTAAGTACTTATAATTGCACAGATGCGATGGGGCCGAAGAAGGGAGCATGGGAAAGGCCCGGGGGTGTGTGTGTCAGGTCCAGGGAGTCTTATAAGAGGAAATTTGTGGGTTTGGGGGTATCCTGGAGTTGAGGGGCACAAACACAAATGATACAGGAGCATGCCAAAGAGAGCCCTCCTTCGCTTCACCTTTTGGCCTCCAGGTCTGTCTTTGGTGATTAGGAAAGGGGCAACCAGGGTCAGATGCTGACCAAAGCCATTTGCTCTGAGACCTCCTGCTGGGTTACACCCCTTTCTGCCCTCAAGCAGGTGGGCTCTCCTCATGGCCTGGGGCATTATTCGCTCTCAGCTTGCATTTCTTCACAGGAATGGCTGGCCCTGTGGGTAGATGTGACCAACATTTTCCCAGGCTTGTGAAAAGGGTCTGTTAGCATTTACAGAGCATTTAGCATCTTCCAGTGCCATGCTCGGTACCTCACTGGGGATGACCAAGACGACCTTGTTAGTAGGTTCTATACTATGATCCCTCACTTCTTAGGTGGAAACAGGGGCACAGAGAGGTCCCACAGCTTCCTCAAAGTCACCACAGGGCTGGGACTCAAACTCAGGTCCTTTTCTGCAGAGTCTGTGACTCTAATCAGTCCACTCCACAGCCTGCTCGTCAGGCACAACCTCCTTCCTGTCAGGTGGTGAGTTGGTTGTCAAAACCCTCAAACCCTGCTGATGCCCTAAGGGCATGTAAATTAGCCATTCTTGATCTTCCCAAATAGTAAATGAATTTTAACAAGCTTTTATGTAAAACTGAACTTTATTGCAATTAAAAAAGAACAAAGACAAATTGATAAGTGCCTTTAATTACAATGTACCTGCTATTTACATGTAATTATACTTTTATATACAGCTTGAGTAAGGTTCATTACATGTAAACTATAAGATATGACAAGTTGAACTCCAGCCTTTTGGGAACATTCAGCATAGAAATACTATGGGCAGAAATACACAGAAAACAAATATCCATTTCAGTTCCTTAGGTACCATTACTGGATAAATGATCAAGATCTGGCCACAGAAGAGAATTGTAAATATGCATCAAGTTGAAACTTATTCTTACCATGACTAACAGTATTGCTATTATTTAAACCCTAAACATAATTAATAATTGGATCATTAAAAACAACACAATTTCAACTTATATAGCACCTTTCTTACAGAATTCAAAGCATTTGTATTTATATCTCATTTGTCCCCATAACATCCCTATGAGGTAGGCAATGGTTGGTATCATTATCCCCATTTTGTATATGGAGAAACTGAGGCACAGAGTAGTTAATCATTTGCTCAAGGTCACACAGTAAAGTCAATGCTGGAACGGGAACCACAGAGCCATGAGTTCATCTCCAAAACCAATGCTTCTCTTTAAACTAAATTGTCCCCTCTGAGAATTTAATTCAATACTTCATTTTTCCAAGACATAAAAACGTGCATTTTTTTCTCCCATAAAAATTGTTGAAATACTATAGGCAAGAAACAAACACTCTGGGGCAGATATTAGACTGATGCTATGTTCTTCTGGAAAGAGGTTATGGAATTCTCTTGTTGGTTTTGTTTTTTCATTACTAGGAGTTTCTTTCCCCAGTTTTAAAAAAAGTTAGAATGAAACATATTTGAAAGAATGCACCTAGTTACCTACAGATTATAGCTTTAGTAGCCATATTATGCCACGCACAAACCAGGTTTATTCCTGAGTTTACAAAGAAGAAAATACCTGAACAATAATTTAAGTCTTTGAGATATTCTTTCTCAATCTTATATACATTTACGGTGTGCTTCTCAAGAGACTCAGAGTGGTAGGTAGGGCATTGGAATAAAACATTTTCCAGAGTCACACACACAGGGGCAGGAAGTCTTTCCCGCATCACTTAGTTCAAATTTTACTTCTAATTCCTGCCCTACCCACCCCCTGAGAATCAAATATGTAGTTGGTACTCAGAAAAAAATAAAGAAAAATTTTTAAAAAGTGTCAAAAATCTGAGGCATACAGGACTCTTTGAAACGCCTGTTGACGTGGATGTAAAATTCAACTTCCCCAACATGTTCCGCGAGCTTCTCCCTGAGAGCAAAGCACTGCTGATGGTGCCACCAAATCTCCAGGACATCAGGAAGCAGCCGTGCAGTGGCCCACAGGAGTTAAGTTTCGAGCATGGTTCCAGGAAAAACAGAGAAGCTTATATTTAAAAAGATGAACGCGAAAAAAGCAAGCACGCTTACTGGATGGGTCATGATCATCATGTCAGGTTCATCTATGGGTTTGACATTAAAAATACACAAAAACTTGTCAAAGGAATGTTCAAAGACCGACTCAGGCCTTTGGTTCTAGTCTCTTCGCCTAGGGAAAGGCACTGCTGTCTGTCAGGGAAGCCTTTACTACCTAAATGAGGAGCTAAAATTACATTTCTTTTTCTCCTTAAGTTTAAAAAAGGAAAAGGACAGAGTTTGTTTACACTCATGGTTTCCCACTTGTTGAGTTAAAAAAACAAACAAAACAAAATAAAATAAAACCAGACGTTGCAACAAGTCTGTTCTGAAAGGCAGGCTCCAGGGGCCAAGACTGGTCTGTCTGTTTTAGCCTTAACTGTCCTGTGAAGGGTGCCTAACTGGTATACTAGATAGGTTTTTAAGAATTAAATGTATAGGGCTTCCCTGGTGGTGCAGTGGTTGAGAATCTGCCTGCCAATGCAGGGCACACGGGTTCGAGCCCTGGTCTGGGAAGATCCCACATGCCGCGGAGCAACTAGGCCCATGAGCCACAATTACTGAGCCTGCACGTCTGGAGCCTGTGCTCCGCAACAAGAGAGGCCGCGACAGTGAGAGGCCCGCGCACCGCAATGTAGAGTGGCCCCCACTCGCTGCAACCAGAGAAAGCCCTCGCACAGAAATGAAGACCCAACACAGCCAAAAATAAATAAATAAAAAATAAAAATAAAGGAATTCCTTTAAAAAAAATGTATAATGAGAATGAATAGATATCTGTTCTGTTAATTTGGAAAAAAATATTACACTCTAGAATACCCATTCAAATAAGCTATGATGAGAGTGAAGTTTAAAAAAATCAAAACTAAACACATCCTGGATCCCCAGGTGTGCAGAACGCGAGACCCTCAGCCACTGGATCACCTAACATCACCAAACATCAGGGATTTTGCCTATACGTGGCCAACTTATGTTCAACATCTGGTAACTCCAGAGTTCAATGCTTGAACATTCTCATTTCCTTGAGACCTGGAGAGGAGCTCAAACTAGCTATAACTCACATAACTCATAAGCACTATCTCAGGGGGTGGGGTGCAATAGCTACATGGCTAAGAAATGTTACACATAATTTACTTTAGAAGTGATTAATTCTTACAGGAAAGAGGTTTTTTTTTTTTTCCTCTCAAAATAATCCGTGCCCTTCTACTTTATGGGTAGCTATTGGTCTGCTGTTCCAGTGATTTCCCTTCAATCTCAACACCTTGTAGGGGGTCCGTGAGCTCACCTGGTTAGAGCGCAGGGCTCATTTTTCTGCATCTTTGAGTCTGAGTCCTCAACAGAATTCTTAAAAAGTTCTTCTCCACGGCTCCTTAGTGCCAACCATTCTCACGAAAGATGTGGGCAAGAGTGTACATGGTTTAGCAAAGTTCATGGCAAGTAACACCCAGCATCTGCTTCCCCAGGTGGCTCTGTGCCTTATCGAGATAGCCCATGATGCTGGAAAACGTGAGCTGGGCAGAGCTGTCTTCGTGCCAGGAGGTGCTGGGGAACAGTTCCATGCTGCCAGGCCAGGTCTGTGATACTGAAGATTGTAACTGGTGTTAGAAAAGAGGGAATGGAATGTCCTGGGAGTAGCAGACACAGAGGGGCCGGGGTGGTGCTATGCAAGGTGACAGAAGGTTTAAACGTTCCCAATATTGAATACAACTTTCCCACTCTTTTGTGAATTGGACAATTTGACCATTCCAAAGACCTTTTTGAGACAATGAGTCACAATGATGCTAACTGTCATGAATTATTTTTGAGTAACAGGAGGACTTTGAACATGACTGGGACCACCTAACAGATAATATGTCACCTTTTTGGGAAACTATTTTTATGAGGAAAAAAATGCACGCACAGTGAAATGCAAATTCCTATTTGTTTAGTTATATTTCAAACTCCCCCTGAAAACATGAGGCGTGTTAATACAATGCAATGTTTAAGAGGTAATGACATTAAAATATTTTACTGTTGCCAATTTAATATACAGAAGTCTGAGGAATGACAATTACCAACCTTTACAATCCATTACACAAGGTGATCTGAGACAGAGCACAGTACATTTTTAAAAAACACCCACAGTATATAAGTGGTGAGCAAAGAAAAGTCAAATCTAACTGCATTAAGATAAATGATTACCAAATTGAGTGCTTTTAAAAAAATTGCCTTTTTTTAAGCAAAAATTGTATTTCTCATTTCATCTGGCATTAAGAAAAATCTGAACTACTATTTCCTAGTTAAATAGAAGAAGAACCTGGAAAAACAATGAAATACTTTATAAATATCAGAGACTGGATGTAAATACAACTTTAAAATGAGCAGTAGGAAAAAAAAACCCCTTTATGAATGTTTGTTCTCTTCTGGACCATGATTTCATTTAATTTACTTTGGTGATTCCAGATGAAGACTCTAATTTAACACAGTTTCTGGATTGATCTCTTCTAGTCAAACACTTTCTAAGTGTATACAACTCATCTAATGATACTGTCAGGAATAATGTATTTAAGAAAAGGTACAACACAGAGCAAGAAAATACTACTACAGGACAAGAAATTTAGACTTCCCTGCAAATAAAGCCATATTTGATATTATAGACACATGTTCTTACTTTCACATCAGTCACTTATTAACACCAAACATTACACTTTAACTTTTCCCAGTTACACAGTACAATAAGCCTGTCAAGATTTCCAGGAAATAACCATCGGTACCTACTGTGCTTCCCGCAGCCAAAGCTAAGCTAGCTGGGTACCAGAAATCAACACTTTCAGAAGAACGGCATCACTAGAACACATGGACTCATGGCAACTATTACAAGGAGCAATTACTCATTTACAAAATCCTAAGTCAGTCTTGAACTGAGGCTCTGGGATTCTAGCCATGTTACATCACCATCTCAGAGTGGCTCATCCTCCAACACTGCCTGTTGATTCTGTGCTAAAATCTCATGGTTTTTGAAGACAGTGAAATAAAATGCCCTCATGTAATAACGGGTCCCTGCTTCTGCCCCCCGGTGGGCAGGTTACCTGGCCATGGAGCCATCCTGGCTCACGGGGCTCTTGTTGCCTTCGGCCAAATCTGTCCTCAAACGCCTGTCTGAAGAGGACACCTATTTTCATTTCCTTTTGTCAGGTGGAATCTGTAGGGAGTCGCATGAATAAAACTATTTAAACGTACCACTGTTTTTCAGCTAAGAGAATGATGGACCTAATTTAAAATCTGAATTCATTAACTAGAAAAATGCAATGAGGGCAACTTAAGATGGTTTTCCTGTAATTACCAAATGAAAATGATTGGAGAACTGTTTCTTCTATTCTGCTTTTATGACAATAGTCATTACACTAGTAGGATAAACACTCAAAATAAATGACAGGATGTATCCTAATTAATTAAGCACCAGAGCGACTTTATATATATACATGTGTATATATGGATGTGTGTGTGTATCATATATATATATACAACATCATATATATACAACATATATATATATTTTTTATATAGTTACTGGTAAAAGTAAGTAAATGCTCTAATTCGAAAAATGAAAATCAAATATGAGAAACAGATCTAGTGACATGCTGAGGTTAAATTTCAGTTCTTTGTGTTTACTTATTGTTAATTTAGCACTCAATTAGAATTAACTCTTGGATTTTAAGGGCAGAGGAATCAGTAATTAGCCTTTTTCCCACAAAGAGTGGTACCCTCAAAAGCTTTAATAGCCCTAATGATGTAATTTAATGCAGGGCAGGAAAAAAAATTTGTCGCAAACATATTTGCAAAAATTACTTTCTTCTAGAATTTAAGATTTCCTCAAACATTTCACATAAAACAGGTTACACTTCCCTGCTGACAATATTTGAGAAATAGTAAAAGCAGCACAAAAAAATTCTTCAAAACTTTCAAAATATCTGAATAAAAACAAAGATCCTACTTTTAGGCAAGATAGGTTTATAATTCTGATTTATATGATCAAAAAAATTTCCTAAAACTTATTTTTATCTTTTTGTATAATTTCACCTACCTAGGTTATTATAGTTGAATGCATACATAATATGGGTGTCAAAATTTTAAAGATATAGTAAACTCTTTTTTTTAAATAATATCCTTTCATATATTTAAACTATGTAGCATTTAATTCAAGATGAAACTTTTTTAAAAAGAAGCCATAGGCTTCCAACTCAAAGATTCTAGCACAAACTTTCAACAAATAAAGTAAAAAGGGATGAAGTTTATGAAATACTGTACTTTAGGGTCCAAACTGTGATGCTACATCAATAAATATACTTCAGTAAGTTACCCAGTGTTCTAAAGAGCAGAGCCATCTCCTGAAGTTTATTCTGCTTCTCCCTCCCCCCGACACTCATGGACTGTGCTATCACTTATTCTTTTAGGATTTGTTCTGGAGGGCCTTAGAGTTCCTTTTAATACTTTACATCACAACTTATTCTTAGCACAGGTTTTCAAGTCAAGAGAGATATTTCATTGCATACTTTATGGCCATAAGGCATAGCCTTGGTTTTGAAACTGCTGGGGGGATTCTGATAATGAAATTTCAAGATGATATGACTATTTATAAAGAGCTTCTCTACCTAGAAACGGTTTTACCCTTTAGAGATCATACCCACTTCCCTGGCAATAAGTAAGACATCATGAATTACAACTTTTGAGCAGCCAGGGGCTCCTAAGGGACAAGCCTGCAGCATGCACAATGCTAGGTGTGCAGTGTGACACGGCTGTCACCAGGTACAAAGCAACCCCACAAAGTCAAGATTGTCGGGTCAAACTCATTCATACTAAGCAATGAGACTCACTGGGCGAACCAGTGCTTACAAAGGATGTGAATTCAGAGAGCATGGGGCCTTGCACCTTCCAGATAAACTTCTCCCTAATCCAAGGTTATTCTGCCATGATCTTTTGATCAATGATGATTGTGCTTATACACATGAAGTCTTCATGGGAGAGACCAGGCTGACTGAAAAATAACGACAACCAACCAATTTACCCCAACCGAGCTACTTTACAATTTCAGAAACATATTACAGAGCAGTCACAAAAATCAAGCCATGAATGCAAGGAATGGAAAAAACATGCCCGGGAGCTGGTCCCTACAATTTTCAAGATGCTTCACCCTCCCAATTGCATTCTTTATCATAATGAGTGAAAACAGCAAGATTATTCAATCTGAAAAGTCACAGATGTCACAGCAGTACAGAATAATTGCCTCTTTTTATTTTTCTTTAGCAGTGTAGGAAAAGCTCCTTTTCTGTAGCCCACACTGCATAATAGCACTTCAACCAGGTTCATTTTAAAATGAAAAGTGAACAAGCTTCCCAATGTTGGCCTTATAAAATCTAGAGAGATGATTAAATTCAAACCAGGCTGAGCTCTCAATCTGAGTAATTTCAGCAACTGATTTTTGTAAAATGAAGGGGAAAAAAAAGTCCCAATAGGCAATTTACATTTGCAAGCACCAGGCTGCAGAATTCATCACCTTCTTCTTAAAAAAGTAGCTAAAACGTAACGATATTTCAGTACTTCCCACCACAAACCATTGAAAATGGTCATTTATGTTTATTCCACTTATTTCTCCAGCGAGCCAGATGATTTGACCAGGAGCTCCAAGTACCATTTGAAAAGTCAAGTCTTTAAAAACCTTCAGTGTTTTCAACACTTGGTTAGAAAAAAGGTAACAACTACTCATAATTATCCAGCTTATGTGCTTTATGGTGTCTTTTCAAAATGAGAATACAAATCATTGTACATCAAATCAAAATAGTTAATATACATTTTATCTGGCACTTTCTAGAAATTAGGCGTTAAACATAAAATACCTTATAAATTTATATAACAAAAATAAATGTTTATATTTTAATCTCAGATAGATTACCTTATGGGAGCAGTTCGTGTATGAAATCCCGCACGGCTGGTGTGGCAGCGGGGATCATCAGAAATACACATTCAAGTTCACAGCCCTTGGGAAATGGAAGCCGTGGCTGCCATCCAAACACGTGGTCTGTGTCCCAACATAGAGATTAAGGCTCTCTGTTTTGGAGGAATGAGCTCTGGGCTAAAAGAAGTATGGAAGTACCGCGATATTCATTGAAAATACTGAAAAGGCTCTGAAGAGTTTCAAATACTGGGGAAAAAACCATTTTGACTATAAAAATAAAATAAAGCATCTAACAATGACTTCAAGTACTTTGGGAAAGGCTGCTGACATGGACTGCCCAAATCGGAAGGAATAAAGAGCTAAGAAGCTCCAGGGGCATCTCCAATCCTACCCACCGGCCGGGCCCGGTTCCCAGGGGCAGCTGCTGGAAGGGGACTGGGGAGTGGCAGGAAAGCAGCAACCAAAATTTCTTACCATCGAAAAACACCCACGTTGAAGGCAAAGGCCAGGCTGGTGGGAGAATATCCTTGGAATGAACCATGATAAATCGGAAGATTTCAAGGGGAAGAAAGCCATTCATTTTACCATTAGTAGCAGGCAGCAGAAAGGGGAGAGAGGGAGAGAAAGCCGGCTCCTGTGAGTGGCAGTGTTTCAGGCAGGTCAGCTGTGATTTTTGATGAGTGCTGTTCTTCCTTGCTGGGTGGCTTTCTTCACAAAGAGGGTGAGACCACTGACAGCTGGGATCCTTCCAGAGGGTGTGGGCATATGAGGGAAGTGTGCTTGGGTGTGCCAGTGCCCTGGCAGTAGGGTGTGTGCCTCACTGTTCCCCAAACTGAGAAGCAGTTTCGGCACCTCCAGTCACCTTCCATTTCCGAAAGCAGCATATGAAGCGTGGTTGACACCGCTTCTTGTGCTCTGCAGCAGCGCCGGCCGGTCCTACGCTGGCTGGGCTGTCTTCCGGGCTGCTAGAGCCTGGTGATGTCTCGGCATTGCTGCAGGTCCCCGATGTTCTCGTAGTCACTCTCCTTGGGGAAAAGGCCGTGGTGGCTGTTGGTCTCCGGGGCAGCTTTCTCTTCCTCTCTGTTTAGAGTCTGTATTGCTTCGTAATCTGGCTCGGGCTCCTCGCCGCTGGGCCTCCCTGCTGCTGGAGGAGTGATGACGCTGTTGGGAATTTTCTCAAAGTCTTTAAGAGTAGCATAGAGATCGTTACAGGAAGAGGGCGACCTCGGAGCGGCTCCTTGGATGGAGGTATAGGTGGACTCTGGTGCTTTAAGTGACTGTCCTGATTTGTTCCCTGGCTGTCCTTTTTTATGTACTGAGGAATACATTGCCGAGATCTAGAAAACAAAGGGTGAAGTGAATAAACAAGCTTCAAGCTTGATTTCTCCCCCCCCCCCCCCTTTTTAGTGATAAGCTAGATCTTTAGGACTATGGGTGTGTGTGTGTGTCCCTTTAAGACTTTATTGAGATATTATTGACACACAACACATATAAGTTTAAGGTGCGCAATAGGATGATTTGATACACATATTGTGAAATGATTACCACAATAAGGCTAGTTAACAACTCCATTATCTTAATTGCCGTTTTTTTGGTGTGTAGTGATAATATTTAAGTTCTATTCTCTTAACAACTTTCAAGCATATAATACAGTATTGTTAATTCTAGTCACCATGCTGTACATTATATCCCCAGAACTTATTATAGATGGAAGTTTGACCCTTTGACTAACATCTCCCCATTTCCCCCAGTCCCCAGCCTGTGGCAACCACCATTCTACTCTGTCTATGAGTTTGGCTTTTTTAGATTCCACATATATGTGAGAACATACAGTATTTGTCTTTCTCTGTCTGACTTATTTGACTTAGCATAATGCCCTCCAAGTCCATCTATGTTGCTGCAAATGGCAGGATTTTCTTCTTCTTTACGGCTGAATACTATTCCATTACGTACGTATATGTGTGTGTATAAAATTACATTTTCTTTATCCATTCATCCCTTGATGGACACGCGGGTTGTTTCCATGACTTGGCTGTCGTGAATAATGCTGCAATGAACATGGGTGTACAGATATCTCTTCAAGACAGTGGTTTCACTTCCTTTGACTGCATACCCAAAAATGGGTTCTTCATTATCTGTGCTAATCCTGGAGTACGTAACTACAGGACAATTACATGTGTTATCTACAACTTTGTAAGTAGCATAATTCTATGAAAACCAGGTCCTCTCTGGGTCTCCTGAGGGCTTTGAGGAGAGCAGGTGGAGTGGGCAGCTCAAGACCCCCAGGACCTGACCACAGATCAGGTTTTATTTGATTTCTTTATCAGAATGATATTTCACCTGCAAAAAA
Organism: Balaenoptera acutorostrata; assembly: GCF_949987535.1. Lineage (NCBI taxonomy): Eukaryota > Metazoa > Chordata > Mammalia > Artiodactyla > Balaenopteridae > Balaenoptera > Balaenoptera acutorostrata. The sequence continues at coordinate 58,261,167 of NC_080080.1, read as the reverse complement.
GGTTTGACTGCTTCACGAAAAAGGGTAAAAAACATGTATCAGACCAGTGATTCTCAAAAGGGTGAGATTCAAACCAGCAGCAGCGGGATCTGGACATTTATTGGAAAGGCAAACTGTGGGGCACCAACCCAGAACCACTGAGTCACAAACTCTGGTGGGGGTGTCCCAGATGGGCTGATTCTGACGTCCACTAAAGTGTGAGAACCACTGAACTAGACTGTCTGATCCACTCTTCCTGCATCCCAAAGATCTGAAGAGTAGTTCCTGGATTCTGGTTGGTCATATACCTATATCTGTCAGAGTATCGTTTTCCACTTTTTTTTTTTTTTTTTACTTCATTGCATACTATTGGTTAAATATACATTTACAGATGGGGCTACATTTCCTTCAGTGGGAAAATTCATTCTTATTTGAAACCAGCCAACTCAGAAATAAAACTAGGAGACAATCAACTTATGGGATGCTCTTTCCTATGGGAAAAGCGGGCTATTTTCCAAGCACACCTACTCAGTCTCACTAATGTACCTCAGGTAGCCACAAATATCAGGAGAGATTTCATTTTCTTTGATAGAAAAATGGATGATAGAGTAAATGGACTGATTAAGGGATATGGGAGGTATTGTTTTATTGTTAGAAATCATGTTTGGAAATAGGTAAGAATATCCTTCATTACCTGTATGTATCTTTGCCACAGCGATTGATTTATTCAAACACCCAGGAAATAAATGAACATACTTCCTGACAGATGCTTGGCTTTGCAAGTACAGGGAGAGATGTCCTGTTCTCACACATCTCACATACTGTGCAGGAAGCTTCCAGCTGGCCTCCAAAGCTTCTTAAGACACGCCTGCCGCATGTTAACTGGTCATTTGCATGAGGACTTTTCACTACAGGCCGGTGGCTCAGATTTGCCAGGCCTTGACAAGCCAAAGGTTTTGAGTCAGAGAAATAATCTTTGGGAAACTCGCCCTGTTGATCTGACCATTTTCAGGACTGTTAAATTAACATTCTCACCTTAGAGGTTTTAGGGAAAATATTACTCTCAAAATGAAGAATTAGAATTTCTTTCCATTTAGGAAGAATTAAAAAAAAAAATCCTCTGCTTTTCATAGGGAGGTGCAAACATATGGAACTTTTTATTTATAAGGTGTTCCAAGCCAAAAATGTGGACAGATTATACAGGGGTAAGTCATGGATGACAGTGATGAAGGGAATCAGCATCCTAGATATTTATGCCTCACCTTCAGGGGTAACATCAGGAGGACAAACACACCTTTACCTGTGAGAGTAATGAGAGTTGACCCCTCACCACCATTTCTGTTTCTCTTCCCTACTTTCTTCCTCATGGTCCCTGCCATTAATGCCCCCCACTCTTTGTAAGTGCTTGGGTCTTCTTGGTCTTTATAGTCTTTTTTTTTTTTTTTAATTGTAGGCTCTTTCATTAACTTACAACTTAATATTATCTCTGAGCATGAACCAAATGTGCAGAAGATGTCATTTGAAATTTGAACTCTTATCAACGTTTCTCAAGTCTTCTAATATTCCTTTTGAATATCTGTCTCCTACGACTATTATTTTTATTTTGTATAAATAAAAGGTTTCTCTTCAAGCCCCCTTGCTATTTAGCTTTGCAATTTTTCTCTTTAAAATCTTTCATCATTATTATTCAGTCTGTAAATTGTTATTATGGTCTCATAAATTACTCCATTTTCCCCATTTCTCTTTTTATATTCAACCCTTCCCCCATCATTCTGTTAAATTGGGATAATAGTACTTAAAATTCAGGTCTCAGTTTCAGTCTGGACTGTCTAACATTATATTACATGAATATAAAAATAAATGATTTCCATATTTATTTTTTCTAAATCTTCTTCCTAAAATGAATATACAGGAATCATAGGTCTTTATTCTATGTTAAACATTCATCAGTATAACAAGGTCCTATTTTCAAAAGCCACAAACAAATGTAAGATAAGAAGAAAAGTAACTTAAAATTTTACTGTCTCAATTTATTTTAAAGGATTAGTTTCCAAATCTTTTATATTCTATTTTCTCCCCACCCCACCCCCCCTTTTTTTTGGCTGCACGGCTTGTGGAATCTTAGTTCCCTGATCAGGGATTGAACCTGCGCCTTCGGCAGTGAAAGCACAGAGTCCTAACCACTGGACCACCAGGGAATTCCCATATTTCTTATACCAAATGGGATGGCTCCGGGACAGTGAAGAACGCTGGAGGAGGCAAAGGAGCTGCCACAGGCCCTGGTAGGAGGGTCCTGCCTTAGTCTCATGAGGGGAGGAGGGCCCAGCAGAGATGGAGAGGGGTCGGGGGGGTGCATGAAAGTTACTTTGGAGGTGGAACTGAAGGGACTTGTTACTGACTGCATCTGAGGACAGTGAGGAAAATGGGGTGTTAAGGATGACCCTAGGGTTTTGCCTTGTGCAATCAGGTGGATAGATGGCAGGTCCATTCCGTGGAGCAGGAAACATGGAGGGGGTTGGGCAACATCACCTAAGGAAAGCACTTCTGCTCCTTCAACTTTCAATGTGGGATTGTAGTCTAGCTTCATATTTTAATACTCAGAGTCCTATATGGGAGGTGATGTACCAGCATATGTACATTGCTTTTGTACATGTACAAAATTTACTAAGCTAGGCTTTCCAGAAAGAGGCTATATGTAGCTAGATAAATTAAGGTGTTCAGCTCTCTCTGAGTCTAGCTTGACATAATAACACAATAAATACTGGCTTTTACAATTTTAATGCTCACGGAAAGTTTAACCAGTGAATCTTTAGCCCTGGTGCTTGGGAGAATATATCATCCTTTCTTGCTGGTGGCCATGTCTGACTCTACTTCCAAGCTGGACGTGTACTTCCTGAAGTTCCCTGCTCTCAGCCTCCCAAATTCCTAAGCCCTTCTCCCTCTGTCTCCCAGCCTGGAGCAAATTCTTTACACCCACCTGCTCCAATTTCCTGTATTTTCCAACCCACTATTAACTTCCTTCTAAAGGGGACTTCCTGACTGATTAAAGCTCCCACACTTAACATTTCTCTCTTCTCATTCCTCTTTTCTCCCCTCCCCTTTCTATTTTTGTCTGCTCCTTCTTCCCTACTGAGTTTTCTTTACTTAGCTGACCTGTTCATCGTGTCCTCTTGTCTTACCATCTGCCGGTCACTCTCTCTGAGCCATTATAAAGCCAACATCCCCAAACCCTGACCCCCAGCCATATGCTTAAGAGTGTCCTTTAGCTTTCTCAGACAAAGGGTAACATGACAGTGCATTTACTCAAGGAAGGAGGTGCTATTCTCTATTACATGAGCTTTCTGGTTATTTAAAAACTAACAAAACTCACCTCTTCTTCTGTGAGAGTTGGGTCTTCTTCCCGGGACTTGTATGACAACGAACTAAATCTCTGTTAGAAGAAACATAAACCAAGAGAAGGGAGTTTGAAGTCAATAATCTAACCTTTCTTGTGCATATGCTTTGATCCATCTATCTACAAAAATGTTTTCAAATGATTTTTAGAGAAGAAATTATTTTCTACAAAGAAATTATATAAAGCACCTGAGGAATAAATACGTGAAAAGTATGTTTTTGCATACCCAGTAGTATTACACTTAGAGAAACTACTTCTGATTTTTTATTTGAATCTCTAGGTACAAATAAAACAAACAGTTATGTAGACTACTGTTTCAATTCCTAATTGTCACTGAAGGATTGATCATCAATGAAAGATGGAAAGACTGATTAAGAAAAAAACATGGTTTCTTTATCAGATGCCTGAATTTTATATTTCTACAGTTTGCCTGAGTCATCAGGAAGATTCTTAAGTCATCTGGAAACTTTTCACAGCTAGTGGAGAAATCAGCTCACGTTTTGTGGCTTGCTCCCTGCCTCATTTCTCAATGATTTTGGTTCCTGGTTCACTGATTCTGTCTCTAACGCATCTCCTGCCTGAATTCTTGCTGACTGCAACAAACACGGATCCTTCCAAGCCTGCCCCAGCTCCCTGACCTCCCTGCCCCGACCGTGTCCTCCCCCCGACCTCACTGCTCACTCTCCCAGCTACATCTCGGACTTCTCTTACCCTAAACAGCCACCCCACCATCCCATCTCCTTGCAATCCCCTTTAGACCAGCACTCCTCGATCAAGCTCACTCCTCCCATAACCCAGTTCCTACAATCCTGCAAAACTTTTTTCCATGTGTCGCTTCTCCTTGGAGTCCTTCCTTTCTGCCCTGTCAAACTCCACTGTCATACTTTAAATAGTCCACTCCCTTCCTGGTCACTGGTGAACTCATCCCTCAAGTGAGTCCTTAATGCTTCTCTGAATCCTTCTATCACCTGGTCCCTGGTCTCCTAGCTCCCTACTTCACATCTTCTCCTCTCTTCCCAAACTCCCAACACCTCCTCACCCATCCTCATCCTTAGCTGAGGACCTTGAGAAAACTGAAGGAAACAAGAGAAATTTCTATAAACTTTTACCTCCCCCACCTGCCCCCAGTCTCTGCGTTCATGTATCTTCCTTCCTGTCAGTTGCCACAGATGAACTTTCCATGCTTCTCCTTATAAGGTGATCCCTTCCTCCTGTGCACTAGATTCTGACCCCTCACACCCACTCATGGATATAAGCTCCAGCATCTCTCCCATTTTGTCTACATCATCAGCTTCCCCTCTCTGTGGAGTCATCCCCACCCATGTAAAAACAGGCTATTTATTCTAAAAACAAAACCAAACCACCCTTCTTCCAGTTCTATTACTCCTTCCTTTATAGTAAAACCTCTTAAGAGAGCTGTCTAAAAAAGTCACTCAAATAACTTTTCTCTTCCTATTCTCTCTCTAAACCCATTTCAGTCTAGTTTCTGCCTCTTCACTTCAGTGAAACAGCTCTCGTCAAGGACACTGATGTCTACCGTGTAACTGATCTCTCCTGACCCACCTGCTGCATCTGATGCAGGGGTACTCCTTCCTCCCTGAAAGTTTGCCCTTGGCTTCTAGGACACTGTACTTTCCTGTTTTTCTCTCCTATTTTGCTCTCTTCTGCTGGTTCCTTTTCTTTCCTGGACCTGTGTCCTTGGAACTCTTCTAGGTGCCATTCACCCGTACTCACGCAGTGATGTCATCTGATGTCAGCTTTGAAAACAAATGTCTGCTGCTGACTTCTAAATGTACAAATCCAGCCCAGGCCCTTCCTCGTAAACCTGTCCCTCCATCCAGCTGTTCTCTGACAGCTCTACTTGGATGACCAATATCTATCTCAAACCAATATGTCCAGCCCTGAACACCCAAGTTTCCTCCCAAATCTGCTCTGCCTACGGTCCTTTCTACTTCAGTTAATGGCAATTCCATCCTTCCAGTGGCTCAGGCCAAACCCCGGACTCGTTGCTTCCTCTTTCTTTCATCCACATCTGGTCTATCAACAAATCTCCTGGCGCTAGTTTAGTGTCTCTCGTTACTTCTGCTGCTCCTGCCCTGATCCGAGCCACCTTGTCTCTTGTCTTGCTCATTAGAATGGCTACCCAATTGGTCTCCTTGCTTGCATTCTTCATAGGTGAATTTCAGCTCCATCAGAGGGATCCTTTCCAGACCCAGATTAAGCCATTTTTCTGCTCAAGGCTTTCGAGTGACCCCATTGTATTCAGATTATAAACCGAGGCCATACAGGGTTGGGGCCCTGCTTACCTTTCTAACTACTCCTCTTAGCGTTGCTCTCCCCTCTCCAGCCACGCCCACCCCTTCCTCTTTCCTGGAGAGGCCGGGCCTGCTCTGGCCTCAGGACCTTCACACTGGCCATTCCCTCTACTTCATTTGCTCTGCCCCCCCAAAATGTGTACCAACTCACTCTCTCACCTCCTTTAACATTTTGTTCAAATGCCCCTTCACAGCCAGGCATACCCTGACCACTCTATTCACAACTGTGCTCCCACCCAACTTTCCCAATCCCCCGGGTTCTGTTCTAATTTTTTCCTTTAAACTTTAAAGCCTTCTAAGATACCACATACTTTACTTACATACGTATTTATGTCTCTATCTCCTCACTTAAATGTAAGCTCCATGGGGGCAGAGATTTTTGTTCATTTATATGTTTTGTTCACTAGTGTATTCCCAGCACCTATATCATGTGGCTTATAGTAGGTGCTCATTAAAATCTTTTTGCAAATAAATGCATGAATAGTAAACATTTCAAGTTCTCCCAATCACTTAAAATTAGGATGGTTTATAAGGAGATGATGGATTATTCATTCCTGTATTACTCTAGAAAGGTAATCTGCTTCCCAGATGGATATTTCCAGTCTCTAATGTGACATCTGGAGAATTGCTTACTTAGCAGTGGTTAGACAGTCAACTCTCTTATCTTTCAAATGCTTGTAAGTAAAAAAGTTTTAACTGCTTTAGGCAGCATAAATGTCACATTAGTTTCATTATCTTTAGTTATACAAAGGGCAAAAAATTAGGCTGCCTTTTTGCATTTTACAAATATATTCATAAATACTTTACTGAGGCTCTCGATGGCTGACTTTATGGGTAAAACGAAAAGCTGAAATGCATTCAGAGAACACTACACAGAATGACTCCTTGGTATAAGCTATATAACCCTAGCCAGGCCTCCCCTTCTGATCATGAATGCCACAAGTTTTTCAAGGCTACTATTGACTGACTAGCCCCTACTTGGCCTTCCTACCAAAACCTGAGAAGAGAACTCTACTTTTTTCTCTGCAGAGAATGGAAATTAGATATCAGTTGCCTAAAGAAGGTAGGGGCTAGTTTAAATCCCAAGGAAATGCTGACAGCTGGAGATGTGAATCCCAAGCTATTGTGCCTCAGACATCAGCTTATGAGACACTAACGGAGAAGGCTCGGGGATTGTTAGTACATTTTAGAGCTCCGTTGAATAGCTACACTTAAGAGCTACAGGTTATTATTCAGAAATTGTCACAAAATAAAATCTCTTACTTGATTCATATAAAAGTCTATACATAATCAGATACGCCCAGTGGCACCTGTGAACTGGTCCCCTCTGCCGGTTCCTGTGCTCTGATTTCTGGGACCCGGGGAGGGGGGAGATCTCCCCACTGCCTTGGGCTGGTAACAAGTGGAAGAGGCTAAATGGGTGGCAAAGAGTCTCGTCTTTCCAGTTTTTGGTCTTCAAGATGAAGAAAATAATACTTGCCCCAATTAGACATGATGCAAAAACTGGAAAATATCCAAGGAAGGTGCCAAGAGAGAAATAGTTTGTAAACATGAGCTTTCAGTATTTTATTACTTGGAGGGGGAAAAAAAAAGTCAAACACAGCTTACACGAAAACAGCATCCACCATTCAACGCACGTGAAGGTGCTAGCATGTATTCCTTAGAAAAACGTGCAAGCAAAAGCCCCAGGATCAGCTAGACGCCCAATTGTGACAAAAGCTCTGAAACCAATGTGCCGGAGCCCACCTTGTTGGTTTCACTGGTCCCCTCGGCGGCTCCTTCTTCTCCTGCTTTACTCTCTGCCTGCTCCTGAAGGTTTTCATTTTCATCCAGAAGTTTAATGGGGACAGGGGGTGGAGCCTCCTCTTCTGGATCACATGGATCTCCAAGAATACTCTCTGCATTAGCACTTTGTCGACACTTTTTGTTTCTGTCCACAGAGGCGTATTCGGCAAAGTCTGTTTTGCCACTGGCCTGGGGCCCCGGAAGCTCCTTCACAGTGGAAGTTGACTTCGACCTGCTGCTGTGGCCCCGAGATGAGTGGGCAGCGGCCGTCACCTCCTTAATTTCTTTCACGGTTTCATACAAGCAGTCCTCCACCATATTTTCTTGTGAGGCACTGTCCTTGAGCACTTCATACGGCCCCTCCATCCCCAGACCCTGGTCCCCGTCCGCGCTTTCTCCATTGAGCGTCGTGTCCACTTCACTCTCAGGAGGAATTCTGGGCAACTCCCGGCTCTGATGACACTTTGGCTTCCCTGTGCTGTCCTGGGAGTCCAGCAGATCTGAAGCTGAGGTCTGGACTTCCTCGTAATGCTGCATGCAGGTCATGGTGCTGTCTTCTGAAAGAACTAAAGCAGTGGGAGTATTAAAAGTGGAGGAAGACAATTTCTGACATAATTATTACAGTGAATCAGATGATGTCAAGTTAGGTGAAATCAAGGTGCTGGTTTTTTATTTGACTTGAGGCTGTAAATTACAGATGTTTTGACTGTTAGTGGATATTCTTATTTCAATCACAGTGTAAACTAAAGCCATCCATTACATCTTTCCAATACAGTATTTAATAAATTGTCTTGGCTATCAATTTGGGTCACAGTTATACAGTATTTGTTGTTACTCCTGATGGGCTTCTTGTAGGCAGTGTCCAAAGTGACCAGAGGATGAAAGTGACACTGCATAGGGCCGAACTGTGGGAGGCTGGGCTCCAAAGGGGGGGCGTGTGTGGCAGTCACTCTCCCGGCCCTACTGGCCTCCTCTTGTGTGGAGGGAATACCTGGGAGCCATCCATCCCCCTTCACAGGTCACTTTGTTTGACAGACAATGGAAACAATGGGGCAAAAATGTGCCCAAAGCAGTATCCCAAAGGGTCCGCCTACCCTGTGCCTCTTTCAAGCTCTTCCTTCCATCTTATTGGCTCCCGGCACCAACATTTTTACCTCAAATTAGAAAATTAGTATTTGAAATTCTTAGATTGCTACAGAAATGTTACTGCGTGGAGCCATTCAGTCATCCCTTTGTCAAATGTTTTTTGAGTGCCTCCTAGGTGCCAAGGATGGTTGAAGTGCTGGGGATACATCATTCATCAATGAGGTCCAATGAGTACCCTTTGGGTACTTACACTGCAGTGAGCCAGTTATTAAATTACTGTCTCTCCACTGTATGTTCTTTATATACTATATATTCTTTATATATATGTGTATGTAAGTGTAAATATATACTTAGACATGTATTTGTACTGGTATATTCATATATATTTACTTTATATAATATATATATTCCTTATATATCGTATATATTCTTTACATCTGTGTGTGTGGGTTTATGACTTACAGTTTTTAACCCACTTGTTTTTACTGACTAGACTGGGATTCTCTAAGACCCTGGAGTCCAGAACAGTGTCTAATGCATGGTTGACCCCACTATGTTTTTACATGAAAAAGGAAATGAGTGAAAGAAGAAATAAAGTGCTCACTTTTTGTCCTGAAAACAACAAAAAAAAAGACTACTCTTTAGGGGGACTAGAAATAGTGTCCCTGAAGAGCATCTGGGAAAAATGATAATGGATCCCTCGTCGGAAGTTACCATCACTACCCACTGTGTTCTAAATACTTGATCATCAAGGAGGGGGTGAACTTTTGCCCTCTGGATTTAGATGTCTGTGTCACGGCAGACAGAGAAAGGGCACTGGAGTCTGAAGCCTCCGGTGTCAATCCTGACTGTCCCACAGTTTCCTTGTCTGTAAATGGAGGTAAGAGGAGGATTTGCTACCCCAGGCGAAAGCGCTCTGTAAACTGGGGAGTGGAAATGTAGCTGTGACTTTTGTCAGCAAGCACATCCTGGGCGTGAAACAGGCAGCATGCAGAGTGGTCCTAAGGGTGTACCCAGGAGTCAGATCGAGGGTTCAAATAATAGATCCCCAGAGCACTGACCATAACATCTTAGGCAAGTTATTAACCTGTCTGTGCCAGACAGAATAATGCGCCCCCCCTCCCCCAGGCATCCACGTCCTAATCCCTGGAGTCTGTGAGTGTGTTTCACTCCACGGCAAGGGAGGAATTACGGATACTGATGAACTATCAGCTGATCTTGAGATGGGGAGGAGCCTGGGGCATCCAGGTGGGCCCGGTGTAACTATTACGGTCCTTGTAAGTGAAAGATGGAGGCAGGAGAGTCGGAGAGAGACTTGAAGATGGAGAGAAGTCCAGGACCGAGGAATGCAGGAGGCTTCTAGCAGCGGAAGCAGGCAAGGAACTAGATTCTCCCCTAGAGCTTTGCGGAAGAAGTGCAGCCCTGCTGATACTTTGATTTTAGCCCAGGGAGACCCGGTTCAGACTCTGACCTCCAGAGCTCCAAGTTAATAAACCTGTGTTCTTCTAAGGCACCAAGTTTGTGGTAATTTGTTGCAGCAGCAATGTTTCAGTTGCCTCATCTGTAAATTGTGAAGAGTAATAATCCCTACCTTACAGGGCAGTAATATTAGCCATAGTAATCTTATAGTTGTTAGCATAAATGAGTTAGTACACATACAAATCTTAGAGCAATGACACACAGAAGCCAATTCATAGATATTAACTTTTCATCCAAATGAGATTTTTTTGGCTAAAACTGGTAGTAATACAAAAGGTGAGCAAGAACAAACACATTTCCTAGTTTTTGAGCTACATTTTCTGAAACCTAGCCCTTTCTCAGGTGATGAGGCCTGCATGGAAAGCTGGTATTTCTGCAGAACTTACTGTCACCGTTGGTGAGTGCCCCATTCTGTTCGCTGCTGGCAGGTGCATCTGTGGCCAGGCTGGTAACTGAACGGCTGAATACCTCCTTGTCGGAAGGCTGCAAAAACAAAGGCACCAAAAGAATCAGACTGCGTAGCAGAGGGGAATATCCACGGCTTTTTTTTGGGGGGGGGGTTATTTTTTAAATTAATTAATTAATTATTTTTGCCAAACCACACAGCTTGTGGGATCTTAGTTCCCCAACCAGGGATTGAACCCTGGCCCTTGGCAGTGAGAGAGCAGAGTCCTAACCACTGGACCGCCAGGGAATTCCCTCCATGGCTTCTTCTAAAAATTAAAACAACAACAACGAAACCCAAATCCACTGCTTAGATTTAAATTAAGTGAAACGAAATAAAATCGAGTTCCTCAGTTGTACTAGTCACATTTCAAGGGCTCAATGGCCACACGTGGATCGTGGTTACTCTATCAGGGCAGTTACAGAACACTTCCATCTTGGTGGAAGGTTCTATTGGACAGGGCCATCCTGGGAATCTTCCGAGGCCGCCATTCACAGAGCTTCCCATCTGGTAATCACAAATAGGCTATGGCAGGTTGTGGGCTATCAGGTCCCTTAGCTCAAGGTGAGGGGGACCAGAAGCCCCAGGGCTGATCAGAATCAGCTCCAGCAGAGAGAGGCCTCATCCTTCTCCCAGGGGTGCTGGAAACGTTTTACCTTTTTAAGGGTGTGTCATGCCGAGGAAAACATCACCTTTGTCATCTGAAGGGAAGGGACTTAAATCTGATCAAAGATAATGTCACTGATGTCTGAGACTCATAATCAGCCAAGTCTCTGCTTCAAGGTTCACCAAAACCATCATATGCTAAAAAGTAGGTTTGCAAACCTTTCTTATTCTCACAAACAAATTCAGGACACTTGGAGGGAAGAATGGCATTGATTGTTTTCTACTGGGCTAGCATGGGTGGACGGTACATGGCATGATACGCCAGGCTGAGCTACAGCTATGACTAGTCTGAAGGTAAGTTGGTAGCTCACATATTTCTTGAAATATGCAGCTGGTCCCACGTAGCAGCTGAATCACTGCTGATATGATCTGTTCCCCCATCCCGCTCATGGAATGCACGGCCTGCGGGACCCAGGAGGCCACACCGGACCATGTTCCAGGAGTCCACCTGGGAAGTTCTGATGTAAATAGCACCACAACCTTGGCTAGCTGGCTTCACAAATTCTCTGACTTGGGAACCAAGTAATAATAAGAGAGAGCAAATAGCTCATGCTGCATCATGATCCAAACGTTTACTGGGAGTCAGCTATTTCAATCCCGTGCAGCCCATGAGATGGGTCGTTGTGTTTGGTTGCAGGGCGGCTGCAGACACAGGTGCCCATGCACAGAAATGACGTCACCCCTGGGCAGGAGTCAGCTGTGGGGGAGGACGGCTCCCAGGTGGGCCCATAACAGCACAATCAATCCGTCACAGCTGAATTATCATACCCTAGGCTCTCACCACCATTTCTTCTCTTAGCTTCTACGAGAAAACGCCTGCTGGAGCTCCAAACACAGAAGCCAGGAGGGAGCCTCTCTCTCACTGCAGCTTCAGATGCAGCCATGGGAAACCCCCGCCGGCCTTTTTCACCTTAGGATTTAAAGGCAGCTCCTCTGGGGCTGTGGAGCGATCGGTGTGTGTCGGGGTGTGTGTCAGAGCCAGGATCAGGGGTGGGGAAGGCTGGCTGACTACAGGGGCTTCTCAGGCCTGGGATGGAGACTCTGCAAGTTGTAGAAAATTGAGAAGCTAGAGCCATGTGATGTGTGTGTGCAAACGTGCTCTAGCATGCACTCCCTTGCTCACACATTCATATGAGAGAGGCTATGGGGGGGCTATTAATGAAGGACACTGCACATGGAGAGTCAGATCTTCCTTTTATCCACCCGCCACTCTCTTCCCGTCTCACCCAGGGCTGCTGCTGGGCGTTAGCAGGAGAGCAGGAACCGAAGGTCTGGAACAGAGGTTCTCACACCTGAGCAAACATCAGGATCACCCGGAGGGCTTGCTCCCAGCACCCACCCCCACCCCCGGAGTCTTCTAACAAACGCCAGGTGGTGCTGTTGGCCCAGGCCATGCTTGAGAACCGCTGCTCTAGAAGGACAACAGGAGGGGAGGGTGATGGAGATAGAAGCCTCTTCCCCAGTCCTGCCTCTCCCGCCCACGGGCACCAAGGAGGGTGGGAAGGGGAAGAAAGCTGGGGCCTGGGACCTGCACGTGGGAGAAGCCACAGTGGAGGTACCACCTCCTCTCCCACCTGCCCTCTGGGTGCCTGCACAGCGGCAATCCAACAGAGGCGCTGGGGGCAGGTGAGAAGTGGGGACATAGACAACCAGAGACTGCAGTGTGCGGGGGTGGGGGGTGGTGGTGAGCCGCCTGCATACAGAGATGAAAGGAAGGAACTCCCCAGGGGCTCCCAGGAGAGGAGGGCTGACCACTTCGCTGCCTGGCCTGGAAGAACCCCGCAGTCATAGGGCAGGGCGCCCGGGACGCCTCCTGGGTGAGCTTGGAACCTGGCTGCTGGCTGCGTGTTTCATACCAGACCTCACACGACATAACTTCACTCATCCATCTTTCCTTTTTGCCCCTTCTTCCTCCAACCAGTTTATGTCTGATCTTGAGAAATTATGTCTGGGACAGGAAGCATCTTCACCGTTTCAGCCTTGCGAATATGAGGGCAGCCCCATCCCCAGCGGCTGGAATTGCTCAGCCAGTTCAGGGCATGGGCCTGAGGGGAGAGAATGAGGTGGGACCATCATGCCCAGGCTGCCCCCTATCTGGGTGGATCCAAGAGGCCCGCGGGGCTCGATCAGGAGCCTTTAGGACACAGAGCAAGAAAACCCAGCAAGGCCAGGCCACACCTAGGATGCGGGGGGTCCCAGGCTCCAGTTAGCTTAATGATCGGCTGTTACAGGTGGAATTTTATCCTCTCCAAATTCCTACATTGAAGTCTGAACTCTACCTTAGACTTGACCTCATTTGGAAACAGGATCGTTGCAGATGAAACAGGTTAAGATGAGGTCATATCAGAGGCCTTAACAAAGGGGAACTTGGACAGAGACAGACACACATAGAGGGAAGACGGTGTAAAGAGTCACAGGGAGAACACGACGTAAGGGCAGAGATCTTCAAACCAAGCATCACTAAAGGCTGCCAACCGACCACGGGAAGCTAGGAGAGCGGCCTGTGACAGATGCGCTCTCACAGCTCTCGGAAGGAACCAACCCTGCTGCCACCTTGATCTCGAATTTCTAGCCTCTAGAACTGTGAGATGATAAATTTATTATTTAAGCCACTCAGTTTATGGTCCTTTGTTATGACAGTTCTAGCCAACCAATACACCGGCTGGAGCCCAGCAGAGGCAAAACAGAAACATCCCTGCAGTAGGTTGGAACTATCTGAGGATCTTTCCAGCGGTGGCACAATTGCATCCATTTCAGAAGCTCTCCCAACAACCTGGCTAATTGCACAGGCCTCTAGCCACGGTGAATATAAACCTGCAGCAAGAGGACACAGCCCAGGCAGCCAGTTAACTCTGGCTGAATTGCTTCCCTGGGTTTCCTTCAGGTTGTAAGCTTGTAGGGACCTGCTTTAGATAAGCGGCTGATGCTTTAAAGCTCGTGCACGTGTGCTCACCACGTTCATCAGGTTCTCATGGTCTCCGCTGTGCTGTCTCGGCTTCTTTTCTCTGAAACAGAAAAGGAAACATGGCTGTAACATCCAACGTGCCATCTAAAATCAAACATACACTCCCCTTTCCTATTCAAACTTTGATCAACATTTAAATAATCTCTCTTTTAAAAACCAAGTTTATTTTGCCAAGGAAGCAGAAGCCGGACAATTCACTCTACCCCTCCGCTGCAGGCAGCAGGGTCCAAGGGAGACAAGTCCTAGCAAGGGGCTGGTCACCTCTCTGGACCTCCCCTTCCTCCAGGAGTAGAAAATACAAGTTAACAAGAGGACCGGGGCAGTTTCCTGACTAGAAACTGTTTATGTCTAGAATACTGGAATGAGTTTTTTGTTTTTGTTTTTTTTTAAGGAAATCAACAACTCTCATCTCTTCATCTTTCTTAATTCAGTCTTTGCAAAGTCACACACTGCCATGGGATTGAGAAAATAAAGAAAATACAACTTTTGGCTTGTTGGGGAGGTTACATGCTCTCAGGATGAGTCATATGTACTTGCAGTCTATGGAAAAGTCCATCGAGTAAAAATAGAATTTATTTTTACTCGGGACAGGCTAAAGCAAGCCATCAGTACTAGAGGCTACCTTTCCCATAGATGTATAAGGCAACAGTGACACCTAGTGGGAGCATAAATAATTGCAAGGCAGGCCCTCCCAGGCCCAGGAGAACAAACACTCCTCTAGTTTTGCTTCTATTTCTTCATCTTTCTGATCAGTTAGTCTCTCTCTCCCAGCCCTGGAGTCCTGGATCCAAACCGGGCAGGGATTTGGAGGCTACTTGTGTTCAGGGAGTCTGGATTTTCCCCTCTTGACAGAGACTTTAGGGCACAAAGCCACATCCAGACTTTTAAGTGACACTTGTCCAGTCTCTTCCAAGGTTATTGAGAAGAGTTTGGAAGAGGGCTGGCTGTCAGCTGGTCTTCACTGGCTCCCAGCAGCAGCCCTCACCAGAGAGCTGCATATGTTGTAACAATGTCTGAACACCTGGAAAATCACTCTTGGTTAGAAAGGACTTTGCTTCTCTCCAAGCAAAGATCTCCTTTTTTTTTTGGTGGAGGGGTTACACATTTTATTGTATATGAGGGAGACAAAGAGGGAGGAAGGGGGGAGGGGAAAGAGAGAGAGAGAGAGAAGTATAATTCTAAAATAAGACAAGATGGTTTATTTCATACACAGAATGTTTCTCTTGAAGAAAAAATGAATCTGTTTCTTAACAAACTGCAGTTCTAGATAACAAATCCTTAATAAAATGACCCCCTGAAAGCTACAGAGCAGCAAAAATTCTTAGTAACTCTCAAATTGCAGCAAAAAAGAGTATCTTTAATGCACATGATACTTAGATTTCCAAATGTCCACAGATGGAAAAAGACAATACACATTTTGACAAGGGTGTGCTCATAAGAATAGCAAAAATTTCTTTCTGGGAAGTTTCATACATAAGGGCTCTTCCAGGTGCTCCCCAGGAAAATCAGATGTGACTTTTCACTGAACTAATAAAAAGTGTCCTGGGCTCCTTTGCGGCAGAGAAGTCAGTTAATCTAACATACGAGTTTCTGGGAACGTCTATGCAGTGAGATGCCATTCATCACAGGCTTTTTTTTTTTTTTTTTTTTTCATCACAGGCTTTTTATATAGAAAGTCTTCTGGGTCCAGGGAACATGTTATTTTAAGGCTCTAGTAGACATGCACTGCTCTCACCTGTCACAACTGGAGCACAGAAAGATGAGGAAGGTGATGAGGAAGAAGGTGGCCACAGCTGCCAGGCTTCCCCACAGGGTGATCTGCATTTGTCCCCCACTCAGCAAGCTTCCCTCTGGTCCCATAGTGGGTGGGAAGTGGCACAGGCTGCTGGATTTGGTTAGTCCTTCCAAGGTGGCGACATGAGGGCAGAGGGCTGCGTCCTCCTGCAGAGAGAACAACGTGTGTATTGACAACTTCTCGCGTGAAATGCCGGAATCTGGGAGTAAGTTCCTGGTGGGGCGTGGGGTGGAGGGGGCGTTTGAGCAGAGCAGGGAGGTGTGTGCAGAATGCACTGGACTCGACTTGGAACTCCCTCTGGGCAAGTTCCCCTCTGTGGTACAGGCCTTTGTTTTCTCACCCAAAACACAAAGCAGGAGCGTGCAGTGACTAGCGCAGTGTTTGAGGCAACAGATGTCTTGTTATTTGGATATGTTTGGGGATAGATTCTTAATGTCTTCAAATAAATTTAAGACTCCAAATACTCCACAGCAAATGAATAAATGCTTATTTGGTTTCCCTTGTTTTTTTTTTTTTTTTTTTTTTTTTTTTTGCTGGAACAGTGTAAAGCACTTATTACAGCTTTCACAAAAATGTAGTTTGCATCTTTCCCACCTGAATCCCCAACTCCCCAAACCTGCTTCTCTTCGAGAAGGATTAAGGTCAATACAATTAATGAAATAGATGGTCTTTACATTCACCTTCATAAACAGTTAACTATTCTGAGGATGTGACTTTATTTTCAGGGCTGGCTTTCACTAAACTTTGTAAGCACTCAATAAGTCCACTTTCAAAGGTATAGCTGAAAGTCTACGCTAAGAATGCATCACCGGCAGCAAATAAGACCTATTTATAAACAACTACAAATTGAGTATAAAAGCTAGGACGTATTAGTACCCTGCATGTGCCTGGGACTCGAGTGCTTTCCTCATTTGATCACTGCCACCAGGCTGTGAAGAAGGCACGGCTAATCCCCATTTTTCAGAGACACTAAGTTCCCCAACGGTGTCACCGCGCTCAGTGGCAGCGGAGGATATGAGACCAGCCAGCTCTGACTCCAGCGCCAGTGGTCTCAGCCCCTAGAGGGCGCTCCTTCTCACTGGGGGCTACCGCTCCCCGGTCCAGCTACAGCGCTTCGAAATGAAAATGGCCAATGAGTTCTGTGAAATATTTCAAGACTTTTAGATTTTGAAAAACAGAGTGCTATATCAAATTAACGACGATCTCTCGTCAGAGATGCCTTGTTTAAAGAACATTTGCTTTGCTCAATTCTAGAACATTCTCACTTAAACAGCCTTTAACTTCATCTCAAGATTCATGAATAAAGTCAGCAAATAAATATTTTGTCATGATAATTCATCAAAACTCAAAACATTTTTTTTTCATGAAAAAGACGGTTGATGTTTGCATTTCCATTTGCTTCCCTAACAGACCTGGGACTGTTATGTAGCTATCAATGAGCATCTACATCAAGCCAGCACCTGGGGAGCTTACGGAGTCACTGTGGTTCAGCGAGACCAGATTTTCTCCAGGTGAAACATTTCACATTTATTTCAATATTTAAAGGTGACAAGTAATAAAAAGCTGGAGAAAAAGAAATTTTATCTGCAAGCATGCAGAGAGATTTCTAGATGAAGTCGATTGCTTTCTATATGGCCTTGAACCAACATGAACACTTCTTAATGCTCTATAAATAAATAAATTACAACTTCCTGGGTAATACAGAACTTCTTCCTGTGTTGGTTATATATTATACCTATAAACACTACATGCATACAGTAATGGATAGTCAAATTGCCTTTGCCTGTTTGCCCCTGGACAGCTATAACTGAGTGAAAATCACCAGCACTTCTCTTATGATTTGTTGAAACAATGAATAATTCACTTTAAACTTAGACTACAAATTGGCACCACAAGTTATTAAAATGCATTCAAGCACATGAATGACGGGGACCTATGAATATATATGAAATAAATTTTTATATCCAGATCCAGGTTCATGCATAACACATTTTAGGAGGTACAAAAGATGTCTGTTGTGCAGGAGTTTGTGTGTTCCTTCTTTCCTTCACTCATTCATTCATACAATGATTTAATCAATGTCTATTTATAAAGTTCCCGGTTCTTAGAAAATAGTTTGCTGAGTGAATTATTCAAAAGGCACATATCTATCCAGGAGGCCCCTCTCTCCACCTCTGGTACACGTTTCTCTTTTCTCTTTCTCTCTCTCAACAGGGGGAGGCGACAGAATATAATGAATTATGTGGTGCTCCAACTAGCAGAACAGTGTGGGGAGAAAAAGGGTGAAAGCAGATTATTACCAGCTACTGAATAAAGGATGTAACTCAGAGAAAATGTGTCAAAACTCCTGGATCACTCCCCTTCAACCAGAATTTGCAGAAAAGCTACTGACAGAAATGCTTTTTTACAAAAGTTCTCATCGTGGACAAAAAAAATCTCACAGGGAAAAGCAAGATCATCATCTGGTACTGTTTCTGAGTCAGATTATCAATACATTGTACCCCTAAGGGCAAGGGCTCCAATTGCGTGGGCAGCTTCCACCTCTCAGAAACCTCTGTGTGCAACTCGACCAGGAACCACACAGGTCACAGCTGCGGTGGCAGTGCAGCAGGAGCACCTACCCTTGCAGGGGCCAGTGGTGTGCGGGGGTCTACACACACATGACCTCCCTCCCAGTGGGACTGTTCCAGTTTTAGAGAAGGTCTGCACCACCGGTACTCTCCTCTCCTGGTCTCTTTCTCTTTTTGGTCTTCTGTTTCCATAATTCTCCTGCCCATTTCTTCTCTGGTCATCTCCTTCTTAAATTTTAGTGGCTCATCTACTGTTGAGACGTGACTGCCTCCCCCCACCAACCCCGTGTGTGTAGACGGACTGTCCCCACCGTGTGTGTAGGTAGATTACCCCCTCCCCCCAACGCGTATATAGATTACCCCCTCCCCCCACCACGCATGTAGATTACCCCCTCACCGCGTGTAGATGGACTGCCCCTCCCCCGTGTGTGTAGATGTACACGTATGACTTCCACATTCCTCCCTCTTGGTGGGGATGAGACTGGAAGCCCTGTGTGGATGGTCCAGGGCTTTCCAAGAAGTGGAATGGACTTTCCCCCCAAGGCTGGACCCTCCTGCACTGGTTTCACTGAACTTAAATGCAGTGCTCAGGGTTCTTTCGTGGAGTTCATTTTGAGCAGGGCGGGGCATCGGTGTCCTTCCCTGAGACTCAAGGCTTCTCTCAGGATTAGCGACAGAGAGAGGGAATGAGGACAGCGAGGCACAGGGTCCGGGAAGTAAGAAGTCACCCTGAAAAGGAAGGGCCCCCGAAGGAGCAAGGGTTTTCTATATCATACACTGTGCGCCTGTACCAACCAGGTCCACGTGGAAAAGATAATCCAAGGCTGCGGAGTCCCTGACGTTGCTACTGGCCTTGGGGACCAGCTAATTTTCTGCTAATTCCTATATCAAGTAAGATGTTTCCTGAGCATCCAGAATCAATCCACACCAGCAGAAATACATGAACAATTTGGGGCGATCTCTCATGATTTTTTCAAGGAGATATTTAAGCCTATTTCTCTCCATCCTGTTCCTACCTGTCTCAATAAAATTGCATTCAATTATAGAATACTGTTTCTTCAAAGTTAAAAAATATCCCGTTGTCAGACCACATGTGTAAATATTCTATGAGTTATTCAACATAGAGCAAAGGACGACCATTCACCGTGCCTCAACAAACATTTATTACAGCACCTGAATGCCCCACTAAGATGTGTTGCAAAAGATAATAATACTAATGAAATGGCAGATTTAGTTTAATAGTTGTACATCAATTTTTTTGTTTCAGAATAGGTTTCACCATTGGCTGCACTGACGTACAATCATGACCAGTGACTGTAATTTAATGCATGATATTGACAAGGGCAGTGGCATTTCGCCCACCCCCCAATTTTATATCATTTCAGACTACTGTGGGAAATTGTCATTTGGCCCTGAGAAAGGTCGATGCTTGAGTTTATAGGACTGCTTTTGGGGATTCTTTTAGAAGTAGGGTTGGATAACTATTTTGGACTAAAAGCTCCATAATCACTCATACTTTTGTATCCATTCCTTTCATGATTTTAATCAATAAGTGATTCAATCTTGAGAAAAACCGAGGGCCTTTTAATTTAAAAGCAGGTGCCATTTTTAACCACAAGGGGACAGTATAATTCTATTCTCAGCCCTAATCAGCAGGCTCCTCCAGAACAGACCTCAGTTATTCTTGCTGTTGGTACCTCTGCTGAGCCTTTTAACTGCCTTCATTAGCCTGGACTATCCGCCACCCCAATCAATTCCAACAAAAAAGAAAGCAAAAACCGGATGAAATGAATGAAAGTTGCAGCCCAACTACCAGCTATTTATTTCTTTAGCCAAACACATTTAACAGGTAGGTGCTCTGATCGCTGCAAATTCTGTATGATTTGGTAGAGCTGGGACGGCCGGTGAGATTAGCTATAGAAGCAGACACTTAGTTCCTCTGAAGCCGGTTGAGGTCAGTAATGATGGTCATTACCATTTTACAGCTGTCCTAGTTGACTCATAATTAAGCATGTTGGAAACCACCTCCACATGACTCCTCACCAATGGCCGAAATAAGGAGGTCAAGGACACATCGCCATGGGAACGCCTCCTTCCCGGGTCATCACCAGGTGTGGGAACCATGTGGTAAAATGACACTTGATGAGCAACAGATTAACCAAACACCTAAATTCTCTGCTGGGCTTTTGTCCTGTGAAGCACGTGGGCAGATGCACAGGCTATGGAAGCCTGAACCTCTCCACTGAAGTCTCCGGTCTCCTGAAAGAGTTTTAAGCTCAAGTATTCAAATTCGGGTCAATTTCTCTGCAGTCCAAAGGGGCTCTGCTATAGGTAAGCTTTGTACACTGAACTCTGCGTGAGAGTCAAGCGGCTCTGCTGTAAACACAGAGCCACCTCAGAGAACGCCTACTGTCCACCAGGGCCCTGCTAAGGCCCAAGGGTCTCTGCCATACCAGTTGTTTCCAAGATATCCCCGCTTCTCTCTTTCCCTGAGTCGGGGGGAAACACACCCAAAGAGCGGAAGGTGGTAAAGGACCCCAAGGTAAGATTTTCTTTACGGTTTCCCGAATCATTTCACGTCACTATGGAGCAGTATCTTGACATGTCTGCCTGCAGCAGTTTGAAGCACGAGAGAAAGGAACCTGGGAAGCCTTGACATCACCAAACTGGTCCTGCTGCCATCAAGGCTTGCTGCTGCTGTGGAAAGAGCCAGGCATTCATCCCAAGAGCGGGTTATAAATCCTTCAGGCCATCTGTCAGCGTAACCTGATTTCTTCTTGTGCATATTAAACCTGTTGATCCCCATGGGAAATGGGAAATCAGACCCTTTGGGAGTGTGTGTGTGGCTGTCACTTGTCTTCAAAAATACATTAAACTTACATTACAGAAGTAATATCGTTTATTGCTTATCAAAGCTCTGCCGCCGTTTTGGTTTCTGCCTTCAGAAAAGCCAAAAGGCGAGTGACTTTGGTGGGTAAGGAATGCCTTCTAAGGTTGTTGTTCCCCCTATGCTGACTTGAAAACCAATTCCCAAGGTTCATTTTTTATTTTTAATGGTAAATCTCATGAGAGAACAGGAGAGGGGTCGGGGAGAGAGAGAGAGAGCGAGAGAGAGAGCGAGAGAGAGAGCGAGAGAGAGAGAGAGAGAGAGAGAGAGAGAGAGAGAGAGAGAGAGAGAGGAGAGGGAGAAAATGATTCTGACAGACATGGGTGAGGAGTCCAGGTAAAGGGTCTTCAATGTGCCTAAGCAAGTCTTAATGGGCTGTTTCACAAAGTGTGCAGTTTGAACTTTAGGCTCTATTTCTTCCTGCCTTGCACGTTTGCTCATCTGATCTGAATTAAAAGTTCCTTGAGGGCAGGGATATATCCATCTTGTATCCCACCACATTCTCAGCATCTCCATGAGCTGGCAAATAGGAGCCAGTCAAGAAATTTTTACTGAATACATGTTTCTGCGAAAGGAGGATTCCCAAGCTGACTCTCAAAATGCAAGTTTAATGAATAATTTATTAGGTAAGGGAGAGAAGGAGAATAAAAGAGAAGAGCACATCAGGCAAACAGTTAAAAATTAAGCCAAGTATGTCTTAAGGCAAAACCTTAGCTCTGGAACAAATACAGCCACCTGCCTTTTTTGTATTGTCACCAAAGCAGCCTGAGGTCTCTTGAAAAAGGTCCCAGCACTGGAATTACTCGCTTCTCTGTACATGAATCCTCACCACCCTTACCAGGTCTCCACACTGGCGATCTCAATGTGTCCCCAAGCTTGGCGTTCCTCTGGCCCCTTCTCAGCAATGACATGTCATGCCTTCCTCCTCTCCTAGGAATCTGATACACACCTCTCTCTTCCCTCCCTCACAGTCCTAGGCTTTACATTTCTCAAAGGAAAGGGGAGCCTTAACTATTCTTGGCCGTCTTCGCACATTTTCATCTGATGGAAGCCTAACCATCCCTCAGGTCGCAGCTTAAATGTCACTTCCTTGGAGCAGCTTTTCTGATGCTGTTTCCCCCTCCCCAGTTTAGTTTAGGACCCCTGCCTTTTTTTTTTTTTTTATTGATTGATTGATTGCTTGATTACTATGTTGGGTCTTCGTTTCTGTGTTAGGGCTTTCTCTAGTTGCGGCAAGCAGGGGCCACTCTTCATCGCGGTGCGCGGGCCTCCCACCATCGCAGCCTCTCTTGTTGCGGAGCACAGGCTCCAGACGCGCAGGCTCAGTAGTTGTGGCTCCCGGGTCTAGTTGCTCCGCGGCATGTGGGATATTCCCAGACCAGGGCTCGAACCCGTGTCCCCTGCATTGGCAGGCAGATCTTCAACCACTGCGCCACCAGGGAAGCCCCCCTGCCTTTTTTTTTACAAGCTTTTCCCTTCATAGCATCACTCAAGAGTAGAGTGATGAAGCCCTGTGTATGTCTCTTCCACTGGTCCAAGCTCCAAGAGGGAGGCTGTGGAGAGACGTATCTTGTTCACAGCTGTAGTCCTAGTGTGTGGCACACAGTAGGCACTTAATACATAAGTTGAATGAATTAATAATGAGTAAATAATTCCGAGGATCCAAGAGGAGGTAGATACTGACTTGGCCTTCAGAGATGGTAAGAATTAGAAGAAGAATTTCTTTTTCTCAGTCTTCTCAAACAAGGCTGAAATTTCTCGGGGATGTGAGGGGTTCCAGAAGGTGGCTTGCCTGCTTGACTAGCTGGTGGGGAAATCTCCATGGTGCTGCCTCCACCCTACACATGATCGACTGGCCTCTCCCCACGTTCCCCTCAGGGTCCTGAAAAGGCCCAGTGTGTATCAGTTTTGACTCATAGGCTTGAAATAAAAAAAAAACCCACGGCCATCCCCTCCATGTTCATAACCCCCAGGTGTCCGCGCATCTGGGACAAGAGCAGACAGGTGAGGACGTGGGAGCCACGCCATCTTTCTGGCAGGCTCAACGTCACGCGGTCGTGACTCGTTTCCGGCACCAGAGAGAAGAAGGCTCACTCTCCTCCGATTTGCTCGCTGCTCACTGCCAGCCATGGCATCATGGTCCCCCTTCCAAGGAACTAGCGCACTTTGCAGCCCTGGCACCATCTTCTTCGCTGGAGTCCGGTGGGGATGTGGTGTTTACACACAGGCCAGTTTACTGAGATGGGACTTTTATTTATTTTTATTGTAAAAATTTGTTTTCTTGAAGCATAGTTGATTTACAGTGTTGCGTTAATTTCTACTATACAGCAAAGTGATTCAGTTATACATATATATACATTCTTTTTCATATTCTTTTCCGTTATGGTTTATCACAGGATACTGAATATAGTTCCCTGTGCTCTACAGTAGGACCTTGTTGTTTATCCATTCTATATATAATAGTTTGCATCTGCTAACCCCAAACTCCCAACCCACCCCTCCCCCAGCCCCCTCTCCCTTGGCAACCACAAGTCTGTTCTCTATGTGAGGTCAGGACTCTGTTAAGCACTGCTTTGCCCTGTTTTTTATTTGGCTTCTGATGCACGGGTGATTCAGACACTTTTTAAAAAAATAGTAGTAAAAGACTTAACCAAAACAAAACAAAACAAAAAAACCCCCAAAACCCTTCAGTGTCTTTGCTGAGAGGTTCAGAAATTTACCATGTGACATAAATGCCTCTCACATCCTCCACTCACGGACCATGATATTTAAAAGATCAGATTCATTTTAACACTTGAACTGTGGTTGGACACTAATTACAAATGCTCCAGTATCTGTCACATCCCACTTAGCTTTTACCAAGCCCTCACCTAACAATGCTACCTCATGGAGATTGTACATCAAAGGATGCTTATTCTGGGAAAAGGAAACCTTCAGGATGGAAGAAGTGGAATTTCAGAGTTAGATAGCAATTTAAGCCACATCCCAGAGGAATCCCAGTTCGTAGTACTGGTTTCATTGTGAGTTAGATCAGCCACGCCTTCTGATGTAGCCGGATGTAAGGCCTCTGAGGTAAGAGTTAACATTCTACCCAGGCACTAGCAAGAAGGTAGCGTGACTTATTACCCAGTGCTCAACACATCAAGGCCATCTTTAATTCTCATCTTTCCTACATTTAAAAAACATTAAGAATTCTTTACATCATAAAACTGGCCGACAAAATGCTTTTCATTGACTTCTAGAAAGCAAAACCATCCCTGCGAGTTACTTGCCGGTGTTCCCAGAAACTACTTAGGGAGACAGAGTGACAGCTTGATTGCAATGAGTCAGAACTTGTGTTTGAAAATGTAGGTACTCGGGGCTCACCCTCAAGGCTTTCTGCCAGGAGGGTGGGGGCAGCAGATGACTCAAGGAGTGTGACTCCCAAGCTCCTTATAGAGGAAGTGACAGGGCCACGGACCTTGTAGGGCAGAGCTCCGCCAGAGGTGGTTCTGGAGCTGAAGCCTCACCATCATCTGGGAACTTGTTAAAAATGCAGAATTCTGGGCCTTCTCTGAGGCTTATGAATCGGTAAGTCTGGGGTGAGGTCTGGCAGTCTCTGTTTTAACAAGCCCTCCAGGTGATTGTGATGCATGCCGAAACTGGAGAAGGCTGTTCTAGAATAGCACCTTACTGCCTCTCCAGATCACCTGGGGATCTTGTTAAGTGGCAGATTCTGAATCCTGCGTTTCTTTTCTTTTCTTTTTTTTTTCAGTTTTAATATTTTTTTAACTGAAGTATAGTTGATTTACAATGTTGTGTTCATTTCTGCTGTACAGCAAAGTGATTCAGTTATACATATATTTGCATTCTTTTTTTCATATTCTTTTCCATTCTGGTTTATCATAGGATATTGAATATAGTTCTCTGTGCTATACAGTAGGACCTTGTTTATCCATCCTATATATAAAAGCTTACATCTGCTGACCTCAACCTCCCACTCCATCCCTCCCTCAACCCCCTTCCCCTTGGTAACCACCAGTCTGTTCTCTATGTTCCTGTGAATCCTGCATTTCTATTCGGCCCTCAGGGAAGGTCTAGGCTGCTGGTCTGAGGGCCATGTATGAATAATACTAGTGTAGATGTTCATCTTCCTTCAACTAGGGTTGACGGGTCATTGAGCCAGATCCCTGGGGCTGAAACTTGGCCTTCATCTTCCTTAAAGTTAGGTGAGATGAGGTCAGAGCTCCTGTGTCCTTGGAGCCTTCTTGATTCCCATAGAAGCACACAAACAAAAGGCTGCCCTTTACAGAGTCTAATGAGATGGCAGCTAGCGGACAAGTCACTGATGTGTGCAGGTACAGACCCGGCTTCTGCTCCATTCCTTCCCACTACATTGCTTCGTGGCCTGGAATGAGCCCGAACCTCCTGTGCCTCGGTTTACCCTTCTGAAAAGTGAGGTCATTTATAAAGTTTCTTTCCAGCTCTGAGATTCTATTATAAAAGTAGCCAGTGATTCCTAAGTTCTACAGCCCCAATCCAGAACTTTCCACACAAAGGGAAGTATTGACTCAGCAAGCACCGGAAATTCTCAGTGTGATCGATAGTTTCAACTCCCCAGGAAACACAGTCTTAATAATTCATGGGAAAACCTGATAGGGCCTCACCAGTCACACAGATGTCAAGAGGGGACACCACGGGCGGTCTTTATGGTCAGGGTCCAGCGCCGGAGGTCAATCCCGACACTCCCAGAAAATCAACAGCACATCTGGCAGCGACACCAGTCACAATGGCTGCAGGGCTGACGATGAGTCTCTTTATTTTCTCATTCACGTGTAGTTGATATATTTACACATTTAAAAAAAATTTTTTTTAAACTTTATTCTATAAATTTATTTATTTATGGCTGTGTTGGGTCTTCGTTGCTGTGCACAGGCTTTCTCTAGTTGTGGTGAATGGGGGCTACTCTTCGCTGCAGTGCGTGGGCTTCTCATTGCGGTGGCTTCTCTTGCTGTGGAGCACAGGCTCTAGGCACACGGGCTACAGTAGTTGTGGCACACAGGCTCAGTAGTTGTGGCTCATGGGCTTAGTTGCTCCGCAGCATGTGGGATCTTCCTGGACCACGGCTCGAACCCATGTCCCCTGCATTGGCAGGCGGATTCTTAACAGCTGTGTCACCAGGGAAGTCCCTATATTTACACATTTATGATCCATATTTATAAAAGCCTTTCAACAAAGTGTGAAGATCAAGCCAAAGTATGCAGATGGGTGTGCACAGGTAACTTAGAAGATGCGGCTGCTGGAAGCTTCTGAGGCTTTTTAAAGGCATATGCCCCAACTTAGGAAAATCTTACAAAGACAGCAAGTCTGAAAGGGATCCATCTAATTTCCAATCTCAATACTTGACAAGCCTGAGGAGATTCCAAATGTGACAGAACATTCTGGAGACTTTCTCTGTCTTTATTATTAAAGATGCTCAGCTCTTTGGGGGTGGCTTCATTCGTTTCTTGACTAATACCTCCAATGTTTCTTACTCTTTGACACTAAGGCACAAATAGTATTTTACTCTTTGACACTCAGTAATTCACTGAACAAATAATTGCTAAATACCTACTCTGTGCCAAGGACTGTTTCATCTTCTAATCACACCTTGAATATGAGATGACACTGGTCTGCTGCAATTCAGTTGCAAAATTCAACTGGCAAGAGGTGAAAAATCTTTAGAATTAAGTTCCGAATACAGAGATATATTTTGATCACAGATGAAAAACAATTTATTGTTGAATTCCAAGCATGGGAAGTCAGGGGAAAAAAAAGCCAGAAGTCCTTTCATTTCCACCATATTGCATGAGAAACAACATCTAGTCACAGTAATTGTAGCGTGATTCCGTTCAGCTTGACAGCAGAGGCGCCGTGGCATTGACGCAGCTGCAGTGCCCTTGGACTGATGTTTTTTCAAGCTGAGAACTGTCCTCATTGTGTCTGGTGGATTCCAAAGGCAGCCTTTGCATGAGTACGGGGTGGACAGGACCACCACCAGGGACCCACGCACCCACCCATCACAGTCAGGGTCAGCCAACTGCTGAGGATGCATCAGATTTCAAGGACCTGGGAGGGTACCTGTAGAGAGTACCCCCCCGTCCCCCCACCCCCGAATGGAAGAAAACTGCTTTCACTTTACAGTGAAAGCAAAGCTTAAAAAAACAAATATTCATGCAAGAAGTGGCACAAGCATTTAAAATCCCATTAAGGCATAAATGACGGAACAGAGCAAGTCACCTAGTGAGGAAAAGGGAGGGAAGGAGAAGGTGAGAGGGCTGAGGCCAGAGCGCAGATACACTGTGCGTGGAGGGAGGCAAGGGGAACAGACTCGGAGGACTTTTCTGGTAATTTTTTTCTGCTGTACCACTTTGTCTACAGCTGGCTTTACTCCATGGGGTACTTTGGGAGTTTAAGAATGACATGTGTATGTACATGTCTACGTACTTCAGCACATTTATTTTCTTCTTCTCCTTTGCCCACTTTAGGGAAGATAACACTCTGTTGACAGAGATGGGGAGATGTGTATAACAGAATGGCAACCCCTGTGGAGATTCTGTTCTTACAAGGTGTGACATGACTAAACATGAAACTCAACAATCAGAACCTGTCACATTCTTTGTAAGAGGTCTGTGTTCATTACAATGGCCATTAATATCATGGACAGCCAAAAACATCTTGAACTAGATACAGAAGGCAATATGGAGTATGTAAGAAGATGTGGTAAGAAGATGTGGTGTATATACATGTACGTATATTATATGTACACACACACAATGAAATATTACTTAGTCATAAAAAAGAATGAAATATTGCCACCTGCAGCAACATGGATGGACCCAGAGAATATCATACCAAGTGAAGTAAGTCAGACAGAGAAAGACAAATATTACATAATACCTCTTATATGCAGAATCTAAAAAATAATGCAAATGAATCTATATACAGAACAGAAACGGACTCACAGACCTAGAAAACAAACTTACGGTTACCAAAGGGGAAAGCAGGAGTTGGGGGGAGGGATAAATTAGCAGTTTGGGATTAACAGATACACACCACTATACGTAACATAGATAAGCAGCAAGGATTTACTGTATAGCAGAGAGAAGTGGAAAATAATCTGGAAAAAAAATATAACTGAATCCCTTTGCTGTACACTTGAAACTAACACAATACTGTAAATCAACTATATTTAAATTTAAAAAAGTTGTTTCCAAAAATAAAGGCGGAATATTACTTAGCCATAAAAAGAAACGAAATTGAGTTATTTGTACTAAGGTGGATGGACCTAGAGTCTGTCATACAGAGTGAAGTAAGTCAGAAAGAGAAAAACAAATACTGTATGCTAACACATATATATGGAATCTAAAAAAAAAAAAAAAAGGTTCTGATGAACGTAGGGGCAGGACAGGAATAAAGACTCAGACATAGAGAATGGACTTGAGGACACGGGGTGGGGGGAGGGTAAGCTGGGATGAAGTGAGAGAGTAGCATTGACATATATACACTACTAAATGTAAAATAGATAGTTAGTGGGAAGCAGCTGCATCACACAGGGAGATCAGCTCCGTACTTTGTGACCACCTAGAGGGGTGGGAAAGGGAGGGTGGGAGGGAGATGCAAGAGGGAGGGGACATGGGGATATATGTATACATATAGCTGATTCACTTTGTTATACAGCAGAAACTAACACAACATTGTAAAGCAATTATACTCCTATAAAGATGTTTAAAAAAATTAAAAAAAACATAAAGGCAATATGGAATAAACTGTAGGGTCTTGAGTAGAGACATGACAGGATAGAAGAGTATCTCATTTGTGAGCAGAATATTTTCTCAACTT
Organism: Balaenoptera acutorostrata; assembly: GCF_949987535.1. Taxonomy (NCBI): domain Eukaryota; kingdom Metazoa; phylum Chordata; class Mammalia; order Artiodactyla; family Balaenopteridae; genus Balaenoptera; species Balaenoptera acutorostrata. Next base: position 58,231,941 of record NC_080080.1, on the reverse strand, counting down.
CAGTGGATGAGTGTTTTGACTGTGGCCCTACCGAATAACTAGCCTTGACTGGTATCAAAGGGCACGGCCTCCAGGTCCCTCCATCTATCAGCCCCATTGGTTTCATTTGGCTTCCTTCCCAGGCCACGTGAGAGCATCAGCCATTGCAGAGATGCCCCCCAAACCCCCTCAGTCCTGCTCACAACCCCTGGGGCACTTGTTACACTGCTGATGCCCAGGCCTGACCCTCAGATATTCTGATATAATAGAGCTGGAGTGGAGCCCAAGAATCTGTATTTTTAACATGTGTCCTAAGTGATCCTAAAGTAAGTAGTTCGCTGAAAACTCCAGGCTCTGAATTTGTTACGAGTCCTACAGGAATCCCAGTGAGGTGGAAGTTACTCATCTTAAAGTCTTTAGAGGATCAGAATTACTCAGAACTGACATATCATTTGGCCAGGGGAATCACTGTAGCAGGAATTAGGAAAGTGTGAGAGGAAACGTCTGTGTAAACGTGGTTCCTACAAGCTGTATCATTTTCATTGGTTCATCCTATGAAAGGAAAAATCTAATCCCATGTTGAGTCCCAGGGGGCAGGGGTAGTGAAACTCCAGGGAAATCCACTGGGAGATCTCTGCAGGGCATTTCTTCCCTTACAATGCCACGTAGCTAATGTGATTAGAAGACCTAATGAACTGAGACTAATGCAGTTTTGAAAATCTTCATAGCTAATGAAAAATCACATCTTCTCCCTCAAGATTTCCCTTTATTTTTTTTTTCTGTTTGTAAATCATGAATGAAATGAAGTCATGGGTGAAGGCTGCATTTATGAAGTCTTTATAATTTGGAGAGTTTGATATTTTGAATGTCACAGTGGTTTCCAAGTGGAAGGGTGACATTTGGAATTTACATTATATACCACAGTATTAAGAACTTTTTGGAGAATATGGATTTATAGCACTGATATTTAAAAGAGAGTCTTTCCCCCCTGCTGAGTCCAAAGCATTTTGTACGTCAGGTCAGGTTGTCAAGGTAGCCACTCTGCCCCAATTTCCTTTTTTTTTGCAAAGTAGAGAGCAAGAAAATGAGAGCTAATATCAGGATATGGCTTTGACACCCCCCCCACTCAGCACTTCTCTATCCTATGTTTTCACCCTTTTTGGGAAGGAACACTTCAAAGGCATTAAATTGAGATAGGAGAATGGCCTGTGGTGAAGTAGCATATTGGGGGAGGCACGTCTTAGAGGCATGCTGTGGTAAATTCAGGAAAAGGTGCCAGCCACCTCTACCTGACTATCCAAGTTACTCAATTTTTTTTTAAAATTTATTTTATTTATTTATGGCTGTGTTGGGTCTTCGTTTCTGTGCGAGGGCTTTCTCTAGTTGTGGCAAGTAGGGGCCACTCTTCATCGCGGTGTGCGGGCCTCTCACTATCGCGGCCTCTCTTGTTGTGGAGCACAGGCTCCAGACATGCAGGCTCAGTAGTTGTGGCTCACGGGCCTAGTTGCTCCGTGGCATGTGGGATCTTCCCGGACCAGGGCTCGAACCTGCATCCCCTGCATTGGCAGGCAGATTCTCAACCACTGCGCCACCAGGGAAGCCCCAAGTTACTCAATTTTAACTTTCACTTGTTAATAAAAGAAACACAGGTATTTATGGAGTATAATGTAAATCTAGTAAGAACTTAAAAGAAGGAATATGGGAACTCAAAGAAATTTTGCACATGGAATCAAAAATTTGAGTTCACTCTTCTCTGCCACTGAGGCTTTGAGAGGCTCTGGTTGTGCTAAGAGCATAAACTAGAGCATATGAGCGATACCTCCTAGAGGTGTGGGGTAGGCACTGCATAGCCGTCATAGCAGCTCTGTAGACGCACACTATGGAAGTAGCACAGTGGAATTTGATCCTGAGAAGGTCACTGTTGAATTATTTCTCATGCCTCTATTACAGGAAAACTTCAAGAAAAATATACTTACAAAATGGAACAAGAAGGTGTGTTTTCAGGACAAAAAAACCCATTTAGAAAAATCAGAGTAGTCACTGACACCTAGTTATTGCTATTCAGTTATTGCTGAATTTAGTTATTTAGTTATTGCTATTATATATTGCTATATAAATCAGTATTATCATTTTAATTTATTGGATTAGATAATCTAAGCCAAGTGGCTTCATTCCAGTTTTTTTGTAAGCAATTATTTCTAATGCTTATGTGATTTCTCAACACTAATTATAAAACAATACATTATTATATTTTAAATTTAAGAGAAAGAGTCAGTCTTTTTTACATTACTCTTTTTTAAGCCTTTCTCCAAACCCTTTGAAATCCTACTTTATTTTACTTCCTAATGCATTGTCATATTATAATACATCAGGAACAAGCAAATTTTAGGGACAACTGGTCTACCAGCAGTCACTGACGTGCTGTGTTTCATCTTACTGAGAACATGATTAAGAACAATCTTAGATGTCCTGCAACATTCACTAATCTACCACAAGTCTCTGATTCTGTTAACACCGAGGGGAAGGATTTCAGCATAGTCCCCAAACTAGTATTGATAATACTCTCCCAGACTGTGTCATAGTACTACCATTGTAAGATCAGACAGGGCAGGGAGAGGCTGAGAAATCAAATTCCAATCTTTCACATTATTAACCAAGTTGTAATCTGATGCCATTTCCCCTAATTTATTATTGGATATGGCTTTTCGTTGAATCGAAGGATACCCTCTTGCCAATGTTAACTGGAATATGAATATCCTCCATATTGTAGCTGACACTATTCTATTGTCATGAGCTGGGGGGTAGACTGGATAGCAGCTGAACCCACTGACTAATTAATGTCATAAAAAGGTAGCTATTATGAAATATTAACAAAAGGAACTGTCATGATTTATTTTTCTGTATTTTTTGGTAAAACTACTAATGACATTGTTCTATTGTGTAGTGCATAAAGCATTGTGTGATAAACTCAGAGATTTTAGTGCTTGGAAGGTGGTTTCTTTTTTATCCTGATAAGTTAGTTTGCTTTTTTTTTTATAGTGACTAAACTATACATACAAAAATCGTACTTCCTTTTCTCTGGCTGGAAGCTGAACGCTGTAATTATCCTTTAATTATAGCAATTACCTTAGTCTAGCTGTTTCTTCCCTCTCTCTACACCAACCCCAATTACAAGTTTTTGATTTCACACATTTTGAAGAGTTTTATGTAAGTGTCTTTATTATAACAACCTCAATATTTCTTAGAAACAGATCTTCATTTCTAAATATTGTATATATGAAGCTTTAAATTTAACTGCCATTTACTATTCCTTTATAGATTTTAAAAGCTCTCAATGTCCAGATACATTTTTAAAAAGCAGAGGATGAAAGAAGGAAGAAGGAAGGAAGGAAAAGAAGAATTTCCCACTAAACTAATCTTTGGGATCATAAGTTCTGATCTCTACTCTAAGGAAATAATGAAAGAAGTATTCAGATGATATATGAGATGCAAAGACTAAGGTGATTAAAATCAAACCAACTTTATCCTAAAGGCTACAGAGAATTATTAAATTCCTCTGAATTAGATTAGAATTTTCAACCCTGGCTATACATTACAATCACTTGGTAAACTTTTTACAATATACCAATGCACAGGCTTAACCCCAGAAATTGGCTTAATTGAGCAGGAATTAGGTCTGGACATTTATTGTTGTAAATGTGTCCCCAGAGCATTTGAATGTATAGTTTGTCTGAGAATCACTTAGCTAGACTATTCATTCATATTTCTAAGCTTTCAACTGACAAACGCTACTTCATTTTATTTCTTACATTATTGGAACATAGCATAGTCAGGATATGACAATATAAGACAGATACAGTTCACTGTTCCTCTTCCCATACAAGTCCACACTGGGCACCATGCAAACCAAGCTTTTTGCAGCACATGTATAACCTCAGAGTGCAGACCCAAACAGAGCATGTATAGTCTATTCCAGAAGGTAGTATCTAACCTTGCAACATAAAGACACAGACTCAGAAGATATGGACATTGAGCCATGTTCTTTGACTGTCTGCTAGATTAGGTCTACATATTTATCTCTGCATCCCTCAAAATACTAATCTAAAAGTTGTATGGCTAAATATAATTCACTAGATAAGTTTAAATAGCATTATTTTAAAGTATTTTCTTTTTATTTTCTTTCTTTTTTTATTTTATATTAGCGTATAGTTGATTTTTAACAACTAATGTTGTTAGTTTCGGGTGTACAGCAAAGTGATTCAGTTATACATATACATATATCCATTCTTTTTCAGATTCTTTTCCCATATAGGTTATTACAGAATATTGAGTAGAGTTCCCTGTACTATACAGTAGATCCTTGTTGATTATCTATTTTATATATAGTAGTGTGTATTTGTTAATCCCAAACTCCTAATTTATCCCTCCCCTCCAGGTTTCCACTTTGGTAACCATAAGTTTGTTTTCAAGTCTGTGAGTCTGTTTCTGTTTTGTAAATAAATCCATTTGTATCATTTGTTTAAGATTCCACATATAAGTGATATCATATATTTGTCTTTCTACGTCTGACTTACTTCACTTAGTATGATTAAAATATTTTCAAAGTAAACATTTCAACAAGAAATACAAAAAATCTCCTGGTCTAATGTCACTAGTTCTCACATACTGTTTTTAGGTTGCATGTCAAAGCTGATGTAAACACTCATTATGTCTCCACTTACAAAATGATCCATAATTCTTAGAGGTAAAGAATGTACTAGAAATCAATACATTATTATGACAATACCTTTCTTTATGCTTTAGGCAACTTGAACTTTTCTCTTGATCTTCACTGCTTCAACGGACACGATACCCTGTTCAGGTCAGTTTGACAAACAATTAACTGAAGGACTACCATGGGCGAGGCGGGCCCAACCCCTTCAGCCTCAGCTGCTTCCTTAGCCTCCTTGGCCATGACCTTCCAAACCCACAGGTTATTTCTTTCTAGCTCTTGGATGTATTGAGTTTGTCCTCACCTTTTTGTACTAGCTATTTACCTACTGGAACGATCATTTTTCAGGTCATCACACAGCTGGTTCCCCTTCCTTTTTTTCATCCTGTTCAAACATCATGTTCTCAGAGAAGCCTTCTCTGCCAGCCTTTCTGTAGCCCTCTCGTGCACCCCCAACTCAGCCTTATCCCATTGCCCCCTCTTCCTTTCCTGTTACCCCATCTGAAAGCATCTTATGGATTGGCCTTTGTGTTCATAGTCGGAGGATGCTGTCTAGAACATAACCTCCATGAGCACAGGCCCTTTGTCCGGGCAGCTGTAACTCCAGCACCTACAACGGTGGTGTGCACTAAGTATTGATGGAGTGAATGAACACACGCCTTTGCGGTTTTATCAAGAGTAGTTCCAAAAATAGTCCTGTACTCCTTAAGGTTGAAACTACTGAACAGATAATAAATGAGTGTACAGTTGCAATTTTAACCTATAGTTCCCCACACAATATGCATGTGTTGGGATTTTAATTGGACCCACAGTGCCAGCCACTTTCGCACAGAAGGCGATTTGTACCCTGTGCCTTCGTTGGCTCTCGGTTTCTGCCAGAGACAGCTTCTCTTTTTCACAGTCTTGGCTGTTCCTTTCAATTCCCGGCAGAAAGCAGCTAGACATTAATGTCTGAAACTGCACTTCTAATGGTCTGTGGAGGTTTCTTGAGATCCCTTTATTGGGGGTAACACCATGTTTATTTAGTGTAAGGTTCTCAGTCTACCATGGAAAAGTTTTTGGGTCTCTTGCTCTTGCTATTGTTCATTTCCATAGATGTCTGGCTTGGGATGGGAGTTACGCTGAAAAAAGCATCCACTTAATGATAGTGGGTTTCTCACAGCCTGGGATATTTTGTCGGTAGTAATCTTACCCTTCTGTTATTACCACATGATACTAATAGGACTGGCCAGGAAATCAGCTGTAATGTCTTCAGGACAAATCCTCCTGACGCATGGAATCGACAGTTGGACACTACCTCTATTTCGAGGCGCTTCTCTTTGGTCTAGGCTAGCACTTTAAGCCATATTAATACTGCACTCTGCCAGCCTTCCAAACATGTGCCTGTGTTTGCATGTCAGCTCTGTTCAGCATCTTTAGCATTTCAGTTTTCCATTCAGTATAGAAAAGTATATTTGATATCATTAACAAAATCAGCTACATTTGTATCTTGTGAAACATGCACAGTTTGGTGCCCTTGCTCAGAAAAGTCACCCAATAAATAAATATTAACTCCTTCTGCTGCTTTCCTTGCTATTTTAACAACTTACTTTATTCAAAAATATAAAGAAGAATCTGCATCTTTTAAAAAGTCAGTGTACCTAAAGTAGTCAAATGTACTTCTAGTATCTATTTATTTCTCTCTGTTAGCTAATTAGAGTTATGTTAAATTCAAACAATAAATTGTAATCATTATCAACATCTGAATCAGCTGCTTCAAATGCAGGAGGTCCAATGACAGGATAAAGTTCTAAGAGATGGTGGATCTTGCTTTAACCAAATCTAATATATATAAATTTGTATTCATAAAAGAGTGGCATTATGAAATAATATGAATATTTTCCAAAAATACCAATTTAAATAATGATCAATTCGAAATTCTTTAAAATATAATTCAATTTCAAATAGACTTTCACAGAAATTTACAGGAGCCTATGTAATGCCATACAGTAGGCCATAAACAGACACAAAGCCAACTCAGAACTAATGATTATTTCCCAGCACTGATACAAGGCTGTTCAACTATAGGGTTGGGGCTGATGGAAAACTGTAGTGGGTGAGTCAGGATGACCACACGTGAACACACTGATGAATCAACGCAGGGCAAAGAGGCACAGCCGGACACTGGGATGTGTGATGTAAGACGAAGCACCAACTATGAAGCCTTCTTGCCAAAAATGTGAACCTGAGATGATTAAGCCTCCAGATGTCACCACCAGGCTTTTAGTTATTTATTTTCTTTTACTTCTATCACTTAACCAATCAAATAACAATCAAGGGTTTTGTCTACCCCTGTCAGTTAACTCACATTCACAAGATTGTGAGGTTTGTGCATAAGTTTCTGTATGTGACTATCTGTGTTAAAAAAAAATCATTACAAATTTTGTATGTGCAGCTTGTGTAACTACCCATAATGACTGTCATCAATGTGTCCATTAAAATGCCAGTGTATCGAATGGCAGGAAATGAGAATGACAAAGTCTGGCGGTAACTACACATTTGAGAAGACACTCCCAGAGCTTCCCTCCTCTCCCTGGTTGTGAAATACATGATCCTTGTTCTTTGAGGTTCAGTCTTAGGCCTTTTTCCTTATTTTGCCTCATATTTTCTTCCTGGTTTCTTATCCACATCCATGAGTTCAATTCTCTTTGGGCTGCCTTGATTCCCTATTTGTATCTCCAGACGAAGCCTTTATTCTGAGCCCTAGATTACATATCCAGCTGCCAAGGGACCTCCCCCCACCCCAGCACCCGGCTAAGGCCCTCGGTCTTAGCACGTGTGCACGCTGGACTGGACTCTCCATCTTCCCTGCACACGGGTCATCGTCCAGGATACCCTATCTCCGTGAATGGTGCTACCTTCAGCTCTCTGAGCAAGCTCGCATCCCAGGGTCCTCCCCTTTACCACCCCCTCAGTTTCCCCGCATATCCAATCCAACACACCAAGCCCTCTTGGTCTCATCTCCGAGATGACTTTCAAATCCATCTCTTCAATTAGTCCTTGTCTCTGCTTCACCAACATCAACCCCCTAGTCAAGTTACCAGCATCTTTTGTCTTGGCTACTGCAGTCACCCTGCCGCCTTCCAATTTCTTCTTCAAACCCCAGCCAGAGGGATTTTTCCAAAAAGAAAATCTGATCATACCAAGCCCTCTGCTTAAAATCCTTTAATGGTTGCCCACTGATCAAAGAATAAAGAAAATAAAATCATATAAAGTAGGCTGCCACTTCCTGCAAATCCAGGCTTTGGCCTCCTTCCCTCCCTCTTCTCATTCTACTCTCTCACTGTCTCCATCCCACTCACTTGCTCCTTACCTGGAACCTCTTCAACTGCCCCAGCCCCTCCCTTAGTTAAGTTCTACCCCCCATCAGATGCCAGGGAGGCCTTCTCATGCACAAGGCCATTGCTCATTGCTATATGTGTTTCTCTTTCAGAACACCTCTTTTTCCTATGTCCACGTATTTGTGCCATAGGTTTGACTAATGTCTGCCATACCTTCTAGACTGTATGGAAACCCTATTATGAAATCACCCCTGAACTAATAGTCAGTAGACACTGCAGTCTGTCATCTGGTAGTACATGGCAATCTCTCCTCCAGTCATGCTTGAGTAATCTTGCTGAATCTGGTGACTCTGGTTTGTATTGGTTTTTGTTTATTTTTGTTTCCATAGTTAGTTGTGAAGTATGAGGTCAGATTTAAAAGAGGGCCCATTTGCACAGGGCCTGGGAAGTAATGCAAACACTGAGGCAGGCCAGGTTAACAATGGGGAAATATTTTCTGCTTCTCAAAGAAACATGTTTCTCATTTTTCTTTGAAGATATGATCTGCTCATTCTATCTTTTGTTTTTTCTTTATCTTAAGAAAACCACAGCACAAAAATAATGAGAAATGGTGACTGACCCTCAACTTGATGGTTGGGGAATGACAGAGCAGGGTGGGGACAAGAGCAAATTATTATTCCACACCCTCCAAGTTGGGTATTGGCTGCCATTCTTTTAAAAGACAAAAGGAACAAGTTCTATAGTCTTAAAATTTAGATGTATATAGATGTATGAAATAGAACTAATATTTAGGTTTTACTAATCATCTTCTAAAATCTGAAGGATGAAATAGATTATGCTTGCTAAATATTTGGATGGTGTTCATTGGAATAGGGTTTCCAACAGCTCTCAAGACATGTGCTTAATATAACATGTTTAATATACTGTAAATCCTTTACAGTAACAATATTAAAAACCTTAGACTGTCCAGGGATCTTTGAGATTGAGTTCAACAGATTTGCATTTAATTTTTATTTATAAAAAAGTAATTGCAGTAATTTAAGATATTTGCAAGGTTTGCAAGGGTAAATTTTTCTCATCTTGGATTCAGAAACCTTTATACAACTTCTAGTTTGGCAAACAAATGTCAAAAATATGGATTCCCCTTAAAGATATTATGTATAAATAAAGCCATCAAATTTAGAAGAGCAAGCCCCAGATGGTCTAGCAGCATCAACAAAAATCACTTTCCTTGCCAATGTGAATTTCATAATGCAGAAATCATTCTCAGGCACACAGAGACAGACACATCAAGTCCACGAATACTTATGGCCATACGCTAGGTACCAGGTTAGGTACTTTATTATGTGGCCCATAAAACAGGACTTTAAAAACAAACACTGAGTGTTCAAAATGAACTGTTTACTCTTTATGGAAAGAGTGACCGTACTCTTGTGTTTTAGAGGGAGACAGCGTGGTGAGTACACACGGGACCGGTGGGATTTAAAAGCACAAGCAAGGCCATCAGCAAACCTGTTTGGATTGGGCTGCTTTGAACATCTTAACTTATATTGTCTTTTTCTTTCTGATAATCTATTTAACCTAAATATCTGGGATTCAGTATTTGGGACTACGAATGTGACAGAACTGCCTTGTAAGCATAAGTGTCTTTGTATGATCAGGATTAATGGAATAGGAACTGAGGCTTATAGGGTTTCAGTAGGTACCCATCCCCACTGCCAGCCCTGACTCCCCATCACTCAGAGAGAAAGTGAGAGAAATGAGGATGAGAGCCACAGGTCTCAATCACTCCACCATCAGGACTTTCTAAAATCATAAAAGGAACTGCAGTATAATTGAAACTCAGTGCTTGAAAGCTAAGTGTAAGCAGGTGGATGGCCTTTTGAGGGCCTTGGGGCTCCTGGAGTTGGGGCGCTGGGTGATACAGGCTGGAGTCAGGACGCAGGGCCCAGTGATCACATGACATACCTTTAAGGAACTTAAAGTCCCACAGTTATAAAAAGCAGACACCATCCTCAATGAACATTTGCCATATTTCTATACCACACATTCCTGAATAACTTTTGATGCCCTATTTATTTCAAAGAGATAGATTTTTTTTTGTTGTTTTAATTTTGGCTGCACTGGGTCTTAGTTGCGGCATGCATGTGAGATCTAGTTCTCTGACCAGGGATCGAACCTGGGCCCCCTGCATCAGGAGTGTGGAGTCTTACCCACTGGACCACCAGGGAAGTCCCCAAGATAGATTTTTTTTGACCCAGTTCACATCACTGATTAGAGATATTCTAGCTGCCAGATTAATAAATCTCCATTGGATCCAATGCGTGGGATCCAAGAGCAATTTATGGATCCATCTGGAATTATATGGGGCTTGGCTGGTTTTGTGAAAATAGTTATAACGCAACAGTGAAAGAAATCAATAAAGATTTATTAAGGTTTTACGTTCTTTGCATAGGTTTAAAAATGGGTTCTGACCTATTAAAAATGCCTTTAATATTTTTGGAGTTGAAATACTACACTTTACTGTCTCTGGTTCTTTTCTTGAGTTGACCCTTCACATAGATTAAGTATGTCTTTCTCATTCATGGCTGTGAGGATGTCTGGCTGCCGCTGCCAGGCTTTGTCAGCTTCATCAGGTGATGACACCTGAATTCTGGGCCAAGATACACATGCTCTCATAGGCAATCGCTTTCCTCTACTTATATTATCTTTCTGTAGCAGAGAAAAAATGCATAACATTTAAACTTCTTGAACACCATTTGGAGGTTCATCTGATACTCTATAAAAGTAGGCAATTAAAGAATTTGGCTGAAAATCTGATTTTTAATATATGTAAGAAAAAGTTAATAGGTTTCACTTATTGAACATCCAATATTTGCCAGATACTTTTTAACTTGGAGCCTCACCTAGAAAGATCAAGTTATATTTCACTTATTCTTCATAGGATTGTTGTGAGCTACAGGTAGGTGAAAGAGATTGTATCAGTGGTTACAAGGCTTCCCCTCCCTGTATCCTCACTCCTTGTACTGTGACTTTGTAGGTCCTTCCAGCAAGAAATGTTGTCTATTTCTATACCCTTAATTCTTGGCTGGTTTTGGACTCACTTTGTCCCATGGAATGCAGTGCAAGCAACAGTGTCAGACCTGAACCAAGACCATAGCTTTGTATGTTTCTGCTCTCACTTTTGGGACCCTGCTGGTCCTGTGAATAAGTCCAGACTAGCCTGCTGGATCAGAGACATGTGATCCAGGTGTCTTCATTGTCCCCCAATAGTCAGCCAATTGCCAGAAGCAGAGATAATTAACTGACTGCAAGCTGACTGTAGACATATACATGAGCCCAACTGAAACCAGAAGAATTGAGCCAGCCCAAACTACAAACCCACAGAATCAGGAGCTAAGTAAATGGCTGTTGTTTTAAGCTGTTAAACTGTGGGGTGCTTTGTTATGCAGCCAAAACTAACTGATACAAAAGGCATAGTCTCATCACTGTACTAAAGAGATGTACAGAAAGGTTAGTAACTTGTCCAAGGTCACTAAACTAGTAAGTGGTAAAGCTATCAGGTATGACATCTGTCTTATGGGCCCACACTCTTAGTTGCTCCACTGTGCTGACTCTTTTTGATGCAAATGGTAAGTGCCCCCAACCTGCTCTGTGTTGGGCTAGACATAGTCCCTACATTTAGGAAACTTACAATCTCCATTTTGTTTTTCTCTAAGGAACTTGCAATGCGGTAGTTTTGTTCATACTATTGCTTTCACCTGAAATACATTTTAAATTTATTTTTCACCTTTGAAACCTGCTCAAATGTAACTACCTCTCAGAAACCTTTCTAGTTTCCCAAGACAGAATTAGAGTTTCCCACCTGTGGTTGACTGCAAAAGTAACCACAAGTTACTCCTTCCTTAATCCTCATCCTTTGTAATGTGACTTTTCAGTACCATCAATTAAGAGATGAAAGCTATTTCCCTACCCCTTGAATCTAGACTGGACTTGTGACTTGCTTTGGCCAAGAAATGTGGCAGACATGATGGGGTGCCAGTTCTGAGATTAGGCCTAAGGGGCCTTGCATACTTGCACTCATTCTATAGGTAACCATAACTCCACCATGTGAACAAGACTAGGCTAGCCCTGCTGAAGCGTGAGAAACAATTTGGACCAGTGTTCCATCAGCTAGGTTGTCCCAGCTGAAGCCCCCAGACATGTGAGGACCCAGCCAAGATCAGCAAAGCCAAACCACAGTGAACATTGCTGTATGTGGGTGGCTAGTTGAGACCAGAGGACTTCCTCAGCTGAGTCCAGCCTAAATTGCCAATTGCAGAATCAAAAGCTAAATAAGTGGTCATATTAAGTCACTAAATTTGTTATGAAGCAGAGATAACAGATACAGATCCCTTTGTACTCTGCTTATTTTTGGAAGAGCACATATATTTGATAAATGTTCAATCAGTGAATGAATAAATGATTAAATATGCAATTACACTGAGATAAGATTTTTCTAACAAAACAGAACTCTGACTCTTTATTTTTATTTTGAAGTGAATAATTTCTGTCTTTCTTGGCTGTGAGACAGAGCCGTATTTACAGGGCTTGATACTTAGCAGGGGTGCTCAATAAATGTTAGCTCTCATGGATCCTGTATATGAACTGAAATGCCAAATAAAACAAAAGCCAAAGCAAACACTAGCACTGAGGCATGCAGGGGATTTTTTCCTAAAACCTTTCAAAATCAGGACAAACTCTCCTGGTATTTGTGAGGTGGAGATCTAGGGCAAGGGACATGATTTTTTCCCCTTAATATTGGCAAGCTTCTTTCTCTTTGAAAGGATACACTCTTTAAATGATCCATCGCTACTCAAGTCACCCAATTTCAAAGAGTGGGAGAATTCTGCTATAGAAGGACCATCACAGGAGGCATTTCCCACTCCCTTAAGGCTAGTGGTTCTTAGTTTTGGCTGCATAGTGGAAATACCTGGGAAATTAAAAAAAAAATGCCTCTAGAGAATAGTTTAATTAGTTTGGGGTACATCCTGCACATAGGGACTTTTAAAAGCCCCTGGATTGACTTTATTGAATTAGTCAAAGTTGAGAATCACTATTCAACCCCTCCGCAGAGTGCTTCCACCGGTCAAGTGATTATTATTGGATTTAACTTTTAAGGCAGACCTAAGTAAGCTTTCTTTTTTATATGCCTCTAATCAAAACATGGCACTGAAAACCTATAGCTAGAAAATAATAATTTCTTATAATGAACAATGACTGACTCAAAAGGAATTAAGAAATAATTATCAGATGAGAATCTTCCTGATGATTAACTCAACAAGCATAACATGAACACTTGGCAGGGTCTTAAATGTCTTCAAGGCCTTAACTATAATTAGGTATTCAAAATTTTATTGCCTTAAATTAAAGCACCACATAACACTATAAATTATATTAAACAATAAATTCAAAATAAACGGCATTGAAGCACATTAACCTAAAATCTTTGTTTGAAAATGTACCTTACATGAAAATAAAAATGTATCACAAATTAAGGTATAATTTAATATTTAATATGATTTTGAGTTCACATTCAATGTGGGCATTTCAGAAAACTGTGGTCTTCTGAATGTATAAGTGGGTCTCACATGGCAACAGTATTACTTTTTTTTTAAATTAATTAATTAATTAATTTATTTATTTTTGGCTGTGTTGGGTCTTAGTTTCTGTGCGAGGGCTTTCTCCAGTTGCGGCAAGCGGGGGCCACTCTTCATCGCGGTGCGCAGGCCTCTCACTGTCGCGGCCTCTCTTGTTGCGGACCACAGGCTCCAGAAGCGCAGGCTCAGTAGTTGTGGCTCACGGGCCCAATTGCTCCGCGGCATGTGGGATCTTCCCGGACCAGGGCTCGAACCTGCGTGCCCTGCATCGGCAGGCAGACTCTCAACCACTGCGCCACCAGGGAAGCCCCTTACTTTTAAGGACTATTTTTTGGGGGGGGGTGATGTAGAGTACAAAAATGCTAGAAAAGGATAAATAGTAATCCTATGCTATAAACTATGTAATGCATGCAAATTGCTTTAGTACCAAAATTTCATCGTCAGTGAATTCCATTCATAAAGTGACTTCTAGCACATATTCAGAGAGTCAGAATTTTTCTAAGCCACAGTTTTCGGGAGAGAAAAATCTGGTGTGACCCTCTCTGATTTCATAGAAATGGAAAATGAGGTCCAGAGAGGTTAACACGTCAAGCAAAGCCCCCAATACCCAATGACTGGGAATTGAGCCTGGGACGTTTGAGCTTGCACCCTCTCATGTCTCCGGAGATGGGTACAAGGAAGATAGCAGCACAGTGTGTTCAAGCCCCACAGTCACTGTGGCTGGCTGGGATTGGCCTTGGATTTTGCCCATCTCTGCTGCAGGTGGCTATGTCCCTAGAAGACCTTGGCAACGGGAGAACTAGTTATCACTTCCTACTCCATTTCCTCTTATGACAAAACAGGCTGGAGTCAACTCTAGCTCTTTACTACATTAGGTATGAATACAGTTACTTTATTTTTTTCTAGTCTATTATTAACCTTTTACATTAACATGGTACATTTGTTATAATTAATGAACCAATGTTGGTACATTATTATTAACTAAAGTCCATATTTAATTCAGAGTTCTTTAGTTTTTATCTAATGTCCTTTTTTTGTCTGTTTCAGGACCCCATCCAGGATCCCACATTACATTTAGTTTGCTCTGATTTTTCATTAGTTCAACTGTGTGTGTGGGGGCGTGGGGGGTGGGGTATGACTATCTCTCTTCTTCTATGCAGCCAGTTAAGGGCAAAAGCCTACAAATTACTGTTCTCAGGTGCTCTAATGCAAAAGAAAAGGGTATATGTTAATGAAGTAATCTGGAGTTTTAATTATGAGAAAAACACTGTAGATAAGAGGAAGCTTAGGTTAAAAAGAATTTGACATTTGGAGGGACCTAGAATCATGGTCTCTGACTTCAACATGGATTAACGGAATCTAAAAAGCAAGGAATGGGGCAGAGGAGTGTGAGAGTTCAGAGTAATAAAAGCCACTTCACATAGAACTATAGTAATGCAGAAGAAAGAAGTAATATTGTGCAGTTTATCATCATTTAATTTAGGGGAGTCTGCATTTTTAAAATCCACAGAAATGCAGTCACAGTTTCCTTGCCAATATTTGTATAAAACATTTTCCAAACAAGACTCATTCATCTTACTCTGAAATGAATTGTTAGATCACAACAGAGAATGTTAAAGACTTTGCATCCCTTATAGAAATGCCAAACATTTTACTCTGCCTGATGCTGTACTATAAATAGGAAAATCCAAGTGCTAAAAATGTTCTTCAAGTTGCCAAACATAGTTCTTTAGCATCAACTTCCTCCTACAAATGACTCATTCTTCCAAAGTTTGAAAGTGAAAGCTAGTTACAATTCAGAGAAATGTTGTAGCGTACATCGATTAAATGGCAAAGATATTTCATTTATGTATATTTATTTTTCCTTAGGTCATATCCACTGAAATTCTTCTTCAAAATTTTATTGAAGTTACTCTCATGAGAAGTGGATTTTTAAATTAACAGAACAGCCAAGCAACATGAATATTGTTGGAGAATAATGATGATTTAAGTCATTTTGAAATTTGTTAACTTCATTTGGATATAATAGATGTAAAATGTATTTACTGTAATAAAAATAAGTTAATAGTGAAGTCATAACATGAAAACTAATAAGCTCACCAAATAAGATGGTACAAATAATGCCTCAATGTCCAAGAATACAGGGAAATTAAACTCTAAGAAATTTTACCTGATTAAGAAAAATAGCACTCTTGGGAAGAAAGCATCCTTTGTTGTAAAAAGAATAATAAATAGGGAAAATGTCATTATTTATGATTAATATTTCAAAATAGCATATGTATCTATATATATCTTGCAATAAGTAAAGAGAACATAAATAGTATAGGGATTTGTATAGCACATTTGAGGTTAGTACTCATTTGAAGAGGTAATTGCTGCTTTTCACTGAGAGCTGGGACAAGAAACTACAGGAGATGCTCATTTGATGTGGATGGAGCAAGGCAGGCGGCCAAGAGTGGATTCACATTTTCTTCTAATCAACTGACGATACCACTGGATTTTCATCTTCTTTCTGCAAATCACTAGATCTCATATTACCAGTCGTTTACTGGAGAATGGCTAGAATCTCTTTAAACTGACTACAAATAATTATTGCAACCTCTTTTCCTGGCTTCATTAAAGGCTTTTTCACCTGTTTTGACTTGCATAGTGACACTTTTGCAAAACTCTATGGGAGATATTTTAATTATTTAAACATTTTATGGTATATAAGAAAGAAGTGACTTAAGTAAAATTAAAAGATTTTTTTTGAGGTGGACCATTTTTTGCAAAGTCTTTCTTGAATTTGTTACAATATTGCTTCTGTTTTACGTTTTGGTTTTTTGGCAGCGAGGCATGTGGGATCTTAGCTCTCCCACAAGGGATTGAACTCGCACCCCCTGCATTGGAAGGTGAAGTCTTAACCACTGGACTGCCAGGGAAGTCCCAAATTACTTGATTTTAGGTAACTTATTATTAAAGATTATAATATCATAGTCATTTAAATATAAATTTTAATAATCCTATTTTGACTTTTTCCTATTTAATAAGTGATATGCTATTTAATTAACTTTACATTCATTACCTCATAAAACACATGACTTGCAGACACATTTTTGAAAAGGCACACTGGTGTATGATTGATTTGGGAACCAAATATATAAGTTTTAAACTATATTGAATATATTCTGATATCAAAATAGAAAATAATTGTTTTCATTAATATATGTCTGGGTATCATACATTTTGAACAAAAATAATCAAGCTATGATAATTTTGTGTTTACTTATAAAACAATAAGACAAAAAGTTTTAGGTGGCAGTTTGTAAGCATTTCTCTGCAATTAATATATATTTGATTTGATTTGACTGTTTTGGTAGCTTATCAGGAGTGTGAGGACATATATATTAAGGGTATGAATGACATTTATTTCTGATAAATAAAAAGCCAAATTGTATATAACTGTCACTACTTTTTCTTTTTTTAACATTGAATTTTATACCAGGCAGATATCCTAATAGGCTAATATAAAAGCTACCAAATATATTAAGATATTTAAGATTTACAGAAAGTATAATTCAATAAATACCCATGTAACCACTACCCAGTTTAAGAAATAAGACATGGCCAACACTATGAAAAGTATATAAGAATTTTGACCAGATGACTGCAGCTTATAACATCATATCAATGCTTCTTAAGCTTATTGTCTCACAAATCAGCTATCCATGGTATGTATAAGGTAACAATCTATGACTAATTAAAACTAAAACCTCCATGGGAGCTTGCAGTGTTCGCATGAGTCGTAAGCATGCTTCTCATCTGACTGTCACTGATGGCTTTGTATACTCTTAAGAGGTCCTCAAACAGTATTATGTTCTTTAAAAATATTTATGTAATCACTTTATTTACTAATGCTTTCTTTTTTCTTTTTTTGATTTTAACTCTTATTGAAATATAGTTGATTTACAATGTTGTGTCAGTTTCAGGTGTACATCAAAGTGATTTAGTTATACATGTACATATATATGTGTATATATATATATTTTTTTTTTTTCTTTTCTCAGATTCTTTCTCATTATGCGTTATTACAAGATACTGAATATAGTTCCCTGTGCCACACAGTAGGTCCTTGCTGGTTATCTATTTTATATATACTAGTGTGTACATGTTAATCCCATTCTCCTAACTCATTCCCCCCTCTGCTTTCCCCTTTGGTAACCATAAGTTTGGTTTCTGTCTGTGATATTTACTAATACTTTAAAAATAGAACTTGGATTTGAACCTTCACCACCCTGGACAATGTGAAACCCCTGGGACACCTTTGACTCCCAGTGATTTTGTCAAGTGGCTATTGGGAAACCCTGATCCAGGCTATGACAAATGGTAAAAAGTTAGAGATGGATGAGGAAGACGGATGAGGATCCTGGAAATGCAGAGTGAATGTGATGACCACGTACAAAGATCACACAAACGAGTCCATCCCAGAAGTGCGACTCAAACCTTGGGCCTCCATCACACAGCTCTCTGGGTTCTGGAAAAGACTCCAGAGTCCAGGGAGTCAGAACCCAGACATCCCCATGTACACCAAAGCAGAGCTGGTCTCTGCAAAGCGTAATGTTTAATAAATGAGGTGAGGTACCCACGGCTACCTGTGAAGCATGTCTATGGAGGTTCCAAATCTCTTTGGTATCGGCCTGTCACAGAGACAAAATTTCTACCTAAAAGACCAAAAGGCCACAGAATTAAAAAAAACATGGGAAAATTTTGATCTCAAAACTGGGAATAGTTGTTTCTCTGGTGAAAATCTGTTTGTTCCTCGCTTAGGACCCTGTTAATCCTGAATCTATGATCATAGTTCTTTTAAAACTGTTCATTAGAAAACGTAGAACAACGTTCCGTTCTTTCAGATCAACCATGAAGGCTTCCACAGAATTCATTCTGCACACTAATCTCCCTCCTTCCCCCATCTTTCCTACCTTCTATTCCTTGCGCCTCATTTTACCCCTACCTTTTTAAAACTTACTCTGTCTTGATGTGCTGTATATTGTGTCTAACTCTTGAAAGCCCTTTTGGAGAATATAAACAAAGTTTCCAGCTGATAAAGATGAAAAGAACTTAGAGATAACCCCATTCTATCCTCCATATTTAAAGGTAGGCTAGAATTTAGGAATCCCAAATGTAGCGTATTGGTCTTTCCTTAATACCTGATTACCTCCTGTGACACTGGGTTTTCTTGTCTCTCCTCCATCCAAGGGATGTCGCTAGACATTTCTCCCTACCTGAGAGAATAAGAAATTTAGGAAATTCTGCCTTCTACATCTTGCTTTGGAGGGACAGAAGAAGATTCTGAGAGACCCGCAGTAAGTAGATCAATTTTTGTTTAAACCACATCTGTCAAATATATCTGATCATAAATAAAAACTTTTCTTTCTTTTCTTTTCTAGGAGCACTGTGGAGAGCTGCACCCATGAACACGCCTCGGAACACGCTTTGGGAAGGTCAGGGTTAAGGCAAGGCAAGGCAGCTATCTAACTCCCCATGGCAGGTGACAGAGAGGAACGGTCAAACGTCCAACTCATTGACACATCAGCCTGAAGAGTGGCTTCTCTCAATGTTGTCAAGTCCAGCAACGCTGCTGCCCTCAGAGCCACCATCCGTCAAGGTACATGACCTAGTGAAAAAGTGCAGAGGAAGAGGGATGGCAACCACCCTGGGCCTCTCTCCCAGTGCTGTTGGGTGACGCTGTGCAGTACAGCTCAGCCGACAGCCCCGGGGGGCGGGGCCTGGAAGCCTGGGTTTCCCACGCAGCATTAATCCGTACCCACTTTGAATTCTGGAAGGACAGTGGTTACAAATCCTTCTTCCACTGACATAAACACCAAGAGACAGAGGGTGTACAGTTCCAGAACCAACAATGTCACACATTGCGTGTACCTCTGCAGACTGGCAGGTGTGTTTATAGACCCCAAAGGGACGTGACAGTTCAGCAAGATCTGCTGTGGCACGGTAGGCACCTTGGGGGCGGGCACACAGAGCCCTAAGGCCAAGACTCCGGCACAGGAGGCCCTGCTGCTGTGCTCTCTGCCCTCACCGCCTGTGGGACTTTGGACAAGTTACTCACCCTCTCTGAGCTTCAGCTTCCTTTTCAGTAAAATGGGAATAATCATAATAGTCATAGTAGTAGAGCAGTCTGGCGGGTTAAATGACTTAATATTTGCAGAGGGCTGAGACCAGTGCTTGCCTCACTGTACATGCAATAAGTGTTGGTTAAATAGAATAGTATCGTTAAGTGTTTACTCCAATTTCCCTCTATTGGTATATGTCTCCTTTCGTAATAGACAAAGATGACACACAACATTGGTGCAAACAAGACCCTCGCGCTCCTCGTTTTGAGACAGCCAGGCCTGACTAATTACAAGGATACAAATGAGGCCAGGCTTGGTAGTGCTGCTTCCAGAGGTGCACATGCTGACTTTCTGGCGGGCTGAGGTAGCCTGTGATGGAGAGCCTCGCTGTTACTTGCACACGCTGATGATCAGGCCTCGCGCACAGTTACCAGAGATTCCAGCACAACGGGAATAAGGAGGCAGAACAAGAGGCAGGGCTGCCAGAATCACAGGTGGGCCAGCAATTGCCCTGCAAACTGCGTCTCTCAGGGCTCTCCCGTCCTGCTCCACGGGCAGCGCCTCCCAGGAGCCGCTGGTACCGCCTCTGCCTCACCTCCCTTCATAGTCCTTACCTCAGTTGTTAAAAATAATAAAACAAAACTAGTTTTAAAACAGACAAAATAAATGTGCCCAAAAGATTGGCACAATAGAGGGAAACAGTTCGGTAACATCTTGATTAATTTTTCTTGATGTCTTTGGTATTTACTTGAAAATAGCATCATATAAATATATTTTATGTATTTTTAAAAGGTTAATAAATATATATTTATAAAGATTGCTAAATATGTCTTAAGGAAATGTACATTTCTTTAAAAAAAAAACAAAGCAGGTAATGTACATGAATGATGCCCTAAGTGGTAGAATAAAAGATCTTCATTAGGTGTGTAAGACTAATCCTTATGTAAGATACATAAAAAGCTGAGACTGGTTTGCTATCATCTAATAGCTGACTGTATACTGGTGTCATCAGAACTGTAATTTTAGAAATGTCAGAATTTATATCGTATAGTTCTTGTAAAAAAAAGATGCAGGGAGATCTTACAGATACCAGCCAAGACTGGGGAATATGACAAATCTCTCTCTGAGCGTAAGGACAAGGGGCTGGTGAACTTGGCTTGGCGTAGCTGGGCACACTTGCTCTCAGGGCCCCCCTGGACCAGCTCACGTGCTGTGTCTGTGAACATGGCAGCCTGCAGCCTGGCAACACCTTTATCTGCTCTGGTGAGAAACACAAATGCGCGCACACACACACACACACACACACCCCGAGTCCCAGACACCTGGCACTGTGCTCAGGGAGCTGGCAGAGTGGGGTAAACGCAGAGCTTTTAAGAAGCACAAACCCCAGGCCTCCGTCTGGGTTCACATTTCCGCCAGCTCAGTTTCCAGTGCAGGGTTTGCATACTGCTTTGAACTTTGGCTTTTACAGTTGTTGCCTTTAAAGTTCTGGAACATTCTGAGCGTGGCATCCTCTCACACTGTCTCTGGCGGGGCACTTCTTACCCCAAGGCACATCTTTTAATGTGTCTTTTTTTCTCTTATCTCAGGCAGCTCCCACTTGTTTCTGTGAATCATCTGATGACATGCACGGGTTATTTTTTGTTGATAATGACACCTGAATGCTAATATGTAGGGAGCAATCTCAAAGCAGGTCTAGTGCGTTTGGAACGTATTTCTCACCTTTCATGATTTTAATTTTTGTTACTACAGTATTGCGATAGGCAGGCTGCTATCTTAACGACTTTTTCCATGTGAGACATGCCTAATGCAATTGTGAAGCAAACGATCACTTCAAGGAAAACTATCTCCCCAAATTATGACTTGCATCTACAGTCATGGAGGCTATTAGAATATTTTTTTTAAAAAGCTCTAAGCTGATCCATTGCTTAGGATTTTGAGATTCCCCACTGCTCTGCGATGTTTCCATTCTGTATGCACACCACAGATTCCTGCCAAGCCTATTACAGTGAATAAACAATGTCTTCTCTGTCAGAACAGAGAATGAATAGTATCACAAAATTCTCCTCTAATGTACCGCCTCCACTTCCCCGACCCAACCCCTTCAGAAGAGAGCAGGCAGGATGAGGACTGGGGAGGAGAACATTCTTCCCCCCCCCTGCCAATCTGGAATTGCATTCTGGCCAGCTCAGGACTAAGTACTGTCAACGCTATATCAACTGCTAAACAGAGAAAGTTGACAAGTTTATTTTCTTTGAAATTGGATGGTAGATTTCTGCATTTCTGTGTGTGAGTGCACACAAATATCTTTCTCGAAGGAAGGAGGCAGTTCATCTGCTATAATTTCAGGGCCTGGAGAAAACAGCTTTTAGCTACAGACTGAGCAGCAACAGGGGAACTTCATAGAAATGACACAGCAATTTGTGTTAAAATATTGACAGCTAATTCATGAGTGATGGAGCTGACTAGGAATTCAGCTGCTTCTGTGAAGATCTTTACTCTCTCGCTAAGCTCATGATTCATAAAGAAAATGCCTGGAGTTACTTCTCTGAAACATACAGTATGATGCTGACAGATTTCTCTCTGGTGTCTCTGTCTCATATTTATTCTCTCTCTGTCTCTCTGTCTCTGTCTCTCATACACACACACACACACACACACACACACACACACACACACACACACTCCTTCCCCTCCCCCCAAAAGAGGCATCACGAATATAACGTTCCAAACAAGAACATCATTCATGAAGCATTTATCGCCAGCCAATGAAAGATATACTTAGTAGGTATTTTCATAAAAGAAGAACACAGATTTCTTTTAAACTCTCCCATATTCATAAGTCTTAGTTGGTGTAAAATACTATGATTCAGGTTTTTTCCCCCTTGTGATGTGAATACAACATATATCTTATTTTAACCTCTGAAAGGAATTACCCAACTCTTTCCTCATAAAAGAAGAAATGCTATTTTTACAATTAGACCACACTGCCTTTTGTTTTCATGAATATCTGAGAGACACTGACACGAAGAAAAAAATACAGATTACCCTTTCTCCCCTTTTTCCCACACATTTTGAGTCCAGCTCAGTGGGCTCCCAGATTCTGCCGGCACTCTCCTGGTAACACATTTAGAAGAGACTGCAGGATATCCCAACAGCGCTATTTTCTTCCCTCCGGCTCCCTCTCCTTCTTTCTCTCCCATCACTCTAGGTTTGTACCAGACTAAACAATTAAGCCTTTGTGTGCTACCGCTGCAATCTGCAAATTCTAATAATGTGCCCCCATCACTGGTACAATGGTAATATTTACCTTGAAGAAATGTTTGTCCAAATAAGTATTCAAAATGCTGGCAATGTATTCCCTTTGAAACGTTGTGGTGGTGAATGTTCTCCCGTCCTTCTTGGCCTATAACCAAAGAGAAAAACAGTTAGGGAAAAAGAAAAAAAAGACAGATGGATAGAGACTGTGACAGATACTGGTCCAGTTCAGTGTAAAAATGCTGCCACATTTATGCCAAACACTGCGCTTTATATTCCTTCCTGAACAAAGCAAACTACAAAGTAGAGGAAAAACTACACACAGTAGTGAATGAATAAAAAAATTTCTCCAAAATAGCAGCCAAGTGAATGTCTCATCAAATACACATCAATCTACTTGCTCTTTCCCTATTTTTCCTAGTTTTATGACAAAGAAATCTATGTGTTATTGTAGGGACACTAAAATTCAAATAACTGTTGTCTGAATTTGAGATAAAACAAGTGATTTATTTGAAAAGAGTACGCTTCGAGGTAAGGTAAGCTGTGATTTTATCGTGAGAATGTCTTACGAACAACAGAATCTTTGATGCGGCATGAACAGTGTGGCCCGAATGGTGCACCGATCTAACCCTGAGCGGTTCCCTCATCCGTTCCACTGTGGAAATGGGGAAGATGTGCGGGAATGGAGGAGACCACAGGAATGACTTCAGTTGATCTCCCATCTGTTTTTCTGCTTCTCCATCCCGCTTTCCTCTCCAATTCTCTTCCCATCCTCTAATAAACACCTCCTGTACCGAACCTCTCTTGTACATAAGATACCATGAAAAGTACAGTGACAAAGGGAGGAGGGCAGAAGGATGAAATGAATAAATAAATGAATCTCCAAGGAGAATATCCTGGATGTTGTCTAAGACTCAGAACCACGCATTATTTTACAGACTGAGATATAATTCCTGATTTACAATATAAAAAACTGAATAGAACACCAGCCTTCTAGATTTTCATCTAGTGATGTTCTTTTTTTTTTTTTTTTTTAGTGATGTTCTTTTATTAGAACCACATATGATCTCTTAGATTGAGTGTTGCTTTCTTCCATAGCAGAATCAGCAGATTATTTATATTATCTTTAGGTACATCAATTGTTTCTCTGACAGTTACCAAATGAGACATGGCTGCCTTTTGTTTGCCACTGCATTCAGCTACAT
Source organism: Balaenoptera acutorostrata (assembly GCF_949987535.1). Lineage (NCBI taxonomy): Eukaryota > Metazoa > Chordata > Mammalia > Artiodactyla > Balaenopteridae > Balaenoptera > Balaenoptera acutorostrata. Next base: position 58,207,722 of record NC_080080.1, on the reverse strand, counting down.
TATTATTTTCTTTTTAAAAAATAAGTCTAAAAAGATTAGAACAAGACACATAGTCACGGGCGGTCTTTCTCCAACTGGACTCCAGGTCTTTGTCAATCATGCAAACTAAGAGGGCAGGGCTTCTCTGGGTGAAGGGCTTGACAGACAAGAGCCTTTCTTAAGCCATCTTTCCGTCTTTCATTAGATTTCAAATCAAACCTCCTCCTGAACTCCTGCCATACAGATATATTTCGATGTGGATTCCAAACCTCTCCACTTCCCCATGTTGTCATTGTCAATCCCAGAGAACTCTCTTGAATTCATTAGAGATATGAGAAAGATTTATTATCTAAAGCAAATTGCTACAGTAAAAAAATAAAATGAAAAGAATAAACATTTTTCTTAAAATGCCAAATCTTATTAATATGTATGGGAAATAATATGTTTGCATATACTATCTGTATTACCAGACAGGAGTAAAGAGTCTGATTTTAAAACTGAACATATTATTTGACAGCTAATTTAATAACATAAAAGTGGTGCATAATTTTGCATTTTCAGAACATGAATTTCACGAGTTATGTTTTTATTCCAAGGAAACAAGGTAATCAAGACAGTGTGGTACCAGCATAGGGTAGACATCTAGATCAGTGGAACAGAATTCAGCACCCAAAAATAAACCCATATATCTATGGTCAATTGATTTTTTGACAAAGGTGCCAAGACTATTCAATGGGGAAAGAATAGTCTCTTCAGCAAAAGATTATGGGGCAACTGATAGCCCCATGCCAAAGAATGGAGTTGGATCCTCAACTCAGACTGTATAAAAAAGTTAACTCAAAATGAATCAAATGCCTAAATTTAAGAACTAAAACTACAAAACTCTTAGAAGAAGACATAGGGGTAAATCTTCATAAGTTCAGATTTGGCACTGGTGTTTTACATGTAATACCAAAAGCACAAGTAACAAAAGAAAAATAGGTAATTTAAGTTTCATCAAAATTAAAAACATTTTTATATTTTAAAGGATACTATCAAGAACGTGAAAAGACAATCCAAGGAATGAAAAAATATATGTGTAAATCATATCTGATACAGGACTTTTATCTAGAATATGCAAAGAACTCTTACAACTCAATAATGAAAAGACAACCCAACCAAAAACAAGCAAAAGATTTGAATAGACATTTCGCCAAATAAGCACATGAAAAGATGCCTCATCAAGGAAATGCAAATCAAAACCACAATGAGATATCACTTCATACCCACTAGGATGACTATGATTGAAAAATCTAAGATAGTAGCAAGTGTTGGCGAGGATGTGGAGAAATCAGAACACTCATACCTGGCTGATGGGGATGTAAAATGGTACAGCCACTTTGAAAACAGCCTGCTTGTTCCTCAAAAAGTGAAACATCGAGTGATTTTACCCAGTAATTCCACTCCTAGGTATATGCCAAGAGAAATGAAAACGTTAAGTCCACACAAAACTTGTATGTGGATGTTCATAGCAGCATTATCCATAATAGCCCCAGAATGGAAACAGTAGAAATGTCCATCGACTGGTGAATGAATAAACACAATATAGTATATCCATATGAAAGAATATTGTTTGACCATAAAATGAAATGAAGTACCGATACATGCTAAAACATGGACGAACTTTGAAAACATGCTAAGTGAAATGTCAGTCACAAAAAACCCCACATATTATCTGATTCCATTTACATGAAATGTCCAAAATGAGCAAATATATAGGTTGCTTAGGGCTGGGGGATGATCATCATGCGGATGATAGCTAAGAGTTGTGTGGTTCCTCTTTGAGGTAACTCGAATGTTCTAAAATTGATTGTGGTGATAGCTGCACAGCTCTTTGAATATACTAAAAACCATTAAATTGCACACTTTAAATGGGAGGTGAATTATATCCCAATAAAGGTGTTACCAAAACAATATTCTAAGGAATGTGGACATTACACATTACAATGTCAGTCATTTTCTAGATCAATCTGAAATAAATATGGCAAACCCAAGTATAATTGTAGCTGGAATCACTGGAGTTGCTGTACTAAGGAAGGGTCTCCTGGCTCCACTGAAAACTATCATAGTCTGACTGAGACAACCTGAGTATAATTCTGCATGGACCAAATATTCCTTCAGGTCCTCTCTCATCCTCATGACTATCTCTGAGTGTGGACAGCAGTTAATTACCACAAACAATGATTGATCCAATCAAACAGCAATCCTATGCTTTCAATGCTGATTTCTTTTCCCACTGAATGGAATTTTGGACTTCTGAAACCAGGTATCTAATCAAATATGACTGGCCCCCTACCCTGCATACACTAAGTCAGTAGAAGGCCAATCTTAGCACTGCTTCTTCTATACCGATTTCACTGACAGTTCTCATGAGGACTCTTACCAGCTTCTTAACATGGATGATGTCATTCATAAGAGGCTCCAACAAACGGACTCCAGTAATTCATGATGCTTCTTGCCTACTAACCTGAAGGCTTGTTCTGGCTAAAGCCTCTCAGAGGATCTGAAATAGAATTCTATTTCTGGGCCACTGGGACTATGCACCTGACAGATGGCCTGGCCCAAGCCCCAGCTGCCATTACTGAGGAGAAGTTTAGGGAGAGGAGCATTTCTTCAAAACTATGCCCTACAGTCACTCCTAAGGAAGTAGTGATGACACTGACAGCAAACCTCCCTGCTATCTGTGTAGATACATACTGGGATCTGGTAGCACAGACTTAAGAAACATGAATCCAAATTCAGGTTTGAGAGGCTAGACATCTACTCAGTATGAGACTAGACTCAAGGAGCTCAATGAGTAATTCTTAAATTTAAAAGAAATTTAAAGGTGAGCTATAAATCAACATCACTTGATACCTGAACCCTTTCTACAATGTCTGTAACATCCAGTTCATGAGTGCAATGTCAAAAATACTTGGCTAAATGTAGCAGCTAAAAGTACTGAGCACTGAATGAATCACAGTGCCTAAGATATAATAATCACTCAATATTTATTCGCTGATTGAGTAAATTTTAAAAAATCAGGGCAGACTCGAGGATATTGCTATAATAAAGCCACCCTCAGTTGCAATCCCTGAAGACAGAGAAAGGAGTAGGATTGCAGGTCGCTCATGATGGACATATTACCATGGCAATATATCATGCGTGCAAATGCCAGCCAAGTAAATACTATCCTTATCCATGCTGTAGTGGAAATAAACCAATAAACGAAACTTAGACCTGCTATTCCAGCCTATGCCAGATTCCCTCCCATAAGGAAAGGCTTCCAGAAGGAATCCCTTTCTACCTCTTGGAAGCACTGCCAGGTTTGAGCTAGCCGTAAGGAAGGCTTAGTGGCTGCAACACAGTTGGGGTCCTGGTTCTGATATCCAGGGCTATGCAGAACAAGTCCAGTAGTTTCCCTACTTGGCAACCTTTGAAATACTTGAAGATACGTGTTTAAAGAGGTCCCTCTTCTGCTGCCTTTTAGTGTCCCCTTCTCCATTTCAAAGAGTATAGTTTTGAGTACCACCTACTATGACTCAAAAGAGCACAAAGGCTATATGGAGAAGGGAGCTGAGTCCTGGCCAGGCCTGCTCATGAGAGCAGAGCACAGTGAGAGCCCAATCCAGCTACAAAGCCCAATCTAGGAACCAAACACAACATCCAATTGACAAGGTAACCTTGATCTGATTTAGGAAATAGTCCTTATCTGGGTTTTGGTGATGGTTGGTAGGGGAATTCTCAGGGCCCAGCTATCATAGGGAGGGCAGAGCTATCAGCAGGGAGCAATAAGCTGGTCAATTCAGGAAGGTGGTCCACTACTGTCCTGGAGGTCCAGTCACAGCTACAGAATCTGGCCACTGGGCAGAATCCCTGGGTAAGAGGCACACTTCTTTAGAAGACCTCCTGGCGAGACCAAGATAGACCATGGTACCCAAAGCAGACACTGAGTCCCAGACACTTAATACACAGGAAGATAAAGAACTGAAACTTGGAAGGTCAAGGAGTGAGTCTCAGGGGAACCTGGAAGTCATCCCTGGGATACCAGATCCTACATCCAAGGATGGCCACTTGGAATGCAGTGATGATCATCTCAGTGGTCAGCACTGAGGCAATACCATTCTCAGCATGGGAGATCAAAATTCAACAAACACACTCAGCCAGCATTGAGCAAGATGACTATGGGCGAGGCACAGAGAGAACATGATGAGTGGTATGCCCTGCTGCACTGCGGGTTTAAGGATTAAACATCTTAGTATTTCCTGCTTTAGTGAGAACGAATTCAGATCTGGGGAGGGCGAGACAGTGCATGCAAGCGGACCAAGTGGGGAGGAAACAGGGAAGGTAGGAGGAGACATGCTGGGGGCTGACACTTCTATTTGCTGGTGTTCTCTTCTAGATGACTAAGCTCGAAGGCAGTTCTCCAGATGAAGTAACACTGCATCCGGGAAGAGGAGCTCAGGACTCTTACTTGAGTCAGTTCAGATGCTACACTTTTATTTAGAAAGCCTAAGATCACTGGAGCTTTTCTCACCAGCTACGTTATACTCTGGGCATCTATGAATCTTTTACTGGATTAACACAAAATCTAAGTTTGTTTCATCTATGATGCTGCTAAGCCACATCTCTCTTTACTGCCTTTTTGCAATTTAATTGGTGGTGGTGGTGGTGGTGAGGTGCTCTCATCATCCCTGTTCCACGTCTGCGTCTTAGATGTGGGTCATCGCATTAAATGTCAAGTTGTTATCGAATTCTGTTTCCTTCATTTGTTATTACATTAGCCATCTCTCCCAGTTTGCGGCCACGCATTTATAGTGTTTTACCCAAATGAGTCCTCATGTTGACTAGAATAGGATTAGGTTCAAATACCAGAAACCTTTTTCCAGGAAGAAAGCGATTTATTAATCAGTTCCCTCTGGATATACTTACCAAACCAGTTATTAATCGAGCTCATTATACACACCCCCTATTTGTCCAAATGTTAAATGTTAGCAATGTGATACCCTCTGGTTAAAAAAAAATCAAATATATCTCTAAACAAGTATATGCTATTTGTTATTAATCCTTCTGAATTCTATGATGGGTTTCATAAATTGTCAGTATAACAGAGATGAACCTCAAAGCAAAGACATATACTTCCATTAAAATTTCAATATTCAGCCTTTGACAGTAATCATCCAAGAAAACTACATCCTAAATATGCATAATGGTACAGCAATGAAAGGAGTAGCTAAGGACAATGTATATGGGCTAAGGAATACTGTGCAGTATTGGAAAACATAACTTATGACGCTTCCTTCTCCTGCATTCTTATTTCCCTCGGGCTGCACTTCTCCTCTTGCTAAGCTCCCCCATGTTTTCTGGCCATTTTTTCTTGCTGGTTCTCCCAGCTGTGTCTCTCGTCTTTTCCACCCATCCCCCCACCCCCCAGCTGCTTTAGCTCACACTTCCAGCCTTCCTGGTATTTACTGTGTTAACAGTTTTAGTCGTCACACCATCTGATGTCTCCTGCTTCATTTTTCACACAATCTAACAGCTGAAATCCCTGATGTATGCAAAGCAACAGTCCATTAAGAAAAGAGTTTTCCTTATTGAGAACAAAAAAAAAATGGAAAAGGCAGGAAAGGGTAGTTCACAGAGGTGCCAAAGAGAGGCCACTATGTAGATAAGATGAAGGAAAAAAAAGACTTTTTTAAGCCTCAAAAAGATTATGACACTGGGAAATCTAAAAATCCCCTTCAACGGTGTGGTTTAATGAAAATAATCCCCTTTCCAAGAAGAATATATTCTAGGGAACGGATGATAAAAATCCTTAAACACATATCCTTATACTATCTACCATATACAGAACCCAGGTAAGCATTGATACAGTTATAATATATATACTAAGTTATTAACAAATGATATTTTCTTAGCAAAGCCTTCTTTTTGTTAGTCTGTTACATGGAAAGAGGCTTAAAATGACACCTTCTACTCTAAGCCCTATCTGTAAGCCTGCATCCCAAGTGAACAAGGCTTGGGCATGAATTCCTTGCAGTTTCAATATTCACAGAGAAAAAATCAAAATGATCAAAGCACTCAACAGGAAAAAAAATCCTTTCTTAATGGCAAAAAATAGAATAGCTTACAGTATGCAAATTTAATGTATTTAAGGAAAATTGCATGCTTTTCGGATATCTGAACAAAAAGCAAGGTAGCATAAACACAAACACTAAGAAGATTAGCTTCAGAACTTAAATGTTGCTGCAGTGAACGGAAAATAAATTGACTCCTCTAACTACTAGTTTATGAATTGGAAGTAAAAAAAAGTATTTAAAACATCCTTCTTTAGGCAAAGTAAATAAACAGGGAATAATAACCAGGGCAAGCAAAGAGGTCACTCATTCATTCATTCATTTCCTTATTCACCTTTCAATGATATTTCCTTGCTTAAAAAAACCAAAAAGTAAATATTACTCCATTCCCTTCCACTCTGTGTATCTGAAAAGCTGTCTTTTGGACTGGGACTTAGGCTGCCATATATATATATATATATATATATATATATATATATATTTTTTTTTTTTTTAAGGAATTCCTTTTTAAAATTTTTATTATTTATTTATTTATTTATTTTTAGCTGTGTTGGGTCTTCTTTTCTGTGCAAGGGCTTTCTCTAGTTGTGGCGAGCGGGGGCGACTCTTCATCGCGGTGCGCGGGCCTCTCACTGTCGCGGCCTCTCTTGTTGCGGACCACAGGCTCCAGACGCGCAGGCTCAGTAGCTGTGGCTCACGGGCCCAGTTGCTCCGCGGCATGTGGGATCTTCCCAGACCAGGGCTCGAACCCGCGTCCCCTGCATTGGCAGGCAGATTCTCAACCACGGCGCCACCGGGGAAGCCGAAGGCTGCCATATACTGAGTCTACAGCTTTGGCTTGTTTCTGCCTAAAGACAGATACTTAACTGGGTAGCCACCAGGCCCACTGCCTTTGTTTATCACAGAGCCTCAGATCAGCCTTCAGACTTTTCCCAATGAGCAGTAACTACTAGTTTCGGGACCACCCAAGGGGTAGTGAAGTTAGAGGGTTGCTGATCACCGATCTTTTCCAGAAGAAGTTGTGCAAATGGGTATACGTATGTGTGTGATGGTGGGCAGACGGGGGTATGCAAGGAAACTTCCTCTTGCATAGGCAGCTGAGGAAGGAAACTTGAAGTTTGTCCATGTACACTTTCAAGATCCAAAATTCATAGAAAGATACTTACTGTTAGGAGTCCCAGCCACAGAGTAATTCAAGGCAGAAAGGGCCCTTCCCTCTGTTCTTAAGGTTCTGAAGAACTGGCTGTGTTGCTTGTGTTGACCTGAGGCAATGGCTCTGCTGGTGGGTTAAGAGAACGGGTTGCACTTCGGCTCTGGTTATTTTCCCCATTATTGAAAAATTGTTGTCTATAAAGTCTCTGAGTTTCAGAGGGATGTGTAAGGATGTGGTGGGGTAGGTTGGCATTTTGTAGATGGACCATAAGGGACAAAGTAACTTTATGGTGACCCCTTCCTTTCCATATATGTACATATAGAGATTATATGTCTATATCCATCTCTTTCTCTCTACATATACATGTGTGTGCAGAGAATATATATTTAATATGTAAGTAGTGAGAGAATACACACACACACACACATTTGACTACTTCAATCTTAGACTTTCTACACTGCCTGCCAATGCCCAGGCACCACACCAGAACTGTACCATTGATAGGATACCTATGTGGCCATTCTCTTATGACCCAGGGTTAGTTTTATGAGATGCTATCATATGTGTGACATTTCAATCGTTTATTTGATTCAAAATAACTATTAGATGACCTAAGTTGAGCTTTAGAGAAATTCTGAGCCACTTAGTGAGATGTAATGCTCAGTATCCCAGAGAAAGTCAAGGAGATTCAATAGAATGGAAATAATGCATAAACTAATGTATGCACGCTAGCAAGAGCCTCGAGATAGTCAATGCTCTGCAAATGTCAGCTCTATTATGACCTGTAAGCAATGGTATATTCAACAGAACTGAAGGTATCGTGATGGACTCTAGTCTACTAAGCTCATCTCTGCAGGGAGGCTACACTTAGATACTGTACTATAGGTGTGTGTATAAGTTGCCTGTATGTGACCATTTCGTGTCTGTTATAGGTTGAATTGTCCTCCCCAAATTCATATGTTAAAGTTCTAATCCCCAATACCTCAGAATGTGACCTTCTTTGGAAACAGGGTCATTACAGATACGATTAGTTGAGATGAAGTCTTACTGGAGTAGGGTGGGCCCCTGATCTAATATGATTGGGTTCTTATAAAAAGGGGAAGTTTGAGAGGTGCACACAGGAAGAACGCTCTGGGAAGATAGGAGTTACACTGCCACAAGCCAAGGATGTACCAACAGCTAGGAGAGAGGTCTGCAACAGGTCCTGCCCTAGTACCTTCAGAAGGGGAAATGGCCCTACTGACACCTTGATCGTGGACTTCTAGCTTGTGGCACTTAAATTTCTGATGTTTAACCTACCCAGTCTGTGGTACTTTATTATGGCAATCCTAGGAAATTAATACAGAGCCAGTACATGAAAAAATGGTCATTTCCTAATATTGCAGTCCTGAGTTAAAGGAATAGAGGTGATATAAAATAGATAATCAACAAGGACCTACCGTATAGCACAGGGAACTACATTCAGTATTTTATAGTAACCTATAAGGGAAAAGAATCTGAAAAAGAATATATATATATACATATATATGTGTGTGTATATATATATATATGAAACTGAATCACTTTGCTGTGATTACACTTTGCTGCGTTTACACAGGTTGTAAATCAATTATACTTCAATAAAAATTTTAAAAAAATTTTAAAAAAGGAATAGAGATGAGGGTGAGCAAGGTAGCACTCATCACTTTACACATCTCATATCAAGAAAGTTTACATATCAACCCAGCTGTTACAATGGAGTAATTTCTTAATTATATGAATTCAAGTAAACATTGAAATAACAGGTTCACATAATTCATAATACAACTTCAAAGAAGGAATTTGTATTTTTAAACATTCTTGTCAGTAAGACTGAGGGACTAATTACCTAAACATCATGAAGCAGAATTAAAGAGAAAACCTTCAATCATTTCTTTAATCTTTTTTTTTTTTTTTTTAATTTTATTTATTTATTTATTTATTTATGGCTGTGTTGGGTCTTCGTTTCTTTGCGAGGGCTTTCTCTCTAGTTGTGGCAAGTGCAGGCCACTCTTCATCGCGGTGCGCGGGCCTCTCACTATCGCGGCCTCTCTTGTTGAGGAGCACAGGCTCCAGACGCGCAGGCTCAGTAATTGTGGCTCACGGGCCCAGTTGCTCCGCGGCATGTGGGATCCTCCCAGACCAGGGCTCGAACCCGTGTCCCCTGCATTGGCAGGCAGACTCCCAACCACCGCGCCACCAGGGAAGCCCCATTTCTTTAATCTTGAGGAAAGTTTTGAGAGGATTCCCTAAGAATTTGACCAAAATTTCTAGGGAATTTTTTTTTTGCTTTATTGGGACATCTATTTAGATTGAATTATTTATATATTTATATAATTATTTATATATTTATTTTCTTTGACTGCTCCTCTTGGATAATTCATGTTTTTTCTTGAATTCATCCTTAAAAGTCTGCCCTGCTCTACTGTTTAGCACTTGTGCATATTTCAGAGTTGGATTAATGTAATTTTAGAGTTAAAAGAAACTCCGCAATATTTCAGCCCATTAATTTTAGCAACAAGGAAGCCAATGCCCAGCTGTGATCACACAGCTCGTCAAGGTAGAGGCTGGAACAGAACATGGCCACTTTTCATTACTTCCAGATCTATGGCCCTGGCTTCACCATGTTTCACGGATGCTACCTGTGTGTGCTTCCCTAATCAGATAATCTGGCTTCAGGGTTGGTGCCTTTTATTTTTTTTTAATCTCATCCAAAGATTCTCCTGCAATGCCACATCCAGAGCAGGCATACCAAAATGCCTGTTTAAATATGGATTATTGATGATATAGCTAAGTTTCTGTACGAAGATACTAGTAACTGATCATACATGACTGCTCTTCAGTATACTGTTATTTTTTAAGAAGTCTCTTCAATTTATTTACTATCTATAATATATTTTCTTTAACCTGACCATAGAACTAATCGGCATTATATATAACCCAGGTTTTATCTTCTTAGCTGTTTTGATATCCAGGCTAATGGCATTTTAGGTGAGATGTGAAATCTGGCCTTTATTGCTGTGGCCCTTTGTCTGGGTGTCTGGTCAAAGAAGTCAGTCCATCTACTTGGTTAAGTAAGGTGGGAAGAGGAAAGAGAAGAAGGAAAGAAAAGAAAAGCAGAAATGACAAATAAGCTTTAAAGATTCTGAACTCCCTTAGACAAAGAAATGATTTCTAGTATTACAGTTGGTAAAAATCACCAGACAACAAAGGCTTCAGGAGGTAACATGGCTGTATCTTCACATACAAAATGGAAACAGCTGAGAGCAGTTTCCATATCAATCTGCCCAAATGGAGATAACTGGTTTCATCCACAAGCCTAGATAAAAGAAGAAACAAAAACACCCCCCAAATCTAACTGTGAGAGAGAAACGAGAAATATAGTAGCAGCTTCCTCACTGCAGAAGTACATTTTTTTAGTCTGCCATCAACAGGTGTTGCCATGGTAACTATCTTGTAGTTAAGAAGTAGTAGAGGTATAAAAAAACCACAATAAAGGGGAAAATAAGAAAAGTGTGCTGTAGTAAAACTAACCTCAGACCTCACAGAATGAGCAGGAGAGACTCGCTCTCCTATTCGCCAGGTCTCTGTGTCGCTGGAAAAGGGCTCAGCCCAAGAGCATGGTCCTTGGAAGATCCAGGGAACGCTCAGGGGACCTGTTGTGGCCCTCAATTTATCTTAGGTGCTAATTTACATCCCCACTCCCACAGGTACATTTTAGCTTTTTGATGTCTTTGTGGGAAAGGTTACAGTTTGGTAACGTTGTGTCTGGAAACCTCTGGAAAGGGAACATATATCAGTGAACAACTTCCTTATTGTCCTTCTACTTCTCACAGGTAGTGTGTTTAGTAACGATTTCTCTGTGTTCTCTTTCCATAGGGAGAAGCCAGGGTTTGCATGCAATGAATTAGTGCAATAATAACAACTATTTCTTGCTTTGAACAACTATAGCCAGTATTTGTAGCCCTGGTACCAGGAAATACCTCAGAGCCTGGCTAGGATTAGAAGACCATTTCCATGGTCCTTCCTTCATTACTCACAGCTAGTGATAGTATCCCATACTTTTTTCATCCCAAATATATTAGCATCACGAATGATGAAATAATAATCATTCTGCATTTTTATTTTGTAAGCTATTGTTGATGACCCCATGAAAGGGCACAACCTATCCCCTTTATTTAGCCAGCTTTTTGTTCTTGCTCAAATGACCACTCCATTTTATAAATAAATAACATGGATACATACAGTTTGCTAACTTCTGTGATGCTTTAAAGTTAGGACAGCTGATGAAACAAGATTTTGAAGGCTAACATCTGAAAGGTTTAGCCTGAGAGACAAATCTGTGTGGTACCAAGGATACTCTGTTGAGACCAAGCAGGCGTCAGAGTGCTGTGGAAAATAAATTAACAGCTGAGGTGTGAGCAGAGATGGCTCTGGGACCTGACTTTACTTCCCTTGTCCATTTCTGGAACTCAGGGTCCCGTCCCCTAAAGAGATGGAAGCTCCACCTCCTTCAAAGGGTTCATGTGAGACTCAAATGAAATAATGCCTATGAAAGCATTACTTTGTTCATAAACATTAAACACTAGGCCAATGAAAGCTGATGTTGGAAATATGATTGTCACTTTTTTTTCAAACTTTCTGCTATGTTGGTATTACCTGATTCACATTTTTGAGGATAAGTAGGCCACGAAATTTTCACACGATGCTTCTGGCAGAAAATCTTTTGCCTTGTTATCAGTTGGAGGCACTTATCTGATCTGGATGTCATTGTATTCTATTTGTTCCTGTTCTTTCGATTTTTTGTTCTCAGGCTGGCAGATTTGTATCAGGGGGTGCATGCGTGTGTGTGTGCATGTGCGTGTGTAAATGAGGACAAGGAGTAAGGGAGGGAGGAGAGAAAGGAAGGAAAAATGAGAGGAATAAATGAGTTAACAAAGTGGGAAAGAGCTTTCTTTCCCATTCCGTAGATATGTAGCCATCCCTGATGGTGTTTGTTATTGTATTTGCAATCTGTAGATCACTAGGCATACGTTCTTGGTGGCCTTACACACTCTTCAGCAGAAGCAGTTCTGGGGACGTCACTGACGTATGCCACCGACTCTCCTCTCATGATGTTCTGTTTCTCCATTTTCAGGCCAAAGGGCTTTGCCAATTGTAGTTCAAGATGCATAAATCCTTCTGTTTCTCAAACTAAAACCCCTCGATCTCTTTTACAATAAGATACACACCTTCTGTCTTCCTTGTGTGCTTGTTTTATTAAAGAACAGCTCCCGCTTTAAAATGTTGTCCTCTTACTTCGGAGTGTTTTGAATTCATGGCCCCCACTTTATCCCTTCCATTCTGTCTCCCACTTTCCCCCTTAAAGCCTGCTGTTCATCCCATTCAACTGTTGGCCAAGTCCCATGGATTCTACCTCCTTACATTTTTGTTATAGTAAATCTCCAGCCCATTGTAACACATGCTTATTGAAAAGGTTCACAGAATACAGAAAAATACATCATACAAAATGAAAGTTCCTTTTCATCTTACCGCCCCAATCCCACTTCCTTCCCTATAGGTTAGCACTGTTCGAGGTGAGTAAAAACGCTTGAAAAAGGTCTCAAAAGATACAAAAATCTAAAGGCATTTTTTTCTTTCTTTGTTACATATATGGTATTCTACACAAGGCGTTGTTCAACTGTTTCCTTGTGTTCATTTACGGTATTTTAGAGAACTTTCCATGAAAGTAAATATTGAGTTATCTCATTTCTCTTAATTATAGAGCATTCAATGGTATTATAAATATACTATATTTAGACATTTCCATGCCAATGGATATTTAGGTTGTTTTTGGCTTTCCTCAGTTAGAAGCAATGTTACAAAGATTACTGTTGCATATATATCTCACTACAAGAGTGAGTACATCGATGGGACAGATTCCCAGACATGGAATTGATGGGTCACAGAGCATGTGCACTTTTTGTTTCATTCTCTCTCTCCTTATCGACCTAAAACCAAAGTTGTATTAATACACAGTCTGTGTAACTGTAAAAGAGAGTATACTTCTCAGTTCTGTTGGGTTTCACCACCACTTAGATTCATTTTTCTTAACACCTTCTGGGATTCTTGGATATCCTTGTCTGTTTATGGCATTTCTTCCTGGCTTTTCAGTGTTGCTGTGGATTTGTGAATTTCTTCATTTCTTCTTCTTTTTTTTACTTTGGTGAGTGAAGGATAAAGCAGCACCCCACATACTTGGTCAGCTATCTAAGAGCCATAAGACCTCTTGCCCGACTACTCTTGTCTCCTTTGTATTCCTCCTCCACAGCTGTCCAACTAACATTCTGAAATGCAAAAATAATCACTTAACTTCCCTTAAACTCTTTCAATAACACCCTGATGCTTGGTGGGTGTTATGGGTTGGATTTTGTCCCCTAAAAACATATATGTTGAAATCCTGTCCCCAGTATCTCAGAATGTGACCTCATGTGGAAACAGGATCGTTACAGAGGTAATCTACTTAAGATGAGATCATGAGGGTGGACCTTAATCCAATATGACTGATGTCCTTATAAAAAGGGGGAAGTTGGACCCAGAGACAGATGTGCATGGAGGGAAGGTGATGGGAAGAAACACAGGAAGAATACCATGCAAAGATGGAGGCAGAGGTTGGAATCATGCTGCCCCAAGCCAAGGAACATCTGGGGCTACCAGAAGCTGGAAGAGGCAAGGAACAATCCGATCCCACAGGTTTCAGAGGAAGCATGGCCCTGCAGACACTTGGATTTGGAATTCTAGCCTCCAGAACTGTGAGACAATGAATCTCAGTTGTTCAAGGTCACCCCGTGCTTTTCAGTACTTTGTTACAGCAGCCACGGAAAACTAATGCAGTGGGTAAAGTCCAACCTCTTAAGCATCTCACATAGTACCTTTCATGCAGTGGCTTGCTGCCCTCAGCATCCTCCCTCACTACCTTTCCTACCAATACCCTACTTCCTTATCTGCTCATGTCCACAAGTTCTAGGATGCTTCCTATAGCCATGCTTTTGAACACCCTACTCCCTCTACCTAAATTCCCTTCTCCACTCCCCAAGCATTACTAATGTGTCTTAGCTAATTTCCAGGGTCATCTCCGTTATGAGCTGTTTCTGACATACCTTTCTCCACCAGTGTCCCAGACACAACTACCTGTCTTCGTGAGTCCCCTCTGTGCTGGCCTTAGAGTATTTTGACATTATTTTGCGTTTACTTGCTTATGCACATCCATCCCTCTCTGCCATGCTGCAAGCTCCTTGACGGAAGAGCCATTTGACGTATTCTAGCAAAATCCCTGCATATAGCATGTCGAAATGGGATTTTGCTCAGTGAGCAATGCTACAAAAATATAAAAACTGTAAGCAATTTAATGTTTTTAAAAAATTTTTATTTTATATTGGAGTATAGTTGACTTACAATGTTGTGTTAGTTTCAGGTGTACAGCAAAGTGATTCAATTATACATATACATTTGTCTGTTCTTTTTTTCAGATTCTTTTCCCACATAGGTTATTACAGAGTATTGAGTAGAGTTCCCTGTGCTATACAGTAGGTCCTTGTTGATTATCTATTTTATATAGAGTAGTGTGTATATGTTGACTTTATTCTGTTAAACGTCTCTCATGTAAAGAGTTGGAGGACAGTAGGTCAGGGCTGACTACAAATGGTTGATGTGCACAGGTAACACTGGATGAAAAGTACTTTTCCACACACTGAATTTGTGGCTATTTTCAGCTTGTTTTTATTTTTGATGAGACTCATTCTTCTAACCAGTCACACTTAGGAACGTCAGACTTTTCCTTCAGATACTGTAAACTCTAACAGCTCCAGTCATCAAAGATAAGTCCATCCTCTGGACCTTGATGTCCACTGACTGCTTCCTTCGTTAGAGTGGTTTATTAGAGGCAGAAAGTAGACCAGTGGTTGCCTAGGGCTGGGGGCAGTGCAGGAGATGGGGAAACTGAAGGGGGTGATGACAGCTAAGGGGTGAGGGATTTCCTTTTAGATTTGTAAGAATGTTCTAAAACCGATTGTGATGATGGTTGCAAAACTCTGTGAATATACTGAAACTGTACACTTTAAATGAGTGAATTGTATCATATGAGAATTATAATTTGATAAAGCTGTTTTAAAAATAAAAGTCATGATTCATTTAGTCCAATCTAGTCCACAAGAATCGCTGTTAAAACAAGTCAACTCTTTAGTAGCCAAACAGCCGCACAGATAAAATAAAATAAACCCACTGCAGTAATAAAAAAGAAAACAAACAAACAAACATAAAACCACAGCCTGGAATGTATACGGCATCCTACAGAGAACATGATGGACCCCGGGGCATTTCCCGTCAGGCCCATTCACTCGGATCATCCTATTGCACAGTTGTAGCAGCATAACTAAGCCTCAGAACTTTCCTTTTGTCATAAAGTGTTCAATTCTCTCTTCTTTCTATGTCACTAGAGATACACGTAGTTCAATAAACATGACAGGTAGGAGGGAAGTAAGATAAAAGGATAAGTGATAGCCAAAAAACAAACTCTTAAAAACTACCAAGCTTTCGCTAGTGGAAGGAATATTAGTCATATGGTGAACCAATGACCTCTGTGCTAAGTCAAGACAGTAGCATTTGTCAGGGTGTCAGGCAAAGGAACACAACATCTTTAACATTTGTCCAACTGTTCAGTAAGTCTTCTGAATAGACCAGGCAATGAATGACTAAAAGCAGACATTCTGGTGCTTATTCATACACTGTTTTGTACTTATCACCTGTCATGCAAATGCCTGTCACATGTCCCCAGTAAAATTCCAAACTCCTTGAAGACAGGGAAAGTATCTAATGGGTTTTCTCTCCTCCCACCATTCCATACCCAAAGCTATCAGCAAAGAGTTAAAACTGCTTTACGGGGTACAGGATACACCCATCTTAGAGTCTTACAGCACTAAAGAGATTTTTTTCCTTTTTAGTAATGTTGTTTTAGAGCATACATAATTTAATGCACGGAATAACAAAATCTATGTAATAAACAATTTTGTAATTGATGGTTACCTTTCTTTGAAGCCCCATTTCTAAGGACGTTATTTTGGAGAAATGTATACTACAATCATGTAAACAACAGAAAAAGCCTTCAAAAATCAATGGGCTGCTGGCTGCTGAATGTATCAGAGCATGGCTCCGTGAGCCACGATTTCACTGGGTCCACCCAGATTCACAAACTTTGGTTTTGAAAACTATTTCAGAACTAAATCTTTTTTTAAAATAAATTTTATTTATTTATTTATTTATTTTTATTTTTGGCTGTGTTGGGTCTTCGTTGAGGTGCACAGGCTTCTCACTGCAGTGGCTTCTCTTGTTGTGGAGCACAGGCTCTAGGCGCGTGGGCTTCAGTAGATGCGGCACGCAGGCTCAGTAGTTGTGGCGCATGGGCTTAGTTGCTCCACAGCATGTGGGATCTTCCTGGACCAGGGCTCGAACCCGTGTCCCTTGCCTTGGCAGGCGGATTCTTAACCACTGCGCCACCAGGGAAGCCTCTAAATCTTTTTTAAAGGTAGCTTTTTTTAAAAAAAAATTTTATTGGAGTATAGTTTATTTACAATGTTGTGTTAGTTTCAGGTGTACAGCACAGCGATTCAATTATATAGATATATTCATTCTTTTTCAGATTCTTTTCCCATATAGGTTGTTACAGAATACTGAGTAGGGTTCCCTGTGCTATAAAGTAAGTCTTTGTTGGTTATTATTTTAACTATATTAGTACGTGTTAAAGGCAGCTTTTACTGTAACCAGAGATAAGATTTTTATCACAGAAAGGGAGGGAATAATTTCTCTCTGCATCATGTCCTTACATAGGTCACACAACTGCAAAAAATTACAGACTCTGTGCTATTCAAATCTGATGATTAGTCACTGAGTTCAATATATTCTTAAAAACCTATAGTTAAATGTAATCAGCCAAGGTAAATTATAGAGAGAACCATGCAAATACATGAAAACATTCTCAGAGTTCAATGTGCTAGGATGCAATAAAGAAAAAAAAACACCTCTCTTCCACACATTCAGAAAGAAATACTCAAGCATCCCACTTCTGAAAGCTCCTTGGGTAAGCAGGGAGCTCCCTAGTTCCTGCGGTTGGGACTTCCCAGACCTCTGTAATCTGACCAGCCAGCCTAGTTCCTTTCCAAAACAAACTCACCTTCCCCTGCCTTTGCGGATACTATTCTTGCCTGGAATGTTCCACCCTCTTCTCCCCTTACCTCTAAGTCCTGACCATCCTTCTTAGTAAGACTTGCTCTTTTCCTTCTGTCCTTTCTGCCCAGTTCATTTGACATCAAATATTACCTTACCTGCCCTGTATTGGGGGTTAAATCCCTTTTTCTCTGATCAAGCAATTCAAGCAGATAACACTTCTGGCTCTTTCTACCTGTTCATTTAAGGGGAGGGAGGTGGAGTGACTCACTTAATGAGTGATTTGGGGCAGGGTAAACTAGGTACCCTGGGTATAGTTCCTCCCTTCTTCCTTTAGGGATGGAGCAGTCCTCTGGGAATTTTCCTCTGACCCTCCATGCCATAACCTGATCCTTTTGGCCCACAGGTCTGTCCCAGCTACTGTGGCTCGTGCTTAACTCTGGGGTTCTGCATCAGTACAGCAAATAAACCCCACCCTCCAACCTGGCTTATACTAGTAATAATGATGATAGTTGAACCTTATCTGCCAATTATTTTATCCTCTCTCTTAATTTTTTTCAGAACTTGGTAGGGTCAGAGGGGTGTCGTGATTGCAGTTTTCATCAAAGATTCCAGCATCATTCATATATGTAAGTTTACATATATTGATTCGATGGCTTTCAAAATTGATGTGAGATTGTGTCCCATCTCCCTGCCTAGACATAATTTTGGGTCATGTCACATAAATCTTTGCTACCCAGTGCTTCACCACAATGCCCAATGTATAGCAGAAATAAACTCAGAAAGGTTCAATTATGAATACATCATCTAATTAAAGATATATAGAGAGAAGATTATAGAACAAAACTCAGGACTACAATACTTGTGTTTCCAGCTAATAGTTATGACGTTATTAACGCATTTTTGTTGTCACTTATCAGCAGTGTTAGCATAAAGTTAATATAGGCAGGCTGAGTATAAAATTGATATATGTGACACACTGTGATCCTGCAGAGTCAATTTAATTGCACATTGAGCAGCAAGAAGAGAGAATAAAAGATAAGGCATATACTGATTGATTTTCTTCATCAAAACCCACAAGATCTCATTTCAACAAAACCCTGTCATTAAATGTCCAGCATACCTAACAGTGAATTTTATGTGATAAATATCTGAATCTAATTTGCAAAGCAGTGATGGCAATCTACCATAAGCCAAGTTTTCATTTACCCACAGCTTAAACCTTCATCTTATAGGTTCCATTATCCTTTGCTCACTCTTACATAAAAAGCTTCACATGTATTTAAAAAGCTGTTAATGTGCAATGTTGCTGAGAAATAGTGGTTCAGTTGTCTAGTGTATGGTTTTGAGTGTCCCCCTCTGCCAAGAAACAACAAAAGTAGATTAAATACATAAAGGATTTACAATTATGTCAAAATAAAGACAGTGTTTCACAAAACTTTAGAGGTCAATTAATGTGATTAAACCACTAATTTC
The DNA here is from genome assembly GCF_949987535.1 of Balaenoptera acutorostrata. Lineage (NCBI taxonomy): Eukaryota > Metazoa > Chordata > Mammalia > Artiodactyla > Balaenopteridae > Balaenoptera > Balaenoptera acutorostrata. Next base: position 58,188,804 of record NC_080080.1, on the reverse strand, counting down.
AATGTTAGTTTTAGTACTTTCTTTGAGTTTCCAAGTCTTTTTATTTATTTATTTTTAATTGAGTACAGTCGACAATATCATAATAGTTTTAGATGTACAACAGTGATTCGATATTTTTATAGATTATACTCTAACAGTGTTATAAAATATTGGCTATATTTGCTGTGCTGTACATTACATCCTTGTATCTTATTTATTTTATACCTAGTAGTTTAAACACAATCTGTTTTTTTTTTTTACTTAAGTATGAATTTATCGAATGCTAACTGGACGCAAGTACTAACTAGTGTATGGGATCAATAAGCAGTACATAGGCACACGATAATAATTCTAGAAATGATTACTTATATAAAGCCCTTTCCAGTTTTCAAAGATGTCACACATTTTTCCTTTGACTCTCACAGTCTCCTGTTAAAACAGCAGAGCAAACATTGTCATGCCCATTTTACAAATGGGGAAACTAGGGCTTAGAGAGGTCTTGAGCACGGGCAGGGCTGGTACTACCGTCCAGACTGCTGACTCCCAGGAATTAATCAGTCATTTGGAGATTCAATAAACAGTTATTCAGCACCTACTATGCAGCAAACCCCATGTTGCTGCTGGGGATGGAGATGGTCCCTGCCCTCCCGGTCTCTCCCCAGGTTATCCTATTTGACATAGTACCAGCCATCAACATGCACATGATACGTTCAACACAGGATTTTTATTTTATACCTCGATAAAAGCAAAACTAAATTTGCGAATATTTTTCCTGTAAAAACAAAACTATGGAAGACTGCCTTAAAATTAATACAGCTTAATCATTTACTTTAGAAATTAAGAACGTGTTTCGTTGTTACTCCTCAAAGCTCCAACTAGAATGATAGTGTTTCCATTCAAATTGAGACTCCAAATAAAAAATACCCTTTGGCATTTTTCAATGAAGCATTTAATCTTCTATCAAATGAATGAGAATTTAATCACATAAATTAGTCTACCTCATTCCTCTACCAAAATGTTAGAATTTATCTAAGGAGACAAACTTAGATGTAAACATTCACAGGAACAGTGATGAGAATATTGCTGGAGAAGAAGACCCTTTCTGAAATTCAGTTTTGGGATTCACATATCCCAAATCACAGGGATCTGAGTTCCCAGTACCACCTTGCAGTTCTCAAGACACGATTTTAATATGAGGTGGTCCTTTCATAAGTGCAGTTGTCATAAAATGTCATAAAACGTGAGAGAGAAGATCCATGTGGAGTCCTGAAATGAAAAGGCATGGCACCCACATGGCTTTTTCTCATCTTTGCCCATAAATTAATTAATCAGTAGTAAAGACATTTGCATTGAAGGCAGGCTACCTTCCAGGCAGGAAGACAGATAGACAGATATGACACAGAGAAACCAGCAATCCTGACGTAGAGAAACCCAACGAGGAAATGAAAGGAGAAAAGTAGGTGACTGAGTCAATCAGCCAGTGAGTTAATTTCACAATCGTGGCCTCACATTCTTGTTGATAAGCCGGTGAAACACAATAGAACATGGGCTCACTACAAACGAAACAAAAACCCACCCCTTCACGCCTCCATGAGTTATCAGCCTTTGGAATTCAGCAAATAGAGAAGAGTGTCAAAGTGCATTTTAGTTGTCCGTCTCCTTCCTCCACTCTTTCTTTCTCTAAAGGATTATAACTTATTTGTCTCACATTTTTCTTTTTTTGAGATAAAGTCTATATACGTTTTAAAGTATATAGACTTAATGCAGCATTATTTCTTACGTAGCATATATTTCTGTGTCGATCCGTCAGCTGTCTCTGGGTAAAGAACTGTAATGCCAACTGTATCACATGCCCAAGTTCAGTATCATCCACAGCGCCTGGAGGCACTGCTCTCATGTAAAACGAGCCCTGCCTTATTAGAGTCCTGTTAGATGCGATAAGAGGAAATAGAAAAATGAGACACAGAGAGGCCCTAATTTATATAAATCACTGCCAGATGCTCTTTAAAAATGACTTAAGCTTTTTTAAAACATCAGGTCCCAAAGTGCCACATAAATTTCTATAGAATGATACACTGACTTATACATTTCTTTATTGGTATGGGATTAATTAAAAATCTAAATCTTTTGTTCAAACTTCCCACCTTCTCTGGCTTATCATACATACAGAAGATTTTGGCAACCTAGGAAGAAAATAAAAACAGCTCAAGAGGCCGAATTTACAAACAGAATTAAATTCCAAAAGCTCACCTTCAAGCTTGTCATTAGGAACACTGAATGCACTGTCACATTAGAATGAGTAAATGAAAGTTATTACATTTTTAAGACAAATAGGTCATAACATTTTTTATCAGGTTAAACAATTTTGTGGAAAGCAAAGAAACCAATGAACATTGAAACCCTATTTATTATATTCTGAAGTTTCCTTGATCTTTAATTTTATAGGAACATTTACCAAGTTGCCACCAGCGAAGAAATACTGTTATGTACCATTTTCAGTTATTATGTCAAATATGCATTTCCATGTTCCAAAACAGCCTGCATGTGTCATTTAAAAATTATAAAATATTGTATACTTTTATATCCTTAGTCACTTCCTCATTGTTAAAGGTAAGTAGCTTCCAAATTTTCATTGTTTAAAAAACATGCCATTATGAATGGCTGCACAGTGACTTTTGCACATTATTCTCCATGACACAAAGTCATGATCTCATATGCTAGACACATAGTAGCGGAGAAGAGCCATTTACTTATGAAGACTGAGATTACACTTCTTTCACTCGGCTAACTGGAGCACCTGTGAGTGAGAAGGACGACATCAGGAAACTGAATGGAGACGTTGAATAATTAACGAGCATAATGCCTCAAATACGGCGCTGATTATTATTATTATTATAACATCAACAACAACCACGCACGACACCACAGTTTCCTAAGCATCTACCACCTGCCAGGTGCTTTGCAAGCATCATTCCTATCCTTTACAACTTTTACAAAGTAGGGATTATTATTCCCAGTTTAAATATGGAGAGGGGTTAATGGACTCAGCTAAGGCTACAGAATCTCCATTAGAGCTACACTTCTAACAGAAGTCTCTCTTTGTTCTGCCCCAAACTGTCTAGTTCTTAGGAAAAGGTCACTGGATGGGACGATCAACCTGCTAAAACCTATTCACTAAAGACTTGAAAGTGATTTTTATGTGAGGCTGTGTAGTGAGACTTTATGTGCCAGCCTCCAGCTTAGGTGGGAGGTCTGCTGAGGGCACCAGTACCACCAACAGACGGACCAGTGACATAGTAACAGTGGCAGCAGCAGCTATCTCCGTTGCAAGAGGTGACATGGCCAACAGGGCACTGGGACAATATTTTAGCTTGATGTCCTTAACCACTTACTTTTTTTCTCTAAGTATTTCAGCTATTTTGAAGTCTGATGTGGATGGCATTTTTTTCCAAATCATAATGTAAAATCATCCTTAATTTGGCAGTAATTGAGCTACATCATTTCTTTACATGTCTGATCAAAATACAGCTTTGAAAGTCTACAGACAATTAAAATTGTAGGAAGCATTTAGAGAAGCTTATTAATGTATTCCATAATCATTAACCAAAGAAAAATATTAATCTTTAAGATCCCTGTTGAGCATGGGGAACTATTATTCTTGGGATTATTTTGTGTAAACAAGCCCAAATCCTTATGCTACACAAAGGCTAATGTCTTTGCTCAGAGGATGTGAATTAATTTATGACCTCTGTTTTTGACTTAAATGCTATAAACATCTCTGTTGACTTTGAAAACAAAGGCTGCTCCTGCATAATTTTTCAAAGAGAGAAACTTAAAGTACTATGAAAATATTTACTGGATAAAACAAATGCCAAGATCAAAAATGCTAAGACACTGAGTGGATATTTATTATCCCCACTAATCCTTTTGTATTTCAAGGTTTATTTATTTTTACTCTGCTTTTCGTCAGTTATTATAGCATAACTTTAAATTCATAAAAGATGATGCAGAGTTAATAATATCATGAGCTTTACAATAATATTCAAGTAATACTGAAAAAGATGGAAATCCATTTGTTATCTGAACATGTTCTTTGGCTGAACCAGAAGAAATGATTATCTAATGTTGGAGTTTTAGCACCTCGTGCCCTGGCCAATGAGGCCCTGCATACAGAACAGAGATTTAATTTTAAAACATCGATGATGAATAGTTTTAAAATGACAACTCAATAAATCAAATAGTCATGCTCTTTCAGTGTATTTTAATAAAAAAGCACAAATTTTACAGTATTCTGACTTCCTAGCATTCCTAAATTCTTACTTGTGAGGCAGTATCTGAAGTTAAGACGTGGACCAATGTCTCCATGGCTTATTTGATGAAGACATACTAATAGTTATTTCTCACTGAATATACGTTATGGCAACTTCTAAGGGACTGTTAAAAGGAATTTCTGATCGGATGCAGTTGGGGCTTGAGAATACAAGAAATGATAAAGTACTGGTTACTTAAAAGCCTACCTAGATCACTGTCTTCAAGGCATTCATGTAATTTTGGATGGTTGATGGACGGGCCTTGGTGATAGATCAGGCATGAGAAATATAAAGGAGGGAAGCACCTTGGGCATATGGTGCTGCCACTAACTGGGATAGGAAACTAGAAGGAGGAATTGATGAGGGTGGAAAATAAACACAGAAAGAATTTAGTTTGGTAAATGTCAATTTTACGGTGGATGTGGGTCATGGAGGTAAGGAAATCTGGTGGGCAGTTACACTTAGGAATTAAGATCTTAGGAGAAAGGCTGAAAGTAGTGAGCAAGATCAGGATATGCAAACATTTTCTGTAACGGGCCAGAGAATAAATATTTTAGGCTTTGCAGGCCTGACGATCTATCCCAGCTACTCACTTCTGCCATTGCAGCAGAAAAGCAGTCACAAGATAGCATAGAATGAGTGTGCCTATGTTCCAATAAAACTATTCATAAAAACAGGTGCCAGAATGTATTTGGCTGCAGGTCATAGTTTGCCAACTATCGAGCCCTGGGTTCGATGACAAATAAAGTCCTCGGAATGGATGAGCTCACCCAGGAAGAACATATGTAAGGCAAAGTAGTATGACATGAAATTTGAAAACATGGAACTCTGAAAAAAATAGAAATTCAGAATTCCATGGACTTTATCTTCAAATTAATCTGGAGAGTTAAGTCTATTTAATAGGTCAAAGGACACAGCAGTATCAGAATGTTTTTCTTACAGGTTGAGGTTTTTTTTTTTTTTTAAGGTAAATCACAGCAAGTTGATGGCAAAATTAAAGTAAGAATTGAGAATTCCCACTATTGCATTCATAGGCTATAATCCATCTCTTATAAATGAATGTTCTTTTAGCATCTCTTGGGAGAGAAACCTATTCTTTCCAGAACAAAAAAAATTTCTCTCAAGGATTAGATTTTGAGAGACTCTATAGCATTACAAAAGGCTTTTTGCTATATCCTCCTGCTAATTTAATTTTCTGCCTTTTTCCTTGTTGATAGCCAGAACCAATTTGGAATACCTTTTCCATATTATTGAAAATCAGTGGGCAGTAATGTCATTAATGCTTTCAGGCCACTAATGTACAAGAGGTTATTACTTCAAAGTATAAAAGACAGTCGAAAATGAGTTGACCTTCCTAAATTAGGAAGTAAGTAACAAAGGCCTGGAATTCAAAAGCTGTTTTCTGTTTCCCTGAAACTGTCCAATAAACTTATCTTTGATGACCACAGAGCCAACATTTCTTTGGTTAACTTGACGTGAGGGCCCATAAAATTGTATTCAGGCTCTACAACAGCTTCTCTGCTCCCTGAAAGAATAGTATGATTCATACCCGTTTCAATTTATATCTGTTTTGCATAAATGAAGCAGACTTGTAGAAAAGACTGATTCATTATCATGTAAAATATAGCCATTAGTAGAAAATCTAGTAACCATATTCCCAGACATAACAAGATCAGACTCTCAGGCCTCTGGGCTGGAGTTGGGAAATGAGAGGTGCAGTGTTTCTGAAAAAAGAAAGTCTTCCTTCTGAAAGAGGTATTCACAGTGGTAAACTGAAGGAATTTTATAGCTCCTTAAAAAACGGAAGCCACAACAGGCCATTCCTTGAGTCTACCATCAAAGCAGAACATTCTATCCAATTGACCCTTAGTGTTAATACCAGTGTATAGGTAAGTCTTAAAACTTGTATCTGTTTCTCTTTCAGAATCTTTTTTTTTTTATATTTACCAATTTATTAAAAGATATGTTAAAGGATATGATAAAGATACATATTAACAGCCAGATGAAAAGATATGTTAGGTGAGGTCTTCGAGAATCCTGCACCTAGGAGATTTTCAGCTCAACCTGGAAGCTCCCCATCCCCTCCACCATTGGAATTTTTTACTTAATTGGAGTATAGTTTATTTACAGTGTTGTGTTAGGTTCAGGTGTACAGCAAAGTGATTCAGTTATACATATATATGTATATATATATTCTTTTTCAGATTCTTTTCTGCTATAGGTTATTATGAGGTACTGAATATAGTTCCCTGTGCTATACAGTAAGTCCTTGCTGTTTATCTATTTTATATATAGCTATCTCATGGTTGGAAAATTTGATAGGAGCCACTTGCCTCAAATGCCTATCACGGTAACAGTCGATGTGTTATCGTCATGCCTGCCAATCGGGTACCACCACCAGGAAGGAACCGCTGGTTAATGACAGAAATTCAGAGTGTAAAGTGCCATGGACCCCACAGCAAGGGGAGGAGACAGGAGGGCCTGATTCCAGGCAGTGATGATGAAACAGCCTCAGAGATGGGAAGAGGGGAAGATCCACGGAAGAAAGCAGGCGAGTGGGAAGAAACTTCGAGTGCTTCTTCAAGGCTGGGCACTGCTCTAGGCACTGAGGATTCAAGGTGAATGAAACAGATGAAGTCTCAGCTGACCTCCCTGTTGGTGAAGACTGATGAAAGACCAATTCACACTAGGGTATCAGATAGGGAAAGTAAATTAAAAAGGTAAAGGAGAAAGGAGTGACAGAGTGTTGTGAGGGATTCCTGAGCCATGGCTGCCTGGGGAAGCCCTTTTTGAGGAGGGAACACTTAAGTTCAGGTGGCAATGACAAGAAGGAACCATCCTCTATTCTTTCAACCTATAAAAACCATCTTTGATGGGAAAAGGGTGTTAGACGGCAAATCGGAGAGCCGTGATCCAGTCTCATAATTCAGGGGCTTTCACCACTTTTCTATGTGTGTTTGAGGCACATTTTCAAATATCAGAATATTTATTAGATTATATAAAGGGATAATAAAACAAAGCATTTCGAAATCAGTCAACAGTAATTCAATTCTGTCACTCACAACAGTTCAGCTAACAGCGCCTCAGGTGTCTATAAAAGCATGCCTCATCCCATGGTCACCAGTTTGCGGCGATTCTGAGTTACTATTTGCAGTCCACACCACACTCTTATACACCCGGGAGGCAAACTTGTCTCCAGTAAAAGTAAACAGAAGATCTTTCTTTAGCAGACGCTCAAGAATACACTCAACTAAAAAGTAAACTTCCCTTATCCTCTGCAAATGTACCTGTATTGCCTAACAATACCTGTAACTGTATATACACATTTTGTAAACTACATGTATTCAAATGTGGAAAAATAAATTTTAGACACTAATATTGGACAGCACACCTTTGTGCTTTGGGGCATTTGCCGGGCAATGGCAGATGATCATGGTCATGAAATGGCAAACCTTTGTTTGCCACTTCTGAGTTTCTACATCTTCTGGCTGTCCCATGGGAAATAGTACTCATTTTCACAGAATCCTCAACTTGTTGGTTCTTCCCCTACATGATGTTATAGGAAAAGTCTTATTTATTCATTTTGTGATTCTTCATAGTTAAAACCATCAGAGGCAGCCATCAGAAGAGCTTGCCCCAAGCCTGCAGAGATGAGTGAGGGACACCCAGAGAAGGAAGGGCCCCAACACAATCCAGTGACATAGCAAAATTAGGAGAAACTATGGTTGATCTCAGAAGTTCACCATTCAAAATTATCAAGTGGTAACTATTTGGATGTAGGGCCGTCTAGTTGTGACACAGGTCACATCAATGATGACCAGGGTTGATTTGGTGAGCCAACGGGGGCCTCTAAAGGAACCAAACACAGGGTCAAGGAACATTCTCCTTTCCTAATCAGCTTCCTAGAGCCGTGCATAATTAAATCATTTAAAAAGATAGAACAAAAAGGTAGTATTAAAGAATATAAAGCCAAGCATATGGGAGGAATGTTAAGAAGACTTTGAAGGATGCAGCTAAAGCTGTTTAGGAAACATAACAGATAACCTTAATATAATGGTTAGAGTCTAAACAGCCAAGTCCCCTTCAGACAGCCCCTCTGGTGTACCTCGCACGCCAGGCAACTCAGGTTTCTGCTGAAGCCGAAATCTCAGCCCACGGCTCCAAGAAGCCGCACTTAGAATCGTCTCATTTTTGCCAAGTAAGACATCCATTCATGAAATGAACAGCAGTGTTCCTGGGGCTTAATGGGAGACCCCTGAAACACTGACATGTCACCAGGTTGCTGCAATGTCTGCAACTGTGAGGAAAAGGGAGGCAAGTGCGACCAGCAGTGAACAGCTGCCTCGGGGAACGGTGCTTATCCTTCCCTTCTAGTTCCTACAGCCCTCCTCTGACGAGGCTCTCATCGCTGCTGCCCCGAGAGGGGAAACAGCTGCGACCCAAAGGGACAGTATCGTAGTGTCTCCTCCCAAACCTCTGGTGAGGGACTGGGGTCCCCAGGGAGCCACAGGTCTGGCCGGAACCCCCAGCTGCTCTCTGTAGCAGGTGCTGGAGATCCCAGACGCTAAACTCAAGGTGTGTCCTCGATGGCTTCGAAGTTTCTAAGGAAATTGTGAAACTGGTAGCTGGTAGAAATTGTGGCTCCTGGTAGCTGAGCTAATCGTCTGAAATCGTTTCTTTTCACAGAAAATCGTGGACCTTTAAAACTGGAAGAGGGACTTCCCTGGTGGCACAGACTCTGCGCTCCCAGTGCAGGGGGCCCGGGTTCGATTCCTGGTCAGGGAACTAGATCCCACATGCATGCCGCAACTAAGAGTTCGTGGCCCACGGCTGAGGAGCCCGAGTGCCGCAACTAACGAGCCCACCTGCCACAACTAAGACCTGGCGCAACCAAACAAATAAATAAACATTAAAAAAAAAAAAACTGGAAGAAACTTTGTTCTTCATGAAGAAATAATCCTCACTTCATCTGCCCCCTTTTTTGCTCTTTCATTTCCTCCTTCCCTCTTTTTTTTTTATATCAACTAGTTATTTTCAAAAGGAAAAAAAAAGACTCCTGATATACAGAAAACTATGGAAGTCAGGTGAATGCTTGCCAATTTCACACACCCTCACTCACCTTTATTTAAATGAAAAAATCAAAACGATATAAACAAAAACAGGAGTTTTTGTGAGTTCAGGAACCCATCTTGGGTCACACAGAAGCCAGGAGTAAATAATGAAACTTGTGTCTAGATCATCTGACTCCCCAACCAAATTCTACCTTGCTAAGATCATATAGCTAATAGAAAACTGATATTTAAAATTCCAGATGGTGACATTCTAGCCATTAGATGCATTTTTAACCACTAGAAAAATCAGTTATGGTTGGGGAAACTATCTGGGACATATTTTCTTTAAGTTAAAAAATTATAATAGTAATTTTCATATGTTAAGAACTTTTAAAAGAAAATAGAAAACACACACACATATATTGACAAAAAGTGAATACTTTTAGAATGTATATATTCTGCACCATGAGGCAAAATTACAGTGTTATGATCAACAGGGCCAGCATAGCTTTTGAGAGTAAGTTGACAGATTCGGTGTCAAGAAGGGATCATTGCTGAAGCTTGGTTCTATCCAGTCTGATGCTATACAATTGACCCTTGGACAACGTGGGCCAGGGCTACCAGCCCTCCATGCAGTCAAAAATCTGCGTATAATTTACAGTGGGCCCTCTGTAACCACGGTTGCTCCGTACCCACAGTTCTGCTTCCATGGATTCAACCAACCATGGATCAATTAGTACTATATATAGAATTTACTATTGGAAAAAACCATGTATAAGTGAACCTGCACAGTTCAAACCTGCGTTATTCAAGGGTCAACTGTACTTCATTTAGGTCCATTTGAAAGGTGGCCTAGAAAACAGAGGAATGAAACTTAACCACAGGTTGAAATTCTCCCTTTACATTTGGAAGCACAGCAAATGCACTTTCTCAAGCTTATGAAGTAACCCTCTAGCATCATTGATTTCTGAGTCTTACAAAAGCTCTTCGTATTATGCCTGCATCACAGATTTACACTGCCATAACTCCTGTCAGACATCATCTTGGCTTTATGAATAAATAAAACTATGCTCTAGGGAAACATTGATTTAAGAGGAAAAATCAATACCCATCTAGCATGTGATAGACCTCAGCTTTAAGGCTACTTATTCCCCCAAGTACAATATAATACTAAATGTAAAACCATACTTTTTGCTTCCTAAGTAAAAGGTGGGTGAAGGTATATGAAATTGGCAGGCGAATATTTGCCTTCCGCAGCCCTCAATATATCAGGATTCCCCTTTCCCTTACAAAGTAGTTAGCTGATACTTCCAAAAGAAAAGAGGAAGGGAAAGAGAAAAAAGAGATGGACAAACCAATGATGGCAAAATCTTGGTAATTTGTGAATTTACGTAGTGAGTATATGAGAACTCACTCTATTATTCATTCTCTCGTGTATGAAAAATTTTTCATAATAAGAATTTGAAAAGTATGTACGCTTGCTTGGAGGAAACTCTCTAAGGCTAATATCAACCAAGAAGCTGACAATGGTTCTTTTGGGATAATGGCCTCATAGGGAAGCTTTTTTTCTTCCTTGGGAGTTCTGTATTTTCCAGCGTACTGTAGTGAATATGTATATTGCTTTTATAATTCAGAAAATACACACAGTAAATGCATGGCAGGATAGCAAAAAAGAAAAATAAAGGATTAATTAGGTTGATTGCAAAGTATTTTGTTGACTACTGGCCTAGAGATAGCTAAGATATACACCGTTACACATATTTATATCAACTCTTTCTTACTGCTCTTGGACATTTTTTCAGGGCACAGGCAGATTGCTATTAAAATTGACTTAAAAAATAAAGCGAACAGCGTACGTGGAAATTAACCTCATCTTTGCGAGCCAAAGTTCATATGAGAGACAAAAGCTGGCTAAAGTCATCATTTCATCAGTTCTGCAATCACCTTACAACCTAAGTCTGTTTTCACAGTGGAGACAGATGTTAAAAGTTCTGACAGGCCTGCGGTAACCTTTGATGACAAAGCCACTCCAGAGAGCCAAGGCTTTTGCTTTCTTGCTCAGAATTGGTTGGAATTAAAAATGAATCCGATTATGTTTCCCTAGCTCTTCAAAATGCAGTTCATTGCTAATTGTGTTAACTGTGGCCTTGTTGCTTTGGATGAGGGCTCCTGTCCCAGCAGATGGTTATTGATGCTGTTCTCATTGCTTGTCTTTCTGATAGGTGGAAAGAACAACTCTGGAAATCTGAATCACCCTTTCAAGACACGGGCACATGAGAAGCCTGAAAATGGGTTGGGGTAATTTAAATTTTGAATCCCAAATTCAAACATCATACAAGTAACTACTATCATCACCCAAACTGATGAGGATATTGATAAATCTACTTCCTAGATGGAAATGATACACAGTTATAAGTTCCAAAAATATATAGCCACCATTTTAGTACTGACAGCAGTAGAAGAGGGAAAGGCCCTGTAAATTGGTTTTGGCAGCTCTTCCTTAATGCATGGATACTAAAAGCAAAATAGAAATGCAAAACATTATTGTTGAGAAAAATGCTTGTACTTAGGGAATAAGCACACCATGAGATTACTTTTTACAAATACCATCTTCCTTTTTATTACAGTGTCAGAGATCCACTCACTTAAAGAAATTAGAGCATCCACTGTGTGTTACTATGTGCAAGGCATCTATTAGATGTTGTAGATACAAAAATAATAAGATCTGAATCTTACCCTCAAGCTTAGTGTCCACAGGAGGGAGGGTCAGATGTATAAGTGGAAAGTTAAATATAGCATGATCAGAGATACAACTGAAGAACCGTGTGAGCCCAGTACACATGGGGGAATCAGGGAGGGTTTCTCAGAGGAGATGGAAATTGAGGTGGACCTTGAAGGATGTACTGGAATATATCAAGAAAAATTGAGCAAGGGCATTCTCGGAAGTCAGAACAGCACGTGCAGAGGCATGGGTGCCTGAAAAAACACGATGTGTTAGAACATTCCAAGAAATTCAGTCCTAATGAAGCATAAATGGCGAAGCAGGGGAAGGGAGGCAGTGCACTGGAGGGGCGCACAGGGCTGATCGTGGAGGTCCACAGCAAAGTGTTTGGGACTATTCTCAAGGTTACAAGGGCCCATAGAAGTCACTGAGTGGGAAATCACATTATAAACTGGGGAGCAGGGTACCTAGAGTGGAGACAGTCTGTTGGAAGAGAGCTATACTAGTTAGCTCCCGCAACAGACTGGCACAGAGCTGATAAGGACCAGAACTAAGGTAGTGACATGGGAGACAGAGGAGAGGAAGATGGGAAAGATATTTACAATTAACATCTGTGACAGCTGGCAATTAATATTTGACCTCACCAAGCGCCAGTCACTGTTTGGGGAATTTCCTACGTTATCTTAAATCCAGAATCCAGTGTGAACTGAATGCAAAGGGTGAAGCAATGTCAGGATGGAGATTTCTGGCTTGAGTTACGATGTCAACAGTGGATGTCTTTAATTAAAATATTGATTCCAGGAGAAGGAATCAGTTGTGAGTAGAAGACAAGAGAGGGGGCTGGGGAAGAAGGTTTCACTGAAAACAGATTAATTTTGAGAGCTGCTTGGGGTATACAAATTAAGATAACTGAATGCTGGGGTCAGGGATTTGGCAGAGAGCAGACTGCAAATCCCAGGTGAAATTTCTTTTTAAAGGCAGAAAAAGATCCTCATAGTAAGATTGAAGCAATCTGCCACATACAAAAAAAGCACATAATGCAATGCTTTCTAGAAACTTGAGAAGACTGTGTGATTCCACTACAGAAACATCTGAGCCCTATTCTGAAATACTGGGTTGGCCCAAAAGTTCGTTCGGGTTTTCCCATAATTTTCCGGAAGATGGTACAGAAAACCCGAACGAAATTTTGGGCCAAGCCAATATATAGATTCTTGAGTTAAATCTTAATGCCCCTTAACTAGAAAATGCTCTATGTTTCAGGCCCACAAATAAAATGTGTAAGGCGAGCAGCTCCCATGGAAATGGAAGTCCATTAGAGAAAACAATGTTTAATCCCTGAGATTCGACAAGAATTGAGATTCTTGTCACATGATGGGAGATCAGAGGAAGGCATTTTTGGAGCGTGGATAATCAAAGCTCTTAATGCACTGGCTCTTAAGTTGAAGTTAACTAACAAAAAGCAGGCTGTTTTCTAGGATCTGCGGTTATATTTAGAAAGACCTCTGAGGGGAACCCAAATGACCCTGAAATAGCTCCTTGCTCTCCTAAGAGGAAAGGCTTTCTCTGGCAAGAGAAAGAATTCTCAACAAGTTAAAGGAAAGATTTGATTGAAAGACAGTGGCCTATTTTACAAGATTCCTTCTGTGAAGAGATTAGGGACATTCAGGCCAGATGTACTCCTTCCTTTCCGGCCCATAAGAGAAACTGGATAATGATGTATAAGGGATAGCGGTCAGTCAGGTCACAGTGCTTGAGGTTGGCAAATCTTTTAAATGGGTGGGCACAGCACTTCAAATTGTCCAGGATTAATTAGAAAAATGGATAACCATGTAGCAAATTAATTGCTAACGTCAAATAAAGAATGTCTTTGTGTTAATTTGTCATTTGTTTAGGTTCGCTGATTTTTTTTTCTGGCTTCGGCTCTGTTCAAAGATGACCTAAAGTCATTAAAGAATTTTTATATAACTTTATTATCAGCACTAAACGAGATTACTAATACCACTAATAACAATAACGGTAGAATGCAGCCTCATATATTTTTTGGTGGTGGAGGCGGTGACGGTGAACGCTGTTTGGAACTAGAAACCCATCACGCTATCCAATTAGTCTCCATTTCGAAGATGAGGAAAGAGCTTGAGGGAGGGTAGGCATTTTGCCTAACTTCACATAGGCATTACAAGGTAGAGGCAGGCTCACCGCCCGTCACTGACCAAAGGGAAACACCATCTTGTAGGAAGCGTGGCCAGTGGCATCTCGGTGGCTATGGCAGAAGCCCCATGGTGCTAAATTCAAAACTGGATTAGCTAATACCCTTGAGATTTTTCAGCTTTAAAGCTGTGTGTCCGCAGTCCCACAGCTCAGAGTCACCAGATATACCCTTGATGCCTGTAGAAAGTTAAACTGAAAGCAAGCATGGATGGACAATGTAGAATAAACCAGATAACTGAATACCTTGCAATCACTCTCTCCCAGCTCTGAAGCTGCACTCACCGGCTGAAACAAGAGAATGACCTCGTGCTTTCTGGAAAGGAAACACAAGAGGAAACAATTTCACAACTCTGAACTGGATTAAAACTGCAGTAACCGAGGGTAAAATGATGATCTTTTAAATTACTTATAAAAGTTCTGAGCAATAAAGAAACTGAGAAATAACTATTTAATTAACCTTTAGTACGATAAAAAATAATGTTGAAAAACAAAAGTTAAAACTTGCTCTTCCAATATCCACAGACCTATATATTATTGCAAATTTTTTATCGGTAGGAAAGTAAAAATGATGGCATTAATCACATGTGCTCTCAGTGATTAATAATTATGCCCATGCTTTGTTTTTTACTCATTGCTTCATTCCACCTCTTCTCACAGACACTGACAGTAACTATGGGTTAGCACCACACACCACAAACATGGACTCTTCCTGTATGCGAGGTACTTACAGATCAAAACAAAAACAAAAATGGTTGCATGCCTTAAGAAGATGACAGCCTTATCAGAACAAAGATGGCTGGAACAAAATTGCACAGAATTGTTTGATACTTGTTATAATAGATTTTGTCATATTACTGTATGTCTTCATCTTGAAACATGCTATATTTTTGTTAGCATGGTTTCCTACGGTTAAGATAAAACTATATCACTTACAAAGATCACTTCCTCCAAGAGGATGTGTGATTCAAGTTTGAGGAATGTAACCTCAGATCGAACATTCTGTTTTTGTAGACTGTAGAATCTAAGAAGTCATCTTAAAGTATCCTAAGTGGAAGTAAAAAGCATTGGGAGTGAAAGAATGACCCAACAACTAGACTGAATATTCTCAGAAAAAATATCCACTGAGGTAAACCAATGCAAATTTTTTCCTTTTTGGTAAGAGTTTAAAAGAGAAAAGAAAGAGCTATTTCTTAGAAAGAAATGAAATGCAAAGCAATCCTAGAAAGATCAAAGGGAAATAGTAAGTTGACAACAAGCAAGGTGGTGGTCCCTCCATGACCTGCCATGTCAGACTCTCCAGAGGCCAGTAAGACAAGAGCTCCCCAGCCCCCAACCCATCTCATGGGGCCCCTGACCACATTGTCTTCTTAGTGCCTCCTGGCTGGGAGCTGCAAGAGAAACGTGCAGTAGAAGGTGAGGGAGAGTTACACATCAGGTTAGGAGGAAAAGGGTAAAGATCACATTTGCCAAGAGTCCTCTTTCAACGAAGAAAGGCAATGGAAATTCTCTCCTCTTTGCCCTTTTGTGGGAATTCCCCGTTCTGAACTACTAAGCATGACAGCTCAGGAACACTGTGAGTTCTGGAAGGTTTCCACACCAGCCTGAAAACCCATTGTTTATGAAGTGGGGACAATGCATTTCAAGCTCTAAACGACTGCAACTGAAACAAGTGTTTGGGAAAACTACCTGTTCCAAAGTGGAGAAATAACTATTTTGAGATAAATACTTGCTGATAAACCTCTGTGCTATACAAAAGCAAGATGAAGAGGCCCAGTTCAGGAAACCAAGTTACCAATACATATGATACAGAGAGACACAAGTAATAGTAAAAGTATGTACAGGCTGTGGATAGTGTACAGAAAAGAGCATGAGGGCCCATACGTACAGCTCTCCACAGCTCTTGGGATAAAACTCAAGCCACTTGGCGTGGTTTGACGAGCTCCCACCCTGGTGTCTGCCAGCCCGCCAGAGTCATGTCTCATCCTCCTCCCCTCCCATCCGGAGCTGGACTTCTCCATGCCTCTGCCACATTGTTTGTTTTGTTTTTTAAGAGGCTAAACTACTAACATAGAAATGAGTATCTAATAAAGCACTTGTTTGTAAGTTGGAAACCATCCATAGTGTGCTTCTACCATAGATGGGTCCACAAACTTCCCCCAACCTGGGTCCTCAGCCTGTCACATCCTTCTCAATCTTCTTTTACTTAGAGTCCAGTGAAGAAGCAAACTGTAAACACCAGTGTAAAGTACAGATCGCTGGCATCTGGGGCTGTAGAGCTCTTTGTTTTGAGGAGTTAGCGTTCCTCCACTCTGTGATTGTGATAATCAAAAATGTCTCCAGACTTTGACAAATGTCCCATGAAGGGCAAAATCATTCCCCAGTTGAGAATCACTGGTCTTAAATAAATGATGACTTATTAAAACATAATAATATTTATATCCTAACTTCCACATTATGCAGAAACAAGTTTGGATGGGGACCATCAGAAACAGCACAGATAGGGGAGGAGAGAGGGAGGAAAGCACATGTATTAAGCACCTGCTGTATTCTTGGCTTTGTGTGGCGTTAGTCATCTTTTTTTTTTTTAATTTTTATTTATTTGTTTTTGGCTGCTTTGGGTCTTCGTTGCTGCGCGTGGGCTTTCTCTAGTTGCGGTGAGCGGGGGCTACTCTTTGTTGCGGTGTGCAGGCTTCTCACTTCAGTGGCTTCTTGTTGCGGAGCATGGGCTCTAGGTGCCCGGGCTTCAGTAGTTGTGGCTCATGGGCCCTAGAGCGCAGGCTCAGTAGTTGTGGCGCACGGGCTTAGTTGCTCCGCGGCATGTGGGATCTTCCCAGACCACGGATCGAACCCATGTCCCCTGCATTGGCAGACGGATTCTTAACCACTGCGCCACCAGGGAAGCCCTAGTCATCTTATTTAATACTCACAGAACACCCTGTGCTTTCTCTTCCTAAATCAGAGCTTGCTTAAAACCCTGTGAGGCAATGATTTATGCTGACGATGTTATTAAAAGCAAAACTTTTCAGAATAAAATAAAAATACTTCTAGAACTTTACATAGACATTGAGATGCTTTCCTTTCACTTTCAGTGGACCGACCGCCTAACTTCCCAACCTCGGGAATGAGAAGCACTATTCATTCTTAAGGTGGTACCTCCATTTGAGAGTTCATAGGCTATTTCTTCTACCAACCGAAAGCCATGTGGTTGTCCATGAGTGTAGACCCAAACGGAGTCACATGCGTGGTCAAAATAGCACCTTTCCTAAACTCCCAGGGAAGCAGGCATTTGGCCTGAGGAATTGTTGTTAAGTGCTAACAGGTTACAGCTCTTTGTCCATGTCCCACATGAAGATAACAAGCACCGAAGAAGCCCAGAGCAGGTGGGTGGGTTAAATCCTGACTTAACTACTGACCTCCCTGAGAGCAATTAAAGAGGGAAGGAAGGGACAGGAATTCCGGGACAGAATTTGGTGTTAGTCATTTTCCCTCCTGATCCCCCAAGGGCCTGACAGGCTCAATGATTTCTATTACATTCAGCACAGCCAGGTCCAAAAGGATCCCAAAACAGGTAGCTGTGTCAATTCAAATGGACCAGCGTGGCTTTATGAATACATATGTTGGTATGTAGTTTTTACTAATTGGCTTTTTCTGATTCTGTTCTAATTTCATCACATCTTCCATTCCAATATCTGTTCAAATATTTTATTTAAGGGGAGTCTTCATGTGCTGGCCACTATTCTAGGTGGTGTTTCAATACTGACAGAGACACACAATTCCCAGTCCTCTGATGCTTTCTGGTGCAGGTGGGAGACAAACCAGCCATCTGGCAAAACAGTTATAATAATCACTGAAGAAAACAACTGAAGCCAGTTTGGGGCTGGGTACTGCCCTGGGGTAGGCACTACTTTAAGCAGGGAGTTGGGAAAGACCTCAGGGGGTAAAATACGGTTGAGCAGAGCCCTGAAGGTGGTGGGGCTGGGTGGGGAGGTGGGAGGGGCCGGGAGGGGAGATGGGAGGGTCCGGGAGGGGAGGTGGGAGGGGCAGGTGAGGTTTGGGGGGCTACCGTAAGCTGCCAAATGTGGACATAGGCACCCCTTGGAGAGTGGTGGGAAGGCAAGTCAGAGAGGGGCTGGTCACCCCGGGTCCCCATGTGACCATCTGGGCTCCCTCGAACCTTGATCTTAAGCCGCAGCTGACCGGGGCCCCTCCCCTGGCCTCTCCACCCAGGGGGCGCCAGAGGAAGAGGGAGGGGCTGGACAGGCGCCTGTCAGCCGTCGTGAGGGTCCAGTGCTCCCGTGGCCGCTGCAGGGAAGGCCCAGGCCGTGGGCCCACACACAGACAATGTAAATCCAGTAGAAGAAACGGGAGAAAGTTCTTTTCTAAGTCATGATGCGAACAAGAAACGTGGAAGCAAAGTTATTAGCGGAGATTCAGGGTGGGGAAGGAGGTAGTGGAGGTTTGATAGGAGAGCAAGGAGGAGGAAGTCCTTCAGGAGAGGGAAAGAGTAAATGGACAAGGAGGCAGCCGCCTGAGGGGCCCACGGAGATGAAAGTGAGACCTACGAGCTCAGCGGTGTATGTTCCTTCAGCCGCAGCACAGCACAGCTGAAGACATGGGGGGGGGGGGCGGGTAGAGCGATGAGTTATGCCCGTGAGTATAACAAGGAAAGAGAGAAAGAAGCAAAGAACCTGAAGGTGTGTGCAAAGGAGTGTTACAAAGAGAGATCATGGGATCTAAGCTGAGTAACTGGGAAAGGAGAAGCGGAGGGAGTGACAGATGATGGAAATTAGCAGGATCAATGGATTGAAGGTGCTGGTGAAGTGCAAGAATGGCTGGAGTTGGGACTTCCCTGGTGGCGCAGTGGTTAAGAATCCGCCCGCCAATGCAGGGGACACGGGTTCGAGCCCCGGTCCGGGAAGATCCCACGTGCCGCGGAGCAGCTAAGCCCGGGCTCCACAGCTACTGAGCCTGCGCTCTACAGCCCGCGAGCCACAACTACTGAAGCCCGTGTGCCACAACTACTGAAACCCGCACGCCTAGATCCCCTGCTCCGCAACAAGAGAAGCCACCGCAATGAGGAGCCCGCGCACCGCAGCGAAGAGTAGCCCCCGCTCGCTGCAGCTAGAGAAAAGCCCGCGCGCAGCAACGGAGACCCAACGCAGCCAAAAATAAATAAATAAATACATAAAATTAAAAAAAAAAAAAAAAAAAGAATGGCTGGAGTTAAGGTACAGGGGAGGGTTGAATAGAAAGAGGTGGTGACCAGAGAATGGGGTACTTGGAGAGGGAGTGGGTTAAACCCTTTGCCACTGTAAGTGTCGTCCCCGGCCCAGCAGTATCAGCAACACCTGGGGACCTGCGTGAAACGCAGATTCTCAGACCTATTGAATCAGAGTCTACATTGTAACAGGTGACCCATGTGCACACTAAATTTGGGGAAGAACTGGCTTCCGTTTGAGCCACACTGGCTCAACCTCCACTTGCCCAGAAGCCACAGGCACTCTATAAAAAGGTGTTATTGAACAGGTTTCTGAGGTTAGGGACTTCCCTGGGGCTCTGCTTCCCATCCTCCACTTTAAACGGCTCATTTTGGCTTCCTGGGTTTCCATTCAGCTGCCTCCTGCTCTCGCTCAGTCCTGCCTTGCAGCCTTACAATATACAGTTGGCAGTCTTTGGATTCCATTTACCGATGGGGCCCCTTCGAGCGCCTCGCCCACATTCCCACCCTGCCTGTAGCGAATGGCCTCCCCCTCACTTCTTGAGACCAAGTTCCAGATACCCTGCCCCCTCTGCTCTCATTTGCCTTTGAGGGGGCAACCAGATTACTCAGTGCCCTCGATCTGACCTGCATAGTTCCCTGTGCCCACAGAGATCTATAACTAGGCACTAATGCAAAATATATAGTATTGCCATTGTAGCTTTTTAAAGGTTTAGCTTCCTGCTCTAGTAATTACTCAGGGTTTTATGTCTTCTTTAATATGAGAAGACTGCCTTCCCTCTTTACAGTTAATTTTACAAAACAAGGGAAACAGCAGCTGTATATGACATTACAGAATGAAAGATGAAGTTGAGCCTAATTAATGCAGGCTTTGCTTTAATAACAGCTTTATTCCTAATAAACAGAGTGTGACATTTTCATTAACCTAGATACAAACTCCCACACAAATACTCACTCATGAAATAATATGAAAATACTGAATTTAGAAACTTCTGCGCTTCTCTTTCAAGACCCAAATGATTTTAGATGCTGTCACTTGTCATAGTTTTATTATGACTACTAAAAATTACTAGTTAAAAGTCATACTATTTGCAGGCCCCATGCTACACATTCCATACATCCTCATCTCAAGGGATGCTTGTGGGACTTCTATGGGATATCTGTACTATTGTTATGCTTGTTCTACAGGTGGGGAAACGGAGGCTTGGAAAGGTTAAGGGACACAGCCAGTGAGTGACGGAGCCAAGTTTCAAACTCAAGGGTACCTGACTCCAAAGCAACACCTCACTCACATCATTTTGGATAACACATAGCTGTCACCTAAGAGTGTGGCCAGATATAGTTTCTTTGCACCTCTGCATCCCTAAGCATATACATAGTCACTATTAAGTATTATATTAGTCGAATCAAGAAACTATAAACCAGTGGTCTCTAATCCCATTATTGCTAAATATTTGACACAGACATCCTTGGTTAGATGTGACCATTTTCCAGCTGTGTGATAATTCTTTCAGCTGTTTCTCAGCTAGAAGAAATCAATGAAGAGAGTCAATCTGGCATCACTCTGCTAAACTGTGATGTTATAAGAAACCTGCTTATCACCGTGGGGAGCTGAATGCAATCTCCAATGGGTGGGTGGCCCACCAGGAACAGAATTTGTTCTGCTGTCAGGAGAAAATGCTGGCAATGGCCACTTGTCAGATCGCTTCCTCCACCAAGGCAGCTGAGACCTCGGGTGAGTTTAGCAAGCGTACAGAAGAAATGGAATGGAGTCCAGACCTTCCTATGTGAGTTAATTACCATGAGACTTTGGACACACTATCTTCCTTCCCTGTATCACTTAACCTTATCCACGATTCAGGGATAACAATGTCTGGCCCTGCCTCCTCTGCTTCCCAAGGACAGTGTTAAGATGACATGACGGGCTCAAGACCCTTGGGTAGAAAGAGCTGAGGTTAATGAACCTGTGTCCACACACTCAGTGCTGAGCAACACAAAATCAGGCCAAGACACATGCACATGGTAATCAGGGTTAGGCATGTGGGGTTCATAAAATATTTCTTTTGACATTAGTAAAGCCAAAATAAACAAAACAACAATAACAACAAAAGAAGCCTCAGAAACGGACCCTCCCCTTCTCCAGTCCCCATCTGTAAAACAGAAACAGAAACTCCTTGTCTTTAAGTAAAAATTACAGGGCAACCTTTTTAGTTTCCCAGATTTTAAAAAGCAACAAAAGCTTTAAGAAAATAAATATCCTAAGGCCCAGGCTACCTAACCTTTTTATTTTAATATGTTTTATATATGGATGACTATTTATCACTCCAGATTTATTACTGCCTCAATATTTATTACTGTCTCTATGCATATTTCTCCAGCTGTCTTAGGCTGTCAAGTCTGATAAGGCAGGGGCCAAACTGAGTTGGTTCTTTTTGTAAAGCATGTGAAATTGTCATGCATAATTAGGCACTTAAAGGATTTTTGATGAAGCTGATTATGAAGAATGCGAACAGTTGGTACCGCAGTAGGCATGTTTCCTGAAACCTTCCTGTCTTTCTGCAATGTCAGAAGATCACACGCTCACAGACGTGCAGAGCTCACGGAAGCCTGGGCTGAGAGATCATGCAGAGCGAGCTGAACACCGTGTGGTCTGTGGCCAAGCAGCGGCCATAGCAGGAGCAGCGCCCGGAAGCTCGTCCGAAAGGCAAACCTCGGGCCCCACCCCAGACCTAGTAAATCAGAAGGTGAAACTTCACAGGAGGCCCCGGCACTCTGCATGCACATTCACATCTGAGAAGCAGGGGCTAGAGAACCATCTAGTTCAACGGCTTCCTTTTACAGACGAGGAAAGGCTGAGGGATGTTTCTGCAGTTACAGAGCAAGGGCTTGTACCTTCCGACCCCTCTTGCTCCTTCAGGACTCTTCCTCTTTAAATTACTTTTCTGTGGCTCTACAGCTTGCCGAGAACATTGCTTGTTTTTGTTTGCCACCGAGTCCTTTAATGTTTCAACATTTTGAATACACTCAGAGATGCTGGAAACAGAAATCAAGAAAAACATCTTTACAGTCGTGGGCTTCCTCGCTACACGCTGCCCACATCATGATGGTGTGTGGAACTGGCGACCACGCTTCTTGGTCGAGATCTGGATCCCACATTTGTGGTACCTTTCAGGTCCAGTGATGCAGCCCAGGCCGCCATTCACCTTCGACCTCTGGTCCCTACTTCATTAACGGCTCCTAAGTCCTGGCTGACACATGGCTCTGCCTTGGAGTTCTGGAGTCCAACCAAATGAATATTATTCAAACCCTCAAGGATATGCATTCCAAGAAAAGCAAAACAAAGCCAGAACCATCTGAAAACTTGTAAAAACTGTGAGTTGCTCTTGATCTGCTGGTCTGTCACTGCATCTTTTAAACCAGTTCCCTCCACAACTTCTCTACCCAGCTGTATTTCATCCTTCCTATATCAGATTAGGAGCCATTCATTTCTATGTAGGAGAATTTTACTATGAGTTTTCCCTCTGGAATCCAGCCACAAAAAGTAGTTAGTGAAGAATATTCAATAATATTTAAATCCCATCCCTTCTGGACCACTAATATTTTCCAAAAGGCTAAAAAAAGGACTGACGTGCACTTTCATCAGATCTGTATGTGGCAAGCATCTGTCTTGACTCACATTTGAATACCAACTGGCACCCTCCCAACATATGGTGACTTTTCTGGAAAAAATATTAATTTCTCCAGGTATTAAAAAGATTGGCTGTACTTTTTTCCACAAATCTAAGTTCTTTTCTACACATTTAGAAATCAGAAAAGAATACATTGGGTATAAAAGAAAAGCACTTCATTGAAGAAGGCATGTTATAAAAACACAAAAGATTAATTGAATCAGAATTCAAAGTTTGGAGTTAAGGTGTGGAGAGAATGTGAACATTTTGCTGAAAGCAAAACATTTAGATTAGCTGGAGACCAGGACAGACTGACTTTGTTATGGGTAGCACTTCCTAAATAAACCTTGAGAGGGAGTGCCAGTCAAAAAGAGCCAGAAGGACACAGGCCTATCTTGGAAGCATCTTCCTCTCTCTCAAGGCAACATCCTTCATAAGAGAACATCATTCTGTCATTTGGGGTACAAAGTGCCCCAGAAAATACCAGTTAAGATGAAGGAAAAAAAGTACAAAGAGAAGATACTGCTGACGCTCACATCCCAGGAAGTCTATCCTGAACTGGTTGAGGTGACTGGTTTGAGGAAACCTTCACCGCATCTTTGGGGAGGTGTTAAGACAGTATATTAAGCACTCAGAACAGGGCCTAGCATATATTAAGTGGAATATAAAATCAATCAGCATTGGACTCTTATTCCCAAATTCTCCCCAAAATAGCAACTGAGTGAAACTATGTAACTGCTGCCCTTTAGACGAGGCATGTGCTCCCTGTTTGCCGCAGTCCTTACCACTCCCTGTTGTCTCCCAGGTACTGCATCCAAGCACCAGCTGCTTTTGATCATTGCCTGGCACTGTTGTTCTTAAAGTAGATTAAGAGGAAAGGGATGTAGTTTTACCCATCTCTTTACCAAATCGCTGACCTCCTGAGAGGGCTTTGAGATCCTCTGGCTCACTCATTTCTGGTACCCACCTGAGTTTCTTGCCCTGGCTAATGCTATTACCTGGATAAAGCTGCTACCTCTGCTGGGAACATGCTCCCCCCCACCCCCGCCTTCCCATCTGCCCAATTAGAATTCACTTTTTAAGGCTTATGCAGTCTTTCTGACCTAGTCAGTTGGAATCTTCTGCTTAATTGTTGTGTACTAAAATTTAGAACTAGTTCTGTGGACTCCAGAACATTTTAGGCCAATGGTTGAATCTTCTGATCTTCCCCCTAACAGTTTTAAGGCCTTCTATTGCTCACAACATCCAGCTACAGCTTCTCCAACTCCTTTCTATTGGAGCCCTAATTACTTCCATGCTACACACACATGCAAACCTCAGCACGGAACTACAGTGTGAGTGTGCATGTCGGGGGGTGGGTAACTCTGGGAGCGAGGCAGGGAGGAAGGGGGCACTAAAAAGGACAGAGAAGGCGTTCCTGTGCCTTCCGCATTTGGCACTCCCATCCCCGCAGGACCTGGAAAGAAACGAAGTAGTAAGGGAGCCCAGAAGAGATGAAGGAAACAAAGTTGCTTCATTTTCTTCTGGGACTTCTGCAACTTACCTCCCTGGCTTCTGCTCTGCAACCCAGTGGGGAAGTCAGGTCTATATGACAAGGTGGGATCAAGAGTGAAGGGGAGGAGGAGGCAAGAGGCAGGAGAAAGAAACATCCCCACTTTCACTCCTTGTGACTTCCTAACCCGCTCTCCGTAATCCCCCACTTCAGAGAGAAAGTCTGCAGCTGCTGAAAGAATAGGAAAGAGAGAAGATATTGGAGAATAAAGGGCAGTTGAAGCTCACATCACCCTTCCCCACCATCTCAAAAGCCTTTCAACCTCCTTCACTCCTATGCCCGCTTCTTAGTCCCAAATGTCTCCATGGCAACATGAATGCCTCTTCCCACAATTCACTCTGCTCCTTCCCCTCAATCCCTAAGTCCACTCAAAGGAGCCATACCGGGGGCTAGAAGAGAAGCTCCTTGAAGACAGGACTCCCCCTTTGTTCAACTGGTGATAACCATGTCTACTACTGTCTGGCCCACAGGAATCAAGCCCAATGAATGGAACTGGATTAATGAAAACTCCTGAACTCAGTAACAGTTTTCCTTATAGGATCATTGTTATAAAAGTACTCAGCAAACCTCTTGACACAAAGAAGGAGAAAAAATACAGGAAGTGTCTGCTAGTTTAGTTCTTTCAATGCCAGCGTTTCTGGGTTCGAATTATGCACTCAGTTGCATGTTATTTCTCATGCACTTGTTTCTTGAGATAAGATGACAAATTTTTTTTAATTAATTAATTAATTAATTAATTTTTGGCTATGTTGGGTCTTCGTTTCTGTGTGAGGGCTTTCTCTAGTTGCGGCAAGCGGGGGCCACTCTTCATCGCGGTGCGCGGGCCTCTCACTATCGCGACCTCTCTTGTTGCGGAGCACAGGCTCAGTAGTTGTGGCTCACGGGCCCAGCTGCTCCGCGGCATGTGGGATCTTCCCAGACCAGGGCTCAAACCCGTGTCCCCTGCATTAGCAGGCAGATTCTCAACCACTGCGCCACCAGGGAAGCCCAAGGGGACAAATTTTTAGTCTTTTTAATAAAATCAACTGCAAAAAGATTTAAATCTATTACTTTAAAAGTAATACTTTTAAAGATACTTTAAAAACAAATATCTTGAAAAAAATTGAAGACAATTAATTCCAATGGAATATGAAGGTTTTTCTTCTCTAGTCCTTCAGAAAGTGGAGATAAGAACTAAGGCCTTTTCCAACAGGGCCGAAGATCTCCCTAACATTTTATGTCATGAATGAACATAGTTTGGAAATGAGAAGATATCTGAGTTTAGTGCAAAGACTAAGCCTACAAAAACATCTAAGGCTGGAAATAGATTCTCCGAAGAGACGTCTGAAAACACACATTGATAAGTGTCCCAAAAGCATGTGGAGCTTTGAGTTGCCATTCTTTATCCTTGCTTATTTTATCTAAGTTACTTCGCAGGCTCCTGACTCATTACATTAAAAGACAGGCTGTTTCAGATGACCTTGTAAGTACAGAATAATCAGAGCAATTGACAAAGAAGGGAAAAAAAATGTACAGTGCAGAGATGTTGCTATTTATGAAAGGAAACATTGACTGTTTGGTGCAGGAGAGAGCAAGCCTGTCTTCTGGCTCTGGAAACCTTTCCTCCTATAACAGAAACACTGACAGCGGGCTGACAGCATACACCAGGCGCTGTTCTATGCACTTTTCATGTGACAACAACCCTATGAGGGAAATACGATTATTATCCCCATTTTACTGATGGGGAAACTGAAGTATAGAGTATAGGTTAATTATTTGCTCAAGGTCATAGAGTTGGTAGGGGGAGGGGCAGGGAGGCAGACACACAACAACAAATAGTCTGGCTTTTAACCTCTCAAGCTTTATTCCGCACCCTTTCACTCACTTCTCCATCACCTTCCTTCTCTCCTACAAATGCTCGAGTTTCACCCACAGCGGCATTATAAGTTAAAAGTCGCTGATGTCCGGATCTGGTGAAACCCTAGCCAGGTCTCAGCCTTCTCAGACCTTTCCCTTCAAATAAACATAACATGGATTGGCGGCGAGATGGGTGAAAAGAGTCCACAGATTAGATCTCAAGCAGCCTTCCATTCCTGGAATCCCCCCAGCCCATCCCCATCTTCCGTCAGCACTAGTCACACATCCAGC
This sequence comes from Balaenoptera acutorostrata, assembly GCF_949987535.1. Taxonomy (NCBI): domain Eukaryota; kingdom Metazoa; phylum Chordata; class Mammalia; order Artiodactyla; family Balaenopteridae; genus Balaenoptera; species Balaenoptera acutorostrata. The sequence goes on along the minus strand of NC_080080.1, from coordinate 58,161,969 downwards.
CTGAAAGGTTATCATCTTCATGGAATTTCCATCATCCCTCAATCCTAACACAATGTGTACAAACAAGGCAGCCTCTTGTCATCTACAGTTTGGTCAGTAAAAAAAAAAAAAACAACACACAAACCAACTTCTAATCGCAATAGAGCATGCAATACCATTATCCTCAGACAATACTGAATTACTTAGGAGTTCAATATGGAATATTAACAGTTCCTTCTGAATGACATTAAGTGGGCCAACAAATCAGGCTTGAGGATCAGGTTCTGTAACGAAAATGTGTTAAGTACTACAAAGTACGCCAATAGGAATAACATTACTCCTTCCCTCGTGGTTAAATTCCCCTTCTTTACTTCCATTTCCTACTAGGTCAACTACTTCAGACTAAGTATCTGAGGATCAGTGGAGATACTCAGAATTTGGCTCCTTCAGAGAGAGACGGGGCCTTTGAGTTGTAAAATTGAAAACACCTTGAATACTTTGTTAGAAAGCCAGATGCAGAAGAAATATTATCGCTTATTATGCATATTACATCATGAAATTAAATCAATTTATGAGCACCTCACTGAAACTCTGAGAGAACTACCAGAAACTCTTTATCAAGGAATGTTAAAGTAACTATTAGCAATGAGAAACTGCACAAGACTCATTATTACTAATATAAGAAATGCCAAAGAAGACGTTCTATTTCGTGTACGCCTATTTCATTTCAGTGAACAGTTTTCCTAGATGGACTAATGATTTCAGCTCCTCCAATTCCATGGGAGTCTTAAGTTCGACAACTGTAAACTCTCTAATAATGGAGGTTTTTAGAAATATAACTTTAAATAATTCATAATTAGGGAAGATACATCTATACAAATTGCTAAGATAAAAGTTAGAACATTAAAGCCATGAGAAAGAAATGTGACTTGTATGTAAAAAAAATAAAATAAAATGAAGCAATAGATTCTTACTGGAGAGATAGAAAGGTTGCATACACTTTGAAGAATGAGGGCCCTGTGGGCAGGTGAGGAAGGGAAGGAGAATATGGTACCAGCAGCAGTAACAGCTTTGGCTCTGTCGCGAAGGGCGAGTCATAAATGCAAGTGCTGACCAGGGTCAGGCAGGTACCATATATGAGTGTAGTGTGCCAGAGGAACTCAGAGCCTTCTTAAAAGCTCTACGATGCGGTAGAAAGGTGGGCAAAAATGTTACTTTACTTTATTCTAAGGAAAACAACAGTGTCATGCAATGATAAAAAGGCAGCAGATGGTTGGCTGCATTATCTGGCAGACAATAAAGAGTGGTGAGGACTGTGGCAAACATGCCTCATCTAAATGGACAGCCACTAAGCAAACATATCTAACTCCTTTGGGGCAACTTGGGAATGTGAAATCCAGTGCTGGCAGATTTTTTTCTGTTTTTTTTTTTTTTTTTTTAAGAGAAGCTAGAAACCTGGATTTTCACATGGTATCTCACAGTGTTTAAACATATGCTATTAATATAAATTTAAAAATACTACTCTACCTCCCAACATTAAGTGGGCCAACAAATCAGGCTTGAGGATCAGGTCTGAGGGCCACTTGATATATGGCTTCTGCTGAGGTGGGAGTAAGATGGAATTTGGGTGGCAAAGGCCTGGAATTTCAATCTCAGATGTACTACTTTGTGGCCTTGGAAAAGTGCTTCAACTTCCTGAGGTCAGCACTTTGTGCCAGAAAGATGCTTGGAGACTAAATCAGCAGCCTATGTGAACAGGCAGAAAAGTTTAGTCATTAAGAAAGAATGCGGGCTTTGGAACCAGTTCAGATGCAGTAATCTGCCCTCACTACTCATCAGGGCAAATTATTTCACCTCTCTGTGTCATAGTGTCCTCTTCTTTAAAAAGCCACTGACCTCATAGGGTGTTGAAGACTTAGCAAGTATTAACTGTTTTTTGACACATGTGATCAATATAACAGGATCCCTTGCCTTCCTTCCTAACCCCCACCAAACAAAGAATAACTTAAGAGGCAATTTCATCCTAACATCTTTCTGAATTTGGACATGGAAAGTTCTGTACAGTATGACACTGAATCAAGTTGTCAAATTGAAATGATCTACGAGAAATGTTAAAAGTTCTTCACTTTATTTTTTAATTAAATTTTAATTTTTAGATAACTGTAGATTCATATGCAGTTGCTTATAATACAGAGAGATCCCAAGTATCCACTGCTCAGTTCCCTGCAATGGTAATTTCTGGAAACACTATAGTACAATATTACAACCAGGATATTGACAACTATACAGTGAAGATACAAAACGTTTTCATCACCATGCAGGATTACATATATTGCCCTTCTATAGCCAACCCACTTCCCTGCTGCCCCTACCACATCCTTAACCCCTGTCAACTACTAATCTGGTCTCTATTTCTATAATTTTGTCATTTTAAAAGAATGTTACATAAATGGTACCATACAGTATGTTACCATTTATGACTGCCTTTATTCAATTAGCATAATTCCCTGGAGATTCATTCAAGTTGTTGCATGTATCAGTAGCTGGTTCCTTTTTATTGCTGAGTAGTATTCCATGGTATGAATGTACCACATTTGTTTAACCATTTATCTGCTGAAAGGCATCTGAGTTGTTTCCAGTTTCAGCTGTTACAAATAAACCTACTACAAATATCTGTGTAAAGATTTTTGTGAGAACATACTTATTAATATCTTTGGGATAAATGCCCATGTTTAGCTTTTGAAGAAACTGCCAAACTCATTTCCAGAGTGGCTACAACATTTTACATTTCTACAGCAATATGTGAGTGATCCGGTTTTCCCACATCCTCACCAGCATTTGGTGTTGTCACTGTTTTATATTTTAGCCATTCTGATAAGTGTGTAGAGCTATTTCGATTTTGTTTTATTTTGCATTTTCCTAATGGCCAATGATGTTGAACATCTTTTCATGTGTTTATTTACCATCTGTGTACCCTCTTCAGTGAAATGTCTATTTCTTTTGTCCATTTTATAATTGTATTATTTGTTTCTTTTTATTGTTGAGTTTTACTAATCTGTTAGACACATGGTTTGCAAATATTTTTTTTCCCACTCAGTACCTTGCCTTTTCATCCTCTTAGCGGAGTCTTTTGCCAAGGAAAAATTTTAAATTTTGGTTATGTCCAATTTATCAAATTTTCCTTTTATAGATCGTGCTTTTGGTGTCAAGTCGAAAAACTTCCTACTTAGATCTTAAAGATTTGTTTCTATATTTTTCCCAAGAGTTTGATGTTTTACATTTAAGTCCATGATCCATTTTGAGTTAATTTTTGTAGAAGATGTGAGACAGGTCACAATTCATTCCTTTTTAACATACGGATGCCCAATTGTTCCAGTGCTATTTACTGAAAAGGCTAACTTTCCTTCACTGCATTGCTTTTGCATCTTTGTCAAAAGTCAGAATCCCTTTATGTTGTTTATAAGCCAAACAGTCCCTGGTACTCTGCTAGACCAGCTCAAATGGACTAAGGCAGTAGTTTAAAATATCTCAAATTTATAACCTCACAGATCTGGAAGTCAGAAGACCCACTGTATTCCCTCTCATAGTGCTAAGGGAGAATTGGTTGTCTTGCCTTTTCCAGATTCTAGAGGCTGTCTGTAAATCTATTCTTGTGACCCTGCATCACATTGCCTTTTCTCCTTCTGCTTCCATCCTTATATCTCTTTGCTTGGTCCTCCTACCTGCCTTTTTTTTTTTTAATTTTATTTATTTTTTTGGCTGTGTTGGGTCTTCGTTGCTGTGCATGGGCTTTCTCCAGTTGTGGCCAGCGGGAACTACTCTTTGTTGTGGTATGTGGGCTTCTCCTTGCTGTGGCTTCTCTTGTTGCGGAGCACGGGCTCTAGGAGTGTGGGCTTCAGTAGTTGTGGCTCCAGGCTCTAGAGCGCAGGCTCAGTAGTTGTGAAGCACGGGCTTAGTTGCTCCGCAGCACGTGGGATCTTCCCGGACCAGGGATCGAACCCGTGTCCCCTGCATTGGCAGGCAGATTCTTATCCACTGCATCACCAGGGAAGTCCCTACCTGCCTCTTAAAAGAACTCTTATGAATACACTGGGCCCACCCAGATAATCCAGGAGATTTTCTCCATCTCACAATCCTTAGTCGCCTCTGCAAAATCCCTTGACCATGTAAAGTGACAGATTTACAGGTCCTTGGAATTATGATGTGGATATCTTTAGGGGACCATTATTCAGCTTACCACACTTAGCTTCTTGTAACTGTACACTTATATCTTTTGCCAAATTTGGCAAGTTTGCAGCCTTTATTTCTTCAGGTACTTTTTTAGTCCTTCTCTCTTCTGCCTCTTCTCCTGGGACTTCATGCCACAAATGTTAGACCTTTAGTTAGAGTCCCACAGGTCCCTGAGACTCTGTTTTTGTATTTTCTTCAATCTGTTTCTCTCTCTGTTCAGATTTGGGTAATTTGCATTTTCTATCTTCCAGGGCACTGATTCCTTCCTCTGTCCCCTCCATTCTGCTGTTCCGGCCATCCATTGAGATTTTTGTTTTGGTTGTTATATTTTTCCAGCCTAAAGCTGAGACTTTCTGTTTTCTCATTTGTATCCAGCCTGTTCATAATTGTTCAGTGAAGCATGTTTATGATGGCTGCTTTAAATTCTTTATCAGATAATTCTACCATCTCTGTCATCTCAGTATTGGCCGCTATTGATTGTCTTTTTTTCACTCAGTTTGAAATCTTCCTGGTTCTTGGTATGACATGTGATTTCTTTTATTGAAAGCTGGACATTTGGGGTATTATGTTATGAGACTCTGGATTTTATTTAAACTTTCTGTTTTAGCTGCCTTCCTCTGATACCACTCCAGCAAGGGAAGGGAAAGACTATGTCATTATTGCCACATCAGGGGAGAATTAGGTTCCCCACTACACCTCCACTGACATCTGAGAGAGGGACAGATAGGGATGCTGGGCAGGGGGAGTTCTGGCTCTCCACTAAGTCCCTACCCCATGCCTTCCTGGCTGGGAGGAGCAGCGTTACTGCTTCCTATGTGGTCTCCACTGACACCACCCTAGTGGTTGGGAGGTGTGCAAATCCAGGCTCCTCATGTGGTTTCCACTTACACAGGGTTGGAGGTGGCAGGTTTTGTTACCAGCAGAAATCAAAGTCTTGGCTCCCTACTGCTCAGCCTTCTGTGACACCACCCAGTGGGGGAGAGGGTTGGGTGCTTCCTTAGAGCCTGGCAAGGATGGAAGTCCAGGCTTCCCAATCAGCCTTTGCTGACAGGGTGGGACCACAGTTCTTTCTGTGATGTTTGGCTGGAGGACAGCGGCTGGTGTCGAAAAGTTTTCTGTCTTGCTAGGGTGTCCCTTTTCTGGTCTTTTGGCTAAAGAGAACAGGCTTTGGTTGTTGTCATTGTTGTTTTGTCTGTTCCTGTTGTTTCCTGATTGCTGGCTTCTCCGACTCTAAATTTGATATATTTTGCCAAATATATGAGGCAAAAAGAAAACCCATGTAATTAATCATCATGTTACTCCTTGGGTCTTGAGGTTCTTTTTCTCCACCTTTCACAGTCTTCTTACGTTTGTTTTACAGAGTGTCTAGGGGTTTTAGTTATACTTTGTCAGGATAACAGGGAAAAGTATGTCTACTCCACCTTTCCAGAAGCATAAGTAGTCCTTCCTTCCATTTTGAGGTTAAAATTAGAAACCTTATCAAGCAAGGAAATTGCACTTACTGTGCTGAGGACACTACATCAAGTAGCTGCAAAGTTTACAGGAAATCAATTTCAAATACTTATCAAATAATTTAAGGAAAACTTAAAAATTTTTGCCATGGCATTTAACCCGTAAAAAAACCAAATTGACAAAGAGTATATTTTAACTGTTCTCAAAAAATACCCAATGATTTTAGTTAACTTTGTATTTGAGGATATTTTAAGAAAAAGAAAGGGACTTTTTCTCTGTGGGCAATGTTTTGCAATTAGTTACCTATAATACTGAGGTTTTTTAGTTTTTTTCCTACTTCAGTCATTATCTGAAGGCTTCTTTCTTTCCTAAGCTGTCTGTAAGAATTAGCTGCATGGATATTATGTGTGATTATACTTATATCATCTGAAAGCTTTTCTCTCACATCACCTCTTTATAGAATTTAAGAGAACTAGATGCGTGCTGCAGGATGGCAGACAGAACCCCAATATTACATATATTTCCCTTTAATCAGCCCTTTATTTTTAGATAAAATGGACAGAGTGGCAAAAGCACAGCTAAAAGTAAATAAAAGTCTGTCGAAAACACATTGAAATGAAGTCTGTTCTCAACAGAAATTCCTTTTTGCAGATCAATGTGAAGGATTACTCTTTAAATATTGTTTTAAAAAGTGTCCAAATTAAATAAGATATAGTAAGTAGCAAGAAATGTGCAAATTAGAATAACCTTCAAATAGATAAAGGCACTTGAAAACAGCCTAAGAGGAGCTCTGACTTAGGACGTTTGGGCATTTACTTGGGAAAATCAGGGTTCGGATTTTGTGTTCCACTTGCCAATTAGAAGCAAATGGCAACTCCTCAGGGTAGACTCTAAATTCACCACATTATTTCTTCACATAGCCATTTTCCCTTCCTTGGGTGAACAGAAGGAAAGTGCATGGTACGGTACTCAGTGAGATGTAAAATAAGGATTAACAAGCCATTCTGGAGATTTAGCAAAAATTAAGATTCATCAACCAGCTTGACTCATAGCCAATCTGGCAAGAAAGCATCCTAGAAGGCAAACTAACAGTGAGGTGACAAGCAGCACAAAAAAAAAATGAAATAACTCACAGAAGCATTAAAATCATGAAAAGGTGTATTGTGTGTTCTGTGATCAACCAAGTCCATTGCTAGAATAACAAGAGTCCATTCTGTACTCAATACGCTACTCCAAAACAGCCCACTGTAAAATCTGCTTAAGGAAACAAACAGTACATTCCACTACCTATCTCCACAGAAGAGAATTTATCAGTGGAGAGGAACACACAGGATGGTGTGGAGACTTATTTTCCCCTTTATGTGAAAAGGACACGTGAGCTATCCTGATAGAGCTGAGGTGTGGCAGCATGAGAAAGAACCCTCAGCCTGGAGCCCAGCACTGCAGGCGGTCACTTGGATATGCCAGGCAGTGGGCAATGCTGAGGACACAGAAGGGCGATTCTGTGTGCTGCCCACCAGGGTTTTAAGACTTTAGACAGTTACAGGAAGGGAGGCGTTTTAATGCCATTTTATCCCAAGACACATCAAGGATCAGTGAAAAAAACACTGATTTAAAACTTAAGGTTCTTGGGAATTCCCTGGCAGTCCAGTGGTTAGGATACGGGCTTTCCACTGCCGTGGACCCGGATTCAATCCCTGGTCCGGGAATTAAGATCCCACAAGCCACGTGGAGCAGCCAAAAAAAACCCCACAAGAAAACAACAAAAAAACCTTAAGGTTCTTCAGCACTACACGTTTACTCTAAGTTTAAGATATTTTAACGTTGCCTAATTACCTCATGTTTTATCAAAAATAGCTCTTCAAAAAAAAAAAATAGCTCTTCAATATCTATTACCTTAAGAGAGCTTCAGATTTGGGTGCATGTCTTTGATTATGCATTATTTACAGGCCAACTCCTTCCTAAAAGGATCTGAAACAGTCTCAGGGATTCATCAATTTATGAAAAAAATGTACTAAACTCAAGGGCATGTGTTGTAATAGTGACTCACTAAAATTACAACTGGATATCAATGCTGCATTTATGATTTTTAATCACCCAAAGTCCATTTTTCTCCAAAAGAAGAGCTCTTGGAACTAAAATTAACATTCTATAATCATTATTAATTGGGGATTTTTTTAACCTATTTTTTCCTCTAGTGCATATAATCCTAATGTGTTTATCCTTGTTATGGGTCAATAGCAAAACGATTATGATATCTTTAGGTGTAATAAGAGTAAACTGGGTAAGGAGACCTGGAAAAATAGTTGGAAAGTGCTAAGCCTTTAAAAAGAAGCCAAATAAATCTGCCTTGCCAAACAAACATTTAAACCAAACCACTACGCACACATTCAGAAAAAAAGCTAGCTTAACATGCCAGTAGAAAGATCCAGAGGTGCTAAGCTCTAACAAGGGCAAGGGAAAATTATTATCAAAAATGTCCAGATGAAAGGCTTTGGACAAAATGAAGAAGTTCATTTACCATCCTGAGGGGAAAAAAGTTAAATCAGTAAAGAACTCTTTCTTTCTTGGCAATAAAGCCTGGTCTATTTGTTTTTCGCTTTCTTGGAAATCACTGTACCAAATTTTTACTGTTCCCTCTTGAAATTCAATATGCTAAAGTATTTTACAAGTGGAGATTTATCACAACTCTGTCAAGAACTGTGAAGGCTCTGAGATTTTATCTTGTAAGCTAACAAATTGGCCTGCCACATTTCATGGATGCCGTAAGAAGACACAAGACTCTTGGGTCAGAGACAAAGTGTTGTATTACTTGCAGCCTGGCAAGCAAACAGCATAAGTTTCCTGTTTAGTCACTTCTGCTTGGTGCTCAGGTCCCAGGGGTGCTATGGAGGGGCTCAGGTGGGTGCTGTGCTTATAGTGGGTTTGCATCACACCTAAAGAACCCTGAGTTTGGGGAACATTATGAGCCTTGCCCTAGATGGAAACATTTTTATATTGGACAGTAAATAAACCTACCCTTTTCTCTGAATGTAGGCACTATCTCTGTCTTCTAAGGCTATTTACATCACAAACATCCTTGAACAAATAGTGCTTCTACTTGCAAGACATGCGGAAACATGAGAGACCTGTCCCAACACTCTCATTGAAAACAAACAAACAAACAAAAACAAACAACAAAACCCGTGAAGATTGACTGAAATTGCACTACATTTACACGTTAATCTGGGGAAGGACTGCATCTTTCCTATACTGAATTTCCCAATCTATGAACACTGTATGTCTTTCCATTTACTTAGGTCTTTTATGTGTTTCAAATAAAGTTTTATAATTCTCTTCATAAAGGTAAGATCTTTCTTGAGTCTTTGTAGGTTTCTATTGCTAACGTAAATGATATTTTTATATTATTTAAAACAATCTAAAACAACTGTCTAATTCTCCCTGGTATATAGGAACACAATGATGATATAGCCCACAATCTTTCTAAACTGTCTCCCAGGTAACTTCTGGAACTCCTTCTTTGCTTTATCAATCAGTCAACAGCATTCCGCAAATATTCAGTGAGTACCTTACTACATGTCCTTGGAGTGGATTATAAACACAGCTAAGCATTTATGGAGCTCTTACTGTGTCCCAGGTACTATACTTATGCTTTCTATGTAGTAGCTCTTTTATTTCTCAAAACACTGTATAAGATAAATTCTGTTATTTAGATAAGGACAACAAAATAGAATATGTAACTCGCCCAAGATCACATGTTGGTAAGTGGAAGAATATGCTAAATGTCCTCAAAGAATTTCCAGTCAGTCCAGCCTTAAGATTTATGTATGTGTGAAAATTTCAAGTCCTGAATAATAATGATTTTCCTCTCCAGTCGGGAGTTTCCAGGATTGGTTGAAATGGGGCTCTGGACCTCAAGTCAGGAAACTTACACTGAAGTTCTGCCCCACACCGCCTAGCTTTTTGATGAGTGCAGGCAAGTAATGTACCTGCTTAAGTCTTCGTTTTCAACACCACAATGAAAATGCTGCTTGCTCTATCAATTTCACAGTCTTTGAAGGGAAAGTGAGAAAATAATAGCAAATTGTGTAAAATGTCATAAAATGTAGGTGAAGTGCAAATTGTTCTAAAAATGCAGGTATCGATCCTTACTCTCTGACTTAGGCAGTGTCTCTATAACAGTCATCCTGTTTTTATCTTCATTTCAGAATCAATTCAGCAAATATTTGATCGGTTACTATAGAACAGATTCAATACTAGACACTGGGGAAATAAACATTAATATGTTGTGATGTCTGCCTTCAAGGAACTCACAGTCTAGCGGGAGAGAGACTACTAACGGGGTGATTACAATAAAGTGTGAGCTGCTTTGGATAAGGGATACTCTAAACAAAGCATTACGGGAATGCAAATAAAGGACATCTAAATCAAATTCACTTGGAGTGGCTGGAGAAGTAGGGACAGCTGCTCAGAGAAAGGGGCACCTGAAGAGGGAAGCAGGAGTTAGTTAAGGGATTCAGGGAATAGTTTATGCAAAGTCTCGGGCTACATTTAAGAAACTTTGAGTTGATGTATAACTAGAACACAGAACACACAGGAAAGTGTAACAAATGAGGCTGGATTTGAAACAGAGCAGGACCCCATGGTCCTTCCCCCCACGTCCTCTGTCTGCCTTTTGTCTGTAGAAAAACCTTAGCCAAAGAAGAAGTTTAATCAGAGAAGGAAGAAAATGCAGAAACAAACGAAAGCAGTCAAACGGGACAAAACAAAAATAGTTTAGTCAGTAAGCAGAGTTAAGGACATTTAGCTTCTTCTCAAGGGCTAAAGATAATATTCTGAGCCATATCCTGTGTGTTGTCTTATAGATACGGAGACCTCCACCAGGTGAAAGAAGTTAACTACATGATGACCAGACTATAGCCATGATATAAGCTGCCACAATTCCAAGAATTGGACTGAAGTAAACGGGAACAAACCGACCCTGGAACTGAAGATTAACTGTACTTAAAACAATCATCATGACGCTGGTCAGACCACCGATGACCAATTTCAAGGTGACTGTCAGAGCTGACTGTGCTGTTTTGCATGTAGCCCCTTCCCTTCACCTATAAAAGCTCTTCTTGCCTATTGACTGTCAGTCGGGGGGAGTCGGCCTTTGGACAGGCGTCCGCCCTCCCACCCCCTGCAGGTTACCAGCATCCAAAATAAAGCAAACTTTCCTTTCCACCAACCTTGCCTCTTTACTGGCTTTTGAGCGACGAGCTGCCAGACCCCACTTTCAGTTACAGATTGACAATCGGGGACCAGATCACTAAAGACTTTGTATGCCATGCTAAGGAGTTAGCACTCTTTCCTGGAGACCACTTTCAGAAAAGTCAATGAAGAATTTTAAAGAATGGCATGAAGAAGTCGGCATGTTAGGTAATTCTCCCTGGCACCAGTGTAGAAAACAATATAGTTCTGGCTAAGTATGGCAGAATGGAGACCAGTTAGAAAACTTTAAAAATTATATTGGGCCATATGTCATCCAGATGATAAGACTCTAAACTAAGAGAATGGCAAAGGGATTTGAAATTCAAAGGCAGATTCAGTATTTAATAGGCATAGTGTATAAAACTTGGTGGCCAAGGGCTATGAAGAGTGAAGGATTATAGAGGCCTCAGAGTGACTTCCTGTTTTATTTGCCAGATCTACTGAACGAGTGATGGTAAGTAAGGCAAAGACTATAGGAAGAGATAAACTGTGGCAGAAGACAGTATACGGGGGCAGACTGATCAGCTGGGTGTTTGAACGTGTTAAGTTAGAATATCATACAGCGAATATTCATTTTGTGTCAAGCACCAAGGGGAACTCTGAAAGAAGCACTAAACGCAATTATTTTCCTCTATGGTCTGGTTAAGAATAAACATATATGAATAAACTATTCACGGCAATACTTGATAAATGCTAGGGTCAATGAAACGTGCAACAGTGAGTGGCCAATTTTATCAATGAGCGGTACCACAGTAGTTGTATCCTAGATCATAGGGTGAAGCAATAAACACTGACAATATTAGTTTGGACACCTGTCTGAATAAAGATAAATCCATTTATGAATATTAAAATGACATCACTTTCTACAATGAGGCTTCAGAGAAAAACATTTATTCTGAATATGATTTCATCTTTGTCAGATATGACAAATCCATAGAATCTTTGCATCTCAGAGCAAAGAGGTTTCTAAATGTCAATCAACTAACCATCGAATGTTGATGTCCCTCCACAGATTCAGCAATATTAGCTTGGTCCAAAATTTTATCCCTCGTCACGGAACTGATCTGACAACTGCCTTGTAAATGAAGTTCACCATTAGAAGCATGTGTTTGCCAAGATCATACAGAAAAAAGAACTAAGAAAATTATTTCTCGTCAATGGCATATGTAAATACCTCAATTAGAAGGGCGTGTAATCTGATTTAACAATTCATTCTTTAATCCCTAACTGATCTCAAAACTAGTTTCAGTTTCTTGTGGTGGTGAGCTCCAATAGAAACATCACAGGAAAATAGAGGGAGTGAAGCATAGAACACGAGCTCTATCAGATCTCCCTTGAATCCCAACTCAGACTTCCTCGATTCCTGACACAGGCAAGTCACGCCACGACTTCAACTAGATTTCCTCTCCTACAAAGTGGGAATTGTGAGGCCTTAATGATACACTGTACATTAATGTACTTGAACAATACTTGGTTTTCAATTAATGTTGAATGAATGAAGTCTCCAAGACACATACTGAACAAAACAAACTATAAAACGAAGAAAATGATATGCTAACAATACATGACCTTTTTTGGCGTCATCAAAACCAGCTGCACAAAAACAGAACTATGTACCTGACACGAGGCTGCCCCAGGTAAGCCATCCTACCTCCAGCGGCTGAGCCAGGAAGCCAGGGCACGGCTGGCACTTGGGCCCATAACCTAGCACAATTAATTTTAACCCGAGGGTGGTCATAAAGTCTATAAATCGGTGAATGCACATAACATATGGTATATTAATGTTACTTTACAATATACCGTATCTTCTAGGACATATATGTCTGTTTCCACGCTTTACAGACAATCTACATAATCGGCACAAAATGCTTTCACTATTATCACAGAGCCCAAGTCTCTTCCCACTTTACAAATCCACTGTTCTTTAAACTGCAGTGAAAGCTTTGCTTTTCTTTTCGTCTCAAGATTGTCACTGAGGTTCCTCTTTTGCTTACAGACAAATGCGGGCAGGTGGGGGGGACATTTTGCTTTCACAATACGAGGCCTTGTCTTGTATGTTAGACCTCCAGAGGTAGCCCTAAGCCCGCCTCCCGCCATTAATGATGGAGATGAGGCTAACCCCCGACAACAAGCAACAAAATGTCCCTTTGGGAAAACCTGTGACAATCATGCTGGGGCCTGTAAAGGCCAGCCTTTCCTCTGCCAATTCTGCAGGACACAAGAGTCGGACTTCAAGGGAGACAGAGCCCCTTCCTCGCTTCCAGGAGGCTCATTCAAGCTGGGTTCATGCCCGAGGCAGGCAATTCACAACTGGGGTCCAGCGTGGGTGATGGCCGACATCCTAGTAGATGTTAGTCTACAGCTCACAGCTGTCCTGCCCTTGCCTGCTGCAGGGGCCCAACGGAGGGGGCGCGGCAGTGCGGAGGGGGGCACCCTGCTCTGGGAGAATTTTTTCTTGCTCTCTTTTCATGCTCCTCCTTCTCTCCATACTCCCCGGGGGCAACGGTGTGTTATGAGCTGAGTTGTGTTTCCCCAAAATTCATAGGTTGATAGTCCTAATTCCCAGTACCCCACAGTGTGACTGTATTTGGAAATATGGTCTTTGAAGAGGTAATTAAGTTAAAATGAGGTCATCAGGGTGGGCCCTAATCTAATCTGATGAGTGTCCTTATGCAAAGAGGCGATGAGGACACACAGACAGACATCACAGACCCACGTGCCCAGAGGAACAATGATGTGAGGCATTGAGGGGGCAACCATGTGCAAGCAGAGAAGAGGTCTCAGAGGAAACCAACCCGGCTGGCACATTGGTCTTGGACTTCCAGCCTCCAGAACTGTGAGGATATAAATTTCTGCTGTTCAAGCCATCCAGTCTGTGGTATTTTGTTATGGGAACCCTAACAAACTAAAAATACAAGACGCCTTCCTTCCCCAAAGTCAGGTCAACCTAAACTTTATTATGAGATTAAATCTCCAGATAAATAACGTTCAGTACCCTATCAACAGAAGAAAATAAAGCTGGAAGCTTCTTCACACTATCACACTAGATGGGGGCAGGCGGATAATTTATTTAAGTCAATGTGTTTTCAAGCCAGCTTTTACACATGATTTCTAATTATCAGTGTGCTTTTCCCGCAGCAACCCTCCTCCATCTCTTCAGTATCATTTTCACAACTCTTGGTTCAAGAGCCACTTAAGAAATAAATGATTCATGGCAACTGAAAGCACGATAATTTTCTGTGAGGCATGATGGTTGGGTTTCTAGGTCTATGGGGTGATTAAAAAATGCTACCCCTTAACCCTCTTAACTTCTTTTATGGAAAAAAGGCAAAAAGAGACCCAGAAAGACCGATGAAGATCAAATCTCTCCTTTGTAATATACATTTCCCCCCCCCCACCCCACCCCAAGACTTAAAATTCTACCTTTAAGAAAGAAAATGAAACTTTTCCTTCAGAAAAGCCAGACATTTCTGGTTCTGTTCCAAGATGAGATGTATCGAGTTCTAGGTTTGAGAGAAGGCCATGTTCATTCATGAGACGGATTAACCCACAAAGGATTTCTGAATTCTGCAGAGTTGTTCTTCCCATCTTCACGCAGGCAGCACTGGCTACAAAAAGGGGCAGATCACTTTGCCAGTCAAAACATGCACCAGCGGTGTGATCTTGGGCCAGATGCTTAATCACACAGCCTGTTTCCTAATCTGTAACCCAGGGAGCATACATCCCATTTACAGGGTTGTTGTGAGAGTTACATGGGATATTCAAGTAAGCACCATCCTTAGACACAATATTTCTCAAAAATCGGTCCATGGACTTCGTGCTTAAAAGCTGGAGGCTTAATGAAGTCTTGGGTCCCACTTCACGTCACTAGGTCAGGTTGGGGTCTGGAAATCAGCACTCTGAACACGCATTTTAACAAGTCAATTAAGGCCGTGAGGCCCAATCTGAGTCAGGACAGAGGGCAGAAGAGGAGCCCAAGATCAGCGTTTTAGCATCAAGTCGGCATGCTGCCCGCTCTGTTCTCAGCAGGTACCCTGGTTCCAGGATCCGGGCTCCAGCCCGAGGCACCAGCATCCCTGTCCTGGTCCTGGTTCACCTTTTGTCCTGCTCTCAAGTGATCTTCCTAAAATACAAACCTGGCTAGGCTGCTCCCTGCTCCGGAGCTGCCCCACTGCAACTCTCTGCCCTTCTGGTCTCCTCCGACTGCCTGAGTCTGCTCTGGCCAGGCTGGTCTCTGAATTCCGGCCGGCTCTGTTTGTTTTGCTCACATTTCAGCCTAAACGGCACCTCTTCCGGGGAGCCCTCCCTAACTGCCCGGTCACTCCCAGGAACATTAATACATTCTACTTTTCTGCCTAGAACCTAATACCTGCTGATATTCCCTTGTTTATGTGGTTGTCCCCTCCCACTAGAAAGTCAGAGTAGATACAGCTTGTTTGTTGCTCTATCCACTGCCTATCACGGTGCGTGGAACACAGAAAGAACTCAATAAACACGTGCGGAATGGATGAACATGTTAATTAATCACTGGCCTGCACTGCCAGCCTTGGCAAGGCTCTCACACCGTACACAGGAGGCTGACAGAAAAGTTGCATTTTTACATGGAAGCAGACAACTGCGGTACAGTTTGCATTATACAGTATCTGTGCTCAGGGGAAAGTGTTACAGAAACACAATTTCTATAAACTGATCCCGTTAAAGAAAGCTGGCATTTAAATCATTCCTATATCTTCATAGTGGTTTGTAAAGTGAAGCATTTCTTTTTTTTTTTCTCACAGCTGAATTTTCCAAAAATTTCACGAGAAGCCCTTAAAACAGTTAGCTGTGCGTACTTGTTATCAAAGCCAAAATCACCTCACTTACATTTTCCTACTTACTGATACAAATAGAAGTATTGTCATTGTCTTTGGAACAAAATATCCCTTAACAAGAAAGCAGTAGGGTCCAGAGAGTATTGTAAACCCACTCATGTTATAACTGTTCTCAGCTCCTTTAGAAACTGTGGGACAATGGAGCACATCCAAAGGCTCTTGTGCGCTGTTCTCGGGAAAATGGACGTGCATTGGGACCACAGAACGTCTAGAAAAGAGGCATTATAAAGAGAGCTTTTATAAAGAAAGCTATTCAAATGCATTTCTGTCCAACTCCTGGACTCATTATGGTGTAAGCAAAGATTTCAGAGACCCA
This sequence comes from Balaenoptera acutorostrata, assembly GCF_949987535.1. NCBI lineage: Eukaryota > Metazoa > Chordata > Mammalia > Artiodactyla > Balaenopteridae > Balaenoptera > Balaenoptera acutorostrata. The sequence continues at coordinate 58,145,868 of NC_080080.1, read as the reverse complement.
TAGGTACATTAAGAATAAAAGAAAACTATGAATAGATGACAGTTCCATTTTAGTACTGGCTTCCCCTCTCCCACTAATTCAGAAAAATTATATTCTATACAATCGTTTCCCAGCCAAGACCCTGCCACCCATCTTTCTCGCAAAGGAAAGGCAAAGTGAAAATCTCCACTTGGGAACTTTAATTGGTTCTCCTGTGTGTGTCATTGTGGGGAGTGAGATGCAAGGGAACTAGCCGCACATGAGGGGGGAGGGCGCCTGGCTTCGGGTTACAGAGAGTTACAGAAAGGAAAAAGGAAAATAGTTGGTTGCAAGGCTGGAAGTGAAATTATGAAAGGAAAATCAGACCCCTGGGTGCAGCCTCATGAGGAGATAAGTACAGGCTTCACCCGAAATGGTTTCTGGCCTGCTGGGGACACACGGCCACCCGGGATTTACGGATGAGAACACAGTCCAAGAGGGAGAAGTTGTCACACCAGCCGGGTGGGTGTAGGTGCCACTTACAGAAACCCACGCCCCTGAGCTGAAACTGAACGTAAAGCAAGGGACGAGGGAGTCTTGCTGTTGTTTAATCTCTTCCTGTCTTCTTTTATAAATCAATATATTTCTTTAAATTGACATATAGTTGATTTACAATGTTAGGTTAATTTCTGCTGTACAGCAAAGTGATTCAGTTATACATATATATACATTCATTTTCATATTCTTTTCCATTCTGGCTTATCACAGGATACTGAATACAGTTCTCTGTGCTATACAGTAGGACCTTGTTGTTTATCCATTCTATCTATTGATACAAAAGCTTACATCTGCTAACCCCAACCTCCCCCTCCATCCCTCCCCCAACTCCCTCCCCCTTGGCAACCAAACTTCCCTCCCGGTCCTTCTACAATGGCTAATTACCCTTAACAACAGACAGGTGTCGTGCCCGTGCCCTGGACACTGGTGGTTCTAAGTGATGGCTGCATCCCCTGGGGGAGCTTTCAGGCACCACCAAGGCAGAGCCGCTGCCCCCCACCCCCAAGGGTACCATTAATCAGAATCACTGGGGGCGGGCCCTGGGCATCAGGAAGCAGTAAACCTCCCCAGGCGATGCTTTTTGCAGCCAGTGTGAAGAACCGTTGCTCTAAAGGCAGCAGGAGAGAAAGGAGAGAGACGAGATAAGAGGGATCGGAGGGTCTACCCCAACAGAGGCGGGCAGCATCCCTGCAGCACGAAGAGGGTGAGGGCCTATTTAAAGGAGGAAGAAAGTGCAGCAGTAACAAGGTGGGGCCCCTGTGAGCTGTCAGCCCTTTGACAACAGGAAATGTGGTAACAACTAGAAATGTTTGAAAACTCAAGGAAGATGCCTGGCGAGAGAAGACAGACTTGTCCTGGCAAAACCAAGCCAGGACAAGTTGAGCTATTTAAAGTGGGGAGATACGAGAGAAGATGAATCTTGGGAAGAGGTTGTAAAACCTGGGAGGAAACTGTCTGCTGAAGCTGGAGTAGGAGGTGGGTGTCAACCAAGACACCCCAGAATGAAGTCTACACTAGAAAAAGCGGGGTGTGTACTTCCATTACCAAACGGCAATGATTCAACACCTTTGCACATTGATGGTCCCCCTTTAGATAGAAACTTTGGCGTCACACCGGAAACAATTAAGAACTTAAAAAAAAAAAAAAAGAGGTAGCGAATAATAGCATGTTCCTGAGTGCCTACTACCTTTGCCTCACATTGCTCTTTAAGAATTTAGTACTGCCTTGACGAGGTTTTGAGTCTTCAAAAGGCAAAATTCTTGGATGTCCCTATAAGTCTTTTTTCTGATGCCGGTGCAATACTGCACTCTCTTTTTTCTTGCAGAAATTGGGTCCCCTTGCTCGTAAACGGGCCCTACAGTCTGTAGTACATTCTGCCTAAGTAACGCTGCCATAAGGACATGCACACTCACATGCCACAAAAGGAAATTTACACGTTGATTGAAATACTCAATACTCATTCTACAGCTCCCTAGGAGTGCCACGGAAAATCAGCTAAAACCCACTGCCACAGTTACAGCTGCACCACTGGAATCTGGAAATTAACATGGATGTGAAATTTATGATTAAAAGACTAACAAGGTTAGCTAAATGCCATTAGGCAAATTATATAAGATTATGTAAGATTTTTTAACAATTTGGAACAAGTCTGAAATGTCTTGCTTTGAACGGGTGTCCTCCTTCTAAGTTGTGAGCCCAGTAAATACCCTCTTGTCATTTTCTTCATGTCTATCTTTCTTGAATTCTAAATATCTTTATCTCAAGAGAATTGACTCTAGTGGATTCCCTACCCTGGTTTTCTCTCTTCCTATAGCTGTTCAGTCTCACTGCCCACAATTTTGTGATGGGTGTGAAGGTTACCAAGCATGAGTCTGGGGCTACCTGGAATGATAGCTACCATTGTTACCTTTGGATTTTTCTTCGAGCACATCTTTTTGACCCCCAAAAGCTATCTTCATCATCCAGGGTCCTGGGCCAGTGGCGGCGCTAGACTAGATGGGCATGGCTATACTCCAGAAGGGAGGTGAAACCACAAACCATATGAAAATGAGAATCTGGCTGGCGATAACACATCCATACCTGACCTTCATTCACAAAAACTGAACAGCTAACTTGGCATTTTGTCAAGTCTGATGGGAAGTTAATGATGTGAAAGAAAGACAAGTATACCCATGGCTAAGCTGTATGAAGCACGTATGTGGCAGAGGAGATTGGGTGGGGAGGTGCTGAAAAGAGGATGGGACAATTACTTGAAATGTGATATCCTGGGATACACTGGGACAGGTTCATAAACCTTTATCCACAATTTTGAAATGCAAAATTCTGTGAGAACAGTTTCTTTGTTACTTTGCTACCAAACGAACTTGTTCCAAACCCTGACCTGAGCTGACAGGACTTTTTCTGTCCAACTAAATGTGAATATTCATCTACTTTGCTCCAGAAATGACTGTGTTTCCTGAGTCCCATGGGAGTATTACATAACCTACAGTATACAATCTGCATTCCCTTTCTAAAAGCTGGATTCTAAAAGACATTTGGCCCCAAAGGGTTTGGCTACATACAACTGTTGTTGACCTGCATACAACTCCCAAACAGGTGAGTTCTCCAGATTTAATCCTTCTACCGTTTTCCCACATCATGCAGGTATTTACCTGACCTCAGCTTTTCAGTGATTTCTACAACATTATTTTAGTGAACAGATTCACAGGGAACAAAACAGGACAAAGCTGAAAAACAGGCATACCACATACGATTTCACATATGCTGCCTTAAACACACGTGCTTATCTTTTCCTTTGTCACTCTTTTCACTGTATCAGTCTGAGAGTTCTGATACTGAGTGTACCCAATCCTGTGTCGTAGCATATGTGTGGTATAGGTAATATGAAAAACAGAAACGTGATGCTGATCTTCAAAAAGAAGATATCAAACTACATTTTAACTGTAAAAATTAATATTCCAAATGATATGTCCATAGATTTGCCTTTTAGCAAATGGAGACAGAAAGTGAGGCAGAAAAGAGAAAAAGATGGAAAGATTAGTGCTTGCCTGGGGCTGGCAATGAAAACACAGAATGACCACAAACGGGCACAAGGGATCTTTCTGGGGTGATGGAAAAGCCCTAAAATTGAATTGTGATGGCAGTCCCATAACTCTGTAAGTTTACTACAAATCTGTGAATTGTACACTTAAAATAGGAGACTTTCATGGCATGTAAGTTATACCTCAATGAAGATGTGAAAAAACTAATATCCTAAATTTCTAAAGTAACACTTTTTATGTCCACACCTCATCTTTCTTCCTGATGTTTCAAATTAATACCAGTTCAAATAGGGGGAGAAGGGTGCAATAAATTGGACCCATTCCTGATTATTAAGGGAAAAGGAAAAATCTTGCTCCCAAATGACTAATTTTACATCTAGACAGAGAAGATGAGTTCTTCCAGATATTCCCCTATATTTAGCAAATGAAATAGAAATTATTTCTATTTTAACATGCCACACATGCCTCTCTAATTACAGCATGCATCACATCAAACAGTAGTATTTTGTTTACCACTCATCTTGCAAAGACAGTGGAAACTCCTGAGGACGATGCCAGTCTTCACAGTATTTTCAGGACCTAGGAGGTGTTCAATATATGATTATATTGAATGCACGGATCTCTTCGCCAGAACCATTGAACACATTTCCATTTGCTTGAACAATATAAAGCAAATTAAAAAGACATTCCCTACTTTCCAGATCAGGGCTTCTCAACCACAGCGCTACTGACATTTTGGCCCTGATAATTCTTCCCTGTGGAGGGCTGTTTTGTGCATTGTAGGATGTATAACAGCATCCCTGGCCTCTACTCATTCACTAGATGTCAGTAGTAGCCCTCACGTCCCTACCCCCTACCCTTGCCCAACAGCTGTGACAACCAAAAATGTCTTGAGACACTGCCACATGTCCTCTGGGTAGCAAAGTCACCCTTCGTGGAGAACCGTAGCTTTAAATAGAAAGAGTATATGACAGATCAGATCAAACTGTTGTGTTCATGTTTCAACAGTGCTTTTCATGTTATCACTTCCTAAAGCTAGCGAGAACATCAAGACTGAAAAAGCATAAACCTAGCAAATGATGATTCTCTGACCACAGGCCTTGGCCTATAATGGGGAGAAGAAAAGAAGTTCTTTCTACTCTCCTTGTAACTGTGGAGATGCAAAAGACTTGTTTTGATCCAAGGCTGACAGTTTTCAGGACATGCGGAGCTGCGGAAATCCATAAGAGATGGGTCCAAATGTCAAATGGCCTATGGCTGTAAAACAGTAATAAAAGCAGCGTGTTCATTGCCAGCACTGGGCTGTTTATTATGAACTGTATCTAGGAGAACAATTTTGAAAATGCTACTGAATATTTATTAAAAGAAAAGATCTATAATAATTCAGGTCCTGACCAGCTGCTATTAGTAAATCACTAAGCCAGTTGGAACCTAAAGGTTAAGAACTGTGGTAACAGAAACTATTAAATTAAGTGTAAGTTTAATACTTCAGGGTTTTATTTTTCTCAACAACCACAGTGTTTAGCGATCCTCTTCAATACACCCTGGCACAAAATCTGAAAAGCTATTATCCATACTGTACGCTTTTAATGAGTCCCCAGACTTTTTAGTGTCAATTCTTACTTTGGAGATATTGGGAATTTCACGCTGATGTTAAAAGTTCAAGATGTACATTTTGGGCAAAATGACTGTTATATATTACAGCAAAGAAAAAAATATTCTTAACATTACCTGAATATGCTTACATATTTATCAAGATTCATAATACTTTACTGCAAAGCATCATTATTTTTTATTCAGGAAAACAAAGGAGTACGCGCCCAACCTCAACACTAACAATTTAGACGCTACAAATGACATCATCGTAGGTTTCAGCCACTTCTGTGTTTATCAATCTATTGCATATAAGAAAAAGCTACAGTGGACAGTTACCTGTCAATTCCTAACATTTGAAAAGGAAGCATATCTTTTAAAATTACGTTTGTAAAAATATTTATATTTTTCTCTGCATGCCTATTGCTAAACATAAGCAGGTTTAGGACTCTGAAATATTAAGTATATAATTCCTAAATCCACTAGGAGAAAGAACGTACACAATATGCAAAAGCCCTCTATTCAGTCAAGCCATAACTGTACATATAATTATGGTATTCAAATTAGATTACTAATTTAGGCGTGTTCTATCATGTCAAGTGTACACTAACATAAGAAAAGTCAGAATAAAATTGAATGGGAAGAAAAAAGAGGTAAAGAAAATTTAATTACTCTTTTTAGAAAATGAAAACTCCTAGCACATAATATTAAAATATATACTTACGGAAAGATTAGTGGGAAATGCAGCTTAATTATTCCTCTTGGTGGTGAGTAGTAAATACAGTATTGTCAAATCGCCCCAATAGAATGCTAACGCTGTGCCCTGGATTATCATATTTGCATTTGGATGAAACTGGGACACATGAGGCATGAAATGGCCAAATTAACTTTCATTTTACTTCATTTGAATTTCCTCACATATTTTTATAAATACAAAATACAATAAAATCACATATAAAACACCATACTATTTTATATTGTTATTTAAATTCTCATATGCTTATATTGTAATTTCTCAACTACAATGGACTACGCTACTACAGTACACCGTGTGTATTGATAATTACTAAAGCTAAGATAGTTGCCTAACATTTTTATAAAACTTTAAAAACTTTATAAGCCTATGGTTATTTTAAAAAATCAGCATTAATAACAAAAGATCAACCGACTGAATGTCACAAATGCATAAGCCCTTTTGGATTCAGTTTTTTTCCACTGACGCTAAAATGTAAAATTGGCACCATGAAGCTTGAAATTGAGATTTAAAGATAAGCACTGGTACCAGCATTTTGCTGCTTGCTAGAAATTGCTTTCATCTGGAAATTGCCATTTAGCAAGGCTCATAGATATTTTTTATGAAATAAAAAAATGTAGCATTATAAACTTTTCAAACAGCCATAAAATTCCATGTACACTTCATGATTCTAACACTTCTGTATATTAATAGTTAATATCTGCTTTAACAGTAGTAAAATTAGGTAAATCATAATTTTAGAATATCAGAAGCCAAAATACAAGTTGTAAAACTAAAATAAGCTCTTTTGATTTATCCTGCATCATTTTACACTGCTTAAGAAAAAGACAAATGCTTTAATACTTTGGCATTAAATAGGGAACATAATAGCTGCTTTGGCAAGATAAAGCAAGCTACATCACTTAATGTATTTGGAGAATTCAGGAATGATATTATAAAAGGAAAATCAATAGTTTAAACTTAATCTGGCTGACTTATTTCACATACACGCACACATACATGTACACACAGAACGCTTCTCACCTACAACAGCCATTGCAACAACTGAAAAATAAATTTCCTTTGTATCACAGATAGCAAGTTTGACTACAATAATTTTATAGTTTAAAATGTTGAATCCTTTTATAACTTAGATGCTTTTTTAAAGCTTTTAAGATAATGAAAGAAAAAGATGTTCATCTGTGAAAAAAGCTTTCCCCCAGTCTGACTTAATCGCATACATTTGCATGAAGAACCTGTGGCCCACCAAATATAAAGACTGCGGCCAATGCTGTTTCCACTATTAGTGTTTTGAGCAGACTAATTAAAAATCTCTTAAATATTCCACACGCTAATTTTTCTTTAGTAGCTATTCATGAAGACACAGGCAACATGATGGCGTGGCAAGAAGCCAGAATTTGAAATCAGAATGCCTTATTTGGGGTCCTAGGAGCTCTACCATTTACTAGCTGTGTTATTTCCATGCAGTCATCCTAACCCTGCATCTCAGTTCCCTCATCTCTGCAATGGGAGTTAATTCCACCTTTAGGTCAAAATTAAAGGATAAAACAAGTGAGGACTGAAATGCATGATATTAACTAAAACACATGGTAATTATTTCCACCATCCCCCCAAATACTCCAGCTTGTCTATAACTTAATGATGCCTGTTTTTATAAGACAAGTGAAAATTACAGGAAACTGTACTTAATATATCTCAAATAAACCAACGAGCCAAAAGGCTCATTGGTAACTCTAACAAGATTGGTTCACAGGTCCAAACCCTCCACAGATGCTGTGGCCATGCTAAAAGCTTCGTTTTTGTAAACTGTCAAATAATGTGTCATTATCACTGTTCCTTTCGGTGTGCTCATTCATGAATACAACGAGACATGCCTGTTATGGAGAACCAAGCCCTTTATGTGCCAAGAAAGTGATTCTGTCATTCTTCCCACTTTCCCAAGTGGCCCTGTCCTGCTGTCAATGAAGGAGAAAAATGAAAGGAAAAGGAAAACAAGAAACGACAATGCTATCCTATAAGCAGCTTGAGGTTGAGGATCATGCTTGATTCGTGATTTCATTGATTTCTTTCCTTTACCCCACTCCCCGTCCACTTTCCACATAGTAGGTCTTCATACTTATTGACAGGAACTAGAAGCTATATGAGAAATAGCCACTGTCATCTGTGTAGAGGCAAGCGAGGAAACAGTCAGACCTGTCCCTTTGCTCTCTGCCTTTTCTTTCTATTTCATTCCTTTTGTCACCCGGCTCCCGTTCCCTCATGCACCTCATCCTGCTTTGCCTCTGGCTTCTGCCACTTTGCGTCCAAGCACTTGTCGAAAACTTCCCTCACTTAATCTTACTATCCCACCTCCCTTTCTTCTGCCTGCCACCTTGGCCTTCCTCTTTTTTTCATTCTACGCACCCTCCCAGGCAGATCACAACCTCAACAACTTCAAATACACGGAAGACTTGCAAACTTTTATCTCCAGCTCAGCCTCTGTCTTGAATTCCAGAACCACAGGCTTGTGCAACGGTCAACAGAATCTCAAGCCCTGGGTGCCCCTCTTGTGCCTCACATCCCACGAATCCACCCCGAATTCATCACCTTCCCCTGCACACTGCACCATTCTCTGTACTCGCTGTCCTGACCAGTGGCACATCTGTCCCTCCACTCACCCAAGCCAGAGCCCTGGGAGTCATCCATCCCGAAACTCACCATCCCCTCCCTGCTTCTCCTCTCCTTCTCCGGTCCCCCCACCTTGATCAGTCTGTTCAGACCTTAAAATCCACACTAGGATTCAACAGCTTTTTTACACAACTGCTTTTTTCCGCACCACCATCCTCACATCCCAACCATTCTTTACAACACGCCCAGAGTGATCCTTCTAAAAGAACGACATACCTGGGCTTCCCTGGTGGCGCAGTGGTTGAGAATCTGCCTGCCGATGCAGGGGACACGGGTTCGAGCCCTGGTCTGGGAAGATCCCACATGCCGCGGAGCAACTAGGCCCGTGAGCCACAACTACTGAGCCTGCGCATCTGGAGCCTGTGCTCCGCAACAAGAGAGGCCGCGATAGTGAGAGGCCCGCGCACCGCGATGAAGAGTGGCCCCCGCTCGTCGCAACTAGAGAAAGCCCTCGCACAGAAACGAAGACCCAACACAGCCAAAAAACTAAAATAAATAAACTAAAAATAAAATTTAAAAAAAAATAAAAAAAAAAAAAAGAACGACCTGAATTCATCTGAACCAAATATGGCCCACAAGACCCTTCCCGAAGCGGTTCCAGCCTCTACTCTCCATTTCCAGCTTCACCTACTGCCCCTGATGAGGACCAGTCTCGGGGAAATACCAGCTATTCCACAGACGTACCACCCTCTTCAGCTCCTTCATTGTGTTCCCCCTGGTCCCTCTGGCTCAGAATGATTTTTGCCAGCCCATTCCCATCCTCAGCTGCCTGTTCCCCTCCAACTCACCCTTCCAGACTCAGATCCTGCCCTGCTTCTTAAGGGAAAGTCATCTCTTTGGAGTCAGGCACCCCTGAGCGAGCCCAGCATCTTTTAGGCACTGGTTCCAACTGCTGTTAAGCATCTTTTCCCTACCAAGACTGAGATTATCGAGGGAAGTGAAAGGAATCCTCTTATGTCTGAGGTTTCACCATCCAACACTATGCCTGGTATATTGATATATATCTGGTGAATGTATAAATGAGTAAATATCACTCCAACTAAATTTGGCTCAAACATTGCCAAGCTTCTAGTGATTGATTATGTGTGAATGAGAGGTGCAGAGCTCTCTTTAGAAGGTGTCATGGAAAATATCACAAGGCCACTCCGGTTGCAATTCCCAAGTGCTGAATACAGAAGCTGTGGTGTTCTTGTGTGTAGCCATGTTACAGATTGGCTTTTTTATAGTTTAAGAAAATTGGTCTTGTGTGGTTTTATTGCCTCTGACCTATAGCATGAGCTGCTTCAACATTAAAGTTTCCCAGTAGCTTCAGCAGGTTCAGCCACGTGGGGGTGATGGAGGAAGGAGTACGGGTGGAGGTGAAAGGCCAGAGTGAGTGGAAGCAACATTAACAGCAATGACTGAGTCACAAGTACAGCGAGACCTGAACCCCAAGGATCTATCTGAACACCCTTCATTCCTTAGAGAACAAATTCACAGAAAGGCTTCCATATGCAACCTTGGGGCTCCCTGAAGACTGAAATGACAGATGCAGCAATGCTGACTAGTCACACCTTTTGGTACTTTTAGAAAATCAATTGAAATTGATTACTTACAAATGAATACAAGATATGATATGCGGGGACTGGGTCCTATGAAATTGAAGAGGAAAGTACAAGGCTGCTACTGATCAATTAAAACACTTTTTTAGAAAAACCTGCCTACCCCATAAGGTTCATAGGGTTTCAAGTGCTCTGTAGTTTAAGTAAAGGCCCCCCAATCAGGCCAAATTTCCCTGTCCTCTGCCATAAAATCCACACTTAGAAAATTGAATTTTTCATAAGTTTTTAATCACTTGAAAATTATACAGTCCTATAAAACCAAGAAGGGGGAGTGGGTGAGACATTAACGTGATATACCAAAATATTATAACAACGACAACAACAAAAGTAAAAATCAAAACCCAAGGGATATGAAGAACTTTTTTTAATGGGTTTTTAAAATTGTTTTATTTTGGAAAAGTGTTTCTTACAAAAGGGCAGCTGCACAATACCGAGACCTCTGCAACAAACATTGGCTCCAGTGTGAAATCAGGAAAAAATAGAGGAGGTGGGGCTCAGGGAAACGGTTTTGGAAATATTACACGTTGGTTTTAAATTCGTGTGATGTGAGGCCCTTTCCCTCTGCATTTAGAGTGGCGTTAGACTAGGATGCAGACCCAGATGATGTGACACAATGTTCCTTTTCTGAGACAACACACTTGCACTTTGCTTGTGAGACATACTTGTTCATTTACTTTAAAAACCATCAGTTCATCGTGAACAACACATGACACTGCTGTAGTAATACTCACTACTGATTAAATCATTTTTGATTTAATTTTTTAGAAATCACCTAAGAAAATCTCAGGTTGCTATACTTCTCTCTTCGATGAGAATGACGCAAGCATGTGACATCAAACACAAAGTTCGCACGCCTCTCCACTGTGTCCCAAGATCAGTGGAAGGCTTTATGCTTCCTATTTCACAATGCTAACATGGGGGTTTCTTTTCTGAGCTCATTGCATGAACTAAGCTTTACGCTCTTCCTCCTTAGAGATCTGGAAGACGGTGGGCACGGACCTTTCCACCATCCCTTTAGCTCTATCCTAGGGTCACTGTGGGGAGAGCATGAGATGGTATAGGATGATTTTGAGAAGCACAATATAGGATATCTATATGACACAGCTGAACCATAAGAAGGCCCCCATATTGGATGCAGTAGAATGCTAGGCCTCATCAGACTCCTGGCCTCCACTCTTGGCTCAAAAACACACTAGTGTTATCTTGGACAAGTGCTCTGACCTTTCTAGGCCTCAGTTTCCCCTTGTGCAATAAAGGATAACAAAGTAACCACACAAGGTCACTGATTAAAGTAAATATTGTATGTACAGTTCTTAGCATGGAAGCCAGCCCACGGTAAGGGCTCTGTGTTAGCTATTCATTCCATCCAGTAAGGGTGTGGCAGATAAATCATACTCGGAGCTGTCTTTCCCCACACCCACCCCTCGCCCTCAATTCAGCAACGTCCCAGCCTTGCGGGACTGTCTCTGCCATGTTGCACATGAACAGCTTGCTTGTAGAACCAAGACTAGTATAACCTCCAACAAGTTTCTCCCGGATGTATGAGGCAAGAGCTCTAGAAATACAATCAGCCCCAGACTCCCCAAGCCCAAAGGGAAGATAATTCAAAACAGTAGAGATGACTGGGGAGAGTAAATGGTCTTCATTCACTTTATCCATATTAAAATTAGCTTGCATTTCTTGTACGTAGGTCTTCCGACAGCAAGGATAGCTAGATGTCGGAGGCAAGTTATTTGGCGATTTAGAGGTAAGCCAATAAATAGTTAACATAGACAAAAAATAAAACTGAACTATGTAAATTCTAAAGACTGAGTTAAAAGTAAATTATGGACCCAGGTCGAGTCACAAAAGTGACTGAGGAAGATTTTTACTATAGAATGACCCAGAGCAGAGGAGCATTTGAAATGTAAGGAAAAGCACTTGAAAGAGTAAAAAGGAATATTTGTACTCTGACAAGGAGGGCTAAAACTGCGGAAAGACTCAGTTGAAGACAAGGACTCTATCTGGCACCCTCCTGGGAGCTCACACCCAGAGCCTTCTGATTTGATTTGATTTTTTTTAATTGAGATAAAATTGACATATAACACTATTCATTTCAGGTGTACAACATAATGAATCAACATTTGTATATATTGCAAAATGATCACCATGATGAGTAGTTACCATCTGTCACCTCACATAGTTACAATTTTTTCTTCTAGCAATGACAACTTCTAAGATCTACTCTCTTAGCAACTTTCAAATATGCAAGCCAGTATTATTAACTATAATCAACATGTTGTACAGAGAGTTTTGACTTTTAAAAAAAAGCCCACTTAGAACATCTGTATTGAAGTACCTTTCAGTGGTAGGATACCAGGTTTCTTTAAATATTAAATCAGTCTGTAAGCCGTCTGTGGCCTACATACCCTTTACAGAAATTAGATTTTTATATCTAGAAAACAGAGTAAATATTTACCAAGGGCCAGAATACTATGTAGATCTGGATGATAATCTAAGAAAGCCACAGGAAAAAAGCCTTTCAATCATTCCCAACTTTCGGAAGTCAAGTGAAAAGTTTGACAGGCTGTGGACCAGACTTTTAACAAAGTAGAGTCCATGGGGGATTGGTTCCAGGACCCGTGAGGATACCAGAATCAGTGGATGCTCAAGTTCCTCATATAAAATAGCATTATATTTGCATAGAATCTTAAAGTATATTCTCCCACATACTTTAAATCATCTCTAGACTACTTATAATACCTAATACAGTGTAAATGCCATGTAAACAGTAAATATGTAAATGCTACAATATGTAAACAGCTGCTGGAGCAAAGCAAATCAAATTTTGCTTTTTTGGAACTTTCTGGAATTAAAAAATATATATATTTTCAACCCGAGGTTAGTTGAATCCACAGATGTGGAACCCGAGGATACGGAAGGCCAACTGGACTGCTCACACAGGACCCCTGAAACTGCTACCCACCACACTGGTACTAGGGCCCAGAGGAAGCATGCTTATTTAATATGAAATGTAAATTATTTCCATTTCTGAACATACAGTACACTATGCTGCAAAGTGCAAGGCCTCTCTCTCTCTGCCCCAGGGGTGTTCTCCAGCTGGGACTGAATTCATGCCCACAGATGATGCTGATTGTGGATCGATGGATGACCTGCTTGCGGTTGTTCACTAGGCTGTGTGGATCCTGCAGCTACATCTGCAGGCGGGAAACAAACCCGAGAGTGCTGTCCTCCAGCGGGAAGCGTGGGAATGGTAACATACCATTTTCTTTTTCTTGATTCTCTGAATATGTGAATAGGGAAGTGAAAAGCAATGGAATCCACTTCAAACCGAAGGAGAAAACTCATTTCACCTGCTGGCATCTCTACCATGTGCTAATGTAGGCAAGCTTTTAAACAATAATTATGATAATAATAATAGCTCCCAGTCATGGAGAACTATCTTGTGAGTTAAGCACTTTGCATACTTTACTGCTTAAAGAAAATTTCCTCATCTGTAAATTAAAGATAATAACGCACCCATTTTATTGTTATTATGAGGATTCAAGGAGAAGAGATGGAAAAAGCAGTTTGCAAATTGAGGCAGCAGGGCCAAAAAGGACAGGGTTTGAAAGAGACAGACATGGGTTAAAATCCTAACTGCGATTTCTACTATTTGATCTTGTTGAGTCCCAGTTTCCTTTTCTCCAAAGTGGAAATGAAGCTACCCACCTTGGAGAGGAATTGAAAGAGACATTTGGTCAAACACCAGCTGGTGTCTGCATTTCCAGGAGGTATTCAATAAATGCTCATACCCTCTCTCCTATTATACATGTGAACTGCTTCTGTTAACCTCCATCAGCAGCCATTCAATGTCCACAGAATCCAAAGATGCATTTCCTTTCCTAACGATAATTTTACTCAGTTTAATAAGCCAGACACTGGTTCAGTAGCTTTAAATCTATGAACTCACTTCATCCTCACCACAATCCAGGGAGGTAGGTATTGTTATCCCCATTTTACGGACAAAGACACTGAGGCACAGAGTTTAGGTAACTTGCCCAGATTCAAACAGATGGTACCCGAGCTGCCAGCATGGCTCCCTAGTCTGTGCTCCTAACCATGATGTGACAGTGCATCATGTTAGGAGGGGGTCAACCTGTTTGTGCTTCCACGCTCTGATGTAATCTCTTCTAGAGATGAGCAATGGCTGCTCTCACCAAGTACAAAGCGTTGACTATCTTTTCAACTTTTGAAATTACATTTTGTGTATTTTCTTAGAATTCCTTAAAAAAAACTATATGTTTTTAAATGAGGTGCCTATAACTAGTTCATCTTGTTCCATGTGCTAGAATGCTATAAATAAATGTGCTTCTTTTTCTAAAGAGTAACTAAATAAATCCTACATCAAAACACAACCCTGAGTTTTGGTTTAAATGTTTATTACAAGTCCAAATTAAGAAAGATATATTAGGGCAGTCAATGTTATCTGTTTTTTTAAACTAATGACTTCTATACCAAAAAATTGGAATATTCTCCTTATTTCTAATATTCACTGTCTTAATAGTCATAGCAGTACTGTATGGTATTTCAAAGTACTGCTTTTACAAATTTAATCAACTCAAATATTAAACATCAATGATGATAATCTATTGCTCTGCTTAAAAGGAATCTCTAGGGGACAGATGAAAGAAAGGTTAAAGAATTCTAGAATTCTATCCTTCAAAGTAGGGCAGGGCAGCTACCTATAAATCATGCTCTTTGTTTATTAAGATAATTAAGCCTATCAGTACACTTAACTTTCAGACTCAACAATTGTCTGGCATGAACAATTTCCACTTTTTCTAAAACAAAGGGGATGTGTTCAAAGGGGTCCTCTGCAAGCTCTCTGTACAATGCATGCTATTTTAAAACATGATTTATGTGTCTAATTCCTGAAGCTGCCTTGAAAAATATACTGGGGTTTTCCTTGCACACTCCTTATTAGGAGAAGACACTCCAATTTGAAGAGTGCACTCTGTTTCAGACTGCAGGGTGCTATATCATGTCAACATTTTCATTAAATACGTTCAAGCTAGACCTAAAACAAATGGAATGGAGAGTCACAGCTGCAGCCACTGCAGTTATCCTGCCGCGAGGCTTACATAAGAGGTGCAGGACAGTGAGGGTGAAACCCAAGTGTCATCATCTGAACACTATTGCTTTGAGACTTGCTCACATTCTTAAAGCGTATGAAATCACACACGCTGAGCGGGTTTCTCATTTTATTTGCCTTATAGCACAAAACTCTAGGTTGACATATAAGTTGTCTTTCCCTAAAGGACTGGGCTCCAATTACAACTTCTGCCTAGGGGAAGAGAAAAGTGGGATGCGCGGGAAGCCTGGAGGCCTGAGAGGGAATGACTTAGCCCCCATCCCCAAAGATCTATCGCATCCAGGAATATTACTAGAGTCATTCCCTTGAGGACTTGGGATGGAGGTGACAGGACCCCCCTACCACCCCCCAGTCCCCCCCCCGCGCGCGCACGCACACACACACACACACACACACACACACACACACACAGTCAAAGGGCTCGGAATGTGCAATCAGCAGCAGGCAAAATGCCCTCAGAGCACCTGTCCTCTCACAGCACATTTCCAACTGGCACGTTCCGCAGAGGCTGGAGCCAGTTCTCCCGGGACTGCTTCCTCTCCCCGCGTGCCCTGTCCGCGGCTTCGCACCCTCAACTCCCCAAGCTGGAGCCCTGCTAACAAGAGGTGCCACCCCCAGCTTCCCACGACGTGAAGATAACAAAAACGAACCTCCCCTTCCCGTGGCGCCCTCCAACTTCAAAAACTACAGTCAACTTACTGGGACGCAGGCGACAGGGAGCCTTCGGGGGGCACCGCGCTCCCGCTGCGCACAGAGCGCCGCGGCCCCGCACTGCCCGGGCGGCGGCGGGTGCGGGGCGAGGTGCTACCGCTCTGCACCAGCCGCCTTGGCTCCGCGGTGCCAAGCGCGGCGGCGGCGACGACAGAGGTTGCACCCGGCCGCGCGGTCCCGAGCGCTGCAGCTGCCGCCAGCCCCGGAGTGCGGCGCTTCGAGCCCCTGGTGCGTGTCTCCGGCTCCGAGGGAATCGGGGCTCAACAAGGAAGGCGGCCAGGGAAAAGCCGAGGCGCTGTAGCGGGGAGAGCTGCCAGCCCGCTCCCAGGAGGTCGATCACATCGCGGGCGCGCCGACAAGCGAGCGGGAAGGCAGGCACGCACCGCAGTCAGCACTCGCCGCCGCGCCGCGGAGAATGACAAGCGCCGAGGCGGTGCAGCCGTGCGGGGCGCGGGGCGCGAGTGCGCATGAGCCCGGCCTTCTGCGGCACGTCACGGGGGAGGGCGGGGCGGGGAGGGGGCGAGGCGGGCGGGGCCGGGTCGGGGCGCGGGGCGGATCCGGGTGCGATGCCCCGCTCCCTCGTGGGAAGGTACCGGAAGTCTCCCGCCTGGGGTTCGGTGAACCTCAAGCTGTGTGGTTGAACTTGTTTGTCTCCAGAGTCCATTGTCTCTGAAAAACCACTGTTTAATCTAAGCGATCCTTAGGGCCCCTGGCAAGCCTACAAAAGCCAATTTAACTCAGGTTATAGTTTAAGCTTAAAAAGCTGGGATTTAGGGGACAATGTACCTTGGCTGTACATTAAAGTAACTTACGGAACTAGTAAGAGCCCTTTTGCCCCGTCCGCACCCCAGAATCCAGAATAGTAAGTACATGAGAATCTCTAGATGGGGCCCGGGTATCATTAGGTTGTAAAGCTTCCCAGGTGACACCAAGGTACAGTAGAGCTTCTCAAAGGTGTGACAGAATCTTCTGGGGATTTTGTCAAAATGCTGGTTCTGATTCAGTAGGTTTGGGCACTATGGGGAGATTCTTCATTTCTAACAAGCTCTCAGATGATGTCAGCCCTGCAGGTCCAGACCACCCTATCTTGGCTACTGGAAGTGTGGTCTAGAATCCAGAGTAGAGCTTCTGATCTGCGTGAGAATCACCCGAGTAGCTTTCTGAAAATGCAGAACATATTCACGGGCCCTATCTACAATGGTTATGTTTCAGCCGCTGGGCAAAGGTGGGTCTCTGGAATTCCATTCCTAAGGAGCATGCTCGATGAGTCTGATATAGGTGTTGTTTGAACCAAACTTCGGGATATTAGACCAGCAACTAGGAGTTGGGAATAGACCTTTGCAGTGAGAAGCACCAAGCCGGGTATTGAACTCAAGACATCTGACTGCAAGTCCAACTCCAACTGGTGCTTTATCTCACTAGTCAAAATTTTCTACAATTATTATGCATTACTTAGTAGGAAAAATATATAAATCATGTTAAACACACACACAGCACACACACTGTATTCCTTACACATATCATTAAAGGAGGCTTAAATCTGGCCTGGGAAGAAGGCTGGTCAGGAGGGGAGGTAAGGGAGTGGGGAGCAAAGTGATGGAGTAAGAGATGTTAGATGGCCTGTTCCATAGTGCATTGCAGAGGGAAGGCCGTGTAGCAGGAAACAAACCTAGATCCTGGAAAGGTGCCTTGGAGAAGAAGACCCAGGGACTAGACGTGGTCTCCTGTCCAGGAGCACAGGGTGAAACTCAGGTATTCCAGAACTTATTAATGTATGATACGTCATATACATTACCTCACTGAAATCTCACAGTGGTCTCGTAAATTGGATAAAAGAGATTTATGCTCATTTTACAGATTTTAAAATGTTGACTTGCTCCAACAGCGGGACTTGAATGAGAGTACAGATCTGAGTGTTAGACGCAGCTTCTATAACTCTAAGGAAAACGATTCAGATCTTACAAGGAAAATGGTTTCTGTTTATTATTCACATCCTTTAAAGGCTGTGCCTAAGTGTTGAGTTAGAAAAGCTTTCGTTTTTGGAGGGAAGAAATCCATTTTGCATCTTCACAGCAGTTTTGCAGCTCCACAAGTTGGGATACATTACAGTTACACAGGGCAGGCTTCACTGAGAGGTTCAAAGAGCGACATTCACATTTTCTGGTGACAAGTGTGATTACCATCCTCATTTTATCCAGGCCCAAAGAAGCTAAGTCATTTAGGCAAAATCCAGGCAAGAGCCAGTCTCAGGCCTCCGTCCTTCTCCTCTGCTCTCCTGTCAGCAAATGACCTCCTGAAGATTGTTTTACATTTCCAAATTTTTACTGATTTGCCATCAGTAAATTAGAACCCAAA
Source organism: Balaenoptera acutorostrata (assembly GCF_949987535.1). Classification (NCBI taxonomy): domain Eukaryota; kingdom Metazoa; phylum Chordata; class Mammalia; order Artiodactyla; family Balaenopteridae; genus Balaenoptera; species Balaenoptera acutorostrata. Next base: position 58,127,496 of record NC_080080.1, on the reverse strand, counting down.
GGTATTCCAAAGTCACTCCTTGATATAGAACCAGAAGTGTCAGGAACAATTCTTGTGCTTGCGGTAAATGCTCTGGACTATATTCCCAGTGTGAATAAAGCTTTGGAAGAAAGTGTGTGATGTTTATATGCAGTCTCACAATCCAGAGGTTTGCTTTGGAATGCTGTACTGTAAACTATGTCCGACCCACCTTTGTCTTTACTTCCAGTATAACTCTTCCATTAGAGCTATTCCTCTGTGTGATTATGAAAAAAATAATAAATGAATGCCTAATTCAAAGAGAATTCTCTGTAAATGGGGGAGATGGTTGTGGAAATTTGTTAGTTCCGTTTTTAATAAGAAAATATTTTAAATTACAAAAAACACAAAGTTAGCATAACAGTCATGTTGGGCCTTTTAGGAGAGGTGTCCAAAGTTGTCGTCCTGTTTTCTTAGGTGTTAGAAACTCCAATCAAAATATTTATCTGTATAGTGTATGAATTCACTTGAATATTGACTTTAAGAGAACCAGGATTTGATTTTATAAAAAGTTAATAAGTATGACCCACTGCCACTGTACTTTGAGCTACTATCATTGGCATTAAACACATGAAATATGTAATTGCCTTAATATTGGCTGTGTATTAATATTGATTGTGTCTGATCTATAATTTGTTTCTCATTAGCTGCTGTTGTTGTCTGGCAGGGATAGCAGCTACGTTATTTTTCTCTGAGGTATGTATTCCTTAATGGGTCAGCAAAGCCTGCTCTTTGGCCGAGAATTTCTTCATTCAATGCCTCTAAAAGTCCCAATAGTGAGGATTTCAATTATACAGATGCGAGCGACTCCATTGAACCTATTCTCTGCTCATTCAAGAAACTGTACCTAGAATAGATTTTTATTAAACTTTTTCTGCTGAGAATCACGTGCTTATCACTGAGCTGAAAGGTTTTGGCCCCCAAATTCTCTGTACTTGTTAATTACATTTCTTCATCCATTTCACTCAAAGAGATTCTTTGACATGAAAATCTTCCACCCTCTGTCTAATTCATAGTGATAGCCCAGGTCAGAGAACTGGGGAGTCCAGGGGACTGTCAAAGCTGAGACGGAAGTGGGCACATAGAGTTAGATTTCACTAGGGGAAAATGAGGTTGCCATAAAAATGAACACGAGTTGTTCCTGACTTTTTGCACATGGTTTATTACCAGGTTTGCCTTGTTTGAGCACATGCAGCTGCTAGTAACTTCACAGGAAACCAAAACTGAATCCCTGGTGGGATGTAGGGGTGGGGGAGGTGGGAGTGGAGATAAATAGGTTAGCATTCTGACTTTCTTATCCTGGGCCACTTTTGAAAACTATTGAAAAGCCCAATTCCTCTTTCCCTGACACAGGAAAGTTAAGAAGCACCTGAATTTCAAATGCTTACTTCTCAACTGTTTGTTCTAAAGAGTTTGTTTAGAACTTAGGACAGCCTGATCTGGATTTTTCAGGCTAGCTCCAAAATGTTTTTTAAACCTACAAATAAATTAATATAGTGTTTATTGCAACTCCAAGCTTGAAAGGAAATAGGTGCTGGATGAGGATTCTGGCCCAGTGGTAAGAGAGGGGTCTGGGGCAGGGGAGAATGGAATTTAGGGACCAAAGAGGAAGACTGCCTCTGGTCTTGGTGGCCGAGAAGCAGAGGCTGACGAAGACTGTTTATCAGTAGCCTCTGAGATGAACTTTGGAGAAGTATGAGCCTGTGACCAAGAAGAGAAATAGCAGTTGAAACTGTACCTGCAGCTTAGCACTTGCATTTCCTTAAAGTGTTAAGGGTGCCACGTTTGACTTAATCTATAGGAATGAATGATCAGCGATTACTAAATAGGTTATAAATCCCTTATAAATAGATACATGCTTAAAGAAGTACTGCAGAAATGTACATTCAGTTTTAATCTCTAAGAATTACCTACCCCTCCCTCACAAGCAAGTTGTCCACTAATAGAAGGAGAAGGCGGCCAGTTGAGAGACCATGTGCACATGGTCCATCTTCCAGCATCCCCATCTGTCAGCTGTCATCACATGGCTACCATCTTTGATTACCTAACATGGAATAACAATAGTTTTAAGCACATAGTAGGTTCCTAATGAATGCCAGATATTAGGGTTAGCTATTTTTTTTTTTCTCCTAGAGTTAAAGGCTGTAGCTAGATGTCTCCTAATGCCCATTTTATCATTTTAATGTAAGCAATGATTAACCATAGTTTGTAAGGGAGTGCTTTCCCTTTTTGACAGAAGACTTAAGAATGACTTTAGGGCTCCTCTGAGAACAGGGAAACCATGAAGAAAAGGCTTTCAGGGGAGATCAAGACAAAGCCTGCCTCACGCTGTTACTCTCTGGCCTCACACTGTACTGCAAAGGAAAAGGCAGGGCTTAGGACTTGACACGTCCAGACCTTTCTACTGGAAGAAAGAAATTATGACGAGAAAGAGACAGTACTTACAAAAGTGAGAACAGAGAGTGTCTTAAGGAAATGTCTTTACATTGCAGATTAAAGAATGGATACCCATCATTCTTTGTCATCCTGACCTTACATATTCCTTAAATTTCTATCCTGACATTGCTGCTCAAGATTCGTGGCTGTAAAAGTGATGTGAGGATGTGTTACTCATCATGTTGACCGAGATTCCTTAGGTTCACTTTTTCCCTCTTCTGCCTTTATCACTTCCATAGAATACAATTTTCACAAGCTCAAGTTTGAAGTAAGTGTCAGAGAAAACTGAGTGTTTCATTATCAGCCAACAAACAAAAATTTAAGATTGAAAAAGGAAGGTGTACACAGTTATGGAGAGTTTTACTTGCAGGAGGAGCTAGTTGCTCGCTCTCCAAAGTCAGAAAGGTATGAAAAGCTTTCAGGGGCTAAAGCATTGCTGTCATTTCTTTCTCCATTCCTACCCTCTCAACGTTTTTTCAGCAAATAGACTTTTCTGCTCTCAATCCTGTATCCTCCCTGGAGTGGAGGCATATCTCGTTATGGAGGCATGCAAGATGACAGGGAGGGGAAATTCAGTATACTGTGGCTTTTTCTTTGAACCAGAAGCCCATTTAGGACTGGAGGAATATGCACTGTTTGCTTGACTTTCTTCCTCAGTCTGCCTAAGGTTACTTATCTGGAAAATGCGGATATTAAAAGTAGCTCTTATTATTCTCTGAAAGACTCAGCTATTTACCTATTCCTACTTCACCAGGAAGAAGGAGCATTTAGTTTCTGCTGAACTCTTTTCCCTTCCTTACTCCCAAAGAGAACACCTTCTAGAGAGGAATGCTAGGGAGGACTAGGGAGAGTGAGGGCTCCCCGAAGTTTCCGTACACTTGGCAGTGATCAACCCTACTATTCTGAACAGGCAATAAAACTCCTGGAATTTGAGATGTTGCTTGTGTGGTTGGTGGTCACACTCTCAGTGGAGACTCAAACATATTGGTTGGCGGATGAAAAAAAGTACAAGCATGTAGCCTGAAGGAAAGGCAGACCTTGGAGATTTCACAGCAATTCACATAGAAGAATTCCCAGAGGCAAAAGCCATAAAATAAATCATCACTCCAAGAGGTCTTGTAAAAACAGCAGTTGGTTTTAGAAATATTTAATCCCAAATTCCACCAAAGTGCACATGGTATTTCCTGTTTCTGGAGATGCAGAAGAAAATTAAGCCCTGTTTGAAAGAAAGCAAGCAGAGCCAGATGTTGGTGTTGGTAATGATCTGCAGAACCTAACACTCATGTAGCAGCAGTCGGGGGAAATGTACGACAGCTGTCTGAAGCCATGGGAGCTTAATTTCTCTTGGCTAGAAAAGAAACAAAGTGTAGAAGCTGTTTTGTTTATAAATACAATGGACAGCTGAGCCCAAGAGACATTATTTTGGTTTGTAGAGCCAGTAACAGCAATTTTACATATTATTTATATTCCTTTGACATACTTTGTCCAAATCACTTATTCAAGAATGTTCAGTATCCAACCAACTATAATGCCATTCTAAAGTGATTTTTTTTCCCAGAAAATACTAGACTATTAGATTTTAAAACCAATTATAGGCAATTTGATAGTAGTTTGCTTTGTCTATATTAGTAATTAGAATTTGGTTCTGAAAATACATGATTGGGCTTCTTGATAAAAAGAGCCTTGGGTATATAGGAGTGATTACAGTCTACTTTATCTTTTGCTATACCCCACCTTGATTCTTCTACTTTGGTCAAACTGGTTTGCTCTTCATTGCTTCACATCCTTTGTACTTTCTTGCTTTAGTGTTTCACTGTTTTGTTTTCTTTTGTTTTTTATTCCCTGTGTTATTTAATTATATTCAATTGACTTTTATGCTGATAACATTTTCCCACTTTAACAATTTATTTATTTATTTCCCCTCTTTTAAAAAATTGAAGTATAATTGACCTAGAACACTATGTTAATTCCAGGTACATAACATAGTGATTCAATATTTCTATACATTACAAAATAATCACCAGGATATGTCTAGTTACCATCTGTCACCATGCAAAGTTGTTACAATACCATTGACTATATTCCTCATGCTTGACATTTTATCCCCATGACTCATTTATTTGTAACTGGCTGTTTGTACCTCTTAATTTCCCTCACCTATTTCACTTATCCCCCCACCCCTACTCCTCTGGTGACCACCTGTTTGTTCTCTGTATCTGTGAGTTCATTTCTGTTTTGTTATGCTTATTCATTTGTTTTGTTTTTTAGATTCCACATATAAGTGAAATAATATGGTATTTGTCTTTCTCTATGTGATTTATTTCACTTAGCATAATACCCTCTAGGTCCATTCATGTTGTTGCAAATGGCAAGATTTCATTCTTCTCTATGGCTAATATTTTACTGTATGTGTGTGTGTGTGTGTGTATATATATATATATATATATATATATATCACATCTTTTGCATTCATCTATCAATGGACATTTAAGTTGCTTCCTTATCTCAGCTGTTGTAAATAGTGCTGCAATGAACAAAGGGATGCATATATCTTTTTGAATTAATGTTTTTGTTTTCTTTGGAAAAACACTCAGAAGTGGAATTGCTGGATCATATGATAGTTCTATTTTTTATTTTTTCTGGAACCTCCATATTGTTTTCCATAGTGGTCATACCAATTTGCATTCCCACAAACAGTGCACAAGGATTCCCTTTTCTCTACATTCTTGCCAACACTTTTTATTTGTTGTCCTTTTAATAATTGTCTATTCACGTCCTCTGCTCATTTTTTAATCAGTTTTTTTAAAATGTTGATTTGTATGGGTTCTTTGTTTATTTTGGATATTAACTCCTTATCAGATATGTCACTTGCAAATATCTATCCTATTCATTAGGCTGCCTCTTCGTTTTGTTGAGAGTTTCCTTTGCTGTGCAAAAGCTTTTAACTTTGCTATAGTTCCATTTGTTTATTTTTGCTTTTGTTTCCCTTGCCTGAGGAGACACATCCAAAAAAATATTGCTAAGACCGATGTCGATAGCATACTGCCTATGTTTTTCTCTAGGTATTTTATGGGTTCAGGTCTTACATTTAAATCTTTAATCCATTTTGAGTTTATTTTTCCATATGGTATGAGAAAGTAGTCCAGTTTGATTCTTTTGCATGTAGCTGCCCAGTTTTCCCAGTATTATTATTGAAAAGTCTGTCTCTTGCCCATTGTATATTCTTACCTCCTTTGTCGTAGATGAATTGTCCACAGAGTGTGGGTTCATTTCTGGGCTCTCTATCCTGTTCTATTGAACTATGTATCTGTTTTTGTACCAGTACCATATTGTTTTGACTACTGTAACTTTGTAGTATGATTTGAAATCAGGGAGCTTGATACCTCTAGCTGTGTTCTTCTTTCTCAAGATCGCTTTGGCTATTTGAAGTCTTTTGAGTTTCCACACAAATTTTAGAATTATTTGTTCTCATTCTGTGAGAAATGCCACTAGTTTTTAAATAAAGATTGCATTGAATGTGTAGATTGCCTTGGGAAGTATGACATTTTAACTATTAATTCTTCCAATCCATGAGCATGGTATATCTTTCCATTTGTTGTCTTGTCTTCAACTTCTTTCATCAATGTCTTGTAATTTCTGAGTACAGGTCTTTTATCTCCTTGGTTAGATTTATTCCTAGGTATTTTATTCTTTTGGATACAGTTGTAAATGGGATTGTTTTCTTAATTTCTCTTTTTGACAGTTAGTCATTAGTGTATGGAAATGCAACAGATTTCTGTAGATTACTTTAGTATCCTGCAACTTTGCTGAATTCATTTATTCTAATAGTTTTTTGGTGGTGTCTTTAGGATTTTCTTTATATAATATCATGTCATCTGAAAATAGTGACGGTTTTACTTGTTCCTTTCCAGTTTGGACTCTTTTTATTTCTTTTTCTTGTCTGATTGCTGTTGAATAAAAGTGGCATGAGTGGGCATACTTGTCTTGTTCCTGATCTTAGAGGAAATGCTTTCAGCTTTTCACCATTGAGTATAATGTTGGCTGTGGTTTGTCATATATGGCCTTTATTATGTTGAGGTATATTCCCTCAATACCCACTTTGTTGAAAGTTTTTATCATAAATGAATGTTGAATTTTATCAAAAGCTTTTTCTGCATTTATTGAGATGATCATATGATTTTTTTTCTTCAGTTTGTTAATGGATATACCACATTGATTAATTTGCAGGAATTGAACCCTCCTTGTATCCCTGGGATAAGTCCCACTTAATCATGATGTATGATCCTTTTAAGGTATTCTTGAATTTGGTTTGTTAATATCTTGTTGAGGGTTTTTGCCTCTGTGTTCATCTGTGATACTGTCCTGTAATTTTCCTTTTTTTTGTGTGGTATCTTAACTAGCTTTGGTATCAAGGTGACACTGACCTCAGAATAAGTTCAAGAGTGTTCTTTCCTCCACAATTTTTGGAATGGTTTGAGAAGGATGGTATTAGCTCTATAAATCTTTGGTGGAATTCACCTTTGAAGCCATCTGGTCCTGGACTTTAGTTTTTTGGGACTTTTTAAAAATTATTGATTCAATTTAATCAGTCTCTTTATATTTTCTATTTTTTCTGATTCAGTCTTAGGTGATTGTACATTTTTAAGAATTTATCCATTTCTTCTAAGTTGCCCATTTTATTGGCATATACTTGTTTATAGTAATCTTTTATTTACTATAAAGAGTAAATTCATTTATTTAGTAATCCTCTGTATTTCTGTGGTGTCAGTTGTAACTTCTCTTTCATTTCTGATTTTACTTATTTGAACCTTCTCTCTTTTTTTCTTGGTGAGTCTGGCTAAAGGTTTATCAATTTTGTTTATCTTTTCAAAGAACCAGCTCTTAATTTCCTTTATCTTTTCTACTACTTAAAAAAATCTCTATTTCATTGTTTCTGCTCTGATCTTTATGGTTTCTTTGCTTCTACTAAGTTTGAGTTTTGTTTGTTCTTCTTTTTCTAGTTCCTTTAGGTGTAAGGTTAGGTTGTTTTTGAGATTTTCTTCTTTCCTGAGGTAGGTTTTTATTGTTATAAACTTCCCTCTTAGAACTGCTTTTGCTGTTTACCATGGATTTTCAGTCATTGTGTTTCCATTTTCGTTTGTGTCCATGTATTTTTTAAATTTCTTCTATGATTCCTTCAGTGACCCATTGGTTATTTACCAGCATAATGCTTAACATCTGCATGTTTTTTGAGGGTTTTTTTTTTGTACTTTATTTCTTCACTGTTGTTTTTTACTCAAGTCCTCCTTTCCCACTTCTGTCCTTCAAATACCAGCCATACTTTAATGCCTAATGCATATCTCGCCATGTCCATGTAGTTGACCTTGATCATCGTAGCTCTCCTGCTGGAGAGATCTCTACTCCTGTTGGGAATCTGTAACACCTACTGTCTATATCATCCACGTGGCACTTATCCCAAACTGTTCCTGTTTCCTAGCACAGACCTTCAAAAACCCTTGGAGTTTCTTGGGTGATAAGAGTGTCTTGTGTCTTGTGTGGAGTTTATGCTAGTGAAATATGGAGGAAAACCAGCCATGTGCTTATAAGGTTGGAAATTTCAGCCCCACTACCTGACCCTGGGGAAGGGAGAGGAGATGGAGATTGAGTTCAATTAAATGGCCCACGATTTATTTGGGCACCCCTATGCAATGAAACCTCAATAAAAAAACTCAAGACACTGAGGCTTAGGGAGCTTCCTGGTTGATGAACATATCAATGACTCAGAGGGTTATGCACTCTGACTCCACACAGACAGAAGCTCCTACATGCCACAGTCTTCCATACCTTGCCCTATGTACTCCCTCATCCGGCTGTTCTGTCCTATATTACACTTAGTTTGGGTTTCAACCCTAATACAATGAGAATAATCTGGGAACCTTAAAAAGAAGATAATAAACTGGTAATCTTAAATATAATATTTTCCTAAGTTCTATGAGTCATTCTAGCCAATTATTGAATCTGAAGGAGCATTGTAGGAACCTCTGAATTTGTAGCCAAGTCAGACAGAAGTGTGGGTAGCCTGGAGACCCCACTTGCAGCTGGCATCTGATGCAAGGGAAGTCTGTTGGGGACCTTGCACTTTAGCTTGTGGTATCTGATGCTAACTCCAGTTAGTATTAGAATTGAACTGAATTGTAGGACTACCAGTTGGTTTCAGGGAATTGGCGTCAGAATGCAAAATTACACTGTGTGATTAAAAAGACACACAATGTTTTTGTGTTGTCCTTATTTATAGTGTTGATTAATATAGAGTAGAAATGACATCACCATCTCCAGATGAAGAAGAGAGCAATTATATCAGGAGATTATGTCTATATCAGTCAATCAGCTCAAGTTGATTGGTGGTCGGTGAAGTAATCAACACATTTTAGCATGTGTGTCCCATCTCTCCAGCTGGACTGTGTGCTTGTGGAAGTCAAGTCCACATTTCCTATGTCTTTATATTTCAAACCATGCCTTGTGAATTGTCTTAAAAAATCCTAAGTACTAATGACATGCTTTAGGGTTGATATGATGATGTACAAATAAGTACTTATTAATTATAATACTCATCTTTCATTTCATGCCTATTTAACAGTCTTGTCTCTATGGACATTACTTTAATACTTTTTTTTCTCTCCTTATTTCACAAATAGGAAAGGATAAGCCATAGATAAGCCTCTTTCCTAAAATCTCAGAGTAAGTCAGGGCCAGACCTGAAATTAAAAGTCCATCTCACCTAGCCTATGACTTAGCTTATCACACCCTCCTTAAGTATTAAGAGCTACTGGTCTTCTTCAGTTCCATTCATTCTGTGAATGATGATAGACAGTGATATAGTCATCGAAGTTCAGAAGCAGGTTCTATTATGCATAGTGTGCTTGTCGTTCATTTAGCCTTATGTTTATGCTAGTAATTAAACTCAATGTCATTTTGCCAAATTAAATTAGTGAGTCATTTATACTGATAGGAAATGTTAGGAATCTAACTTAAGACATACGCTCTTAAAGAGCAAAAGAAATAGACTTCAAACATTGACAAAAACAGAAACATTTTAAAAAAGGAATCTCAAGTATATAAAAATAACTGTATTGCCTATCTAGCAGGTTAAAATTTAATTAGCTCTACTGAATTGTAGCTGGACTCACTCTTTGAGTCTTCTTCATGTTATATAGCAGAACTGCAACAATAACTTTGCAGCCAGAGGAGTTTCTAATGACTTTGGGGGATACCAGCTAACGGTTTATTTCAGGAGGGAGAACAGAAGAGAAATATTGTTTTATTTTATCTGATTTAATGTTGCTTTTCAGAAGTAAACACTTGCTTTTCTAACACACCAAACTTTTACTTTATTACTAACAAAATCTCTGAAAATGACAGCAACTGGCATTAGGGAACAGTCATTACTGGAACACTCTATTTGACAACATGAGATCATGTCCATTAAGAGCTTTAAATTCCCCTCAAATATGTGATAGGAAACATCAAAGTTTATTTAACCCAGTGCTGAGTACTAACAAGCGCAATAATAAACTTGCATTGATAGCCTGATTCTCAACACATTTCCCTAAGAGCTTTATCTAAATGGCAAACCTGACAGAAAGGATTGTTTCCCAGAGTCTTAAGTTTAGACATACTTGTGACACTTTCTCTGAGTCAAAGCAGATGATTTTAGTAAAAATTTTGCAGTTAAGAGAAAGGTCCATGGTCTTTCCCTTCTAGAAAACTCCTGGATAAATAGGGATGTCTGTTCCATACAAGCTTTTGTATGTATATGCTCTCAAGTGGGAGACACCTGGGGGATTCAACTTTTCAAGGGAAGGCCTCGGAGATTGGCCCGATTTTGATTATGTCAACAGTATTTAATCCAGGGGAGTCTAGATTTGTTCTCTTTTGAGATTCACTTAGAGCAATTCCAAAATTCCAGAATTCAATGTCCAGGCTAATCTAGACTCTTCTGAATTAGGAATGATATGGCCTGCTGTAAGCCCAACCTCCTGGGGCCACAGGAGAATTGATGGAGGCTTAGTTAGAAAAAGGTGGCCTTGGCTAGAGAATTCAATAGCAGGGGTCCCTTTGGGGTACAGGAGGGACCCCAAAGCAGTTTTTCTTTTTTGTGGGAGAGAGAGTTGATGATTCAGCCCCCCACACAGTGGTTAGCAGCGTGGGCTCTGGGGGAAGGTAACCCAGGTTTATACGCCTCCACTGACAGGTACTAGAATCTTAATCAAGTGCTTTTTCTCTCTCCGTCTCAAGATTCTGTGCTTGTAAAATGTAGCAATGGCTTTTCTTATTCAATATTTAATTATATGATCAATATAACTAATGGTTTTTAAATTTTTTGCACAGTCTCTGGAACCTAGAAAGTGCTCAAATAACAACCAATAGTGCTCGGTGTGCTGGGTGAAGTCTGTACATTTTATATATGTAACTCATTTAATTTTCACAGACTGTATGAATTACTGCATTCCCATCTTATAGATGAAGAAACTGAGGCATATACAGACTAAGTAACTCATCCAAGATCTCACATAGCTAGCTAACAGCAGATTACCTCTACTCATTTTAACCCAGGTCCTATGGCTCCAGAGTCCATGCATTTAGCCACGATTTTCTGCTGCTTCTCAAATAAATGTGATGTTTTATTATTGTTATTTTCCTTCCTGTAAGGCTGTCCAACTCCATGACACCGATGTGACCTCTGTTGCCTCAGGTCTTTTGTTCTGGGAGAAGAGGAAGTTGGCTCCTCCTATTGCTAAATGAGGGTAATCCATGACAAGATACTTGTCACTTGCGTGATTCCCATGGTGAAGGGGAAATGGTAGCTGGAAGAGCTGAAAGGTCATATACGAGGAGTTAAACTCTGGTTTGGATTCTAACACTCTCATGGCTACATAAAAAGATTCAAGTTGGAATATTTCTATGCATCTTTCATATCGAGAATTTCACGATAGTCTATTTACCTAAGCTTAAATACTTCCTGAATACCTACTAAGTGAGAGCATTGTATACTTTGCTGTGGATAGGAAAAAAAAAATGTATCAGTAGAAGCCATGATCCCAACCGCAAGTAATTTGCATCTAGGATGATAGATGCCTATACAGGTAACCAGGGTGGAGCATCTGTGAGAGTTGGCAAGACCTGGGTTCAAACACAAGTTTCCTTTCCTGTCTGTGGATCACCTGAAACAAATTATCTATCCGATCCTTCATTTTGTCATTTGTAAAATGGGCTTGATAATACTTTCCTTGTAAGATTTGAATCACTGCTGGTACTCATAAATGTTATTAAAAGTATTCAACAAATGCTTTGAATAAATATATTATTTAAAAGCAAGAGTATAAGGATGTCAGCAGGAAAAATATGTAATATTGTGAAAACTTTAAGAGTGTATGGACTCATGGACAAAATCAATTTCCATGTTCTATTTTCAAGATAAACTAAATAAGAGGTTATATTCTAGAATGCATTTTAAACTGGTTGAGAATTTAAAGTCTAGACACCAAACAAAATTTAACAGGTAAGCCCTCTTCTAGCTCGTGATCTCCAGGAATGCCCTGACCACGTGCTTTGGCAGAGGGTGTATTTGGCTCACCTGTGCGACGTGCGGGGTGTCTTTTGTGGAGGAGGCCAGAAAATGCCTAGGTTGTCTGCTCTCTCAAAACCCAGATCCCTGTAAAAGGCAGCAACATATCTTCAAGAAAAACACTGTGCTTTTCAATAGTGAGCAGCAAGAAGGAAGCTCTTCTTTCCCATACTTGATACTTTCTTCCATGTAAAAGGGGTTCCACTAGCATAAACTGTCTGGGCTCTCTTCTATCCCTTGCTGATTCCCATCCAGGGAGAGAGAGTGACTTTCTGACTGGTGAGGTTGGAAGAAGAAACAGGGCATGTACAGCCTACCCCTTCCTCTTCTCTTCCGGTGGGAGCTGCCAGTAGGAAGTGAGCCCTCGTCCCTTCTCCTGGCCGAGACAGATCTGCTCTGGAAGCTCAACACCCCTGCAGCAGAGAGGGGGAGCCTCTAATTCTGGAGAAGGCGAGCCTGCTATAACAGGATGCCTTCTGGCCTATAGATATGTTGTCACTTCCTCTGTTAACATCCTTATTGGTAATAAATGCTATTTTGTGGTCTCCATCTACCTAACTTCTCTATCAATGACTTAATTTATTTGGAATTCAACTGAGAAAAAAAAAAGACATTAAGTATTGAGTACTTTTGATTTCTGACATTCAAGAAGAAGTTGTTGACCCTTCCTCAGGAGGCCTCTGGTTTTCCTGCTCAGATAGATAGGTTTATACTGACTCATTAGCATTGCCTTCTCTCACCACATTCTGATGGTCCATGTAATTTTCAGGGTGGCAGTAGACTAATGGAGCTAATTCTCACATAGACTTTGAATACATTAAACCTGAGTCAGGGACTTCCCTGGTGGTGCAGTGGTTAAGAATCCGCCTGCCAATGTCGGGGACACGGGTTCATGCCCTGGTCCGGGAAGATCCCACGTGCCGCGGAGCAAATAAGCCTGTGCGCCACAGCTGCTGAGCCTGCGCTCTAGAGCCCAAGAGCGACAACTACTGAGCCCACGTGCCACAACTACTGAAGCCCTTGCGCCTAGAGCCCAAGCTCCACAACAAGAGAAGCCACCACAATGAGAAGCCCGCGCACCGCAATGAAGAGCAGCCCCCGCTCACCGCAGCCAGAGAAAGCCTGCACGCAGCAACGAAGACCCAATGCACTCAAAAATAAATAATAAATTAATTAATTAATTTAAAAAAGATTTAAAAAAAAAGCTGAGTCAATGAGTGGGAAGAATTTAATCATCATTTCATCCTCTGCATGTGAAATGTGCTGTAAAGAGATGTCAGTGTATGCTGACATCAGAGCATCAGACATCAGATGTCAGAGTATGCTCATAATTACAAACATACTATTTTAACTTATTACTTTAATGCTAAAGGAACTTGTTATATTACATTGTCATCAGACATTTGATAAGAATAAAATGCATATTAAGGTAGGACATGTCTGTGCAACATGAGACTCATGACATTTAACAAATTTATAAGTAAAGAAAAGATGAAGTGGAAGGAAACCAAGTTCAAAGAAATACTGCCCATTGATGGCCAAGCTGGATGCAGATGGGGGGTTTTGAACATCCTGGGTAAGCCCTGACTCCGATGTCCTACCTAAACATCATACAGCCTAGCTCGCACATTGACCACTTTTAAATTCAGTAACATCACTTGTTCAGTTTAATTCGGCAAATATTTAATTGACTCAAACTTTCTATATGCCGTGTTCTGTGTTCTGTTTGGGCAAAAGAGCAATGGACCAGAGAAATATGGACCATACCCTCAGGGAAAACAAAGGAAAGAACCCGTTTGTATTTGTTAAATTTGTAATTGTTAGCAAAGAAATATTTTCTAAATTTAAAAGTGCCATTATTTAAACATATGTTACTATGATTTTTATTGCTTTGTTTCTTATAATAGGAAAAAATAAGAAAAAATCCTGAGCCTTCATCAATAGGAGGTGGTTTCATAAATTATTATACTTCTACTCTATGGAATATTATGCAGTTATCTGATAGAATGAGATAGATTTATAGGAAGGAATTGGGAAAATGTAATGATGTATTAAGAAAAAACTAGTTATGTGTACAATTCCATTTTTGTAAAAAGAAAAACAACAATGGTAGTAATGGTATTTATATGTATACTGTACATGTTAGTTTAGCAAAGGAATAAGTAAAGAAGGTGAATACCAAATTTTTAGCAGTGGCTACGTCAGTTGGGCAAACTTTCGAATTGTAACTCAGAGAAGTAGTATTAATACTTTTAATTAAAAGCATTGCTTTACTGGTGAAAAAATACATAATGTTAAGTAGAAAAGAATGGACTACATCTAAACTAAGAAAAATAAACAGGAGTATGGTGGAGATGAAAGTGTCAAGATGTTAATATTTGCCTCGGGATAGAATAATGATCATTATAAGTAAATTTTTCTCTCCCTCTGGACAGTTTTATGCATTTTCTGTATTTTTTACAGAAGCATGCATTAATGTAACAATCAGAAAGAAATAAAATTATAAGGAAGATGTCTGTGCCCTTTGACTTAACTCCATTCTTAAGTTTCTTGTTGAAAATAGAACATACCAGAAGAATCCAAATGAGAATAATTTCTTTTAAAAATTAATTATAAGGTGAAACTATGCCCTCATTCCAGAAATAATTACTTAAAACTGTTTTTTGGAACTTCTTTTGGATGTCCCAGTGCATTCAGCAGAATCATTGGACTATTATATCTATCCAATTAAGCAGAAGTTTACCTTTGAGCTCATCTCTATGTGCTAACCACATTCCATTCTGGGTAAGGCCCACTCCACACTAATCTGTGGTATCATCACGTAAATCCATAGAAAAAAGACACATCCCTCAGAAATTACACCAGAAATTTCCCTCTAGTTATAACTATTTAAGAAGAAGCATGTTCTAAAGTTCCAAAATAATCAATAATAAAGAAAACGCTTCTTGTGTAAAAATTTATATTCGCTGAGGAGCTTAAAATTTGAATAATTGCTTACCGTGTGTGTGTGTGTGTGTGTGTGTGTGTGAAGTGTGAGGGTAAAGCAGACAATCCATTTGATAAACACTGTTGGTTGCCCACCGTGGTTCCTCTTCTCATCGCTGGGAAGTGCAGGGGCAGATGTAAATAGAAATTACACCAGGTATGGTTGATGGTTGTCCAGACAACTTCTGAGGCACTCAGGCTGGGCACCAGGGAGTAGGGATGGAGAGAAAAGAAATATACAGGGAAATGCAAGGCTTTAGTTCCTACCTGGAAAATCTATGCTGTTAAAACCTGGCCATTGGAGCAGGAAGACCTGTGATGGAGTTCTGTAATTTGAAGTTTTACTGAAATTGAATATGTCAGTTAACCTCTGAGCAGTCAATCTCTGATTGATCTGTGCTGAATTGAAAAAAAGCTTAAAAAAACCCCATACCCCTCCCCCCAAACCAAGCACTTTACAGAGTTATTGTGAGGATTAAAGGAGATGATATTTGCAAAATTATATTTTATAAAGTGTGAAGTTCAATACATAAGTTGGATATATCAATAATCAAGGGCATGTTATATTACTTGGGACACATACAGTGTCTTCCACTTGGTCATTCCCCGTTAAGTATTTATTAAATTTATTTGGTGAGTCAGGACATGTATGGGTGATAAAGTGATGTTTTGGCAGCTATTTTCATTAGAAAAACCAAGGTTCCCTGGGTGAGGTAAAATGAAAAGGCAGTTACACTTTGCACGGCCACAAAATACCTAACATCATCGTGCAATCTAAGAACCAGTAGGATAACATGCAGTCACTTGATTCAACCTTCTACTGGTGGCTGGTATTTATCTTCTCATCTATTCTATCCTAGAGCACTAATTCATTGATTCATTGTGACTCATTGATTCAATTATTCAGCCAGGAAACATCATTTGAGACCTGATTATGTTTCAGACACTCTACTAAGAGCTGTTGATGCAAAGGTGAGGAAAGACAAACACTCCCTGTTCTTATGGAGGTTACAGCATGGTATTTGAGACAGGTAATTGTCACGTAATCACACAAACTATTGTAACCATGACAATTGCTTGGAAAGATAGGTATGTAATTCCACAGGAGCCTGCAATTTCTATGTTTGATTTAGTCAGAGAGGTCAGGAGAGACTTCTCTGAGCTGGAGGTGTGTGGACTTAAATCCAAAGGATAAAAGGTAGTGACCAGAAGATGAACAGAAGAGAGAAGAACATTCTAGGCAGAGGGAACAGCTTGTGTAAAGGTCGTGCACACAAAGGAGCATCGCAGTCTGAGTAAATGAAAGAAAGCCAGAGTAGCTGAACCTCAGAGTTAGGGGCTGGTAGAAGAAGATGAGGCTGGAGAGGTTCGTGGTAGCTGGAAACCACACAAGACTTGAAGGCTGTGTTAACGGTTAGGGTTAGGGTTGACAATGTTTCTGAAGAGCAATAGAAAGCAAATGAGGGTTGTAAACGAGTGTGTCATAACCAGATCTTTACTTTGGGGGAAAAAAAAATCACTCTCATTGTGTTTGGAAAAATAGACCACAGATCGGCCAGGGTTGATGTATTATTTTTCTATTGCAGCTGAAAGAAATTATCACAAGTTAGGCATTTAAAACAATATCACAGGGACTTCCCTGGTGGCGCAGTGGTTAAGAATCCGCCTGCCAATGAGGGGGCCCAGGAAGATCCCACATGCCACTGAGCAACTGGGCCCGTGCACCATAACTACTGAGCCTGTGCTCTAGAGCCCGTGAGCCACAACTACTGAGCCAGTGAGCCACAACTACTGAAGCCTGAGTGCCTAGAGCCTGTGCTCCGCAACAAGACAAGACCCCGCAATGAGAAGCACGTGCACTGCAACGAAGAGTAGCCCCCGCTCACTGCAACTAGAGAAAAGCCCACGTGCAGCAAAGAAGACCCAACTCAGCCGATAATAAATAAAAAAAAACAAAAAACAAACACAAAAAACAATATCACAGTTTTCGTAGGTCAGAGGGTCTCGGGCATGGCAAGGCTCAGAGGGGTTCTCTGTCCAGGATCTCACCAGGTAGGAATCAAGATATCACCTGGGGCTGAGGTTCTCATCCTGAGCTCACAGGTTGCTGGAATTCATTTCCCTCTCCTGCTCTCTGTGCAGTCCCTCCTCTCTGAGCCAGTAACTCCTCCAGGTCAAGTCCAGTCTCTTCAACTTCCCCTTCTGCTGCCCCTCTTCTTGGGCTGGCCAGCAGCTCCACTTGGAAGGATTCATGTGATGATATTGAGTTTACCTAGATAATCCAGGATAATCTCCCTATTTTAAAGCCAAGCTCATTAATAACCATTACATCTGCAGAGGCCCTTTTACCATGTAGTATGTTATTCACAGTCATGACATCGGGAACAAAGGTCGTAGCCAAAATTCTGCCTACTATATTTGATTTAGGGATACCAATTAGAAAGTTATTCTAATAGTTCAAGCAGGAGAGGTTGATTATCTGGACTAGAGGGGTGTTGGAAGAGATGGGGAGAAGTGTCTGTGTTAAAGGAATTGAGGAATAAGGGAGAGAAGGTATAAAGGAACCTTCCAAGGTCTTTCTTGCTTGCACAGTTGGATGAGTGGGGAGCTCACTACCTACAATGCAACTTGCTCCATTTTTGGACAGTTCTTATCATGTATTCTTCTTCCCCAGACTTCCAGTCTTACTGCCCATTTCCAGCCTTTCTCTATCCTGCATTTCAGACTGACCCTGCTTATTCTTTTCTGCATAGAGGCAGTACCCCTGCAGGCGCTCCTGGCTTCCAACCATTATTGGGGACAAATACCAGAGAAGATTTGTTTCTTTAGTAATGTGTTTCTGATTATAAATATTATATATGCATGGCTTATAGAAATCCATTCACTACTAAGATAGTAAATGTCCCAACTTCAGAACTAACCACAGTTTATAAGTTAAAGTTTATTCATCTTGATTATTTCAATGTATGTAAGCATTTTTTACAGAAAAGGGAAAAAAATACACTCTTCTACAACTGGATTATTTTCCTTAGTGATATATGCTGGCAATCCTTACATGTCACCATATATAGATTTTCTGGTTCTTTTAAACAGCGGCACAGTATTGTCTTTTTAAATGAATGTTCCATAATTTATTTAACCTGTCACTTATTAGTGGCCATATACCTTGTTTTCAGTTTTTACTGTTATAAGCAATGCTCTAATCCATAACTAAGTGAAGATGTCTTAGGCCAGTTGTATCATCTGTCTCTGGGATAACTGTATAGAATTGGAACTGCTGGATCAAAAATTATATACATTTAAATTTTTAATTGTTGTTATAAACTGTCCTTCAAAAAGACACTTGTGGTATTTTTTAACTTAATCTGGGACTGTCAGGTGGAGGAAGAATGTAACTTCAGTTAGAACTAAAGGAAACCCTCTCAATGAAAAATTCTAAGATGAGACCAAGGTTATCTCCTAAAGTAGTCTGGAAAATGTAAGATTTAACAAATATAAAACATTTGTCCCAGTGTTTCCTATGCTGTGTTAGGTATTGGGAATAGTGTAATGATATTGGGATAATTCGAAGAATAGGAATTGAGTCCTTTCCTCAAGGATCCCTTGGCCTGGCTGGTAAACGTGAGGCTAGTGCAAAGAATTAAGGGAGCGTGGTGGGCCTGATGAGTTTGGGGAAAGTTTCTCATTTGAGCTGAGTCATTTTGATGAGCAGAATTTTGGAGGGAAAGAGTTTCTGTGGAATATTACCCAGCTATAAAAAGGAATGGAATTCTGCCATTTGCAGCAATGTGGATGGACCTAGAGAATATTATGTTTACTGACATGTAAGACAGAGATAAATGCTGTATGATGTCACTTATATGTGGAATCTAAAAAATAAAACCAACAAATGTATATAGCAAAACAGACGCAGACTCACATATATAGAAAACAAACTAGTGGTTACCAATGGGAAAGGGAAGAGGGGAGGGGAAGATAAGGGTGTGGGATTAAGAGATACTACTACTCTTATTTATTTTATACTGCTATGTATAAAATAAATAAGCTACAAGAATATATTGTACAACATAGGGAATATAGCCAATATTTTATATTAACTATAAATGGAGTATAATACTTGTGGGTTAGATTGTGAAGGTTTTTGTCACTCTACTGGAACATGAACTTCTTCATATGCCAAAGGCAATCAACCACTCAGTTATCCCTGTGGTTTATAAAGGTTGCTAGGAGTGACTGTTCTTTCCTGAATAATTCCAAGACTCTGGACTTTGTGGAAAATTATTTCAAAGTGACTGCTACTGGTCAAGTGAACAACTCCCCTTATTTATTTTATGATATGAAAGTAGGAGTAGCACAAGAGATTGTGCTATCTCTTTCATCTGCAAAGCTTTCCTTGACTTCAAAAAAATATTATAAACAAAAGCGCTTCACAGGATGTGGAGATGAAAACCAGTTATGAAACCAGTTTACATGCGACAGTTTAAGAAGAATCATAAAGGATGAACAAACAATCCCTTTTTAGTTAAAAAATTCCATATTTACACACAAGTGTATAATTACTATCAAGTTATTTTGGATTTAGAAACATCTTTAATTAGGTGGTCATATGGTCAGCTTAGATTTTCCATAGTTTTTATGGTTCCACATAGTTTTTCTTAAATGTAAAATAATTTTTGTTCTCATCAAATCACAGTTGAGAACTAGTTCTCCATTTAGTTTTTCTCTAAGTTCATATTCTTTCACTCTGAATGTTGATATGTTTATATTTAGTAGAGAAACAAATGGGAACATAGAAAATAAGAATAGAAAGTCCACTATGAATTCTACATAAATTAAATATTAAAAGTAACCTGATAAAAACTTAAAGAGAATATTTGGAAATTACTGAACTGGTCTTCTGTATTATAATTACTATTCTCTTGTTAAACATTAAAAGAATTTTGGGATAAGAGTGGAGAATTATTTTCTTTTTAAAATTAATTAATTAATTAATTAATTAATTAATTAATTTATGGCTGTGTTGGGTCTTCCTTTCTGTGCGAGGGCTTTCTCTAGTTGCGGCAAGCGGGGGCCACTCTTCATCGCGGTGCGCGGGCCTTCACTATCGTGGCCTCTCTTGTTGCAGAGCACAGGCTCCAGACACGCAGGCTCAGTAGTTGTGGCTCACGGGCCCAGTTGCTCCGCGGCATGTGGGATCTTCCCAGACCAGGACTCGAACCCGTGTCCCCTGCATTGGCAGGCAGATTCTCAACCACTGTGCCACCAGGGAAGCCCGAGAATTATTTTCTTAAATAGACTATTGCTTTTTTTTTTTTACTAAACACTTTTATAAAGCTATGATTTCTTTTGTGAAATACTAGTAGAAAGATTGCAAGTCTAACTGTATTCTCTATAAACCCTCTTCAGGGTTATTCCTCATAGCATATGAATAAGTGGTAGTAGTGTTCTTTAATTAGGAAAATTTGATTACATGAAATGCTATTTCATGTGTCGTTATTGACATCAATAAAAGGGCATAAATATTAAAACTTTCAATAGCAAACATTTTCTTACTTACCTTCGATCTGAGTTACTGAGTCAATCCCACACTAAGAGCACAACTACAGGGACATAAAGGGGGGACAAACAGGCAATGACTCAGCAGTGACAAAAACACCAATATTTATCCATCCCCACCAGAGACGAAAAATACATTGATGACTGAGTGATTTCAAAGTAGCAAGCACAGTCCCCCCTCCCACAAGGCTACTGGAGATCATCAAGCAAACGTGTTCTTTTTTTGTCATAAAAAGCGTTCCCTTTACTTTCACTTCCCTCATACTTCCCCTTTCTGTTCTGTCAGTACTGACCAGTCTGTGGTCCTTTAGCTATCACCCCTAAAATGGGTCAGGGCTGCTCATCCTTCTTGCATTACCAGCTGTGTCAGTCTGGTCCTCTGGGAAGCCGACGGCAAGTGTGCAAGAAGTTTATTTGGGGCATTGTCTATGGAGAAAACTAGGAGAGGGAGAAGGAGCAGATGGGGGTGGGGGGAGCTTCAGACTGCCCTGCAGACCTGACACCTGTGAAAGCAGAAAGAGGAGGAAGGATTGGTACCCAGAACCACAGAGCACAGCACAGTGTGGAGACAGTCTCAGCCAGAATGATGGAAATAGCTAAGACAAAGTTGCCCAGTGAAGAGCTTCCCTGTTGGTCAGGATGGACGGCTTTGGGGTGTTCACCATTAGGATGAACCCAAAAGAGTGACAGGTGGAGACCAGAGACCGTCAGTCATCTCTGCTCCCCAGGAGATTTACGTTTTCTTTCTTTTTTTAAATCGAAGTATAGTTGATTTACAATATTGTGTTAGATTCAGGTGTACAGCAGTGATTCAGTTACATATATATATATATTTTCAATTCTTTTCCGTTATAATTTATTACAGGATATTAAATATAGTTCCCTGTGCTATACAGTAAATCCTTTTTATTTATTTAATATATGGTAGTGTGCATCTGTTAATCCCATACTCTCAGTTTATCCCTCTCCCCCTTTCCCTTTGGTAAGTATAAATTTGTTTTCTATGCCTAAGAGATTTTCTTAAAGGGGCATCTGAGAGGGGCATGCCTATGGCCACCACATCAGAATACTTCCTTATTCTGGACCAGCTCATGGCGTTCCCCTATCTAAAAGTCTGTGGTAACTCCCTGTTGGCTACAAAATAATGTCCAACATGCATTGAAGGATTCTGCAACCCTGACATGTAATTCATTTACATTGTCTACTTTTAGTGTACCTCCTCTTGGTTCCTATTCTCCAGCAAGACAACTCTACACCATTCCACAGGGCTCCAATGCAGTGTAATGCCTCTGAGATTTGCTCCAGCTGGTCCTGCACCTGCATACTCTCCTTCTCAACAGCTCAAAATACTACTCATCTTTCCACATCCACGCAGACTCCTTCTCCTCTGAAGCATCCTTCTTGAACCATCCATTCAGGATGCATTACCTTTCCTTTGTGTTCAAACATCATATGCAGATGTCTATTTGCCATGGATTTCATTTTACTTTGTTTTATGCATTTTCTTCAAAGATCTAGAGGACAAGGGCAAGGACTATATTTCTAGGACCCTTCCAGGGTCTTGTGCATAGTAGTCGTAATTTGATAAATATTTATTGAGAAGAAATTAACCCAAATACAAGAAAGAACATTTGTTTTTCAGGAAAGGATGGGGGATGAAAGATGGAGTTACCTAAGCAACCTCAAAGACATTTCTGCACACATGTTCACTGTTTCCTCTTTGTCTCTTGTGGAGAGATTAAAGATTCCCTTTCCTGGAACCGGAATCATGTAGTGTTTACAAAGGTTAAGAGATAAGGGACGGGAAGCAATTGGACCTTCCTTTTTATACAGCCCTTAGAGAGACGCGCATTTGTGTTTTATAATTCTTCCCTTTCTTTCTTACGTGTATCCATGTGGTCCAGGATTCTCCCACCTAGTTCTTAGTGAAGACTAGATGGCAAGGTTTCTCATGCTTCCTCTTGTTTATCTTTGGGTCCCCATCACCTGCAGAGGGCCTGGCAGAGATTGAGTGCAGAGTTAATGGCTGCAGTGAGCTGCATCAGGGCAGTGTGCAGTAAGCAAGGAAGTGGGCACCCTTACAGAAGCAGAGATCTCATCAGCAGAGGGTGTGTTCCAAGATATCACAGAGAGAATTACAGACACCAAAAAAGTAGCAGGACGTGAAGGCACAGATAGCAGCATGCAAAAAAAAAAAAAAAAAAATAGAGGGGAGACACTTTGCTTTGCAATGGTCAGTCGGATTGGATTATTTTCGATTCCACAGCAGAGGTAAAAATATTCATTGGATACAACTTAAGTCTTTGTTGTGTGCTCATTTTTGCAAAGAGCCATCCTCATTTCTGTGGTTGACACAAAAAGTAGGATATAAGTAATTTCTGGTTGCAAAGTAATTATAATCTTGTTGGGAAGACATGTACAAACACATTAAATAGCTTAATTAGGACACAGTAGAATATGAATTTGAGTTTCTCTTGCCTTCTGCATGTAATTTATCCATAAATCCTGATGACTTAACCTGCAAAACATATTTCGAATCTGTCAACTTTTCTCCATATTCACACACAACCTTAGTCCTAACCTCACTTGTACCCCCTGGACCTGCAACAGTCTCCTTACTGGTCACACTCACTCGAATTTTGTACCCTCATGGTCCACTCTCTGCCCAGTAGCCAGAGAAAGCTTTCAAAAAATACAAATCCTATCTTGTCGTCTCCTGCCTAAAACCCTCTCATGGCTTCTGGATGCACTCAGTTTAAAAACTAAGTCCCTATGTGACCTAACACTAGCCTACCTCTCAGCTCCATCTCTACCAAGCTTCCCTTCATTTACTACCTTCTGGTCATACCTCCCTTCTTTCTCTTCCTGGAAATTTCCATGCTTGGTCCCTCCTTGGGACCTTAGCAGATGTCCATTCTGCTTGGGATGCTTTGCACCCCAACTTTGAAGGGCTGGCTCCTTCTTTTCATTGAGGTCTCAGCTTAGATGTTATCTCCTCACTGGAGCCCTCCCTGGTCCCCCAATCTCAGCTATCAATCCTCCCTTCAGCCACTTTCTCATATCACCCCTTTATAGATCTTCAGAGCACTTAACAGCATCTAAAATAATCTTTTATTGTGTATGTGTTTATTGTCTGCTCTTCCCCTAGAGGATGTCAGCTGCCCGAGAGCAGAGATCTTGTTTGTCTTTTTCATTATTCCATTTCCAGTGCCTAGTTGATGCCTTGTGCATAGTTGATTCTCTTTAAATAGTTGTTGAATGAGTGAATGAAAAATATGAACTACTGGAAGACAAAGAAAGGAGATTGCATCTCAGAGTAGTTGGGGAACATTCTTGGAGAAAGATAGATGGTTTTAGCTGTGAAGAATGGTACAGGGAACAAAGAATTAGGGGCAGGAATGTGCACATTTTTGTCGAAGGGAGCATCCTGGCCTGGCTGGAGCAGAAGATACACAGAGGTAAGGATGGGGCAGGTATCACGTCAGGGACTGGAATTTGGATGGAATCGGGGGGCAAAGGAAAGTCATTTTACCACCAAATAATATATATGCATTTTGCCGCAGGTGGCAAAGCATTAAAATTCCACAGGGCACCTGAGATCTAGGAGGTCTATTTATTATTTTCTTCCCAGTTTCAACAAATCTGGAACAAATTACAGTCCTCAAATCATGAACATAATGAAAAAATTTAGCAAGGCCCATATATTTCATAGTTATACTTCTGATGATGATTTTATTTTATTTTTTGGCTCCTCTGTTTCTCATGAAGTGGTTCACTGTTTTGACAGAGCAGCTTCCTGGGTTATTCAATCTAAGAATAGTTTTCATTTACTTGACATTTTATTTTCTTTCAGGAATGGCCTTTATAGAATATGCATTTCTTTTCCTTGAATGAAATAATATATGTGAAAGTACTTTGCAAACCATCAGGCACTATGGAAATGGAAGGTGAAATGAATATTACCTCCAGAGGTCTTCAGGGACATAAACTACAGAAAGCATCAAGTCTCACTGCCCTGGTTTTCTTGCTTTTTATTGCAATAAGATGGACTATTTCATTATACCTGGAGATTATTTTTTTGCTACAGTTGAGAGGCAATCATGTTTGTCTGTATATCACCCAGTTACTAACTCTAAGAAAATTAACAAAACCACATTGTTTCTGGGAGAAATCTTGGATGAACAATCAATCATATAACATACTGTTTGTTCAGAAGAAAAAAGAATTAAAATTCTGCCAATTTAAAAAAGCACTTGAAATATCAGGCAACATGGCGGAAGAGTAAGACGCGGAGATCACCTTCCTTCCCACAGATACAGTAGAAATACATCTACACGTGGAACTGCTCCTACAGAACACCCACTGAACGCTGGCAGAAGACGTCAGATCTCCCAAAAGGCAAGAAAATCCCCACGTACTTGGGTAGGGCAAAAGAAAAAAGAAATAACAGAGACAAAAGAATAGGGACGGGACCTGCAACAGTGGGAGGGAGCTGTGAAGGAGGAAAGGTTTCCACACACTAGGAAGCCCCTTCGCGGGCAGCGACTGCGGGTGGCAGAGGCGGGAAGCTTCGGAGCCACAGAGGAGAGCGCAGCCACAGGGGTGCGGAGGGCAAAGCGGAGAGATTCCCGCACAGAGGATCGGGGCCGACCAGCACTTACCAACCCGAGAGGCTTGTCTGCTCAGCTGCCGGGGTGGGCGGGGGCTGGGAGCTGAGGCTCCGGCTTTGGTGCTAGCCAGGAGGGAGTCCGGGAAAAAGTCTGCAGCTGCCGAAGAGGCAAGAGACTTTTTCTTGCCTCTTTGTTTCACGGCACACAAGGAGAGGGGATTCAGAGCGCCACCTAAACGAACTCCAGAGATGGGCGCGAGCCGCGGCTATCAGCGCGGACCCTAGAGACGGGCAGGACACGCTAAGGCTGCTGTGGCCACTACCAAGAAGCCTGTGTGTGAGCACAGGTCACTCTCCACGCCTCCCCTCCCGGGAGCCTGTGCAGCCCGCCACTGCCAGGGTCCCGTGATCCAGGGACAACTTCCCCAGGAGAACGCATGGCGCGCCTCAGGCTGCTGCAACGTCATGCTGGCCTCTGCCGCCGCAGGCTTGTCCCGCATCCGTGCCCCTCCCTCCCCCCGCCCTGAGTGAGCCAGAGCCCCCGAAGCAGCTGCTCCTTTAACCCCGTTCTGTCTGGGCGGGGAACAGACGCCCTCAGGCGACCTACATGCAGAGGCGGGTCCAAATCCAAAGCTGAACCCTGGGAGCTGTATGAACAAAGAAGAGAAAGGGAAATCTCTCCCAGCAGCCTCAGAAGCAGCGGATTAAAGCTCCACAGACAACTTGATGTGCCTGCATCTGTTGAATACCTGAATAGACAACGAATCATCCCAAATTCAAGAGGTGGACTTTGGGAGCAGGATATATTAATTTTTCCCCTTTTCCTTTTTTTTGTGAGTGTATATGTGTATGCTTCTGGGTGAGATTTTGTCTGTATAGCTTTGCTTTCACCATTAGTCCTAGGGTTAGGTCCATCCGTGTTTGTTTTTTGTTTCTTAAAAAATTTTTTTTTCCTAATACATGTTTTCTTAATAATTTTTTCCTCATTTTCTATTTTTAGAAATTAAAAAAAAATTTTAATAATAAGTTTTTTCATATTTTTGACTTTAAAAAATTAAATATTTTTTTCTTAATAAATTTTTTTCTTAATACCTTTTTTCTTATTTTTTACTATAAAAAATTAATAAATCTATTTTGAAAAATTAAAAAAAATTTTTTTTTCTGAATACATTTATTCTTAATAATTTTTTCTTATTTTTTATTATAATAGCTTTATTTTATTTTATTTTATCCTCTTTCTTTCTTTGTTTCTATTTTTTTCTCCCTTTTATTCTGAGCTGTGGGGATGAAAGGCTCTTGGTGCTCCAGCCAGGCATCAGGGCTGTGCCTCTGAGGTGGGAGAGCCAACTTCAGGACACTGGTCCACAAGAGACCTCCCAGCTCCACATAATACCAAACGGCGAAAATCTCTCAGAGATCTCCATCTCTACATCAAGACCCAGCTTCACTCAACGACCAGCAAGCTACAGTGCTGGACACCCTATGCCAAACAACTAGCAAGACAGGAACACAGCCCCATCCATTAGCAGAGAGGCTGCCTAAAATCATAATAAGGCCACAGACACCCCAAAACACACCACCAGATGTGGACGTGCCCACCAGAAAGACAATATCCAACCTCATCCACCAGAACACAGGCACTAGTCCCCTCCACCAGGAAGCCTACACAACCCACTGAACCAACCTTAGCCACTGGGGACAGATACCAAAAACAACGGGAACTACGAACTTGCAGCCTGTGAAAAGGAGACCCCAAACACAGTAAGATAAGCAAAATGAGAAGACAAAAAACCACACAGCAGATGAAGGAGCAGGGTCAAAACACACCAGACCTAACAAATGAAGAGGAAATAGGCAGTCAACCTGAAAAAGAATTCAGAATAATGATAGTAAGGATGATCCAAAATCTTGGAAATAGAATAGACAAAATGCAAGAAACATTTAACAAGGATGTAGAAGAACTAAAGAGGAACCAAGCAATGATGAAAAACACAATAAATGAAATTAAAAATACTCTAGACGGGATCAATAGCAGAATAACTGAGGCAGAAGAACGGATAAGTGACCTGGAAGACAGAATGGTGGAATTCACCGCTGTGGAACAGAATAAAGAAAAAAGAATGAAAAGAACTGAGGACAGTCTCAGAGACCTCTGGGGCAACATTAAACGCACCAACATTCGAATTATAGGGGTCCCAGAAGAAGAAGAGAAAAAGAAAGGGACTGAGAAAATATTTGAAGAGATTATAGTTGAAAACTTCCCTAATATGGGAAAGGAAATAGTTAATCAAGCCCTGGAAGCACAGAGAGTCCCATACAGGATAAATCCAAGGAGGAACACGCCAAGACACATATTAATCAAACTGTCAAAGTTAAATATAAAGAAAACATATTAAAAGCAGCAAGGGAAAAACAACAAATAACACACAAGGGAATCCCCATAAGGTTAACAGCTGAACTTTCAGCAGAAACTCTGCAAGCCAGAAGGGAGTGGCAGGATATACTTAAAGTGATGAAGGAGAAAAACCTACAACCAAGGTTATTCTACCCAGCAAGGATCTCATTCAGATTTGATGGAGAAATTAAAACCTTTACAGACAAGCAAAAGCTGAGAGAGTTCAGCACCACCAAACCAGCTTTACAACAAATGCTAAAGGAACTTCTCTAGGCAAGAAACACAAGAGAAGGAAAACACCTACAATAACAAACACAAAACATTTAAGAAAATGGGAATAGGAACATACATATCGATAATTACCTTAAATGTAAATGGATTAAATGCTCCCACCAAAAGACACAGACTGGCTGAATGGATACAAAAACAAGACCCATATATATGCTGTCTACAAGAGACTCACTTCAGACCTAGAGACACATACAGACTGAAAGTGAGGGGATGGAAAAAGATATTCCATGCAAATGGAAATCAAAAGAAAGCTGGAGTAGCAATTCTCATATCAGACAAAATAGACTTTAAAATAAAGACTATTACAAGAGACAAAGAAGGACACTATATAATGATCAAGGGATCGATCCAAGAGGAAGCTATAACAATTGTAAATATTTATGCACCCAACATAGGAGCACCTCAATACATAAGGCAAATACTAACAGCCATAAAAGGGGAAATCGACAGCAACACAATCATAGTAGGGGACTTTAACACCCCACTCTCACCACTGGACAGATCATCCAAAATGAAAATAAATAAGGAAACACAAGCTTTAAATGATACATTAAACAAGATGGACTTAATTGATATTTATAGGACATTCCACCCAAAAACAACAGAATACACATTTTTCTCAAGTGCTCATGGAACATTCTCCAGGATAGATCATATCTTGGGTCACAAATCAAGCCTTGGTAAATTTAAGAAAATTGAAATCGTATCAAGTATCTTTTCCGACCACAACGCTATGAGACTAGATATCAATTACAGGAAAAGATCTGTAAAAAATACAAACACATGGAGGCTACACAATACACTACTTAATAACGAAGTGATCACTGAAGAAATAAAAGGGGAAATCAAAAAATACTTAGAAACAAATGACAATGGAGACACGACGACCCAAAACCTATGGGATGCAACAAAAGCAGTGTTAAGAGGGAAGTTTATAGCAATACAAGCCTACATCAAGAAACAGGAAACATCTCGAATAAACAACCTAAACTTGCACCTAAAGCAATTAGAGAAAGAAGAGCAAAAATACCCCAAAGCTAGCAGAAGGAAAGAAATCATAAAGATCAGACCAGAAATAAATGAAAAAGAAATGAAGGAAACAATAACAAAAATCAATGAAACTAAAAGCTGGTTCCTCGAGAAGTTAAACAAAATTGATAAACCATTAGCCAGACTCATCAAGAGAAAAAGGGAGAAGACTCAAATCAATAGAATTAGAAATGAAAAAGGAGAAATAACCACTGACCCTGCAGAAATACAAACGATCATGAGAGATTACTACAAGCAACTCTATGCCAATAAAATGGACAACCTGGAAGAAATGGATAGATTCTTAGAAATGCACAACCTGCCGAGACTGAACCAGGAAGAAATAGAAAATATGAACAGACCAATCACAAGCACTGAAATTGAAACTGTGATTAAAAATCTTCCAACAAACAAAAGCCCAGGACCAGATGGCTTCACAGGCGAATTCATTCAAACATTTAGAGAAGAGCAAACACCTATCCTTCTCAAACTCTTCCAAAATATTGCAGAGGGAGGAACATTACCCAACTCATTCTACGAGGCCACCATCACCCTGATACCAAAACCAGACAAAGATGTCACAAAGAAAGAAAACTACAGGCCAATATCACTGATGAACATAGATGCAAAAATCCTCAACAAAATACTAGCAAACAGAATCCAACAGCACATTAAAAGGGTCATACACCATGATCAAGTGGGGTTTATCCCAGGAATGCAAGGATTCTTCAATATATGCAAATCAATCAACGTGATACATCATATTAACAAATTGAAGGAGAAAAACCATATGATCATCTCAATAGATGCAGAGAAAGCTTTCGACAAAATTCAACACCCATTTATGATAAAAGCCCTGCAGAAAGTAGGCATAGAGGGAACTTTCCTCAACATAATAAAGGCCATATATGACAAACCCACAGCCAACATTGTCCTCAATGGTGAAAAACTGAAACTATTTCCACTAAGATCAGGAACAAGACAAGGTTGCCCACTCTCAGCACTATTATTCAGCATAGTTTTGGAAGTGTTAGCCACAGCAATCAGAGAAGAAAAAGAAATAAAAGGAATCCAAATCGGAAAAGAAGAAGTAAAGCTGTCACTGTTGGCAGATGACATGATACTATACATAGAGAATCCTAAAGATGCTACTAGAAAACTACTAGGGCTAATCCATGAATTTGGTAAAGTAGCAGGATACAAAATTAATGCACAGAAATCTCTTGCATTCCTATATACTAATGATGAAAAATCTGAAAGTGAAATTAAGAAAACACTCCCATTTACCATTGCAACAAAAAGAATAAAATACCTAAGAGTAAACCTACCTAAGGAGACAAAAGACCTGTATGCAGAAAATTATAGGACACTGATGAAAGAAATTAAAGATGATACAAATAGATGGAGAGATATACCATGTTCTTGGATTGGAAGAATCAACATTGTGAAAATGACTCTACTACCCAAAGCAATCTACAGATTCAATGCATTCCTTATCAAACTACCACTGGCATTTTTCACAGAACTAGAAAAAAAAATTTCACAATTTGTATGGAGGCACAAAAGACCCCGAATAGCCAAAGCAATCTTGAGAACGAAAAATGGAGCTGGAGGAATCAGGCTCCCTGACTTCAAACTATATTACAAAGCTTCAGTAATCAAGACAGTTTGGGACTGGCACAAAAACAGAAATATAGATCAATGGAACAGGATAGAAAGCCCAGAGATAAACCCACGCACATATGGTCACCTTATCTTTGATAAAGGAGTCAAGCATATACAGTGGAGAAAAGACAGCCTCTTCAATAAGTGGTGCTGGGAAAATTGGACAGGTACATGTAAAAGTATGAAAGTAAAACACTCCCTAACACCATACACAAAAATAAACTCAAAATGGATTAAAGACCTAAGTGTAAAGCCAGACACTATCAAACTCTTAGAGGACAACATAGGCAGAACACTCTATGACATAAATCGCAGCAAGATCCTTTTTGACCCAGCTCCCAGAGAAATGGAAATAAGAACACAAATAAACAAATGGGACCTAATGAAACTTAAAAGCTTTTGCACAGCAAAAGAAACCATAAACAAGACCAAAAGACAACCCTCAGAATGGGAGAAAATATTTGCAAATGAAGCAACTGACAAAGGATTAATCTCCAAGATTTACAAGCAGCTCATGCAGCTCAATAACAAAAAAACAAACAACCCAATCCAAAAATGGGCAGAAGACCTAAATAGACATTTCTCCAAAGAAGATATACAAATGGCCAACAGACACATGAAAGAATGCTCAACATCATTAATCATTAGAGAAATGCAAATCAAAACTACAATGAGGTACCATCTCACACCGGTCAGAATGGCCATCATCAAAAAATCTACAAACAATAAATGCTGGAGAGGGTGTGGAGAAAAGGGAACACTCTTGCACTGTTGGTGGGAATGTAAATTGATACAGCCACTATGGAGAACAATATGGAGGTTCCTTAAAAAACTAAAAATAGAACTACCATACGACCCAGCAATCCCACTACTGGGCATATACCCTGAGAAAACCATAATTCAAAAAGAGTCATGTACCAAAATGTTCATTGCAGCTCTATTTACAATAGCCAGGACATGGAAGCAACCTAAGTGTCCATCATCGGATGAATGGATAAAGAAGATGTGGCACATATATACAATGGAATATTACTCAGCCATAAAAAGAAATGAAATGGAGGTATTTGTAATGAGGTGGATGGAGTTAGAGTCTGTCATACAGAGTGAAGTAAGTCAGAAAGAGAAAAACAAATACAGTATGCTAACACATATATGTGGAATCTAAGGGGAAAAAAAAAAGACCATGAAGAACCTAGTGGCAAGATGGGAATAAAGACACAGACCTACTAAAGAATGGACTTGAGGATATGGGGAGGGGGAGGGGTGAGATGTGACAGGGTGAGAGAGTGTCATGGACATATATACACTACCAAATGTAAAATAGATAGCTTGTGGGAAGCAGCCACATAGCACAGGGAGATCAGCTTGGTGCTATGTGACCGCCTGGGGGGGTGGGATGGGGAGGGTGGGAGGGAGGGAGGTGTGGGAGGGAGGAGATATGGGAACGTGTGTATATGTGTAGCTGATTCACTTTGTTATAAAGCAGAAACTAACACACCATTGTGAAGCAATTATACTTCAATAAAAATGTAAAAAAAAAAAAAAGCACTTATTCGATTTGAATAGGGAAATGCAAATCAAAACCACAATGAGTTAATACCACACACCAGTCAGAATGGCTATCATCAAAAAGTCTACAAATAACAAATTTTGGAGAGGATGTGGTGAAAAGGGAACACTTGTACACTGTTGGTGGGAATGTAAATTAGTACAGTCACTATGGTAAACAGTATGGAGGTTTCTCAAAAAACTAAAAATAGAACTACCATATGATCCAGCAATTCCACACCTGGATATATATCCAGAAAAAACAAAAACACTAATTCAAAAAGATATATGCACCCCAATGTTTATAACAACACTATTTACAATAGCCAAGACTTGGGAGCAACCCAAGTGCTCATCAACAGATGATTGACTTAAGAAGATGTCACACACACACACACACACACACACACACACACACATACTGGAATATTTCTCAGCCATAAGAAAGAATGAAATACAGTAAGTCCCCTATATACAAACGAGTTCCGTTCTGAGAGCATATTCATAAGTCCTATTTGTTTGTAAGTTTAACAAAGTTAGCCTAGGTACCCAACTAACACAATCGGCTATATAGTACTGTAATAGGTTTATAGTACTTTTCACACAAATAATACATAAAAAAACAAACACAAAAAATAAAGAAAACATTTTTAATCTTACAATACAGTACCTTGAAAAGTACAGTAGTACAGTACAACAGCTGGCATACAGGGGCTGGCATCGAGTGAACAGGAAAGAAGAGTTACTGACTGGAGGAGGGAAAGGAGGTGGGAGATGGTAGAGCTGAAGGATTGTCAGCAGTAGGAGACGGAGGACAAGCTGCAATTTCACTCATGCCTGATGTTGATGGAACGCACATTTGCATCTTTGAAAGTTCGCGACTTGAAGGTTCGTATATATGGGACTTACTGTTCTGCCATTTACAGCAACATGGGTGGACTTAGAGAATATTATGCTTAGTAAAATAAGTCAGACAAAGAAAGACATACTATATGATATTACTTATATGCGGAATCTAAAAAATAATACAAATGAATGTATATACAAAACAGAAACAGACTCACAGACATAGAAAACAAATGTATGGTTACCAAAGGGGAAAGGGACAAATTAGAGGTATGGGATTAATAGATACAAACTATTCAATACTATACATAAAATAGATAAGCAACAAGATTTACTATACAGCACAGGGAATTATACCCAATATCTTGTAATAATCTACAATGGAGTATAATCTGCAAAAATACTGAGTCACTATGCTGTGCACCTGAAACTAATACAATATTGTAAATCAACTATACTTCATTAAAAATAATAAAAATTAAAAAGCACTTATTCCTCATATTCCCCACTCGACTCTTCTCTCCTTAGCATGGAATTCTACATGCATCGTCAAGAAGAACAGTGATTGCTATTAGTCCCTAACGCTGCAATGTTGGGCTGCCCCGACTGGGAAACTTTAGTTTTGTGTTCGAATAGTGAAACTGTTGCACTAAAATTTTTAAGGAACATACTCAAAAATAAAAGTATTTTCCAAAATGGGATCCATCGCTCTCTTTATCCTCCATAAATTAGCTCAATCATTCTTCCTGAACATAATATTTAAAAAAAAAGACATGAAAATATGATTACTCCACAGAATGATCATTGTTTTTGTTTATTCATTTTTTGTTTTATCAGTGACATCCTCTCAATCTGATCTAACCCATTTCAAATCCACCCACATACTCTTTTCTTATCTCTCTTATACAAATTTATTTTTTTTAAACAGTGAAAATAACATATCTTTGCCAATCTCCTGGATTGCCATTCAATTGTCTTTAGGCTAAGAGAAGGACGTCTTATTCTAAAGTCAAAATTGAGAATTGACTGAGTTGTCTTTTAGTTAAAGACTGAGAATAGGAGGGTTTTATAAAGAAACGTAAGGCTCTGGAATTTTGCTTTCTTTTGATTCAGAAAAATCTAAACCTGTTGTCCTTCAGGGCATTACACAAAGCACATCTGTTAAATCAGGATTTTCCTGACAAAAATGGACAGGGATTCTCTTGACAATTTGACCTATTTGAATTCTGCTGGGCGGCCATACATATGCCTGGAGTGTCCGTCAAAGAGCGGATATTATAAGCCAAAATTTAAAAATCCACTTGGCTTTATTAGAACCATTATCCATGATTCATTAGAAATGATCTCCCAAATTTTCATCTAATCAAATGCAGTTTTATTTACTACTCTACATGTTTAATAGCCAACTTGCTCTATTCATTGTGATTCAAGGTTGTATCTCTGCTGCCATCGTAAATCACTTGTTATGCTCTCCTGCTTTATAATACCAGCATAACCTTTTGCTGTCTCTTGCTGTCAAAACATTCCAATCTAATCTGATGCAGTCTTATTCTACATGTGTGCATCTCTCTCTGACCTACAGAGTAGCAGAAATAATTGACCACATCTGAGAAGTTTTTTCACCAAACACCTGTAATAATTAAAACTCTAAATATATGGAAAATTCTTGACAATAGTGCTCATCATTCAGAACTTCTTTTCACAGGCCTAGCAAACAAGATGTGAACCGTGTACAATGGCTAGTCAAAGATGGATGAATAATAGAAGCTTTATTTGCTGAGCATTCCTAAGGATCCCATTTAT